>NC_135661.1:60809069-62047069 GCF_964188315.1 Podarcis muralis | reverse complement strand
ACCTCATGGCACAGAAGAACCAGGGTTTTCTGGTAGGGGTCACATGGTGGGAAGCGGGAGAACAAAGAGTTTGGTAGCCGTTCGTCCCAAGTGAGGGGGGCATGACCTAACTAAGCTTGGCAGGGCAGCTTACTTTATGGTTGTAACCCCTTCATGCATTAATTAAACCTGTTGGTTATATGAGGCTGGGTATATCGCTCCAAATACTGTGTACAGTTCAGGTTGCTGCATCTCAACCAGGATACTGTAGAGCTGGAGAAGGTTCGGAAAATGATCAAGAGGCTGGAGCAACTCCCCCATGAGGAATGGTTACAACTTCTTACTCTAGAAAAAGAAGGTAAGTGGGGACATGATAGGGGCATATAAAATTCTGCAGTGTGGAGAAAGTGGATAGTCATATCTTGTAATACTGGCTTCTGGAATGAACAAACAACTGGCTCCTGGAATGAACAAACAGACATAGTCCATAGTTAAAGGATGGAATTTGCTCCCACAAGGGATAGTATTGACTTTAAAAGCTTAGACAAATCAATGGAGGAGGAAAGGGCTATCAAAGTCTATTAGACATGATGGTTAAGTTCTGCTGCCACTATTGGAGGCACTATGCCTCTGAATACTACTTGGCCGGGATGCACAAGTGGGGAAGAGTACTATAGCGCACAGTTCCTGCTTGTGGGCTCCCCACGGGAATCAGGTTGAGCACTGTGAGAGCAGGATGTTGGACTTGGTGGGACTTTGGCCTGATCCTCTTCCTATGTTCCTAAGGTTACACAATGAACTTCGTGGCTCAGCTGAGATTTCCCTTTCCAGGGAAATCACAGGACTACAAAACTTTGGGCGATATCCAACTAAATCATACTCTGTGTTAAATCCATTAAAATCAATAGACTTAAGTCCATTGATTTTAACAGGTCTCATCAGAGTATGACAGATTATTGAGGTAAGGGTGCTTTAGTGGGTCTGGTATTTATGTGGCTAGTAAGTGAGGGAAATCCTATTTTACGAGTTTTGATTTATCTGTTTTATTGTCAAATCGCTTCAGGATGTTTCATGGGTAATAATCTACAAATGAAATAACTAAGCAAATTAGAGGAAGGGTCGTAGCTCAGTGATAGAACATCTGCTTTACATGCAGAAGGCCTCAGGTTCAATCTGCAGCACCTCTAGGTATGGGGGGAAGTGCCCCCTGCCCAAAACCATGGAGAGCTGCTGCCAGTCAGTGTATACAATTCTGAGCTAGATAGACCAATTGTCCAACTCACTATAATACACCATTTTCAAAATATACCATTTTTAATTGCTTTATGTATTATTTAGTATTGTTTGTTTTCCTTTGGGATTGTTCATGATGGAAAGTGGTACATAAATGCTTTGAAGAAAGACAGGGAAACTTCCTGCCTAGCAAGTGGGTTAAGGCTGACAGTGTAATCCTCGTGATTATGATACAACACTGTGTAGTGCACTTTGACACACAGAAGATCCCAGGTTCAGGTCCCAGCATCTCCATGCATGGCTGGAATTGAATGACTCCTTTCTGAGGGCATGGAGAACCACTGCCATTCACTTTGGACAGTTCTAGGCTACATGGCCCAGCAGACCATTATCAGACAACTTCCTGTAACATAGGAAGCTGCCTTATACCAAGTCAGACCCTTGGCCTATTTAGCACAGGGTTGTACATAGCAGAAGGCTCTCCAGGGTTTCAGACTTGGGGACATTCCCAACTCTAGAGATACCAAGGCTTGAACTGGGATATATTTCATGCTATGCATGTGCAGAACCACTGAGCTATGGCCCCTTTCATAGGAATATAGGAATATAGCCTTATACTGAGTCAAACCCCCTGGTCCATCTAGCTCAGTAATGTCTATGCTGACTGGCAGCAGCTTTCCAGGGTTTCAGTCCCAGAATCCTTTGCAGCATGCCAGGGATAGAACTTGGGACCTTCTGCATGCAAAGCAGATGCTCTGCCACTGAGCTGTGGCCCTTCTGCTATTTTTAAAAAAATATTTTTAAATTGATTTTTACAAATAATTTCCAAAAATCTTATAACATACTTTCTTATCTTATACAGTGTTTTGGACTTCCATCAACCGCATCTGAAGATTTTTCAATCTTTATCACTTAATCTACATTTCTTAATTTCTCTATTGCTTTTAATTATCCTTAATTTATAACTCTCTTCATAATCTTCTCTGCAATACTTCACATAATCCATGGCCCTTCTGTATTAACCTATTATGATGCGGTGACTTATGCACTTTGAGTGGAAATACAGGATGGCATGTGAAAACAAACAAACAAACAAACAAACAAACAAACAAGGCAGCCTTGGCACAGTAGATAGGCATCCATTTCCACTTTGGGAAATCTTCTTTCACAGGTAGCAACCGAGAAAGGGAGAACTGAGGTCAATTTCTCAAGATACCAAATATGCCACAGGCTCACAAAAAGCATGTGACAGCGGATCTGTGCCACCTACTTAATGGCAATTGCCCCGTCAATAGCAGTTAATTAGCCACTGGAGAAGGTTGCAAAGGGGAGTGGTGGATTTTGCCACTGCTTGCAGAGTTCCAATCAAATTTGGAAGAAGGACTAAGTTGTGGCTCAACAAGAAGAACAAGACTCAAATGAGAAATGGCCAGGTGGAACTTAAGCATAAATGTTGTGCAAGAACTCAGCTGAGCCTTATGATGCCTCTTGCCCTGTTGCAAACTTGGTTCTTCTCCTGAACCAAGAGGGAAGCAAGGGCTGTATCCAGTGCTAGTTCTCTTCCGAGGAGAAATTGAAATGAATGAACATGATTAAGCTAGGTCCATTCATTTCAATGAGACTGATAGCTCAGTTGGTAGAGAATCTAAGGGTTTTGGGTTTGAAGCCCACGTTGTGTGAAACAGTCCTGCATTGCAGGGGGTTGAACTAGGTGATCCTCATGGTCCCTTCCAACTCTACAATTCTATGGTTCTACTTTGAGTAAAACTTAGTCAGATGAAACCCCAAGAAGGCAAGGCAAGTGGTAGAGTGCATGCTTCACGTGCAGAAGGTCCCAGATTTAGCATCTCCAAGTAGGACTGGTAAAGATTCCTTCCTGCAACCCCAGGGAAGTGCCACCTATCAATGTGGACAAAACTGAGTAAGATGGACCAAACATCTGACTTAGCCTGAGGCCGCTTTCTATGTTCCTACATTTGGTTTTCCAGAACCCAAACATCCATTGCTCTTGTGTGTAATGAAGCATGGGCAGCTTGCAAGCACACACCACCAAACTGAACACATCCTGCCAGTTGTGTATCACTGACCACCACAAGTCGGATGACCCCTTCTGAAGTTTTGGGTTGCCATTCTGCTCATTACCCCCACAACTGAAATGTGCATATTATTCTGGAACTGCTGGAAATATTGGTTTATAGTGATTTCAGCCATTAATTATTTTATTGTAGATAACCAGACAATACCACAACAAATTGGGGTGTTAGAGGAGCGGGTACTACCTCTGGTGAGGGACAACTTGTGCTCCTTCTGGGATAGTTCATCCACCATTTGCCCCCACCCTGCACTCAGCTCTCACCTGTGGCTCCCAGTAGCTGCCAGCATGCGACAGTGGCCACACCCTGGGAAATGACTTTGATTGGCTAGCTAAACCAGGTGAGGGTAGCCAGTGGGTCTCGAACCCTCGGTGAGTTAGGGACTTCTCCTGCATGCAAAGACAGGCTCTGGAGGATTGAGGTGATGAGACCAATAGTGGGTCCAACGGTTAAGAAGGCAGTTTCTGCATGTGCTGCAGAGGGGAAGTGCGGAAACAGATGGGGCTCGTCAACCTGGGAAGGGAGCCCATCTTGGAGATGGAAACCACTAATCCTAAACCTCCACTGCCTTCTGGGATATTTTCATAAGAAGAAAAGACTAAGGAGTGAACTCTACACAAATCCGGAGTGGAGTCCCTTAGACGGTTGGATGGCCCCTTGTACACTTCCTTCTGGCAACTCTAGCAGCCAAGCTGGTGTCAAACATATGGCTTTCCTTTCCTTTGGACCATATCAGTGAGGCTGAGAGTGGGTCTTGTTTTCTGGGCAGCCCAGGACCTTCATACACACTGCCCAAGCTTGTACCCCAGGGAGGTCACTTTGATGCTGCTAACGCAGTGGTTTGACTTCACGTCCAGAGGTGCACTCCATTGTCTCTCGTGACAGACAGATACCAACAACCACAACAGATTCAGAGGTTTTCTATATGTCAACTTAGCAAGAATTTTTTATTCAACTGAAAGTGTAGACAACAGACATACCTTTCCCTCTTCATCTGTTTGTTTTGTAACAAAAAAAACTTTAATAAAAACCATTTTTTTAAAAAAGCTGGGAAGGTAAATCACAAACCCAGGAAGGAAGATCTACAGTGCAATGTTGTCTGTGTCTACTCAGAAATAATCTGTATTGGATTCAATGAGGCTTACTCCCAGGTAAGTGAGGTTAGGGTTGCAGCATTAGTTGGGAATTTTGAGTACACCTGGGGGCCATTAAACTGACAATAAAGCTATGAGTTTATGACATGAAATAGTTGGAATCTTGTTGTGGAATATGTGAAAACCGAGTTCTCTCTCTCACACACCCATATCCACCCACATATATGATCTTTAAAAAAAATAATTCTACATTTTATGTTCAGCAGTTAGATTTAGTAGGCAACATTCAGTGATGTCTGCCTGCTTGTGCAATGGAAAGCTCCTTGTGCAAGGGGACTGCTGTGGAGAGTCTGCCCAACAATTTGGAATTGGGGTCACACAGTGACCTATAGTGGGGAGGAGAGGAAGGAGAAACCCCGCTTTGTGCACAGAGCTGTCTGCTTGTGCTACATTGGCTTTCACCCAGAGTTTTGTATGCATTCATATGTATGTATACATTTATTGTGTAAAGGTAAAGGACCCCTGGACAGTGAAGTCCAGTCAAAGGCGACTATGGGGTTGTGGCACTCATCTCACTTCCAGACCGAGGCAGCCAGTGTTTGTCCACAGACAGCTTTCTGGGTCATGTGGCCAGCATGACTAAACTGCTTCTGGCACAATGGAACACCGTGATGGAAACCAGAGTGCACAGAAACACTGTTTACCTTCCTGCGATAGCAGTACCTATTTATCTACTTGCACTGGTGTGCTTGCGAAATACTAGGTCAGCAGGAGCTGGGACAGAGCAACGGGAGCTCACCCCATCGTGGGGATTCAAACCGCCGACCTTCTGATCGGCAAGGTTCAGTGATTTAGACCACAGGGCCACCCGCATCCCATTTATTGTGTATGTTATACAGTATATGACTCTCTCTCTCCCTCTCTCTCGATAAATAATATTAATAATAACAAAATAGAAAATGTGTATATTTTTCAGAATAAGAACTGCAATGCTGCAACAGGACTAGACAAATACCATTTCTTCTCCATTAGTGATCTTTATTTCAATATTGCTTTTCACTCCTGAGATCTCAGTACCAAGTATGCTAGCCACCTTTCGCTGGTGGTGGGGAGGTCTTTAAAAATTTGACTGGATGAGTTATGGGACAGTATACAATGTAAGTGGTTTAGATGGAATGAGCTGAGGGAACAAGTGAATTTTGAAATGGCTATTTAATATATTCTTGGATCAAATATGGACATCAAAAAATTGAACAGCCTGAGCTGGGTTGGGGCCTGAAATACTGCAGGCCATTCCTTTCTCCATCTCCATCTTGCACAAAGGGATGCAAGAAAGCACTATTTTCTGTTCCATCACATATTTTCCAGATGCAGCTCTGTTTCCCTCCTGCTGCACTTTGGCTACTGACAGAAAACGGCATTAGTCATCTCACTGTGGCACAATCTTATGTAATTAATCGTGTCATTCTTCCCTATTCATTTCAATTAAAAAGAAACATAATACTTTTTTGGGGGGTGGGGGGAGAAAACACCATCAGTTACATATCATCGCATATCATTTGTGGACTGAAAACGACAACGACAAATTTGTTGCAGTGATTTCCTTTCCAGACATGGGATGAATAAATGCGCACCAGCAATGTCTACTGTTTTTATTGGAATACTCTGACATGCCTTCTGGCACATCATGCAAATGTCCTGCCTAGCAGCAGGCACTGTTCATTCTGAGAATGAAGTCATATTGTTTTTTTCATAAGGTTTCCATTACCAAATTTCCCAGGATTTAATTTTGACTGGGTAGTTTATGTGCTTAGAGTTCTCTGGGAAGGTGGAGCAGCCTTGATGATGGAGGTAGATGGTTTGTAATCTGCACCATGGAACACCTGCACACCCACTTCATTTGGGTCATGTTTGCTGTTGGGCAGAGAGCAAGCGTCCTCTCTTCTCATCCATTCACTGCCCTGCCTCCTGTGGCTTTCATTTTTGGGCTCAAGACACTCTGTACATCGTTTCCCAACAAGGTAGAAGGCTTCAACAAGGCCGAGGAGGATGCAAACACAGGTAGTGATGACCATGAAAAGGGTGAAGATGTTCTTCTCTGTGGGCCTGGCTATGAAGCAGTCTACAACATTGGGACAAGGTTCGAGGGAGCATTTCACCACACTGGGGAGTGTGTAGTTTGGGTACACGTGGTAGAAGATGAAAAGGAATATAATGTCCACAGCAGACTTGAAGATGAGGCTGAAGAAATAGGTCCACCACAAGCCTCCACGCTTCTTGCCAGGAGGATAGCGCAGTGCATAGTCTGCTCCAACCTTCTTCCTATATTTCTCCAGTTTGGCTTCTCGGTAGGCAACATGCATGATTACCAGCAGGGAAGGACAGGTAACCAAAATAAGCTGTAGGGCCCAGAGGCGGATGTGGGAGATTGGGAAGTAATGGTCATAACAGACGTTTGGGCAGCCTGGTTGCTCAGTATTGCAGTCAAAATCCTTCTGGTCATCTCCCCAAACCTTCTCAGCTGCCACTATGTAGACTAGAAGCCGGAAGATGAAGACCACTGAGAGCCAAATACGTCCAAAGGCTGTGGAATATTTGTTTGCCCCGCTCAGGAGTCCTTGAAAGACTCCCCAGTTCATGGCCTCTGGTTTCTACTTAAAATACCTGAAAAGAAATAAGATGATGGAGTTAGAAATGCTATATATGTCTATGTATGTCTAGCAAAGCAACCTCTAAATCAGGTGTGTGGAACCTGTGTTGCTGAACTACAACTCCCATAATTCCTGGCCATTGGCCATTGTTGCTAGGGCTGATGGGAGTTGTAGCAACATCTGAAGGGTCAAAGGTTCCCCACACCTTTTTGAATTTATCAACAACACCTTGCTGCTAGTCTGAATCACATCATAGAGCTGGAAAGAACCGAAAAGTACTGAAGCGTCCCTTCACTTTCTGTCTTGCCTTCCAACCATTTCATGTACAAGCTCCATTGTCTTTCCATATCCATTCTGCCATGCCTACCCAATTTGATCTCCCTTCCTGAAGCTTCATATCAGGTCACAGTAAAAGTCATAATTCACACACACACACACACACACACACACACACACACACACACACACACACTATAATGGTGTGAATTTGCAATGGGGGACTTTGGACATGCTGAATTATGATAATCTCTTAAGTGGCGTACAGACCTTACAGCAACAGAATGAAGAGGAACATCAGTTAAAATTATAAAATCAGACTTCAGTTAAATGCCTGCTACGATAAAAAGCAGGATTATTGTCTCTCTTGTATCTGCCACCAGTTACCCTTGCTTGAAAAGTGGGTGTCCATGAGCTTCATCTAGTTGTTTCCCCCCCCAAGCTTTCTCAGAAAATCAAACAAATAAGTCTGCATTGTGAATATTTTCCAGAAAAGTTCAGAAGAAATGAATGGCTTGTAAGGCAAGCCAAGGGAACTTGGCTCACCACTAATCAAAGCATGTAGAACTTTCTGGGTTCAGCTGTGCCCCTCTCCTCACCACAAAGCACAATTGATTTAAGATCCAGGGCTAGAAAACACCTATATCAGTTTATGGACCTAATAGTTTTCTTTGGTCCATGGTGTCACGAAGAGTCGGACACAACTAAATGACTAAACAACAACAATAGTTTTCAAAATCCATTCATTCTACTACTCCCACACCATGTGCCTCTCACCCAGAGGATTGCATGTTTCAACCAATCTTGCTACATGTTCTTACAGGTCAGGAAATAACCCATATACAACCCACCTTGCCCTCATCTCCCTAAGAAGGAAGAAGTGCTACTGGAAGGAAAGAGTCTCCAGGTTTTTTGCAATGTGTAACAGGTGTATGTGTGTGATGAAGGTGCCTAACATTGATCATTGATGAGAATAATGGTGTTGCAAGTTCTCAAGAGTGTCTCCATTTCGTTCTGCTGTGAAACATTGGGTACTTGGCATCTCACAGGGCACCGATTCACATAGATGGTTTGCAATATATGGCGATTTACATAGTTTGATGCAAATATAGGAAGAAGTACAATTAAGCAGAAGTACAATATATTTTGCCACATATTATGGTGCTGGAGGATACTCTTGAGAGTCCCACGGACTGCAAGAAGATCAAACCTATCCATTGTGATGGAAATCAGCCCTGAGTGCTCACTGGAAGGACAGATCCTGAACCTGAGGCTCCAATACTTTGGCCACCTCGTGAGAAGAAAAGACTCCCTGGAAAAGACCCTGATGTTGGGAAAGATGGAGGGCACAAGGAGAAGGGGGCGACAGAGGACGAGATGGTTGGACAGTGTTCTCGAAGCTACGAACATGAGTTTGACCAAACTGCAGGAGGCAGTGGAAGACAGGAGTGCCTGGCGTGCTCGGGTCCATGGGGTCACGAAGAGTCGGACACGACTAAACAACAACAACAACAACAACACAACGACAAAGGAAGGCTGTGACTAATATGTCTGCTCAGTTGACTGTCTGCCTCCTCACTATTGATGGGCAACTTGAAGACCTTTGTTTTCCCTTCTTAGGGTTTCGTTACTTGGACTTGGACTAGGTAGCCCTTCAAACTGGGGATGTCTTCTTAACAGAAGTGTTCTGGTACAGGGTAGTTATCTGGAAGAGAAGCCGGGGGCAGAGTCCATTGATTTTTGGTGAATCTGAGGTGGAACCCAACAGATTTTGGCAGAATGCCCAGGGAAGAGTTGCATCTGAGTCTTCTCTCTGAAATGCTAAGTCAACATGAATGTATGTGCCCATATGTAGTGGAGGAGTACCACCATATGAGGTCTCACATCAACTGATACAAACAAAAAATAAGTTTGCCACCAGGGGTGTGTTTCAGCTCTGTGTATATCTCAGTTAATGAGGCACAGTTGGGGGATTTGGGGAATTATTTCATATTTCAATGTTGGACAAAATTAGGGACTCCCCACCTGCTGGAGTATCTCTCTTGCTTCAGGTTTCCCCTTTATTTTCTGAGAAACAAAGCCAAGCTGAACAATGAGAGCTTGAGAGGGCAGGACTGGAGAGGTGCGGGGAATCTTTCACTTTGACAGAAAGCTCTAGCTTTTAGTCACAGTGAATTATTTTCCTGGTAAACTCCAATCACAATAATTGGATGTGTGTTAAGTGAACATGAATTTTAGCTGTTAAACTAGGGAAGATGCTGTGCAGGTAAACTACTCGGGTGGCCTGGTTGTTACTGAGTCATTTCTCTCTCTCTAACAATTAAAATAACAGAACTCTATTTTATTCACAGTGAGAAAATGTTGACTTCTCCATTTTTTAAAAAATAATGAAGGTAAAATCACCCAGTGCAATAACTCTGAGCTAGGATAGCTTAGTTGTTACAGAATGAGACTCTTAATCTCAGAGTCATGGGTTTGAACCCCATGGTGGGTGAAGGATTCCTGTATTGGACTAGATGACCCTCGTGGTCCCTTCCAACTCTACAGTTCTGTGATTGCCCCTGGAACCCAGGGTCAGATTGCCCAGAGTTTTGGTGGGTATCTAAGGCAGGGGCACCTCCCACATGTCCCTCAAACTGAGTGCCCCTCCCTCCAAAACTAGGGCTGTGTGTGATTTCTGTTCCTTCCTCCAATGCCTGTCCTTGCAGGAGAATAACTCACCTATCTTTCTGAAATTTGGCAAGCTTCATCCCTTCAGAAGGGGAGACCATGTCCGCAATCTGCATCCAATTCTGGCAGAAAATAAACAATTTAGAGACTTTTTTAAAATAAAAAATAAAGGTTCCCTGCACAAAAACTCCTCTCTGGATCTGCATGACAATTGGCAGGCTTAATCCACTCTGGAGGGGCTCCTTTGCTTGTAAATTTCACCCACGTATGTTAAAAGATTCGCTTGCTTGTTTGTTTTTAGTTTCCCCATTTTTTGTTTCCAGATTCTCTGTAAAAGTCAATGGAGGCAAAACAAAGTTTCAGATTTAACATATAGGATTTGGAGCCAAATAACAAATTGTATTGGAAGAGCACAGAATAGATCTGAAAAAGATTGGGCTGCTTACGAATGCTACAGATTTAGATACAAGGTGAATGCTGAGGTCACTACACAACTCTACTTACCACCTCAGTAAATGAGAAGATAAAATTAAAATCGATGTTTCCCTCTCCTTTAAGAATCCCTTATAGAAAATCACAGGGTGAGAGACCGGGAAGTGGAAACAAAATATGTCTTTGCAAAATGATTCATCTTTAATCCATAAAATCAGTCAAGGTTTACTAATTCATCACAGACCTAGCACAAAGACCACAGCATAAGAATTTCCATGCTAGAGCAAACAGAATTTCCATTTCCAGAACTTGTTTCCAACCACAGCCAAGCTTAGGCCTCCAGATGCTCAAAAGCAGGGTGTGATGGTGGTTTTCTGCCCTCGTGTTAGGAGGGACAAATCTGTTGATTTTGGCTTCTCTTGGATCGCCCCATTTCTGCATCAGTTGATAATATTGTTATGAGTTTGGAGTGCCAGACTCCTCTAATCCCCAGATCCAGCAAGTGTTAAAATCTAATTAAGCTGGGCTAGCTTCCTCATGAGGTGATAGCGTGGGTGATGAGCCATTTAGGGGGATTAAGAGGCTCTGTGGGAGATGGCAAATGGGTGGGGCCCCTTGCTCAATTTACAGAGAGTGAGAAGGACAAAAGCCAGGGATGAGGCTTCATGTGTGCAGGGATTTGAACTTAATCATCAAGCTGGAAAGCCAGAGAGGCAGATCTATGCTTGATTTCTGTTTGAATCCAAGGCCGCAGCTATGAGAGAAACAAAACCTTTTTGGTTGATGCTGTGAGCCTCTGCAGTGTAGGTTCAGGTTGCATACAGTATATGTTTAAATAAACCATATATCATAAAGGCACCAGACTCTCTGCTATGCCTCACTCCCAAAAGGAAACACAGTCTCTGGGTTAGTGCCTGGAACCCCTGGAATCTCATGCCGCTTGGAGATTGGGGTGGTGTGTAACAATCTATATACCCACATAAACATTTGTAGTTTTAGGTTCACTTCTCTTAATATCCTGATTTTTAAATGTGATTTCCCCACTGCACACCTTATTACAAACAAGTTTCTCTAATATAATGCATTTTTGTACATTTTTTGCGTGGGTGGGTGCAAGAGCTACATCACAAAGTTCAGAAAGAATATCTACATTTTCCTTCACATATTGGTTCAGGAAGTGCAAATTGGGTAGGTTCTGAATGACCTTCTCCTGAATCTCTACTACGCCTGGGTGAGTTATCGATATATCACCCAGGACCGGTATGAGGGGCAGACCGTGATGGCGGTTTCACTCAGCGGTATATCGCTGGCGAAACTGCCACCGCTCTTGAGACCCCCAGCACTCAGCATGCTGGGAACGCTGTTAAACTGCTCCCACTCCCCAGCTGAGGAAGCCCCAATCCTTCTCCTGCTTGCATGAGAGCAGCAGGAGGATCTGGGCTCACTCAGTTGGGGGCAGGGTGCTTTCTGCTCCCCAGCTGAGCAGCCCCAATCCTTCTCCTGCTAGCATACAAGCGGGAAAAGGGTTTGGGCTCCCACAGTGGGGAGGGGGGGCGGCGGTGAGCAAGAGGCCTCTTTCTCCAAGGAGGAGGTTGCTTGCCCCCCCTTCCCCTTGGCCAGTGAAGGGGAAGGGAGTCCTGCTGACAGAGCCTACCAGGCTCCATTGCAGGACTCCCTCCATCTTGGTCCAGCTTCATTGGCCCCAACTTAAAAAGGCACTGGGGTGAAAGAGCCTCAGGTCCCATGGTGAGAGCTGCAGCAGTTTCGCCCAGCGCCACAAGGGCTGGGGCCAATGCAGCTAATTTCAACATTGTGGCATATCGCCAAACTGTGATGTTTGGCTGGTGATCCACTGCAATGTTGAAAACCTAATATTGCCCAGCCCTAATCTCTACCTGATGTGCTTCACTATTCAGAGTTATATGATTATTGCTCCAGATAGCGTTTCCCTGGAACTACCATGCGTGTTACGCATCAATAGACCTCTCTTCTGTGATTCTGTCTAATCTGCTTTTTATCAAATATGTTATATTGTAAAACTCAGTGGAAAAGCACATACTTTGATGTCAGACATCTCTGGTGTCCCAAAACAGAGCTGGGCAGATTCGTGTCTTAAACCTTAAGATAACTGCTGCTACTCAGGGTAGACAATACATTGGTAGACAATACATTGGTAGACAATACATTGGTAGACAATACTGGTTACGAACTTAATTTGTTCTGGAGGTCTGTTCTTAAGCTGAAACCGTTCTTATCCTGAGGCGTGCTTTCTCTGATGGGGCCTCCCGTTGTGCACGTGCCTCTGGCGTGCGATTTCTGTTCGCATCCTGGGGCAAAGTTCGTAACCAGCTTCAGACTCTCATGCTTTGCAAATGAACAACGAATGAATGAATGAATGAATGAATGAATGATACAATACAATACAGGGCAAGGCTAGGGAGCGTGTGGCCTTTCAGATATTGCTGGACCACAACTTCCATCAGCCCCAGCATGGCCAATGGTCAAGAATGGTCAGTCTAGCAACACCCAGAGGATACTACTTTTCCCACTCCTGTGTTAGATGATTAAGGAAAGAAATAATGGACATGGAAGAATCAGTGGAAGACCTGGGAGGACTTTGGCGGAGAGGGAAGGGTGTGTGTGGTCATTGCTTGGAATTGCTGTTGTGTGATCTGTGTGTGATCACTTTGTTCATTCTCATCTTTGGGCACTAGGCAAAAAAACCATTCCTCCATTCCCAGGCCTTTGGCTAATTAAACATGGCCTTTTAAACTGCGTGTGTGTGGTGTGTGTGTGTTATTGTTTTTGTTTGTTATTGCAGTATGCATTTTTGTGTTTTTGTATTGTAAACCACCCTGTGATCTTTGGATAAAGGGTGGCATAGAAATTTAATAAAATAATCATAATCATAATAATTATACAACATTTATAAGGCACCTACGTTTGGTGATGAATTTAAATGTAATCACTAAGAACATAATGAATATCCCAGTGCGGTAGAACCTACTCCCTGCAACTCCCTGCCTCTTAATATTAGGCAGGCATCTTCAGCTGTAGTGGTTTCAATGCATGATAAACACTTTTCTTGTTTGGGCAGGCTTACCCTGACACGTAATTTTATTAGGTACATTTCTTTTTTTAAAAAAAACGATTTTATCTATATTTTAATAAAATCTTATTTTACTTGCTTTGTAAAGTTTGCTTTTATCAGTATTTCCCCATTAATTTTTTATTTTGTTTTATGTAAACCATTCTGAGGTTTCTGTTGATTAATTAGTTGATAAATCTTGTTAAATAACATAAGAAGAATCCTGCTGGATCACACCCAAATGGCCAAATGGCCAATTTATTTATGAAACACCTAAGTTGTCCATTCTGCTTTACTTTGTGAAAGCCATTTTATTGAAGATCCCGCCCGCTCTTGTCTCCCTGTTTGCTTTACACACTTTTTTAAAGCTTAAGACTTGACTGCCATCTTCATCGCTCTCCAGTCCTATCAAGCTTTTCTTTGTGTGTTTGCATCCCAATCCAACTCTACAACTTCTTCTGTGCTATTACATGACGCTATGCATCTCTTATCCAAGAACAGAAGATTGCTTGCATGAAGGGATGGTAGAAAAAACTGTCACATGTTAATGCACATCTGAAATACTGTAATATGCAAACTGGAATACAGTTCTCCTCTTCAAAATTTGCACTTCTCCATATTTTGATTCAGAACTCCAAACAAACAATGCATTAAAGATGTGCATATTAGCACAAAAGAAGACTAAAGAGTGCAGTAATGAAAACAACATACAAAAATAGAGGAAATTTAAAGAAAATTACTTGCAAAAATGCACAGACTTTGCAAAATTGTGTGCATCTCTTCTTTTGCCCCTTCACAAATACTTTAGATGCCAAAATTGACTGTTAACTGGCTAGATCAGGTGTGGGGAATCTCTAGCCCTCCTGATGTTGATGGACTACAACTCCCATTATCCACGACCCCTGGCCATGCTTGCTGGGGCTGATGGGAACTGGAGTCCAACATCAACTGGATGGCCATTTTTGCCCACTCAGTCCTGAAGGATGTGCCTTGAGAGATTGTGCTGAGGACATAAGACGTGCAGTTTCATGGCTATGCTCCTATCCGAATCTACCAGTATTTCCTTCTTTTGCAAATAGTGTCATCAGACAAAGGCGAGTAGTTGCCAGGTACAGCCTAACAACCACAATTAATGGAACGAGGTGGCAGTGGGAATGAGTCATGCACTCTGTCTGCATCATCTGGGTCAGCATCCCCTCCTACTCTTCCCACAGTAGGTGAATCAGATGAACCAACAGGCTCTTCAGGTCAGGATCCCTCCATGTCCCTCTCTGGGATCTGCTGTAGTTAGACGGATGGACCAAGCTTCCCATTTCTATTTCTCAGTTTCCCAAGTTCTCCACATTTCCTCATCAGTTTGCAATATATTATTATTTTTAAATAAAAAATTCCTCACGACTCTGGGTTTGCGGCGTTCATCTCGCTTTACTGACTGAGGGAGCCAACGTTTGTCTGCAGACTGTTTTTCCAGGTCATGTGGCCAGCATGACTGAGCCGCTTCTGGCAAAACCAGAGCAGCTTTTTTCAACATTGTGGCATATCGCCAAACTGCGATGTTTGGCTGGCGATCCACTGAAATGTTGAAAACCTAATATTAAAAGTAAAGGTAAAGAGACCCCTGACTATTAGGTCGAGACGTGGCGCTCATCTCGCTTTATTGGCCGAGGGAGCCAGTGTACAGCTTCCAGGTCATGTGGCCAGCATGACTAAGCTGCTTCTGGCGAACCAAAGCAGTGCACAGAAACACTGTTTACCTTCCCGCCAGAGCGGTACCTATTTATCTACTTGCACTTTGAGGTGCTTTTGAACAGCTAGGTTGGCAGGAGCTGGGACCAAGCAACGGGAGCTCACCCCATCACGGGGATTCGAATCACTGACCTTCCGATCGGCAAGCCCTAGGCTCAGTAGTTTACACCACAGCGCTACCCACGTGTGTGTGTGTGTGTGTGTGTGTGTGTATATATATATATATATATATATATATATATATGCAGGTTTTGGTGTCCTCGGGTGTCTTCCCGTGTAAAAGTTGGGGTGTCTAGGCGACGTTTCGACGAGGTCTCACTCGTCATCTTCAGGCTGGTGCTTTCGGCTTCTTGTTACTCTTTCGGCCGAAAGAGTAACAAGAAGCCGAAAGCACCAGCCTGAAGATGACGAGTGAGACCTCGTCGAAACGTCGCCTAGACACCCCAACTTTTACACGGGAAGACACCCGAGGACACCAAAACCTGCATACCTATACCCGTGAAAATCTACGAAAGCATATATATATATATATATATATATATATCCACTAATATGTAGATTTCTATGCACACTTTACTTTAGCACATAGAATCATAGAATCATAGAATCATAGAGTTGGAAGAGACCACAAGGGCCATCGAGCCCAACCCCCTGCCAAGCAGGAAACACCATCAGAGCATTGCATGCATTACATGGTGCTGCAAAATCTGCAGAAGTGTGAATTTCAAAGGATGGCTGCATTCCAGTTTGCATATTGTTTCAGAAAGTGCAAACGAGCTTGCCTTTAAATAATAACTGAATCAAATTTCTCCCCAAATGTTCACATTTGGGAAAAGACAGAAGCCTGAGCAATAGCCACCATTTAGTGGCCTCTGCCCTCCTGAACTGCCAGCACAGGACAATCGAGCCCTGAGGAGAATGAGCCCTTAGGGGAATGAGAAGAAGCACTAACAGCTTCTTCTAAACAACTTGTCTTTTCTGTCCTATTGTAACTTTAAAAACAAAACAAAAAAAAGGATGCTTATTGTTCTAATAATCTTATATAAACTGCTTTATGAGGCCTGTCTGAAAAGCAGTATATAATTACTGTCAATCAATCAAACAAACAAATAGTTGTCTGCAATGAGCATTCTTTGCAAGAATCAACAAACAGAAGCGAAGCAGCAGGATGTCTTATAAAAGCAGCCAAGATCACATCCTGGAATGGGGTGAAGGGAAAGCATCGTAAGTCCTGGGCACAGTCTTCCAAGCAAACTGGGTGCTCCCATTTCGCAACAACATCTAGTTACGCAGTGCCTAGTTATAGAAGGAAGAGGAGGGAGTGGTTGGCTAATTCAGAGTCACTCCCAACTCGAGATACAAACATTGTGTTAAGTGTACTTGAGTGTAGTGGTGAACTGGTAGAGCATAGAATCAAAGACTTGTAGAGTTGGAAGGGACCTTGTGACTACACAAAGATTCTGTGGTCCTTCAGCAAATGGAGTTGTAGTGAGAGATGGAGGAGAGATTTATTCAAGTCCCCTTTCTTCAGCAGATAAGAGTTGACTTGAGACTCCTGAAGCTGTGTGTGGGTCATAACACACTTGCCTATAATTTTGAAATGTAACTTCAGTGTGCTTAAAATGACCCATAAATTTCTCGTTTTTACATTGGAAAAAGTGTACAAAATGTGTGTTTCATGGGAAATGACGTGAAAAGCATTGGGAAATGGGTGCTTGATAGGTAAAGTGCATCTTACATTAAAAGTGAGAACAAAATGCATACAGTTTGAATGTGGACTCTTCAGGCAGCCTTCAAAAAAGAAATCCTCACAAAATGGCACACGACAGGCTCATAATTGAACACCAGCAAAACTGAAGGGGCAGAAAATTATTTGGCCGGAGAACTGCATTGCAAAATAATGTGCAATTTTTGAAGAATGCTTGTGTTTTCCACATCAACCTGCAACTTTTCCAATAAAGTGCATGGAAGTTCACTTTACTTTTGTATATTCAGGGAGATGGGCCAGTATAGTGTAGTAGTTAGAGTGTCATACTTGGGAGACCAGAGTTCAAATCCCCACCCAGCTGTGGAGCTCACTGGGTGACTTTGGGTCAGCTACTGTATCTCTCAGCCTAACCAACCACACAGGGCTGTTGTAAATATTAAATGGGAAGGGGAAAACCATTTATGCCATCTTGAGCTTCTTGGTGTAAAGCTGGGATGTAAATAAGGAATCTGTACACATTTTACAATAAAATACAAATTTTCACCTAAAATATGAACTTTTGTATGCATTTTGCTACTTTTCTTAAGCCAAGAACTGGGTCCCAAAACTTTGAGAAGTGTGAAAACCTAAGGATTGCTGATTTCTGATCCATATATTAACCTGGACAGTGTAAATTAGGTTGTTTTGCTTAAAATGCATATAGTGAAATATTTGAGCACCCCAAATTCCAGTCACCTTTTTGTACAATATGTAGGTGGAATGCAATTAAGCCAAGGATGAAGTTTCCTGCATGGCTGATTCAGCTTTTCAATCCAGGAGGCCATTCCCTGAAGGATGGGAAGTGACATATTCTGGGAGGCAAAAGAGATGACACGAGATTTTAAGTACCCATCTCATGTCTGGACAGTTCCAGCACCCGTCTTCATGTCATTTTCTCAATGTGCCCTGTGGGCAAAATGGTGCTGTCATGTGTTTGGGGAGGAACAGGCGTGCTTTGTGGAAAACAGCACATAGGCCTTCATCCTGCAATGCCTATCACATTATTTGAGGGGAAATAGATACGGGGTTGATGGAAATAGTGGAATGTGAGGTCCAGACCCTACCATGTGGCACACAGCAGTAGAAAGAACATTCAGATGGAGCTGGTACTCGCAGGAAACATTGGAGAATGGAAAGGTGTATTTCCATGGCAGAACCTACATGCTGGCCACTATTCAGACCCTCCTGCTACAGTAGAAGAGATGGTGCAGTGGTCAGAGGACTAGGACCTTGGACACCTGGGTTCAAAACCCCACACAGCCATGGTGGTTACAGATTGGCAGCCAGTGTAGATCTTTGAGAAGAGGTGTAGCATGTTTGTAGGATCTCACTACTCTCTGCAATCACATTGCTGCATTTTGCACTGACTGCAGATTCTGGTCCAAGCGCAAGGGAAGCCCCACATACATTGTGCATGCTAAGTTTTGGAAGGTGGCACTGTGGGTTAAACCACAGAGCCTAGGACTTGCCGATCAGAAGGTCGGCGGTTCGAATCCCCATGACGGCGTGAGCTCCCGTTACTTGGTCCCTGCTCCTGCCATCCTAGCAGTTCGAAAGCATGTCAAAGTGCAAGTAGATCAATAGGTACCGCTCCGGCGGGAAGGTAAACAGTGTTTCCGTGCGCTGCTCTGGTTCACCAGAAGCGGTTTAGTCATGCTGGCCACATGACCCGGAAGCTGTACGTCGGCTCCCTTGGCCAATAAAGCAAGATGAGCGCCGCAACCCCAGAGTCGGCCACGACTGGACCTAATGGTCAGGAGTCCCTTTACCTTTACCTTTAAGGACAGGAATGGTGAACCATTATAGCTGATAGAAACAAGGGTGAGATACCATCCAACACTTCACATATGACAATAGAGAGCTGCATGTGAGTCACACCCCTAATCTCATACCAAGGCCGGGATCTTGCCTGACACTTGCCTCAGTTCCTCTTTTGTACATTACTGAAGCATTTGTACACTTTATTTCTTAACTCAGCCATAGCCTGTTCTACATCAAATTATGTATAGGGAGAGCAGTTGCTCTTCCCCTTAAAATTTTATTCAAAGACATTTATTTGTCTTCTATCTGTTACAAAAAGTTAAAAATGCACCTCAGTGCAGGGATGGGGAACCTGTTAGCCCCCCAGATGTTGCTGGACTCCAACTCCCAGCAGCCTCAGCTAGCATGGCTAATGGCCAGGGAAGAAGGAATTTTAGTTAACAGCATCTGGAGGCCAAAGAAGCCTGCCCTAGTGACTGCATGTGGGATATAGCTGTTTGTGCATAGCACATAGACTTAATGTTCATGCATATGCATCTATATACATGTGCAACAGAGATTCATTCACCTTTCCACTCCAATATTTAGCTCAGGGGAGGAAGCGGAATTGTGAAAGAGGACAACCCAGTGCTTGGAACAAACTAGTTCAGCTGAACAAAGTTCGCAGTTTAAAAATATCTGGACTACACCTGAAGGTAATCGGTGAACTAAAAGTCAATTTAATTCATTTTGGGGCAGAACTTTGAATGATTTCTACTTCATCTTCATGCTCATGCTCTTCCCCCAGCAGCAGGAGGTCTGGACTATTATTTTTCATTTTAAAAACAGTAAGTAAATCAGATATTGATAAAGTTAGAAAGCAAAACATTGAGGCATTGTTTTAGGGCTTATTAGGCAGATATACAGGTGCTGCTGTTGTTAAGGATGTTTAGTCATTTAATCACTGTTGCTAAACAATCAGAAGGAAGGAATGTAAGGCACTTCCTGTATCTTCCCTGCTGGAGAGATCCACTCTCTTCCAACAGGAGCAGCTTTCCCAGAAAAATACAGGTACAGGAACAAAGAGAATGATGCCATGTGCCTTTAACAGCGATGTAACTGGCACAAATTAAACAGGGCAAGCCTTTTCTTTTATGGAAATACAATAATAAAGAACACTTCATCTGTTGACATTCTGTCTGTCAGACATCTTGTGGCCCCTGACTTACTTTTGGACCCTGTACTTCAGCACAGCACCTTGTAATATTCCGAATGTTGAACATGAAGTTTTTAAGAACTAGAAAGTCATTGGAATATAGCTGAACTGAATAGCTTGCTTCATAAAAAAAAAAGGAACCAGTTCCTTTTAAGTATGAACTTTCCAAGCACTGGCACAACGCTAGCAATTCTCACTTGCAAGGTTTGAATAAGGCACCTCTTAAAACCAACAGTGATTTCTCAGGCATAAGTAACAGAAAACTGGGACTGTCCCTTGTAAATAAGGAGAGTTGGAGCATGTAGGATGACGCTGAAGGTGAGGAGAGAGTGAGAGGTAGGGTTTTGGGTGAGCCAGCAAGTGAGGCATGATGGGTCTGTGGCAGTTCAGACCTTCCTTCATTCTTTCCTTTCCATTGTTGAATATTTCTGGCGTGATGTAACTCTCTTTGGCTTGCATGGCGTTTTCCCTTTTAATATTTTCTTAAGAATACTTTTCTTATTACTGTGGAGAAGTATTTTTTAAAAAATAAAAGGCGGAACAGCCCACCTCACCATTCACACTGCACACCTTTCACAAACAGTGAAAGACTCATCTTGCGGATCTGGAGGTGGGAAAGGGTGGGGTGCACAAAATTTGCCGTTTTCCCTACTTCCCAACTCAAGTTGCCGAGGAGACTACAAGTCCCATGCTTCCCAGCATGAAAAGAGCATGCCATTTGAACAGTTACGAGCGACCCTATGGTTTTGAATGTTGTGCTTTTGTTTTCTGACCAGAATTCCACTGGGATCTGCTAGGCACTAATGAACAAGATCTACACTTCCCCACAAGGTCCCCACAAGCATCCACAAGCACTGCAGACATGGAAGACATTCCACCACACCCACCCAGCTTACAGAAGAGAATATTACTCATGCATGTTTGTTTGCAAAAATCCAGATGAGACTCTTTGCCGTTTGCATGTTGATACCTTTACAGCCAGTGTAAATTAAAGCATGAGGGGACTAGAGTTTGCAAAGTCCAGTTCCCCTCTCCTGAGATATGTGGGGCTTCTCAAGCTCTCCAAAGAGGGGAAAGTTTTCAGGGTAGCCTCAGTGGCAGCCTGGTCCCAAATTGCAAATCTGAGCTCCAGCCCTGAAGAGTCATTCCATAGGAACATAGGAAACCACTTCATACTGTACTGAGTCAGCCTATGGGTCCAACTTGCATTGTCCATACACTGACTGGCAGCAGGTCTCAAGGATTTTAGAGGGGTGTGTGTGTGTGTGTATTGGGGGTCTCTTTTCCAGCTGTAACTTGAGTTGCTGAGGGTGAAACTTGAGACATCCTGCAAGCAAAACATACGCTTTAAGTCTACACTACAACCTTTCCCTGTTCTGCTTTTCCTGCCCCCCCTCCCAGCAGCTCAAACTTTTCTCAACAGGCTAGTTTACATTTCACCCTACAGTGGTGACGGGGGAAAACCACAAACACGCTTACCTGGTAAGAGTCCTGGCTTCCTCACGGGCCTTTTCCCAGTCTGCCGCTTCCTTCCGAAGCATCAAAAAAATATTTTTGCCAGTTAAGAGCCATCAAAGCTCAGAGGCTCCTCCCGGCACTCTGGGAGTGAGGACAAGGCAGAGGAGGAGGAGGAATCTCCAAAAGAAACATTCCATGGGTGGAGCTTTCTAGCACACTCTTGGTTGCTAGCTGTCAAGGCTGGGGAAAGCAGAGAGCTGTACCAGGTAAACAACAAGGGCCCCCATCAGACCAGCAGTGCAGAATCTATCTGAGTGATCTGAGCAGCCAGTCCCACGATTGCAGGAGGTAGGGATTTGATGGTTAGTCCATTCAGTCCCCTAAAAGAGACCCAAGATTTCACTACTTTTGCAAACGTTTCCCTAACTTGTACAATTCCCCCCCCCCTCACAAAATGCACATTTTATCATGCATTTTCCTCCAAACACATTTTTGGGGTAAGCATTGCAAAATTCAGAAAAGCACACTATCCAATTTAAGTGACTTCAAAATGGGTATATTTCGAAGAACAGCAAACTAGGTCTGTTTACTTTAAAATATGGACCCAAAGGAATCCTCCACTCCTGGGGTGCAAGTTCAGTGTTCAAATATTGTGATGAAGTTCCTGGACAAACTTGGGACTGGCTATTGTTTAATACAATTGGGAGCTGCCACAAAATGTTACAATGCATTCTTCTCACCTAACATGACAATTCCTGTTCCATCCATGCTTACCTCCAGCATACTATAAATTGTGAAGGGGTTCAAGAAGACTATTTAACTCCCCGCCCTGTTTCCCAATTTTCTTTTCTAACTAACACTCCATATGCCCTGTGTTCTAGAGACCACTGAGCATGCTCAATCCTCATTGGGTTTATTTGAAGGGGGTGTCATCGTTTTGTATCTCTGCGAACCTTGCAGTTTCCCTGAGATGCTGATATCTCTCTCTTGTTTCTCTGTGGCCTGTTTTGGTTCAGGTTGGCACAGGTGCCTCCTTTTCAGCATTAGGAGGACTGGGGTTTATATCCTGCTTTTCCATTAGCATTGACCCCGCCACCCCAGCAGCCTATAGCAAATAGTTACAAGAAGAACAGCAACAGCAACCAAGCAAACATGCAATTCAAGCTGCTGGCTTGTTTGATATATAAAGCTCTAAATGGCCTGGGGTCAAGGTTTCCAAGGGATCACCTGTTCACATATGAAACAGCCCCTGCATTAAGATCTTTGGCTGAGGCCAATCTGCAGGTTCTCTCACATTAAGAATGGCAGGTGGAGTCAGGGCCTTTTCTACACTGACACCAAGGCTGTGGAGCCCTCTCCCTTCCCCAGCCTCATTTGTTAGGCGGCTATGTTGCTGTCTTTTAAATGAAAAAATTATCATTGAGAGAACAAGCGGTGCATACATTTTGTTAAATAAACAAGCACACTAGAGCTTTAAAGGTTAAGACCCACACTTTGACTTGCTTATGGTAAAGGAAATACAGTGGTACCTCTGGTTACAGACGCTTCAGGTTACAGACTCCGCTAACACAGAAATAGTACCTCAGGTTAAGAACTTTGCTTCAGGATGAGAACAGAAATCGTGCCGAGGTGGCAGCGGGAGGCCCCATTAGCTAAAGTGGTACCTCAGATTAAGAACAGTTTCAGGTTAAGAACGGACCTCCAGAATGAATTAAGTTCTTAACCTGAGGTACCACTGTAGTAGCTTAGTCAAGCACTTTGCAACTGTATGTCAATGTATCTCCACACAACTGCTTCCCATATCAATTTTGAGATTCTCTGGGAGGAGCCACCAGCACCCTTTTCTCCCACACTGCACATCCTCACTTCAACAACAGTGTTGGGGAATGTTCTGGGGTGTAGCTACTTCCGGGGATGCACAAACACCTCTGTGTTCCCCTCCAAAAGTGGGAGGGGCTTCCCATGCATTCCAAAGGAATGAGTGCCAAAGCTCCCTACCCTTCCCCACTGGGGCCCTTGTCAGCAGTTGTAGCCATGGGCGGTACTGCTGTTTTCGGCCTTTCAGAAGTAGTTTTGTCATTCACCCACTGCTAAATCGCTTGCCCAGGACCCGACAGTGAGGATGGTGAATGGTGTTGCTACCACCACCAGCAGCAGCAGCACCCCACTCACCCAGTGCAACTGCATTAGGGGAGGGGTCAGCAAAAGAGGTTTAAAGACTCTCTCAAGGCAAATCTAACAAAATGTGGTATAAACGCCGGCAATTGAGAAACACTGGCCTGCGAGCGCTCCTACTGGAGAACAGCCTTTACCAAAGGTGTCATGGACTTTGAAGACACTCAAACTCAGGGCAAAAGGGAGAAACGAGCTAAGAGGAAGGCACATTTGGCAAACTCTCACCATGATCAGCTCCCACCTGGAAACCTAAGTCCTCACTGTGGAAGTTTGTGTGGATCCAGAATTGGCCTCCACAGTCACTTACAGACACACCGCTAAGACCGTGTTCATGGAAGACAACCTTACTCGACTATGAGTGATCGCCAAAGAAGAAGATGTGTGCTGGAGAGTGTGGGCCCTTCTGTGATACCATGTCAAGGGCCCTTGATGCCCAACATGGATCCTAATGACATCTAACCCTGATGTTGTAAAATTATATATATGTAATTTCTATTCCCCCACCCCACCATTTACAAATGCAAATGAAGGACATACACGTATTACCTGACACACTTGCTAGGGATAACTACCTGAAAAACATTAATTACAACTTTTATACTACCAAGCTTGCCTAATACTAGGTCTTCAACTGGCCTAGGAAGTCACACAAAGGAAAAAGCAGCTGGCTGAGGCCAGAAGCCCATTTGCACCTGCGTCCTGTTCTCACAGTAGCCAGTCAGAAGCCTATGGGAAGCCCACATTCAGAACCTGAGTGCAGCAGCTCTCTGTCCACCTGTGATTCCATGCTGCTGATATTCAGAGGCATGCTGCCTCCAACACGGGAGGTAGGAAATAGCCAACAGGGCTAATAGCCATCAATTGCCTCATCCACCATGAATGTCTAATTTTTTAGTCATCCAAGTTGGTGGCCTCTTGTAAGAGTAGATTCCACAGTTTAGCTTTGAGCTGCATAACAAAGTGCTTTCATTAATACTAATCAATTTATGAAATAGGAAATTTCATGCCCCACACCACTGCTGGGAGACCCACGCATACTACCTTGAGTTCTGCTGAGGTATAAATGCAACACATTAATAAATAAAATGCCCAACGGGAATTTTTAAAATTATTATTCACATTTTATTGAACATCTCAATATAACACATACACCTTTCCCCCCACCTCTTTGTTCTGCTTGCATTTTAACTGATAAGGCACTTGTCTGTCTACATTCAAAAGTCACAGCTGTATTGTGCGGTACAGAATCTGGAGATAAGATGTGACATGGAAGATAGGCAGGAAAAGAAAAAGCTATTACCCCTTTCACCTCCCCAACCAGCATTTACAACAATAGTGCAATAACAAAACGATAAATCATGAATGGCTCAGATGGTGGGGTGGTGCCATGGAGCCACCGTTCCAACATCGGGGTTGCTCTGCTTACCTGGATGAGGCACGGGGGCAGCAAGGTTGGGGCAGTTCAGGTGTATTGATGGTGCCAATCTGGCGCTTCTGCCCGCACAACCCCAGTCTCACTGCCACCCTGGTCCATCTCTATACAGTGCAGGTAAGTGGCAGCAATGCCACTGTTGGTAGGTTGGTCGTTGGGCACCACTCTATCATGTCAGCCATTCCTGGACACAGATGGGCATACCCAAATATGAATGAGAATCTCCCAAGACTCAAATCAGGTGGCATTGAACTCAGTCTTTCTCAGAGTGGACCACTGAGATTAATAAACACGATGTTCCTCAGGTCCATTAATTTCAGTAGGTCTATTTTGCATAAAACTTTGTTGAATACCACTTATTGATTTCAAATCAATGCTCGATGAAACAAAGGGAAACAAGAAAAAAAACCCCACCTAATCCAATTTTATTCTGAGTCTGTGGTAATTCTCACTAATCTTTGGATATGGGCACCTGTGCTTCAAATATCAGCATTTTCATTTTATAGGCTTGAGTTCTGTATTCATCCTGTAGTCACCTTTCCCCTTATCGTTCTCTCTCTCCCTCCCCTTGCTTTGGGGGACATGATTTGTGTTCAGTTTTATCTCACCTTTCCTCTAAGGTGCTCAGGGAAGCAAGTCTCACATTTTATCTCCTCAACAATGCAGCAAGGTAGTTTAGACTGAGAGAGAGTGACAGGAAGAATCAAGGTTACACAGTAAACTTCATAGCTGAGAAGGGATTTCACTTTCCAGGGAGTTCACCAGGCTATGAAACTTCGTCATTCCAGGAAACTGGTCAAATGCACTTATTCTGTCAGGCATTTGGGGATAGTTTTGACTGACAGCTTTACACTCAGTACATCTTGTTAGTTTGGCATGATGGCTGGAAGAAACTCATCCCTGTCTTTGAACTGACTTGGTTCTCTCTCTCTCTCTCTCTCTCTCTCTCTCTCTCTCTCTCTCTCTCTCTCTGTGTGTGTGTGTGGGTGGGTGTATCTCAGCAGTCAAGACCAAGTGTGCCAGCCACCTTCAGTTGTGGTGGTGGGTAGGTTTTTGAAAACTGGATTGGGCAGGAATAGTGCAATCTGCAACGTGTAAGTAGTACACGTCCACAATATGCAAACCGTAAGTGGTTTAGATCGAATTAGTTGCAAGAACCAGGGAATTTGGATATGACCATTTAATATAGACTTCTTTGATCAGTACGTATATCAGAAAGCTGAACAGTCTGAATTAGGTGTCGGACAAAGGCCATCCCTCTCTCCCTCTCATACATCACATCCATGTCCTGCCTAAAAGAAAGTGCTGATATGAAAAGTAGGTAATATTAGTTCTGTATAAGGTTTCCATTACCCACTTTCCCAGGATTTAAGGGTTGCTTATGATGGTGCTGTTTTAGAGGTCAGAGCTGTCTGAGGTGGGCAGGATGTGAAGTTGAAGGGAGAAGGCTTATAGTCGGTACTATTGAATGCCTCCAGACCTATTTCATTTGGGTTATGTTTACCGGGGGGCAGGGAGGAAGGGTCTTTCTTCATAATGAATACTTCACTGTCCTGCCTCCTGTGGCTTTCACTTCTGGCTTGGAGGTGCTCTCTACATCGTTTCCCAACGAGGTAGAAGGCTTCAAGAAGGCTGAGGAGGATGCAAACGCAGGCTGTGCTGATCATGAAAAGGGTGAAGATGTTCTTCTCTGTGGGCTTAGCTATGTAGCAGTCTACAATGTTGGGACAAGGATCAAGGGAGCATTTCACCACATTGGGGAGTGTGTAGTTTGGGAACACATGGTAGAAGATGTAGAGGAATATAATGTCCACAGCAGACTTGAAGATGAGGCTCAAGAAATAGGTCCACCACAAACCTCCACGCTTCTTGCCAGGAGGATAGCGCAGTGCATAGTCTGCCCCAATCTTCTTCTTATGTTTCTCCAGTTTGGCTTCCAGGTAGGCAACATGCATGATTACCAGCAGGGAAGGACAGGTAACCAGAATGAGCTGTAGGGCCCAGAGGCGGATGTGGGAGATTGGGAAGTAATGGTCGTAGCAGACATTTGGGCAGCCTGGCTGCTTAGTGTTGCAGTCAAAATCCTTCTGGTCATCTCCCCAAACCTTTTCAGCTGCCACTATGTAGACTAGAAGCCGGAAGATGAAGACCACTGAGAGCCAAATACGTCCAAAGGCTGTGGAATATTTATTCACTCCGGTCAGGAGCCCTTGAAAGCTTCCCCAGTTCATGGCCTCTGGTTTCTACTTCCAGTTCCTGAAAAGACATGAGAAGATGGAATTAGAAATATTGTAACACCCTGATGTTGCCTGTATGAGTGTAAAGAAACACTGTATAGATAGGTTGTCAACAACACCACCCCGCTAGACCTGATTCACTGCATGGAACCGAAATAACATAAGCCCCTCCCCTCCCCCTTCAGGATTACTCTCAAACCATTTCATCTGCAGGCTATGTTGTCTTTCTAGACCCATTCTGCAATGTCTGCCAGGTTTGATCATCTACCTTGAAGGTTCGTAGCTGTTTGAGATAAAAGCTTTACTTCCAAATTCAGCAACATGTAACAACTAACAAAGGGGTAAGTGTGGAATTGGGGGACTTTGATGGCCTGTCACAAACTGCTCCAATTTCTCCCATATCATTTGGGACTATTATTTATTGCTCCTTCTTGTCCACACTGACTTCGAGGCCTCCCTGTTGCCAGCAATACCCCTCAACCTTGAGAAGAGGAATTGGTAGCTGGTGACAGAGAGCGCTTGATAGAGGCAGCAGAGAATATCACTCTAGTGCTTGCTGATGAGCTTCATCACCTGCTGGGGAGCATGGGATTGGGGTTTCCTCTGCCTCCCAAACTGAATTGGGAGGCAGAGTAAGTGCTACCCCTAAGACCCCCACCATAAAGTTGATGATCATGTTTAGGACCACTATTTCTAGTTAAGGATGATGTCTGCTTATATCCCCTATAAGAACAGCCCACTGGATCAGTGAACCAATGACCCATCTAGTCCAGCATCCTGTTCTCGCAGTAGCCAACCAGATGCCTGTGCATCTGTGCATATTTCACTTCCTAGGGGCAAGTGAAATATGAGCACAAGAGAACCCTCCCCTCCTGTAGTTTCCAGCAGCTGGTACCCAGAAGCATTACAGCATCCAGCTGTGGAGGTAGAGCATAGCCATCATGGCTAGTAACCCTTTCCTCCACGAATCTGTCTAATCCTCTTTTAAAGCCATCCCAGTTGTTGGACTTCAATGCCTTCTAGGGGAGCAAGTCCCATAGTTTAACTATGCACTGTGTGAAGAGGGACTTTCTTTTATCTGTCCTAAATCTTCCAACATCCAGCTTTGCTGGATGTCCATGAGTTCTGGTGTTATGAGAGAGGAATAAAAACTTTTGTCTATCCACTTTCTCCATGCCATGCATGGGTTTTTTTAAACTTCTATCATACCACTTCTTACTTGCTTTTTTCTCTAAACTAAAAAGTTCAAGACCAGTGCTGGATCTATGTATAAGCTAAATAAGCCATAGTTTAGGGTCCCACTCTCTTGCCCCCCCCCCAAATTTAAAGTGGAAAAATACAATTTCTTTGATAAAATACATATTTTCTTATGTGCAAATGGCTTTAAATACCTATTAGGTCCATAAATTACCATGTAGCATATATTCAACACAAAAACCAGCCAGAATTTGTTGTTGACATATAAAGGGCCCCATTACCTTCAGTAGCTTAGGGCCTCATCAAACCTAAATCCGGCCCTGTTCAAGACACTGCAACAGTTCTTCACAGGGAAGTCACTCCCTCCCCTTGATCATTTTGGTGGCACTTTTCTGAGCCTTTTCCAACTCTTCAATGACTTCATCAAAAAAGCAACAAGATTCTCCCACCCCTGCTGAAGAATCTTGGATGAAGTTTCTGAGGAAATGAATGGATGATCGAGGAAACTGAGGGGATTTGGCCCAGCTACTTACAACACTTAGAATATAATTTGCTCTAGTCCTTTAAAACTGTAAACTGCCTTGGGTGCCTTGGCAAAAAGCTCATATATAAATGAAATGGATATGCAAATAAAATAAACTTTCTGGGTTCAGCTGTGCCACTCCCCTCACCACAGATTACAAATGATTAAAGAGCCAAGGCTAGAAAACATGCATAGCAATTTAAACACCCAATACTTTCCCCCACCCCCACACCATGTGCCTCTCCCCCATATGGATGTCATATGTTTTGCCTAAGCTAGCAACATGTCCGTACAGGCTAGAAAGAAACCACAATCTATCCACCCTGCCCTCATCTCCCAAAGGGGCAAGAACTGCTAACTGCTGCAGTAAATTAAGTGTGTGTGTGCGTGTGCAAGGAAGATGCCCGGTGGTGAACTCTGGTATGAGACTGGGGTGCTGCGAGTTCTCAAGAGCGTCTCCATTTGCTTTTGAAATGATGGAGACCTGCCATCTCCTATGATGGCAACTTACGCAATGCCAAAAAAGAGGAAACACAACATCACATGGGAAAGCACCAGTTTACATAGAGTTAGCATATGCAAATAATTAATCAGGAATACAATACATTGCACCATAGTGTGGAAAACTTGGGACTAGGAAACTTATATGGCTGCTGAACAAATATTGTAGATGGCCAAATTCAAGGCCCTTATCCCCCCTCCTTGGGGTTTCTTCATCTGTAAACCAGACTTTGACTAGACAGCTTTGTAGAGAAGATATGGCCACACTACTAACACATGAACTTAGGGTTGAACATAGGGATTGAGGAGAAATTTGGTTCTATTTGCATTTAAAGGTATACCTATTAAATCACATTTTCTGAAACAACATGAGAAGCTAAACACAACCATCTTCCCAAATTCACATTTCTTCATATTTTTGGAAGCAGTTCTCCAGCCAAGCCATGTGTACAAACATGCATATACTGGGGTAAAGTGTACATAAAATACATATATGAATGAGTGTAACATACAAAAATGCACTATAGTAGGTTAAATTGCTTTGCAAATATGTGCATTTTAGGGGGAATTGCATATAAAAACATGTATATTAGGAGAAAGTCATACCAAGATCCTGACAAATTTTCATGAGGACTTTCTAAAATAAAATTTAAAAACTGATGTGGGAATGTGAAGAACTGAACTTTAGTTGGGAAAAATGAGAAACCACAACTGACAGATTTCCCCACCCCTAGCTGACCACTCTTGGGTCTGTAGGCAGAGTCTTTTTCCACAGTGGTGGAACCAGGAGGTAATCTGAAGCTGGACCCAGGGGGTAGATTTTAGTAAATTTGAGGTGGAACCTAACAGTTTTTGCCAAAAATTGCTGGAAGTATCCTGGGGAAGGGTTCTGTCTGAGTCTTTCCCATCAAGTGCTAGTTTTGCATGTATGTGTTAAAACAGTTAAAACATCATACGAGGTCTCACCTACAGTCTGAAGTGATGCAGTTCAGGACTGGAAGCCGACATCACTGGGCAAAGTCCATTTCAAAACAGGGGCCCCATTGACAACCCCCCAAACTCTGTGCTTCATCTCCTTGCTGCTGCCACTGCCTGATCACTTGCTCTCTAGAAACACCTGAGCAACAACAGACAATAGGAGAAGACGGAGCTGCAATCATGGTGCACCTGGGTGGTGGTGTGGACAGAGTCAGAGGAGCAGGGCAGACAAATGGACAGCAGAACCCAAAAATGAAGTAGAAGCCCCTCCTCTTCACTTCTACTTCATTTTTGGGTTCTGAGCATGTTGCCCCAAGGCCCCCCAAACCTGGAGCCAATACTGCCTGCATCTTTTCCCTTCTTTGCAGCATGACAGTGGCTGATTCTTACAAAGGAACCCATAGGTTTTTAATGTACACATGCCTAGGCACTGGGGAAGAGGAGAAACACAGGCAGCCTTAATTGCTTCCTATGGCTAGTGCTGAATTTCTGGAGAGAAGGATCTTCCCCGAAGAGTTTTGTCGAACAGCTGCTGCTCTTTGAAGTCCTCAAGGAGCTGCACGTGAACTGAAAGTCTGTACTGAAGAAAGTAAGGCATTTAGAGCAGCCTAGAGGGAATGGGTCCAGGTGCCTTTGGAATGGATTCAAGGTGGAGGAGTGGGGAGGGAGACTGATTAAAGTTTATAAGAGCATTAACATGCTGTCTGATACTCCCTTTTCTCAAGCATCTCCTCTAGAAAGCCAAATGGAGACTGAGAAACTGGAACAAAAAAAAAATGTCTTTGCAGGAACATTGACACAAAGATGATTCATCTTTAATCTGTACGATTGGCCAAGGTTTACTAATTCATCACAGACCTAGCACTAAAAGCACAGCACAAGAGTTGCCATGCTAGATCAGACAAACTTTCCATTTTTATAATTTTGTTTCTAACCACAGCCAAGATTAGCCCCCTGGGTGCTTAGGGCGTGATGCTGTTAATCTGCCCTTATGCTAGGATGGGCAAATCTGTCCATTTTGGCTTTTCCTAGTTCCTCATTTTTATAGTTGTAGTATGGCTAATATCTGCAGCAGTGTGTATGTGTGTGTGTGTGAAAAATCCCTGTATAATTTCATCCACATTTCTCTAAATGTCCTCATTTTTGTATGCAGTTTTCTCTACTGTCTACATTTTTGCAAACCATTCCCCCAAATATGATGCATGTTTGTAAGCTATTTTCACTAACATGGAATTTTGGAATTTTGTGTGTACCTTGTGCATGCTGTTTTTGGCTGTTGAACTACTGTAAAATTCAGATAAGTGCAATTTCAAGAGACAGCTGCATTTACCTTTTTCTTATTGGTTCAGGAAGTGCAGATTAGGTAGGTTCACATTAACATGGAAGCTGAATCAATTTCTCCCCCATCTCCATCTGATTATGTTGGGATAGAGTTTCCGTGTAACTAGCATGCATTTCTTCTGTGTATCTGCTTCATTTTTTTTACAATCCTTGTAAAGAATTTTTGTAGTAGTAGCAGTGAATTCCCTCCCTCCCTTTCTTTCATTGTCAGTTTGCCCCCCCCCCCCCGCAACTTCTCTTGGCTTGCTTTTTTGTTTTGTTTTGTTTCATTTTCTTTCAAAACACTTGTAGTATCTGTAGAAAACACTGAAAAACATCCCATGTGGCACTTCATCCCATACATTTTACAAGAAACAAAAACTTATTGGAAAGGGGTGTCTGAGACAGGAAAGGCTGGGGAGCATGGACTTTCTAAATTTCCCTGATCCCACAGTCCAGTTCAAAGGACATAGGAACCTGCAAATACCATGCTCGCCTGCATGAAATGATGCTCCTTAGCATGCCCAAGAACATCAGTTTTGTCTTCCTTGTTGCTAGAAGCTCTCCCCCACACCGCAGTGATTATCCTTCTCTCTCTTACCAGTGAGGTGTTACTTGCTTGAGAATAGGATGAAACTTGCAGTTAAGGTTAGCTAGTGGGATGGGGGAAGCTCATTACCGGTATATTTACACACAAATTTGAAGGGATTTGGACTCTTCCTGAAATCTTGGAGAATTTTCTGCATGCAACAGATGCTGTGCCACTGAGCTACAGCACTCCCCCAGATTGCTGTGCCTGGTTAAGCCATGATGAATTTTGTCGCATTGATTTCAATAGAACCTAAGTCCAACTAACCTATTCTGGATCCAGCCCATATGCTCTGCACAAACTTTGTTTTTTAAATATACCTTCCATACGGAAGCACAGATAGTGATCACTTGATCTTCAAACTATTGGGATCAACATTTCTGCTCTCAATGAATTCTGTCTCTGCAGCATTTTATTTTCCCTGATTAGTCTTCTTTTTTTTTAAGCTGTAAAACCAACTCTTGACATTTCCTGTAATGTTAAAATGATATATTAGCAAAGCACTGGCTCCTCCTCCCAGCTCTCAAAGATCATTTGAAAAAATACCGGGGACATAAGTGTTGTCACTTTGTTGTTTGACAAGAATTTCACTGGGATCTGCTGCACATGAATTAAAAAGATGAATTAACACTTCCCCACAAGGCGAGCACAACATTCACAAGACCCCGAGATCTTCATAGACACTACAGATGAGAAAAACAACAACAACATTCTCTCACCCCGCCTATTATATATGAAACTATTAAGCCTGCATATTTTGTTACGAAATTCCAGATGCAACCTGAGACTCTTTGCTTTTACAGGAGGTGCTTAATTTCAAGCACAAGGGGTGCCTGGGCTTGAGTTTGCCTCAGAGTCGCATCTTTTGGTTTGCGAACTCCTGTATTCCTCTCCCGAGATACGGGGGCTTCTTTGGTTCTTCGGTGAGGGGAAGGCTTTCAGGGTAGTGTCAGTGGCTGCCTTTTCAAACGTTACAAATCTGATCTCGACCACTGAAGCCCTGATTTACCTTGGCTAATAGTAACCCTGACTTTGTGGCACATGTCCCACAGGAACACAGGGAGGCATGTCAGGAGCCATAGGTCCATCTAGTATTGTCTGGCTAGCAGCAACATCTTCCCACCAGGTTCTGGTCCCTACCTTACAGTGAACACCTTTAAAACCTTTTGCAAAAGGCATTCTTGTTGCAGTTCAGCCCACAATGGTGAGGAAAAACAAATGAACACACTTACCTGGTAGGAGTTCCAGCTTCCTTGCAGGCCTTTTCCTGATCCGCTCTCGCCTTCTGGAGCATTGAGACAGCCTTTTTCCCAATTAAAGGGCATCAAAGCTCTGAGGCTCCTCCCAGCACTCTGGGAGTGAGGAGGAGGAGGAGGACGAGGCAGAGGAGGAGGAATCTCCAAAAGGCACATTCCGGGGTGGAGCTTTCCAGCACACCTTCAGTTGCTGCTACCTGTCAAGGCTGCTGGAAGCAGAGAGCTGTACTCATGCAAATGTCAATGGCCTCCATCATACAAGCAGCAGAGAACCAATGTGATTTGGGCATCCAGTCCTATGGCTGGAGGAGAGAGGGATGAACAGAGCAGGTCTTTTTTTTTATTTTTTTACTGTGTCTCAATTTTGTATGCACCATATTTTTCCATCTATAAGACACCCCCATGTATAAGATGGCTCCTATTTTGGGGGACTCAGATTTAAGAAAATGGGGGGGGAGAGATGGCCCCATGTATAAGACACCACCTAATTTCTGACATTATTTTTAGGGGGAAAACCTATACGCAGAAAAATACGGTATTTAGTGTTCATTCTGCCCCAAAGACTGCGCACAAAACCTGCATTTAAATTGTATGCAGATTTGTACACACTTTCCCCCAAATCTATGTTTTATATACCTTTTTTTTGTCTAAAATACATATTTTATATGCAGTTTCCCTGTAAGGGTCATATTTTTGTAGACACTGCAAAATTCAGAAAGGGGAGAATATGGCAGCTGCAGCTCAAGTCCACATATCTGGAGCAAGACCAAATGAGATTCTTCTCCACTCCCTGGGGCTCAAGCCCAGTGTTTAATGGGCATAATGACACAACAGACTTGGGATTTGCTATTATAATATACATGCGAGAGCCGATATAACGTTGCAGGGTGTTCCGCTCACCCCCTAACAGGAGCACTCCTGTTCTATGCTCCATCCATCCAAGGTCACCTCAGGATACTATAAAATGTGAAGGAGTTCAAGAAGACCATTCAACTCCCTGCCCTGTTTTCCAGTTCTCTTTTCCAAGCAAGAGCTCACCCAAACTTTCACTAGAGCCATACTTTGATTGTATTGTGTACTGATTAATTCCCCCAGGTCTGAGAAAGCTTTTGCTGTTGTTCCATAGCTGTGCCTTGCAAAACTCTGATCCTTCTCACTGAATCAGATCTTCTCAGATGTGTGGGAAATCCGAAGAGACATTTTGCTTAAACCGAGGTTCAGTTCAATGGGTGAGATTGGATTTTCACAAGGCATAATCACAGAACCACAAGAAAAGCTCTCAGACCTGGGGGAATTAATCGGTACACAATATAGATCAAGCAAAAGTGTGGATGAACCCTAACACTCCACATTCCATGAGTTCTAGAGGTACTGAACATGCTCAATCCTCATTGAGTTTATGGGTATTGCAGACCATGCCAATGGGAGGGTATTGCAGACCATGCCAATATCTCCCTCTTTTTGCTCAGTGTCCCATTTTGGTTCCAGCAATGTTGGCATAGTTGCCTTCCTTACAGTATTAGAAGGAATGGTATTTATATCCTGCCTTCCCATCAATTATGCCTCCCGTCCCTAGCCAGCTACTCCCATACAAAATCCCCCCTGCATTAAGATCCTCAGCTGAGACCATGCTCCAGCTGTTGATGGTGGATGGAGTCAGGGCCTTTTCTGTTCTAGCACCCTAACCGTGGAACACCCCCCCTCCCCAAGCCCACCTGCTGCAATCTTTTAAACACAATTTGGAAACGTTTGCATTTGTCCTTCAGGTACTGTGGGTTTGAGCCAATCAGAACTTTATAGGTCAAGGCAATGACTTGCATGTGGAAACAAAATGGTAGCCAGGGCAGACCTGCAGCCACAGGCCTGACAGGTCCCAGTTACTCATCTGGCAACCAGTTAATCCTCTGGCAACTGCATCGTGAGTTACCTCAGCACGACTGCTTCCCACACCAATCGGATTAAGGATCTTTGTGAGATACTCCGGGAAGAGATGCTGGCATGCCTGTTGCCACACTTCACCCCAGGGCTGTTCTGCAGCGTTCTTGCATGTAGCTACCTCTAGAGATGAATAAACACCCTGGTGTTCTCGCCAAAGTGGGACGGGGGCTTTACACTTTCTCCAAATCTCTGTGTGCAAATTCCTCAAAGGCATCAATGGTAGGGGTTGCTAACTTTTTTTCAGCCCGAAAAAGTGCATTGCAGGTTGACCAGTCCTCTGAGAGCTGTTTCTAAGTCTTTTTTTTTTAAAGATTTGCATCAAGCAGTCTGCAGTTTTTCTTGCCAAAAAGGAGTGCTAAACATTGCTGCAAAGGGGAAGTGTTTCTCAACAATGCCAAAAATATTCACTAATAAAAAATAAATAAATGGTGTTTAACTTAGCCTAAGAATATTACCGGCTGTCAGACCACATTCAAGAATAGTAAGAAGTTAATTAAAAGCTAAAGTGAGCAGAAAGTACCCCTTGAATAATTAAGGGTCCTTGACTCACTACCAGCAGAAAGTACCCCTTGAATAATTCAGGGCTCTTGACTCACCTCTGCAGTGGGATCGTTTTAGATGCCAGTGGTGTAACAAGAAGATTTAGTAAGGTCCAAAAGCCCACTCTTCAATACATTCAAGGATAAACAGTGGGGGGAAGCCAACTATTTCCAAAGCCCTTTATTGCTACTTTATCATTCATATTAACCACAGCAATGCCTTAACAGACGCAGAATTCTTGGCTTCAGTTTCTTTAAACACCCTTGCTACAAATGCCTTGAACTGAGGCTATGCAATTTACTATAACTATAGAAATACTTCCATCTTTTAAAAACCATGTTCAATGCGACTTCTCTGGACAATCTGTTATCCTGCTTGAACTGTAATTTCAGTATCTCACCAAACAGCTAAACAGCATGTAGTCGGAATATGGGGAGGGGGCACTGCTCACCACCCCTTTCCCCTTATAGCTTTTTTGGATTATATATTATATAATATATAATATATACAGGCAGTGCCTTTTCCCTCCCTAGAAAAATGGTGCTGGTACTCACCATGAAGTTGTTACAGTAAGTGCCCACCAGTTTTAAGAGACCCATCTAAAAAGTCATGGCACACAAGGAAAAAGGAATGGGGAGGAGGAGGAGAGAGCAAGCTCTAACTCTTAAAGCTGCAGTTCCCAAATCAATAATATAAATGCAAAATAAGTTAAAGACTAATAAATCTAATACAGTGTAGGTGTTTCTTTGGAGTCCTCAAAAAAACAAAACATAAAAAACCCTCCTGCAAGCAAACATATTTTCAGAGCTTGGGTCTGTAATGTTTCCATTCAATCTGATTTAAGTGCCACTGCAAGTAATACAACAGCCACTTTGCATATGGTGATTAAATGTAAATCTAAATTAGAGTGCTACCTGAAACTTATTGCTTAGTCTACTGTAGAGAAAGTATGATGATGATGATGTTTAAGTTTAGTTACAAATTGCTTCCTATGAAGCATCTTAAAATAATTCTACAAGACAATGAAACCATATATAAAACAATTCCATAAATAAAAACAGTTAAATAATTGCATATATGAACTAATTAAAACCTCTTAAAACAATATTATTAAATTTGTCAGTCACTTTATCTTGCCTGGGGCAACCCAAAATGACTTAAAATATTACATATATAGAAATAGTTAAAATAAACACATATAAAGAAATGCTGTCATTACATATATCTGTTTTGGGCTTTGGAAAAGATTTCTCTGGTATAATTACATAGATAATAGTAATAAGCAACTCAATTTGTGGACTGTAGTCCATTAAACCATATGCCATAACCAATTTATTAGTCTTTAAGGGACCACCAAACTCTTTAAGATACTGGTCTGCAGGAAAACTACAATCATCTTCTTTCTATATTTGTTCCTCATTTTTAAAAGCAGTTGCAGAATTACCAAAAGCTAGCAAAGCTCTCACTTAATGACTGATCAACCCACAGGAACTCACATATGGAGAGAGAAAGATTGTCCTAATTTAGGGGGTCACCAACATGCCACCTGCAATTCTGGGACCACGTTCAGATTAGCAGCCCAAGTCATGGGTTAAGGCCTTCCACAGGATATTCCACAAGCGACTCTCCCAACTGCAGGGTCCTAGTGGCTGAGACACATGCCATCCTGGCCAAATTTTAAAGGCCATCTGCAAATGATCCATGCCACACCTCCCTAAGGAAATTTATTATACCCATCTCTAGCTATGACCACTTTCCTACAAGGGGATTTATTGTGCCTTGATTTCACCTTGAGCAAACCCATTACTGAGCATCCCTAGAATAACCATGAGACTTGCATTCTTAGGGATGTGTGTCTGATGACTGGCCTAGCATTGTTAGCCCAAACCTTTCTGAGGAACATGGCAATTGTTCTCCAAACTGAAGTGGGTTTGCTGTAGAAGTGGCACAGGTTGTCATAGGCTCCCAAATCTTTCTCTGAACTGCAGTGCTGGATCTAAGACAACAAAGTCATATGACGTATAGTTTATGCATCGTGCAGCAACCATGTTCCATCCTATTGCCTCTGCATCAGAAGGCCAGTTCTCAGCAAGTGCTTGGTGGTCTTGTAAGGAATGCAGGTGGCACTGTGGTCTAAACCACTGAGCCTCTTGGGGGTCTTGTGCAGCAGCCTCTACAGGTTGCATGGGTCCCCCACTAGGAGAGTGCCTCCAGGGGGCCATTAGAGGGCCTCTGCAAGATGCTGCAAGGTGTCCTTTGCTGCTTTCAAAAGTAGAGGGCAAAACACATTCCTCAGCTAGCAACTAACAGCATTCAGGCACCCATTTCTTTGTTAATTGCTGCTCCATTGGTCCCAGGAGGAATGTAGTGCAAATAATGATATTGAAATGGCCTCTCAAAAGCCCTGGGATCTGGGAGTTGGCAGTTTGACTTAAGGAAGTCCTTCCCTTTGCCACATCCTCATCTTCCGTATGCACAAGCATCACAGGGAGGTGTTTGATGGGTTGCTTTTCAACCTCACAATGTTCCTGGTGCTTGATAAGATCCTGCTAACATTTGAATGATTCCATTCTGATCTTCATTGCTTCTTATGAAAAACAAACAAAAAGTGCTTCTTGTTTTCCTATAGACTAGTGGTGCTTGCTTTTCCCATGTTCTCTCATGGATGGCCAAAGTCCTCTGGGGAAAGTTTGCTTCCCTTCATCCCAAACTGATCATAAGTTAGTCACCTGCCTCCACAAGTGGGTTGATTACTCCATCCCGGTATGTTAAGAAGGGAGAGCTTGAATTGCTTTGAGGCTTTGAGATGCTAAGCTCATATAATGATACCAGACACAGAAGTCCTGCTGCAGCTCAACTGCTTTGTCTACTGACCATTAGCTGGTCCATCAGAGGGAGAACTGGTATGCAAGGACTCATGCGGTGGAAGACAGAGTTGTAATGGGCTGCCAGTGAAGCATTCAGGGATGCTTGATCTTCCTGCAACGTGTGATGCCTGAGCAGAACTGAGAAGTTCAGGAACTCCCTTGTGATGAGACTCCAATGCTTCAATGGATAAATTCTGGGGCCTTATCACCTGCAAATATAAATGGAGATCTTGGAAAATCTTGCCAGGTCTTAGCAGTCCTCCACTATTACTCAGTTGTTGATGCTGCCATCAGTCCAACCAAATGGCTACAGCATGGCCAGAGGTTTATATGTACAATTTCACCTGTTATTTCTTAAATAAATAACACCAGGGTTTTACAGGAAACATTTCTGGGAAGCTACAAAGAAAGACCACTAAAAGTAGCATGAAATCCATCACAGGTCACAAGTTGCAAAAAACATACAGCCAAAGAAAATAGGAACCAAGAATTGGAGACCAGGGGCATATTTTCTTGGCAGTTATGCATATTGATCAAGCAGTGTGTACAATTTTGCTGATGTGTGGGCATTTTCTGAGGTGCCTTGGAGATTATGTATATTACCCAGAAAATGTACAAGACCCTGTCAGGGTAGCACATTCCTTAAGGCCTGTTGGAGATTATGCACATTGCTTAAAAAATGTACAAAATGCACTTGAAATGTTGAAATGTTCTCATTCCCCAATGCAACTTGAAGATTATGCATAATGCCTGGAGAATGTACAAAACACTGCATATATATATATGCAGGGTTGTACACCCCACAAGGCTAGCGAGAGATTATGCATATTGACTGGGAAATGTAACCCATTATTCCTCCTTTATGGACAGACTAGATTATGCATACATTCTCCATGAGGTATGGCTAAAGCTCACCATGGATAGTTGTTATACGCAGTGCTTTTTTCTTCTTCTAAAAAAATATTTAGGTGTACTCTGATTTTCCTACTTATTGAAATACTGTCCCTCAATGAGGCCAAACTTGGATTCACAAAATGTTTAGGGGTATGCATACCCCTGTGTACCCCCAGAAAAAAGCACTAGTTATACGCATTAGGGTATTATCCCAACAGTGATATGAGTCAGGAAAAAAATCTGCCAATCTCCACTGATAGTTAATGACTTTGGGAAAATTTATTGTTTGCTACCCTTGCATCCTGCTTTTCTCCAGGAAGCCAGGCCTGCTTTTTTTCAGTACTAAAATTGTTGCAAGAACTTTCAATGGACTATTTCCCTCCTTTTTTTTTTTAAAAAAAAAGATGATATCCCTTTCTTCCAGTGCCATGGCAAAGCTGTCTCTTAGTACTTGTCCATTTCTTGCCTCTGTGTACATTCATATTTACACTGCAGACTTCAACTGGCTTAGCAGTTGTTCCTTCTTTCCATGATATGCTGGGAACTGCAATTCTGCAAGGGTTTAAATGTGTGCTCTCTAGCAGAGAACACTCAGCACCCTCACCAAAGTAGAATCCCTTAAGGATGCATGTCTATGTGTACAGTATGCTACCTTATCAGAAAAACACTGTTTCTGGTGCAGATATACCTGTTGTATTTTTACCTTTCATCACGGAACATATAGAACCACCTCTCAAAAGGAGCACATCATTGGAGTAGATAGTGTTCCCTTTCTGGCCACAGGGTGCCACCATAGCACCATCAAATATCTGCAATGTTCTCTTTCATAAGTCAATTTGAAAAACCATATCTTAAAAGGATGCCATACTTCCTTCCCGTCATTCTGACTCATCAATAGGTGTGGCTCTTTTAGGGAGAAGCAAGAGTGAAGACTTTGGCACAACACTCTGATTAAGGGGTGCCTAAACCAGGGCCCTCCAAATGTTGCTGCGCAACACTCCCATCATCCTTTCCCCCTCCCATGCCTTTTCTGGCTGGGGCTGCCAGAGTACCACAACATCTGAAGGGTCACAGTTTAGGCACTCCAGTCCCTTCCCCAGCCTGCTGCTCTCCAGATGCTATTGGACTGCAACTCCCACAAGCACCAGCTCAATTGCCATGAGCTCAGCAACACCTGGGGAGGGGGGCAAAAGGTTGAGGAAGACTGCCCTGGTCCCTACTGCAACTAAGCCTGTAGCCATGGCTAAGCAAGCACCGCTGAAACAACCTTATGCTGATTCCTTGTTCACACCTGCCTCCCTTCCACTTCCTCTGCTGTTTCTGGTGATGAGAGGGGGAATTTGGTTTGGTCTGAATTCTGGTGATCGCTGTCTAATTCACATTTCACATAACCATACATGAACTGAAATGCGGAACTGACTACAGCTACCACCCATTTCACAACATATGTCAGTACAAACTCAAGAAGATAAGAAGAGCCCAGATGGATCAGACCAAATGCTCATCCTCACAGTGACCCACCAGATGCTTACAGGAAACCTGCAAGGAGGACCCGAGTGCAACAGCACACTTGCTACTTGGGATTGGCAGCAACTGTCATCCAGAAGCATACTGCCTCCAACAGGGGAGGAAGAACATAGCCATTGTGGTTAGTAGTCATTGAAAGTCTATCTTCCCTGAATTTGTCTAATCTTTCAAAGCCATCCATGCTGATGCCCATCACAAGGAATGGAAGGATCTGACAATTTTTGTTCTCTCAGTGTCTCAATTTTCCAATCTTAAATTTCAGTTCTCTATATTTTTGCAACAATTTGCAGGGTTTTTATTTTTATTTTTTAAAAAACACAATTCTCATGAAAATCCATCAGCATTTTAGTGTGAATTTCTCCTGTTGTATGCTTTATATGTGCAATTTTACCCATAATACACATTTTTTGCAAAGCATTTTCCCCTCATTTCATGTTATTTTCATGAATACATGCATTTTTATAGGCACTTTACCCTAGTATGTGCATTTTTGTGCACATTACCTGGCTGGAGAACTGCTTTGAAAAATTTGGAGAAATGCGAATTTGGAAGGATGGTTGTGTTTCACTTCACATATTGTTTTGAAAAGTTTTGCAACATGACTACTGTTGCCATGTTCTGCACAGAAAAATTTAGTGAAAAAGTATCTCTGAAGACTTCAGGTAATGGTGGCTCTTGTTTAATATTATCATTGTGGAAATACGATGAAAATTACATGAAAAAGAGGAAGAAATCTCTTAGAATATAAGTCGTCTGAGAAATTTCAGCTCACCTTGAAATTTCTCAGAGTGGACAATCACAACTCCTTGCAGCTGATGATGTCCTAGGCCAATGCCTTTTACCACTAAAGCCCAAGCTCTCATGTAAACAGATGAAATGGCAGTATTATCATAACATTGCAGCTAAGAGTGACCGACTTAGCAGCCACACTCCACTCTTTCTCCTCTTGTCTCTCAATTTCCTTCTTACCTCACTCCCTTGGAGTGAATTACAAGTAGGGCTAAAACAAATTGGTCCCCCTCAACTTCAGTGAAAAGGCATTCTCTTCATTCTGCAATATAAAATATGTCAAAATTGTGTATTGTATTGTAATATTAATGTTGTGTTTTAATTGTAGTAACTTGCCACGAGAACTTAGGGCGAAATTGTAATAATGATAATAGCAAAATGCTAAATGGTTACGTGCTGTGCTGATGTCTTAATGTGTTTTCTTTCTACCCTGGAGACAAGGGGTGGCAATGATGATGGTTTGCTACTGGGTAGGGGCTCAAAAGAGCCGATTGGCTGGTTTGAGATGCTGAGGAGAAACAAGTTGGCAGATTCGATTTTCACGCACTATAACTGGAAAGGATTTAAGTAACGTAAACTGGAGAGTGGACACTCTTATTGACCAGCCTCTTCTGCCAAAATATTCAGTGTTCATATTTGAAATGCAACATGATTTGATTCTAATATTCAATTTGCTTTATGGTATTTGATTGTAGTATCTGATGTCTACTGCCATTATTTGATAGCTGATATTTGACAATCTGTGATATGGGACGGTACGCAATGGCATTTAGCATCTGAGAACTATTGCTGGCATTCTGTAGTGTGAGTTGACATCGTATGCCTTTTGATGTTTGGCTCTTGACATTTGCCATTTTGCATTAATTGATAGGTGACTCTTACTTTATTTTAAATAGTCAGTTGAATGTACACAAATATAAGCTATTCTACAAATGATATGTAATCCACCAATATTCAGTCGTTGCTGATCTGTATTTTAAACTCATTATTGCACAGCCAATATGCAATATCAGACATTAGTGAACACCAGTTGCAATGGAAACCACTGGTTTAATAAACTCAGAAAAACCTAACCCTATTGCAAATATTTGTTTGTATGGCTGGCTTCTGCCCTCTGATGTAGAATATTTAGATTTTATCAGATTTTAGTCCCCTCTGCAAAACATTTCTGGCTGTGGGCCTCCACTTTAAATGCAAGTAAATGGCAATGAATTTCAAAATTAGAGAAGTTTGGAAATGAACTTATCCAGTTCAGAATTCTTAGGCTCATTACTAATAGAAACACACACACACACACACACACACACACACACACACACACACACTTCATTCCCAGCTTATAAATCATGCAATCTCAATGCCAGCAAAACTAGATCAGAAGTAATGTAAGTTAGAGACTGGTGGGGGGATGAATAATTTGTTTTATTTATTTTTTGCACCTTTTAAATTAAAAGGTAATTTGTATAATAAATACACTCAGACACAAAGGAAGAAGAAAGAACACTTAAAACATTGTAAGGCTATGCACTTCCATGGAATTTGTCATTGCAAAACATACAGAATATTGACCATTTCCCCATAAATACGTTAGGGCAGGTTGATCTGTGCTCTCTTGTAATCAGTAAATTCAACCACTGTCATGATTGGTGATATTTTCTCAAGTCAAGCCATTCGGAATAGAGAAGAAGAGCCCACTCATCCTTACTGAAAAGTCATTTGGCATTTGTAGAAAACCTTTATTCTGGATGCACTGATTTTCAGTTTGCAGGGAGTGCCTCCTGCCTCAGAAAGCAATGACACAGGAGAGAATTCAAAAGTGGCACACCCTGGCCTATACTTCTAGGTGGTCCATTTCAATATTCAACCAGCTTATTCACAAATAATATTGTTCCCATGTTTCCATTATTATTTTTTGTCCCCCAACTGAATTTGAAGCTCTCATTAAGAAATCTTTAACTTTGATTTAAGAGCTTGGGAATGCTCATGTGAACTTTGACTTCATTAAGTTAAATTAGTTTGGGGAATTTTAATATATTTTTTTGGTAACAAAATTAACGTTTGAGCAATGAAGCCGACGCAGTGTTTAATTAGCTCATTAAGCAATCAAGCTAATCAAATGAGCATTTTTGACTTCATTAACTCGTTGGGTCAAAGGCTCCATGTGACACTGCCAACCAATGACAAGTGATGTAATAAAGGAACCAGCTAAAAATGAATATGCACTAATGAGTTAAGTGATATCAGATCATCTGGGATCAATTTAATGGGCTGAGCTGCATGGTTTATTCACAAATTGTGCCATCCACATCCCTCTGAATAATAAAGAAAGAAACCTACCATGGATTTTAATGAGCCTGGATTGTACCCAAAGTTTATAAACTCATATGGCTAGAAGAAATCCAGTGGACCATCTCATCCAATATTCTCTTGAGAGGGGATATGCTATACCTTAAAGCTTCCCTGGCAGATGCTTGCCCAATCTGCTTTTTAAAACCTCAAAGGAACTTAATTTCACACTCACCCTTGGGAGCTTATTCAGCCAGCGATGTGCTCTTAAAGCTAAAATACACATCCGGAAATGGAGAGTTCTTCCTCTGTGTGCATCAGATTGTTGGTAGAAGGGACATGCTTCAGGCGAAAGATGGGGGTTTACACTTACCCCGTTTTAAAACACACACAAACAACTTCTCTTAGAAATGAATGCATCAGGGGACATGGTTCTAACCCAGACTTGTGTTGCTTTTCTGTTTGCATAGTTTATGACATGGGGAGCTTTCACAAAAGCGCCCCTCACCCCTCATCTATAGTATGAAGTGGAGCGGTCCATTCTAGCTCCTCATTCTGATGCATATGGAAATCATGCATTGGACCGTAGCACTTCAGATGGGCGTGGGGTGGGGGTCATCAGTTTGCATCCTCCCCCATATTACAATTAGCAAGATGCCTAATTTATAGAAAGCAAGCCTGTCAGGCTCTTAGTTGAAGCAGTCTCCCTTAAATTCTAGTTTTCTACGTGTAGGATTAAAAAAAATTTTTTTTATATGATTTACACTTGCAGTCTGAAGTGGTACTGTCCCAGGAAGCAGACATTACCATATATAAAATGACCAAACAAAGGAAAAAATAACTTGCCTTTAATAACTGTGTAGTAAAGGGCATTTTGATAAGAAAGCTTTGAGCCAGGAGATCCAGTTGTTTTCAGTAGGTTTGAGCTGAAAAATTATATACAGTCTGGAATGGATGGGGGTGAATACGTCAATTTAAGTTTCATAATTTCCTCATTCCACTTACCCACGTTTCCATATTAGTTTGTTATTAATTTTTTTAAGTCCTCGTGAACATTCAACAAAATTTGGTGCACTTTTCTCTCAACATACACATTTTTGCACGCATTTTTGCCTAATGGTTACATTTGGGGGGATTATCCCTAATATAATGTACTTTTGTATGTTATATATACTAATATGCACATTTTTAAATGCACACGCATTTTTGTACATATTTGCTGGCTGGAGAATTTGCAAATTTGGAGATGGGTGTTTCAGTTTGCATATTGTTTTGGAAATCGGATTAGGTAGGCTCGCCTGCACAGAATTTCTCCCACATCCCTACAATCAGGGCCGGCCCAGGATGCTTTCCCACTTCAGACAAAACAGAAAGTGCTGCCCCACACCTCCTCCACCCCATCTACCCCTTCAGCTACCTCCTCCACTCCCGGCCATCTCCTTTGCCACTGCCCCCTGCCCCTTCCTCGCCAGGAGGCTGCAGTGGCCAGTGGCCATAGAAGAGGCAGGTGGAGGGGAGGTGGGTGGTCTTGGAGGAAATGGCCATGGTGGCAGCAAAGGGAGCGGGCAGGTGCAGAGGAGGCCAGATCTGCAGCCTGGGGTCACTGCCTCACCTTGCCTCAGGGTCAGCCGTGCCCTGCCTAGAAGCTGGTGTTACTCTCATTAAGTGGCAAGCTGTAGTCGAAATTATTGCATGAAATGTAAGTGTTGCTGGAAGAGTATCATAATCAACAGCCGTAAAAGCAAGGCAGGGAGACGCATAGCTGAATGATACAGCTAAGCAATGATAGCAATAATGACTAATTAAACAGCCCGATCGCTCTAATAATAAGGTGCAGCGCTTGGGGAAGAAAGAAAGAAAAAATGAGCCAGACGCTCTTCGAAGCGATTCTGTTTGTTCATTTGCAATTCCAAAGGGTTTTCAGTTGGGAGGGGGCAGTGGAGGAGGAGGAGAAGCACTCCTAAACAGCTGCAATTTAAATTACTACTGTTTGAGGAATGGCTCAAGGGATGAACAATCAGGTGAGTTTCCTTCCCTCTCCCTCAAATTATTATTTGTTAACATTACCCACAGCAACTGTGGGGAAAGAGAATTGCATATTGATCTTGGTTTTGATTTTTTTGCATGTGAGACAGGGGGGGGGGGGAGCCCTGGGCGGGTGCTCCTTTAGGACACTCCACATGACGAGGCCCAGAACATGTAGCAAATGCACTGAAAGATGTGAGAGATTGCATCTTGGGGCAAGACATGCTCCTTGCTTTGTCTGGCTTATTTCCCCCTGGCCTGGGAGGTCAGAAGCCCTGACTGACCGCTCAAAAACCTACCTATGCTATTCAGGATGCCTAGAGAGACCACCAGGATGGGATATTGTTTAGGGCAGTGTTTCCCAACCTTGGGCCTCCAGCTGTTTTTGAACTACAATTCCCATCATCCCTGACCACTGGTCTTGCTAGCTAGGGATGATGGGAGTTGTAGTCCAAAAACAGCTGGAGGCCCAAGGTTGGGAAACACTGGTTTAGGGGTTGTTTCCTGGGGTTGAGATTTAGCTGCAGAGATGCATTATGTTTCACTGTTAATCTGGATCATGTTCATTGTTAGAAAGGGTCATCTAATCCAAGCCCCTGCAAATATTTTATCTATCATATCTCTCTCTCTCTCTCTCTCTCTCTCTCTCTCTCTCTATCTCTATCTCTATCTCTATCTCTATCTCTACAGTGGTACCTCAGGTTACATACGCTTCAGGTTACATACTCCGCTAACCCAGAAATAGTGCTTCAGGTTAAGAACTTTGCTTCAGGTTGAGAACAGAAATTGTGCTCCGATGGCGCGGTGGCAGCAGGAGGCCCCATTCATGAAAGTGGTGCTTCAGGTTGAGAACAGTTTCAGGTTAAGTACGGACCTCTGGAACGAATTAAATATTTAACCTGAGGTACCACTGTATCTATATATATCTATATATCTATATATATATCTCACACATACACACATACATACAGTTGCTTAATTTTATTGTATATTTGTCAACTCGTTAGTTAATTGCTTGCGAATATTTAATTTCTTTTGTAACAGTGACTTATGTAAAACTTTTTTTTATGTTGTGAGGCTGCCTTCAGCATGGTTTGCTATGGGAAGGTAGCATGCCATTGTAGGTACTGATATCCCAAAGGACCAGAGAAGACTTTTTATGTATGCAACAACAGCTGCGCGGATGCTACTAGCCCAGAGATGGAAAGAAGACAAAGCCCCGACCAGAGAGGAATGGCAAACCAAGCTGATGGACGATGCCAAAATGGCAAAACTGACCAGAAAGCTCAGGAACAAAGAAGACAAAAACTTTTAAGAAAGGGTGCGGAAAATTTATATTTTATGTAGGCAGATGAAAACATTAGCAGGATTTTAATAACACTTGTAATGTAACAAGTACTATGGACAATGGACTATGAAATAATATGCAGTTGAAAATGTTGACACTGAGACCCAAGGAGGGGATGGGGGGGTGGAGTCTAGAGATTCTATTTGGTATTGTTGTAACTCCACATTTGTAAAACCCAATAAAAATAATTTTCAAAAAAGGAGAGAGGAAAGGTAGCATAAAAATAAAGGAGGAGCAGGATGCAGCCTGGAATGTTTAATGAGAGTCACGCTGCTGGGTCAGGCCTGAGGTGAAGTAACTTAACAGTGAATGCTATGAGGGAAAAGAGGGCCTAAACTTGTATACCTCAAGCACTGTGTTGAGATATTGTGTATCGCTCTTCAAAGTTGACTAAGGACCTTGAGCACATAAAAAGAGCCCTGCTGAATCAGGTAAAAAAAGATCCTTCTAGTCCAGCATTCTGATCTTTCAGATGCCTGTGGAAAATCTGAGAGTAGGACCTGAACGCAACAACTCTTCCTCCCCTCCTGTGACTTTGTAAGGTTTTATGGATATGTTACATTCATCACCCAGATGCTTTGTTTACTGTGTGGTATATAAAGCCCTTAAATAAATAAATAAGCTTACAGCTCCTCTCTCCTCTCCAGCACGAGACTTCTGAGCAAAAGCAGGTTGCTTTTTGAGGATCTGAGGCAAGGATTTCAATTTGATTAATCCAGCTGCTCTGGGGTGTGTGATGGAGGAGGGCAGTCTTTTCAATAGTCCCTCAAAGGCTCTCCCTTACTGGCTTCCCAGAAGTAGTGTGGCAGAGTTCATCATCTTTGTTAAGGAAATTAAACCGAGGAGCTAAGTCCCTGGGTGAATTTGCTATTAATACTCAAAATAATCTGTGGATTGTTATCTATTCCTTTTTTTTTAGATTTGTAATTGGCTTTTCAAATTCTACTGTTCTAGTTGTGCTTTTGGCTTTGTAATTTTTGGGATAAGAAAAGAGAGAAAAGAAGAAAGAAATTTCATGCTGGATTTTCTGTCTCAGAAATGGTTCTGTAAGAGACAAGTAGGAGATGTTCCCAGAGCTGGCCTGTGACATTTGCTGTCTGAGGTGAAAGTCAAGATGGCGCCAATTCCCAATTCCACATACAGTTGTTGACTGGATTGGCAGCTGAATCTTATGTCGACACTAGTGGTCCTCCACTACATTTGAGATCAGTAGGCTACCTTAGGAGGCACAGGGTGTTTGTGGGGCACACACAGATCTGTTCTCTGATAGTAGGAAATGGTGTGTATGTGTTATGGGGAACAGCCAGGAGGAGGTTGCCACTGCACGACCGCCTTCTGCAGCATCTGCTGCCTGAGGCAGTCACCTCACTTTGCCTTATGGTAGGTCCACTCGTGGAGGCGCTTACCCAGTAAGCAACAGGATACAAAAGCTGAACAAATCAATGAAGGGCCCTAGAATATCTTTGAGAGGACCAGCCAGCACGTCCTCATGTGCTCTTTGTTGCTGGCTTTAGTTCAAGTGGGATTTGGGCAAATGGCCCCTCTTCATGTAAAACATCTGAGAAATTCTGAGGGATCCCATGAGATTTTTCTCAGAGGAGGGTGGGATTCCATGTAACCCCAAAATGGCATCAGATAGTGTGTGAAATTTGAAATGGATTTGTTTTTTTGTTCTCAGGCAAGTAAATAAGACAGGCATGTCCAAAGTCTGTTTTGGGGGCTTAAACTGGCCCACCGGTCAGTCTAATCTGGCCCCTGTGGCAGTTAACTTTGGTTGGCCCCCTAGGTCGCCCCTCTCACACACTCACTTCATCAAATGTGGCCCTCTTTGAAAAAAGTTTGGACACCCCTGATCTAAGGACAGGGTGGCAAACTACTGGCCTGCAGGCCTGATCTGGCTCACTGAACCTTTCCCAACCGCCATCAGTCCCCAACCCATTTAATCAGTGGCATTTGTGGTGCTGAAGGAAAGCACCATTACCAGACAAAGGCAACTTCCCTCTTTGCCATGCACTGCAGAAACAGGAAGGATCACTGCAATATGCTCTGAATGCTCAGCTATCACTGGCAGCACACAGGAACAGATCAGAGCGCTCCTTCCTGTTTCCTGAGTGCTCTGCTCTGGTGTTTCCCACATGCTGATGGTGGCTAAGCACTAAGCAAAAAAAGAGGATAATTGACCATGGCTGGCAATAATGAGAGCCCAGTCTAGCTATGCCCTCTTCACCACTACAAATGCATTCCGAAGGACATTTTTATGACTAGGAACATTTCTCAAAAGGGATTTCAACACATCCCTAATCAGCAGTATATATCTCTATCTCCCTATATCTCTTTATATATGCAGGAGCATGGTGCTTATATTCACCAAGCTTCCTGCCTGATATAATATAACTGTGATCTTTCATCCCCCATTTCCCCCATGCCCACCTCTCATGGCCTGTGTCTTGGCATTGCTTGACAGCTGGGCCCGTGGAAGCGAGTGGAGCTGTCAGTGGTGATGGACATTTTTTATCAGTGCATGACTCCAGGTGGAATACACCCCACTCCCGCCCTTGGCGGATGCATCTGACAGCCAGGTGTGCAGTGTCTTCAGTGAGCCAAGATAGTGTGTGTGTGTTTATGTGTGCAATGGACAAAGTCTGCAGAGAGCTTCTAGGCACAGACACTGTCTCTGTCATCCGCACATGCATACATTGGTGCTAAACAACCAGCGCTTTATTCACACACAACACACTTAAGTGTGTTGAATGTGCATGGATATCCTTTCCTGTCACATGCAAAGGCAACCACTCTACTTCCACGCATATTGGAAGACTTCTGGATTCTGTGCATAATGAATTGTCCCAGGAGCTGGGCTTTGCTTTATTAAACCTCACCACAAGTCCCCCAAAGCTATGCTGGAAGGCAGATTAGATGTGGGGGCTTTTTTTGCAAGGCGATTGAGAGATGCAAAATCTAACATCCTTCTTTAAAAAATGGCCTCCAGACCTTTGCACTAATTCCGCGAAGAGCTGAAAAATAGTTGACACACCTAGGTGAAAAACAGCTGACACATGTTCAGGTGAACATCTGAACATAGCTGCAATGAACTTGACATTAGTTCTAAAAGGTTTGCAGTAACATAGGGCTTTATAGCGTATTAGATATTGTGTGATGCTTTGCCTTTACATATGAGCTTTTCTTCATTAGGAAAAGGGCTGCAGCTCAGTGGTAGAACAGCTGCTCTGCATGCAGAAGTCCACAGGTTCAATTCCTGGCATCTCCAGGTAGGGTTGGGAGTCTGAATTCCTGGAGATCTGCTGCCAGTCAGTGTAGACAGTACTAAGCTAGATGGATCAATGGTCTGCTATGTAATAAAGCCATCTTATCTTCTATATAGTTTGGAAAGTGGTCTGTCTGACTGTCCGAGGAAAAATGTGGGTGCCTGGAAAGTAAGTTGCATGCAAGCACAATTTGTGATATCACGCAACATCATTGCTAATCATGGGGTGTGACTGTTAAGGCATCAGCCTTAGTCTCTCTATCCTCAGCTTTGTGGAACTTGAGCCAGCATGAGGTATCCTTAACGCGGATCATAAAATGGCAAGTTTTTAATGAAATTATTGATAATTAATGCCTAAGAATTTGCTGTCCTTTCAAGCCAGCCAAAATCAGCAGCCAGAGCTGACTGACTCTAATGGCAGGGCACGACCGCATAGCGATGTCACATTGTTCATTTGTGTTCCAAATCAATGGTTACCATTTAGGAATGGAATTCTGAAAATCTCAATGTTGATGTTAGCTGCATGGATTCCCCCCCCTAATTCCTGCTTTGTTCCTTAATCTCAGTGAGAAGCGAGGCATTTTTATACCATTTCTGTTTAATATTATATGTATATTATAAATGTATACATTCCAGGTTTTCTAAAGAAACCAGCACTTAAACAGATACATATAACAATGCATATAAATGTACAAAAATACATACAAAATTATGCTATAGAAATATAATATGTAATGTACAGTATGTTCCTATGATCCTTGTGAGTGAAGCCGTCTGGAGTCTTGTGCTCTCAGCAGGATCACCCAAGACGGCAAGGTCAAGGGGGAGGAGCTAGACAAAGAATGATCCAAGAAGTCCTCAGCGGCAGAACAGGCAGAAGATAACAAGCGGTATGTTACAACGGCTGTGAAGGCAGATGAAGGCTGCAACAGATAATAATTTACTGGTTGTTGTGATACTCATGCCATCGGAATAGAGCCTTACTGCAAAGACTGTGCGTTGATCAGCGGGCACTGATCTCCACACACAAAGCAAATTCGCACAAAGGCATCTTCCAAAAACTCATCCTCCAAAAAAGCCAAAGTGCTGCACCAACAAGCACAAAACAACTCCTCTGCGCCACAGATCCAACTTAATGGTGTAACGCTGGAAAATGTTGATCACTTTTGCCACCTGGGCAGTTATCTTTCCACAAGGGCTGTCATTGATGCCAAAATCCAGCATCGCCTGAGCTCTGTGAGTGCAGCTTTCTCCCAAATGAAGTGCAGAGTACTTGAGGACTGGGACATTTGCAGAGAAACCAAAATGCTTGTTTACAAAGCTATTGTACTACCAACCTTACTGTACGCTTGTGAAACATGAACCACTTATAAACGGCGTCTCTAACTCCTCAAAAGATTCTATCAGTAGTGTCTCTGAATATTTTTTACATATCACTTGGGAAGGCAGGCGAACTAATGCCAGTGTACTGAAAGAAGCAAAGATCACCAGTGTCAAAGCAATGATTTTTCAACATCAACTTTGTTGGACTGGTCATGTTCAGATGCCTGATTATCGTCTTCCAAAGCAACTACTCTATTCCGAACTTAAAAATGAAAAGTGTAGTGCTGGTGGTCAGCAAAAGAGGTTTAAAGGCTCTCTCAAGGCAAATCTAAAAAAAAATGTAATATAAACACCGACAATTGGGAAACACTGGTCTGTGAAAGGGAGCAATGAGCACGTGTGGCAAACCTTCACCGTGATCAACTCCTGCCTGGAAACCTATGTCCCCACTGGGGAAGGCCGTGTGGATCCAGAACTGGCATCCACAGTCACCTATGGACACACCGTGAAGACCATGTTCATGGAAGACAATCTTATTTGGCTATGAGTGATTGCCAAAGAAGAAAAAGAATTTTGCATATAATTACTTGGTTTCTTAAAAAATGAAATAAAATCCAACAATGTACAAGTGGCTCGGATATAGGTGGGCAGTTGGTACAAAAGGCAGTTGGATGCAAGTAAAGCTCAGTTGGGTCAGAACCACCAAATTCCATGCGTAAATCTGTTTAAAACTAATTCCTCCTCCATCCATAGTGCAACTGGTAGAGACAGTAGACTGATATCCTTGCCTCTTTTTTGGCAGAATAACAATACTCTCTTCTTTTTATGTGTTGTCTAGTTAACTGACAGTTCACTTGGCTTATTCCCAAATTCAACGTAATTTTATTTCATATAATTCAGTAATGCTCATATCACATTTTTATATTACATTGTTTTAATTTCATTAAGTTTTATACACTCTATTTAGCAACTTTTTGTTTTATGCTGTTGTGCCAATTCAGTTATTTTCTCTAATAATCTAGCCAATTCCCTCTCTCCTTGTTAATTCAAATAAAATGATAAGTCTTAAAAAAAATAAAAAATAAAAATGAGCCCGTTGTGACTTTTTAGATTATCTTTATGCCATTTTTGCCTTCATAATCACCTCATGAAAGAGGCCGCTAATATTATCATTTTAAAGATTGCTGTGGTTGGGCTGAGGATAAAGAGTCAATGTCTTCTCAAAACACATTAAGGGAATTCATGCTGTTGCTCTGCTCTGTTTTAGAATGAGGACTTGAACTCAGGCCCCTTGTGTCCAAGTATAGAGGGATGGGGAAACTTTTTAGCCCAAGAGCCACATTCCTTTGAGTTGATCTACACTCCCACTCCCACTCCCACTCCCCCCTTCTCATAACAATGTTACAGGAGAAATTTGAACCTTGAGCTAGACAATGTAATAGTCTTTGCAGGGCTGACCCAAGACATTTTGACAGTGGCGTAGCACGGGTTGCTAGAGCCCGGGGCCATGCGGAGGGAGTGAAACAGAGCTGCCTAATGGTGTCCACGTCACACAGGAAATTGCACCCACCTGGATGATGATGATGATGATAATAATAATAATAATAATAATAATAATAATAATAATAATAATAATTTATTTATACGCCGTCCATCTGGCTGAAGTCGTTCCATTGTCTGGAGAGGTCACTTCCTGGTTTGCATGGAGAAGCCATTTTCAACAGAGCCCAGCAATGGAAGTGCACAGATATACTGAGGCAGCACCGGGTGTTGAAATTTTGCACCCCAAACAATTTAGCACCCGGGGCAACCACCCGTGTGACCCCCCATGCTACGTCTCTGCATTTTGGCACCTGAGATGAACCATGGAACTGCCACCTGATGCTGCAGCTCCTTCACCCTTCTGAGCTGCTGCAATAAAAAGCAAGGCGGTCAGCTGCGATCCCAGCGCAAGCAGGGTTTTACACCGTGAGGTGAGAACCCGAGCTATTTTGAGGGATAGGGGTGTCTCCAGGGCGCGGAGACCCCCAAAACTCCTTTGAAGGGTGTTCAAGGAGTCTAGTCCTCGGTACGACCGAAAGAAGGATCAAACCGGCTACCAGGTACCCGAGAAAGGCGAAGAGTGTAGCGGAGAGATCCAGCGGGTCTAGAGGAGCCATTTTCTAGCCTTCAAATAGCGAAGCCCTGCGCTTGCAGGGAGAGCGGCTTGCTCTCAAAGAAAAAGAAACCCGATACCTGCAACTTTGTAGCTAAGAGCAGCAACAAGGAAGTCTTGGGGAACAGAGAGAGGAAAACGGAGTTCAGTCGATAGCCGAAGTCAATTTAAACGCGGCGAGAAACCAGTTCTAAAGAGAGTGAGTAATCTGCCCGGGCGGTAACGTGGTTCCCTTTTAAGCCCTCTCTCCCCCTCCGGAGAAACAAACGTTAAAACACAAAGGAAGATTTACAACCGTGGAGGAGTGGAGGAGCTCGGAAAGGGTCCAGGAAAAGAGAGGGCTGGCGTCCTTGATGAACAGGAGGTTAAAAGTAGGAAAAAGGACGCTCTCTTCTTTTGTGCTTTAATGCTATATATGTGAGTGGAAATCTTGGAAGAGAAGCACCAGACGCCATTTGGAACCTGAGAGAGAAGTTTGTGGGAAGAGGGAAAAAAGAGGACAGTGTTCTTTGATATTTGCTAGCTTGCATCGGGAACTGCTTGGGTAGAGCCACATTCCCTCTGTTAAATCTGAAGACGGAGGTTTGAGGTTAGAAAACGCTAAATTTTTAAGAGACTAAGGTTACTTTAAGAACCAGCGAGATCGTGTGCTGACTTGACGAACTTTTGAAAATAAGATGGAGGAGATGGTGTGAGTCGTGACTAATCCCCCCCCACTCATTCTCCCTCCCTCTCTCCCTCCCCCCTACCTGACCACCCAGCACTCATTTCTTTAGGTTTAAATGCCTCCTTGCTATTGAGCTTTTTGAAGCCTTCCTAGCTCTTGGATTAACTAATAGAGGACTAGTTGGGTCGGGAGAGGAGAAGAAGCGTGTGTTTCTGGGACCATCACATACTTAAAGGAAATATCCTCACAACAGGAACCAAGTACTGGCCGATAAGTGAGATTACGATTGAGATAGTGAAGACACACGACGTACTATTACGGATCAACTGTTCTGCCCCTGATTTTTGCATATGGTTTTACTGATTATGGATTTGTGTTTTTTTGTGGGGAGTACATAGAGATAGTAAATGTAAATCCCAGCAAGGAAGGAAAGTGAAAAGTGAAAATAAAGAAACAGTGGGAGGTACTAAGAGAGGGTGGGAGAGAGGGAGGGGTATAAAGGTATAAAGGGGTAAGATGTCTCATACGAAGAAAGGAACGAATGGGGGAACCCCAGGAGAGAGGAGGGGCTCGAAACAGGAGGTGGATTTTAAGTCGGATATTCTGAAAATGTTTGCAGAAATTAAGCAAAGCCAAGCTAACGTAGAGCATAAGTTAGAATTGGTGGACAAAAGAATTGGGATATTAGATAAAAAAATGGAGGAAACTGTGAATGAACTAAAGGGCCAAGTAAAAGAAATATCTAGGAGGACGCAGCTCACAGAAGAAGGATTAAAAAGGACAAAGGGGGAGATAAGAGATATTAAGAGGGATAAGGAAAAGATCAAATCAGATGTAATGGAGTTAAGTAGGACACAGGAAGAGATAAAAGATATTATAGCGATGAATGAACTAAGGCAGAGGGGGGTGAACCTGAGGCTGAGAGCGGTCTCAGAGACACAGAATGAAAATGTTAAAGAAAGATTGACGAAGGAGCTAGCGGAATGGATGGGTATATCAGTGGAAGAAATGGCCAATAGTGTACTGAACGCATTTAGAATGCGGGTCAATGCAACAAAAGCAAAGAGATTCACAGGTGACTGTTTGATTACTTTCAAAAATAAAGAAATGAGAGACAGGATCCTTCAAAGGAACAGAGAAAAGAGATTGAATATAGACGGGAATTACATAATTTTGTTTAAAGATATCCCAATTAGATTACTTAAAAAGAGAGACTCTTATAAACCCCTGGTGCAGACATTGAGGAAAAATAAGATTGAGTTCAGGTGGGAATTCCCGGAAGGGATATCATTTACATACAGAGGTAAAAGACATAAGCTTATAAACCAAGAAGAAACTGGGAAATTCCTTAGGAAATACAAGGAGCTAAAAACGGAGGAGCAAGAATTAGGGAGAGGAGAGAGGGCCCCATCAGGAGAACCAAGAGTGCTAGAGGAGGGAGAAGAGGAGGGGAGTGGGTCGGGAGAGGAAGAAGAAGAGGAAGTGGAAGATTCTGAGAATATATAACTGATAGGAAGATTCTAAAGAGTAACGAAAGGAAAAGCTAAGCATTATGGGATTAAAAATTTGGAATTGGAACATAAATGGGATGAACGACAAAAAAAAGAGAAATAAAATTGAACAATGTTTGAAAAGGAAAAATTTGGACATTATCTGTCTTCAGGAGACGCATGTGGCCAGAAAGCATAGAAAGGTGTTGATTAATAAACGGCTAGGAAATGAGTTTGAAACCCTGGATAGGGTAAAGAAAAGAGGTGTGGTACTGTATATTAGTAGTAAAATAGAAGCTAAAACAATGTTCAAAGATGAGGAAGGGAGGATGATAGGGGTCAATATCAACTGGCAAGGAGAAAAGATGCTGGTAGTAGGGATCTATGCCCCGAATGGTAGTAAAAATGAATTTTTTAAAAGATTAGAAGAAAAACTAATGGAGTATGTCGATCAAAAAATAATCCTAATGGGGGATATGAATGCAGTCGTCTCGCCTGATATGGATAGACTTAGAGACGGAACAAACAGAGAGGGGAAACTACCAAAATCTTTTTTCGCCTTAGCGGAAAACTGCAGTTTAGTGGACATCTGGCGCCTCAGACACCCACTCGAGAAACAATTCACTTTCTATTCAGAACCTAACCAATCACTCTCACGAATAGACCAGATTTGGATCTCAAAAGATTTATGTCCAAGAGTTAAACTTATAGAAATAAGACCGAAAGTAATATCAGATCACAATCCATTAGAGATAGAACTAGAAAGCTTAGAGAAGAGACCCTTTAGATGGAGATTAAAGGACTATTTGTTAGATGATCAGAAAGTGGTGGAAACGGCAAAGGAAAAATTGACAGAGTACTTTAAGGATAACTGTGATAAAGGAACAAAAGAGAGCGTAATCTGGGATGCAAGTAAGGCAGTAATAAGAGGGTACTTCATACAACAGAATGCAATTAAAAATAGAAATAGAGAGAAAAATAAAGAAGAGATCCTCAGACAGATAATGGCAAATGAACAAAAGTTAGTCCAGAAGCCTAACTGCCCAAAGACAAAAGAAAAAATAAAAATACTGCAAACCCAGTTTGCCACAATAATAAACAGAGAGGTAGAGTGGAACATTAAAAGATTTAGACAAAGAAACTTTGAATTTGCGAACAAACCAGGGAAATGGCTTGCCTGGCAAATCAAAAAAAGGAAAGAGCAAGGGACAATCAATAAAATAATAACAGACGGGGAAGAAAGAACTGATCCCAGAGGAATAAGGAGTGAGTTTCTTAATTATTATAGAAATTTGTATAAAGATCAAGAGAGAGTTGCCCCAAGGAAGATAGAAAGATTCTTAAAGGAAAAAGGGGGACAAAAAATTCCAGCAGAAGGGAAACAAAGACTGAATACCCCAATTGAAAATGAGGAAATAGAGGAGGTAATTAGAGACCTAAAGAGGGGCAAAGCACCAGGCCCTGACGGATTTACTGCAGGATATTACAAAGAAATGAAATCTATTTTGGTGGGACCTTTGAAAAAGACTATGAACATCATCTTAAAGGAAGGAGAAATCCCAGAGACCTGGAAGGAAGCATACATCACGTTCCTCCCCAAACAAGACGCGGATTTAACCCAGGTTAAAAACTATAGACCAATCTCACTGCTGAACACGGATTATAAGATATTCGCAGGAATCCTGGCAAAAAGGTTAAAAAATGTGTTAGTAGATATTATTCATACGGACCAGGCAGGATTCCTGCCAGGTCGGCAGATGAGGGATAATACAAGACATATTATTGATATGTTAGAATTTTTGTCTGTTAGGATTGATAAGCAAGTCACAATGATGTTTATTGACGCCGAAAAGGCGTTTGATAATGTGATATGGAACTTTATGTTGAGAAATCTAGAATATATGGATGTAGGTAACAACTTCTTCAACGGGGTAAGGGCAATATATACTGAACAAAAGGCCAAACTGATTGTAAATGGTACGGTTACGGAAGAGATAAAAATAAGGAAGGGCACAAGACAGGGCTGTCCGCTCTCCCCGTTACTATTTATAACAGTGTTAGAAGTACTCTTAAACTCGATAAGACAAAATGGAAATATAAAAGGAGTAACGTTAGGAAAGAATGTGTATAAAACTAAGGCCTTTGCCGATGATTTGATAGTGATGACAGAAGACCCTATAACCTCAGTAGAAGAAATCTTGAAGGAAATAGAATCATTCGGAGAAGTGGCTGGGTTTAAACTAAATAAGAAAAAAACAAAAATGATATATAAAAACGTAGATTCAAGGACAATAGAGGCAATCCAACAGCAATCACAGATAGAGACGGTCAAAAAGGTCAAGTACCTCGGCATCTGGCTAACACCTAAAAATATAGACCTATATAAAAATAACTACGAGCCGATGTGGAGGGAAGTAAAGAGAGACTTAGAAAAATGGGGACGGTTAAAATTGTCAATGTGGGGAAGGATGAATATGATCAAGATGAATGTTTTATCAAGACTAATGTTCCTATTCCAGTCTATCCCTATAATAAAAGGGTGCAGGATTTTCAAAGAATGGCAAAGGACAATTTCGAGGTTTATATGGCAGGGCAAAAAACCCAGGATTCAATTTAAATTACTAACAGATGTAAAGGAAAGGGGGGGCTTTGCCCTGCCAGACCTGAAATTATACTATGAGGCATCTTGCCTAAGTTGGTTAAAAGATTGGGTTAAATTGGAAAATACGGAGCTCCTCGATCTGGAGGGCTTCGATAACTACTTTGGATGGCATGCCTATTTATGGAAGAACAAAATGAAAGCACATAAGGGGTTTGGTAATCATATATTTAGAGGACCGCTAATCGAAGTGTGGGAAAGATATAAAAATGTGTTAGAACCGAAAACACCACACTGGTTATCACCCCTTGAAATAACAAGCATAAAAACGATCAATATGAGAAGCAACTGGGCAACATATAACCAGTTAGTTATCAAAGTGGATGGGAAATGGAGAACAAAACCTTATGAACAGATAAAAGAGTATGTTTACGATTGGCTTCATCACCAACAGATTAACCAGATGCTTAGCAGAGACATCAAGGAAAGAGGCTATGTGGACAATGACTCGAAATTTCAGACGGAAATAATAAATAATAAAGTGAAAAACATATCCAAGTTGTATAGGATGCTGCTAGACTGGAATTTAGCAGACGAGGAAGTTAAATCAGTGATGATCCGCTGGGCAAAAGATATAGGGCATAGTATACAATTCGAGGACTGGGAAAGATTATGGAGAGACGGGTTGAATTTTACGGCGTGTACTGTGATAAAGGAAAATGTCATGAAGATGGTTTACAGGTGGCACCTGACACCCATGAAACTTTCAAAGATGTATAAGGTGGATAATAAGTGCTGGAGGTGTAAAGATGCAGTGGGCTCCTTTTACCACATGTGGTGGGAGTGTGGAAGGGTAAAGCTGTTTTGGGAGAAGGTTTATACCGAATTAAAAAAGATACTAAAGTACACGTTTGTAAAGAAACCAGAAATTTTCTTATTAGGGATGCTAAGACAAGAAATAAAAAAGGAGGATCGCAGATTGGTATACTATGCGGTAACAGCAGCAAGGGTTTTAATAGCTCAGAGGTGGAAACAGCAGGAAATCCCAACAACGGAGGAGTGGAGATCTAAACTATCGGAGTATGCAGAACTCGATAAATTAACGGGGAAAATTAGATATATAAAAGACCAAGTGTTCATTAAGGATTGGGGAAAGTACGCAGATTATCTGGAAGGTATTAGTGATGGACAAATAACGCTAAAGGGATTTAAAGATGCACTGTGATAGACTACGGGTTATTGGGTAAGGAAAAGAGAGAACAAAATTGGAGACAATGACAATAACAATATAGAAGATGAAACGTGTAACTTTATTTATTGCTTCGAACGACTTGCGGCCAAGCTGAAGGAAGTCCTGAAAGAAACAGCTATGTTATAGGAGATTGTAAAAACAATAATTATGTGTACCTTTTACTTGTTTCTTTTGTTTTTTCTGTATGTTCTTTCTTTTTTGTGTTGTTGTCTTTGTTATATGTGTGTTATCTTTGTTTTTCTTTTTATGGAATAATCAATAAAAAAGAATTTAAAAAAAAAAAAAAAGCAAGGCGATGGGGGGCAGGAGGATGAAGTGGATGGGTTTGAGCACCCTTTCTATCAACTACCCCTCTCCCTTGAGCAACAAGTGAGGTGACTGAGATATGGAGACAAGGTGGGGACAGAGGGTTTGTACAGTGCAAGAGGAGAGCTGGTGGACAGAAGAGGAGGCAATGATGGCAGAGGCAGCAGTGGGTTGATCCAACACCCAGAGGGTCCAGATCCATTGCCCAAAGCAAGGTGTTTCACTCTGCAGCATGCAAGGGCCACCCATGAGTCTTTGCATGCATAAATACATCTGCCTCCACAATCAGTGATCTGGGGACAGAGAACTGGGGATTTGAGGAAGCCCTGAGAAAAGTGTCCTCTGGTAGAAGTGGTGGTGGTGGGCTGCTGGGTTGAGCTGGGAGCATCGGTCTGCCATTTAACTTTCCCGCAATGCCTGGGAGCAACACTACTGTGTCTTACACAGAGAGGCAACAAGCTGTGGGTGGCTGCTATGGGTGCAATTGAATCAACTGGCTTCCTGCAGCTCTTCTGTGGCACACTAGTGGGTGCTCCAGTGCATAATATGGGAATCAAGGTGACACACATTCCTGCTTGAGCCTGTAGAGGGGCATTTTCATAAATCTTGATACCCAAGAGAGAGAGCAGCTTCTGTGCTTTTTGTAAAGTCACATGAGCCATACAGTCTTTGTTGTTGTTGTTTAGTCATGTCCGACTCTTCGTGACCCCATGGACCAGAGCACGCCAGGCACTCCTGTCTTCCACTGCCTCCCGCAGTTTGGTCAAACTCATGCTAGTAGCTTCGAGAACACTATCCAACCATCTCATCCTCTGTCGTCCCCTTCTCCTTGTGCCCTCCATCTTTCCCAACATCAGGGTCTTTTCCAGGGAGTCTTCTCTTCTCATGAGGTGGCCAAAGTATTGGAGCCTCAGCTTCACGATCTGTCCTTCCAGTGAGCACTCAGGGCTGATTTCCTTCAGAATGGATACGTTTGATCTTCTTGCAGTCCATGGGACTCTCAAGAGTCTCCTCCAGCACCATAATTCAAAAGCATCAATTCTTCGGCGATCAGCCTTCTTTATTTTCCAGCTTTCACTTCCATACATTACTACTGGGAAAACCATAGCTTTTACTATACGGACCTTTGTTGGCAAGGTGATGTCTCTACTTTTTAAGATGCTGTCTAGGTTTGTCATTGCCATACAGTCTTAGGCAATGCTAGATTAAACCCTGTGGGGGCCCCTAGGCAGTTGAAATCTTGGGGGCCCCCTCGTAGATTATCTCCTAATATATTTTTGTAATTTTATCTCAAGATCAAATCAATATTATTTTGATCCATTGTCTCCAGGCCCCTAAAAGGTGTGGGTCCCATAGGCCAGCGCCTACTCTGTCTATTTGGTAATCTGGCACTGGTTTTAGGAACTTCCTGTCCTTTTCTGTTCCCAAGCAGTGATTGCTGGGAAGTGAACATGACAAGGTCTGGGCTGCAGTGAAAGGCAGGGGGCAGGGTGCTAATGAAGGTGACATCAATTAAGCGAGCCCTCTGCTAGCAACAGCCGGGTGAAGGAAGAGTGATAATTAAGGAGGGACTCACTACTTCACAAGCCAAGAGAAACCTAAGCCTTGAAGGATAAGGAAGGGCGATGCTGGGGCATGGTGATGACAGGCAAGAGAGCGCCGTTGCCTTTGTCGCTCTGAACTCAAATGCAGACTTTTCTCAACATGGCGTTTCTCAAGTGGGGCTGCAAGCTTTGATCAGCTCATCAGCATAGTTAATGGCCTAAAGGAGGGATGGGGAACCTCAGCTGAGTCCATCTATTCCTGGCTCTGCTGAGAGAGATATACCGGCTAGGCCAGGAGAAGTGAGTTATGCTGGCATAGCCCTGAATGAGTCCCAGCCCAGATGGGGCAGCCAAGACACGCCTATTCCAAACTCACTCATCCTGGTAGATTTTGGATTTCAATTGTGCTGTTAAGGGCAGATTGTTGCTCCTAATGGGGTGGGGCACCCAATGAATCCACTCTGGTTACAGGTCTGAGCCGCCCCAACAGAGAATGAGAACAGAAATTATTCAATAAACGACAATAAACAACACAACACACGGTTGTCAGAGGAATTCAGTCTTTGCACATTCCCATAGGAACTGACCTGATCAACTTTACTACCCAGATTAACGAGAAAACTCAAATATAGTTATCCACTTTTGCTCTTCCTACATGTTCTGACGCTGGCTCAATCATAATCATAGAGGAATCACAGAATTGAGGAATCTTTTGCCCAATGTGGGTCTCGAACCCACGTCATGCTCTACCGACTGAGTTGTAGAGGTCTCTGTTTTTATTTAAAATTGCACCAAATGATTCAAAATGCATTTAAAAATGTGTTTCAAGTTACAGCTGCAGATTGCTGCACACACTAGAGAGGAGGCAGGGATGCTTTCACCTGATGTGTACAGTGGTACCTCGGGTTACATATGCTTCAGGTTACAGACTCCACTAACCCAGAAATATTACCTCAGGTTAAGAACTTTGCTTCAGGATGAGAACAGAAATTGTGCGGCGATGGCGCGGCAGCAGCAGTAGGCCCCTGTCAGGGGTGCCTCAGGTCCCAGCTCACAAAGGACCAACGCCAGTGTCTCTTTATATACAAAAGTCTTTATTGAAGTTCATTGTTGGTTTTACATCCATGGCGCGCATCCCTACGTCTGTAACTCTAGACCGTCGAAGCTCCGTCTGACTCTTCCCCTCCCCTACACCAGTTTAACACCCGAGCTTTGCTCCACCTCTTCCTCTGCTCTTTTCTCCTCTGGGTCCTCCTGCCCCCTGGGGTTCCACCCCTCCTGGACTCTTCGGAGGCGGATTCCTCTGACTCCTCCCCCTGTCTCCGGCGGGCTTTGGGACCTGGCTCCCACTCCGGATTTTCTGCTGACCCGCGCGCCTGCACATTTGAACTTGGCGCGCGCGCCCAGCCGGCCACTTTCCTCCTAACGGCTACACTGCTCCTGTCACTGCTTCCTCCTTCGGAGGGGCTGGCTGGAACTGACCTCCGCTCCGCCCCTCCACTCTCCGATGGAGGCGTGGTCAGTTCTGACTCTCTCTCTCTCCCTGCTGGAGTGGACGCCGGTTCTGATCTGTGGGCTTCTTCCCCCCCCCCCCCGCTACGCTCTGGCAGGGAAGCTGGCCCTGATCTCCAGCTACCGCTTGGGGACTCACCGCTGGCCCCCCTTGCCCTGACCCTGGGCGCCTCTTTCTGGGAATCTTCTGATTTGCTGGAGAGACTCATGGAATCTCTCGGGTCACTGTCATACCCTCCTAAGCTCCCCTCAGATTCCTCCCCTTCGCTCTCCAACTCCTCTTTCCCCTTTGGCTCTGCCCCTGAGCCCCTGACAGCCCCGTTAGCTAAAGTGGTGCTTCAGGTTAAGAACAGTTTTAGGTTAAGAACGGACCTCCAGAACAAATTAAGTTCTTTACCCGAGGTACCACTGTATTACCTGTTTGGTTTTCCCACCTCTGCAATCCTCACACCCCCCCAAATATCCTACTCATGAAGCTGTCACCTGCATATGTGCAATTGCTGTCTGAAATATACACACATCAGCTGAACTGCAAAGAGAATATGGCTAGGTTTTCCTTCTAAAGCTGGCTTGAGGGAAATGCATTAAACAACAGTATTTCTCAATAAACTACAGCATAGTTCTGCATCTGGGTAATGTCGTGTGTTGTTAGCCGCCCTGAGCCCGGCTTCGGCTGGGGAGGGCGGGATATAAATAAAATTTATTATTATTATTATTATTACACTATCCAAAAGTCAACAGTGGAAGCAATGGTGGACGAAGGGGGGCAGGGCCCCCAGGTGCCATCCGGGGGGGGGGGGAGGTGTGACATTGCTGTCACCCCCGCCTCCGGGATACTCGATGCTCGACGCACACCCCTCCGATGGGCACTACGGCCCTCGCAAGCGGTGCGCCATGCCCCCTGGGAAGTATGCCACACCCCCTGGGATGCTTGCCAGCCACGCCCTGGATGTATGCCGCTCCCAGTGCCTGAGCAAGTAGCTTCGCCAGTGAGCAGAAGTGCACTGTGGCAATGTGTACATAGCCTTAGTTCATCCTGATATTCGCTAAATCAGAATAGGTGATTCCCTTGCCACCATTGCTTTTGTGTATTCACCCAGGTCTTGTATTTACAGTATAATCACATCATTTTGAGCATCTGCCTATCTCTTGTGCCAAACATTTCACCCTTGTCTATTAGCAGATCCTGCTTCAGAATGCAAACTCTGCTGCAATCCTGCCTGGAGGGGAGAAGACCTGGGTTCAAAACATCCCACAGCCTCTGATGGTATCCAATTGTCAGTGCTCACCTGATTACAGTTACGCCAAACGTTCCTCCACTGAGCTACCATCTGAAAAATACCCAGGACCCTATTAATCTGCTAATATTTATAATTGTGGCTGCAGGGAATAACCTCATTTCTGTTGAGAGCTTAATTAATCATGGAATCAAAATGTCTCAGGAAGAAGGTTTCACTAAAGAGAAGATAAATTTGTTCAGCTGGCGGGAGGAAGTGGAGCAGCCTGGGTCGGGCGGATCCTATATCATGGATGCCAGTGCCAGCCAAAAGCTCACATGAACTCGCCACAGAGAGGACAAGGGGTGAAGGTGAAGTCATCCATCAGAAACAAATAGCAGCAACATAAGAGCATGCCTTGAGTTCCAAATGGAGATGGGATGACAATGGGTGAAGAACGTTGGATTTATTTCTCAAGTATTTCAGAGAGTTTGTAGCTTGTTCTTGAATTGGTTTGCTTTTGGGAAGGTAAGGAGGATGAATTTCAAAGTGGCTCTCCAGTAAAAAAAAAAAAAAGTAAAGGTTAAGGACCCTTGGACAGTTAAGTCCAGTCAAAGGTGACCATGGGGTTGCGGCACTCATCTTGCTTTCAGGCTGAGGGAGCCAGCGTTTGTCCACAGACAGGTTTCCAGGTCATGTGGCCAGCATAACTAAAACACTTCTGGCGCAGCGGGACACTGTGACAGAAGCCAGAGCGCATGGAAACACTGTTTACCTTACTTGGTACCTATTTATCTGCTTGCACTGGCATGCTTTCGAACTGCTTGGTTGGCAGGAGCTGGGACAGAGCAACTGGAGCTCAGCCCATAGCGGGGATTCGAACCGCCGACCTTTCGATTGGCAAGCCCAAGAGACTCAGTGGTTTAGATCACAGCACCACCCGCTTCCCTCCAGATCTCCAGTATGATTGGTGCAGGAGAAAGGTCATAGCTCCTTGGTGAAGTTCCTGCCTTCAATCCCTGGTATCTCCAGGGAGGGCTGCAGAAGAATCTTCTCTGAAATCCTGAAGGGTCAGTGTATATCAGGTGTAGGAAACCTGTATCTCTCCAGATGTTGTTGGACTCCAACTCCCATCAGCCCCAGCCAGCGTAGATAATGGTGTGGGATAATGGGAATTGTGGTCAGATAACCTTTGGAAGGCCACAGTTTCCTCACCCCTGGTGTAGATAGTTGAGCATTTAGATGGTCTAGGGAGTGCTAGGGAGGTGGTGGTGGAATGATGCATTAAGGCATAATTAGCACACACATGCCGACATAATGAGCTGAGAGAGAGCACAGTTTATATTGTAAACCGTTCTGTGGTCCTTGGATGAAGAGCGGTATAGTTATTTATTTAGTTAGTTAGTTAGTAAGAATAACCCTCAGATGGCAGATGAAAGGTTTTTCTGTTTTTTGTTTTGCAAATGATCACGTTGAAAGTTCATAATTTACCAAAACCAATTCTGAGCCTAAATAAGTTCAAGTAATCACTAATCTGACTGTACATGGAATAAACAAAATTTTATCTGCTTTTGCAAAATGGCAAACCTAGCCTTATTTTTGCAGAGTGCACTACCTTAAAATCAAACCAGCTCCAAGTGCAAGGTACTGTATTGTGATTCATACCTTACTTTATCTGTCAGACGGTAGGTACCTTCTCTGTATTCTGAAAGTCTTGTTTAGGCCACTGTGAAGGAGAAGAGATGAGCTGTGGCAAGTAACACCCGCCTGTTAAAGCGCCGGGAATGATTGCTTCACTAAAAGTCAAGGATGAAGAGCTATCTGTACTTGTGCATTTGTTATTGATCCAGGTTGAAATCAAATCACTAACCTTGCCAGTCGAAGTGCTTATATCCCATTACCAGCCTTTTCTCCCCAGATCATAATCCCCCATCCCCTAGCAAGTCATATTAGCTTGAAACGGTGTCTAAACTAGATAGAGGCCATGCTCCTAATCCTCCAGCAACAGGACATTGCTGAGTGATTTAGCCTGGAGTGGAGAAGGCAGAATGATTATAATCACCAAAGACACACTATAGTTCTGAGCAATTCGTACCACCTACCATTCAAAAGGTCTAGATCCCATCTTGATATTTAGAGCAAGCAATCAAGTCAAAGCAGGGATTCCTGCCGCTTGCAGCACTTGTGCTATTTCTAATAAGCATCTGGGCAGGACCGCTGGCCCTCTTAAGCCATCTTGCAATAAACAAGAAGTGATGTCCGGCATTTTGACATGAACCCTCTTCCTCGCCTGGTGTCTGCTGAGTAGCAACGAGGAGCTGTTCTCTGAATGGACGGTAGGTGGCAGTGGAGACACATCGAGGGGACTTCTTGGCATGCCCTTCCTGTCTCCAAACAATTTTGGTAGAGTCAGGATGACAGAGCAAAAAAATGCCTTTGCGCAAGGAAGACTCACTGTCCGGATTCATCCCTTTAGCAAGGAGTGCCCCATTCTGACTTACAATCTGTCCTGGTCTCCAGATGTCTCAATTGCAGCTGGCCGGGGAAGTCAGAGGGGGGCAGATGGGAAAGGCTAGCAAGTACATTGCACACAGCAGTCTGGCATATCAGGTGCAGTAAAGCCACAGGACTCTTAATCACTTGGTAGGCTTTTGCTTCCTGGATCAACCAAAGGGAAATATTCTGATTCCCTTGTGAAGAAAAGCCACAACGTAGAGGGAGGAGTTCATGGGAGATCTTGAGTGCTTCCAGACGGGGGTTTAATTAGGTATGTCTGATAATTCCAACAAAAGCAGAAATGGGAGTGGAAATTGCTGATGCTCACTTACTCGGCCCATGTCTGGGACAGAAATCAATCCAGCAAACACAACCGGTCTTCACTATTAGTGCTGTTTTCAGTCAGCAAAAGATACACAGTTGATTACATCCCCGCTACCAATTTGCATTGTGTTTCCTGTGCATTGAAATGAACGGGGTGGAATAATAAAACAACCATGTAATTAAATGATGTAAATCATGCAAGTTTGCCACAGTGGTCAGTGAGGTGAATAACATAGCTTTGGGCAGAAAACAAACTGCAGTGGAATGGAAACAATGCCGCAGGCAGGGAGGAACACGAAATGATGCCTTCTCACACCCCTAGGCTTCCTGCCGAAAGCAAAATATCACAAGGGGGGCATTGGCAACTGTTCATCTTCTACCCAGGTCCTCAGCAGACCCAGACCGACTTGGGCTTTTGCTAAATACCCTCCCTCAATAAGCCAACCAACTTGGGTGGCGGCGGCAATGGAGGCAAAAACACACCAGGCACTATTGCTTCTTGCTTGAAGCCTGTCAGAATGAAGAAAGTCTGTGAATATTCTATGCATTAAAAAATAAAAACAAAATCAAATTTCTTCATCAAAAAAGTGAATTTCCTAAGGTGTATAAGATATGCCTATCTACATAATTTATTGACTGTCTGCTAAGAAGGAAGGCCAAAGAACTATCAAAAGAACTAGGTAAAAGGTAAAGGCAAAGGACTCCTCTGGTGTGGAGCGCTCATCTCACTTTCAGGCCAAGGGAGCCAATGTTTGTCCACTGACAGCTCTCCGGGTCAGAGCACAAGCTCTGCATGTAAAAAGCCTTGCGTTCATTTCTGAACATCTCCATTTAGTGCTGGGATGACCTCAGATTGAAACGTCAGTCTTAAAGTGATTGCAGTTCATATAACACTATTGTAGATGGATGAGTGGTCTAGGCAGCTTCCCACATTGTCAAAATTACAACCTACTTTCTTTCTTTCCAGGTCATGTGGCCAGCATGACTAAACCACTTCTGGCACAAGGGGACACCGTGACAAGTGCCAGAGTGCAAGGAAACGCCATTTACCTTCCTGCCATAGTGGTACCTATTTATCTACTTGCACTGGTGTGCTTTCAAACTACTAGGTTGGCAGGAGCTGGGACAAAGCAATGGGAGCTCACCACCACTGTGTGGATTCGAACCACGACCTTCCGATCGGCAAGCCCAAGAGGCTCAGTGGTTTAGACCACAGCACCACACACCTCCCTATCAAAGGAACTACTGCCTTGGCTACTGGAAATGTGGCTGAGTAGCCCACCCCCTTTCTGGGCTCCTTGAAATAAATATAAAATCCTTAGAAAAAACAAATTCGACAGTTTCTAAATTCTCCTGCTCCAGAGGCTAAAACCCAAACCAATGGCTTCAAGTTACAGAAGAGGAGATTCCAACTAAGCATCAGGAGGAAGAACTTTCTGACGGTAGGAGCTCTTTGACAGTGAGACAGGCTCCCACGAGAGGTGGTGGACTCGCCTGTCTTGGAGGTTTTTAAGCAGAGGGTGGATAACCATCTGTCATGTATGACCTAATTGAGATTCCTGCATTGCAAGGGGTTGGACTGGATGACCCTTAGGGTACCTACCAACTCTACAGTTCTATGATTCTATGGGCAACATCATGGATGCAACAACAGGACGGTGCTTTTGTGGATTAGTTAGTGTCCCAAGCATGTGATGCCAGTGAATGGCAATGCAGATTTATCTGCAAAAAATAGAGAGGTTGGTTTCACATGTGCATCTTCTTCTGGCTAGAAGCCTTTGTGGCAGGACAGGAGACAGGGATGTATAGCAGCAACAGACTATAATAAATATATGCTTTTCCTCCAGTAAAACCTCTGTGCTACCTACAGGACCTGCCAGGTTTTGCTTTCCCCCTTTCCATTTCTCATTCAAGGCTGGCATGCAAGTGAGGCTGGTACTCGCCAGCCTTAATGGATCTGACTGTGAGAAGCTGTTTGCACCTCAGTCCCTGGGATGTGCCCTCCAGGTGGCTTCTGCAGCAGCAAACTCTGGCGCGTATCGGTAGCGCAGCTTCTTCCACAGAGGCAACGGTAGCAGAGATGGATGAGATTGTCATGCCCGCGCAATCGGAGGGGAATGGCCCTCGCTGGTATTTCCTCTCCTGCCTGTAAATATCACTGCAGGTTTATTTTATTTTTTAATTCTCAGATTCTAATATCCCACTTTATCGCCTCAAGAGATTCTCAGAGTGGCTGACAAAAGGTTCTCACAATAAGTTCACATTCAAGTCTCGTATCAGAAAATGAAATGACATGGTGTCCGTGTGGTAACAGTGCCAGGATTATTCGTGCAGATTATTTCCTGTCTTCCCACACTGTTGGCTTTTGGCCACTGCCTGCGAGGTAGCAGAACTCACTGGGAACTTCTAGTGGGACACACTGGGGCCAACATTGTGCAGATGGCAGTGAACCACACCAGGTCAGGACTGGAAATGTGCACCAGAAGCCCCCAAATTCTTCTCCAGATCAGATTAAAATTGAAGGGATCCCTGTAGCATTTGACTTCCACATTCAGTTTCTCCAGTGCCCGCTCTTCAACACAGTTCTTATTATCGGAGCCAACTCCTAGGGGCCAAGGTCCCTTCAGCCTCCCCAATAAAATATTTGAGGGGTTTGCCCTCCCAAGTTCATGAGCATTGCCATTCACAGAGGACTAACCACTATACAATAACTTCTTGTTATGTGGGGCAGGGCTTACCTGACCAATATTTTATTCAAGTTGGCACCCCTGGTCCCTATCAAAGCCATGGGAGTCTGTTCCATTGTTGAAAAGCTCTCACTCTCAGAAAGCTCTTCCTGATGTTTAGTCAGAATCTCCTTTCTTGTAACTTGAAGCCATTGATTGAGGTCCTGGCCTCTGGAGTAGGAGAAAACAACAGCCCTTTAGATATTTGAGGTGGCTATCATATCTCCTCTCATTCTCCTCTTATGCAGGCTAAACATACCCAACTCCCTCAACTGTTCCTCATGAGACTTAGTTTCCATCTCCACATGTTCAACTTGTCAACATCTTCCTTAAATTGTGGTGCCCAGAACTGGACACAGTATTCCAGGTGTGGTCTGACCAAGGCAGAATAGAGCAGGACTATTACTGTATTTTTCGCTCCATAGGACGCACTGGACCATAGGGCGCACCTAGTTTTTAGGCGGGGTGGGGGGTGGGTGGGAATAAAGAAAAAAAATAATCCCCCCCAGCCCCAAAGAACAAAGAAGCCAAGACAGCGAGCGGGATGGATTCCGCTCACTGTCTTGGCTTCGTTTTTAGCCGCGGGGCTGGGGTGGGGGAAGCCCGAGCTTCCCCCGACCCCAGCCCCCCAAACAGGTCCAGGAGTGGCGGCAAGATTGCGCGCAACCTCACCGCCGCTCCTGGAGCTTGCAGATAGCTGCCTGAAGCCTTCAGCGAAAGCCTGCATTCGCTCCATAGGACACACACACATTTCTCCTTCATTTTTGGAGGGGAAAAAGTGTGTCCTATAGAGCGAAAAATACGGTACTTCCCTTGATCTGGACACTATACTTCTGTTGATGCAGGCTAGAATAGCATTAGCTTTTTTGCTGCTGCATCACTGTTGACTCATGTGAAGCTTGTGGTCTACTAAGACCCCTAGATCCTTTTCACGTGTACTACTGGCAATCCAGGTATCCCCCATCTCATATTTGTGCAGCTGGTTCTTACTACCCTTATATTTATCCCTATTGATATTCATTTTTTTAGTTCTCCAATCTGTTGAGGTCATCTTGAATCCTGATTCTGTCTTCTGTGGCATTACCTACCTTTCCGATTTTGTTGTCATCTGCAGATTTGATGAGCATCCCCTCAATTCCTTTATTCAAGTCATGTTCAACCTTTATCCTAGGTTGTACAATGGACTTAAGGGACGCGGGTGGCGCTGTGGGTAAAAGCCTCAGTGCCTAGGGCTTGCCGATCGAAAGGTCAGCAGTTCGAATCCCCGCGGCGGGGTGCGCTCCCGTTGTTCGGTCCCAGCGCCTGCCAACCTAGCAGTTCGAAAGCACCTCCGGGTGCAAGTAGATAAATAGGGACCGCTTACTAGCGGGAAGGTAAACGGCGTTTACGTGTGCGGCTCTGGCTCGCCAGAGCAGCCATGTCACGCTGGCCACGTGACCCGGAAGTGTCTCCGGACAGCGCTGGCCCCCGGCCTCTTGAGTGAGATGGGCGCACAACCCTAGAGTCTGTCAAGACTGGCCCGTACGGGCAGGGGTACCTTTACCTTTTACAATGGACTTAGGAAAGAACCTTGTGGTGCCCCACTTGTTACCTTTTTCCAGGATGATGAGGAACCATTAGTGAGCACTCTTTGGGTCCAGTCAGACAACCAGCTACAAACCCACCTAACAGTTACCCCATCTAGCCCACATTTCACTCACTTCTCCACAAGACTATCATGGGGGACTTTGTCAAAAGCCTTAACGAAATCAAGCTCCACTATGCCCACAGCATCCTCCTGCTCCACCAAGCTTGTAACTCTATCAAATGAATGAATGAATGAACGAATGAATGAGATTTGTCTGGCTTGACTTGTTTTTGAGAAACCCATGCTGGGCCTTAGTAATCATAGAATCCTTTTCTAAGTGCTCACGGACTGACCATTCAATTATCTGTTATCTGTTATAGGACCTTTCCTGGTATTGACATCAAGCTGACCAGTCGGTAGTTACCTGGTTCAGCAATGAGCAGAAAATTTACCTTGGCTGAGCATTGGCTGAGTTTGTGGACTGAATAACAAAGCAGATCTGGATGATTCAGGTCTCTCCTTCCCCTTCCCAAGTTAAGCTTGAAACCAATACTCTGTGCCAGAGTCAGACAGTACGATCACAGAGTCCTGTGCTGCTCTGTAATTTCAGTAGTCCTCTAGACAAATAGCTCTATGTTTCCCCATATATTTGCACTTCTCTAGGTCTATGGGCTTTGTAAGAAGTGAAGCTGTCCAAAATGTTGCCCATGGAGCTCTAATGAGCTCAAGGCCTTTTCTTTTCTTTTTTTTAAAAAAGCACAGCAACAGAGGTTTTAAAATTATTATTAAAAAAGCAAAAAGCTTCATTTAAGTTTTTTTTAAAAAAACCCTAAGCTAAGACACCTTTTATGAAATTTGTCTGGTTTTGTTTTGTTTTGTTATTCTTTCACTTGCATATTCTGTCTGTTAATTTGTCCATTAAATGCCAGGTCCCAAAGCTGCAAATGCCAGACTTCAAATAAATCTGCCCTTAAAGTTCCCCCAAACCTGGCGATAATAAGTCTTGCAGGTATCATAAGGGAATGATTAAATCCTTGAAGCTTGGGCTTCCCCTTCGAGTATGGAAAGAAGACCAATTTTGGGGTCCATTGCCACTAGTTGTTCTATTATTTGGCACCTGGTTTTTTAAAGAGGGACCTTGATAAAAAGTGACATGTTCAATTCACTCATCTAATATTGATCAAACAATAGTCAAATATTTTAAGTGTGTGTGTGTGTGTTTTTTTTTTTTGGGGGGGGGGGGGAAGATTAACAAAGAACAGAGCAAATTATGATAATTACTATCTATAGTGGTGGACCAGCTGTTTTTCAGTTGATCTGCCATGTGTGATCTCCTCTTTGAAGAATGCCTGGTAAGCTTTAGAAGAATCCTAAAGTTGGCAGGGAAACCACTGCTATAAACCAACCCATGTAAGATTGCAATGTTACTTCCACCAGTTATTACCGCCCTCCAGTTGTTTTGGTCCCAGCGAGCATGGACGTATGGTGCTGGCACTAATGGGAATTATACTCCAATACATTTGGAGGGCACCAGGTTAGCAAAGGCTGAGTTGCCATGTTCTTCCAATGTGTTGCATCAGGGTAGTAGCTACAGTATCCCCCTGTTCTCCTGTCAGGACAAGTAGCATGTAGCTGTTGATGATGTATCTTTGAGAAGACATGAAGCAATAATTTACATTGCCAGACTATATTGCCCCAAATAGTTTGGGACTGGCTGCTCCCCTCGGTTTCAACCTGAGGTCTTTCCTGGACCTGTTGCTAGAGAGAGATTATTTTAGGTTTAAATACAATTGGTCAATCATGACACATTCTCCATGTGAAGTATCTGCCCCACTAGTGAACTGGAAGGGTTGGAGAGTTGCCACCAACATTTTATTATTTACTTCTTTGAACATTTATAGACACCCTTTCATTTTAAAATAGCAAAGCGGTGTGCAGGATAAAATCAATCCAATAAATAATAATGTATTAAAAACACAAATACAACAAATATCCAGAATTTCTAGCAGAGCTAGTACAACAAACCAGGGCTTGGGAATGTCCTTGGGTGTAGCTATTTTTTTAACAAGCAGGTGGGATGCCAACACCACAGCAGCATGCTGTATCTCTATGGCAGTGGTAGGGAACCGCTAGCCCACAGGTGTAATTAGACCTGCTAGGCCTCTTCATTTGGCCCACCAGGCTTCTTCAGCGAAGGATGAAAAAGGGGATTGGTCACATGATGCTATTGTGATGTTAGATGATTGACAGGTGGGTGACCCCATGCACCTGTCAAAGTTGTTTAGGTGGGATGTGTATGTTGCAGGTAAGGATTTGTCCATTGACTAGAGGAAAGTCATTCCATAGCATGGGAACACCTATGAAGAAGACCAAAACAAAATCCAGAGTGAATTTGAGAGTTGGTCCCCCAAATTTTACACAAAGGCAAAAGAATTTATGTATCATTTGCCCAACTTTTCAGTGGATGTTTGTGTGTCCTGGAGTGGATTGGTTCTGAAAAGCAATTGGCTGACTGTATTCCATACTCAACTGGAGCAGACATTTTTAAAGAGCTGCTTTTATGAGTTGGCAGGTGGGAGGTGGGGTCTGCTTTGATACTATGCTTTGATATTTTGGTTTATTGTCTTTGGGTTTAAACCCTGTGCATTGTCACATGACCTCACACTATTGCCAGGTTTACGGAGTGGTTCTGGAGCTGTAATATAGATTTATTTCCAGGTCTTTCCTGTACAAAAGATGCACATTTCTCAGTTTTACTTGGGCACACTTTCTTTTAGCAGAAACGAGGCAGGGGGGAGTGGTGGAAGATGTTTGTGTGGTGGCATCGAATAGACACATGGATAAAACCTATTTGTGAATTGTGCAGTAAGATGAGATTGCCGAAGTGATTGCTGAGTGATGGACATGAATGATTTCCTCCCTGCGGCCTTGCACTGATGGATGAAGAAGAATTCATGTCACATTGCACATTATATAGCTTCCCCACTTTCCCCCCATTATTAAAATCCCAAGAAATAAGGGGGGGGGAATGTACCGGAGGGAGAAAGACAGGCCACAGCACGTAATCTAGCCATGTGAGAGTTGATTCTTGAAACAGACCTGAAATATAGCTGTCTCCAACCAAATAATGTGTACAAAAGTGTATATGTTACAGGAAAGTGTGCATTAAAAAATCTATATTATAGAAAATAGCATGTATTCATAATCTGATGCAGAAATGAGGCATGGAGAAATGAGAAATGGAAAGAAACTAAAATTTACAGATTTGTCCATCTCTATTTCCACCCTCCGTTGTTCCTCCTAGTGTCCGCTTCGAACCCAAGCAACTTTCTCCAGGTGATTCGTGTTCTGCCCCACTTCTCGCTGTGGCCACTCTGCTGCATGCATGGTCCCTGAGGGCCCGATTTCAGTGTGAAGTTGGCCATGAGGAACAGTTAAACATTTATTGGGCACCCCATTTGAATGAAGCCAAAGAGAGAGGAGGGGAAGGGAGAGACAAGCATAACAAGGGGCATACAGGAACAAACAGAGTTACCCTCCAACCTCTCTATTTCACTCTCCCCAAAGCCATGCTTCCTCCCTATGTCACTCTTGCTCTCTCCAGCTTGTTCCCCTCATCACTCCTGCTCCTTGCTCTTCTTGAGTGTCTTTGTCTGGCTGGAATGTATCCTTGAACTCTGATAACACCTCTTGCATGCCTGGATAGAGGGTGGGAAGATGGGTTTGTAGAAACCTCCTGCTTGTGCATGGTTGGAACATAGCCTACTGTACAAAGGCACAAGTCGCATCCATTGCTCCACCCACTTTTTCCTCTGGCTCCACCCACCACCTGCATGAGGCCCCCAGAAGGTTACCAATGAGGGAATGTGGCCCTTGGGCTGAAAAAGCTGCCCCACCTTTAGTGTAGCCAACCCTAAGCTAGACCAATGGCTCAGCTCGGTATAAGAACAGCTTGGTATGAAAAAGTTCCTCTTTTCGTCAAGTCACGAACCACCTGCTAGTCACCTTTGTCGATTGCCCCAAAGGTCTCGTGTTACGATATCGGCAGCCCTGAATTCTAGTGCTGTGCTTCTCTGCCTCTGCTGCAGCGCATACAAAGGTGTGCGGATATGTATTATTCCAGAATGTCCTTATTTCACTTGTACAGGTCAAACCTTGAAGCAATTGCACTGTTAAGGATAATGCCTCTTTTCTTTCTCTTTCAGCCATCCCTGGCGCCTGGCACCTTTCTTCTAATCTGGACATCCCTAGTGCATCTCATTTCCCTCGGGGGCAATTGCAAAGCGGTGTGTCATTACTACCCGCTTACATTTGTTTTCCTTTCATTTCCTTTTAGTGCCCTCCTGTCAAGTTGTGTTTGACTGAAAATAAAAACCCGGGTTAATGTTATCTTGCATCTCAATGTCACTACTCAAGGTTTTTTACGACATCAATTAAATCTCCAAGCTCAGCCTTGCTTTTCATTTTGTCTTACTTCTTTCTTTCTTTTTTTTTACCCCTAAAGCAAGAGCCATAACTCAGAGCTTTTAAGTCCCAGTATAATCTTTCCTTTTTCTTTCTCTGTGTAAGAAAATGATTCTTTTCTTTCTTTGTCTTTCTTTTTTTGTACCGTTGGCTGAGGAGAAGCACCAGAATTGAGTGCCATTAAAAGTGTGATATAAAAAGGAGACTTCAGATAGAAATCAAGAAGGGGTGGAGAAGATGCCCTCTACACAACCCCCTCCAAGAGGAAAATTTTCAGAGGCCTCACAATGCTGGGGCCAAATCCCAACGTGGGTGGGTGACAACATACACATAAGAACATAAGAAGAGGCTTCCTGCTGAATCAGGCCAGGGGTCCTTCTAGTGCGACACCAGGGTCTCACAGTGGCCATTCTGATGCTCTTGTGGGAAACCTGCAAGTCAGACCTGAGTGGAGCACCAGCACTCTTCCCACCTTCTGATTCCCAGCAACCGATATTTCAACACTGCCTCCTACAATGGAGGAAGGACCTTGCTTCAACAGAGCTGCCAAGTCATAAAGGATGTTAATGGCCAGTTCACTGTATGTGGTGGGGATCAATTCAGTCTGCTTTGTGCAGCAGAGCAGCTCAATCCAACACTAGAGGATCAGAACACAACACCCAGCCAGGCTGCACACAATAATACATTTCTTGCATGTTAAATCAATTTTGCACAAAGGTACAATTGAGAATTCCTAATGCGGAGGTGGGCTGACTTTAGGTTTGCAGACCTACTTTTTCTTTGTTTTATTACAAACCTGAGATCCACCAACTGGAGTCAGGCGCAAAAGACATACCCCTAGATGAAGATGATTAAAACTGAACCTAGGAATTTGCTTTGAGTACCAAGACTGAAGTGGGCTCACAGTTCTTCCAAACAAAAATCCACTCCTGGTTCAACTGGGCAGCTGGTCCACTCCTGGGTGACTGTTTTATTTCTTAAATCCAGCAGAATCATTGCAGGCTGGAGGAGTTATTTTGTTACAAAACAACAGGAAGTCAGAAATCCTTGCTGATGTACTGGAAATCATCCAGAGATCTACCATTTGATCTTGTCCTGTCATTTGCCCAGCCCTTGTCCTTATCTCTCTGAAATCCTCAGTTGTCCTTAGAACTCTGAAATCAAGTCCAGGTCATTCAGAACTCCAACATCCAGGGTGAAATTTTGGTGGAGAGAAAGCTGGAAGTGCCCCAACGTTGTTCAGGTTCTGTGTGCAAAACCAAAACGGCAGAGATCTTTACCTCTTTTCTCTGGCATATAGCCTTCTACATATTCCTTTGGTAGACAGAGTAAAACCTGATTCTTTCAAGAGAATCAACCAGTTGTTCTCCAGGGTCTCAGAGGAAAGTGAAAGGGGATGAAAACCAATGCTCCCTGACCCCGAGCTCATTGATGCAAAGTCGTGGCCTTGCGATGCTCTTCACTTTGGTTGAGTTTCACCGTCACTTGGCTGTGCGTTGTTCCAATTACGCAGTGGCGGGTGAGAACTAGAGGCTAACGGTGCCTTTCATCCCCAGCCCGCAGTTATCCGCTTGCAACTCTTTCTGTTCCTACTCCATTATGATACAGTGCATAGCACTTTGTTCCTCCAGTCGTCGAGACCTGCAGATCCGGGGGCACATTGACACCAGATACTGAGTATCTCTCGGGAAACTCCAATGAGCCAGAGACAATGGAGAGGGAGGAGAAAGATGCCTTCTTCCTTGACACACGCTGGAAATGTTGACCCCATCAAGAGAATGATCGCATGTGTGTAGAAAATGAGATCTTCTCGGGCACCTTTGCAAACATGGCTGGGCTGTAACTGAATGGAAAATGCCACAGCAAAAAAATAAAATAAAATGAAGAATAAGAAGAATCCCATGATCATAATTTAACAGCCTTCTAGTGCATATATCTGCAAGAAGCATAACTCTAAGAATAATCTGTTAAATGATTTAATCACAGTAGGTGGCAAGCAGTATATGATCCAGGAACATTGAATATTTGTTTTCACCGTAATTTGCTACCCTGCCTATCAAAGAGGACCAAAGCTGGAGAGGTTGTCTACTTGTATCTCAGGGTGTTCTATGAGTAGTCCAGCTTTCAGATTGGTGGCAAATGGCTAAGGACCAGAGGAGGTTGGTCTATTAGGGTGATTGGGGCACTGATCCACCAGCCCCACTGTCTGCACTCAGTCAAGCCCCACCTGCCTGGCTTTTACTTACACCCAACACAGAGAGTGCCCCCTAGCTGTCAGCTTCTTCCATGGTCTCAGTGTTATCCCTTGTAAAACTGAGCAGGGAGGAGGAGGAGGACAAAACCAGAACTTATTGGCTCCGTCATTGGTTCTTTGGCTCCACCTATTGCTTGGTTCCCTGCCTTCCGCCCTACCAGTCTCAATGAGCACTTGCTGCTACCGCTGCTACAGCTGCTACCGCTGAGCATTTCCCCAAAGTTCTCCCTTGGGAAGTTCGATGTTGACTATACTGCAGATAGGGAGACTTCACCAATGTTTGCAAACATTCCTCTCCTATCATTTGTTGTCCCTTGTTATTTGATTTCATTTTTTGAAATTCAATGGTGTTTGATTACTGGCAGGTACTGCTATTAATGACAGTATTTCAAAGGTGACGTGGAGTGCTGTTTGTCACCTGAATTAAATAGATTGCAGGTTGTAATATTTCACATTGGATGCCTGCTCAAACAATCAAGAGACGCCAAAAAGAAAAATGAGAAAATCTGGAACATTGTGAATGAATCAGTGCTACTGGAAAGGATACCCACACATCTTACATTAAGCTGATCAGCCAATTCTGTCCTGTTTGGTGTTTCTAGATGCATGCACACCATATATTTAAAGCACTTTCCCCTCTTCCCAAAAAATCCCGGGAACTTTAGTTTACTCTCAAAGTGCTACAATTTCCAGCACCCTTAACAAACTACAGTTCCCAACATACTTTGGGGGGGGGGGAGATGCGCTTTAAATGTGCACATAACCTGTCAACAGTCATAGATTTCTTTCCTTACATTGTGTGCTGTTCCATCCTGCTGGGAACATTTTGCATATCCCCCACCCATAAAATGCACAATCCATTCACCAACAACAATGAAAAGGAATATAAGAAGCTGCTTTATACTGAAACTGCTGGTTCACCTAACCCCTACACTGACTGGCAGGGGTTGTCCAGGGTTTCGAACAAGGGGCATTCCCAGCCTTACCTGGAGATGCTAGAAATTGACCCAGGACCTTCTTCATACAAAGGCAGATCTTCTTCCACTGAGCTATAGCTGCCCTTTCCCCTTTTGTTCACATTCTTTCTGCAAAATACATACTTCGTGTGAACTTTTTTCACATCCCAAAATCATAGAACGGCCTGATTAAGCTGGGAGTTCTGCTCCTCGAGCAGATCAATCTGCTGCAAAAAATTAGATCCAATGAACCTTGCCCAAGAAGAGGAGTTTGGCGCCTCCTGCTTCCGCCTGTGCCAGGAATGGAGGTCTCCCTCGAAACTGCAGGGAGAGACAGACAGAGATAAACAAAGAATGATAGGAGAAACTAATTCTTTGAATTCTTCTCTGGGTGGGAGAGGAACAGACTCTCACCTGCGGATTGCCCTGTGGTCTGGCACTTACTACCCTATGGAATCCGAGAGTAGGCACTGGGTGCATGGAGCACTCCTACTGCCGCAACACCCCATATCCATTCCTGGAAGCAGACAACATCCTGCTAATTGGGCTTTAATCTGAGTAAAGTACAGGCACATGTGAGATGCAATGAGACTACAAACTGTGGATCATCTCAGCTACAAGGATTTAAAGGTTGGAATTGAGATAAGGTTTCATTCGGTGCCAAAGATGGTGGGGGGAAGGTAGCCTACAGTTGTTTTTCAAAGTTTTTCTTCTACATTTCTGGTTTAGCAACCCTCCTCGGAATGCAAGGTTAAAATATAATATAAAAAGTGAGGGTGGAAGAAACAGGATTAATAACATGAAATTAAACATCAAACTGGAACTGCATGTGTGAGAGGAATGGAATGGAGAGAAAGATTGACTCTTTGAAAAGACTATGTTGGAATATAGAAACCAAGACCACCCACACTCTGTTATTTTCAAAGGAGTGTGAAGGAGACAGATAATTTGGAATGTAATCTAACCAGAAAGATAACTGACTACATTTTTAAGTTGAAAGGAGGAAAGGAGTCTGCCAGCTGCAAGGTCAGATGTTTTCTTATTAATTATTGGCAGTTGGAATCAGACTGCTCTTCCTAGGTTGGGGGGGGGGAAATGGTGAGGGCAGTTTATTTGTTGGAACAGAGGGGTCTCTAACAAACTCTTGAATTATGGGATGAAGTGGCGCAGAGGCTTTTGGAAAACTGTGAGACAACCACTTCCCCTGAGTCACAATGGGAAATATCAATAGTTGGAAGAATGGAGGACACAATAGCATATATGGTGGAGACAACGATCTTGAAGGGAATGTAATTGAAATTATTAAGATTTTGGAATGCAGAAAATAAAAAAACAAAGAAAGAAAGAGGAACCCATCAAAACTAGCACTTCAACTAAATTGTATAATGTGGTATATAAATTATTGGCTTTAATAATTGTATTAATTGGATAAAATTGGCAGTGTTATAATGAGGCTGTTATTGGAAGGATATTGTAAAATCAATAAAAAATATTTATCGAAAAAGAAGAAGAGGAGGAGGAGGAGTTTGGCAACTGGCCTGTAATTACTTAGATTTTTTTGAATCCAGAGAGGGTTTCTTGAAGGGTGGTTTTGCAACTGTCTCCTTCAAGTAGACAGGGACACCCCCCCCCGTAAGGAGGCATCAGTCACCTCCCTGGCCCAACCTGCTGTCCCTTCCCTGCTATTTTTTATCAGCTAAGAGGGGCAAGGGTCCTGAGTGACCTAAGAACCTTGTCCACATCCTTGAGTCTTACTACCTTATCCAACACAACAGGACTAGACTGTGCTCGGGACACCTCTCAAGATTCATCTGCTGTAACAGGAGAGCCAAGGTCCTGGCAGATGCAAGCAATTGAATTCTCAAAATGCTTTGCAAACAGGACACAGCAAGCTGCTATTGGTTTTACCACCTCCTTCAGGCTGAGAGTAAGCGGCACAACACTACCCAGAAAATCTCTGCTGGATTGCACAATGAAGATGCAATGGAGGCAGCAAAGTGTGGCTTCTTTGTTGCCTTCACTGCCACTGGGTAGACTCAATGATGAGTCCTCACCAAAGTTTGATTGCATCGGGCTGGAATTTTCCTCCACTTGTCTTTGAGCCATCTGCCAGCTTGTTTTCTCTCCCTAAGTTCTAGGGTATGCCAGGGAGCCAAATAGGCTCCAGGAAATGGGAGAGGGTGCTCAAGGGCAACTGTGTCAATAGCCTGAGCCATCCAGATGTTCCATGCTGGCTGGGGCTGATGGGAGTCCAGCAACATATGAATAGTACCAGGTTAGGGAAGGCTGGTCTAAACAAAAAAAGCCCCCAATGCCTTTCCTTGTTGAAATGGGACTCCACCCCTATTCTCATTTGGCTTGGCATTTTCTGCACCTTTTCCACTTCCCAGACAACCGCAGTGACCCACAAATCCAAAGAGAGCAACAAGGACTAGGAAGAAGAGGGCAGTCGGGCTAAATTGAACAGTCAGTCCTTTGCCTGCAGGCTTCTAGTTAGAAATAATTGTCTGCAAACAGACTTAGCCTGGTTGAAATCAATGGGATTTAGATGAATAGTTGGATGCATTGATTTCAGCAGGTGCCCACAGTGCAAAATGCAGAGCTTCCACATCTGAAAGATTAGCAGTGTGCATTCATTTTGGAACTAATGAAAAATGGAATCAATTGGGACTAGTATTCAGTTTTCAGCCACCCCAAAACAAATGAAATGAGCGGGTACAAGTGGGTGTGTGGGTATGTGCCATTTGTAGTTCTTTGTTCCATTTAGGGATTGGGGTGTTACTTTACATTGGTGACTGTGGAGCTTTTTCGTCAACTATTTATTTTTTGACATATAGCTTTCAGGCGAGCCTCTTGAGGTACTGAATGTATCTATGTGGGGTTTATTTGTGATGGGTAAGAGAATGCAGCCACCATGGAAAAGCTCATTTCCTAGGCCTGCCAATCAAATAAAATTGAAAGTAGGCTTGTGAGCAAGCTCTCCAAAGCTGATCTCAGGTTCCAGGGAGGTTCATATGGGTGCAAATAAACTGCTACAAAATAATTGAAGGCAAGGATGAGGAACTTGCAGTCCTTCAGTTGATGTTGGACTACAACTCCCATAATCCTTGACCAATGACCATACTGGTGGGGACTGAGAGGAGTTAGAGCCCAGTCACATATACAGGTAGGTGGGGGCAGGTCCCTCATCCCTGGTTTAGGGCTTCAAGTGCCATTACCGGGGCGAAGATGAATGTATTTTTCATTGATCATTAACAAAACAAGATGTTACACGGACACACACAAAAATCGTCAGAATTTTATTTAAAAAGCAAGTGTGGTGTTTAGTAATGAAAACGCTTGGGGTAATGAAACCATCACTATAAACTATTTAATGCACAAATGCTGGAGAGTGAAACCAATTTACTAAATGAACCCTTCATTTCTCTCCCTGCCCCCTGTTTCATTTGACCTTAGTAAATCCACCAAAGAGCAAAATGAATCTGCTTTCCTCACTCATATATTTATTTTTAAAACCTATATTTTGCTCTTCATCAGCAGACCCCAGGGTGGGTTACAACAATAAAATACATAATAATCAAATATTAAAATCAAATTTAAAAACCACACCTTCTTAGTTACTGAAGGCCCGTGTCCCAGGGACAACATATATCAAAAGACCTGGTGAAAAACAGCCAAGGAAAAGAAAAGAAGAGGTTTTCAGCTGCCATCTAAAACTGAGCAAAATTGTCACCAGCTGAATCTCCGGGGGGAGTGCATCTTACAGTTGGCGTGTGATAGCTTAGCAGGCCTTCGTGAAGCCTTTCACCACTTTCTGCTTCTGAAAAAAAAGAGGGCTGAAGATATGCTGCTTCCATCCTCTGCAACACACAGGCTGAAGTTCAACTGGGATGAAGAAAACATGGACTGGCCCGATTGATTGGCTAAGACAGTGGGACTCTCTACCTCCCAGGCCGCTTGCTCTGGTGGTCTGAATCTGCTACAAGCACTTGGCGTATGTTCCATTGACACACTTGGAAGTCCTCTAGGCATCCTGGAAGAAGATGTAGCTGTAGCTTTTTCCGAGGGTTCCTAAATAAATAAAAGCTTGCACATGTTAATTTGGTTCCAAGAGACGTTCGCGTTGGCCTCCTGCAACAGTGCAGCCTCTTCAAGAACACTGTCTTAGTTCATAAGTGTCTGGGATCATAGACTCTGCCCTCTTCATCTCCCTTTTAGAGTTAAAAATTTATGGCTCCACAGATGGGCTACTCTGAGCAAACCTCTAATCTCTTTTGCTTGGGATGGTTCATTGCATCAAGAAGCTGCTAAAACGGAAAGGCTACATGGGGAGGAAAGCAGCTGTCTCCATCGTCCGGCACTGCTTGGAGTGCGTAATTACATAACACCCCCTTGCCTGACGTTTATGCCTGACTGCAATCTATATAACCTTTTTAAAATTAATCTTGTTTCTCCCCCCCTCCCCATGCCCCCCCTTCTCTCTCCGTCTCCCATGCACACAGGCATGCACATAAATATAGCTGTCGAAATTCTAGGGAGAACATGCAGTTTTGGAATTTATTGGGATTTGTAGCCTATCTTGTCCCTAAAGCTCAAAGCAGGCAACACTAATAGGTTAGTTAAATGAAGTAAATGAATTCAATATGAAAATTCTAACACCGTGGCAGCTTAATGCTACCCACCAAACAACCCTCCAAGCCAAAAAAAAAAAAAAAAGGAAAGCCTTCCTATTTTGGAAAATGTATGAACCACTTGATCAAAAAGTTATCAAGGCGCTATCCAAATCAAACCAAGGGCAAGTCGCAGCTACGACAGGCAGGTTGCTTGGTTGCAGTTTCCCACACTATGATGGGAGGTATTGTATTTCTGTTTAAATTCATTCATCCATTCATTTCAATGGGTCTACTTTGAGTAGAACTTAGGTCACATCCACACCATACATTTAAAGCACTTTTAAACCATATTAGCATTCACGGTGACTCCTGGGAACTGTAGTTTAAGAGTGTTGGGAATTGTAGCTCTGTGAGATCAGCATCCTTAACCATCGACATTTCCCAGGGGTCTCCAAGGCTTTCTTTGCGAGCCCATGTGCTAACCCCAAGACTTTATTTAAAGGCACAAAAGAGTGCTCTAAGTGTATGGTAGAGCATGGAGTAGGATCCATAGTACTTACTTCTAAGTACTAAAATACTAAGTATTTTAATATAGATTGGCATCTATATTAAAACACACAATTTTATGAAAAACTGGGTATTCCTTTTTGGTGGTGCATAAATAACCACCTTAACCCCAACTGTGGAATTCTCCTCCCTGCGAGCTGCATCTGGTCTCTTCAGCTTTTTACTTTCCACCGTCTGCTTCTATTTACTTATTTATTATATTTATTATTCACCCCATAACTCAGTCCTATGGGCAATGTGCAGGGAATTTGAAATGAATCTTAAAAGACAAAAATACATAAAGCACCACAATAAAACCTGCAACCAGCAGAGAGAATAAGATGGTCCTTTTTAGGCCAGCCTTTTTATTAGCTAGCGGCATGACTTTATGCTGACTGTGGGGTTTGGGAGTCATCGGAAGGTTTTATCAGTCTTGATTTACCATCATTTTAAAATTATTATTTTTTAAAAAAAACTTTCTATTTGTAAATAATGTTTAACCACGGTTCATCTATTTCCCCACTCCTAAGAAGCAAACATAGCATAGCAAAATAAAAAATAAAAAAATGTAGTCAGTAACAAAATAATCAGAGCACACACATGAGCCAGTTTCTACAGCACATACAGTAACAGCAGTGTTGTTCCTGCCCATAAAGTGTGTTAGGAACCAATGATAAATAAAACATGGCCCAGTGGAAACTTTTGATAGTGAAAGTGGACTACAGAGCTCCGTCAGGGACAAGGCAGGGGTAGACAATGTGTCCCCCTCCAAATGAACAGGAGCCAAGAGAGTAAGAAGCAAAATGCATCATTGCAAGAGTGTTGTCTGCGCCATCGGGCTACATAAACGGCAATTGATTTGACAGACTATGTGAAAGCATGGGACTGAGCACCTCAGTGGGAGCTGCTACAACAGTGGCATCCAGGGCACCGCAGAAATGAGTGCTAATTGCTCACAGCATGCCGCCGAGTGCTCCAGGGACCCATCCATCACTTCTGGTATGACCAGCCTCTGGACCACCTAAAACAACTCTGCTGGATGGCTCTTTGAGGACATGATGGGAGAGTGATATAACATCTGGTATCCAACTAAATTCTACTTAGAGGAGAACCCACCCAGACTTGACTAACTTGGGTGCATTCATTTCAGTGGGTCTACTCTGAGCAGAACTCAGTCGGATACAACCTCTGGTCAGCTTCAAAGCATATTTTCTCTCAGCCTGCTTCATTGTCTGCATGCTCTGTAGCACCACAGAAGACCCTTGGCAGTGATTGTGTCAATAGTCCTCCTAATCTCACCTGTCCCATAAGGAGACCAAAGCCATGATAGGATCATCAGCTCTGTTCCTTGAAAAACCCTTCAGAGCATTCTGGAAGCTACCAAGTTTCAATAGTCAGGGATTCTGGGAGTGGCAGTGGGATATAAACTATCTTAATGAATACGAATAAAACAAACAAAGGCTGTAGTTAAAAGCCAATAGAGAATCTGAGAGGCAGAAAACATTGAACACTGTTAAGCAGTAAGTAAATTAAAAGCTCGGTAAGAAACCATGGTCACCAGCAGAGCACCAGTGTGGGAGGAGACAAACAAAGCTCCTGCAGAAAGGAGTTCTATATTCTGGATGCCACAGCCAAAATTGCCCTCTCATACTGCAACTCAGACGTGGGTGGCGCTGTGGGTTAAACCACAGAGCCTAGGGCTTGCCGATCAGAAGGTCGGTGGTTCAAATCTCTGCGATGGCGTGAGCACCCGTTGCTTGGTCCCTGATCCTGCCAATCTAGCAGTTCGAAAGCACGTCAAAGTGCAAGTAGATAAATAGGTACCTCTCTGGCGGGAAGGTAAATGCTGTTTCCGTGCGCTGCCCTGGTTTGCCAGAAGTGGCTTAGTCATGCTGGCCACATGACCCGGAAGCTGTACGCCGGCTCCCTCGGCCAATAAAGTGAGATGAGCTCCGCAACCCCAGAGTCGGCCACAACTGGACCTAATGGTCAGGGGTCCCTTTACCTTTACTGCAACTCAGAAGGTGGTGGAACACACAAAAGGACTCACTCAGATTACTGCATTGGAGGCTGATCCATTAGGTTGAATGGGGCATTGCCCCACCAACCTCAGCCTGCCCTCTGCCAGCCCACATCTGCCTGCCTGCCTTCTAACTTGCAACCTGCTCCAGAGGCTAAGATTGCTGGTCAGCTTCCTACTCCTTAGCCCCAGTGTTGTTCTTGTAGATCTCAACAAGGGAAGGATGGGGATAAAATTAGGAATGGCTGGCTCCGCCTGTCATTCACTACCTGGCTGCAGATACTGTTGACTTCCCTGCCTTCTGCCCCACCAGTCCCAGTGAGTTCCAGCCACCCCTGCATTACCTTTCTACTCATTCTCTCTCCCACTTCTCTGTCCTCTCTCAGGAAAAACGTGAAAGTGAGAGAAACCAAATTGGGAGATTTGTCCATGCATAGATGCCTGCCAGAAGAGCTTTTGAACAGAAGGCCTCTTGAACTGGCTAAACTACTTCAAAAAGGAAACCACTGGTTTCCAAGCTCCATACAGCTTGGAACATGCAGCCTTTCCCCCCTTAACCACTTCAAATATTTTCTCCTCTCCCCCCAATAACTGGCTGAATGCTTTCCCTAAATCCTACCCCACATGAATGGGTTGGATGATTGGGAGAAGGCAACTCTAGACTAAAATCAAATGATGTTCAGGCAAGTGTACCACAGTTGCATTTCCCTAGTGCAGAGGTGGAGAAACTTTGGCACTCCAGATGTTGTTAGATGATAACTCTCCTTTCTCAGCATTGGCTATGCTGGCTGGGACTGAGGGGATATGGAGTCCAACAACACCTGAAGGGCCACAAGTGAGTTCTCTGCTCTGCTCAAGTGAGGAGACCCTACCAGAATGAGCTTCTGTTCTTCACCCTTTCCACTTAGTAATTGATGTCTCTGAAACATTATTGTATCCCTGCCTGGACTTGGCTTCCTGCCCCCCCCCCGGTCCCTGCCCCTCACCTGGCTCATGGACCCTGGAGGCTTGACGCCTAGTGAACCCTGAGTGAACTCTGACCCCTAGTGAACCCTGACAATGGCTTAAAGGAGATCCTCTGCAGTATAATTCCACTCTTCCCAACCACCTGAAAGCAAACACAAAGCATGGCTAACAGGAAAGTTTCTGTGCATTAGATCATTTCCATCGACCGGTTTTGCTGTCCCTGAGCCCACAAAGGAATGGATTCCTAATTAGCTTCTTACTTAAGTAACAGAATAATGATGACTCGGACCCAAAGACCCAGAAGGTATTATAAAAAACCCAATCCACAGTTGCTTGGGATGCTGAAAGTAGATTTCAAGTCTGGCAGACCACAGGCTTGCAAGATCTGCTTTGTTTTCTATTAGAAACCTGAAGTCTGCGAATAGGACCCGGGTGCAAAAGAAAGGCAGGCTGGTAGTGGAGAAGACAACAAAGTCATTAGAATTTAGGAACAAGGCACCTCTGATCACATGTTCAGCCCAGGAATGTGTTTTCATGGTCAGAACAGAGCTCACAATCCTTTCTCTCACCCCCCCCATTCTTGGGTTTTTCCTTAGCTTTCATCTCAGCAGCTTGATTTTAAGAAGAAAAATCCTCACATTTTTCTTGTTGCTATTGTTAAAACAAACAGTAATTAAAAAATGCTTGATGACCTACTGCCTATCACCCAAATAATTACTACTAGATCCCAGTATGCCTTCTGTCCACCCTTGCTTTGAAGGATCATGGCCTTGGGGAATTCTCATAAAACTATCCACCAAGTAGCCACATGCAATTAGAAAATCATGTTTTATCTTAGGTTCAATTCAAGGGTGGAGATCTTTTCTGGTCTAGAAGCCATACTGCTATTGTTAAACTGGTAACTATACTACCCCATCCTCTAAAGGATTGTATGCTTCCTGTTTCTTTCATACCTTTGCATCAAAGTGTTTTACATACATGCGGGGACACACACACACACACACACACACACGTGGGTGAGTGGTGGAGGCTTTTATGTTTGTTTCTTTATTAAAATATTTCAATGAATGATGTACACATGAATGACTTCTGTATATGGGAATGAAAGGGTTCTAAAAATTAGTAGGAAACTTTAAGATAGTATAATTAGTATAATGTTAAGTTTTGTACAACAGGAAAATTGAAAAGGTTAAGGCATTGGGGGTGGGTGGGAAGTCTTATGTGTATATACGTAGGAGTGTGTGGTGAATTGTATTGTATTTTGAATTGACATTGTTTTGCAATTATTTTCCCAAAAGACCATATATAATTGTTATGTTATCAAGTAAATTCAATAAAAATTAAAAGCAAAAAGAAAAGAAAAGAATGATGTACACATAAACTCAATTTTAGATAAAAACTGGCTGTAAAAAAGAGTTAAGACCTGGAGAAATAATCAACAGCAATGATAGAGGTTTAAGGATTTCCTAGGTCCTTCTGGAAGGGACGGGAATTGCTAGGTAAGCACCTAGAGCAGGGGTCTGAACCTTTAAGACAAAAAGAGCCACTTGGACCCGTTTCCGAAGAAAAAAAACCCCGGGAGCCGCAAAACCATTGCGACATTTAAAGCATGCGCGCCGCTGCCCTCCGATCTGACAGCGGGTGGGAAGGTGACGTCGGGACGGTGTGTGACTAACGCACGCACCGCCCCCATGCGACGTCACAGCCAGTACAGCGCCCGCCACAGTGGGGAGTGTCGGGGCGCACAATGTGCCTCCTCCCCTCGCTAGTATCCGCCCCGGAGCCACGGCAAAGGTGTAAAAGAGCCACATGTGGCTCCGGAGCCGCAGGTTGCAGACCCCTGACCTAGAGGTACAACAATAAGGATGCAAGAAGAAGCTAGGGATGGACAAATCTGCCAGTTTCTATTTCCCCCAGTTTCTCATTTTCCCCAATCTTCAGTTCCACATCCATTTGCAATCTTTCTTTTGAATTATATAAAAAAATCACCTGTTGTTTAAATGTACATTTCTTCCAACGTACACATTTTGTGTATGCAATTTTGCTCAATATACACATTTTTACAAAGCAATTACCCCTAATATAATTCATTTTGTATGTTATTTTCATCAATGTGTGCATTTTATGCACATATGCCCTAATGCATATGCTTCTGTCAAGATTTTTTTTAAATTGGAGAACTGCATTGCAAAATTCAGAGTAGGCTACAAGGCTAGCATTAGTGGCACTGAGAAAACTACAGGTCCCAGCACTCCTTGTACCTAGCCAGCAGTTGGAGCAGCATGCTGCTTGTCAGAGAATATGTGTATGTGTGTGGGGGGGGGGAGAGACCTGTTTTCCTCAATCCATTGCTCTGACACCATCATTGCAGCATCAATGAAGGTACAGGAGGGGGTGGAGATGGAGTGAGAGTTTTTAGAGGAGGAAAGGGAAGTGAGTGCTGGGCAGGCGGGTTTTTCATAGTGGGTAGGAATGGATTTTACCCTTCCTCTTCCCAGTGACATCAGAATGGAGATGGAATAGAGTCTAAAATTCTCCCCAAATAAGCCTTGTAATAACTCGAGCTGTTTCCAGTTTGTTGAAAAATAGTTTGATTTTGCTGAGCATCGCTGAATGAGTATCACTGGTAACTTCTGCCTGCTGTGCTTCAGGCTTCAGCTTTTACAGCATATGGCTCCAGGACTTGAACTGAGGACCTTCTGCCCCCAAAAGCACCCTCTGGGTTCAAATTGGGGTATGGCCACTCACAGCCCTGTCCTGGCTTTGCCAAGCTCTCCTTGACCGGATTTAGAGATGTGAGAGTTTGTCAATTTCAGTTTCTAGTTTTCCAAGTTCACTTCTCCACATTTCACATTTGTTTGTGATATTTTAAAAACAAAGGTTTCGTGAGAATTCAGCAGCATTTTTTGTGTGAATTTCTCCTAATATTTTATTATATTGCAAAACTCAGAGAGGTACAAACTTCAAAGAACAGCTGTGTTGTTCTTTGAAAGTGCAAATTGTTTCAGAAAGTGCAAAGTAAATGCAGACTGAATAGAATTTCTCCCTCATCCCTTAATTGGGTAGCAATGGAATGTAGTAGGTGAAAAGTCTTTGTTGTTCTGTTCCAGCTAGCCAGAAGCCTAGGATGCCCTCTTCAGCCTCCACTGGCCCCAGAAAAAGAAGTTTTGAAGGAGAACATAATCCTTGTGACCTCTTTCCTGTACCATTTGCTGGAGGATAGGACTTGACTAGACATGATCAGTCTGGACAGCAACCATAAGAGCAACCATCCGTCAGACTTCCGCATTGCTCATTCTCTCCTCAAAAAATCAAATTGAGTATCTCTTGCCTTATGAGTGGATGTCACAGGAGTGATGCTTAAAAGGATGCCTTGCGAAAGGTAGAGGTTTGAGTGAGATGATGCGAGAGCCACAGCTGCCCATCATAATATGGAAACAGCTGTGCTTATCCTGAACAAGGGAGATCACACACCCTGTACCACCTGTTCATGCCTGGGAGCTGAGGAAAGCAGGTGGTACCTCTTTGGCACAGCCGCTGCAAAGATTAATTGCTCATTCCAATAGAATATGAGAAGAGTGGATGACATGTCATCTCCAGAAAGCTACTGACCAGCACTTCATCAATGTCTCCCAGAGCCATGGATGGCCTCTAGCCTGGCCAATCATTTCCAGATTAGTAGGTTTGTGCTTCTGTCAGTTTCTTTCAATGTTCTTCACATGCATCACTTGAGGAGGAACCTCCCTTTGAGCTTTCAAATTTCACTTTAGGTGAAACCCTATGGCAATCAATGAATCTCCAGAACACCCCTGATAAATGTTGCAAGTTGCATCCATGCTCCTTCACTTCCTGCAATATGGCTGACATTGTATTTCAACAGGAACTTCTAAATTCAAATTTCACTGTTGGTGAAATGTTGCTGCCAACTCAAGACTCGTAAGACTAACGAAGTCATTGTAGCACAAGCTTTCATGGAACAGGCAGCAGCTGCAAGAAATGGTCTAGAAAGTTGAATTCTTACACTGTGGAATTAAAACAGTTGAGAAATTGAAGAGAAAGGAAAAATAACATCAGTAGTTACAAAATAAGTTTAGGGGAAGGTTTGTAACTCAGTAGTGGTGCATCTCTTTTCCATGCAGAAGGTCCCAAGTTCAATTCCTGGCATCTCCAGATAATGTTTGCAAAGACCCCTGCCTGAAACCCAGTAGAGAGCCACTGCTGGTCAGTGTTGGTAATAATGAGCTAGATGGATCAATGATCTGACTCAGTATATGGTGGTTTCCTTTTTTGCTCTGGTAATCCCTCCCGCCTGCTACAAAATCACTGAGATGAGCTTCCACTTAACCATCTGCAAACATAGGAACATAAGAAGCAACTTTCTACAGTGTCAGTCCATTGCTCCACCCAGCTCAGTGTTGTCTAGGCTGACTGGCAGCAGCTCTCTGAGATTTCAGGCAGAAGTCCTTCCTGTGCTCTACCTCACAATGCAGAATGGTGGAGGGGATTTCCCTTCAACCCTTCTTGGAATAGCTGCAACTGCCTGTTGGCTGCTCATTCCTTCTTCCAGGATTTTCTGTAGCAACCGAGGAGCAAGCATAGCTCACTGGAAGAACATATGTGTTACCAGCAGAAGATTGCAAATTCAATCACAGGCACCTCCAGTTGAATAATGAACAAATAGCTGCTGGTGGGAAATACCTCCATCTACCTAAGACCTTGGAGAGCTGCTGACAGTCAAAGTTGGCAGTGCTGGCCTAGATGGGCAAATGTCCTGGCCTGAAGGATGCAAGAAGCTGTATCATTCACCATTCCATCCTACATTTGTCCCACACAGCACTGTTTCCATTCCGCTGCAGTTCATTTTCTGCCAAAAACCATGTTAGTCCTCTCTCTGTCCACTGTGGCAAAATTATGCAATATATGTAATTAATTGTGTAAATTACATTGTCTTCATGTTATCCCACCCCCGTTCATTTCAATGCAAAGAAAATACAATGCAGATATGGTCCAAAACACAATCCCTTACATAACATTTGTGGTCCATTTGTAGATCGAAAGCAACAACAACAGATAAGAATTGGATTGATTTCTGTCCCAGACGCGGGAGAAATAAGTGAACATCGGCAATTTCCTCTTCTGCTTCCGTTGGGATTGTCTGACGTGCCTAAGTATAAGGCAGCTCCCTGTGTTCTTAACTGTCACAACTTGCTAACTTCAGTGTTCACAACGCAGCGAGATAAAACTGGCAGCTGCTGCTGGCTGGCTTGTGGGTGGGGTGAAATATCTCTCAGCCCTCCCTCTAGGGTGGCCAGGTTGCAGCCCATTAACTTTAACGTTGCATCTGGAGGTTTTGTAGCCTCCAGTCTGTCCTTCCTCCAGCCCTTTCACTCACCTTCTTTGCCCACCTTGTATAGCAAATGGGGCTTAAATATGGCTTCAGTGCAAGTAGGACTTAAGGAGAACAAAAAAGTTGACTTCCTCAAGATGTTGAACTGTGTGGCTTTTCTCCTGAGGATTAGCGCTGTGCATGAAGACCTGGATATTATTTCTTTCTTTATTATACAGTTTATTAAAACAGGATCAACTAAGCTGCCAGGGTGGGGAACTTCTGGCCTGAGGGCCCGATTAGGGTCTATGAGGGAGTTTTCCCCAAAGCACACTCACTTGCCCAGCACCAGGTGTCATCTGTGATGTTAGGTGTGGGACAAGTAAGGACGTGGCTGCAAAGGAACATTTGGGGACTTACAGTGAGCTCCCAATTGTTCTTTGGCAAGTGGAGCTCACTGACAGCACACCCCACTGGGATTTGCAGCACAAAGCCCCACCCACCTGTCAACGTTGCCCTGAGGATCTAAGGAGTTAAGAATCAGACCCACTGCTTGGATCCAGTTCACGGCCTTCCCTACATCAGTAGTTTTTAGACTTTCTGCTTTCAGAGACTACATTCCGCATTAACTTGTCTGCCTGGAAGAACCTCTTGAGTTGGCATTGGGACACTCATGCATCCTAGAGGTTCTGGAACATCTCCAAAAACCAGAGGCGGTGGGTGCTGTGCTACAGGGGCCAATGCAACAACGCTGTAGAATGGAGCGTGAGAGATAGGGACCACTGAATTTTAGCATCGCACAGGGTGCCAATGAAATTTGAGCATCCAGAGTCTGGGCTCCTTTACCATCAACTGTGTGATGAGAGGCAAAGATTTTTACAGGTGCGCCGTGGAGATATCTATATCCTGATCTGTGGAAACCAATCCCACTGTTCAGCATTCAGCAGGGGACATACCAAGTGAAGGTGGTTGGAGAAGTGTCCTTTGAACAAGTGTGCCTCAGGGTGCTGACCAGTGGGGCTCAGTCTAATCTATTTACCTGCTTCCACTCAATGGCAACCTGAAATATACAGCAAAAGCAATCCAGCCAAGCAGCCTGAGGCCACCACAAGCCCATCAACTACCAATAGGTAAAGGTAAAAGGTACCTCTGCCCGTACGGGCCAGTCTTGACAGACTCTAGGGTTGTGCGCCCATCTCACTCAAGAGGCCGGGGGCCAGCGCTGTCCGGAGACACTTCCGGGTCACGTGGCCAGCGTGACATCGCTGCTCTGGCGAGCCAGAGCCGCACACGGAAACGCCGTTTACCTTCCCGCTAGTAAGCGGTCCCTATTTATCTACTTGCACCCGGGGGTGCTTTCGAACTGCTAGGTTGGCAGGCGCTGGGACCGAACAACGGGAGCGCACCCCGCCGCGGGGATTCGAACCGCCGACCTTTCGATCGGCAAGCCCTAGGCGCTGAGGCTTTTACCCACAGCGCCACCCGCGTCAACTACCAATAGCAGATGGGAAAAAAAGGGTCTTCAAAGGTTACTTGAGGAACACCTAAAACATTTGTACACAGCCCCCATCGGGAAGGCCAAACCTATGTGGCAAAACAGTGGATAGGTAGGTAGGACTCCCATGCAGAACAAACAGGTGTTCAGGTAGGCACCAGCCCTACAGGAAAATGCCAGTTCTGAACTCCAAGAGGAAGTTCTTGCTGTCCTCCCTCCAGGAGGCAGTCTCTTGAGACTTACTCCTCTGAGAGGTGGCACAGATTTGAGCCCATCATTAGGACAGGAATGGCAGTTTCTCAAAATACACATTTTTTAAAAAATGTGCTCATACTTCTTTTGAGCAGAAAACTGCACCAGAATAGTCCCATCTGTATTTTTTTTGAGCAGAGAGCTGCAGTGGGTAACTAAGTTCTAAATTGTATGTGACTCCAGGAGGTGCTCATGAGGTCGGTTCATTTCAGGATTCATGAAGATTGAATTCCCCAGGTATCCCTCATCACAGCCAGTGTAAGTGAGGAAATGGCTGGGCTTGTTGGTCCTCACTGTCATGCTGAGCAAATGAAGAGTGAGTTATTTAACATATATATTGAAACTCTGGCAACTGCAGGAAGGAAGGAGAGGTTAATTCATGGTGTAGAAGGAAAGAATAATTATTACAGCTGTAAGTTAGCTTTATATGCAGTTAGTGTAGGAAGCTTTTGAAAGGGATCCACTGAACAATCCCCAGCCATTAGTGGATGTTTCAGCTCAGGAGTGGGAAAACTTTTTAAATCTGAGGGCCGCATTCCCTCATGAACAGCCTCTCAGGGGCCGAATGCCAGTGATGGGCACATCAAGAGGTGAAAAGCAGGTGGACCAATAGTTGCTCAGGCTGTTGGTGGCCGAACTTAAAAATGGAAAGTGTAATGCTGGTGGTCAACAAAAGAGGTTTAAACATTCTCTCAAGGCAAATCTAAAAAAATGTAGTATAAACACCAACAATTGGGAAATACTGGCCTGCAAGCACTCCAATTCGAGAACAGCCTTTACCATAAGTGTCACGGGCTTTGAAGATGCTCAAACTCAGGATGAAAGGGAGAAATCTGCTAAGAGGAAGGCATGCTTGGCAAACCCTCACCATGGTAAGCTCCCACCTGGAAACCTGTCCCCACTGTGGAAGGACGTGTGGATCCAGAATTGGCCCCCACAGCCACTTAAGGACTCACTGTTAAAACCGTGTTTATGGAAGACAATCTTATGTAGCTTCGAGTGATCGCCAAAGAAGAAGACACTTTCAGAAGTTTTGAAAACGTGTTGTTTTTTTTAGAAGGAGGGAGAACACAGGCAGCATGGAACCCTTGGACCACATCATAGCTTGTAAGTACTTTAACATATTTCTGGGTGGATTTATCATGAGTTTCCATTAAACATCCACCAGGAAATGGGATGGGATGGGACAGCGCCAGTTCTATCTTCCCTGAGAACTGGACTTCAGTGGGTCCATCCATCTCTATTTCTGAGTCTGGGAAATATTGATTCTGGTGCTGCTAGGTTTGCCACCACTACCGATATTCTTATTGTGAAATTCCTGAAGAACTTCAAATGAACTCTGGGGCTCCCTCTGGGGCTCCCTAGAACACCACTGGTCTGCATGATCTCCATGGCATATCATTAGTGTTTCCAGAGGCACCAGCAGGACCAACACAGCCAGGAAGGCTTTCTGTGCTGCTACAAACAAATTTATTGTGGCAGAGTTACAGGGGCATCCATCAGTTGGGAATCATTGGTGCCTTTGAGAGGAACATCTGCCTGGACTTTAAACTCCTTTATTCATTACAAATCAGGTGTCCGCCCCTGATGAGCTCACAGCTGGCAGATGTAAGCTTATTGGGCTACTGCCGGGCTAGTGTCAGTGGTGGCTTATTAAGCAGATGAAGATATATATTCAAAAAGCAGAAGGTGCAAGCTGTTTGCTAACCAGATAAGGAATGGCCCCCGCAGAAAAAGACCGAATGGGAGACAAGATTGATGACTGAACTTCCTGCCAGTAGAACTGGGTTATTGTCTTTTCATACTGCACAGAGAGCCTGATGATTCCACAAGGCATCATCAAGGAAGTAGTAGGCATCAACCAGCCACATGGTCACAAGGACAAAGCAGGCCACTGGTTTCACAACACATGTAACTGTCAGCAGCATCCTAGAATGATAGAACCGTCTCGTTGAACATTCCTGTTTGATGCAGGAAATTGAGAACAGGAGCACCCCTAGCTGATGTCTGCCCAGTCTCTGCCTGAGGACTTCCAATGCAGGAGAACTCCCTTGCCCCACCCCTGTAATGGGTCCCACGGCCTTCTGAGGGTGTTTCACATAACCAATGTGTAGCTATTCTTTCCCAGATGGCATTATATATCACTAGTATGAAGGCTTGGGAAGAAGGGCACAACATTTTTGTGTGTTTGCTACATTTATGCACACACACATACATAGATACTGTTTTCTCTTCCCTTATATAGTTTTTCTCCCGACTCCTATTGGACAGGGTGGATCCTGTAATGAAAGAGGGCAACCAAACACTGTAAGTTCCCCACCAGGGGGTGCTCAGAGAACAAGAGGCCACCAGGGGTTTGGCACTGCAGCTGCCTTGGGTGCAGTGGCAGAAAGTCGCTGCATAATCATAGCAAACAGATGAAAAATCCATGCTCAGCCACACAAACCTTCATACTCTGATTACAGGACTCTGGCCTGTTTTTGTTTATATACACTGTTTTCTCTTCCCTTATATGTATACTACTTCTCCCAACTCCCCATGGTACAGTATCCCCTCTTGCCTGCCTTTTCATCCCTCTGCCTCTTTCTCGATTACCTTCTGTCCTGTTAAACTTCTTTGTTGTTCTCACAGAGGCAGTCCAAATTTCTTCTGTTGTTCACCTCTTTGCCCTCCCCACTGTAAACCTCTTTCAATTTCCCCCCAAACTTTTCTAGGTTTTTGGTATGTATTTATGTGCTGCTGTTTCACCCCCCCCATTGGCTATAGTGAGGAATCGAAAACCAGTATATAACATTTTTTTCTGCATAAGTGGATGGACTCCATCCTCCTGGGTGGAATAAGTCTGTCAAATTTCTTAAAAATAATAAATCCCTTACTTTTCACATCCTGGAAGCACCCGTCATGACATAAAAAGTGAAAGATCTATGATTTTTACTTGTTAGGAAAACATAAATATTGGGAAAGAAACTGGTTGCCCTAATAGTCCACTTACACCCTCCTGTGACAGCCAAAACACAGAGGATAATGATGAGCCACGTGAATTAAACCTCTTTTTATTGACTTCAATATGCCTCCCTCAAAACACTATGACTGGAGGGACTCAGAAAATAATTCATTGTTACAGAAAGCCGGACCCATCTGTCAGAACAAAAGATTCCACACTTCTCCACCCCTCTTGGGCTCTAGGCATTTCTCTTGTCAGTTTGGTTTCATTTCTCAGAGAAAAGGGCCATGATTTTAATGTTTCGACTTGGAAACTTAGTGGGGTCATTGGTCTGCCTTAAGACAACCTGCTTTGGAAACATGAAATCATGACCCAAATCACACCAATTTGCCTCATTATTCAAGATACAAACCCAGAGACCACACACACTCCTGGTGTATAGAAGGGCAACCAAAATTATCAAAGAAATGAAGGAACTCCACTATGAGGAAAAGTTGCAGAGTCTGAGACGTTTTCATTTTAGAGAAAAGATGAATAAGAGGCGACATGGTAAAAGATTAGAAAATTATGGCATGGTTGAACTATAGAACTTGCTCCCACAGGAGGCAGTGATCACTACCAACTAGGATGGCTTTAAAAGAGGATTGGACAAATTCATGGAGGATAAGACTGCCAATGGCTAATAGCCATGATGATGACTATGCTCTGCCTCCACGGTCAATGGTAGTAATGCTTCTGAATACCAGTTGCTGGAAGCTACAGTTGCTGGAGAATGTTCTTGGGCTTGCAGGTTTCTCATAGGCCTCTTACTGACCACTGCGAGAACAGGATGTTGGAGTGGATGTGGAACTGATCCATTAGTCCCTTATATGTTTTCCTCCTGTTTCTTTTCTTTTTTGAAGGGGTGATGGTCTGAGCATTGCCTTTTTCTTCTTCTGTGAAATGGGTATTTTGTGTGCCCTTGACAGTTCCTTAGATTTCCAAATGGTCCCTTGGGGCCAAAAAGGCTTAGGTCCAGAGCAACTGCTTCATGATAGGCCTTCAAACCCTTACCCAGAGCTCCTTTCTGTTTATTCTCATTCTTTGCTTGCCTATCCAGTATAGCTGGAATAGCATCACCAAGGCAAAATTGCACCAGAAGCACATTAGCAGATTAATGTCTGTGTCTGTCTGTCTGTCTGTCTGTCTGTCTCTCTCTCTCTCTCTGTGTGTGTGTGTGTGTGTGTGTGTGTGAGAGAGAGAGAGAGAGAGAGAGAGAGAGAGAGAGAGAAGTGGAGTGCAAGGGGGGCAGTGGTTTTTGAGTCATGAAAAAAGCATAACATGGCAAACTATTAGGTTGAAAGAATGGGGCTTTGGGGATCGTGACAATTACTGTATTTAATTTCCCCCCTCCTAATGCTGAGAGCCAAATGGGAGATTCGTTTTAATTCATTCAAACAGCAAGAAGCAGTGCCTGTCAGCCTGCACCTTTTAATCGATGCTCAATAGAAAGAACGGAAAAAGATGGTGGGGGCTTAAGTGTCGCCTAATGAATGGGTCTCTGGAAGGTCAGCCCAGTGCTCATTAGCTAATAGAGGAGTTACTTGTTTTGCAAATTGCTTGCCCATTTGGAGCAGCTATGTGTTAATTTTCACGGCTGGGGAAACTGAGAAGGATGCATGGTGGGTGGGTGGGTGGGGGGAAACTGTTTTTGAAGACTTCAATCTGTCATCGGAAGTGGGACAGAAATAGAATGAGAGAGAGAAAGAAGGAGCCTTGTCAGTTTCATTAATTCCGGAACACGTCCTGCAGCTTGGGATCAGAAATTACCATGATCACAGGGTGGGGAGAGTGTTATCGGATGAAAGAGAACGTTTCCTTCTTCTTTTTGCTATGCTATAGTAGTTGGAACTTCATATTAGGACTGGGGATATTTGGATGCAAAACCTGCACAGTCCTGACCTAGGACTGGTAGTTTCTCAAACTAACCCAACTTACCAGAGTGTTGAAAATGGGGGGGGGGGGGGGTAGGGGGATGAGGAGAGCTAGGCTCACCATCCAGAGTAACTTTCAAGAAAGGTGAAATTAAAAGGAATGTTTTGTTCAAGAGGATGATTGCTACATCTGCATCCTGATTCAGTTCACGTTTACACAGAACTCAGTCCCACTTAGTTTACTGGGACTGATTCCCAAGTGAGCATGCAGAAGAAGCAACCCTGATCCAGGATAGGATTCCAGGATAGGGGCACAGAAGGGAACATTTTGGCAGGTTCTTCTCCCTCCATCATATCTGCAGACATGTGTCCTGTCTGTCAGGCATCTGAAACCTTGATGCACTATACCCTCTCTGAGATACCTTGCAGCTGAGGTTTAGCAAAATTTATTTTCACGAATTCAGGAGGAATTTGTGCAACAGTTCTGTCTTGATCCAGCAAAGCCGGTTCCGAGATAGAAGAGTCAAACTACCTCCCTTTGATTTTGATAATTTGATTTCTCTGCTGTTAAGCAAAATATCAGAAATGTCTAGGTACACTTAGTTTGGCAAAATAATTATCCTGTCCTGTTGTGGATTCCACTCTGGTCATCCAGCCATAAAAGATAATTTAGGTGGTGGTGGGTCTGCTTCCCCAAAAATAGATGATGATGATGATCAAAAGACTAGGTAAACAGGAAAGCCATTAATGAGGGAGGCAGGCACACCTCACCAGGGAGGGCATTCCACAAGTGAGGAAACTGCTGCAGAGAAGTGTTTTGAGTTATTAATTTATTTTTATGTTGTCTTGCAGCGGGAACACCAGCACTTAAGCAAGCAATGCACTTCTAAAATTCTAGATTATGTTTTAAAATAATGATTAAAGACCCCACTGCCTGTTTTATTTCCTTTTCTTTTTTTAGTTTATTTCTAAAAGAAAAAGAAAGGAAAGGAGAAAGGAAAGGAAAGGAAAACATTGCCTTCCAGAAAGCACTCTAATATCAGAAATTTCTCCAGGAGAAAATTGGCTCAAATATCTAACATCAGCTTGATATTTTGAGGTTAAATCCTTCACGTATTCAAAGAGGGCAGAGCGGCATAATTAATTTTTCCTCTGTTTGTGTCACAATGGACCTAAGATCAGGCTCCATTCCCAAGGCCTGGAAAGTAGCCAATGTAACACCAAATTTAAAAAAGGGACTGGGGGAGAGGCAATCCTGGAAACTAAAAGCCAGTTAGCCTAACAACTGTTCCAGCAAAACTGGTGTAAAGCATATGAAAAAGCAAGTTTTGCTGAAGCAGAACTAGTAGGGTTTCCACAAACTCCTGTCTAACTAACCTTTCAGAGCTCTTTTGCAAGTGTCAATAAAACACATGGATGCAGGTGGTCTAGTCGACACTATGTGCTTTGATTTTTGAAATGCTTTTGATAAAGTCCTTCACTAAAGACTCCTGAGTGAGCTTAGCTCTCATGGAATAAGGAGACTGGTCCTCTTGTGAACAGGCAACCAGTTAAGGAACAGGAAGCCGAGAGTAGGCATAAACGGACAGTTCTCTCAGTGGAGAGATGCATGAAATGGCATTCCTCAAGAATCAATATTGGGACTTGCACTTCTAAAGTTGCTAATAAATGACCTGAGCAGCCTTACAGCCTGTCTGGGCTTCCTGGAGAGACCATGCGATGTTGCATGGTCACTCCAAGAAGCCTTGCCAGGCTGGGATCATGTCTGCAAAGAGTCCTGCACCACTTTGAGCAACGATGGGACTTAAAGAAAAGTTTGTACTAATTGAAAAGAACCTTCAGCTGTCTTGCTCAGTTCCAAAGCTGTATGCACACATAATGCCCTGTCCCTTGATATTTGCATGCTTGTGTGTGAAGTTCTCCCACTCCCTGTGAAAGGTGCAAAGAAGCCCTGCTTTTGTAGGGAGAGGAGATTGTAGGGAGGAAAATAAGCAAGTGGGGTTCAGCCTAATATAAATGGCAATAGTGCATGCATGTGAATAAAAGAGAAATCTGAGAACTAGTAATTGATCAAAGGAGGAATGATAGAATACTTACGCAATCAACCCCAGCCACAGCAGTGGAATTTATTTTCTTTTGCTGGTGATCTGGAAGAAGGGGAGTCAGCTCCCTCCTCAGTCTGCCCCCCACCCAAGTCCTCAGGCCACCCTTCTATCTTTTATAGACAGTGCCCTCCCTGTAAGTTTTTCAAGTTATTCTACACCCAGAATCAGCCACTAGCTCATTCTTTTTATTCATTTCCTTCTACACTGGTGAAAACTACAAAGAATATATTTTTTGGAAGAAGAATCTCTGGTGAATTAGAAAGCAATCACTGCAAATTAGAATTTGATGAAACAATAAGTCTCTTTATTAAGCCGTTCCAGGCTCATAGCTTAAAAAAACTCCTCATTTGTTGCTGGCTTCTAGGGAAGGGTTTAATCTTTCCCCCTTCTTTATTTCATTTTCTTTTGTTGCAAAGACATTTGCACACTCAACATTTTACCCCTTGCCTGTGGCAAAAAGAGGTAATTATGGCTTAGGCTGGGGCATGTGAGGGCCTCAGCAAGCGGTGCTGGGATTCCTGGAAAGACCTTGGCTTGGGATATTGGAGAATCCTTGCCAGTCTAGGTTAGATGGAGAATTCCTGTCTTCTCTCATACTCACCCACCCACCCCTGAAGCAAATAGGTCAGTGAACTCCAATGAGAACAGGAGCAGAAGTGGCTTATTTGCCCTATGTCTGGAATGGAAATCAAGCCAGTAAATGCTATTGGTGTTTGTCGTCATCATTGCTCTCAGTCCGCAAATGATACGCAATTTATTATGCCCTCCTCCGTCTGACTGGCACAGTGTTTCCTTTGCATTGAAATGAATATGGTGGAGTAACATAAATACAGCGTGACTTATATAATTTGCATAATGCACATAAATTATGGAGTAAGTTATGTAAGTTTGTCCCAGTGGGCAAGGAGACAAAGGGATGTGCATATTATGAATACGGGGCAGAACAAAAATAAATAAATGCCTTTTTACATCCTGAAAGGTAAACTTCCAAAATGGTAGGCTCATGCAGCTAGGAGAAGCCTTGCCTGAACCTCTCCTGGCTACCCAATTCAGTTAAAAAGCAGCCATGGATCCTGACATGCACCTGCAATACTACTGGTGGGAGCAAGGAGAGAAAGTTCACCTGCCCCACTGACACTTCCATTCCTGAATCTTTTGCCCTAAGGAGTATTTGTGGTTTCTTTTCCTTTTTTCCTTTTTTTGCAGGTGCAGCTGGTTCAAATCCCCCTGTTCAATGTAATGAAGACATGACATGAAGGGATTTAACTGGCTGCAATGACATAAACATGGTGTGTGTGTGTTGGGAAGCAGTTAGGGATGGAGGTAGCGGAGGCTGGTTCACTAGAGAGAATGGGGCACCGCCTCACCACCTCAGTCTGCCCCTAGCCAGCCCCTCCCCACCTGCCAGCTTTCTTACAACCATTCCAGGTGTGGCCCTGACTGTCAGCTTCTCCCTTCTCAGTCTCAGTGCTGCTCTTGTGGAACTAAGCAGGAAGAGGGATGGGAGACAAAACTAGAGTTATAGTTGTCTCCGGCAGCCATTTGCTGTGGCCCCACCTCCTGTTTGCTTCCCTGCCTTCTGCCTCATCAGCCACCTCTGGAGACTGGAGGATTTCTTTTGGTTCACATTTTTAATCTGTGGATCAGAACATAGTTATCCTATGGCTATCACACTCTTAGGGATTTTGTGATACACTTCTAGGCTACAAAACAAACAAACAAATTGAATTAAAACTGCATATGGGGGGCAGGAAGGGTCACAAACTCTTTGCCCCGTGCTCTGGTGACAATTCCGTTCGCCCCGATAGTGCTGGAGCAAGGGGTCAACCAAACCTGGTGCTCTCCAGATGTTTTGGAGAACAACTCTGAAACACCCCAGCCAGTGTGGCTGATGGGTGATGTAGTCCAAAACATCTGGTTGGCAGGTGGGCAAAGCTTGGATTAGATTCACATGCCACAGGACCAATTCAGGGTGCCCCAACTCCTGCAGCAGCTTTGGGCTGGGGAATATATATATATATATATATATATATATATATATATATATATATATATATGCTTTCGTAGATTTTCACGGGTACAGGAATGCAGGTTTTGGTGTCCTCGGGTGTCTTCCCGTGTAAAAGATGGGGTGTCTAGGCGACGTTTCGACGAGGTCTCACTCGTCATCTTCAGGCTGGTGCTTTCGGCTTCTTGTTACTGGAACAGAGCAGGATCTCAGTGTTTGAGTTCCTATAAATACTGTTGAGGAGGTGTGGTGTATAGCCTCCAATGTTCTGGGCAGAGAGGAAGTTCCCAGGCTAGTGTGCCTTTTCTTCCCTTCCTTGACGTCCCTTCCTTGACGTCCTAATCTACAAAAAACCTGATGGCTCCCTAGGACACACTATCTACCGGAAAAAAACACACACCAACCGCTACTTACATGCACAATCACACCACCACCCTGCACAAATAAACTCCGTAGCCAAGACTCTCATCTCCAGAACCAAACGCCTGGCTGACAAAGACCACCTGACAACTGAGTTACAGAATCTCTCAAATGTGTTAATTGCCAATGGATACCAGCAAAACAGGGTTATGAAGCTAATCCAAAAAGAAACACCCCCCAAAAACCAAGACACAGAAGAAAACAATGGCATGGCCCTCCTTCCTTATATCAAGGGCACTACAGATAAAATTAGCAAAATCCTCCATAAACACAATATCAAAACAGCCTTTTGCACCAACCAAAAAATAGCCAATATCCTCAGAAACCCCAAGGATAAAATCCAGTTGGAAAACCAAGGGGTCTATGAAATACCCTGCAAAGTCTGCCCAGCCACGTACATTGGACAAACAAACAGACGAATAAATGCACGTATTGCAGAACACAAGAATGCCGTCAAAAAAGAAGAAAAAACTTCCTCTCTTTTCCAACACATGAAAGAAACAGGACACGAAATTAATTTTGCAGATTCCAAATTGCTCTTTAACATGGAACATCACCACAAGAGAATAATCATGGAAGCCATCGAGATAGAGAAACACCCTCACAACATGAACAAGCGTGACGACACATCCCGCTTGCCAGACATCTGGAAATTAGCCCTCCCCACAAAAACTGACACCAGAGCCAGAGGCACACAGAACGCCATCACCAATCAACCACACCAGATCCAAACCCAGACCCTCTCCACAGATAAATTACAGACACCATCCAGTAGCCAAACCATGGTGGCACCTCCGGATGCTGCACCCCCCTGCAATCCCTACACAGATCTGGCTGGCACAGGCCACAAAACCACAGCTCGCCCCTATACACGAAGCCAAGCCAGAGCACAACTAAGTGCAGTACAGCCATCTTCTCAGAAAAACTCTTCACAAAGTTCAAGAGGTCAAGACACAAAGGCCTTAGCAACTAATCCACACCTAATGACCCACCTAAGTGGTACTCAGGATATCACTCAAGAAATCACTCAAGATATCCCCCAAGTAATTAAGGAACAAAAGAAGAAAAGGCACACTAGCCTGGGAACTTCCTCTCTGCCCAGAACATTGGAGGCTATACACCACACCTCCTCAACAGTATTTATAGGAACTCAAACACTGAGATCCTGCTCTGTTCCAGTAACAAGAAGCCGAAAGCACCAGCCTGAAGATGACGAGTGAGACCTCGTCGAAACGTCGCCTAGACACCCCATCTTTTACACGGGAAGACACCCGAGGACACCAAAACCTGCATATATATATATATATATATATATATATATATATATATGGCATACAATCTTGTTATGTCTATTTTGCTTCTGAGTGGAATGTAAATTGGGATTGAGTGACATGCCTCCCCCAAGAAAACACGAGGAGTTTGTATCAAAGATTTCTTATACGCCAAACCCAGAGGTTGCCCAAGCTGCCAGAACTCTTCCCCCACCCTCTGCCTCTTTCTGTCTTGTTTTCTTTTATTTCCCCTCCTCCCCATCACTACCTATGTATGCTGGGAAGTCAGAAAAACTCACATGCTAAGTTAATGTAGCTGGAGCTAGCTGGCGTGTAATTTAATTACAGCATGCTTAAAAGATTATATCTATGATTAACAGAATTTATATGGATTAGCGCTGGCTGGGTTTTAAACTGCTGCCAAAGCTCCAGGAAGCAGGGAAGCAACTGGCAACATGTTGTGGAAACTGTAAAAGGCTGTTTGAGGTCTGGCGGTGACTTTTTCATTGAGGACACTTTGACTTGATTCAGATGATCTGAGCGGGGAGAGTGTGTTGGGTGCGGCGCTAGGGATGGGAAAGAAATTTGGTTCAATTTGCATTTAAAAGCAAATCTAGCTAATCTGCAGTTTTTGAAACAATACATGATTCAAAACACACCAGTTCTTCAAAACCTGCGCTTCTCTGAACTTTGCAGTGCGGTTCTCCAGCCAAGTAACGTGTACGGAAGGAAATATGCAGTTTTTATTTGCCACCCTCTCACAAATTATTAGGATGGTGCATAGCAATATAGAAACATTTTTTTAAAAAAGTATTAAAAGTAGCACAGAACAATCATTAAAACAGCTGGCTACTCAAGAAACATTTAAACTTTAAATTGAATGCTTCTTGGGAGCTGGGTGTATATGGTTGTTATATGTATTTTTAAAAAACTAAAAAAGAAGGAAGTTAAAGACAATTGGACTCTCCTTTCTGTTAGGTTTCTGTTATGCCACTGTGCAGTGCTTGGAGTCGCAAGACTCTGTTTACATTCCAGACTGTTGGAAGTCTCACGGGAGACAGGAGACGGATGTTGATGTTACTGGTTTCCTGTTTCTTTGTTCCAGTTGGTTCTCTGTCTTTCACAGAGAGCAGATGCATATCCTCTTCTGTCCTGTGTAGTTAGCAATAAAATGTAGCAATGTAGCTCATTTTTCTGCTGCCTGTTTGTATACTCTGCGTAACGGGAACGTGCCTAATGCCTCATTAAATGCTTAAGTCGTTAATCACCGTCGGAGGAGGAGAGCCTGATGGATTCTGAAGTACGAAGAGGAGGAGAGCTATTTCAGTTTGGTCGTACGGAACTTTCGACACTTCCTTGGAGGTTTTTAAGCAGACTTTGGTTGGCCAACTGTCATGATGCTTTAGCTGAGTTTTCTGCATTGCCGGAGGTTGGACGAGATGACCCTAGGGGTCCCTTCCAACTCTACAATTCTATGATTCTATGATTGTTGAACTGCGGAATTCACAACCGCAACATGTTGCCGATGGCTGCCAAATGACAAATTCATGGAGGAGAAATGCATCAATAGCTCCGATTGCTGGCAATATGCCACTGTCAGGATCAGAGGCAGTCTGTCTCCGAATGCTTGTTGCTGGGAATCACAAGTGCAGAGAGTTCTGCTGTGCTCAGGTCCTGCTTGTGAAGTTCCCACAGGATCTGGTTGTTGGCCACTGTGGGAACAGCATGTTAGAGTAGATGGGCCTTTGGTCTGATTCAGCAGGGGCTCTTCTTACATTTTTATGCAGCGTTGAAAGAAAGAAAAAAGAGAGGGAGTTTAACACAAGGAAGCAGTTTAGCAATTACTGCCTTATTGGTCCTCAGCAGTTTTGCAAGCCGTCCTGGTTCGTAGCAGGATGCTGGAGCTAATGGGGAGCACACTGACTGTCACAGAACACACTAGTGCAGCAGTAATTAAATGCACTCTTATCGGTGCGGTCGCTTAAGTTAATGTGTCACATTATAAAGTGTGAGCAATTTTCCTTACTTTTAATGCTCTCAGTAAAAGTTCCCCGGAGCCGAGATGAAGTGTATGATGATAAATTTTAAAGCTCTTTCCCCATAGTTCTGCCTCCTCTGTGCTCTGCATGGCTCAGAGGCAAGTAAAGTTTGGTCCAAGGTGGAGAAGGCAAGTAGATTAACGGGATGATGGCGAGGAGGGGAGGAAGAAAAATCCACATCAAATGGATGGCAACTACTTTCGAGGTCTTTTGCTTTTAGGCAGAAATGACTTTGCCCTAAAATCTCTCCACTTTGCCAGAGAGAAGAGAAACAATTTTTCTCAACAGGGGGGAATGTGCATTTAAATAAGAAAGGACATTACAATGACCATTTCTATTCAGGCCAGCATTAAAAAAAAAGGTGGCTCTTGAAATAGGACCCATTAGATGATGCATTTAATTTACACATCAAAAGATTTGTTCTGGCCTGGCTTTCTCCTTTTACTTTTCTCTTAAGATAAAAGTATACAAGAGAAAAGGCATTTTCAAAGTGAACATTATTTTTCCTTCCTTCCTTCCTTCCTTCCTTCCTTCCTTCCTTCCTTCCTTCCTTCCTTCCTTCCCAAAGTATACCACATGACACCCAGCAACTAAATTTCCATCTTTTGCAATGGATGCCATACTTATAGTATGCAAAATCAAAACCTAAATTGCAGGCAGGCATTCTTGCATATTTCCCCCCCAAAATATAGTCCAGCCCCCCACAAGGTCTGAGGGACAGTGGACCAGCCCCCTGCTGAAAAAGTTTGCTGACCCTTGCCCTATAACATAGGATCGAACATAGATATCAATGACCAACATTTTGTGTAGGGCTCTGGCTAAGCAATGTGTGATCTCTTGTAAGGAACGTCACTGGCCAGGTAAAAACTTATTTATTGTACTAGAAATTGATAAACTTTCTAGGGAAATTTAAAAACTTAGGTTTGAGCTTGCCTTTCTTTCTTTCCTCCCTCTCTCCTCTTCTTTTTCCTCATATGCCATTTCTTCTTAGATTGGAAGCTTTAGACAGGCACTGTCTTAGAAAGGACTTTTGGAAATCATTCCTGAGACCTTTTCCCCTCAGGGTATAAATGCTGTAAATAAATAAAAAATGGGTGCTGAGCACACCTTTCCTTTAGCTGGGCAATTCAATCCAAGCTGAGAATCCTGCAGTCAGGGTGTCTTGGCTAGTGCGGATACTTTTAAAAGACCCCAGCCTAAGGTCCATGTAATCCAGCATTGTAGTTCCACCAGTCAGCCAATGGATGTACTGTATATGGGGCTGGAATACCAGTAGCTGAGAATCGTAGGAGGGGAGAGTGGTTGTGTGTTCAGGTCTTGCTTGTGGGCTTCCCACAGGCATCTGGTTGGCTACTATGTGAATGGGATGCCAGATGGACCTGATTCAGCACTGCTGTTTGTAGACTGGACTTCTCATGCACCTCTTTGTCTTTTTACCTTTCAGCATTGCACCGCAGCTGGGTCTGTGAGAGTTGGAAGCCAGGCAATTCATTACTCCTTTTATGAAATCTATGTCCAGAGGAAGTGCTTGCCCTGATGGTCCATTCATTCCATCAGCTGCTGCCCTCTATTTGAGTTCCAGGGAACCACAAAAAAGAACACAAAAAAAAGAATGAGGGAATTTAAAAAGAACAGCCCTCGGCATGCTCATAAGAGGCCATTTCAAAATCTAATTCCCCTTTGCTTCTTCCATGGAGCGGCTCAGCCCTCTTCCACTGACTTTTAAGGTCATTAGCTGGAGCCAATGTGTGGACCTCGACTCCCTAATGACTTCCAATAGACTAATTACCCTATTGATTGATAGCCTAATCGTTGCAACTGTGACCAGTAATGATAGTCTTAAGTCCAAGAGCTGGGAGCAAAAGGACAGCTACAGAATGTAGGATGAAGAGGGGAGAAGTGATCAGGGATGCCTTGGAGACAAATTGCTGGGGGCAGGGTGGTAGAGAGCCATCTAGCATAGAGTTCACAAAGTGACCTACATAGATACCTCCAAATTATTCTGGGATCTGAGCAGCCAAGCAAAAGTTAATTAGATTACACTTTATCTTACAGAGAGGTCAAAGTCTTTGAACGTGTATTGATGGGGGACCTTTAGCCTTCTGCTTGGGACAGCAACCTGCAGAGAGATAGTGGAGGACAAAGAGGTGGGCAAGAACATGTTAACACTGCACCCAGTAACCTCTGTGTAATGACAGCAACCCTCCATGGCTTAGAGAAGTATTAGTCAGGACAGCCTGTCTTGGAATAGGGGCAGGCTCTTTCCTAAATTCTCTACATCTTCACCAGTTTCCTTCCTGGTTTTTAGGATTCTGAATTCCTTGAAAACACAAGGGCTTTGTATGAAGAACAAAAGAGCCTGCTGGATCAAGCCAATGACCATCTAATCCAACTTCTGTTCTTACAGCAGCCAACCAGATTTCTGTGGGAAATGGGCAAACACGACTCTGTCCTCCTGTGACTTCCGGTGACATTTCTGAAGCTTTATTGCCTCCAACCATTAGAGGCATAACCTAAGTTCTGAAGAGGGTTTCAAACAATGCTTTGTTGAACATGCTTTGAAAACTTCCCTGCCCTCAGGAATCCTGTCTTATCAAGGATGGTCATGGGAATGTTTCGAAGCATGTCCAACTAAATGCAATTAGAAACCCTCTTTAGACCTTTGCACCTGGAAGTCTGGAAAGGTGCTTTGATGTCTGTGGGTGTGGAGGGGTGGGGGGGTGGGGGTTGAATTGGCACTCCAGTGCCTGGCCATGGTTTAAGCCAGGAGGTCACCTAAATTAGTGCCGTGCCAAAATCCATCCTCCTGTATTTCACAGGTTTTCCTTCCCTGTGAAAGAAGTTTCATTTTTTCTGCCTCATTCTCAGGGTACTTGAGAATTTCTTTAGAAATGTAGTAGGTACTGGGTTTCAACTGACCTTATTATTGTACGATGACTGAGGGTGGTGGGCGGGCTTGTATTTCTGAGTCTCTGTTTTGTACAAACAACCCCAGCAACCCTTGTATCCTTAGTTTACTATGTGGAGGGGATCATGTAAGCAGCACCCACCTGCAATCTCAAGTGATTCGGCCCCACACAGGTTTACCTCTTCAATGAGAACTAGGCCACCGTCATAACAACTTTCTTTTATTGTCTTTTTTTAAAAATGCTTGTGCAATAGCAGGCAGTGAATTTAAGGGATGGAAGCTAGCAGGTAGGCCACTGATTAAAAGAAACACTAAACAAATATTGTCTCTGCTTAGAAGCTGGATGACATGGTTCCAACATTTATAATGAACAAGGAGAGGGGGAAGAAGGTTTTTTTAAAACAAAAAATAAAGATAGCTCTGGTTGCCTAGAAACCAATGCTTGTAAGCACCTCTAAGTAATTATGAGGCAAGGAATAACTCTTCTGCACTGAGCAGGTGGTGGGTGAATCGGAAATCCATCCGTGTTGCTTCTGAGAGGGTGTGATATGATGTTATTCGCAGCATATTCCCATTTAACCAGGTTGGTCCTAGAAGCTAAAATGCCAAGGGAGTCACAGGGAAGCTACTCTGCCATAAACCTGCCAAGGCCTTACCCCGCCCTCCATCCTGATGCCCCATTTCTGTTCTTCAGGGTAGTCTGTTACTAAGGCAACAGAAGCCAAAAGGTATCATTTTGGAGTTCCCACAATGTTTAAAGGGGTCACTTGAGGATGGGGGAAGAAATGAATTTGCAAAACAGGCTGCAAAAGCAATTAAGCTTACTAATAGGTGGGGAGGGACCTGATATAGAGTAATATGAACATGAATAGTGTGGAGACAATAACTTTCCCCCTCATTCTTCCATAATAGAGAAGGCAGGAGAAAAAGAAGACCTTTCCTACATCTTTCAGCAGGGGGAGTTCTACACAACTGGTAGTTGTGTAGTATCACCTGACACTTTCCTTAAAGTCACCCAGTTATTGTTTTAAACTGCTCTCATATTTTGAGTTGACATTCTAATTTTTTAATATATGAAATTCCTTTAACAGTTGTTCTATGCATACTTGTTTTCTAGATGTTATTGTACATCGCTGTGGGAAGCCTTATGCGTGCCTCATACATAAGTGAAATAATTACATGATGTGTATTCCTAGTACTGCGTAGTAACTCGCAGGCTCCATCCTTTTCCCTCCTTAAAGTGAAAAAGCAATTGCAGAGCCTGGGAACACATGAAGGACTAACAGTAGGTGTTGTTTCTTGTTAATCTGGAATCCTGACCTCTCTATTTCCCAACACAGAAGTGGGTAAGCTCAGGGACAGGGCCCCAAAATGCCACCCACCTCTCTATTGAGCTTTTGGGGCTCTTCTCAGGCCATGCCCCCTCCCCAGACACTCCACGCATTCGCCTTGCTTCACATCTTCAAGTGTTTTTGCCTGGCTAGGACATGTCCCTGAACTCTGATAAGGTCTCTTATTGGCATTAATGTGGGATCAAGTTGAGAAAATAGCCTACTGCAAAAAGGTAACATGTATATCCATTGTTGGAGGAGACTCTTGAGAGTCCCATGGACTGCAAGAAGATCAAACCTCTCCATTCTTAAGGAAATCAGCTCTGAGTGCTCACTGGAAGGACAGATCGTGAAGCTGAGGCTCCAATACTTTGGCCACCTCATGAGAAGAGAAGACTCCCTGGAAAAGACCCTGATGTTGGGAAAGATTGAAGGCACAAGGAGAAGGGGACGACAGAGGACGAGATGGTTGGACAGTGTTCTCGAAGCTACCAGCATGAGTTTGACCAAACTGCGGGAGGCTATGGAAGACAGGAGTGCCTGGCGTGCTCTGGTCCATGAGGTCACAGAGAGTTGGACACAACTAAATGACTAAACAACAACAACATATCCATTGCTGAGCCCAGTTTTGTCTCTGGCCCCACCCACCAATGGCATGTGGCCCTTGGCCTGTCAAGGTTTCCTGCCTCTGCTGTCCCAAAATAAATATGTCTGATATCTTTGGGTTCCCCTTTGCAACTGCTCCACTGGGAGAGAAAGCCACACCCTTCATGCTCCAGAACTCACAGAACATCTTGCCAGCCACTCCAATTAGCAGTCCAGGCAGGTAGCCTGACCGAGCTCAGCCCTCGACTTTCTCTTCTCTCTAATTTGCTACAGAAGTGAAGCAAATTGCTAATAACCCTTCCAGATGGCTGGCACGTGAACATATTACCTTCCAGCCTGCAATTAGGCTACAGAGTTTGGCGCTCGCACAGAGACCATTCTGCACTCCCCTCCCCACCAACGCCCTGATCTGATAGTTTTTGTCTGCAATTGCTGGCACGTCCCATCTGCGGGAGGAGGACAAAATGCTGGCTGCCTCTTGAAAGGGCCATTATTGGAGCTGGCTTTGTCAATATCTTTCTGCATTTGCCACAATTTGCTTCTGGCCGAATTGACAGGAAGTAGGTTTTGCCAAGTCAGATAAACCAGAGGGCACTGTTTGATAGTGTGTATGAAGACAGCACCACTTGGAACAATTGCAGTTCCCTCCTAGAGTTTCAGTTTGCTTTGAGAGACGAATGTGTTCTCTGCAGATGACACAGGGGCAAAATGAAGAACATGCGATAAGCCGATCGAAACTCCTCTCAGACTTATTGAGATCTTTGCTGAGATAGCATGATGATGTGGTGCACTTTGCTTACATCTGCTTACAATGCACTAAGCTCCGGATTGCTATTAGGTTTACCAGTCATCAGTGCACTAGAACAGCAAGCCTTCTGTACATGCCATTCCTTGAGCCACTGCATCATGAAAGAGTTACCTGTCAAGCATACAGTATTTATTAGGGGTGTGCATCAGCTCTGTGTTGGCGCCAACTAATGAGGTGAATCATGGTGATGTGGAGGCCTTTATGACTCTTCCAAGTTGTGGTACAATTTAATACTGCCTATTCCCCCGCACCCCTGCAGACACTGAGTTGGATCAGGGCCTCCACATAGCTTCATGTCACTCTGTTGCTTCTGTGCTTTTATATACCTTATGCTTTCCTTGTCTTTATGTTTATCTAGATCCATAGGCTTTGCAAGAAGTGAGATTGCCCAAAATGTTGTTAACACACATCAACAGAGGATATTAATTTTTTAAAAGTAAGAGCTTCGTTTAAGTTTCTAAATTAAAAACAACCACCACCTGCTTTAAGAAAAATGGGAAAGATAAACAGCTCTTCATAACTCCACAGGCAGCATTCTAGACAGCCTCATGCTGTAAGGCCCACTGGAGGACACAAACAAGAAAACACACAATTCAGCCATCTTTTAAGTTTCTGAAGGCAAGAAAGCAGGAGGAACACCTTCCTCATAAGAGTTTATGGAGGAAAGTGATTCCCTTTTACTTCCGTCACAAAAAGGCCCTGGACCTATTTGTCCACAATTTTTTTTAAAAATTCATACATTGAGACGGGGATCCTGTGCCTGTAAATTTCAGCCACTTTGGCAAAAAAAGGAAGAAAAAAAGGGGGTTGTAATTTTGACAGCGTAGGAAGTTTGCTAGACCACTCATCCATCTACAATAGGTCTGTTATATGAACTGCAGTTACTATAACAGACTGAGGTTTCAATCTGAGGACCACTGAGCCTCTTGGGCTTGCCAATCAGAAGGTTGGCAGTTCGAATCCCTGCAATTGAGCAAGCTCCCATTGCTCTGTCCCAGCTCCTGCCAACCTAGCAGTTTGAAAGCATGCCAGTGCAAGTAGATAAATAGATACTGCTTGGGGCAGTCCCTGGTGAGAGCATGCCACTCAAATAAACACAATGTCTAACAAATGAGCAAATATTTCACTGGTTGCAATTTAAGATGGAAACCTTAACTAAATTGGGTCTTCCCAGGTCTAGCTGAAGGTAAGGGACCATTATTTCACATCTACTTAGGGAATCTGGGCAGGGAACATTTAATCTATCCTTCTTGTTTCTGGCCAGAAGGGTTAAGTGCCCATAGGCCAGGCACCTCATGTGAAGGCTATTGTAAGAAGAGGTTAGCCTAGTGTGGTGATTTCAGCTGGGGGGGACACACAGTCAGGAGGACAGACTGATGCCTCTGACGCGTGCAATTCTAAACACATTCACCAATGACTGCAGCACTCCATTGGACTTACTTCTCCATAGATATGGTCAGGAGTGTGCTTTTGGTAAGGCTTGACTAGGATCCACTCCAAAGTTATCCACAGCTTGTTGTGAACTGCTCTTCTGAACAGCCAGTGTTAATGATGCAATTGCCAGTTGGTACTATATGCATTTAATTTCCTTTGGACATTCCTATCTGCACCCCACCCCTTCCAATGCTTATGCCATTCCCCAAACTCTGTGTTTAAGACACAGGGTGTGATGGGAGTTGTAGTTTACTGCTCCACAGGTATAGGCTGGGTCAGAAGCAGGGATCACCCAGTCCAGTCCTGAATTATGTTGGAACTCTTTCAATACAGATTTCCTCATAGATACTGGATGGAGAAAACTGGTTGCGGATCTAAGCTTTCACTTACTGCTGGAAGAAGCAAGCTGGGGTCCTGGCAATGCTGTGGGATACTTTTCAATCACAAAGCTGCTCAGCTGAAGAATAAAGGATGGCTGGGAACTGTCAGATGGCTTTTCTCAACAGCTAAGCTGCTTACAAGGGCTTGGGTGAGTGGGCTGGATGAGATGGAGGAGAAGAAAACAGGAGTAATGCCATTTCCAGACAGACTGAAACAAGCTGGGGAGGGAACCCTCAAAGTTCACAGCAGAGAAACAAGGCATGGAAGATGCTTATTTCACCTGTTGAGAGAGGAGGGCCTGCCTGGCCGTGCCACGGTTTAACTTTTCCACGGCCACTCCCTCTCCTGGCACTGATTGGCCAGTGAGACCACACTCAGTGTGGCCCCACCCAGCACCGGTGAACCAGCCAGGGTGACATGAAAGGGGGTGTCAACTCTCCGCCCCCCTGTCGGATCACTACAGAGTCCCAGATGCCTGGCCACAACACTGCCCACCAGATAAGGTGAGCAGATTTATCACTCCCTCTAATACTGAACTTGGTTGGCACGTGCCAATCACTTTGTAGGCAAAATGGGGCTAATGAGAAAGAAGGGGGAGGTACTATATCTCCGTGCTTGGGTGAATTCTCAGGTATGTAAAACTACTAAGCAAATCAGAAAATGATTGTGACATTTGTCATTTGCTTTGCCGTGTTCCACTCACCACTGGGACTCTGCAAACAAGGGGCATTTTTGGGTATGGATGGAGAGAATGTTGTTTGGTCTGAATTTTTAGAAGGAACATACCTAATGCCTCCCCCCACCCCCCGGAATAATACATAGATTGGAATGCAATTTTTAAAATATATTGTGATTCTCTAAATATTGCAACACTGTTATTGGCTCAGACAACATCATTATTGCAAAAATTGGAGGAATGCAATATCTGAAGGACAATTACATTCCGATCTGTGTAACGGTCTTGGGGTGTGTGGGTGTGCAAAATTGGGTACGTTTGCTTAACAATGCAGATCAAATGAAGTTACACATTTAGAAATGCATACATCACAGATATCGATCAGTTCCTTGTCTACCATTAAGTCAATGTTGAAAGAGCTGAGGGAATCTACAAAGGCTGCATTGATGGAAAGGGACCCATCCTTTTTGCAAAGGAGTTTGCAAGACTCTTCAGTTTTGTGATGGCCACAAGCACAGAGAGCTTTCAAAGGAGGCTGCAACACCTGCCATCCTTCACCATTTGTCATGCTGTCTGGAGCTGCTGGGATTTGGGAGTCCATCAACGTATGGATGGCCATAGATTAACCACCCCTGCGCCAGGGCACTGGTCTTCTGCTGGTGGGTTGTACAGTGGGGATTGGGAACCATTGTCAGCTTGAGCTCTGTTTCCTTCTGGGCAATCTTCCAAGGGCCACATGCCAGTGGTGGGCGGGGAGAGAGGCAAAAGTGGGTGTATACATGTATACATTTTACTTTTTGTACCGTAGGCTAGTTTCATAAATCCATCTCTGTCTTCCATCCCAGGCAGGCAAAAGGCATCACTGCCGTTCAAGGACACATTTCCAACCGAGCAAAATCACTCAAGGAGGATGTTAAGTTAGGCCAGTGTGAAGTGCAGCCTGGGGAAACAGGGTGTGGCAGGGGATTGTGAGTTGCCTGGGGAGTGTCCCAAGGGCCAGAGAGAGAGGCACGGAGGACTGCTTTTGGCCCTAGGGCCTGAGGATTCTGAGCCCCGTTGTAAAGGTTCAAAGTCCTTTAGGGTGTTGGAAATTTGGGTGTTAACTCAGCTTTCTGAAAGAGGTTTGCATAGGCTAAGACAGACAGAGTGGGGGACCCCCATATTCCCAAACTATCCCTGTTCTTTTATTGCTTTGCTGACTTCTCTCTGTGTCTTGATGTCTAGACTGATAAATCTTAGTTGCATCTAGTTTGCAATTTCCTGCTCCTCCTCACAGTCTTTTTTCCGGACCTTGAGGCGAGAGGTCATCTTGCATCTAGCTTCTGCGAACAGAGGGATAAGCATGGCTTCTTTGCTTCTCCAACTAGATGGTTAGCTAGAACTACAGAACTCTTTCCTGTCAAGAATGTGCTTCCTTAAAAAACATAAGCTTTCTTACTTTATACCAAGTCTCAATCTGAATACTTTTCAACTAAAGCTGTGCTCCAAGCAAGGATTAATTTGACTGAAGTTAACTACTTCTTCTGCATATAAGCTCTATATGCCAACATAGGGAAGCATATCTGCCATTATTGATCTTCTCTTGGAGGAACCCACAGAGTTCCCATGAGCACAATTCCAAAATCATTACATTCAATGGTTCTCTTTACGTTTCTATTCTGTAGCATACATGGATGGCCAAATCTGTCCATTTTGCTTGCTCTCCATTTCTCGTTTCCCCCTCTTCAGTTCTCCACATTTCCTGATCAGTTTGCAATTTTTGTAAAAGTCCTCATGAAAATTCATCAGCACTTCTGTATGAATTTCTCCTATTATACACATTTTTGCATGCAATTCTGCACACACACACACAAACAAACACACTATTTGCAAGCAATTTTATTTAATATAGTGCATTTCTAATGTTATCTTCAGCAATGTATATACATGTTTACGCAGGCATTTTTGGTCACATTATTTGGGCTGGGGTACTGCATTGCAAAATTCAGAGAAGTGTGAATTTGCAAGGAAGGTTGTGCTGTGGTTCCCACCTTGTTTTAGGAAATGCAATTTTGGTGTATTTGCCTTTAAATTTCCCCACCATTCTTAGCAGCATCTGTCCTCTGTTGAAAGCATTTCTGACCCAGAAAATGGACTGCCCAGTGTGTACCACATAGTGCTGATTTAAAAGAAAAGACCTCTGCTGCCTCCCCGGCCATCAGCAGGGCACCAATTCTCCATTGATAGCAGGAGGATTGTGAGCGAGAAGTGAGCAATCTTTCAGGACTCATCAAACACTCTGGTTGTTTGAGGTTTTTATATCTGACTATCTCCTACATTAGCCATTTAAATTAAAACATTTATAATTAATTGAGCCAATCATGCCCCCTCCCCACCCACCCCTGCTTTGGGGGATTTGGGGGATTTGGAGCGTATGAGCTGTCAGTAAATTTTAGTTTCTTAAGCAGTAGAGTAGCCATTTCATTTACGGGCATCTCGTTTCCCTGCAAGGCATGAATCAAGGGCAGACAAAGAGCAGCTTTAACATGAAAATCAATTGATAGGAAAGACAGATGAATGCATATTTTTCAGAAGCGGAAATGAAGGGAAAAGCGAGGATGTCATTAGGAATGGACCTGAAAGACAGCAAGAGAGAGAGAGAAAGGAGTGAAAGGGAAGAAGAGGGAGAGGGAGGGAGGTCAATATCCCAAAGAGATAATTGGGAAGATAAAGAGTGCAGAAGAATGTAGTGAAATTGGGGGTTTTTGTACCTTTGTACATGCAAGTAATGCAGGTCTAGTATACCTGAATAAAGTAACTGCTAAATTCCCTGCTAAACCATGAAGCTCGTTTGCTGACCTTGGACAAGTCATTCTATCACAGCCTAACATACCTGCCAGGATCTTTCAGATGTGCAGTGTCTCCTAGAAAACTAGCATATATTGAGGCAAAGATTTGAATGGGACTAGAGATACAGCTCATGGGAAGTAGGCGGGTGGGGATGGGCAAATATGTCCATTTCAGCTTCAGGTTCTTTCCAATCTTAAGTTCAGTTCTCTACATTTCCACATCAGCTTGGAATTTTAAAAAATAGGTCCTCATGAAAATTCAAGCAGGATCTTAGTGCAATTTTCTCCTGATAGGAATGGTTGCATTTTGCCTAATGAACACATTTTTGCAAAGCAATTGCCCCTAGAACAATTCATGTCTGTCTGTTACTTTCACCCATATATGCATTTTTTAAGGCACACTTTACCCTAGTTATGTTCACTTTTGTACACATTACGTGGATGGGGAATTGCATTGCAAAATTTGGAGATGTGGAAATTCCTGCATATCATATCGGAAAGTGTGCATTAGCAAAGTTTGCCTCCAAATGCAAAAGTGGATTGAATTAGAATGGATCTCAGGAAACAGCTTGTGGAAAGTAGAGGGTAGGATAAGGGGACTGGGTTGTATATCACTATTCCATTGCTGTAACATTGTAAAATGGGACTTCCCACTTTGGGCAATTAGATTCTCAGAATTAATTGAAAAAGTTTTAGAGCTCTCAGCAAGAGGTGGAGGGGGGCGGGTAAGTAATGTGCTGGAGGAAAAGCCCATAAAGAAGCCAAGCCGCCAGCATTCTCACTCAAGTATTAAATAGAATCATCTGTAATGGAAGGGAAGTTAAATAAGAAAGCGTAATAAGCAGAGAGAATGGGTGATGGGGGGCTTTTCTCTTCTGTAATTCAAAGGAAATAGAATTGATCCTGCTGGGTTTCAGTTTGTCATTCAGTAATAATCATTTCCTGATCAACAGGTAGGAACAATTCAAGCTCTTTCAATTACATTATCATCCTGCTAAGCGTACCTGTAGCGACTGCTGAAATCATCTGCTCATGATAAGAAGTGAAATGCTCACCAAACGTTAGGGATGCATGGAAACTGTAGACATGTATTTGTATGCATTTATTGCATTTACATACAACCTTTTCTTCCAAGGAGCTCTTCCTCTTCCCATTTTATACTCATAGCAACCCTGAGAGACAGTGACTGGTGCAAGGTCACCAAGAGAGCTTCATGGCTGAGTGGGGATTTGAATCCCAGTCTCCCAAGTCAAAGTCCAGCACTTTAACTACTACACCACACTGGATGGGAGTTGTGGCCCAAAACATCTGGAGGGCACCAATGTTGGCTACATTTGGTTGACAGTGGTGGTAGCACATCACCAGGTTTTCAGGCAGGAGACTTTTCCTGCCTTCCCACGGGATGTCAGAGATGGACCCTGGGACCTTCTACCTCCTGCAAACTCTATCTCTGGAGGCTCACCAAAGACCAAGGACTCTGCACACTGGCTCTCAATGCTGCTCATGGAAGCTGCTTTTTCTGCTCTGCATATTTCTCCCAGCTTTGTGTAGGTTCCTGAAACCCAGTCCCTTCTACTTCCTCCCAGTGGTGGTATTTGTGGACAGCTTAGACATGGGTGACTTCTTTCTATCCCTGACATGTGACAGAATGACACATCTTGGCATTGTGTGTTTTTCCCAGGCAGAGTGACAGAATACATTAACACCAGCATGGTGCCTTCACATTGCTTGTGTGTGTGTGTGTGTTTAGAGAAGGCAATTGCAAAACATCAAATCCCTGCTGACTCCTGGTGTTGGTAGAATTCATCATAAAACCTTTGTTTATGTTCCATGAGTCAGGTGGAATAACAAAGACCTGACAGTCAACACCCCCTCATGCCCTGACCGCCATCACTCTTCACTGAGAAGAACAGCCACAACATACCTGGGAACCCATCAGGAAGACAGTAGGGCTACTGTGACAATGATAGGGACATCTGTGGAGGGGAGCCGGCCCATCTGGAAACGGGGCTTGAGAAAACCATTAATCATTCAGTGAATGCATGTAACTGATTCCTTTTCAACCTGCACAGAATATTCTCTTATTCTGGCATTTGCTTCCAAACCAGCATACTCATCATGTTCCAGGGGTGGGGAACTTCTCTCCTGTGGGATGAATGTGGCCCTCCAGTTTTCTCTATCTGGCACTTGGCACTATCTCCAGGCCACACCCATCTCCACAGGCCACACCCCTCTCCAGCCATGCTTCACACCCTTTTGAAGTGCTTTTGTCTGCTTGGACCTGTCTCCTTGAATTGTGTTCGTGCCTTGTGCTTCTGTGGATTGAGAGGTGTGTGCATAGTATGTGTTTGTGTGTGTGTGCATGCACAGATGTAGAAACAGTTTGGGGTAGATGGAATGGAAGCTACTGCATAAATGTAAGACACACATCCATTGCTCCATCCACTTCTGGTTCTGGCCATGAAGTTTTGCCTCTGACTTTCTCCACTTTTGCCTCTGGCCATAGCCATCACTTCCATGTGTAAGGCTGTTAAGGAGACATCATTTCCCATTCTGCCTTGAATTTGTGGCATGCAGCAACATTTCCATTCTGCTGCAGTTTTTCTTCTTGCAACAACTACACTATTCATCTTGCTGTCTGCTCTGGCAAATTTACTTAACTTATGTAATTTGCATAATTAGTTACACAAATTAAGTTGTCGCCATGTTATTCCACCCCATTCACTCCAGTGCAAAGGAAACACTATGCAAAAAGGAGAAAAGAAGTAATCATTTACATATCATTTGTGGGCTGGAAGCAGCAGCAACAGCGGTTTCGGATGGGGGGGGGGAGTAAGAAGGCATTGCTTTCCATTCAGCTCTGTATTTAGCACATGAGGCACTGTTTCTGTTCATCTCCTGCCAACAACTACATTTTTCGTCTCACTGTCTGCTGTGGTGAAATTCCATAACTTCCATAATTTACATAATTACACACAACACCTACTGGAATGCTCGTTATCCAAAATATCAGAATTCTACTCAAATCTTGCTATACAAACAGCTGATTTAGAAATCCAAACAGCCAGAGTTTGTCCACTTCCTTGCATGTTTGTATTTTGTTGGTCAGCGGCAGCCATGTTAGGCAAAAACCATGGAGGGAGGGAGGGAGGTCTGACAAATCAGGGATCAGGACAGATTGGACAAATCAGTTTTCCCTTTGTTTGGCTTTTGCTGATTGGCATGGTTGGAGAAAGCATGGATTAGAAATGTTTCCATAGGAAATAATGTGAATCATCATCTTGTTATGTGAATTGCTCATCTAACGAATGATTATCTGGGAACACATTGTGTTTGGAAAGCAGGACATGCATGTATATAAATTACCTGTTACATTGGTATTATTCTATTACATTCATTTCGATGTGAAGGAAACACAATGAGAATGGCAAGGGGTTTAATAAACTATGTATCATTTGCAGACTGAAAGGAATAACAACTGTGAATGCTGATTATATTTGATGGATTTGACATGGGCTGAAAAACTGAACTCCAGAAACTTTTGTTCCCATTTTTTGTTTTCATCTCTGACACCCCTATTTGGGTCAACTTTCACTCATGAAGCAAACATGAAATTAGGTAAATAGTTTTGACTCAGTTCTGGTTCCCACTTTACTGCAGAAGTTTGTCAAAAGTCCACTCAAGAGCTATTTCTGTATTCCCCCGCCCTCTCTCTCATCTACTAGGAATCAACATTGATTGAGGATCAATAGTAGCCTGTGCTCATGAAATATTAGGTAGGGATGCACCATGTATCCTTGGCCTTTTTGACTCCTGAAGTGAAAATCATGTATTTGAAGTTGGTTGTTCAGAATAAGGCAAGTAGTTTCCAAAAAGGTTTAATGCATCCACACATACACAACATTCATTCAGTGAGGTGATGGAATCATAGAATTGTTGAGACAATTGGGACCCTGAGGATCATCTAGTAGTAGTAGTAGTTGTAATAATAATAATAATAATAATAATAATAATAATAATAATAATAATAATTTTATTATTTATAACCCACCCATCTGGTTGGGTTTCCCCAGCCACTCAGGAATATGCAGCTGTCCCATACAGGGATCAAACCTGCGACCTTGGTGTTATCAGCACCATGCTCTAACCAACTGAGCTATCCATTAGGAACCCCACAAATATCCCTCCTTTAAAAAAGTAGATTGTTCTGTAAAACATTTCCAAATTAAGCCTATTTCTCTGGATGGAAAGAAGCATAATAGTCAAGACTCTTCATCAGCAATCTGACATATGTTAAACAGGAAGGTAGTCAATTCTTTGATGACAGAAAGTAGCTAGCCAGTCAGCAATTTGACAGATAACTACAGAAGGCAAAAGTGTGGTCTGCACCTTGATGGGTAAAACAATGATAAGCAACAGCCTGGCACATTGTGATATTACAAGTTAAATAAGAGACAGCAGTGCAATACAATAGCACATTGAATAAGAGACAATACACATTTGTAGGAATGCAAACTGAAATGCAAGTAATGTGCACACTAACCACTTGGTTATTTGTGATATAATGGCAATTTTATTGCTTATATTTGCATTTTTTAAATTTAAAAATCTACCTTGTAAACATAGGTCTTGTAATTCAAAGTCAGGATATAATTCTTTTAAATACAGAAATTAAAGCTTCAGTCCTCTACATACACAGTAAGGCTTACTTCTAAGTAGGCATACATCGGACTGCAAAGCATGAAGTTTCCTGGCTCCCTCCCACAAACATGCAAGCAGAGGCTCTTAAAAATGAGAGGAGATATTTATTCAGGCAAATGACAGCACACACCCAACAGCAGACACAAGGCTCAGATGTCATGGTTTTGGAGTCGAAGCAAAGGGCAAGTCGTTCAGAACTAGACCGAAGCAACAAAGATGTCACGACAAGTTTCCATGCCTTGCCCACCAAGCTATTAAAGACAAGGTGCGGTACGCACACTTGCAAGGCTCACATGTCATTCAAGGATGTTGGAATTTCAAATGGTCACTCCTTCATAGGTGGGGTCCGATCTGCAAAGGTGCTATCTGATTCTAGGTGACAAGACTGCACCCACTTGTTTGGGTTTCTGGTCAGTTGCTGCTGCCCCCAGTTTTGACTTCCTGTTGACTGCTCCAAACTCTTCCCAGCTTCCACTGCGGTTCTGTATTGCACAAGAATGTGGGGGTGGGGAGAGTCAACATCCCTGCTCCCCATTCCAAAGTGGCTGAAGTTGGGGCAGAAAGGTGGGATTCTCCCCCCTCCAACCCAGGTTTCCAACATTCATTCCCCTCCCCTGTTTCTTTCTCCTTGTGTGTCAGGACCCTAACAAATGGATTCAAATTAGAAGAAGGGTTCCAATAAACATTAGGGAGAGCTTTCTGGCAGTAAGAGCTCTTCGACAGTGGAATGGACAGTCTCGGAAGGTGATGGACCCTTCATCCAACAGAGGTTGGATGCACATCTGTCAGGGATTCATAGAACTGTAGAGTTGTAGGGTTGGAAGATATCCCAAGGGACATCTAGTCTAACACTCTGCAATACAAGACTCACAGCTAATGAAAGGAGATTCCAGCTAAACATCAGGAAGAACTTTCTGATGGTAAGAGCTGTTCATCAGTGGAGCGGATTCCCTTGGAAGGTGTCATGGGTGCTTTAGTTGACATTCCTGTGTTTTTCAGGGTCAGACTGGATGAGCACTGTTTTCCTGTGACAATTGTGCGCCATTTGGAAGGCTATTTTATGAAGATGCTTAACTGTCACATAGCTATAAACTTGTGGTCACTGGGATAGTTCTCCTATAACCAGCCCTTTAAGAGCCATTTGATTAATTGATTAATTAGCAAGTGATCATGCTTACGCAAATCATATGAAAAATCTCGTATTTTAAAATAAATTTAAAAAATAGATGAAGCAAACTCGCAAGTGATGCATTATAAACCCTTGGGAGTGTGAACAAAGATATTAGAGGAAGTAGCCACTAATCCCACTCACTTTAAAGTCAAATTTAATACGCAGTCTTGTAATACTGGGCACTCTCCATTACCTTGAAGAAGGACTAATAACTATTGATATAATGTGATTGTTCTGCCAAGCTACAAAGGGAAGTAGATTGTTGCTGTGGAAAGCACTTGGCAAACATAGTTTCAGAAAGCTCCTGGATGAGTGGAGTTCAGAAGCTCCTTTCAGAGTGCTATCTTGCAGAGCACGTTCAATAAGGCTCTTCAGGCACTGCCTCACACCTGACATCATAGTCATAGAATTGTAGATTTGGAAGGGGGTCTGATCCAATGTCCTCCAATGCAGAAACTACACCTAAGAAATCCCTGGCAGATGGCCAGCCAATCTTTGTTTCAAAACCTCCACACATCTGTCTGTGAGCTGTAGACCAGGTCAGTTTAGAATTTGCAAAGAAATAATTTCTGTTTCACACTCATTCCTAAATCCTTACCCATTGTGCCACCAAACCTTCCTAGAAGGTTAAGGTTGTGAAGGAATGCATCTTGAAAATATTGGGTTTCACTGGACCATTACAAGAACCTCAACCCAACATTATTATTTTCAGGGGAAGGGATGTGGCTCAATAGCACAGCGTCTGTTTTGCCAAAGATCCCAGGTCCAAACCCCAGCATGCCCAGGTGACGTTTCCAGGTCCAAAGCTGGTCTTCTTGATTTCAAAAATGGACCAGTGTGTTTTAAGTTTAGGGATTTGGCTCCATCTCTTCTTCAACTACTACCACTTAAATTTCGGCTCAGAAAGTACATAGACAACTAAACTTTTAACAGCCAAGGAGAAGGATGCATCCTCTGGCCTTCCTGTTGGGAATCTTTCTGGTTGCAATCGCTTTGCAGACAGCAGAGTATAATGAAAAAGAATGCAAGGTGAGGCAGTGAGCTTGGGAGCAATTACCAAGATCGCCCGGCAGTCCATTTGATCAGACTCGTGTTCACCCTCCCTGCCCATTCCCTGGTATCTTTTCCCAGGCAATACATTTGGAATTAAGGACAAATTGTAATTACTTTCGTTGGTAACGAGAGCTTCTGAAGAAAAAGAAAGTGATAGATTCCAAATTTTATCAGAGCTGACAGGGAACATTATTTGTGTTGCATTAGTACTGGCACATTGTCAAACTTGAAAGGCCCTAAAGATCGCTTCCCTCCTGCTCTTCCCTACAGGGGAAGAGTGGTCAACCAAGGCATTCACAAAACGAAACCTAGAAATGACAGACACTACCCTTGCTTCATGAGAAACCCATGCAGGTCTTTATTCTGAACAGGGAGGGGCAAATGTCTCAGTTTCAGTTTCTCATCTTTCCTTTAAAAATATATATTTTCTTTTCTGTTATTCCATTTTATAATATTCAACAATGAATGTAAATCCACACAAATTCAAGAATGTTTTCTGTGACTTTCCTCCCTTCTGTTCTGCAGTTTCTTATTTTTCTATCATATTCTTACTGCTTATCCAATTTTACCCCTTTTACCAGTTTATCCTTTTTAATTCCCTTAGATTTCTTACAGCTTGTGTTTATTTCAACGTTTTCAATTGTTTACAGTTTGTTTTCATATATTCAATAAATTTTCCCCATTCTGCTACAAAACATTTATCATCTTCATCTCTTAATATTCTGGTAAGTTTTGCCATCTCTGCATGTTCCATCAGTTTTAGTTGCCAATCTTTAGGGGGGGTCAGTTCCTCTTTCCAGTTTTGTCCACATCTTTAATCTCCATGGAGAGATCTACAAGTGTTTCAGGGGGTTCCAGTTCTGGGTCTAAAGCTGTTGAGTCATTTAATGTAGCCAATATCCATCTGCGAGAGTCTTTGTATTGACTTGTGGCACCCTTCAGAATGGGATTTATATCACAAAGTTCCCATATTTGCCATCTCATTGAAGGAGGGAAAACCACTGGATTTTCAAATTTCTCTACCTACTCATACCTTTGCAACATACTTATGACAAGCCTGCAGGAGTTTACTCGGTTGCTGCTGATACTTCTCTGATTCCTGGATGATACATTCAGGAGAGAAGAGCTCCTCAGAGAGTCTGGCCAAATGTTCATCCATGTTCTTCACAATCTCCTTCTCTATCTCTTTCCTCTCATTCGCCAGGCACTTCTCTTCATCCTCCAGAAACTGATGCACTTGTTTGAACTCAGCCACAGTCGTTTCCTTATCAGTTCCCATTATTTTAAGAAATAAAATTATTTCTCATCTTATAATTATTTCTCATCTTTCCTTTCCTGCGTTTTCTTTATGTAAAGCATAGGAGTCAACACCAGGGGGTCATGGGTGCCTGAGCATCACAATAATATAATTGTGAGGGCTAAGCACCCACAAAGCCATTGAGAAAAGCCAGCAGATGGCAGCGGAACAACCTCTGAGAGAGAAGCAGTTCAGCTCCTTTCTTCGCAGCCAGAGAGCGAGGCACTCTCTTCACATGTTCATGTTGAGGGTGTGTGTCCTGGCAAAGGCCAGGCAAAGAGACCTGGAAGGCTACATTTGACCCTCAGGCCTGAGGTTCCTCATCCCTTCTCTATCCTATTTCCCCTGGGATGCCCTTAGCATCTATCCTGTGGTCCCAAGGATTGGTGCCTTAGTGCTTATGTTTTCATCTGGCCCAGCTGCAACATTTTCTGCATCTCACCACACTCAACTTTTTTTCAGATTGTTGATCTCCCTTTTTCAAATTAACACTGACTGCATTATATTGGAGGCTTTTTTTTTTCCTTTTAAGGTGGGAAGGGTAATTAAGTGCCACAAAATTAAAGACTGAGAGGGAAATGATGTAAAGAAATTAGTTCGGATATTAAATGGGAAGTTTATATGAGACCTTTACAGCATTTTGTCAAGCAGAAACCAACTCATTTATTTCAAACGTTAAAAAGGAGCCCTCAATCAATCTCAGAACTTCATTTAACACCGTAATGAATTCAATTGACCTTTATGTTGCAGGGAAACTGTGTTTAAGGAAGGGGGAGGCAGCAACTTATCTGAGTGGCAAGTTTATCACTATTGGCAACTGATGGTTGATGAGGGGATTCTAATTCCCCTTGTTTAGATATACACACACAGTTGTCCCTGAGCCTGCTGAACAGACTGCTCACAAATCCTGATTCCAAAGAATATTTTTTTAATTACATCAGTGGAATGCAAATGTGTGTTTCATTGAGACATGGGGGGGGGGGGACGGACGGACCTGGGAGGGCCAAATTTGACTCAGCTCTGCCCACCTGTGGACTTGGTGTGATATCAGGCTAGACTGGAGGGGCAGGGTGGAGGTGCTGCTGTAGACCACAGGAGTTCATTTTCTACCACTGGGAAACCCCTCATTCTTGAAGTGAGACTGGAGGGCCAGCATCTGATGTTGGGCCAAAGGGACAAGTTAGGAATGCTGTTAGGATACTACTCACCTGGTGCTTAAATGTCTCCCTGATCAAGCTGGCCAAGGTTGCCTCTGGTGTGGGGTTGAAGGGACCCAGGACTGTGGTTTTGGGTGACTTCAGAATTCATGCTGAGGATCCCCCAGGTCTGGCTCACAAGTTTATGTCCTCCATGGCAACCATGTGCCTCTCTCAGAAGGCCATTGGTCCAATGCACAGATGTTAATTGGTCTAGAGCAGGGCATACCCTTGATTTAGTGTTTGCCCCCATGCAGGTAAGGGTGGTGGTGGTCTGGGAATAGGTAGGGTGGATATCACTACATTCTCATGGTCATACGACTTCCTGGTGAGGTTTGGATTTGCTGACAATTCTTCCTTGCAAGGGTAGAACACCAATGGTCCACCCTAGAGATTGCTCTGGATGGTCCCCCCCCCCCCCCCCCGTGAGTAGAGTAGAGCAGAGCAGGTGATCTTGTTAAGGCCCTAGTTTCTCTTTGGAATTTTGACATGAGCACTCTTCAGGGCCCTCTCTGGTGTGGCTATGAGGGCAACAAAGACATCCTACTTCACTGTCTCCATTGTGTCATTTGAGAGGTGTTTCTTGCGGTTTAGAGGTTGGTTACTCCTCACCATAAAAGACGCCTGCTTCTTGGGAGAAGGGCAATGACAGGCCTAGACAGCATCTTGAGAAGTAGAGACGTCACCTTGCCAACAAAGGTCCGTATAGTTAAAGCCATGGTTTTCCCAGTAGTGATGTATGGAAGTGAGAGCTGGACCATAAAGAAGGCCGAAGAATTGATTCTTTTGAATTATGGTGCTGGAGAAGACTCTTGAGAGTCCCATGGACTGCAAGAAGATCAAACGCATCCATTCTTAAGGAAATCAGCCCTGAGTGCTCACTGGAAGGACAGATCGTGAAGCTGAGGCTCCAATACTTTGGCCACCTCATGAGAAGAGAAGACTCCCTGGAGAAGACACTGATGCTGGGAAAGATGGAGGGCACAAGGAGAAGGGGGAGACAGAGGACGAGATGGTTGGATAGTGTTTTCGAGGTTACCAGCATGAGTTTGACCAAACTGCGGGAGGTAGTGGAGGACAGAGGTGCCTGGCGTGCTCTGGTCCATGGGGTCACGAAGAGTCGGACACGACTAAACGACTAAACAACAACAACACTCCTCACCAGGGTGGTAGACCTCTGGAGAACACAATGTTTAACTGTAACCAAATGACTAAACACTTGTACATAATTTCCTTTAATTATACACATTTTCCCCCAGAGCAATTTTCACAAACAGAACACATTTTTCTATGACATTTTCACTAATATATGCATTTCCTGCACACTTTACCCTTGTACATGCTTTTCTGTAGACATAGTTGGAGAACAGCAGTGCAAAATTTGGAGCAGTGTGAGTCAAGAAGGATGACTGTGTTTTGGTTCACATATTGTTTTGGAATGCATTGGCCTTTGGAGCTGGTTGGCCTTTAAATGATGGTAATATTGTTATACCCACTTCTGGGCCAGGATAGCCAGACCACTGTCATCCATGGTAACCTCTAGGCTGGATTACTGCAAGGTGCTCTTTGTGGGACTGCCCTTGAGGTGGCTCCAGAAACTGCATCTAGTGCCAAATTGTGGCATATTGACTGTTCACTGGGGCAGGACTAGGGTTTAGTGTTACATGGAAACCTGGCTCTGAGGGCTTGCATTCCAAGGCATCATGCACAAGGGTCAAGCGATGAAGCTGGGATGGCAGCCAAGCTCCAATTTGTAACAAGGCTGTTGTCAACAGCCAGCTGATCCCTGCTGACAAAGCATCCCTTGGGTCTTCCCTGTGAGAGTCCATGACTTTTTCCTGTTCACTGCCCACAACATGCAGCATTTGACCTGACTGCACCTGCTGGGTTTACTTACTACCTGCCATACCACCACCCATCTATGTTCCTAGCAGTCTTAAGCTGAACACCTGGGTCCTTTTTGTTCACTTCCAGGCAACAAAACAAAAGGAAGGAAGACTTTGTCCTCACTCAAGGACTTATCCCGCCTTCTTCAGCTGGCACGGGAACAAACATTTTGTTCTGCAAACTAACCAGCAGAGAAGGGAACAAAAAATAAAAAATAAAAATGTACGGGCAACTTTCCTACTCCCAGAGCAATTATTATCAGCTAATATGAGCTGAGAGTCCCCACACCTCTCCTGCTGATTGAAATCTCATTTGTCTCTGTGCACTTTCAAAATGGAAGTGAATGCAATCACTACCCCTGGAAAATAATAGAGAGCTGGGATTTGAAGCTCAGGGTCACCCTCGTTACTTAAAGAGAGGAGGAAAGAGTTGACTGGGGACAGAAAGATTATTTGTCAAGTACAGTCATTCCAGTGGAAATGGCAGATTAGCAGTCTGATCTGATGCATGTTTACCCAGACGTTTACCAATGGAACTTACTCTCATGCTTAAGATTGCAACCTTACAACTTGCTTTTATGCATGTATACTCAGAGTCCCACACCCTTAGGAATGCAGACAACTGCTTTAAACTGATCCAGACTATTGGCCAGTCTAGCGCCAACACTGGTAGCCATTGATAGTCTGATCTTCCATGACATTGTCTAACTCTTCTTCAAAATCATCCAAGTTGCAGGAGCAAACCTCATAGTTTAACTACCGGTATGTGCCATGTCAAGAAATTCTATCCACCATGACTCCAAGATCTTTTGCCTGGTCAGTTACTCCCAATTCAGACCACATGTGTGTTGGCATCCATCTGTCTTGGGAGGCAATGGAAGGGTAAAGTCAAACCTATGGGAAGTTACAGCACCCTAACCCTAACCCTAACCCTAACCCTAACCCTAACCCTAACCCTAACCCTCATAGTTTAACTACCGGTATGTGCCATGTCAAGAAATTCTATCCGCCATGACCCAAGATCTTTTGCCTGGTCAGTTACTCCCAATTCAGACCACATGTGTGTTGGCATCCATCTGTCTTGGGAGGCAATGGAAGGGTAAAGTCAAACCTATGGGAAGTTACAGCACCTGCTGTGGCTGTAGAGACCAATATGGGAGAGGTATGTTTTATTGCAGGTGGGGCAGATTAAAGCATCCAGTTTTGCTGCTACAGGTGCACCATGGTGTTTCTTCTCTCTGCCCTCCTTCCAACTGACATTCATCCTCTGGTCACTGCTATGGATGTACGGCCTGACTGTATCCAGGCACTGCAATCAAATGCAAGGGATTCTCATACAGTGGGGTTGATGTTGCCAGGCTTCATGTCACATTTTCAGACATCCTTGTAACAAAGAGTAGGTTTGTAAACAGCCCTAGGGCCTGAAGCCAGCTCCCTGTAGAGCACGTCTTTGGGGATCCAGCCATCTTCCATTACCAGGCCAGTACAGACGTTTCTGAGACAAAACTGTGAACATGCTGGGAAAGTGGGCTTTGGAGAGCGCATATTTGTTTGAGACTCTGTCCTGCCATGTGATGCCCAAAATCTTCCTGATGGACCACATATGGAAAGCATTGAGGCATAGCTCTTGGTGGTTGCAAGTTGTGAATGAGTCACTTCTATAAAGCAGCATGCTCAACACACAAGTCTGGTAGGCTTCCATCTTGGTGTTGGTTGTTAGCATCACATTCTCCAATACCCTTTTGCAGAGATGAGCCATTGTCGTAGCTGCCTTGCCAATACGCTTGTATGTTGTTGTTGTTGTTTAGTCGTTTAGTCGTGTCCGACTCTTCGTGACCCCATGGACCAGAGCACGCCAGGCACCTCTGTCCTCCACTACCTCCCACAGTTTGGTCAAAATACGCTTGTATATATGACATTATTTACCCTCTCCTGAATCTGTGGTTATATCCAGTGTTTGTCCTACTCACTGTAAACCACTGAACCTAATGGACATGGGACTACTTTGAGCAAAACTTAGTTGGTACAACCCATGGGTTCTTCACCATAAATGGCTTATGCCTCACACTATCCTTACCCCCATTTTGGGGTACCCCCCTTTTGGCTCTTAGATTGTGTTTCCAGCCTGATTGATAGATGCCTTCAAACTGGCAGTGGTGGTGGGGTGGTGGTGGTGGTGGTGGCACCTCCAAGAAAACAAAGAGATTGAGTCGTCATCCCTGGCAAGATAAGTCACAAAGGGGAGCTGTTTGCAGCATCAGTAACAGATGCTTTCCAGGTGATATCTGACAAGCTATTAACAAAGCAGACTGAGAAAAGGAGATGCTTTGTAACAGTGATGGTTATGCAAGATTAATGCTGATTTGGAAGCTATTACATCCAACACCAGCTATCAGATGCTACGCTTTGAAAAGAGATCTAAGGGTTTCTTACTCTTCCTTCCCTTTTGCTTGATTTCGTGGATTCCACCTGCAAATAAGGACCACTTCCAGATACATTTCAAGCATTATGATACTACTTTAAATAGTCGTGTCTTCTCCCAAAGAATTCTGGGAGCTGTAGTTTGTTAAGGGTGCTGAGAGTTGTGGGAGACCCCCATTCCCCTTACAGAGCTACCATTCTCAGAGTGGTCCCTTCACAGGAAACTCTGAGAAATGTAGCTCAGAAAAAAGAAAGTTCCATTGTGTCTAATGGGGTTTCCTCTCCGGTCAGTGTATTAAGGGCTTTCATTCTAATACCAGTATTAGGTTCTGAATACCTGGGGGGAATCACCCAATGCCCTCTCTGTTTCCAGACCTCCTCCTTCTTAAAGCCTTTTCAATATGATTAGTTTTCACAATCTGTTTGTTTTTTTAAATGTAAAATGTAAATTTTAATTTAGCGAAAGGCTAGATTACCCAAACTCTTCAGAATGAACCAATGTGGCATACATACTTCAGATAATTTGCTGTGGACTCAAGATGATTATTTATATTCTGCTATCAGCTTCCAGTGCATTGTAGTGGCAGCCAATAATTTAAGCTGCTTTAAAATTGTTTTTAATTTTGTTTTTAATGCTGTAACCTGCCCTAGGATCTTAGGATGAAGGGCAGGCTATTGATATTTATAATAATATTAATAATAATAGCTCCCCCACGACATAAGGCCTAATATCTAATAATAGAAAATTGACTTTGGGAAAAAATAAATAAAAACCCAACAATATGAGTAGTAATAGTAGCATTACTGGTAGTATTACTATTAGTTCTGGGTAATGTTTGAACAGTTGATAAATAAATGCTTCCATGTAAGCCACTGTCAAAATTACATTGAGTGGGATGGAATACATGAGTCAAATTTTCCACTTCCTTAGACCCACACTGATTTTCTGCAGCAGGAATTTCTCTCATGTGACTGCTTAACTGAGCAGACATTAAGCAGACAAATGACATTGTGTCTCCCACACATTGGGGGGAGAATCAGCAAACTACACTGGGAGCTTGTATACCTGAATAAATGATGCATAATGGTTATGCATTCATAACTCAGGTCTTCACTGGGTGAATTTTTTTGGTGGCGGTAAAACCATACCCGGCTTGTACTACTCCAGAGTGTAGGTGGCGCTGGGAGAAATCACGCAATAGAAATGTTCCTTCTTATAGAGAGGGGTGTGTGTGCAAATCTATCAGTTTTGGTGTCGCTCTTTTTTCCAACCTGAAGCTCAGTTCCCCACATTTCCACATCAGTCTGCAATTTTTATTTCATTTTTTTTAAAAAAGACCACATGAAAATTCATCAGCATTTCATTGTGAATTTCTCCTACCATGCATTTGTAGGCGAGCATAGTTAAACTTTAGAATTTGCTCCCACAGGAGGCAGTGATGACCACCAACATTTTTGGCTTTAAAAGAGGATTGGACAAATTAATGGCGAAGAAGGTTATCAATTCCCACTAGCCACAATGGCTATGCTCTGCTTCCACAGCCAGAGACTGACTGACACCACTTGCTGGAAGCCACAGGAGGCCTCAGTAATGATGGCTTCCTACAGGCATCTTGCTGGCCACTGTGGGAACAGGATGTTGGATGAGCCATTAGTTTGACCAAGCAGGCTCTTCTTGTGTTCTTACGTTTTTGCATGTGATTTCTCCTGATATAGGGACACAGGTGGCACTGTGGGTTAAACCACAGAGCCTAAGACTTGCCGATCAGAAGGTCAGCGGTTCGAATCCCTGTGACGGGGTGAGCTCCCGTTGCTCGGTCCCAGCTCCTGCCAACCTAGCAGTTCAAAAGCACGTCAAAGTGCAAATAGATAAATAGGAACCGCTCCAGTGGGAAGGTAAATGGCGTTTCCATGCGTTGCTCTCGTTCGCCAGAAGTGGCTTAGTCATGCTGGCCACATGACCTGGAAGCTGTACGCCGGCTCCCTCGGCCAATAAAGCGAGATGAGCGCCACAACCCCAGAGTCGGCCATGACTGGACCTAATGGTCAGGGGTCCCTTTACTTTTACCTCTCCTGATATAATGCATTTTTGTATCTTATTTTCACTAATATATGCACACTTTAACCTACTTTATACATTTTTTTTGTACACATAGCATGGTTGGAGAACAGCACCGCAAATTGTGCTGTTGGAGAAATGACAACTTTGAAGGGATGGCGGTGGCTCAGTTCACATCTTGTTTCGGAAATTGCGAATTATGTAAGTTCGCCTTCAAATTTGCACTGAGCCGAATTTCTCCCCCTTCCCTAGCAAGAACACTTTAATTGTGGTAGAGAAATCTGTTATGTGATAGTCTAAGGGTGGTGCAGCCAAGGCAGCGAGTTTACCACCACCACCATCACATCCTTCCAGCTCCTTTGCTAGAATAATCTTCCCAATAAACAATTGAGCCAATGCTAATGAGAAAAAAAGTAGTTACAATGTATATACAGAGAAGCCATCTATTGTTGAGTGGGAAACTCTATAATTGCGCTAGAGATAATTGCCTTTTTGCAAGAATCCCATTCATAACCAACATGTATTAACCTTTGAGGCAAATAGAACAACAACAGAAGATGGGGAAAAAATCTATATCTGATGCGCCAGCAAAAGGTGGGGGTTTATTTGGTGGGGGAGAAATCCACTCAGAACAGCCAGTTTCATGACCCTGAACACCAACTTTGCTGGACTTTTCAAATATTCTTTGTCAGTCCCTTCAGCTTAAAGACAGATGGCTCTTTCTGCTTTCCTCACTGTTTTTCCAGCATCAGCCCTGACTAGAGACATCCGGGATCAATTCAAGGTGTCCTTTCTGACAGCTGAGACTGCAATCCTAAGTGCACTTGGAAGTAAATCTGACTGAAATCAGTGGGAAATGCTGATGAATAGAAAGGTCAGAGAATCCTGATGAAAACAAAAATAGGAGTGGTAATAGGCAACTTTTACTTATTTGTCCCATGTCTGGAAAAGAACTCTGTCCAATGAATTTGGTTGGTGTCTCCTACTGCTGTTGCTTTCAGTCCACAAATAATCTGTAATTAAGCATGTTTCCCCCTGTTTGTATTGCATTTCCTTTGCACTGAAATGAAGAGGTTGGAATAACGTACTAACAAGGCAACCTGCATAACTTATGACATTAATTACACAAATTATGTATATTACATAGTTTTGCTACAGCAGGTAGCGAGATGAATAATGAACTTTGGCAGAAGGGAAACTGCAGCAGAAGAGAAACAGTGCTGCATGGCACAATGGAAAACAGGGCATTTTCACATTCCTACTTCTGAGAAATAAACTAACATTGACCCTTAGTAGAGCTGGGCAGAAACCTCTCCTCACTGACCCAGAATTAATTCAGACCTTATTGAATTCCAAACTCTGATCCTGGTTCGGTTACCTCCAGGCATGCTTGGCCAACTGATTAGTTGTTGTTATGCCACATCCTCCTCCTTCCTGGAGTCCAGGACAGCTATCAATAATCTTAAAACATGAGGCAAAGCTGTGTGTCACCTGCATACTTATTTAAATAGGTTAAGATGCACCCAGGTATTTCCTTGATCTCTTGACCTGAGTCTTCTGTTTTCGTGTATTTTAATTATGGATGGAACACACACACACCCCTACCTCACATTGTAATGAGATTATTTTATCATATATTTTAGTTATGGGTGTTCATATTTCACTGTTTGTGCATTTGCTATTTTATTTTGCAACCTATTTTGGCAACAACAACAACAACAACAACAACAGTATTCAACTACCATGTCTTGTTAACACAAAGATGTCCACTTCTGCAATGGGACTTCCTCCCCCTCCTCCCTCCACATGCAGCTCTCACCCACATCTGCTTCAGAAGGTTCATTGAACATCTAGAAGAGATTTAGGGGACATACAAGAGGAGGAGACGGGGAGAATGCTTTGTTCAGCAAACAGAAATCCTCGCACTGATGGAACATTCACTTAGCATTGTGATGGATATATCCTAATATATTTATTTTATGTATATAAAAATGTCCATGCACCATTCAGGGCAGCTCATCTCATTAAAAATCACAATACAACAAAACAAACCTTAGCCCAAACCTCTGGATGACCTTACCCAATGACTCATGCAGATATTAAAGAGCATGGGAGAAAAAATTGATTCCAAGAAGCAAAGATGTCTAGGGGTCCTTCCCCTTATGTGGCCTGCCTGACCTATATGGTTGATCTCCCGCTGCCCCCAATATTTTAAATGGTGACACCACCATCCACTGGGCATACGTCCTTAATCACCCAGCTCCCCAACACATCTTGGACAAGCCACCCTTTAGAGCTTTTCAGGCTCAATGAAAGGAATTTAATTTGGAGCTCTGCCTGACTCCCCACACCTGGCAGGCTAGACTGATGTCGGCGCAGCCTGAGCATCAAGAGCCAGCAGCCTCCTTGTCCACTTGTTCCTTCCCTGGAATAAATGGCCCTTAACAGCATTTCCCATCCTATTCCCAGGTGATTCGAGAGTGATGAGAAGTGAATGGCCCTTTCAAAGTCTTTCTTGCTGCAAAATGAGCCTCTTCGGTTCAGTTTAGTGCACTTCTTTTTGGCTGTAATCATTTCGGCTGCCATTGCCAAGCTGATCTCTGAACTGAGCCCCTGGTGGCACCCCCTTCAGGGAAGGCCAACTGTTTCCCTCAAGCAGAACTTACAAAGGAGGCTTAAGAATAGAGCTGGCAGGGAAATTTTGCTGACAGAAAGCAGCCGAGGCAAAGTTGGAGGTTCCTGCTGGAGAGGAACATCTCAGGAGAATTTTGCAGTCATGGAAAGGACTCAGTAAGACCAGTGTGTGATGTTTCTCAAGGGTTTCCCAAGCATTTCAGCTTGGGACACATGGAAAACACTGAGATCTTGGAATGAGATCCCACCATGAATTTCACCTAGGGAAGTTTCAAGGCAATTTGGGAATTGGGGTGGGCTCTGGGGGGCCTTCTCAGGTGCAGCCCAACCATAAGAGTGAGTGAGAGAGAGAGAATTGATGAATGGTGGATTAATGAATGAGAGAGATGGGAGAATGAAGGCTAGAGCATCTGCTTTGTGCGCAGGAGGACCCAGGTCCAATTCTTTGCATTTCCAAAAATGGCTAGGAGCCCTGGAGAGCTTTTGACAGTTAGTGTAGGCAATGCTGTGCTACAGACCAATGGTCTGACTCAGCATGAGGCAGCTTCCTAAGCTCCTATGAGAGGGCTGGTGGCAAAAATCACGAGCAGCAGAAGATGCTATCTCACACGTTCATTGAATCATAATTATTCCCATTCATATTTCAAGGGCCAGGCATCCAGATTTGTAAAAGGGGTGGGACTTCTTTTTTGCTTCTAGGGTGGGATGTCCTCTTGGCCAACTCTTCAGGGGCTGCATGGCCCAAACCAGGTAGGATATACCTGCCATCCGATGCTGCACCACAACACTTAAAAACTCAGAGGGGACTGTTTCTATGACTCCTCCCAGTTTCCTTGTTTTGTTGGGACTTGACTCAGTCTGTTCAGTGACTGTAACAGATCCCTAGACTTCTGTTGTTTTTCCTTTGATTCAACTCCCCTCATTGCAGATGCTTTGGGCCTAGTGAGAAGCCCGCCAACACCACCCTTGTGAGGTGAGGCTCCATACTGTCAAGTTCAATATAAGCATCCCAAGTCACCCTTATCCTTGGCACGTGTCCATCTGCAAGAGCTGTGTCTAGCAGTTCTGGAACATGCTACCTTACAAGTATCAAGGCTGGCCCAAATGGATCCTTCCCCCATTCCATATGCTGAATCCAACTCAATTGGAAGTTTGATTTTCTTACACCTGGAGGCAGCAGCCCTGTTCTTCAGCACCTCACCAGTGCTGCCCCAGCATCTGCCACCTGAGGAAACTGCCTCACTCTCCATAATGGTAGGTCCGGCCCTGGCAAGAATGCTGCTGTATGTGCAGTGCAGAGGAATTCAGCAATGGACACGGATGTGAAAAGCAGGCCTCGGTTTCTCCTTTTGCAATTGAAACCTCTTGCGTTGTTTTCTCTTCTCAGCGGATATGGCAACAGTTGCTTTGTTTTTTTCATGTTAACGCTGAGCTTCAACCAGCCTGCCTGGTAGCTGTTTCTAGTATTTAACAGTCATAGGAATCATGCTGAGATTGAAAAATACCTGACTTTCCCTGATAATTGGAGGTGCTTCCATCTTTCCTTGTTTTCTCCTTTCTGCAAACATTCTGGGCAACTTCCAGAAAAGGTCAGCTAATACAGTTGTGGAGTCAATGCTGCTCAGTTTCAGCCACAAGATGAGAGGCTCTGAGAAATCCCCAATCTATTAGTGAAAGCCCCCCATCAGACTGGATGAAAATTGGTCTCTCTGTTTGGGGTCCAAGGCATCTGGGTATGCCCTGCCAAATACCATCCATTGTTGTTTGCGCCAGTTATTCCCAGTACAATCTTGCTCAAAGAAATGGCAATTTAGTTTTCATTGCTTGCAACTAGAAGGACCCTCATGCACATCAGAGAGAAGGAGAGCTGGGGCAGGGGGTGGGGGGAAAGAGAAGGAGAGAGAGGAAGAAGCTGGTCCAAGATTTAAATTGAAAATAGTAATCAATATCCCCCTCTTTGCAAAAAAAGAGATGGAAAGGAAAAAGTGGGCTTGAAATTGTCCTCAGCACCTTCTCATTAGCAAAACCCTTTGCAGCTTTAGATCTCTTTAGCACTTTCCCTTTTAATAGGATGTTGTAAAAAAAAATAAAAAATAAAGAATTCTGAAGGGAAATGGATAAGTTAAAAGTATGAAGGACTTGGCAGAGGTTGTGAGATGATAAAGGATCTGTTGCTTTCATGTCTGCCTCCCAGAAGGTGAAAATGTGGACATGAAAGATGAATGTATGGATTCCACTTTGGTAGGTGCAGAATATTATGCCTGATCCTGCCAGGTTTGCTCCATGAGAATAAGAAGAAACTTTCTGTGGCTCAGGCCAAAGGGAGCCCATTTAATTTTGCATTGCGTTTTCACAGTGACCAACTAGAGGCCTGTGGGAATGCAGTAGTCTGGGTTAAGCCATGGGGTCAGCCTGTAGTCAGAACCAAAAAGGATGAACTAGGAGGCATGGTTGGGAATGAACTAAGCAAAGAGTAGGCAGTGAATGAAGGAGAAGCCAGGTGGTAGGGGCCAAACTAGGATTCCATGTTGAAGAATAACCAAGAATTAGAGGAACACATCAGAAGTCAGGAAGCACCTTGTTGTCAAAGCCAAGCTCAGCTAGAACAGGAAGTATTCTTATACCGCTTCCTGTCTAGAATGAGTCAAAGGAAGGGCTGTAGCTCAGTGGTAGAGCATCTGCTTTGAATGGAGAAGGTCGCAGGTCAATCCCTGATATATCCAGTATAACTGGAAAAGACTTCTGCCTGAAACTCTGGACTGAAGCTGCCAGTCAGTGTATCATACTTAGAACATCCCTTCCCAGAGTGACAGTGAGGACTCCGAAGAGGAGGGGTGGCAGGCTGGGGAAAACAGAGGCTAGCTTCCTTCCCATACTGAGATGATGCAAGCCCCTCCCATCCTGGAGAGCCTGCTGTAAATTCCCAAGATAACGTAGGTCAGACAGAGGCAGGTTCAGAGGAACTTTAGCCTTTAGAGACGGCTCCAGAGGGGGATGGGCAAACTGCCCCCTGAGTCCCCACGGACACAATGAAGGAGTAGGGTCCAGGCTTGGTGTCAGTCCAACAGGAAGAAGAAGAAGAAGAGTTTGGATTTGATATCCCGCTTTATCAGTACCCTAGGGAGTCTCAAAGCGGCCAACATTCTCCTTTCCCTTCCTCCCCCACAACAAACACTCTGTGTGGTGAGTGAGGCTGAGAGACTTCAGAGAAGTGTGACTAACCCAAGGTCACCCAGCAGCTGCATGTGGAGGAGCAGAAACGTGAACCCGGTTCCCCAGATTACGAGTCTATCGCTTTTAACCACTACACCACACAGGAGGAGGGGCGGCCGATGGAGGGTATCCTGTTGGTGGATGACCCGCCCTTTAGTGAGCTCAACGTCATTGTCAGCAGATGATTGAGTTGTGAGCTCAGACTGAAACAACTCTGTAAATACTAATAAATCTATGGGCAATTAAACCACTAGCTTGTTGCGTTCTTCAGAGGGACATCTGTAATCCTGACACCCATATTGTTTTTCTCACTGTGATCCAGAGTGACTTACAGTATACCATCCAAGTGTCCCTATTTTCCAGGGACAGTCCCAGAATTACAGAAGCCATCCCAGTTTCTGATTTGATCCTGATGGAAGGCAATGATGATGATGATGATAGTTGTAGTCTGAGGATACAATCCTAAACACACTTATCTTGGAATCAGTCTTATTAAACTCAGCTGGATTTTCCTCCTAGTAGGCATGCCTAGGAGTATGCTGCAAGTATAATCAGGAGATCAATCAACTAAAATTTCAGTTGATTAATTGGCTGGGAGGTGAATTTTAATTGGTGGGCTTTGAGTAAAGGGGGGGATGCTTATTTCTTAAGGCTGTTAGGTTTCTTGCAACTTACCATAGCAGAAAAAATGTAAATTGTAAACAATGAATGATGGATGCTATTTTATTACATTGTACATTAGCTCACATTTCTTTCAATATCTCAGAAATGCACCTGTATGGAGGTTTAAGCAATATGCAAATTTATTGAAATTTAATTCATTACTCACTTAATATGAATGAAAGCAAATGAATGATAGCCCTAAATGTAACCTTTCTCTATTTAGAAATATTTTAGTTGTTAGGGATAGACACGGGGTAATTTTAGGCATATTTTTACATATATTATATAATTCTATATATGTGTGTTTTTAAAATGACTGCTTAAGGAAAAAGGAAGACATGAGGAATACCTTGCCTTATTGGCTACTAACACATTTCTTCACCAAGCAGGTAAATTGTCAATGTCGCACCTCATTTAACAAGAAACTAATAATGATCAATAACTAGGTTTTCTTTTCTTTTCTTGCCTACTCAGTCGCTCTGTTATTAGCAGAACTGGCAAGGTTCCCATATCAGGTCATTAGCAGAAATGCATAGCCATGCAGAGTTGATGAATGACCATTTATGCTTAGAAGTACAAAGCCAGATTGCAGAAGGCTAAATGTTAGTCTTTGGGGTGGAAGAGAAAATGGAGGGGAAAGAGAATGAACTATTTCCACTTGGGCTGGGTTGGAGGGAGAGAAACCATTATCTTTCATCATATCAATCTCAGGTGGTCAAGTGCCTATCAGCTTGGAATCAAGAGAGAACCACCCAAATATAAAGGAGTATAGGCAATCCTCGTTTTGCACAGGAGTTACATTCTGGACCCCCGCACACGTCAGCAGAGCGCATGTAAGCCCACTCTGCCCTGCCCCTTTTTGTGACATCTTTATGACGTGGTGGGGGCTACTTCCAGGTTTGACACTGTGTGCATATGTGCGATCGCACATCCTTTGTATGCACCTAAATTGGTTGTTGCCTGTACGCATATATTTACAGTGGTACCTCGGGTTAAGAACTTAATTCGTTCTGGAAGTCCGTTCTTAACCTGAAACTGTTCTTAACCTGAGGTACCACTTTAGCTTATGGGGCCTCCTGCTGCTGCCGTGCCGTGGCGGCGAGATTTCTGTTCTCATCCTGAAGCAAAGTTCTTAACCTGAGGTACTATTTCTGGGTTAGCGGAGTCTGTAACCTGAAGCATCTGTAACCCGAGGTACCACTGTATTTATCACTTTTATTTCACACCTTTCCTCCAAGGAGCTCAAGGTGATGTAGGTAGCTGCTCTTCCTCCCCACAACCTACCTGTGAGCAAAGGAGAGCAAAGGAGTGTCACGAGTTGCTCAGGGAGCTCCATGGCTGAGAAGGGATCTGAACCTTCATTTCTCAGGTCTTAGTCCAACACTCTATCGACTCTGACACACACTTTCCTAGGGAGTCTAGGAAAACAAAAGTACATTGGCTATGGATTTATTATTATTACTTTTCATCAAAATCAAATGTTTAATATAATAAGACCTGTGAGCTTCCAGGATGTGTGGAATGTTGAGGTGCAGGTTCAGAAACTGTAACAACTCCAAAGCCAAAAAAACAAAAGAAGGGAACACCCCATAAAAGAAATACGTCATGTAGTTTCTTTATGCTTTGCATATACAGAATGCTCCACTGCATATTCTTACTGGTTAAATAGTGCTTATCAGTCTTCACTGTTGCATCTAATGACTTGATTCCAATGTAGCGCTGTCACTTTTTCTGTGGGCACAAGGATTTCTACTTACACAATGGAACTCCCCTCCCTTTCCCAAAATCTGTTGTGAGTTTTCCCAAACCCTCCAGAGCAGATCTGGGGAGGGTGCAGGGCATGCATAGGGGAAGGTTCCCTTGCGCTAGCATCAATCTGTGCACTAATGGAACAAGGGGGTGGGACACCACCCTATAACTGCACATCCTTCTGTTTCTTAAAAAAGAAATATTTTTTCTTGATTTTGAAAATTTTCTATACTGCTTGATTGAAAAGAAAAGAAAACTCGAAGTGGTTTACAAAGAGAATAAAACAATAAAATTATCAGTAAAAAACAGTTAAAGACAGCTATTTAAAAGCATGCAAAGGAAACTACAATCATTAATAGGCTAAAAACAGTTTAAATCACATATCAAGATTCTACATATCTGGGTACGTATGTCTAAACAAAAATGTTTTTAGTGGGCAATAGAAAGCAGTGAAAGCAATAGGCATATATGCGGGAGACTTTTCTGGGTGGGAGAAAAGCTTCCCATTTAAAGCTCTGTCTGCTTTGCTTGCTGTATTGCAATGATGATGGCAAGCTGTGACAAGCATCAGAAAGCAACAGTAACACGACCATTTCTCTGTTTGGCTCCATAACTCCCAGCTGGGAGCAGCAGCTGCCCTGTTCCTGTCTAAACTTTCTCATCCTTCTTGCCCTGTTTGGCTTGGGTGGTCTTTCCATGGCAGTATGAGCAGCTTTGGACACCACTGAATGCAGAGGGAACCTGAAGAGATGATCGGTCATGTGTTCTCATGAAAGGCAGTTTCCGGTGTTATTATGTCATCAGAGGAGTGCCTTTGACCCGAGTCTGACCACAGGTCCATCTAGCTCAGTAACCTCTGCTTCTCTCCAGGGTTTCAAGCAAACCTTCCTCAGTCCTACTTGAAGATCCCAGGGATGGGATGTTCTGCATGCAAAGCCTTTGCTGTACCACAACACATGCTCAACCCATTATGACAGTTATAATGCCTGGAGTGAATACACATCTCCTACACTCATACTACCAGAGGCACAAGATATATCTTTTGCATCTCACAGTTGGTAGAGTTGTGCAAGTAGAGAAGACAGGAACCTCAAGCTTCAGGCTCAAAAAAGGGCAACCCAAGCGATCCAAGGATTGGATTAACTCCTCTATGAGAAAAGGTGGGCTTTTTAGTTTGCAGAAAAAGCAAACAAGAAGTGATATAACAGAGGAGTATAAAATTGTATAAGGTATGGAGATGGTGGAGAAAGAGACATTTTTCTCCCAAAATAATAGAACACAGGACGTTCAATGAAGCTGAATATTCATTCATTCATTCATTCATTCATTCATTCATTCATTCATTTCTCACCCATCTGGCTGGGTTTCCCCAGCCACTCTGGGCTGCTCCCAACAGAATATTAAAGATACGATAAAACATCAAACATTAAAAACTTCCCGAAACAGGGCTGCCTTCGGATGTCTTCTAAAAATCAGATATTTGTTTATTTTCTTGACATCTGATGGGAGGGCGTTCCACAGGGTCCTGTGCCTGGTTCCCTGTAACCTCACTTCTCGCAGTGAGGGAACCGCCAGAATGTCCTCAGAGCTGGACCTCAGTGTCCGGGCTGAACTATGGGGTTGGAGACACTCCTTCAGGTTGGAAGATTCAGGAAAGACCAAAAAAGCTACTTATTCATGCTGTGCATACTATGGATCCCACTCCGACAAGAGGTACTGGTGGATGAATTTAGGAAAGGGTTACAGAAATTCATGAAGGGCAAGGCTACTGATGGCTACTAGCCATGATGGCTGTTTTCTACCTCCACTGTCTGAGTACCAGTTTCTTGTAATCACAGGTAGGCAGAGTGCTACTGCACCCAGGTCTTGTTCTGGGGCTTCCCATGGGCATCTGTTCTGTCACTGTAAGAACCAGATGGTCTGATTCAGCAGGATCTTGTGTTCTTAAACAACTGGCACTTCCTCTCTATCCCCTCCCTCCTCCCTCTTACACATTTCTGAAGCTTTTCCATATACACTTGAAAATACAAATTTGGTTCTTATAAGCTTTGAATGCTCTCTGACAGTTCCTTCTCCTCCAGATCCTGGTGAATTTGTTTATTGCACATGTAGGAATAGCATATCGGAAGGGATTGGTTTCAAGAAACTTCTCTCAAACCCAGGCATTTTATTACGCAGCAATCAAGAGGCACCAGGGACTTTCACCGTTATGCACAGTACTCCATAAAGATTCCTAGAGTCAACAAAAGGTGATTGAATTCAGTGCAGCTATAAAAGTAGGAGATGTTTTCAGAGGGAACAATGAGAAGCAATTATGCTTATCTCAACCATTTTAGAGGAATTTTGCAAGTCCGCAGTCTGGGTGCCAGTAATCAAAGTAAATTTTACGAAGTCAGAGTGAAATATTGGAGAGATTTAGATGTTCTAATTATGTGGGAGAATGCAGGAAGGAGGCGAGGCTGAGGCTGCTGATCAAAATGTAGAAAAAAAGAATCTCAAGGGACTGTTAAGGACAAGAGGAGAGGCACAACTTGCATGTCCTCCACACAATTACTTGGGGAATTGAAAGCCCATTGTGTAAGTCCACAAGGACAGGGACTGCCAAGTTTGCCAGTCTTGCATTGCCACAAGATATACAGTTCATTTCAGGCAGAGAACATTGGACCGTGTGTGTGTGAGAGGGGGGGGGGGCAGAGGAGAGCAGTTCAGAGATGAGAGGGACAAAACTTTCTTCCCTCGTTTGTATTTCAGGGGGCACTGTGGGCAAATTTGGGGGACTGGGGGTGAAATTTGCCAGCCCTTTTGCAACCTTCTTTTCTTCTCCAGAAAGTCCTGGAATAATATCACGTCACGGTGTAATCTCATTCCTAGAACATGCTGGGGAAGAGGGAAAAATCTAATTAAATTACAGCATTTTAATAACACTCTTCAGCCAAAAACAGTTTTTCCCAGAGTGGCCTACAGATATCAATAGTGAAGCTATTCTTGCCCTCAGGTTTACAATCTAAAAGGCGTAGCACAACAGAAATCTGGGGAAGGAGGAGGGGAAAAGCAAACCCAGGCACTATTTTGTAGTTACACAAATCATGTAATGACCATCTCTAATGGAAGGAGTTCAAGGAGAGGGGGAGATCCAAAAGTTGTTAGTCCTTCAGCAGAATCAATAGAGAGGCCTGCAGCCCCAGCCCTCCCCTTCTCCTGTAGCATGATGGAACACCCATAGGTGCTTTGGATGCTTCCCAGTCATCGAGCAGAATACCACCCCAATAGCAAGGGCTGCTTGGAATGCTGACCTGCTCCTTGCCCTACTGCCATTCAAACCCTACTTACCAGCTGTGTAGTCAATAAAGTTGTGGCACATTTTCACCCAAGACCACACCACACATGTATCATTTCCGCTGCACCCATGAGCCACAAATCTCTGACTGTCCCACATCAGGGGAACCTATAGGCCTTCCAGGGGTGGTTGGACTCCAACTCCCATCAACACCAGCCAGCATGGCCAATGGTCAGGCTTGAAGGGAGTTGTAGTCCAGCAACATCTGGAGGGCCGCAGGTCTCCCATCCTTGCTACATCAGAATACACAATTGCTCTTCAAGGGTGTGCTAGGTCTGGGCCTTGGGACATCAGAAAACCCCCAAACAGTAGAACCAGGAGAAGTCACCCATATGTTTCCATAGCCTTTCACCCTGCTTGTTCTTTTCTTCAGACCAGCTCTTTCAGTCCTGCTTATTACCTGATTATCATCAGGGGTGGAGGGAGGGAGGAGAGAGACATTCTTACAGCAATGTCATTGACAAGTAGCTGAAAGTATTCACTTGGCTTCTTTTTCCCCCTATCCTCTGCTGGACTCTTGAACCAGATGGAGTTTCTTATTTAATCAGAGCCTTTTGCTTCCAATCAACCCAAAAACTTCACTTAAAGGTTTTGATGGAAGGCTTCTTGTAAATGGCTAATAGGATACATGTTCCTCACCCTGGCCTCTTCTCCAGGCCTCTTGTCAGGCCTTTCAAATGAATCTGAAGAAAACGAGATAGGGATTTTTAGGGCACCGGCTTGTGGAGGCAAGTGATTATTGGGCCTGTCAAGAGACGGAGCTCATTTCAAAGAGACTTTTCTGCTGGTAGCTTCTATTAAGGGGTGACCTGAAGCAACTCAACCTTTGGGAAGGTGAACATTTTTGGTGGTATTCTGCCCCCAGCCTTCAACCCCAATTTGGGGTTGTATACAGTGTATATCCTACTCAGAGCAGACACATTGAAATCAAAGGACTCAAGTTAGTTGTATCCATTAATTTTTACGAGCCTACTCTGAGTCAACCCTCAGTCAATAGTTTGAATTGCCGTCAGATCTGCGTCTATTCATTCATGATAGGAACAAGAAGGTTCAAATCACAATTCAACCTTATTCTTTATTAGGAGGAACATGACCAGAAGCTGTCTCTTTCTTTCTTTGGGTCGCATCCAGCTAAGTTCTACTCAGAAAAGCTCAACTGAAATTAATTAACCAAAGTGGGTCATGACCGTTCATTCCAGCGGTTCTACTCTGGGTGCAGCTAGCATTGGGTACAATCCTTTAATTTTTATTTAGGAGGATGTTGTCAGTGTTGTCATTTTCTGACCATTATAATGTATCTCTACTTTTCCATTATTGTGGTTGTTGTTTTTTTGCTTATCTTTGTTATTAAAATTTCTTATAAGGTCATCATTATAAATAAATAATGAATAATAAATAATAAATAATTCTGCTAATAAGAATAAAAAAAAACCAGTAACAGCAAAAACTCTTTCCCTCACTTACTCTTACTTGCCCACAAGTAAAAGTGGATAATGAGTGCATTCTCCCTTGATAAACTAGGGGAATACCTTCAGAGTTTCTTTCTGTATTGTGAAAATCATATTTAAAAGATTTACCAAAAAAGGGAGGCACTCGGTTTTGTTAGTAGGAGCTGGTGATGTGGCTGAATATTATTCATTTATTTATCTAAAAGATTTCTTCTCCACCCTTCATTGTTGCTGATTCCAGGGCAAATGAGATCACAACAACAATAAAATAAGAGCAGATAACGATGCAACGATTAAACCACCATTATTATTTTAAAAAATCCTATTAAAAATTCAGAGGATACCACAAACAATTCCATAGACTTATCTCACATAAATGCTTGGGGGCACAGGAATGTTTTACATTGGCGCCAGCAAGAAAAGTCTGTTGGCATCAACCCTACCTCTGATTAAGATTTCAATCAATTTATGAAGAACAGGAGAGAATACAGAATTTACTGCTGTGGACATGAACAAACGTAATGTCTGCTGGTTTTATGCATGCAGATTGTTGGTATCTGAGTGGATTTTGCAACTAAAATAATGTGTGTATGTGCATGTGTGTGTGTGTGCATTTTACTTTATTTGCTTTGGGAACGGTAAATGGGATAATGTGGAAAGAGCAACAGATTTAAATTTTACTTTGTACAGTAGGTCACCTTCTACACACCCTGGCACACTCTCCTCTGTTCTCCATCCAGGAAAGCCAGAGGCATCATCAGAGTTCAAGGACACTTTAAAGCTTGATAGGCAAAAACACTCCAGGAGAGTGAGAGAGTCTTGAGTGCCAGCCAGAGAGGCTTGGAAGAATGCATTTGTGGCTGAGAGGGAGTCTGGGTGCTCAAGGGTGGGGTGGTGGGAGCCATGAGGGCATTCTTCTTGCATTTGGATTTTCCGAACCTTCTCCAAAATTGGTGAAATGCAAGCTGCCAACCAGTGGAAGCAGATCCATTAAAGTCAATGTGGCACTGCCCCATCAACATCAGTCTGTGCTCAACCAATTACCACCAGCCCACCCAGCTACTTCCAATCAGTCCAGGGCGTTGTAGCCCATGCCATCATCTTCCTCCTCCATGGGCTCAGTGCTGTCCTTGTAAAACTCAGCAGGGGAAAGAATGGGGCCAAAACTAGACTGCTCTATCTGTCGCTGACTCTGCCTCCACCTACTGTTGGCCTCCTTACCTTCTGCCCTACCAGTCCCAGTGAGCACCAGGCCCTGCTGTTCCCCACACCCCCTCCAAGGGCTCCTTGAAGAAGGTAGACCGGGAGGCGATCCACATAAAATGTTTCCTAAGCCGTGCTCATGGAGCTCATCCCTCATGAATGTGTTTCAGCTCCTGGAAGTTTGAGAAATGCTGTGCTAGGTTTAGACAATTCATTTCTGGAGAGTAATAGAGATGAGTCTCTCCACTCACAGCCTGCCACTCCCCCCCTCTCCTTTCTGTCTGACCTCTGTGTGTTTTGACCACCTTGTTTCAGGAGCAGATAAATACACAATAGAAGGGGTTCTCATTTCCCATGGGACGAAGCAGGCATTCAAGCCTTGATATATTAGCGTTTGATTCTCTGGATAAGTGTAGACTTCTAACAGCTGAGAAGAACACATTAATACATCAACCGATCCATTGGTAACTTTAATAAGACATTGTTGCTTTTAATCTTCTTTTATGGCTGCCTCCTACAGAATTTCAACAGGATACTAAGACGAAGAAGTGTCTAGAATGGGCAATTGCAGGCTTGTACGTATGTGTTTTTGTTTCCTTTGGTTTATAAAGGAACTTGCAACTAGAAATATGTGAAAAAGGAAGGAAAGGGGAAAAGAGAGTATACAAGGGCTAAAGTGTTTATTTTATGCTGTCAATCACTGTAGCACTCCTCTCCCCTAATGTTGGCAGTATAGGGATTCTTGCAAATTAATAAAAATAAATAAGTCTGGCACTACACCCTGCAGATTGTTGCAGAGCACTCTCCCAGAAACAGGGTTTTCTATAGTTGCCCCCTCTGCAATTTGCAAGGTGCTTTGAGTTATCTGTCTTGGCCGTCTCTCATAAACATCTCTTTTTGCCTGGGCCTTTCTGGATCCCTGAGGCTGGATTTTTACACCTCTGTGTTTTTGTTCTTCTGCTGTTGTAATTTTTACTGTTCTTATGATGTGTTTAATGATTTTGTGGCATCTTCTTGTGTTATGTTTTATCGCATATTGTATACTACTTAGATGGTTTTAAACGTTAAGCTGTCTAGGAATGTTCTACATAAATAGCAATTACGTCTTCTAGTTCTGTCCTTATCTTGCCTTTTGGAGAAGTGCAGGGCATATCTCCAGAGGTCAGCCCTGCTTACCAGGTCTCTGGAAGTTAAATTTCAGGGTAGTTTCCTCCTTTGCCATAATGTCCATGAGCATCTGGTCAGCCACTGTGGGAACAGGACAGTGGATTGGATGGGTCTTTGGCCTGAACCAGCAGGGCTCTTCTTATGTTTGTCCTGGAAGCCGTGTGAGCCTGTGTGCTGCTTTTTAGCTCCTGACCCATGGCTGCAAGCCTGTGTTTTCTTACTTCATGTAGTTCCGTCCATTGATTTCCTAAGCAGCTTAACAAGAGAGGGGGAAATAAAGCAGGAAATGTAATTATTTCATTTGGTAGCACTTATCTATAGATTCTCTGTGTTCAGAGGCCCTTCAGTACCAGACACCCACATACAAAAGCATGATATTACTCAAGTGGTCAGCTACTTTCAGGATATATTTGTCCCAAACAATCCACAATTTCTCTTGAAAGAAATATTTCTTTCTCTGAAAGGTTGACAAGTGTTCTGAGGAAGGTAGAGTTATGAACTTGGTACTAGCAAAGTCTTTGGAGGAATCCCTTCAATTCAGATCAGCTCAGAGCAGTTTGGTGGGTAAAAAACAGAATGTCCTCAGGTTTAGCTAGCAAATCTAATAGGTCACCTACTCCTTATCAGCTCCTTGCTTAAGATACTCTCTTAGGACCCTTCAGATGGATGATTAATGAAGAAACAATCTTTAATGTGGTGGTGCAAAAACTATGAAATGTTCTCCCAGGACATGTCCACTTGCTACCAAACCTGTTATCTGTTATGCACTAGATAGGGATGAGTGGTGGGAAATGTGCCTATTTCCATTTATTTCAGTTTCTTACTTTTCCAGTTTCAAGTTCAATTCCTTACATTTCCCCATCAGTTTGGGATTCTCTTAAGACTTCATGAAAGTTCAACCGCATTTTAGTGCAATTTAACCTAACGCACCTTTTCGTGTACATTTTTGCCTGATACAGTGGTACCTCAGGTTATGTTACTTTTGGGTAACGTAACTTTTGGGTTGCGAACTCGGCAAACCCGGAAGTGTATACTTCCAGGTTTCGCAGCGCGTGCATGCGCAGAACCGCTTTGCACACCGCATGCATGTGCGGAAGCGCTCTATCATGCCGTGCACATGAACAGAAGCGGCGCCTCTTGTTGCAGACTTTTCAGGTTACCCCCGGAACGAATTAAATTCATATCTGGAGGGTCCACTGTATACATATTTTTGCAAAACAGTTTCCCCTAGTATAATGCAGTTTTGTATGTTATTTTCGCTAATATATCAGTACAAGGGCACCTTCTGTGCAGGCAGAAACTCTCAAGGAGGGCATGAAGTGGGGCTGGGGAGGGGGCATGATCTGAGGAGAACCCAGGGGCCAGGTGAAGAGGCCTGGAGAGCCACACCCAGACTCCTGGGCTGCAGTTCCCCACCCCTGCACTAAGCAAAGGCCATCCTGTTCTCTCATTCTTCTAATGACAGTGAAGATCATTTTATATGTTTCTTGCTTCTATTTTAATGCACTGCATTTATCATTGTGTCTCTATTCTTGTTTTGCTGTTTTATTACGCGTCATTGTTAATATTGATTGCTTGTAAGCCACCTTTGCATCAGAAGGTGGAGTATAAATACTATAGATAAGTCGAGAGAGCACGGAGAGAGGTGAAATGAGGACAGTGGAGTCAAACTGGAGGGGAGGATATGGCTATCAATGGCTACTAGTCACAATGGCTATGAAGTGCCTGCATGGTTACGAGGCAGTAATGCTTCTGCACACCAGATGCTGGAAGCCACAGTAAGAGAGAGGGCTCTTGTGCTTGGATTCTGCTTGCCAGTTTGCTACAGGTATCTGGTTGGCCACTGTGAGAAAAGGATGCTGGGCTAGATGGGCCATTGGCTTGAACCAGCAGGCTCTTCTTATGAATTTTGAGTCTGGAAATTTAACTTCACATCCAGGACTAGGAGTAGTACCTGGCATCTTCAGGCAGTTGCTAATAGCCAAGCATCTTGGAAGCTCAGTTGAGTTGGGTTTCCTGTCTTCGCCAGTGAATTAACTGAGTGGCAGGTGGTGAGGAAGCCATTTTGACATTCCTACAATGCTCTGGGGTGATGCTATGTTGGGACGTTAGGAAAATGTCAAAATGTTGGTCATCTCTTGTCAGCCTGCTGAAAATTGCAATGGTGCTGTCATGACTGGCAAATCTACCAGGGAAGGGGGCACCCCAATTGATGTTGTTTTGTCCATGTCATAGGTCCCATGGCACTGCCTGACTCATGGCTGGAAGGATCTGTCAGGGGAAGGTTCAAAGGCTGGAGCTGGGGAGAACCTCAGTATTCAGTTGGGATTGCCTCATTATTGATGGACATCACAGAAGGGAATGGAGAACCAAGTGGACCAGTGCTTAATCTACCTTCCAAGAGTGAGGCCTCCATGACCTGACTCCATGCTGAGGCCAGAAGAACCAGAGATGGAAGGGGCTCAGAGGGACTGGTTCACCTCCCATCGCCAAGTACATGCATGAACACACCCAGACTACTTGCTGGAGTGCATGCTTGCAAGCTATGTGAATGATTGGTCCTACCCTGTTCTTTAAAAGAGGGGCATGTCAAGTGCTGGGACCATGTTTTAGCTATTGCCTAGTCATGAATCGTAGAGATCTGTTGTAGACTTATGAGTCTTGTATCTTGTCTTTTGAGCTGATGCTGAGACTTTGTACTGATTTATTGAACAAGCTTTTATGTTTCCTCAGATCTCACCTTGCACTTCGCAGTGCAGATCTCACTCTGCAGCTAAACCATGCAGATATTTTTCACAAGCTTTAGTGCAGCCATCCTCAACTAGGTGTCCTCTAGGGCTGATGGGAGTAGCGGTTCAAAACATCTGGAAGGTACCAGGTTGGAGAAGGCTGCTGTAGGGTAACATGGTTGGAATTGACTGTGCTCCCATTCTTCATACCCTGTGCCACCACGCACTTGATGTCAGAGCACATCCTGCAGGAACTGGAAAGGAATTGTTACCGGCACAAGGACTGTAGGTAGATTACACAGAAAGCATGATTTCAATTCAGTATTAGTTTGTTATCTACACTCTGGACAAGACTGGGTCTCTTGACTGGGGGCGGATAGCAAAATGTTCAGCTGCTGTGGCACAGAAGTTGCTCTGAATTGCCAGGATTCTAATGCACAGCATAAATCCAGCTTTGAAAAATGGAGTCTTGATATAGTTACCTAAAATTGTATATAGAGAGCCAAGCTTTGTATGCAATTGCATCTTGGTCTTGCCTGCCATGTGCTGATTGGTTCAGGCAAAACTGATCCAGGTATTCCAGAGAAATTTGAGAAGGCCTTGAATTTCAAAAGGGTTGTGTAGAGGTGCTTAAAGGGTTATTTAATTCAGATTGAAGAGCTGAGGATGCATTTACAACACCCTCTCTAAATGAGATGCATGTGTGTCAATATCAGAGTAGGCAAAGGGTTCTGAGTAATCACTCCCAGTTTGGTTGGCAAAAGCATAACTGCAACAGTTAATAACCAGCTGCATATACTCATAAAATCATAGGACTGCAGAGTTGGAAGGGACCCAAAGGGCCATCTAGTCCAACCCCTGCAATGCAGGAATCACAGCTATGCACCAAGCTGGCAAACAGATTCCAAATGACCTGGATTAATATACCTCCTGGCTAGGCTAGCAAGCCTACAACATAGGGCAGTAGGGCCCTTAATCCAGGGGTGGAGGACCTATGACCCTCCAGAACTTCTTTGACCACAACACACATCAACCCGAGAAACAGGTCCAATGGTTAGGACTTATAAGGGTCTCATCACACGTCATCATCTGAAGGACCAATCCCTGCTGTTCTGACTGGCATAGGAACATAGAAAGCTACCTAAAATTGAGTCTGATCATTGCTCCATCTAGCTCAATATTGTCTAGTCTGAATGGCAAAAGTTCCCTGGGGTTTTAGACATCAGCCTTTCTTGCCCGTCCCTGGAGATGCCCCTGGGGATTGAAGCCTGGGAGTTCTGCTTGCAAATGGATACTTTACCACTGAGCCATCTCCACCCACTCCCTACCCACCCTCCCTATCCACTGACAGACAAGGAGTTCTCCAGACCTGGGGAATTTCCTCATGGGTTAGGAGTGTGGAGTGGCTCCTGATGGGGAAGATACTTAATCGGATGTCCAAGTAGTTCTCTGTCACTGTCTGTTACATGGTTTCCTTGCCTATGCGTGAGTGAAGGGTTGATGCGGGCACTGCATCCTCTGCCAGAGCTCCATATGTGCTTGTCTGTCTCATCGTATTACCCAGCTCTTCCCAAATAGGATTTCATCTCCAACTGGGTCATCAGCTGCTCACCTTCCTTGTAGCAGATGTTTACCTTGAGGTCATGTGTTTCTCCTTCTCTTCTGAAGATGGAATCTTTCCTATTCTGTACTCAAAGCGTGGTACCCATGGGAAATACTCCCACAAAACTGTTGCCTGCCAGTACATGAAAGGCAGAAAATTAAATCTGCGGGACACCGAACCGTCGCAGGCCAACTGGCAATTGCTGCCGTCAAATCAGAGAAACATCAGGAAGGAAATAATAAATCAGAGCAAGGAGGAGGAGGAGGCAGGAAAGGGGAACCTTTCAAGTTCATAACCTAGCTTCCCATCCTATGTGGGAACCTCACAGAATATTTCTCCCAGCCCAGGTTGCTCATTTTAGGAACATGTGAATCATAGAATTGTAGAGTTGGAAGTGTCCAAAAGGGTTATGTAATCCAATCCCCTGAAATGCAGGGATCTCAGCTAAAGAATCCCTGACAGATTGACATCCAACCTCTATTTAAAAACCTCCAATGAAGGGGAGTCCACCACCTTCCTCTCATGTCTAAATAGCTGGTTGAATTTGTTGCCACAAGATTCAATGAAGGTCACTAGCTTTACACAAGGATTAGCTGAATTCATGGAGAGTAATGAACTATAACAGGTAGCTTCCATGTTTAATATGCCCTAGAATACCGATGGTTGGAGCCAGACATCAGGAGACAACTCCTGCTCTCATGATGCTTCTGCCTATGGGCTTTTTGGGAAGTTGGTCAGTGTTAGAAAGAGGATCTTACAGGAGCAGAGAACCTTTACAACCTGAGAGCCACATTCCCTTTTAGGCATAGGAGCCAAATGATAGGGGATGAGGTCCCTTCAGCCTCCCCAATAAAATATTTGAGAAGGCCAAGCCACCTCAAAGTTGACGGCCATTGCTATTCAAGTGGTGTGTATGTGCTGCATCTTGTGATCAATTTTGTGGGGCAGGTCTGCTCCCCCCCCCATATTTTATTCAAGTTGGCACCCTTGCTTTTAGGCTACCTTCAGGGCTCACATGTTAGCTGTGGTAAGGCTGAGGCAAAAGCAGGTGGAGCAAAGATGCATACCGGCCAGGCCAAAAACAGAGTTCATAGGGCCAGAGTTCCAGAAGGGCCACAATCAGCCCCCAGACCTGAGGTTCCTCGCTCCTGAGATACTGAATGAGTTTTGAGCCTTGATGAGATCTAACAGGATGCTTCTTGTGGAGAATCCATCTACCGCAAGGCTCTTGGCAGCCTAGCCCGTGAGCTTTGGTGACAGCAGTCAGAAACTGGACTAATGAGCAATGTTTGTGTGAAAGCTATTAATAGCCAGAATAAATAAGAGCTTACAGGACCGGTGCTGCTATAACACCCTCCACCCCCTTCTTGGCAAGAAGGAGCAGAGAAAATGCACAGGGGAGCTAATATTCTCCACTAAACAGCAGGCTACACTATAGCATTGTAGTATTAAAAGGTGTGAGAGAGAGTGAGGTGGGGAGGGGAGGGGAGGGGAGGGAGAGATTGCTACCAGCTGTGTAAATCTGATGGCTATGAAGATTTTCCTGAAGACTCACACCCAATGTGCACCCAACATGGATAAAAATGTAGTTTTAAAAAGTTATTTCAGAAACAGTTTGTGGTGGGATTCCGCCCCCCACTTTCTCTAAAGCTTCCGGGCTTTATAAAGCCAGATTCCCAGGGAATTCAATGATGGAAATTAGCAGCAAGGCAATGCTGGGTCCAAAATGACTGCTTTTTCTTCCCAAGGAACCTTTGCAGCCTGCAAAATTTGGAGGTTTTCTATAAGCATGAAGACTGTCGGGCCACAAGATGCTGCCTTATGCTTAATCAGATCATTGGTGCTCAGTATAGTCTACATTGACTGGCTATGGCTCTCCAGGGTTTCAGGCAGGGAACAATTCCAGTCCTAACTGGAGATGCTGGGCACTGAACCTGGAACCTTCTGCAACCGAGGCAGATATTCTACTGCTGAGCTATGGCTCTTCTCCAATTTGACCTTGCAGAGTCAAATGGCAATGCTGTATCCCTTCCCGAGCGGGTGACAGGAAGAAAGACAAACTATTGACGCAAACTGGAGGCTGCTTGGACAGAAATTGGCATAAAGAAGCTCTCCCTAACCTTGTGTCCTCCATATGTTTTGGACCACAATTCCCACCAGCCCCAGCAACCTTGACATAGTTGTGGTCCAAAATATCTGGAGGGCACTGGGTTAGAGGAAAATTGTGGTTCTGGGGGCCTCATTGATGCGTTAAGGTTTGGAAATACTGAAGGTCCCATGGAAGAGTAAAGGTCCCATGGAAGAGTAAAGCAAAGCAAAGCAGACACTTCTCAGCAGATTCCCCTTTATTACATCAAAATTAAGAAAGAAATGCAAAATGCTCAGGGGGATTGAGTGACTCACCTATGAGTTTGGAACTTTTCATTTAAGAGAAAAATATGTGAGTAATATGTGACCTGATTGAAGTTTATAAAATTATGCATAGGATGGAAAAAGTGGAGAAAGAAAAGTTTTTCTCCATCTCTCGTAACACTAGCAACTCATTGACATCCAATGAAGCTGACTGTTGGAAGATTCAGGATGGATAAAAGAAATTATTTCTTCACCCAGCACATAGTTAAACTATGGAACTTGCTCCCACAGCAGCTAGCAATAAAAGAAAGTCCTATTTCACCTAACACATAATTAAACTGTGGAGCTCGCTCCTATAGGAGGCAGCGATGGCCACGGAATTGGATGCCTTTAAAAGAAGATTGCGCAAATCCATAGAGGATAAGGCCATTAATTGCTACAAGCCAAGATGGCTATGCTCTGCCTCCATGGTTAGTAATGCTTCTGAATACCTTCTGCTGGAAACTACAGGAGGGCAGAGTGCTCTTACGCTCAGGTCCTGATTGCAGGTTTCCCACAGGCATCTGGTTGGCCACTCTGAGAACAGCTTACTGGATTGGATGGGCCATTGTCCTGATCAGCAGGCTCTTCTTATGTTCTTGCTTCTGTGTGGGTGCCAAAGGTGAGTAAGAGGCTGGGAGAAAGTCAGACTGTCACTCCCAAATGCAATAATATAATGCCCCTCTCCCCAACCTTGTGATGTTTCCACTCTAGGGTGAAAACCTGTGCATTCAGATGGATGCAGCTCAACAGCACTGAGACTGGTGAACCTAACAGCTGGAACATGTGGTCAGCAGTCTCCCATGATGTATCTGAATTTCATAAGCCTCTTTTCAATCCAGCTAAGCTATCTTATTTTGGATCCTGCTGTAAGGGACTGGCTGAATGCCAAGGAGTGGTAGGAGGCACCAGCTGGGCACCCCCAAGGGAAGAAGAGCTACGGAATGGGTGGTGGGATGATGATGAGTGGTCAGAGGGAGAAGAGGGGGCATAGTGGGAGGAGGTGTTAAGAAGGTAACAGGATTCAGTGAGCAGGAGGAGGCTGTGACAGAGAGCAGTCCAGCAGCAGAGGCAGAAGCAGAGGCTGGTGAGGAGGGGAGCCAAGAGGCAGAGTGGAGACAGACTGCTGAATAATCTAGGGAGTCTCCCCCTCCTACTGAGACCAGTTCCCTTCCTGCCTGATCTCCCAGAACACCAAGAGGAATGAAGAGGACAGAGCAGAGAGAGATCAGACAAAGGAGCCTCAGGTTGCTGATGAAGGACCCAGGAGAGGAGCAGCTGTATGGAACTGTGGGAAGGCGGGGACCTTCAGTCCTCACAGCTGTCTCATTGGGGCAAGACCTACTGGGAAGAGTTGTTGTGACCACAGCAAGAGTTAACTTCACTGACACTGGTGTTTTATTGCTGACCTGTTTCTGACTCCAGCTCCTGACACCCTCCCCTCCCCTCCCAATTCCTCTGATGTAAATTGTTTTAACTGATTTCAACATTGTATTATCATAGCCTGCCCTGGAACCTTATGGTGAAGGATGAGTAACAAATCCTATAAATAAAGTAAATAAATAATAAACAATACTGGCTGACATTACATCTTGTGGCCACAGATTCTGCACATTAATGATGTGCTGCTTGAAGAATTAATCACAAGCCCCAGGATTTTGTGGGGATCATAGTGATGACAGTAAAGCTCCCGGCACTTTGGAAATGCTACAGTAAATCATCGTGATCGACAGATCAGGGAGCTGGACTCGTCACCTCACTTTTATTATTTCTTTTTTTTTATGCGAGCCTGAATTGCCTCACTGGTCTAGAAATACTTTGTTTCCCGGCAACCCTGACGGCAATGCATCACGCTAGACTGACGAGGCCATGCTGCACTGTCACCTGCTTTCATCCTGGCCCCATCAGAACATCTCTTGTCGATGAGCAGGGGAAAGATTCCACACACCTGGCAGCTGGCTTGGTTTGCAAACAGATGCTCTTCCTCTTCACTTGGCCTTGCCTTGAATGGATCAGACAGTGAAGGTGAGCAGCAGAAAGGGAGCTACATGGCATGTGGGCTTGTTGTTTTCAGTCTGCCTTGTGGTGCACTGCCTCGGAGGATGGTAGAAATGCAACCTGATCAACGCACTTGGAGGATGCAACCCCCTGCCTCCTGTGGCCAGTTCACAACAGGACACCTACCTATAATAGTGAGCGTTTGGGAGCTTTCCTTGTATTGGTTTGGAGCATTGGCCTAGCTAGCTCAATACTTAGAGAGCCAATGTGGTGTAGTGGTTAAGAGCAGTAGACTCGTAATCTGGTGAACCGGGTTCGTGTCTCCGCTCCTCCACATGCAGCTGCTGGGTGACCTTGGGCTAGTCACATTTCTCTGAAGTCTCTCAGCCTCACTCACTTCATAGTTTGTTGTGGGGGAGGAAGGCAAAGGAGAATGTCAGCCGCTTTGAGACTCCTTTGGGTAGTGATAAAGCGGGATATAAAATCCAAACTCTTCTTCTTCTCTTCTTAGAAGTGGGCTCACATGACCTCTCCTGTGCATTCACAAGTATGTGGAGTTAATACAATCATGGCTATCACCCACAGCACCTGCACATCTCTGTATGTGCTGGCTACTCTCCTCATCTGCCAAAGTTTTGGAGTTAGTGTGAAGGATCATGGTGTGTGGACAGATACATAGGGTTTTTTTCAGGGCTGAGTAAACTTTTTCAGCCGGAGACCCATGTTCCTTCTGGCCACATATATGGGGAATTTGTGCCAAAGGTGAGTAGCACCAGAAACCAAAATGGGGGGGGGATCCTTTTGTGCACTCACATGTCTCTTTCTATCCACCATCCAGGGAAGCAAGATGCTGTGTTCAAGGACACATTCTAGCCAGGCAAAAATGTGGGGTGCAAAGCAGAGCCAGGAGGAGGTATGGCTGGGAGCGGGTGTGGTCTGGAAGGAGACCTAAGGGCCAGATAGAGAGGTGTGGAGGGCCACATTCAGTCCTGGGTTACTGGATGTTACTGAGAACCCTGATTTTCACAGAGTGTGGAGGAGCACAATGTGCATAAATTTGTGTGCATGTAGCACCCCTTCATGGTACTCTCAAATGCGCCGGGGTCATGTCTGTGGTGCGAGCTTGCTCCTGGTCACATGGAGTTATAGGAACTCTTCTACTGTCTTCTCCAATTAGCAGTATCCCATCCCATCAGTCTAGAATGATAAGGCTTTGTATTCCTCATCATGCCAGCAAGGACAGCAACCAGTACAACAGGTCAAGAAGTCAATCTATGGCAAGGTTGCTGAAGCTGCAGGGAGTTGTCCAGCCAAGGAAACACCACTAGAACTGGATGGAAGGTGTGGCTGCACTAGAAACACCCATGCAGTAATTGAGCAGTTTGATACCTGGTCCAATTTGACTCTCTGTTTTCTGTCTTGATGCCAGGCAGTCCAGATGAAACCATTCATCCAAACAGCCTTATATTGGCTTGGTGTAAGTGAAGCCCCTTCAAGTACGTGAGCATGTGTGTGTTCCAGACCTCTGACAGCAAATGCTTGGAGAGCAATTGGCCATGGATATGCTCCTTTGTAGTTGCCTGTCTAGCCCTTTAATCCTGGATCTTTATTCAGCACTGATTTGTTGGCAGCTGGATAGGGAGTCAGGGGACAAAAGAGGGACAGAAGATGAATGCCTTCAATGTCATGCCACTAACGTCACTGGTGGAAGCAGCCTTTACTTACCAAAGAACTAAACCCCCACAGGTCTCTAGGTGCAGAAGAGAAGTGAAAGTCTCTACCCTTCTGTGAACTGAATTGCAGTAGCAATGAAATAGCAAATAGGACTGGGGAATTCACATTCCACTGCAGCAATCTAAAGCAGGGGAGGGGAACCTGTGTCCCTCCAGATGTTACTGGGCTCCAGCTCCCATCAACCCCAACCAGCATGGCCTTATCTGATGTCTTTCTGGTGTCGGGGGAAGACCTTATAGATTTATTTGTCTCGAACTCTGGCATTTCATCAGTAACTGGTAACTTGGGGTCAGGAGGACAAGGGAAATGGCATAGCTCACTGCATGGCTCTTCCCTTAGCCCAATTGGATAGAGAAATTTGCAGGCTGGAACTGAAGCAACGTGACAACATAGGGGCTGGAGGGTAGCATTCGGAAGAAAGTGAGGCAGGGAAGTTGACAGAATGAGGAAGGTGTAACCTGAGAAACAAGAAGGGGAGAAAAGATAGGACAGAGACAAAAGTATAGTTGCATATGTGTCAAAGGAACCACTCTGGGGTTTGTTAAGCCCATTGACAAGCCAGGAAGGGGGGAGGGGGAAAACCTGAACTGTGAGGGAGGATCAGCTTTACTACAGAAAATAAATTAAGGGTCTTGTGATGTGATGGGTACCCAAGCCTTGGTAGCAAGGGACACACCAGGTGGTGTCTGAAGGTAAGAGAATGCTGGAAACCTTAGGTAGGTTGAGTCTCACATCTGGCATTACTTGCTTCGCTTTGTTTTTCCTGATTCTGATGGTTTTATTGGTGGGTTGTGCTTTTAGTGGTTCCCCTGATTTAATATTGTGTTTTATTGCATTTGAAACTGTTTTGATTAGTCTGTGAGCTGCCTTAGGAGTTTTGCAAAATGAAAGATGGCATACAAATGCGCTGTGTATATGTCAGTATGTAATTACATGCTTATGAACGAACCAGCAAACAAACATGAGAAGATTAATTTGGGATTCTTCCACTCCTTCCCAGAATACATAAAAAGCTTTTGGCTGTCCACGTAATGGCCTGTGATCTGTATGTTCTTCAGCTGTGCCTTACGAAAAGGAAAAATGCTTTTAAACGAGCTACGTCAAGCCAGGCAACCAAGGAAACACACAGCCTTGCAGGAGCAATTTCCATTAAGTGTAGGGATAGCTGTGTGAAAATTCTCTTCTGCCCAAGACAGGAAGTTAAGCGAGTTGCTCATAATGACCCCTGCTGCTTTTAATACCTAGGAACATATGGGGAAAATGAGAGGGCCATGTTGGTTATTCACACTGGTCTTTTTTTGTCTCGTTTGGAGAGGACGAATGGCTCATCCCTCTCCCTCCTCCCCTCACACAACCCTTTCTTTTAACAAATGTAAATAAGAAGAAAAATATCTTGGATGGTATCTTTCAAGCTTATTCCCTTAGCTGCAGGGGTCTGATGAAGGGAAACTTTGCCGACGCTGACGTCACAGGGAATTTTGTTGCCAAGGAGACAGAGGCTCTTTTGTGTGTCCAGCATGTAGCCAGAGCTTAGGAGGCGGGGGGAACAGCCCCTTGATCTCTTTCTGACGCTTGTTATCTTGAAACCTGTTGCCAGTGGAGTCTGGTCCATTCGGGCAAATGGATCACTGTTCCATCAACCTCTGTCCTATCTGTTTGCCTTCCTACTTACATACCATCCCAGGGTTGGCACTGCCTGCCACTTTCATCCTCCTTAGTCTCAGAGCTGCCACATGTAGGGAAGAGGATGGGGACAGAAACTGGAACGAGTATGCTGTGGATGTGATTGGCTCCGGGGCAACCTCTTTTTGGCTACCCTGCATGCAGCCTCACCAGCCCCAATGGTAACCAGCCACCACCGCCAATCGGGATGGCCTCTGTTGGACCAGCGGCAGAGCATATGTCTCATGGAGGGAGCACACTGTGACTACAGCTCACCGCTGCTTCAAGGGTGCACTCAGGCCACCCTGACAGCCCTGCATGGCTTTGCAAGGCTGGGGTCAGGCCTCAAGGCTGGGATCAGTAAATGCTGCCATCGCCTCTTCTCTGCCTCTCTGCCCCGGGGTCAGACCTGACCCAAGAGCAGAGATGTGGCTGCCTGGTGGCATTGGGCCATTGCACAAAGAAGCTGCCTTCACTGCTCACTCATCTACCTGAGCCAGGCCTCAAAGGCCTGTCCCGGCCCCAGCTTCCTGCCCTATGGCTCTGGCCTCAACAAGGGAGCCTGTCATGAAGGCACCTGGTTGTGCCCCCTCAAAAAAAAAATTAAAAAAAAAATTGTTGGGGCAATAGTTTCCCCAGCCTCCCATGCAACGCCAATGTGTTGGGCTATTGATCAATAAGAGATGGGGCTAGGGGGAGGACTGATCACAGCCCCCCTTGATCCCTTGGATATTCTACCATAGGTATCGGTACCTTCCAATCTGCTATCAAGATTGAGAGCTATTTTTGTTTTAATTCCTATGTGACCATACTTGCACCATAGCAGCTAAGTTCTTGGCAGCACTTCCAAATAAGCATCTAAACATTAGACCTACATCTAAAATCACAGAGCATTAGGACCCATGCTGTCTGGGTGGGTATGATTGTGTACCAAGGATGTGGAGTGGGGCAGGGCTGTAGCTCAATGGTAGAACATGTGGCTTTACATGGAGAAAGACCAGGTTCAGTCTCCATAGATAGGACTGGCTATGTCCCCTGTCTGAAACCCCAGAGATATAGGCAACTGTGAGCTAAACAGACCTGGATGGATCAATGGTTGACTCTGCATACATCATCTTCCTATGTTCCTAGTCCTTCATTATGATGTTCATACAATCTGAGACACCACTACCATTTCCATTGAATGTTGATCTCATTTGCAACTTTGGTCTTGATTCCCCCCCCCCTTTTTCCCTTGAGGGTTCTTTCAAAAGGCTGAAAACCTCGACCAGTGTTTCTCTCTCTTGAGCCACAGGTCATCATGCCATGGGGAGTCATCCCGGCTCAGCCACAGCCTTTGGCAAAAGTAATCATTGACAGGTGCAAGAAGACTATGGGCTGACCTGGTGGTGTTTACAACTTGCAAACAGGGCAGTGAGGTGAGAAAATTCATTTAGGCTCAGGGCTACCCAATTTCTCAGCTGCTGTTGGCCTCCGGTGCTGATGGGTAGAACCAAATAGACTAGAGTCTTGCACCCTTTGTAGTCTGGGGCAACTGATGATTCTGATCAGAGCCCCACAGAAACTTTGCATTGCCTTCCAGCAGAATATACACTCAAAGCAGTAAGAACTTAGCAAAATGGAGTGATCTGAAGGAAAGTTTCTTTAGATTAAGCACTTCTTACCTTAAGCTACTTCAGCTTCTTACCTTAAGACTCTTGAAATATGGGCCCAAATCCACCAATATCAGAGTCTAGAACAGCTTCTGCAATCTTTTGTACTGCTACAAAAAGCCAGGTATCCTTTCTCGGTTCACTCTTTTGTTGAGAGGATTTGGCTGTGGTCAGGTTGTAGACATGCAAAGCAAGCGGTAATCTCAAGCCAAGCTATTCATGGGTTCATATGTTATCGGCGCTGCGTCATTCTCTGTGCCAATGTTATGGAAGAGGCTTTGCATTGTGAATCGATTCCAGGACTCTGTAAAGCAGCTTGAATGAGTTGTTAATGTTCTGTAAGGAATTGTCCAAATCGCTTCATTTGAAACCTGGGAGGATGAGAGAGGCAAAGCACATTTAGAAGGGGGGAAAGCCCTCTCCCTGTTGTGTTAACAGAGTTATTCTTGTTGATGATATGGTGAGTTCCGTATGCCTGACACACAGGTTCTTTGGGTACCTGACACACAGGTTCTTTCAGAATTAAAACTGCAGGCTTCATTTATTTATTCATTCCAAATTATAACTGGGATGGGCAGTGGAGGGTGGAGTGGATCTGGGGATTAAGATCATGGTGTGTATGAAAGTAAGACAACCTGCAGCACTTGTAGGAATCAAACCTGCCTCATGATTTCTAAGAGTCTTGAGGATAGGGATGTAAGATGGCATCATTTGCCATCCCACTCTGTATTTGTCACATGCAGGACTGTTTCCATTCCACTGCTGTTCATTTTCTGCAAAAAAAGAGACTATGTTATTCACCTTGTTGTCCCCTGTGATTTAATTTATTTTTTGTAATTAATTAAATGGAGTATGTAGCTGAATGCTGGATTTGGGTTGCGAGCGAGTCTGAGAGGAGCAATTGAACTAAATTGTGATCTTTTTGTAATCTGCCCTGGGACTGCTTGGTGACGTGTGGCCTATAAGTATGACTGTAAACAAACACACAAATAAACAGGTATTTGCTGAGACTCAAGGTCTATTTTGTAGAGGTATTTGAAACCAAACCACCCATTGGCATAAAGTGACGAAATATGAGTGGGGTGAGAATTAGGACTTTTGGTGCAGCATGTAAAGTACTGCTTAAGAACACAGGGATTAATACATGGTTGTTTAGTGGAATTTTAAATAGGAAAGCTTAGTTGGGGGGGGGGTTTGCTAAGTTTACTGAAGAAGCATCACTGGAAGGGGTGTGTGATAAAGATTTCCCTTTCCCCTTTTCAAATCCCATTCCATCTCTGCCTGCAGGTCCTCGCCTCCTTTCCTGCATGAATGGGAAAGTAATTACTTACCCCATTTCACCCTTTCATTCCACCCCAGAAATGCTGCTGCAATCAGCTTCACAGCCTCCTCCCCACATCTAAAGATGGGCAAATGTGCCAGTTTCAGTTCCTCTCAGTTCCTCATTTCTCCAGTCTCTAAGTTCAGTTTGCTACATTCCTGCAGCAGTTTGTGATGTTTATAAAAAATATTCCCCTAAAAATTCATCAGCATTTTATTGCACATTTCTCCTAATGCATACATTTTTGAAAGCAATTTTCCGTAATATCATGAACTTTTGTGTGTTATTTTCACTTACTAATGCATTTTACGAGCACTTTCCCCTAATTTCCTCTAATTTTGCATTGCAAAATTCAGAGAAGCGTGAATGCTGAAGGACAACTGCATTTCATTCTGTGTATTGTTTCAGAAAACGTGGTTTTGCGTAAAATACCATTAAAATGTGAACTGGTCTGAATTTCTCCCCCAACTACATTTCCTTAAAAAGCAAATAAGTGGCAGGAGATCGTATAGCAGCGCTGGAGAATACTGCAGCATTCCCATACGCTCCTCTCTCTCCATCCCCCAAGCTGGCAATACGGATGTAACAATACTCGGCTCTTTTGCAGAACTGCATTGGTAGGGTATTTCTTGAAAGGAAGCCCTGAGTGAGAAAGAACATGAACTGCTGTCTCTGCTTCTTCCTTTTGTTCTGGGCAGAATAACTAATGCTCAATAACAGCTATACTGAAATTCGGGATTTTGCTATTCTTTTCTATGAACAATACTCCAGCAGCGAAGAAGAAAAATAAGAAAAGGATTCAAAATGAACCAAAGCATCCCTTCTCTCTTCTCCCTTCTGACAATGGCTAGGCCACTCATCACTTTCATACAAGCAGTCTCCTAAATGTCAATCATACCTGGGACTGCACTCATTGGTTTTAAATTCTGAAATGCAGGAAGGTGCTCATTTCTTACAATATCTGTAGATTTATTTTGGGGCTTTTGTGGCCTCAAGCAAGTTTAGCCTTATGCATTAGTGGAGGATTTCCTGACTTAGCCCTGATTTCCCTGCAGTTTGGAGCTTTAAAGGAAGTATCCAAATTGTGTTCAAGAGAGTGAATGGTCTGCATGTATGGGGGAGGTGTCAATATAGCAAAGCAGTAAGCTAGTTATAGCAAGTCGAGTTATTGTTCCTGTGGTGTAAGGTACCATATAAAGGGGGAAGCTTTCCGAACTAGCTATACAGTGGCCCATGTTCTTAGCTGCTACTCCAGAGCTCTCCAAAACAGGGGTCTGCTAATAGGGGTCCACATCAGCCTTTTACTTCCCAAATTAGGAGACCAGTTGTGGTGATTTAGGTGAGCTGTCCACATTCTCAAGTCAAATTGCACTGTAAACAAGGAGTCTCAGATAGGATCAGAAATTCCCCAATGCTCCAAGTCACTTAGTCAGTTTGGCTGCCCACAAAATGTGACATTTTAAAAGTGACTGCTGCATATATTTTTTTAAAAAGAAAATGAAAGAAAGCTAACTAGGAAGAATCCCTCCTTGTGTGGGGAGAGCATAGGTGTCAACTCCCTGGGGCTTCGGGTGCTCAAGCACCCCTGAAATTCCCCATGAAGGGACCGGGCACCCACAAATGTCAGCACCAGGGCCATGCATGTTGCATGGGACCCATGGCCCTAGGCACTCACAGTCACGAGGCCAAGCTGGCACTCCTGGGGGAGAGAGCGGAAATATGAGAGGGGGGTGTTTCATTATAACGGACAGGTCTCGGTCACAGTGAATTGTTTTCTCTGGCAACTTCAGTCACAGTGATTCGTGGGTCTTTGCTGTTGTTTCTACCACCACCCTTTCTCCTATGTAAGTCAACAGAGAAAATCTCTCCTCATAATTTTCTGTTAAACAGCCTTGCTGTTTTAGATCATTCACACACTGCATAGGTGACCACCCCCTTGGTCTTTTAAAATTGTAGGGTCCCCACACTAGCAATGTCCCCCCCCCCCATCGGTCTGAATTGCCTCTTGCCGCATGTCCTGTATATGTCCGTTTCAACTTCCCAGCCTTTTCTACTACTTTAACAACTTTTAATTTTTGCCGTATCCAATTGGTTTTTATATCTTTTAATTATATTCCTAACATTGCATGTCCCACGGCATGTTGTGTTGTTCTTAAACTATTTGTGTTTCTCTGTGTCAAGGGCCAATTAAAAAAAATATGGTATCAAATATGTGAACCATATGTGAACCCTTTAAAGCACTGCCATCCTTTGAAATTCTTACTTCGGAATTTAATACTCTAACAAAAGAATGTGTACAAAAATGCATATATTAGGATAGAATGTGCATCAAAGTACACATATTAGTGAAAACAATATACAAATGTACAAATTTGCTTTGCTAAAATCTGTATATGATGCAAGATTGCCTACAAAAAATGTGTATATCAGGGGAAAAATGCATTAAAAAGCTAATGAATTTTCATGAAGGTTTGTTTTTTTTAAAAAAAGTTATGGACTGATGAGAATGTGGAGCATTGACCTTAATACTGGAAAAAATGGGGAAATGAGAGAGCTCCAAATTGACAGATTTCCCAATCTCTAATCAGTGCATTAGGAAGGGTCTGCCTGCTCCAGTGAGCATAGAGTGATGGGTTTCTGCCAACTTTATAACTTTATTTTCCAAGGCACCATCTTACAGCCCTCTCTTGTGGCACTCTAATTGTGCTGCTGCACTCAGCCTGAGACCTACCGTCTTGCAGAAAGGGCACCTTCCATGAATGAAATTGACATGAATATTGACAGACACCTAACCATTAAAAAGAGAGCTTGACATATTCACTACGATTTTTCGCCCAGCCATTCACTGGAAGAATGGCTTGGGGAAGCTGTGTTAAGGTACACCTAGTTTCAGCAGAGCTAATTTTAAATGTCAGTCCCTGTTCACCGAGGAGGGCTAATTAGGATGGAAAAGAGAGGGGGGAAAGGACGGATTTATTTTTTAAAAAAACCCAAGCAAAGCTAAATAGAGATGCAAGGAATTCAATTTTAGGCGTAGCCAACCTTGAAATACATTCTGGGCTGGTCATTAGCCTTGGCTTCCTAATTTTGACTCCAAATGTTAGTCAATATAACAAATGGACTACAAATAGCATATTGAGGACTTGCTGAAGCAGTCAAGGTTGCTGACTTCTGCAGGTAGCTCACCTTATCCCTGGGCCAACTCTCAGAAAGCCCCATAGCACAGTGACTCCAGCCATTGGGAGATAGCCAGGGGTGGCCCTATCACAAGGCAGAATGAACCTATCATCTCATGTAGCAGATATTGAGCAACAGTGAGAGTGGAATAAACTCCCTCACCTGACATTTTCTTTATTTTTTATTTATTTTGAAACCCCCCCCCCCCCACACACTCTGGTTTCTGTTCTCTGGATCCCACAAACTTGGGAAGGTGGTGCTGTGATGCAAAATGCAGCAGGCAACAGTGGGTTAGATGGACCGGCGATGTGGCTCAGAATAAGGCAGGTCTTGTTGAGCTGGGCCAGAATTCCTCAGAAAAGAATTTGCTGATACGTTGCGTGAGAATGTCTGCTTTTGAACTCCTCTTGTTGGGAGTCGAAGGAAGAAATGTCACCCCTATTCAGAGAATATTCAGGACTATTTCCCCATCCCCCCACTCCCACAATTTCGCAATCTGAAAATAGGATGGAGAACTTCAGCCGCAGCTGTGGATTCAGTTTTAATATTGTTTAATAGTGTTCTAATGTCTGGTTGGGCTAGATAGGCTATTGGCTTGATCCAGCAGCCTCTTCTTATGTACTTAATGTTGTTGAAGGAAAGAATAGGCCTGACCCCTAACTCCTTCCACTCCTCCATTCTTAGCCCATTGCTTACTTCATACATCATCATGTACTAACACTAGCTGAATGTCTCGATTTTGGTAGATATTTTTATACTGGCCAGACATTTGTATAAACTTCTTTTTGTTGTAGGTTGACCAATATTTTTTGCATTTGCATTGTTGCTGTTAGGAACATAAGAAGCTGCCTTCTACCAAGTCAGACAATTGACCCATCTGCGTAGCTCAGCATTATCTACACTTACCTTACAGTACAGGATTTCAGACAGGGTTTTCTACCTGCCTGAAATAAAGATGCCAGGGATTGAACCTGGGACCTTCTACATGCAAAGCAGGAGCTCTACCACTAAGCCACAACCTCTCACCTCTTATGGCTTTATTACTGCTACTATTACTGTTTATCTATTGGTTGTGAGCTGCTCTGAGCTCCAGATGGGAGATGGGTGGGATAGAACACTCTTGAATAATGAAAAATAAAGAAAGAAGCTGCTCTGAGCACCTACGTCAGGGAAAACGCAGCTCACCATTTTTGTTTTTATTTTAAGCACAGTCGCTGAAAAAGTTACAAAGCCGTTGTTGCAAATGATGGGTTTTCATTATCAAGACAATAGATTAAGATGGTGGCCGGGGCAGTGTCCTTCTGCTAGATTCAAAGTCAAAGCAGATGAGCTGAGAAGAAACTCTGGAGAAGCAGAGTGCACACATTTTCCACCTGGTCAGCCAGAGAAGAGAGCAGATTCATTTCTCTTTGTCTCTGCAGCCAGTGGGTTTCCTTTCACGCCTTTGTGTGTGTGTGTAAAGCAGAACATCAAACACACTTATGTCATCCCCCCCTTCTCTTTCTGACCTTCATCTTCTTAGACGTCTCTCGGCAAAGAACAAAGTAGACAGAAAAAGCCAATTGAAATCTGTTATCATCCGTGCCTACTAATATCACACACACAAACGTTCTTGTTCTGTTGCAAAAACAAAGCCCAAAAGGAAATTGCATTTCCAGTTTCTTGTGGTTGGGCCATCCTTTCATCCAGTTAAGATATTCTTCATGAAAGAAGGCAGTGGTGCAGATACGATTCCAGAACAGAAAGCAGTAGGCCGGCCTTGTGTAGTGGGCAGCACGGCTTCTCTGTAGTTGTGTAGGAGAAAGGATTTCAGTAAGGACAGCTTTTTCATCCCTTCAAGGACAAAAACATAAGAAGAGCCTTGCTGGATCAGATCAGTGGTCCACCTAGGCCAGATGTCTGTTCCCAAAAGTGGACAGAAGCCCGCCAAAAAGGACTGAGGGCAGCAGTTCTCTACTTTTATCATCATCATCACTCATCTGGTATCTTGAAGTATACATTCCCTCAGTTCCACCTAGCTTTGATGGCTACTAGCATCTGATGACATCCATGAATTTATCTAATCCCCTTTAAAATGGGGCTGGGTGAAAAAGTCCTCCCCAAATTCTCTCAATCCTATCTGTCGGTATCAGCCTATTTTCACTAGGTGGCAGTTTCACACATTTTCCCTCATAAATCCAACCAGTCTCCTGTAGATTACCAGGAAAATATAAATGAAAAAACTGCTCATGAGTTGTGTGAATTTCCCCCTAATACATGACATCTGTGAGTGCAGAGGCACCCACAGGACCCAATTTTCCCTACCTCCTCTCCACACTGAAAGAAGGAAGATGTCTATTGTAGCCAATAGAAGACACTTCCCCCACAAATAATAATAATTGCAGTGCATGAGGACAACGGGATGGGGTTACCATATACACTCCTAAGCTGTGGCACTTCCACAAAAACTAATGAAGCTGTGTTCAGATGTTATGCCTGAACTGGAAAAATTAACACAAGAAGAAGGCAATGAAGATGCATCGATAACATACCTGTTCCTGGCCACATAGTTCCCAACCTTTCCATGTTGACTGGAAGTTTCTACTTGCTCTCAATTAAGTACAAAAGAGGAAGATGTTGGATCAGGCAAAAGGCCCATTTAGTGCAACACTCTGCTTTTACCATGCCCCACCAGATGACCATGGGAGGCCTGCAAGCAGGACCTGTGTAATTCCCAGCAACTGGTATTCAGACTGGTATACTGATTCTGACAGTGGAGGTCAAACATAGTTATCCTCCATGAGTCTGTCTAACATACTTTTAAATTCATCCAAACTGGTGGATATCACTGCTTCCTGTGAGAGTGAGTTGCATAGTTGCATAGTTTAACTACGCACTCTGTGAAGAGTGCGTAGTTAAACTTTTGTCTGTCCTGAATATTCCAACATTCGGCTTTATTGAGTGCCTACAAGTTCTAGTAGGAGGAGAGAGGTTGAGAAGTTTTTCACTCCACTTCCTCCTTACTATGCATAATATTGTACACCTCTATCATGTCCCCTCTCACCTCCCCTTTTCTTTAAGCTATACAGCCACACATGTTGTAAGCTTTCCTCATGGAGGAGGGGGGGTCGCTCCACCCCCTTGATCATTTTGTGAGATGATCGTAACTGTACACAGTATATTCCAAGTAATGTCAGGCCATAGATGTGCATAATCCTATTATGATATTGGCAGCTTTCTATATACTGGGACTGTACTCCGGAACACAGAGGGAGGAAGGTCAGATAATAAGCTGTATTGTGTGTTAATAAGAGCTGGTGCTCTTTTAAACTGCTTTACAGCTTTCCTCCTTTCCCTAATCTCCTCCTCAACTGGGCAAAGGCTCTAACTCAGTGGCAGAGGACCAGCTTTGCATGAGGAAGGTCCTGGATTCAATCCCCAGCATCTCCAGGTACAGACGGGAATGTTCCCTCCCCCAAACCCTGAAGAGCTGCTGCCAGTCAGTGCAGACAGTTCTGAGCTAGATGAACCAATGGGTTGATTCAGTATAAGGCAGCTTCCAATGACTCTAACTCTGCTGGAACCCCCCCCCCCCCAAATCTGGAATTTTTGACACCTTGATAGGAATGCTTGAAGTAGAGAGCTAGCCCCCAAGGAGAATACCTGTGCTAGGCTAATTCATCACGGGACAGGACTAAAGCCCATTGCACTCTGCTTTCATACAGAAGAAGTGCAGATTTAGAAGGATGACTAGGTTTGCATTCACATATTGTGTTGGCAAGTAAGAATCAGGTCGGTTTGCATTGGAATTCAAACCTTATCAAATTTCTCCCCCATGCTTACAGTCTAGGCTTATAACTGGGCCCTCTCCCACACTTGCTGTTCAGTATTGGAGGCAGAGGCAGAGACAGAGGCAGAGAAAGGTGGGTGCGGTCCGCCCCGGGTGCCATCCCTGAGGGTGGGTGACATTGCTGTGCCACCCCCGTGGGTGGCGCACCCCCCGGAATGCGAGTGGTGGCCGGAGCATCCTCTGGGATCCGTGTGGCAGCTGGAGCACCTCCTGGGACCCATGCTCTGCCACTGCGGGAGGCTACCCCTGCCTCCTGGGTGCATGCCGCTCCTGGCGCTGGAGCAGGTAGCTCCACCTCTGATTGGAGGGTCTAACAAATGGAGCAGGTTCACTCAGTGGTGGAGTTTCATGCTCCAGCATTGGGGGGCGGAGAGCAGGAAGGGGCAGGGCTGGTGCGCATCCTGGGGGCGTGGTGCCCAGCGCAGGTGGGGGGGCAGCCACGATGGCACCCCACCAGGATCGAGCTGCAGGGGGCAGTGCGCTCCCACCGCAGTCCTCTTCCTCCGCCAGTGGGTTCACTCAAGCTCAGTAGCTCTGGGCTTCTCTGCAGGATCCCACTCCTCCTCTTCAGATCTCTCCAAGCTAGTTTGGGCAGGATCCTGGCAGATGCTAGTTCTTTAGACAGGTTGCATTTTGAAGGTAGAATGTATGAAAAGCATCATTTTCAAGGCAGTCCTCAGGCTATAACCTTAGCTTGACTGAAGCCAAAAGGTTCTCTCCTCTCCTTTTTATGAAAGAGCGCTGGAATAGTGAGTCTTGCTGACAGATGTATTATTATTTTTTTTAAAGCTTAGCCTCTGTCTGCTTGAGGGGTGGAGGAAAGGAGCCATTTCAGATGTGTTGGATGAAAACTGTTATAAAATATCAATACAGTATAATTTTATCTACCTGGAGAACTGACAGGCATTTTTGACACCAGACTATTTTCAATTATCAGTCCCACAGCATATCTTCTCTTTTACAATTTCAGGGAAATCGCTTGTCAGGAGGATGGAAGGAAACCTCAGATCTTTTCCTGCAGACAGGCAGTCCCATTTGCTGAGCAATCTATCCTGACCTCTAGGAGCCACTTCATACAATCAGAATAATCAAGTGGAAACACTTCCCTTCTTCTTCAGTGGTCTCATTTCATAGAATTGTAGAAACCATTAAGTTGGAGGAGACCTCAGATATAATCTAGTCAACCCCCCTGCCAGTACAGGAAAAAAAATTAAGACGCCAGAACTCTCGTGTAACACTATAATTTGTGGACATCCAATGAAATGGAATGTTGGAAGATTCAGGACTGAGAAAAGGAAGGACTTCTTCACACAGTGCATACTTGAACTAAGGAACTCGCTTCTACAGGATGCAGCAATGACCCCCTACTTGGATGGCTTTAAAAGGGGAGTAGACTAAATCATAGAGAAGACTGCCAATGGCTACTAGCTATGATGGCTGCGTTCTACCTTCACTGTTGGAGGCTCTGAATACTAGCTGCTAGGAGTCACAAGTTGAGAGAGTTGCTGTTGTGCTCAATTTCTGCTTGTGGCATCTGACTGGCCACTGCCAGAATAGGAGGCTGAACGAGATGGGCCATTGGCCTGATCCAGCAAGCTCCTCTGATGTTAATAAACCCACTAACACGGCATTCTTTATCGGTGGCCATTAGGATGAGTGCTTTTGAATTATGGTGCTGGAGGAGACTCTTGAGAGTCCCATGGACTGCAAGAAGATCAGCCCTGAGTGCTCACTGGAAGGACATATCCTGAAGCTGAGGCTCTAATACTTTGGCCACCTCATGAGAAGAGAAGACTCCCTGGAAAAGACCCTGATGTTGGGAAAGATTGAGGGCACAAGGGAAAGGGGACGACAGAGGACGAGATGGTTGGATGGTGTTCTCGAAGCTACCAGCATGAGTTTGACCAAACTGCGGGAGGCAGTGGAAGACAGGAGTGCCTGGCGTGCTCTGGTCCATGGGGTCACGAGGAGTCGGACACGACTAAACGACTAAACAACAACAATTAGGATGAGGGAGATTGTCGCTTCACGCAAAAATCTCTCCACACTAACTAGCATCATCTAATAGGGCTTTGCACAAGTTTTGACCCAGCCGAAACAGACATAACTGAAGAGTCTTGGACAAGTCAGGCACACACAGTGATGGATTGCTGCAAGTTGGGTTGGATTGACCCAGAGCAATCTGTGGCTGGGGGTGGGGGTAGGAAGGGGTCAAGCAAGAGGGAAAAGAGGACAGGAAGGATGGGAAAACCATGCAAGAAAACCTGATGGGCAGCTGCATCTTCCTGGAAGGAAGGCCCAACACCATGGAGTACAGCACCAGATCCTTAGCAGCTTTTAAGCAGGAGGATCCAATCCTGTGCAGTGCTGGCTCCTCCTTGTTTGGGAGCAGCTTCCCTCAAATGCCACTCATGAAGGAACAGCAATCAGCACTGTGCAGGATTAGATCATCCTGCTTAATAGCTGTTAAGTGGGAAGAGCCAATCCTATGTGGTGCCATGCACTCCCCAACCTTTTAAAACCTGTATCTTAAAAGTCTTCCCCCAAATTATTGTAGGGATGGATCCATGGTGGGGTGGGTGGTTCCCCAGGACAGCACAGGGCAAATTGCCACAGGGTAGCCTAGGGAGTCTATGCACAGCCCTGTTTTCGGATGATGGCCAAGTCAAACCTTTGTACTTGACCTCCAAGCTTTCTAAGTGGAAGGAGTGTTTTTATAAGAGAGGCCAAATGTGCTACAGTCCAGGAAAATATTGTCTCTGTAATGTAACCCTTGACTCTGTAAAGCAACTTCATACCTGCCTACTAAATCCTAAATACACTTGAATGACGATTCATTTTTAAAGCACCTAAATATTTCTAAGTGGGGGCGTATATGAAATAGGGAACAAAATAATACATGGTGTCAGGCTTATAAACTGAAATACATGACACAAAAGGGAAGGGGGATGGTGAGGGGAGAGGAAAAACAGCAAGCTCAGGAGACACCAGTTCTTAAAGTTACCAGATTCTTATAGTAACCATATTGAATGGAAACCTTTCAGGGAAAGGAGGAGCCAAAAGGCAGCTAGTATCTCAGACGAGATGATGGAGTGGGACCTGATGTCCCATTTCTGCTCCTGCTGCAGCCATGTGGAATTGTTGTTGACCACTGAGTGCAAAGGTGGCTTTGATACTGTCTGCTTCAACAGCCCATGAGGACAATAAACCAGCCCTTTAAAATTTCTGTGCAGAATTAAACCAGATTCTGCATTAAATGCAGCTTCCAAGAAACCTTCTAATAACAAGTTTGAAAGTAAGTGCTCTGTTAGTCAGGAGGAGGGGGAGTGTGGAATTTAGCAATCGTATAACAGATTTGCTCCCCCAAGATTCTGTTGAAGGCAACAAAGGATAATGTTTTCTAATGTTTTTTTCATTACAAATCTTCGGCTTCTTGTGTGCACAGACCTCTGGGTATTATAATGCCAGCTGCAATAATCACTTGCTGCTAGGGTATCCTTTATATTACTTCTCTCTCTCTCTCTCTCTCTCTCTCTCTCTCTCTCTCTCTCTCTCTCTCTCTCAAATATAGGAACTAACCCCCTACACACACACATACACAGTAAAATGGCTTAATCAGTTTTGCTTTTGGAATTTCTTGAGATGTGCAATTCCAACTGACTTTACAATATAATGGTATGGGAGGCATTCTTGATATTCAGTGGAGGGGGGAGCATCCAGGGGCTATAATCATGGCAAGGTTTTCTCATACGCATTTGCATTAATTAAGTCATCGGTGGAAGCAGCAATTCCCCAATCCACATCCTTGATTGTGCTTTTGGAGGAACATTCAGACAATTTAGATTACAGGGACTTGGTAAAAACACACACAAAGAAACTCCCAAAATTGTGGAAGATTATGACTGATAGTTATAACATCTTCCCCTTTAAAAGTTTGGAGGGAGGGGACTGAGGCCAAGGAGAAGTGGCTTCCTTGACCCATTTCACAATCAGTTATGTCTCAGGTGTTATTTGAATTGTGTTTTAGCTTGTACTCTTATTCCCTTATGGGACTCGGGTGGCGCTGTGGGTTAAACCACAGAGCCTAGGACTTGCAGATCAGAAGGTTGGTGGTTCGAATCCCCGTGACGGGGTGAGCTCCCATTGCTCAGTCCCTGCTCCTGCCAATCTAGCAGTTCGAAAGCACGTCAAAGTGCAAGTAGATAAATAGGTAAGGTAGGCGGGAAGGTAAACGGCGTTTCCGTGCGCTGCTCTGGTTTGCCAGAAGTGGCTTGGTCATGCTGGCCACATGACCCAGAAGCTGTACGCCGGTTCCCTCGGCCAATAAAGCGAGATGAGCACTGCAACCCCAGAGTCGGTCACGACTGGACCTAATGGTCAGGGGTCCCTTTACCTTTACCTTTACCTTATTCCCTTGGTGTCTATTCAGAATCAACTTGGCAAATGGAGCTATCTTCCAGGGAACGACTTGGTTTTCCCCAATTCTGCAACTCCTACACACTAGTAGGTAACACTGATCATTTCCCCATTAATGCAGGTGAGCATGGCTTGGATGAAATGACCTCTCAGGCCTAATAAGGAGGCTTTTCAGAGATTTTCACTGAAGCCTTGAGTCAGATATGGGGCTCATTTGTCCTCATGCTAAATGGGTCTTTTATATATAAAAAACTCCTGTTCCCCCCTTTAAAACCTTATTTTTAAACATCGATTGATTAAGAGGTCCCATAATATCTCCCTAGTTCTATCTGCAGAATATCTCCAGCTCCTAGGCTTTGCATCTCTCTGTAAACTCATGACCTCCCTGACACCAATCTTCCTCTGCTATCGTTACTGAGCATCCCACAGTGATGGCTGGTGCCTCTTGGGACTGGTAGGGCAGAAAGCAGAGAGAGCAGCAGGAAGTGGTGCCAGAGCCAATTTCACGCAGAGCCAACTAATTCAAACTTTGCCTCCATCCTCCTCCTTACATGGGGCGACACTGAGGCTAGGGTGGAGGAAGCTGACGGTCAGAGCCACCCCCTGGACAGGATGGAAATAAGAAGGCAAGCTGGTAGGGATTGGCTGAGGACAGACTGAGCTTGCTGGGGCAGTGCCCATTTGTTCTAAAGAGCCAGCCTCCACAGGCATCTCAATTTTGCTTTGTTTTCCCTAGCACTGTGCACTTTCCCCCACCATCACCACCTGACCCAGGGACTATCTGCCTCACCCCAGATCAAGCCCCAATGGGGCATTCCCCTCTCTTTAAACCAATTAAACATACAGTCAGGAGTGGGAAGGTGCTTGACCCCACAGGACTCAGTCTCTTGGGGCTCTGCTTCCCCAGCACATTCCCTGTGGGGAACACACACTGGTGAAGCAGACCCCTGCAGCCTTTCTGACAGATGCCCTGCCCCCTGGCAGCCCTGGAACACCCTGGGCAACTCAGCCCAAGCTTGGATCCTCACACAATTGGTCCAATCTAGTTCAGGCTGTGGCTGTTGACAGCCCTTGTTTTCTTTTCTTGTTCCTGGGAGATAGTTTTCTTGTTCCGTCATCCCTTTGCCCAGTGCATTCCTCTGTCTTGTTGCCCTGTGCCCTGATGCCAGTGATGAAAACTCTGCGTCTTCTTGCTTGCCCTCCCTTAAGCGTCATTCATTTGGACCACTACGGACAGCACAGAGGGGATTGGTACGTCAGGATGAAGTGCTCTCACACAGCCTGTGTGTTTGAAGTACAGAAATGAAAGGTTGACTCAAGGTATCTTTGCCCACAGCTGGAACCCAGCATGAACATCTGGGAAGTGACAGAAATGGTTTGCGGTGAGGTTTGTTCCTGTAATGAGCATAAAGCAGGGAGTTGATTAAAAAAGGAGCTTCCTTTTACATCAAAGCAAACCTAAACCGTAGGGTGACCAAATGCAAATGAGGACAGGGTTCGCACACCTTTAATAGCAGTGAAGGAGAGTGAGTGAGGAACATCATAGGAAGTTTTCTTATACGCAGTCAGACCATTGATCATTCTATCCTAGTATTGTCTGTGCTGGCTAGCTGTGACTCTCTAGGTTTCAGGCAGGATTATTTCCCAGGGATGCTGGTGATTGAGTGTGGGACCTTCTGCATGCAGATCAGATGCTCTGCTTCAGAGATATGACCCTTCCCTTTTGGGGGGCAGATACAGGTTCTCTCAAGCAGCACTTATCAAAATTAGATGGTTCAATCTTTTAACTTAGCAAATTATAGGGAGCTCAGCCATTACCTTTGTGAGTGGGCAAAATCCCTTTCCACTCTAACTGTGATCTGCACAGCATGCAAATGCAAGAAATATATAGGGCTTGAATGTCCTTTCTATTCTGTCTGCCACTGATGTCTTTGTGCGTCAACCCAGCTATGCAGATCTGGACATGTATCAATTGCTGGATCAGTAAACATTGATGTAAACTGGTGCTGAGCTGAATGTCATCCAGGTTCAACTTTCACCTTGAAAGCAGTGGGGATTTTCTGAAAAGCTCCTTGATCCTTCCCTTATTGTCACTGCTTGCAAATGATTGCAGCCTCACTGCATACTATTATTATTTTTAGTTTTTCACTATACTCCCAATAATAGCCAAATTATAACAATAACAGTTAATTCCAAAATTATACATTTATCAAAATGCCAATCAACTTCCAGTTAATACATTTTAGCTAAAGTGGCTCCCTGCATGGTGGTTTGGGTGCATTTCCGATCTTAAATCACTGCATTCCATAATCTTAATTAATATCAGTTACATTTCAGTTATAATAATAATCCCTTAGTCAAAAGCTACATAATTAATGATTTCCATTTGTGATGTTACAATATATAAATTTATAAAGCTTTAAGTGAGAAACTCAAACAATTATCTTTATTCTGCCCTGCGTGTGAAAACTTCTATATCTATGGAGATCCCTTCTGCCCATATATGATGTTGTCTCTTTCACTTCCCAGCTGTTATTTTCTCCCACCGTGGCTTGGGACAGAACTGAATCTAGAAGTTTCTCAGAGGTCTTATCTCTCCATCCCTTGCTTCGATGTTTCGGAACAGGCGGCAGCCTGCTAGAAACCATTCCGTCTCACTAGAAAAACATGTTGCAGATCTTCGCCATTTCCCCCAAGATCCAATTAAACCAAAAACCTCTGCTTCTTAATGGCGGCATAGGAGGGTTTTTGCCAGGCAAAGTGCTTTTGCACTCAGTGCCTCCCTGCCACCCACATTCCATGCTGGAGTGAGAGCCAGGTACCGAGACAAACTGCAAGTGAAGCCCATCCCCCCTGTCCCTGAGGGGACTTGGCAAGGATGATTTACCCTCTGTCATCCTTGTTTTTCATTTGCCGACGATCCCCCGCTGTCATAGGGGCTGCCTCCATTAAAGCAGGCAGGACCAGAAGCACAGCTACACTGCACACCCATTATTTCCAGCACACAGAAACCTCTGCTGCTCAATTGGCAGCTGGTTTTCCTCAGTGTTATTCTTCATTTACTGATCACAACCAGCGAAGTTTCATGTACTGGCTGTGGAGGCATCGTGGCACTGGGTTCTTACTGTCTATTTGTAGGCCACCCTGAGAGCTCTGCTATAGAGCACCCAGTGAATGGATGAATGCAACCCGTGAGATTAAGATACTTGTTGATGTCACCCATGGTTAACTCAAACCTGTTAGACAGGTCAATGCCTTCTGTTTAAGCCACATCCTAGTCAATCACACGTCACCATAATAACTGGGCAGTTGCTCAACACTTTTGCAATGATCTCTGGGACCAAAGTGCTGAAAGGAGATGCTGCCTCTCAGTTTTGCCTAGGGATGGGTGATTCTGTTAATTTTGGTTTCAGTGTTTTTGTTTTTTTCATTCTTAAGTCCAATTCTCCACATTGGCATATCAGTTTGTGTGTGGTGTTTTTTTTTTTAAAGTTCTCATGAATATGCATCAACTGTTCAGTGCAAATTTCTCCTAATCTACACATTTTGTTATGCACTTTTCTCTAATGCACACAAGTGCAAGTGATTTGCTTGTCATTTTCACCAATGTATATATTTTATGCACACTTTACCCTAATATATACATTTTTGCCCACATTACATGGCTAGAAAACTGCACTGCAAAATTCAAAAGATGGTTGTGTTTTGTTTTGCATTCAGAAAAGGATTAATTAGATAGGTTCGCCTTTATACGCAAACCAAAATGACTTTCTTCCCCATCCCTAGCCTGATGCACATATTTATGAAAATGCCTTCCTGACTTTGGCTCAGCACTAGAAAATCAGAGGCCCATCAGAGCACACATCCAGTTGTGGCTATCATATAACCTTTGCTTCAATAGGATGAACATTTGCATGCACATCAGAATAGATATTTGAGCTAGAAAAAAAATGCTTTATTGGGATATGCATTTGAATGTGCATTCCAATCCAGTTTCTGATGCAAGCTCTCAAGAGTACGTACCTTTTAAAATAATTTCTGGGACTGGATTGGGGTAGTTATTTGCTGCATTTGTCTGCACATCCAGAAGAATCCAAGGCCAGGGCTTGTACAGTGGGTTTATTGTCTTCAGTCTGCAAAGCATCAGTGATGTCCTCAGTTGTTTTGACCTTTGCTCTATTGACTTAGCTCCATGTTGCCCCATGGAGAGAAGATTTCTTTATTCATGAGCTTTGTTGGGAGATGAGAGAAACGGGGGAGAAATGAAGGCTGTGACAATGACCTCAGGAAAATAAAATAAAATACAATGCTTGACATGGTTTGCCCAGAACTAAGGCCAAGGGACTGCGATCTTGTCAAGGACTCGAAACGATGTGAACGGCAGTGTGATTTCATTCACTGACATCTGATCACTACAGAGCCATCTCACATGCTGACAGGCATATGCGCGTGCATGCACACACACAAACACTGCCCAACAGTGAGGTGATGTCAACATGATGTGGCATTTGTTCAAGCAGGAATTCTATCTGTGTATACAACTTTGTATAGATATATATGACAAAGTCAGAAAGTAGACTTTCCATTGGAAGAAGGTGAACATCCATTCAACTCATATGTGACAGATATGAGGCCCTTGAGTAGGTTCTTAAGAAGGCTTCAGTTGGGGTGGGGAGTATACCCCCCCCATTTCTCAAATGAGAGCAAGGGGACTCGATCCTATGGGGTGATGCTTCACAAAAAGCACACACTCCTACTGCAGCTTCAGCTTATATGGGAGGAGGGGTGATGTCAGGAAACTGTAGCCTTGATGCTGGTGGCACCATGTCGTCTCTTGCACGACCATGTTTACATCTGCCTGAGCCCATACAACAACCTACTGCACAGCACTTTTTTTTTTTTTTGAATTCTTGAAAATTGGCATCATGAATACAGAATGAATACAGTGTGGTGTAATGGTTAGAGTATTGGACTAGGACTTGGGAGACCAGGGTTCAAATCCCTACTCAGCCATGAACTTCACTGGGTGACCTTGTGCCAGTCATCATCTCTTAGCCTCAGCTACCTCACTGGATGAAATGGGGAGGAGGAGAACTATGTCCACCACCTTGAGCTCTTTGGTAGAAAAAGGTGGTATATAAATGCAACATATAAATAAATAATTTTTTGCTGAAACTAGAATGTGACTTTTTCCATTTGTGAATCATTCTATTGGTGGCATTTGAAATCAGTGTAATGGCAAGTTGCTCCCCATTATTCAAAAGTCAGGCAGTATAATGCTGCCCGTCACACATGCAATAGGCTTGATTGTACAAGGTCTTGCATTCTGCAAGTCTGGGTTAAGTTTGGGTATTTTATATGTGGTTGGCTTCATTTGCACAACATCCTCCACAATTAAGCTGTTGCTTTTGAGGGCATATCCAGTAGAAACATGTACAATCTTGCTGGAGTTATTCACAAGGGATACCTGCAGCAGCCAAATAAGGGTTTCACTTTGGTACAAGAAAGTCACAGGTGTTGCTGCATCCCTCACTCTGCCAAAGGGAAAACAGAACTGGACTAGTAGCAGAGATGAAGGATAAATTTTATTCTGTTCACATGAACCTACCTAATAAACGGCGTTTCCGTGCGCTGCTCTGGTTCGCCAGAAGTGGCTTAGTCATGCTGGCCACATGACCGAGAAGCTGTACGCTGGCTCCCTCGGCCAATAAAGCGAGATGAGCGCCGTAACCCCAGAGTTGGTCATGACTGGACCTAATGGTCAGGGGTCCCTTTCCCTTTACCTAATTCACACCAATGAGTAAGCTGAAGTGCAGAAAACCTTTGAAAGTTATAATTGCCCAAATTTTGTGATAGAGTTCTCCAAACAGAAAAAAGTGGGAGAATGCATATATTAAGGGAAGTTGTTTGTAAAGATTGCATATTAGGCAAAACTGGACACACAAATGTGTGTATCAGGAGAAATGTACATAAAATCTTTTTAAGTTAATGAAAAACAAATAAATCACAAACCAATGTGGAAATGGGATGAACCGAACTGAAGTTTGGAAAAATGAGAAGCCGAGTGAAACCCAAACTTGATGGTTATGTCCATCTCTAGTTAGGACTGGAATGGTGTGAAGGGAATGGTGAGGCATAAGAATGAAAAAAAATGACAGAAGGAGGGGAAGACACAGGGGTGTTATAGAGCACATTGGGAGCATGCTTTAAGTCAAGAGAACAGAACAGAATAAAATAGCTGAAGAAACTGGATAAAAGAAGCATTTTTAAAAATAATATTTTACAACGCAAGTCATTTTTTGTGGTTGACACAGCTTTTCATTCTTCACCAAATGAAGCCTGCAAGGAAGGGGGGGCCTCATCATTAATGCAGAGATGGGACCTTGAAAATCTCTATTACAGTTATGAGGTCTGGCAAGAGAAGCCGAGTTGGCAAATATTCCCATCTCAACTGTAAAGAAGCGCCTCATTGTGTTTCTAGTGTTGTACTTTTCAATTTGGACTAGATAGGGGTGATTTACAGTGGAGGAGGACGAGTCTGATGCCTCTTCCCCACCACATCTCCCTCAGTTCAACACCCACTGGTGTAAAGAATCAACAGAAGCTGAATGCTGAGTTTAATGGCTCGCGAATTTTGCTGTGATGTGATCCTGCGTGGGATTTTTAAATTTTTTTATTTTTGGAGGGGCAATACGATTTCACCATTATTTTTAGAGATGAGGCAAGGTGAGGGACGTAGCAGTCAGAATTGGCTCCTCTGGTGGTCTGAGGCAACAGTAAGCCCCTAGCTGCTTAGACAAACAGGCAGTGATCTGGAAGTTTTTTTTAGGAGACAGGGCAGGGATGGGTGGCTAAGCTGTGGCCCTCCAGTTGTTTTCAGCCTGTGACACCCATCAGCCACAGCCAGAACAGCTAATGGTCAGAAATTATGGAAGTTGTCGTCCAATAGCACCTGGATGATTAACCACTTCTGGGTTAGACACTATCACCTGGCCCACTCAGGCCTATAAATGCAAGTTATTGTATTTTAATAGGTTATTGTATTTTAGTGTTTTGTTGGAAGCTGCCCAGAGTGGCTGGGGGGACCCAGCCAGATGGGCGGAGTATAATTATTATTATTATTATTATTATTATTATTATTATTATTATTATTATGAAGTTGTTTGGGCTGATGTGGGTAGTAGTTCCCCACATCTGCCATTCCTTCCTTTGTTCAGGCTCAAGTGGTGGGACACACAAGTTGAATCCCTGCCTGAGCTCCAGTCCATGGTTCTACATAAGGTTGACTAGCCTCATGCAGCCACCATAACACCAGTGCCCCACAGTGGACAGGGTAGTGAATTAGGAGAGCTGCATTCAATCTCCACTCAGTCACTAAAACCACTGGATTATCTCGGCCAGCCATTATTTCTCAGCCTCTCCTACATCACTGTGTTGTTGTGAGGACAGAATGTGCAGGAGAACCATGCACACCACACTGAGCTTCTTGGAAGAAAGGCAGGGTAGAAAACGCAGCAGCAAAGGACAGATCAATACATTAATGCCACTATGTGCAGCTGTGCTCATTCTGCGTGCCTATTTTATAGTTTGCTTCCCTTTTCTCGTTTTCTTCTGTTGTTACAATTGTCCTCTCTGTGCTATATATATATATTACAAAATGAAATAAAAATCTTCACCTCCCCCCCAAAATACACGAATGCCAAACTGAAACATCCTGCTTTATTTCAGTCATTTGAAGTGGAGGAGCCCTTGGAGATGGGGTAAGGGCAGATGAATGTCATTGAACCTTTCAGTTTAGGGAAGGGTTTAACTTATCCTGCCTCAGGGGTAGGGCGCCTGTGGCCCTCCGGATGTTGCTGGACTACAAATCCCAGCATCTCTAACCATGAATGATCCACTGGTGCAACTTGGGGTCCAGCATCTGGAGGGCTGCAGGTGCCCCATCCCTTCCTTGCATAAATTGACATTTGGGGCCAACACCCAGTAGGAATCATATCAGGGGCAGAGGTTTCCAAAGTTGATTTCTACCTGTTCAGGGCAGTTAGGGCATTTGTACCTGTTCAGGGGGAAAGTATATCAGCATCTCATTTAGGTAAATTAAGACTAATCCTCCCTTAACCCCCCAATAGTTCAGTGAACATTACCTCATCCCCATGTAGCATCTCATCTTATAAGACATGGACCATCTTCTTGAAAATGGGGTGCGAATTTCAGTACTGCGATAAACCAGCCACTGGAAACTTGATGCCTAGGTTGGTGAGGGGAGCAATAATTCACGCAATAATTTGTGCAGAAAGGTGCTGTTAAGAGAGTCAGTGTGGTATTGCTGTTAGGGTGTCAGATTAGGACCTAGGAGACCAAAGTTCAAGTCCCCACTTGGTCATAAAGCTCAGTGGGGGACCTTGAGCCAGTCACTGCCTCCCAGCCTAATCTGCCTCACAGGGTTGTTGCAGGGATTAAATGGGGGTGAAATGAGTTCCTTGGAGAGTAAGATGGGGATATAAATACATTAAATAAATAATAATAAGGTGCTAACTTAAACGAAATGCTACCAAAATTCCACAACTGGTAAAAGCTGCAGCCTCCCCATGGAGGAATCACCCTGGTGTGTCATTCACAAAGAGAAACCATCTTAAAATGACTGTAGCGCATCAAGAAGTCATCTGTGAATCGCTCCCTGGTTGATCAAAATAGGCAAAGGCTTATTGGCACGTGGCTCATGCTGGAACCTCTTCAACAAATCATTTGCAACGAGGGTTGGAAGAGATGATGTGATCGCAAAGCCTGTACCAGTTGGAAACAATTGTTAAACATGATCCCTGTGGAGCAGAGGGTGTGCGCTTCATGATCCATCTCTTTCTCGGTGCATTCCCTTTGAGTTCATTTCACTGGGGTATGAGGAGGAATTCCTAGAGATAAGCAATTAAGCCTCCAATCAATAACTTTCACAGTTCTGGCTCCTTTGGGAGGCTTAATTGGCAACTCCAAGTCATATGGGAAGAGAGGCTAGACCTTTGAAGAGAAAGTAAGCATAATCCTTTGGCTTCAGAGTCAACATGGCAAACATCTTATGCCCAAATTAGGTGGTTTCTGTTCTGCTGGGGCAAAATTATTAAGTAAAGAGAAGATTTAGATGTGGTGTGATCAGCTCTGATTCACATTAGGACAAGTACATCAGCTAAAAAACCCGTTTCATTTTTAATTCAACAACCAACTTGAGTATCTCATATTAAATCAGGGGTGAAGCTAAGCTTCACAAAAAGTCAAAATCTTCAAAATTTAAACCCTTCAGTTTAGACTTTAATATTTGATTATCTCCCCAACCCAGGGGGAACTCCTGGCTCTTATGGCTGACTTGCAAAGAATTATCTGGCTTTTAAAGCACCGCATACAGTATAATGCCCTTGTAAACTACACGTAGAGCTGACCACTGGAATTTTGCTGAAATTAAATAGATATGTGGGGTTGGATCCAGAGAAGACATGAGAGAAACTGAACTAATGTGTTGGGGTTTTCCTAGCTCCACCTCCACCCACCCATGAGTGTGAAAGGCCCCTCTGGAAGGATGTAGGGCAGACTGTAGATCGGGGTGGGGAACAGGATCTGGCAAGTGAGCTGGATCCTGGTGTTCCGGACCCATTCTCATCGGCTCTTTTGACAAGTGAATAGAAATTCCCACCTGTCAATCACCTTATGTCACAATGATGCCAGGTTAACCAAAACAAAACAAAAATACTCTTGAGGGTGTGGCTCAAGCTACACCCACAGAAGAACATGCTTTACACTGCTGGCTTTTTCATTCCAGTAATGGACAAATGTACTTGCGCTTACAGAAAACCCCACTTTGTCAGTACAGATCAGCTGTCTGGCACTTAAAGCAAGGTAGCTTTGGGCAGGTGTTGGCTGTGATGTGAGGTTCCCCATCAGGAACGCTGAAGGGCAGCCAATCTCAGTGGACTTCCTGTGAGCACCAAGCAGCTCTTCAGTGCTTCCAGTTACCCACTGAACTTGGTTTGCTCCCACTGTCAATCAGTTGGTTGACTCTGACAGCCAGCTTCCTTGACCAAGGAACTATAAGAAAAAATGGCCTCATGGGCCAAACTGGGACCTGTACTCGACTTAACTGGGGCTTGTGTTGAGGTGCATCCTGCAGATCAGGAAAGGTACCACAAAAACCAAGAGGATGCCTAGGTGGTTAATAAGCCGAGTCAAAGAGGCTGTTAGAGGTAAGAAGGCTTTCTTCAAAAAGCTGAAGTCTTGTCCAAATGAAGAGAACACCAGTTTTTGTTTTAAGGATCCAAGTTTGGAAATCACAGGCCAGTTACATTAATGTCTGTCCTATGAAAACTGGTGGAAAGTATTAAAGATAAAATAAGCAAGCATGTAGAACAACAAGGCTTGTTGAAGCAGAGCCAGCATTGGCAAGTCTTGTCTCACAAACCTATTAGAGTTCTTTGAGGGTGTCAACAAGCATATAGATAGAGGTGATTGACATAGCATATAAGCAGGAGACAAACAAAAATTTCTCCCCAGTATTGCAAGGTTCTGAAATGATACAAAATACTCTTCACCAAAGGAGAAAGCAGGCTGAGTTGACACAGTCTGGGCAGCCACCCTTCTTTAAAATTGCCTTCCACTTCAACCATCTGTTGTCATTTCTAACCATCTGTTGGGGAAGGCCCATGGCTCCATGGAAGAACATTTGTTTTGCATGCAGAGGGTCTCAGTTTCAATCCTTGGCATTTCTAGGTATGGGTTGGAGAGGTCCCTGCCCGATACCCTGGAGAGCCAATACCAGTCGGTATAGACTAAATTAAAATGGTAAAGGGACCCCTGACCACTAGGCCCATTTGTGTCCGACTCTGGGTTTGCGGCACTCATCATGCTTTATTGGCCGAGGGAGCCGGTGTACAGCTTCCAGGTCATGTGGCCAGCATGACTATGCCATTTCTGGCGAACCAGAGCAGCGCACAGAAACGCTATTTACCTTCTCACCTATTTATCTACTTGCACTTTTGATGTGCTTTTGAACTGCTAGGTTGGCAGGAGCAGGGACTGAGCAATGGGAGCTCACCCCATCGTGGGGATCCGAACCGCCGACCTTCTGATCGGCAAGTCCTAGGCTCTGTGGTTTAACCCATAGCGCCACCTGCGTTCCTCCACAGGCTAAATTAAAGGTAAAGGTACCCCTGCCCATACGGGCCAGTCTTGACAGACTCTAGGGTTGTGCGCCCATCTCACTCTGTAGGCCGGGGGCCAGCGCTGTCCACAGACACTTCCGGGTCACGTGGCCAGCGTGACAAGCTGCATCTGGCGAGCCTGCGCAGCACACGGAACGCCGTTTACCTTCCCGCTAGTAAGCGGTCCCTATTTATCTACTTGCACCCGGGGGTGCTTTCGAACTGCTAGGTTGGCAGGCGCTGGGACCGAGCAACGGGAGCGGTCTGACTTGGTATAATGCATCTGTTTATTTATTGGATCAGCAGGAGGTTAGACTAGAAGATTATTGAGGTCTTTCACAACTATGCATTTGATTGTAGGTATAATTGTAATTTCAGTTCAAGAAGAAAGCAAGCAAAATAGATACGCCTATGTCTCCTTCCAACTGAAATTTGAGCTGAATGTTCACTTTCAGCTCAGTCTTAGGCATGATACAAATGTCACAATGGGTTAAATAACAATCCATGTTCTGGGTTCTAGGGGCCATGACTCTTTACGGAGCATCAAATAGCCTGATTCACAAAAAGTGTGTTCTGCTACGCTGTCGCTTCCTCCTAATCGTGGTCTCCAGCAGACACAGAAATTTGTCAGTCCAAAAGTGATTTCTGTTTAAGTGTTTAGAGACAAGCGGCTTCATTTAGCTTGTCACTGCAGATTCCACCTGGGAGATAAATAGGCAGAAATGAAAAGCAGATTAAATGAGGGATGGGGCGGGGGGAGAAGAGAAATATATTAATATATCAGGTTGCCACAAGGGAGATAGCTTTGTAATGGACCTGTGGAGACTGATTGTCATATACGGCCCCTGGGTAAACATATTCACTTCCACCACCACCCATCCCTATCACCAATAATTTGAAGGAGGCTTCTCCTGTATCTCTGGGCACAGCTGGGAAAGGGAATCCAAACAGCTGGTTTCAGCATGGCTATGTTGATTCTTCCATAATGAGAGAATAGAAACTAGAGAATGTTAATTGAGTGGGTGGAGAAAGCAGGGTTTGTTCTGGAAGGCAGGACACATTCGCCATGCTGCCTGGAAATAAATGGAAAAGGAATAAACTGGCAGAAAAGGAAGGGGAGCCCTTTCATTGGCAATAAAAGCAAGACCCTTGTACAAGGCTACTGGGCTTTGGATTACACCACAGCTGTAAACCTGGAGTATATATCTTAATTCATTTGTTCATGTATAGGATTTATATACCACTCAGGGCAGATCCACACTATACATTCAAAGCACATTCATCACATGTTTAAAGCACATAACTTATGGGAACTCTTGTTCATTAAGGTTGCTGGAAATGGTAGCTCTGTGATGAGAAAACTGCAGTTCCAGGATTCGGCGGTGGGGGGGAGTCATTTCAACACACATTTAAAGCACATGACTACCCTCAAAGAATCCTGGGAACTGTAGCCTATATCAGTAGGCAGGGAGTTCCAAAGTGTAGGCAGCGCCATACTGAAATATTAATTCTTTGCAAGTGCAGAATGAACATTATAAAGCATTTGTAAAAATGCCAGTACCCAAGGTTCTAGAGTCTAGGGGATGGAGATGGAGGTGAGGCTGTGATGCAGCAGGATAAGCAGAAGATTCTGTTCAGTTGGGCAGGCAAAGGGGCATGGAGGCTATCTCCCACTGCCCTGAATACCCACACTATACCAGCCTTCCTTATTCTGGTGCCCCCCCCCCATTGTTGCTGGATTACAACTCCCATAATCCATGAATGTTGGCCATGCTGGCTGAAGCTGGAGTTGTAGTTCAATGACAGCTGGATGGCACCAGGCTGGGCAAGGATGTGCTGTTAAATGACAGTTCAAGTATATATTTCCAAATATTCCAAGTTCACTCCAGAGAGCCTGTCTCTTTGTATAGAAGTCTTTAGCTTTTAGCTGTGACTCCTGCGTTGCAGTGGGTTGGACTAGATGACCCTTGGGGTTTCTTCCAACTCTAGAGCTCTATGATTCTGTTATTCTAAGTATGGTGCCTTCTAGATGATTGGGACTGCAACTACCATCACATGTAACCAGAAAAGGGGGGCAGGAACCAACTCGCTTATTTCCCCAAGTCAGTCTAAGGCTCTAAAAGGGAGTCACTTGGCAAGTAATGGAGAGATGCTTCCATAGCTTCATTAGGGAGGTCGTTGAAGGACTATATATATATATATATATATATATATATATATATATATATTTGTGTGTGAAAGGGGTGCAATTAGGTTGATCCTCATGGGGGATCCTAGGAGTAAGAGGACCCTGGATAGAGTAGGCTTTGCCTCGTCTGTTTTCGTGAAATCAACACTTCAAACGCTCAACATGGAAATCTTCTCTGCTCAGATTTTAATCTAAGCCAGAGAAAAAAATTGGGATTTTTTGTAGGGGCATGTGGGGAGGGGGAGAATGTCGAACCCCGTCCTGCTTATTCTCCTTTTCCTGAAGAGATGGCCTCTCCCTACCCCACAGTTGCTCAAGACGGGACAGATACTAAGTCCCCAAAGCTCTCTTGTGAACAAAAGACTTGCACGTTTCACCATACTTACCTGGAATTTTACATTGGGCATGTAAACAGTGTCCATTGAAGAGGACAATAAGAATCTGACTGTCATTTTCCATGTAATCCAAAGTCAGCCTGTGCCGTTATGGCGTGGTACTCTGACCCATAATGGAAGCCCCACTGGGTCAGACCACAAGGTCCGTTCTGTTGCAAAAGGGCACTGTGACACTTGTTCCAAATGGAGGCAAAAGAGCCCGCCTTTTCAATAACACATTTTGCTTGTTTACAAGCGCAGACGCCCATTAAAGGAAAAGGCCAATATGAATGCAAACAGAGTCTAGCAGAGAAATGAATAAATGCTAATACATACTCTCATGCTCCACATAAATGACTCTGCATACATTCAAAGCTGGTCCATTCATGTGCGTGCTCACATTGTGCCCCCTCCCCGTTATGCACACATATACAAAGAGAGACATGCTTAGGTCAGTGGGCAATTCTTTGGCATGACTGCCGAGCCAAATTGTGATTTGCTTTTCAGATGAAATGCCACTCTGGAAACATCCAGTGCTGAAATGAATACAGTTTTGAGCAGGTTAGGGGGGGGAGGGAGGGGGGGGGAAAGGAACGTTTTACATGACTTCTCTGGAGAGTTAATTGAAGCCGTAGATCAAATTGCAATAATGAGGTTGGAAAGTTGCATCATCTTGTGAATAAACAATTGGGTAGCAATGTGGATGAGGGAGCGTCCAATAGGCAGGGCTGACCCAACCCAAGAGGCAGCTGCTTTGTGGAGCAGGATTCTAGGGGTTCCAGCTAATTTGGAAATCTCCCAAGGGAACCTCAATTCTTGACACATCACTTGGATCAACATGGCCTGATAGGGCAATCATTACTTATCATGCTGCCCATTTTCTTGACCACAAGTCCCTTTTACCTGCTCCTTTCAAATGGATGGAGTGAAAGCATATGTGCACTTTACAAGGAAAATGGGTTGCAGACTGGGAAAATTCCTTACAGAGGGAACATACCCCTTTGTTTGCCCCAGACTTTGTTGCCCTAAAGATAACTTTGGACAAGAACAAAGGAAGGTCACTTTATAAATAAGCCACAACATTACTAAATGAAATAAGAATGTAAGAAGAACCTCTCTAGACCAGCATCCTCTGCTGTTGGCCAAGCAGTTGCCCATGGAAAACCTGAAAGCAAGATTTTTCAGCACTTTCCCCATTTGAAATTCCCAACAACTGCTGATCGCTTGCCACAGACACTGCCGATAGCACACCTCACTGCAGCCGCCAATTGTCTGCCTGCTCACCACCACTAACAGCCCACCTGTCCAAATGCCACAGCCAATCGCCAGCAGGCCGTGCCACAGCCACCAATCACCTGCCCAATCGCCACTGCCAATCTCCTGCTTGCTGCTGCCATTAATCACACGTCCCCCCTCAGCATTCACTATCTGTGTTGTCTTATGACAACACCCAATTTTTGCCCCCCCCCTTTTAAAGCAAAAAGCATCGTCTTATACACTGAAAAATATGGTACATCTTGTGGGAGCAAATTCCATAGTTTTCCTTTTATTTGGCCCACTGGTCTTCAGAAAATGGCACTTTGACTTGGAGACTCCGCTCCCTCCTCAGCTTGTGCTGCTTTGAGACAAGTGCCTGATCTTACCACAGCTTTACATAAGAGGGCCTTCAACATTTCCCCATAAAAAGTATACATTTTATTAAGCATTTTCCCTTTTTGTGGAGCCGAGAACCACAAAATCCAGAGGAATCTGAAGGGCAACTGCATTCTGGTCTGCGTAGTAGTTCATGCGGTACAAATTCGGTTGGCACACTTCATCTCAACTCAAAAAGGATAGTGTTGGGAAAGATCCAGAAATGGGCAACCAAAATGACCAAAGGTATAGAGCAGCTCACCTAGGAGGAAGGAACAGTTGCAGCCTTTGGGACTTTTTGCATTGCTCTGAGGCAGCAGGGCTCTCTTTCAGTCCAATAGTCATCATTTCCACCTGCTTCCTGATTGGCATGCCCTTTCTCTTAAGTGGTAAATTATACTCCCCTTGCCACAAAAGGCTCCATCCTTGCTCAGCTGAACTCCAACAAGACTTAAACAATTTGAATGGGGAAGGGATTATTTATGGGGAAACCTATTGTTGGGTCTGGCTTGATTTATTTTAATGCTTGCCATTAAACATCAGAATGGTAGTCTGCTTCCCCCAGCCCTCATGCTGCGGTTCTAGCTGAGGAAATAATAACAGCCCTAGTTATTGGTGCTGTGAGACTGCAGCTGCCAATTACATTGAATTATACATTTCGGTTTGGGAATATAAAATAATTAGTTTCATAAGGTCGGAGAAAAATGGCTCATTCGGTAGGAAGAATCCTCTTTCTAAATGCCCAGGATGTTTGTTACGGTTGTAATAAAGGGGATCTATGTATAGTTTGGGGCCTGCATTAAAAAATGATTTCAGTGTCTTTCGTGATTGCCCTGGTAATATCTCAAGTGGGAGGCTGTTGTCACAGCTGGCTGAGACATGAAGCAAGAGACCTTTGCAAAACTGGGTTCAAAAAGCTAGGTTACTTTCCTTGTTGGTGTCACATGGATTAAGGCAGACCATGGCACCACCTAGAGAAGACAAGGGCTGAAGCTCTGTGGCAGAGAATCCGCCTTGCATGTCGAAGTTTCCAGGTTCAATCTGCAGGCACCCTGGAGAGCTACTTCCAGTCAGTGTGGACAATATTGAAGTAGATGGATCAATGATCTGACCTGGTATAAGGCAGCTTCCTAGGCTGTATGTTCCACTGTCCATTTCTTCACCCAGAACCATTTGATTTGAGGTTAAATGTTTGGCCCAATTGATTGATTGATTGATTGATTGATTGACTGATTGATTGGGTTTTATTTCCCAGCCATAATTACTATCTAGAGCAAATTGGGCTGTCAAGCCAGGTAACTGAAATAGTACCATCCAGACACAGAAGGGGAGATGTCAGAATGGCAGATGAGCTGGGTGACCAGAAGGGACAGCTGAAAACCCCGCATCATAGTCAGTCTTGCACAATTAAACAATCCTTCATTCAAAAGAACCACAGAAAACGTTTCTCCCTCCCATAATCCCTTGTCTGAAACCTTTTCCAGCCTGAGGACCACATTCCCTCCTGGACAACCTTCTGGGGGCCACATGCCATTGGCAAGGCCTGAGGCAAATTTGAGTAGAGCAATGGCTGCAGCTTTAATCTTGTGCTATAGGCTTCATTCCAGCTACAGAAAAATCAGAGTTTTCTGCATGTATATGTCTGCACATACATCTCACTATCCAGGCAAGAAAGGGGCATTAGGCCCAGTCCACCCATGAGGCAAAGTGAAGCGACTGCCTCAGGTGGCAGGATCCTTAGGGACAGCAGATCAGGTCTTCAAGGAATGCACCGCCTGTTGTTGCTGCTGGTGCCACTGTTGCAGTGCACTCCTTGGAGGCCAGATCTGTGGTGTGCTTGGCGGCGCCTCACCATGCTGCCTCTATAGCAGTTTGTCGGTGAATAAGGCACATTGCTGGTCTCCTGCTAAGGAGGAAGTGGCAGACCCTCCAGGGTCTCTTGGGCTCTGCACTTGCTCATCATGATCCAGTGTGATCTGGGTCTTTCCCCCCTGTGATGACCATCAACCATCAGGTGAGTTTGGTTTGATCCACCCATGTTTCCAATGTAGATCTTCACTCACCCCTTCTTCCCTAGTGAGTGGAGAGAGCATGATTTTGGGGTTAGCTTCAGCTGCCAAAATGTCTTGGGATCAAACCCTGAGGGGCAAGGACACATTCCTCTGGGCTCCTTGGGGAGGAAAGGTAGGATATAAATTAAAAATAATAGTAATTCCAGCCAAGCAAAGTACTTGAGGAGGTGTGGAGCAGGGCCAGTGAGAGGTGTGGCCTGACAAGAGGGAGTGTGGCTTGGTGAGAGACCTGAGGACCAGATAAGAAGGACATTTAGCCCACAAGCATGAGGTTCCCTGCCCAGGCCCTAGGACCTGCCTTTGATTGCATCTTCATAAGGCTTTATTGTCATTTGTCATCAACTCACCACCACTTGCCAAGTGTGTAGATCTACTCTGCAAATGGGGCAGGTGTGGTCAGGAGACGTTTTTGAGCATAATTGTTAATGTTATTACCTCTCCCCAGAACATTTCGGAGGGGTGTGGGAGTCAAATATTATTTAGAAACGAATGTGTAGGCACTCATTCCTGAGAGAAGCTCTTCAAAACAGAGAGGATATAATTACCACAATGTCTCAAGACAGCTGGCATAGTTTCCTTAGGGGGCTTTTTTGCCTCCTGAAATTAAAATGACTTTAATTGAAAGGAGTCCATGCTTTTGGATTTATATAGCTGTAACTATATAACTAGGGAAATCTTATGAAATGGGGGTGAGGATAATTCTTAGTCCCACACCATGTAATTCTGACATATTCCTTAAAATTAAAATGCTTTTAATTGAAGGGTATATTAAAAATAAATAAATCAGTGAGCCTCTCTCCTAACTGAAGCAATATTAATTGCATATCACTCTCTGATTTTCATTTTCTTAATTCACATTTTACTCACACACGTTTACTTCTGAACTCCCTGAAAATTTTCCTGTACCTTAACCTCACCCACCTCTGCCCTGCTCAAAAGACCTAGGCAGTACAGCATCCTTCATCTTAAAGGCAACTGAACATATGCTATTCTGAGCAAGTTCCATAATATCCAGTGTCCTTTCACAAAGTCCAAAGGATAAAAAGAATAATGGCAAGAGTTCTTTCAAGAACAGTTAGGATATTTTCCCATTAGTAAAAGGTATCTCCTGCTCCCAAGCTGTGAAATCAAGTACAGTATATTGTGAATATATCCATATGTAGTGAACCAAAAGATTCACTTGTAGTTTTTCAGATGCAGATAGATGTGCTTCAGATTTTCTCCATGTCATTCTCTTTTGGATCCGAATCTGATCTGTTAAATCTAAAGCTCTGTTTATCTCCATCCCCTCTTGACTATCATGGAGAATCTAAAAACACTGTTATACTTGCAGTGGTTTTAACTGTTTTTATTGTATTGTGAATTTGCTTTATAGGAAGCAATTTATAAATAATAAACTACTACTACTACTGATGATGATGATTACATCAAAGGAGCCCCTCCAGAGTGGATTCAGCCTGCCAAATTCCAGGCAAATCCACCTGGATGTTTTCATGTAGGGAACCTTTAATTTTTAATGTATTTCTTTTTTAAAAAAAGAACTGGTGCAAATTGGAGAGCTATTTGCCCTTCTGACGGGAGGGGAGCTTGCCGGATTTCAGCCAGATAGCTGTAGCAGTGTAGTGTGGGAAAATAGAAACGATGTTCTCCCCCCCTCCATATTTACTTACTTTTATTTATTTACCTATTTGGTGAGCAATCAGTTTGAAAACTGGAGGATTTGAAGAAGGTGCTCCTGGGTAAGAAGCTTGCCAAGGTTCAGACAAATAGTTCCTGGGGTTATCAGATGATTTTATTTTATGTTATCTAAAACTGGAAAAGTCACCATTTTCTCTCACCACTGTTGCCCCACCCCATCCCAGAAAATGTGTCTGTGAAGAAGAGAGTGAGAGCAAGAGATTTGCAGGGGGAGGGTCCGAGGGTGTGACTTTGGCAAGGTTTGAGCTGGGCTATGTGTCCTTAGCAGTGCCGGATTTACGTACAGTGGTACCTCAGGATAAAATAAAACATACATACAGCAACAGTGTAGGCTCCTATGATGTAAGTACAATGGGCCCTGCCTGCTAGCCTGCTCCTTATTCATCACAAAAAACAGCAGCAATTTGTTGTTGACAAAGGACAGCTGGACATATAAAGGGCCCCATTACCTTCAGTAGCTTAGGGCCTCATCAAACCTAAATCCGGCCCTGGTCCTTAGTTGCACCACCCGCATTCAGATGTTTGCATGATAAGTACAAAGACTGGAAGTGGTCATTTGTTTACTTATTGCATTTCTTAGTCAATTGTTTTTTAAGAGTTCAGGCAACTCTCAACTTGGGGTTACATTCCAGGGATAGCAGGCAAAGCTGAAATTGTGTCTAGTCAAAACATTGGGTTCAGTGGTGGGTGGAATTGCCAAAGGTCGTCCCCCCACATGCTTGCCCCTTTCCACCCCCTTTTGAGTTTTTATTTCTGCCAAGAATGTAAGGCTGAATGTGCACAAGTGTGTTGTGAGTTACCCGTAAAAGTTGTGAGTTACCTGTAAATGACCCAAAGCTACTTACAGAATAATACCAAGATTAAAACCATTGTTTCAAGTTGTGTTAGTTATTATTAAGAGCCAGGCTGGAGTAATATAAGACAAATAACTTTATTTACACAAGCTTGCATTCCTCCCCTAACTCTCTCTGACTCTCCTCCTCTGTTTCTTTATGGCTTGTGCTAAATCAATTCCTGGTTCCCTTCATCTATGCCTCCCCTTTGCGTAACTAAGTTTATCTCCTTGTCTGCTGTCCTAACCCTCTTACTTAGTTCCACATACATCGATAACAGCTATGGACAAAATTTTGAAAAGTGCCCTGAATCGAATATAGACAGAAGCCGCCTTGAAAATGGCAAACTGTGGCTCATCAGGGTTTTCGTTCACAGGGTTAGTTTCTAAGCACCTTTAGGTGGATACTCCTTTAAAAAACCCTTCAGACCTTTGCGCTAAAAGTGCATTGGCCTGAACATGTGTTTAATGTTCTCTAAATACCAGGGCTATGAAGCTCTCCTGGGTGGGCAGACATGTGCCATTGCCAGCCCCCTCCCTCCCCTCCCCTCCCCCGCCTCCTCCACATCTCTATGGGCTGCACGTAATTAGGCTATGAGGGTCACATGGCTTTTGTTTTTCCAAATGTCATTTTCCCAAGCATTTTTAGGTAATTTCATGCAGTGTTGGTCATTTGTCCTGTTTTATGATCTTTTTAATTATCTTATCATTTTATGATGTTCTAATAATATTTTTGCAGACTGCTATGGTTTTTAAATGAACTGATTTATAAATATTTTTATAAACAAACAAATGTGATCCACAAGCCTTAGTTCCCCAGCATGGTTATAAAGCGTTTTATTGATTTGTCTGGCGTCTCTACTTCCTACCAAATTGGGCTAGCATCTATGAACCAATCCTATGGCCATTTAAGGATCTAATTTTTATTCCCCTTCCCCCCCCAAATGTTTTGGCACTTGATGGATAAAATGCCACCTTCCTGCTTTTCAGCTGTTTGCATTACCCTTGTCTCCTCCCATAAAACTTAAATGCTCCTCTCATTTTATTATGGAAAAAAAAAAAGAGGAGGAGGATGGAAGTTTAATATTCTTTTCTCCCCCGAGAATTTGCTTCAGGGCTTTGTCACTCAGCCTTCCCTGTGAGAATCTGATGAACTCTTTGGTTTAACAAACTTTTCACATTCTAATCATATTCCCCCCACACCAAGAAAAATAAGAAAATAACCAAAACATATTAAAGAGACAGATGGAAATCTTTGCAATGCCATTGCAGATACATAGGGGGAAGTAATAAAAGAAAGGATGAGAGGCATGGGAGTGAGGTTTTTATTATGACAATTATAACTCTAAAAACATTTGAAGGTAGGTGGTAAGCTGGCATACTAGCTTACTGTTTCTTTGCAAAACCAACTTTTTATTTTAACTGGCCCAGAATGGGTCTCTGACATTTTAAATCCCTGCCCCACCCCATCTCCCAAACCCTTTGAACCTATTTAACTTTAGGAATTGGTGTTTGAGGTTGCTTTCTTCCTCTTTCTTCCCTCTCACTTTTTTTCTTTTCCATAATTTATTTTAGATTGCAACCCTATGAGCAGTTAGTTCTGGTTTTAACTGACCATAAGGTAAGTAAGCTGCTGTAGGAAGCTTTGTGGCTGAAGAATGGATTGCAAATGCTACAAACAAAATACAATGTAATGCAATGCAATCAATGCAATACAATGTATTGATTTGCATTTTTAAGCAAACCATCCTAATTTGCTGGTCCCAATGTAGATCAGAATGCAGCTGACAGACTGTACACTTCTCTGAATTTTGCAATGCAGTTTTGTTTCAAAAATGTATAAAAAAATGTGCATCTTAGAGGGAAATGTGCTGAAAATCACACACATGCATATTTCAGGGGAAGGAATAATGCATATAGAATGAGTGCAATTCAAATGCCCATTTAACATGGCAGTGTATTTTTTAAAGTAGAGGTGATAAAGCATGTGGGAAATGGTGGGGGTTGTAATAGGAGGATAAAACTACTCACCCCATTTCATTCTATTTTTTAAAAAACCAGGATTGATTTCTTTTTATTTTTTGTTTTTACAATGTCTCTGGAAATGCTGTGCAATTTTGTTTCAAACAAAACTAAAGCCAAAACTACTCATAAGTTTTCAGTCAGGTATTTTACACACAAGAACTTTCAGTGGTTTCGTAATTTCATTTGCTGCCTTGATGAGGAAAGCGACCCAGTTTATGAGAACAGCAGTTTTACTGGAGCAGTCGGTGTGTGCAAGCAATTAGAGAGGGACTGTCTCTGGAGAAAGGAGCTGAATTTTCACACCCTGTGGCTCCTGCCACCAGCCAGGAGCTCGAGGGCCATAGGGAAGCTGCACCCTCAGCCTCCCAGGAAGAACATCGTAGAAAGGAGGAGAACAGTCTGGCCCCTGGCATGACCCTGGCATCAGAACCCCCTTCTTCAAGGGAAAAGACTCTTGAGGCAGAAGTTGGTGGCCATCACTGCCTCATGTGGAAGTGAGTTCCATAGTTTAACTGGGTACTTTCCTTTATCTGTTCTGAATCTTCCAACCTTCAACCTCATTGGATGCCTGAAAGTTCTAGTGCTATGAGAGAGGAAGATTTTTTTCTCTCTACATCCACTTTTCCTCTATGCATAATTTTATAAACTTCTGTCATGTCACACCTTGCTCGGCTTTTCCTCTAAACTAAAGGTCAAGGTCAAGGGACCCCTGATCATTAGGTCCAGTCGCGGACGACTCTGGGGTTGTGGCGCTCATCTTGCTTTATTGGCAGAGGGAGCCTGTGTACAGCTTCTAGGTCATGTGGCCAGCATGACTAAGCCGCTTCTGGCGAACCAGAGCAGCGCACGGAAACGCCATTTACCTTCCCACCAGAGCGGTACCTATTTATCTACTTGCACTTCGTGCTTTTGAACTGCTAGGTTGGCAGGAGCAGGGACCGAGCAATGGAAGCTCACCCCGTCGTGGAGATTCGAACCGCCAACCTTCTGATCGCCAAGCCCTAGGCTCTGTGGTTTAACCCACAGCGCCACCTGCGTCCCCAAATGCTTGCAAAGAAAATGCTGAACCCTCTCTTCATAGATGAGTTGCTCCATCCCCTTGATTATTTTGTCTGCCCTTGTGTGGACTTCCTTACTGTTACAAAATCCTTTCTGAGGGCTTCACTGAGGATCACCGTGTTTCCGACTAACCAGAAACTTCTCACCACCTTCCATCAACTCAAGCAGAATGAAAACATACTCAATATTAACATCTAATAATAAAATTGTCATGATGGAAGCAATACTCATGAAGTAGTATATGTGCAAGATTAGTATGTAGGAAGAAATGTAAAATTTTCATGAATACAGCAATGAGAGCAGGATATTCAAAGTCTTATTATTGTTGCTAGGAGCTAGTGTGCTTGCTTTATGTCCCCAGCTACCATAAAATATAAAAATTTAGAACTGCTGATAGACCAGTTGGCTCCCCACCAAGAAATTTGTGTTGTAATATTCTTCTGGAAAAGTCCTCCATCTCCATGCGCTATAAATTCGCACATTCCACTTGGGGAAAGCAGAGCAAAATAGAATGATGTAAATTCTCAATTTTTATGTTGTTTGTTTGGATCTCTCCCCTTGTTATTCCAATTCATCAAAAGGATTTTCAATTTCATATATATCTATATATCCTGATATCGGGTGGGGGGGGGGCTTGGCCTTGGATGAATTGCTGTTGCGTTACAGAATGTTCACAAACATTCTAACTGATGATAGAGATAGGCATGAAATGCTGAATGCAGCAGCTGGAAAGGGTGAAATGAGCAACAGGGATGGACAGGAAGGAAATGAAGTTTGAACATGGAGATTTAGGACCAGGATACTAAGAAGTCTCTCATATGTATGTGTATGTGTGTATATATATATATATATATATATATATATATATATATATATATATATATATATATATATTATTCTCAATGCTATCTGAGACTCTGAACTTTGTCCATGTTTGGAGAACTTCAGTATCTAGTGCTAATAAAATTTGGGGACCCCCTTTCAGCTCGATATTCCAGCTTCTGCCACTGACCTCAGGGATCATGGGATGGAGAACACACTTGTCAGGTCTAGCTTGGCCATGGCACATGCAGAGATTTAAGAAGGCAGCACTGTTTCTATTCCACTGCAATATTTCCTCTTCCCAAAATTACTTTACAGTTGTACCTCTAGCTGTGGACATGATCCGTTCCATGGGTGCCATTCGCACCCTGAAAAGTCTGCAACTAGACCGGCGCTTCTGCACAAGCTCGGAGTATGATAGAGCGCTTCTGCGCATGCAGCAAAACCTGGAAGTATACACTTCCGGGTTTGCCGCGTTTGCAACCCGAAAAGCTGCAACATGAAGCAAACACAAGAGATATGACTGTATTAATATTGCGGTGTACTGTAGGAAATTTACATAATTTATGTAATTAATTGGGTAAATTATGCCAATTATGTTGGCATTATGTTATTTTGGTGCAAAGAAAACTCAGTGAAAATTAGGCAAAAAAGTGATTGATGATGTATTGTTTGCGGACTGAAAGCAACAGCATCAGTAAATACTGATTGTATTTGCTGGATTGATTTCCATTCTGAACATGGGTGCATAAGTTAAACACTGGCAAGGTCCGCTCCCATTTTCATTTGAGTCAGAATCCTCTGGCATCCTTAGACAAATGTCACTTCTGGCCCCCATAGTTTAAACTGGTCTTAGTCCTGTTCTCATGTTCTATGCACTGTCAAAATGCCACCTCGTGCCTTCTCCCCAGCTTGATGCGCACTGCAGTGAACATCGCCTAAGATTATAACCATGAGAACCTGGGAAGGCTTTCACTGTCCCACAAAGGTTGTCTATGATGATTACTGAGAATCAGAGTTTACTTTGGAGATTCAAATCAGAAGTGCAAAAGTGGCTTGATTTGGACCTAATTTGGGTCATATTCACAGGCGCCTCCCCAAGGAAGTATCACCTCTAGCCATAGGCATGGGGGGGGGGCAGATGTATTCCTGGAATTACTGATTGCCTTGCAGGAGGCCGCTCTCCCCATGAGCCTTCCCCCCCCTCAAGGATTTCATCATATGTAGGCATTGATTTCAATCACTAACCTATTTCCATGTATAACTCTCGCTATTTTTAAGCCTGAATAGTTCATAAATAGCATCACAGTTTTTTTCCTTTGCTACCACTGGATGGGGAGGGCAGAAGGTGCGACATACTGGTGTCCTACTTTTCTCCTTTTTTTAACTTTAGACTTCCCCAGGTGTTAAGCTTGCTGCAGCTTTCTCCTGCTTGCCTTGAAGAGACACCAAGGTCACAAGGTCGCTTATAAGATCCGGTGGTACAAGGTAATGTCATTTCATCAGAAAAACATCCTCTTGGGATAGCTTCTGCCTCACTGAGCCTGCATGGCCCATTGATACACTCAAGGCACAAACCCATGTTTCCACCAAGGGTTGTGAATCTAAATAAATAAATGTTGACTTCTTTGCTTAGCTTGTTCAGCTTCCAAGACACAGCACTTGAAAGATCAGTTGCAGAAGGATTGAGAAACAAAGATGGAGGGAGGGGCATTGAGAAGCAGAGAAGCATAGATGGGATGTTGCTTGTGCAAACAGTGCTGAAATCCCCTTGGGCTCCATCTACATTAAAAGCTGGGATTCTTCCTGATTTGCTGTTTGGGATGGCCGGCAAGGGCTGGTTTTAGCACCCTTCTGATTCCCTTCCAAACAACCGATCTCTGGGCACAGTCCAGATTGTTAAAGAAGGGTCATGCTGCTCTGTTTGATGTTTTGGAGCAGGGCCAGAAACTCAAAATGTGCATTTTAGTATTTCAGGCAATGTACTTGAAGGAGCCGAAGGGGCATTGGGGATGAATGAATCTGTCAATTTCATCATAGCTCATTTTCTCAGTTTTCCAATTTTAAGTTCAGTTTGTCACATCTCTGCATCAGTTTGGTGTTTTGTATTTTTTTTAAGTCTTCACAAAAAAAATCACCAACAGTTTAGTGTACATTTTTCTTAATACACATATTTTAAACCCCCCCCCATCCCTGAGAATAAACCCTTATCCTGCTTCTAGTAGCAACTGATATACCGTAATCATGAAAAGGAAATGTGGCCCAAGCTGCTACTTTATGATTCTCAGTGAGGAAGATCCAGCTGTCAGCAGACTGGAAGGATGCTTCCCGTTATAGTTGCCAGTGTGATTCCATGTTATAGACATCCTTTGGCCAATAGCATCTTAGTTGGCCCACTGCAGTTGCCATGGCTGCTTTGCTTGCCTCTCCCTCTGGGCTCAGTCTACACTATGTCTTAGAGAAAAACAACAAGGCATGAGGGAGGTCCTCTTCCTTGCTACTTGTTTGGAGGGGGCAGCTGCACAGGCAGCAACAGGAAGAGGGGTGGGCCTTGACAGGGATCCAGTGTTGTCGTTTCCTGACTCAAGTTCTAATAATGGCTCAGGTGGGACTGATCAAAACCAGTAGGTAGAAAAGTAAGCTTTGTGTCCAAACCAAGCAGCAATGGAGCAAGGAGAAGAGGCAGCAATATCCAGGCCTGTGACCCCCAAGAGTTAAAGATGAAGAAGAAGAAGAAGAAGAAGAGGAAGAAGAAGAAGAAGAAGAAGAAGAAGAAGAAGAAGAAGAAGAAGAAGAAGAAGAGGAGGAGGAGGAGGAGGAGGAGGAGGAGGAGGAGGAAGAGGAGGAGGAGGAGTTTGGACTTGATATCCCACCTTTAACTCCCCTTAAGGAGTCTCAAAGTGGCTAACAATCCCCTTTTCCCTTTCTCCCCCACAACAAACACTCTGTGAGGTGAGTGAGGCTGAGAGACTTCAGAGAAGTGTGACTGGCCCAAGGTCACCCAGCAGCTGCATGTGGAGGAGCGGAGATATGAACCCGGTTCACCAGATTACGTGTCCACCTCTCTTAACCACTACACCACACTGGCTCTCATGAAGGATTGTTGGTCACATTGTAATTATAGCATGTGCCCAGGATCTCTGATAGGCTTGCTGGGCATCAAGGTCTGACTTGACCTTATAAGGGTTTTCTTCTCCTTCTCAGAGGCTTCAGGGGAAGGAGGGTAGAATGAAGAGGGGCAAGTCATTTCTCACAGGGCTTCTCCTCAGCCTTCTCTCTCCATTTGAAAACTTAAACCAACTTCCCTTTCACAGTACACACTCTCACTCTTATTCCCAGGTAAGTGGGGTTAGAAATGCAACCTGAGTCCGCAATCTTAGTTACTGCCAGTCACTTTTTATCATATGATATCTAAGCTTGCTGTTAACATAGAATGAACACTTCCTAAAAATGAATGTTCCGAGCAAATTAAAAAGAGAGGACAAAAATATGATTCTTTTTCTTCACTTTTAAAGTTGGTTTTAATTTTTTTAAAATAAACTTAATGTTAAATAGAAACATCCAAAATGTGTGTGAATGTGATTTGGTAACCAAAAGCCACTGCAAATATGACATCTCCACTTAGCCATTCAGAGAAAGGTGACGTGGTAGTCAATAAATGCAAGTGTTAGGTACAGGCAGCAGCACATCCGGTTCAGCCTATTACTCCTGCTCAAGACTGGCAGCACAAAATGTTCAATGTGAAGTAGTAAAAATCCAATTCCTGTCCTCCTTTATGCATTTCTCAGCTTCAGCAGATTTATCGTTGCCATTGAGTAAATGAGTGGTGGAGAGATGTTTCCTTTAATAAACATGAGATGAATAATGTTCCTCGGGCTCACATCAGAGAAAGTCTTGAAATAAAGTCACCTGAATGAAACTCTTTGACAAGGAAGGCTGGATATTGTGTTTACTGTCCTCACGAATTGCAATGAAACGGACTTGTTGGTGTGCAATTACTGAAGTGCAAAGCTAGAGGAGACGTGAAAGTCATCGATGCCCAGCTTCTTTTCTTGGGAACCTCCACATTTGTGAAATAGGCTACGGAGAAGCGAAAGCTATTGATTGTAGCTGAAGATCACAAAGGTTAAAATAAATGTATTGCCCTGTTTTTGTGATGGAATCTTGTATTCTGCATGCACTTATTCTGATGCATACTTTTGGTTTGTGATCTGTGTATTACCAGTATGTGTGTGCATTGGCCTGGTTGGCCAAAGAGCAATAAACCAGTCATCCATATATGCATTTTTGTACACATTTCTGGTTGCAGAAATCCACACCAGTATTTGGAGATGCCAGGGATTGAACCTGGGACTTTCTGCATGCAAAGCAGATGCTCTGCCACTGAGCTATGTCCTTATGACAAGTCCACATATTTCTGAAACAGAAGATAAATATCTCCCGAGCTGACTCCAAGCTCTGAACTTCATGTGACCCTGGCACGTGCTCCTTCTTTTGGCTGCAGCTCCTCAAACAGTGAAATGGAGCACCTGGTCCTTCCAAGTGCAATGTTAATTGAAACACAGCGCTGTTTTTCCGTGGTGCAGCATATACAAATATTATTCCTCCTACTGGAACATTTGAACAACGGGAACAAGGGGGAAGATCGATAATTCTTCTATTAGATAATTGAAACATGCCACATGATTTACGCTAATGTACCTGTTAAGCAATAAGTAATCAGGCCCAAGCAAGCCTTGCATATGAGATGGAAATGTTTGATTTAACACTCTGTAGAAATGCCCCAAATGAGTTAGTCTGGGAACTGCATGTTAGAGATCACACCAAATTTCACCTGAAGTGAAATTCAAGGAGAATTTGAGGTGGGGGTTCCTTCTCAGGAACAGCATCTGGGGGATTTTCAGGGAAGCTATATTGATAACACCTGTGTGAATCCACCAGGGCATATATGCACACACCTGAAATTGAATGTCAGCAATAAAAGTTTGTTGACCCCTGGTTGAAGTGGTATATTAGTGCTTTAAATCTATGGTGTGGGCAAGCCTGGAGGGTGATGAATTCAAGGAATTAACACTTCTGAAGAAAGAGGGGAAAGGAGGACCCCCCAAAGGTTTAGATTAATTATATCTAGAACTTCAACACCACACCCCATTTTTGCTCCATTATTGAAACACATCAAGATATGCCATAGCTGTCAACGTTTCCCTTTTTTAAAGGGAAATTCCCTTATTCTGAATAGGATTCCTTGCAAAAAAAGGAAAAAGTTGACAGCTATGGGATATGCAGAGAGCTACAAACAGAACCACCATTGGAAGCTCTGAGGGCATAAGAATTTACATAAGGTTGAAACTGAATGGATCCAGGTGGCTATTTTGACCAGATGTGCTGACCCAGAGTTCCTTCTCCCCTTGTTTGTGCAGCTATTTGTCTCTAATCATATCAGATAATGGAGTAAGTCCCTTTTATGACTCTTGTTAGGAGGTTACACCAGTGACCCTGATGCAGCACAGTTCTCTCTCTCTCTCTCTCTCTCTCTCTCTCTCTCTTCCCTGAGAAATAAATTCATTCCCCATCTATGGAACAGCAAGGAGGAGGGTGTGCTAAAAAAAAGGAAAAAAAAGACTGGTCGTGGCATGCAGCGCATGCACATCAAATGTGAGGCCAGTAATGAGGCTGGGCCTGGTGGGGCCAGGGAGTTAATTTCTGCTCTGCAACTAATGAGATGGCAGACAGGCGGCAAGGAAGACGCTGAGGCCGTGGGACCCACACAGGCAGCATAATTAATCCTTGCCTCGTTAAGAAGTGGTGGCACCTTCAGGACATGCTAATAGGATCCTCTGCTTCGGATTGCCCTGCATTTGTTTTGACCTCTGCTTTCAACACTAGATCTTATTAGCAAAGGGCTTCTGTCTTATATCTTACTTGTAAGACATGGCAATGTCAAAGGTGCTTTTTAGAGCAGAACACACAGTTCATATGAATGCCACCAAGGGCTTGAAAAACACCTTCCCATTGTTATTTTATTTATTTTATTTTATTTCTGACTTTTGTATACCACTTTTTTGTCATAACGACTCCCAAGTAGCTTTCATGTATCAATAAAAGCAACCACACATCCATATTAGTCAATGCACAGTTTCATTCCATTTCCTGATAAGAGCAACAATCCAGGTTGAAATTTCGTCTCCCTAAAGCTTCAGAAAATAGGTGGGTTTTCTCCATGTTGCAAAAACCCATAAAGGTTGGCAAGGGGAGGGAACTGTGTGATTGCAGTGCCACTGTGGAAAAGGTCCTGTTCTGGATCTGGAGCAAAATTGTTGGCAAGTCTGCCAATATCTATGTTTGGGTCAGGCTGTATGGATAGAGGCATTCTAGGTCCCATATCATGAAGAACCGTATTGTTTAATGTTTGCACCTCAAATTGGGCCTGGTAACATACAGGCTGCCAGGGCAGAGTCCTCAGAATAGGTGCTTATATAACACAACACCACAGTGCTGGCTAGTACTCTCAGGGCTGTATTCTGTAGTAGCTGTAGCTTTCAAAGGGCAGCCCAATTAGAGTACATTACATTAGCCTATACAGGAGGTAACCAGAGGGTCATAACTGAGACTTTTGGCTGAAGATGGCAATGAGTAAGGCTGTTCATCCTTAGGCTTCACGGCCTGTTTTAATTTGTTTTTATTTTGAATAGTTTTAAAGTCAGTTGGCTCAGCTGTTAATGTTAATATTAATCGCAGCATGCAGGCAAGGAGCATATCTGTTTTGTCTTTTCTTAGTTTTACGTGGGCTTAAAAGCCATATTTTTAATTGGAGGGCAGGTGCTGGGAAAGCATCTGTTTTGACTCAGCATTTAGTATTTAGCTGATAAGGAAAGATTAGAAGCTCATTAGAAGCATGTTTCTCATGAGTGGGTGTCACCATTAGCTGTGACAACAGGACATCTCCTTTCCTCCCCCACCCCCAAGGTTTCCCACCACCACCACTACTGAAAGTGAAAGCAGGAGGACCTGTATCGGCAACTTGGAAATACTGGGTTGTACTCAACATAGTGCAAAGGTGAATGTTCCATTAAGACAAGGATTTTTCCTGCACAATGGTATATTATCTTGCCTCTCCTCTCCCTGTGTGCCCCCTAAATCTGTTCTGAGTTGTTCCTTCAACCCTGAAGCAGATTTGGGGATGGGGTGGGTGGGGTGTGCAAGGAGGGGAGGGATAAATTCCCTTGTGCTGGTGCTCATTTTTGTGTGAGTGCAAGAACTTAGTTGAATACCACCTATCACCTTGAACCCAACCTCATTCTGGGGCATCAGAGTGGCATTGGGAGGGGGGAGTGAATAGCAACCACCACCCAAAAGACAGATGGGAAACACTTGGTGAAAATTCTGCAAAGTTGCCTTTCTTTAAAAATAAAAAAAACTCAGCTATGTTCTCAGGAAACTGTCTACTGGATTTTTTTGACTCAGCACAAGCTTGTGTGTTGGGTATCTTGCCAGAATACTGGGAATTAAATATCACCTTAGTTCATATAGTTTGTCAGCCAAACAAATATCCAATTCTGCAATTAAATGGGTCTCCAAGGCCCTCTACAGTCTAGCTTCTCCTTCCCCATCTCTCCCGTGCCAGCTGGGCATGGATACTAACTTGATTATTGGGTTCTGTTTCCTAGACACTCCCTCTTAGACCTATCATACCAATTCAGCCTAATGTGCCTTGTATTTGTACATCCTGGATGCTGTGCTTGCTTGTTAGAGGAACCCTAGTGGAAAATCAGCCCCTCCCTGCCAGCCAGCCACTTCCACCCACAAGCCTGGGGATTTGTGTTGTGATGTGTCTGATCTCCTAGCACTAAGATATCCACAGCTGGTGTGTGTGTGTGTGTGTGTGTGTGTGTAGGTTGGCACTTGGTGCTTATTTTTCTGTCTGAACATGTGAGTTGCTGCTCTGGATGCTCTGCCAGACAGAGAGAAAATCAGTAATGAGAACTGCAAAATAACTGAAGAGCGGGGGGATGTTGGATGGATGACAAATATCAGCAGAGCCAAATAGAGTGGAGATCTAGTGGTACAGCGGCACGGACAGAATTGGAGAGATACAGCAAATAATCCAGCAGGGGTTCTGGGGCTGAAATAGAGCAAGGCTGGGAGCTGGATCAGCACCTGGGACTGGCATTTTGGGGAGATGTCTAGGCCCGGGTATACTGAAAGGGCTCACAGCCCAGACTTTGCTTACATTTCCACTAATCCCCACCATCTCCCAGAAGGAGGGAGCAAAAGAGCAAGCATGTATTTGCTCCACTTCCTTGCTGCTATTGACTCACCCATTGGCTTTCTGAGTAACTAACTGCATGGTTGTCAAAAGTCATTGAAGCTTGACATCTCTATTTTGCTATGTCTATTTTGTATTGTTTTGGCTTTAAATGTATTGATTGGGTTTTGTTGTGTTTTTAACTGGTTTGTTTGCTAAGTTTTTTTACACATTGCCCTGAGACAATTTTTGGGTTTTGTGCCACTGAATTGTGTCTTGGTAATTTAGTACCCTCATGACCTGGGCTGTCCCTGCCCACCCAGACTGGGTATTGGCTCCTCTTGGTCAGGAAGGAATAAGAGAAGTCTTCCTGTTCCAGATGAGTCTTGCTTGAGAAACCAGGTCTTCCTGAGCTTTGGAGCTTTCCAGTGTCCTTGGTTGTCATTCGGTCCAAGCTTTCAGCTTCTTCTTCATTCCCTGACATCTGGTTAGTCCTCCAGTTCTGACTTGCTCTTAGATACTGATTACTACTAAATGTTCCTACAACTTTTGACTAAACTCAGATTGCTTCCCATAGCTGAGCCCTGAGAAATGTCGATGCTACTGGGTCCCCTTACCCATATGTAACAACGGTACTTGTCAGATGCTTCATAGAATTATGGTGTATTCTTATTTCCTCAACAGTAATGGTGTCCATCTTCCCTAACCTCTCAAAATTCTCAACCCTTCAGTTGTCCTTTGGCCCTGATGCTCTGGCTTACTCCTCAATCCTGCCTCATGGTTTGATCTTGAATCCTGGGGAACTATTTGATCCTTCCTACTGGCTTCATGCCACAGCTCCTGGTAAGGTCAGCCCTGAGAATAGGATGGTGATGATGATGATGAGCTGCTATCTGCTTGCTCAAGTCATCTGCCGTGGATGGGATAGGGGTCCACCAAGTGGTATCTTTCTGAGCACCTCCAGAATCTAGCATCTAGAATTTGAGGATGCTCAGAATGATTCTGCAGATTCTAGGGTTAGCCCTGTGGGTAACAAGCAGAATGCCCACTAACATTTTGATAAGCCCAACATTTTTTGTGTGAGAGCATTTGTGCTCAGAGCATCCCTTATTTCTTCGCATCCATCTGTCATGAGCCCTGGAGGGGCTGGTCCAATCAGGAAATGTGGAGAAATGTCTTCAGCCTAAGAGCAACATTCTCTTTTGGGTAGCCTGCCAAGGGCCACACAGCAGTGGTGGGTGGCACCAGAGGCAACAGGGAAAGGCACAAGGAAGGTAAATGTTACCTTTGTACAGTAGGCCAGTTTCTGCTTGCACACACAACACCCCTCTACACCCTCCCTTTAGAGACACAGTCCAGCCGGGCAAAACATGCAAGGAGAGTGTGGAACATGGCTGGGCATTGCCTTGGTAGAGGGTGTGTGGTCAGGGGAAAGCTCCAAGGGTCAAAAGAGAAGCCCAGAGAATTGCATTTGACCCACCAGCCTGAGGTGTCCCTCCTCCCACATTACAGCATAATGTGGCAATGAGATCACTATAGGAAATACTTCCTTCAGTTTGCCCAAGTATACCCTGGATATTCTAAAAAAGCTTTTGTCTTCTGGAAATTGTGTCATTTCAGCTTTACATGGAATATTTTGCTATTTCACCTAACCACCACCTACATTTCTATCCCACCTTTCAAATACTTCCCAGGACAGCATTTTCCTCCTCTCTCCACAGAGCCATGGAGCTTTGACCAATCTCTCTGTCATGGCTCATCATGTTCAAACAGAGGCCTTCTCTTCCTAAGGCACCAGCCTTGGGCTGCCCTTAGCTAATGTCATTTTGTCAAAACAAGCTGATAATCTCTGGCTCCAACTCCTCCTTTTCCTCCATGTTGGACAGGGTGAGACTGGAGTGGTGAGAGTCATCTGGCAAAGAGCACATGTCCCTGGGGAAGACAAAGCATTGGCGATTAAGTCTCTCCATGTTACTGACACTTCCCTCTGTCTCATGACATGAGCCTTTATTATAGCCAGGAACCAGCTGATCCACTCTCCTCGTTGCCCCTGTTCCAACATCTCTGTCCTATCCTCAGTCTAGCATTTTCCACAGGACACTTCAAGTGGACTGAGCAATGCAGATTTTAGATAATAGCAGTGGGTGGAGTGGCAGCACTTGCCTGGCCTTCTGTTCTCATGATCAAAATGTATCTTTAAACGTGGTTTTAGTATGCTGGCAACCTAATAAGCAGAAGCCCTAGTCCCAACTTGTGTATTTGTCAACCTGGCAAGTTAATATCTGTTAGAGATCAAGGCTGGGGGTTGGACTTGATGATCCTCAGGGTCTCTTCCAACTCTACAATACTATGGTTCCTCTGTCTATATGTTTGCACTGTGTTTACCTCACTGCCACCTCTCCCTCCCAGTAAGTTACAGAAATGCTAGTGTTGGAGGTCAAGGAAGCACACATACCCCTCCTGCTACTGAGATTAGGATATGTGAAATTTCCCCCAGAAGTGTCCTGTTGACATTTCACCCAGCAGGAGTGGCTCTCCAAGCAGCTGTTCTTTGATCTGCGATGTGGAGACAAAAAAAAGGAGGAAGAGCCTTGTGATGGGTGAATCTGTCCATTTTGGCTTCTCTCCGTTCCTCAGTTTTTCATTCTGAAGTTCAGTTCTCCATGTTTCCACATCAGTTTGTGATTATTATTACTATTTTGAAAAAGCCCTCATGAAAACTCATCAACACCTTAGAGATCCCCCCCCCCCAATATACATGTCTTTGTAGGCAATTTTGCCTATTATACACATTTTTGCAACAGAATTTATCCTTATATAATGCATTTCAAAACACGATTTTCACTAATATATGCAATTTTATGCATACTTTACCCTAGTGTGTGCATTTTTGTATGCACTGTTTGACTGGAGAAGTGTGCCATTTTAAGGATTACAGTGGGCCAATAGGCCTGACTCAGTACGAGGCATTTTCATGTTCATGTGATGACTCTAAAAGGGAAATAAAACATAAAGGGGGAGGGAGAGAGAGAGAAGAGGAAGAATAATGAGAACACAGTCAATAGCTATAGTGGCAGGGAAAGTTGTATTCATTTGAAATCACCAACCAACCACTGGGCCATAGGTACAGAAAAGGTATGGTTTACAGAGAAGGGAGCTTGTAGAGATGAACTGCTAGGGGGGGAGAGAACTCTTTCCTGCCCTTCAAGGAGTCACACAACCCTGCTTATTTAGGCTCCCCCAATACAACAGGCCGACTTGGGCTTGGAACTACGATCGCTGCCACAAGCACATGTGCTAAATCAAAGACAGCCATTCCACTGAGACAGGAAGCTGACGCAGCATCTTCCTCCCGTCACTTGTGAAATGGGCTGAGTGACACGTTTACAAGGCCGAGTGCAGTCAGGTCACCCAGCCATGCTGAGGTATTGCTGAAAAGCTGCCCAGTTTGCATGGATGGAAAGGCTGTCCACCTTCAGCGCCCTGCCGCTGCCTGACATCTGTTTACTTTATCTAGTTCCTTTCTCTGGCCATGTCCTTTGCGTCAAGAGTGATCGACACCCCTCCGGAATGAGGTCAGGGGGAGGCCAGCTAGATTAAGCACTGTAGGGAGAAGACAAACCTGTTTTCTGGGGGACGTGCTACGCAAAATGGGTTTCTTCCAGTGGGCAACCAGAGGAGCGCTATCAGGCAATCAGACTTTGAAACTATTTTAAGCAGACCCTGACCAGGGGCTTTGCATGTTTAGTTTCTCCACTCATTTTTCATTATTGGAACCTCTTTCTTTAGTTGGTCATTCATTTAGCCAATCACACCCACCTTTATTATTAGATTTGATTTGATTGCTCCTGTTTCCTTTTGTTTCCCATTGATTTCAATGGGTGACTCAGATGCTCTTCAGCTGCCTGCAACTTGTGCGTTTTTATTCAAATTAGTATGTCATATTCAGGCATGCTAGTGCCTCTCCAAGGGATTGCTCTGCCAAATTTCAAACAGGTTGTAAAACAAGGACTCTTCATTTTAAATTTAGTATTTGAGGGTGGGGGGAATCTACATGGACACATAGCCTAACAACTACCTTAAATCATTAAACTGGATTCAAAGTATAGCTGCTGGCCTTTACAAACTTTCCTAGGACTAAGCTGCATTAAACTCCAGATATGGGTAAGATTCTGCTATAAGTTAAGCCTCATGTGGAATATATTGTATGGCCAATACCACAAAGAGTAGCCCTGTCTCCAATACAGTGGTATCTTGGTTTACAACCATAATCTGTTCCGGAGGTCCATTTGTAAACCAAAACAGGTTGTAACTCAAGGCGCGCTTTCGCCAATGGGGCTCCCCCCCCAAAAAAAAGTTTGTAAAAAAAGAAAGAAAAAAGGGTTGTAATCCAAAAAAGGTTTGCAAACTGGGACACACACTTCTGGGTTTGATGTGTTTGTAATCCAAAATGTATGCAAACCAGACTGTTTGCAAACCAAGGTACCACTGTAATGCACCCTCCTCTTCCAATAAATGTATATGCAAATGGTAACATTTATAGTGAAAGGGCCTCTGAATGCATACACACAAAGGCCCACTGCCTACAGACATTTCTGGTGTACTTGTCGGTGTCAGGTGGAGGCCTAGTTGGGTGTGCATGATGTGCGGGTGGGGCCCCTCTTTTTGATCCCATGTTGATGAACACAGGAGTTGTAATTCCTACATATGGCTTTAGATTGGATCCAGACTTATCATTGTTTTGCAGGTGTGATTCAAACTCATACCAGAAATGTCGGTTTGGCAATTAAAGTGGATTAAAGCACTCTGCCACTCTGGTAAAACACATCTACTTAAAAAACAACAACAACCCTGGGGAAATGCACTCAAAAATATGGGATGAATGAATGAGCAACAGAAAGATGTGGAAACATCATACAAGGAAATTGGGATGAATGTTTGTTGTTGTGTAACCTCCACACAAAAACCTCCAGCACCAATGCTCCAGACACCCTCTTTATTGAGCATCCATCCTGATTTGTTTGCAGGGAGATTGGGGAGAAGCAGCCTCTCTTTTCTTTGCTCTCTCCCTCTGCGTACAGATGGGACGCAAAGTGAGAGGCCAAACATATGAGAATCGGTGACATCCGTGAGAAGAGCAGGGCCCACTGATGACATCTCACAATGGGAAAGGACAATAGTAATGCATGAAGAAGGTCTTATGTTCAATCCCAGGCATCTCCATCTTGGACTGGGAATATCCCCTGCCTGTAACCTTGGAGAGCTGCTGCCTGTTGTGGTAGACAATACTAAGTCAGATGAACCAATGGTCTAACTTAGTGTAAGGCAGCTTCCTGTGCCCAAAAATCTGGGCCTGTCACTGGAAGAAGGCAACTACTTCTCCACCAAGCTTCCCATCCCTCATGCAATTGATGGCTTATGAAGCTCATCTGCACTCTGCTGGTATCTCTGTATGCTTGCCACTTCCCTGCTCTTTTGATGTCTCCACCTGCTGACTGTGAGCAGTCAGACATAGGTACACATGCTGTGCACTCTGACTACTCCAGTTGTCCCATCGTAACATGCATGGCAGGCCTCTCAAATATCCCAGAATTAAACTGAATGCTAGCCAAATGAGAAACAGGAAGTGATAACGACTTTTGTCCATCCCTACCTGGCGCTGCAAGGGCCGTGCTGCTGCTGCTCCCTTGGGAGTGGCTGAGAAGTAGATAATATTAATAATAATCATAATAATAATCATAATAATTTATTATTTGTACCCCGCCCGTCTGGTTGGGTTTCCCCAGCCACTCTGAGCGGCTTCCACAGAGACCAAAAATACACTAAAATGTCACGCATTAAAAACTTCCCTGAACAGGGCTGCCTTAAGATGTCTTCTGATGTCTTCTGAATAGTTGTTTATCGCTTTGACATCTGATGGGAGGGCGTTCCACAGGGCGGGCGCCACTACCGAGAAGGCCCTCTGCCTGGTTCCCTGTAGCTTTGCTTCTCACAATGAGGGAACCGCCAGAAGGCCCTCGGCGCTGGACCTCAGCATCCGGGCAGAACAATGGGGGTGGAGACGCTCCTTCAGATGAAGCCTCCCCCTGGCTCCCTTTGCCCTTCCTTCTCCTCTTGCTTTGGCCTTGTTCCTTGGAGCCCACTAAGAGGAACAGCTGTGGGACCCAACTTTGCCTGGCTCCCCCTGCCAGTATATTTTGCAGCACCACATTGTAATAAAGGTAAGGTAAATGTACCCCTGCCCGTACGGGCCAGTCGTGTCCGACTCTAGGGTTGTGCGCCCATCTCACTCAAGAGGCCGGGGGCCAGCGCTGTCCGGAGACACTTCCGGGTCACGTGGCCAGCGTGACATCGCTGCTCTGGCGAGCCAGAGCCGCACACGGAAACACCGTTTACCTTCCCGCTAGTAAGCGGTCCCTATTTATCTACTTGCACCCGGGAGTGCTTTCGAACTGCTAGGAGGCACCACATTGTAATAGCTTTTGCTAATAGTAGCAGTATCAAACCCCACTGAAGGCGTCATCAGGTTTGAGGAAGATGTGTTTCTCATTTGATTTTACATCTTGTACATGATTTCTTGCCATTGTGAGCTCCTTCTCACCAACCTCCTCCTTCCTCTCTTCTAACATGAATAATATTGACTTTTCTAAAAGAAAGTTCATCTTCATTGGTCTGTTGAAAATTAAATTTTGCTCTAACCACCTGCCGTTGGTTGCTGTTATCTGTCATATCCAGACTTCACTACTGGCCCTAAAATGTTTTGAAGTTCTGCTATGTAAAGATTGGGATCCAAGGGAATCAAAATGCTTTATACAGTGAAGTGATGGCATTGCACTCAGAGACTCACCTCCTAGCCCAATATCTGCTGTTACTTTATTTTGAGCAACCAAGGAGCCAAGCTCCTTGCCGCAGTTCTTCCCTCCTTGAGAAAGATCATTTCCATCCGATGTCTCCAGGCAGAGGTGGCACTGCAAGTCCAAAGGAATTCACAGATATTGCTCAGGGACTCTGGGTAAACTCTCTGAGGACTCCTGTCTCCCACAATCACCTCCATAAAATGAAGAACAGAACAAAAAACTGCAAGCAAATATTTCCCCAGCCACTCTGGATGGTTCCCAACAGAATATTAATAACAGAATCAAACATTAAAACCTTCCCTAAACAGGGCTGTGTTCAGATGTCTCCTAAAAGTCAGGTACTTGTTTATTTCCTTCACATCTGGTGGGAGGGTGTTCCATAGGTTGGGTGTCACTACCAAGAAGGCCCTCTGCCTGGTTCCCTGTAACCTCAGTTCTCGCAGTGAGGGAACCACTAGAAGGCCCTCGGAGCTGTCCTGGCAGAACGATGAGGATGGAAATGCTCCTTCAGGTATACTGGGCCAAGGCCGGTTAGGGCTTTAAAGGTCAGCACCAACACTTTGAATTGTGCTTGGAAACGTACTGGGAGCCAATGTAGGTCTTTCAGGACCGGTGTTATGTGGTCTCAGCGGCCATTCACATTTACTTAGAATATAAGAAGAGCCTGCTAGATCAGTCCAGTATCCCATCAAGTCCACCACCCTGTTATAATTGTGGTCAACTCACAAGCAGGACCTGAGCACAAGATCACTCTCCTTTCATCTGGTTTCCAGCAACTGGTATTCAGAAGCATTTCCACCTCCAACCATGGAGGCAGAACATAGCTATCATGGTTAGTAGATGTTGATAATATTGTCCTCCATTAATCTGTCAAATCCTCATTTAAAGACCTCCATGTGGGAATGAGTTCCATCTGTCATGAATATGAATCTCTCTTGAAGGGCAACATTAGATTCAATGGTTGTTGCAGTTAGGAGTTGTGACATCAGAGGCAGGCTGAAAGCCCAACCTACTTACTGTAGTTAGGAACAAAGGAAGCTGCCTTCTACCAAGTCAGGCCAATGGTGCACCTATCTCAATATTGTCTACATTGATTGACAGTGACTCTCCAGGGTTTCAGAGTGGGGTCTCTCTCAGCCCTGTCTGGGATTAAAACTGGGACCTTCTGCATGCAAAGCTGATGCTCTGCCATTGAATTAAGGTCTTTCCTCACTGAGTTATGATCCTTTCACACACAGAGTTATTTTCTAGGATGTAGGGATGGGGGAGAAATTTGTTTTTCTTTTCAGATTAACAAGAAACCACCCAATTTGCACTTCTCACAACAATATGCAAACCTAAACCCAGCTATCCATAAATTCTCCAGCTTTTATGCTGCAGTTCTCTAACCAAACAAGGCATTTACTGGAAGAAAGTGTGCATGGAAATGTATGTGAAAAATAACATGAAAAATTATATGCAACAATGCATTCATTATATTGGGGAAAATGCTTACAAAAATGTGTTCAGTGGTCCAAAATGCAGACAAAAATGCTCTTATTAGGAGAAATGTCCACTAAATTGCTGGTAAATTTTCATGAAGTTTTTTTTTTTTTTATTAAGGGAATTGTTGCAGAAATGCGGGGAATTGAATTTAAGATTGGAAAAATGAGAAACAGAGAGAGCAGATACTGACTGATTCATCCATCCTTATGCAGCGGTTATGTCCATACAAATGACACGTGAATAGGGCTTATGTAATAACCCTTCAAATATTGGCAAGGTTAGAAACTGAACAACTTGTCTTTGCACAGGGTTGATTTCTTCAGGAGATGGAGGATGGGATTTCACTTTGCTTTCTATAGGCATGAATTACCTGGGTGTGTAGTGTATGTGAGTAGTCTTCAGCCTTTTCAGAGCCAGGACCCACTTTGAATCCAAACGTGCATTTGGGGACCCATTTCTTAATCCTTTGCCATATATTTGTAAGGTAGTAGGGCTGCTGTGGTGACCCACCTTGGATCAAGCTATGCCCCACAGGTGGGACCTGACCCACCAGTTGAAGACAAGTGGCATACATTGCAGTGTGCCTTCTGGGACGTTGTTGTGAAGAAAAAGGGCTCTGCGGATCCTTAAGCCAATCCCCTCCTGAGTATGTTGCTGTATTGTCTCTCCCTCTGCCTCCCTCTCTCTCACACATACCCTGTTGGAGAATTTTAAATAACACCTCAACAAGTCATTCGTAAAATAAATGGAGAGTGTTCAAGGGTGGAATCCAATCATTCTTCTTTTTCTCTATACACAATGATAAAACAGAATGCCAGCGTACTGATTCTCCAGAAAGGATTTTCTCCAGAACAGACACCACTAGCACTTTTCCTGCTGAACTCAGGGAAATGTTTACAGCAGAGGTGGGGTTGGGGTGGGGTGGAAGAAATTGGCAAATAATAGAACTGCTATCGCATACATTTCAGGTCTCCTGTTGATTCATTAAACTCCGTGGGAGTTTACATTCATTCCAGTGACCCAGGTGCAAGAGAGCTGAAAAAGTCAAAACAAAGCTCTCGAAAGGTAAAGGCAGAATCAGGCTCTTGTCAAAAGTCAGGCAAGATGAGAAATTTTTTTGGAGTTGTACTCAACAAAAGGGTTGGAATTTATTAATTTATTAGCATTTATGGACCTCTATTGCTATTTATTCATTTCAATGGGTCTCCTCTGAGTAGGACTAGCATTGTTTACAGCCCTGGACTGGAATTAAGAGGGATATGCATGCAGGGATAGGGTACCATCTTGAATAAAATATTGGGGGGGTGCGCGCAATGATCTCTGGCAGGCAAGCAAGCCTCCAAAAAGAAGTAATGACTCCCGGAAAGTTTATGTACGTTTATTTACAAAAAGACACATCCCGAGCCGGGCTTCTCGCCTGCTCAAATTTACATTTGTTGTGCAGTCTGAAGTTTTGCTGCTCCTACACAGCAGGAAGGACACCAGACTCCTCCCTTTCTCCTCTTGCCCTTCTGTTGCCATCTGATTTTATCCCAACGTCTAGATCGGGGACTGAGAGGCTGACATTCTATCTCCTCCCCACTCTCACTCGACCCAGCCTCAGATTCCTGCTTATCTGCTGATTGCCTAGCAACACCCTGGCTGCCTTCCAACTCTTCCTCTTCTTGAGAGCTAAAAGTGTCTTCCCCGTGAAGGGCGGCCAGACAACCCTTTATAGATTCTGTCAGGCAATTCTCATCTGCAGAGTCGATTCCTCATTCACTTTCTGAGTCTAACTCATCCCCTGCACTCTAGGGGGCCATGTTCCTGATTGGGGGGGACCCAGGTAAGCCCCACAAATATACAGATGTACATATACAAATCTTATGCAAACCACTGACCTCTTTTGTCCTCTTTTCTGGTGACACTGCATCTCTGATGCTGGGGTTTTAAAGATGCCTCAGTGGCCATGGTAACCATAACTATCTGGCAGTGGGTTGACAGTCCTACTGTGCCAGTGTCCTCTGTTGGTGCCATGTAATCATCCCTCCTCCCGATCCTGCCCTGGTTAGCCTTCAGGAAGAAGGGGCAAAAAAACCCTCAGAGAGCCACTGCCTTCAAAGGCATTCAAGAGGTCAACTGATTTCCAATCTGCCCTTGATCAATCTCCAGGAATGTGAAAAACAAGCCCCTTCGAGGAGCATCTCCTCCATAGGCCATTTATCAGCCTTGGATCCGGCACTCTCTTTAGTCTTTTTATTAGTTCTGCTTGTGGGAGACATTCACACACAGAGGCCTTGCTTAATGCGGCGAGTGCAGTACATATTTCTGTGTTAGAGGTAGCCATTATTCACTAGGCGGTGGGGATGTGATGGGGAGTTAATGAAGCCCTACAACGAAAAAGAAAGTGCCTCTTCCGTCTGCCTCCTCCCTGCCGCCACCCCATCCCATGCCTACAGTTTTGTCCACAGCCTGAGTTTTCTTTCTAATCCTCTTTCTGCAGACTCCTCTTTCCCTTCAGGTCAGGGATGGAGAACCTTTTCAGCCCAAAGGGAGGCATTCCCTCCTAACTGAACTTCCAGGGGCCATTTGCCAAGGGTGAGAGGCAACTGTAGGCAGGGCAATGGAAGGGATTTGATACCTTTGCATCAACAGGCTACCCTTCAACTGTTCAAAAGTCAGAACTCACCCTTTCATATCCAGACAAGTAGGAGGGATTATCATAATTCAAGAACACATCTCAGCCCGGCCAAAGCATTTGAGGAAGGTGTAGCTGCAAATAGCCTTTACGACAATGAATTGGTCTGATCTCCCCTTTAGAAGTTGGAGGCCATCACTGCCTCCTGTGGGTATGTGTTCCATAGCTGAACTGTGTGCTGTGCAAAGTAAGTAGAATAATTTTGGTTTATTGTTTCTCAGAATTATTGTTATAAGACTGGATATAATATATCCTCTGTGTAAGCCTTCTGCAAGCAAATCAGGATAAATGCTCATCAAGAGGAGCTCCAAGACAGTTTTCTATGTTTCGATGTTCTTTTCACTGTTATACTGATGCAGCCTGAGCTCATTAGCACACAGGAATCTCAATACAACTGTACATTTGCCCCATCAGGGTTGCTTTTTAGCAGTTTCTTATCAACACATAGAGGCACATCAGCAAAGAAAAGGAGGTACATAAGGGCACAAATGAACTAAATGAAATGAAATCTATGTACAGCACAGCTCAGGCACAAGTGCTCAGTACTTAAGTATGGAAAACAATGGGGTCTGGGAGCTTTCTAGTTCAGCCTTCTCCAACCTGGTGTCCTCTAGATTGGTCCTGATGGCTGGGGTTGATGGGAATTGGAGTTCCAAACCTCTGACACCAAACTGAGAAAGGCTGACATACGCAATGGTTCCATTTCAAAAATGGGTAGTTCAAAATCCAGGCATAAATGTGAACAAGGAGAATTTACAAGCATCCATAAAAAATAGTTGCAAGAAAACAAGGACTATTTCTGGAAAAGTCTCCATTTAAATATTTGTCATGGCAAAGGCATCTACGCCAAACAAAACCACTAGTTTTGAAAGTGGTGCATAATCTTCATTTGAACTCAACCATGTAGGGAAAGATCACATTAATGGCAACACTGATTAGCTAAAGCAGATAAAGCAAGCTAAGTGATATAAATTGGTCACAATGAAGCACACCTTCAATTGAATAATCAATAAACACTCAATTGAAGAGGTAACGGAACAGTGATGATCCCAAGATGCTTAAAATCCTCCCGGGGATGAATGTGCCTCTTGCATAAACCCCTCACAAGGCAGGCAGCAGCAAATGTCTAAGATGGCAGCAGTACACAAAGCATTTATATGCAATACACACAGTGGATCGTTGCTGCTGCTTCTCCTGAGAAGAGAGACTGAGCCACTTAAAAAAAATAAAAAATACCACACTTTAATTAAAATCTGATGGGGCTGCAGGAAGGGATGAATCTCACAGAAGGCAGTGATGGCCACTAACTTGGATGGAATTAAAAGAATAGATAAAGTCAAGGAGAAAAAGACTATAAATGGCTACTAAATGTGATGGATATGTTCTACCTCCACGGAATGCCAGTTGCTGAAAACTGTAGGAGAGAATTGTGGTGTTGCACTCAGGTCCTACTTCCATGTGGCTGCTGTGAGAGTGGGATGCTGAACATAGGATGCTGTCCTATGTTCTTATGTACTACTGAATGTGTATTTTTAAAGTAGGATGATTTCTAAATGTAATACCAGAATTGTAACTTCTTCTTCTTTACTCGTAGCTGAGTAAGATGGTCTTCCACGAACATGGTTTTAACAGTGAGTCCATAAGTGACTGTGGAGGCCAATTCTGGATCCACACACCCCTCTGTGGTGCCACAAATCCAACTTAACGGTGTAACGTTGGAAAATGTTGATCACTTCTCCTACCTGTGCAGTTATTTTTCCACAAGGGCCGACATAGATGCCGAAATCCAGCATCGCCTGTGCTCTGCAAGTGCAGCTTTCTCCCAATTGGAATTGTAAAATGCACATTTTGCCTACATGACCTCTGCACACCCCTGACCACACCTATATGAAACTTTTGCTGGTCGGCTAACCCAGAACAATTTGACTCCTCAAGGTCAGCTAACCTCCCGCTGACTCATCTCATCTACGATCAGCAAGTTGCAGGGCTGAATTGCATGGCTCTTGCTCATGTTGAGTATGCTCTATATAACGTCAAGTTTATTTATCATTACCAGCATCGCAGCATCTGACATTTTGTAAGTGATGTACATATATTAAAAGATAAGCCCTTTCCGCGGGCTCACAATCTGATAAGGCACGATACAAAAGAAAAGATGGACAAAGAGGGAAAAGAAAAGCAAGCGCTGCAGCAGCTGCTGCCTCACTGGCCCAAACTCATCCTATTGCATGTGACAAGCTGTGGAGTTATTAAGAAAGACTGTGCCAGAGAACCATATATTTGGATTATTTCTCCAAGGGTACAATACTCACTCCTCTCTTTAAATGAGTCTAGTAAATTGTGGATGCAATAATGAATAAGTAACATTTAAGGCAATTAGAACTGCATGTTGGCTATTCCAATTATTATTATGAATGACACTAACAGTTATTAAATAATCCAGTGCAAAGTGAGATATTACAAAGGTATTGGCTCAGCTTAATTTATTTTAAATGATATTTAACAAGGAAAAATGGAAGGAAGATGGGCTGTGGGCACCAGCAATCTGTTTTGTGCAACTTGAACACACCTGCCGTTTCGCTGCACAGATTCCCTGGCTCTGTATATTTTAAAAACCAAGTTTCAAGTCCTCATGAAGAGATGTGGGGGAAGTCAGACTGAAAGTGAGTGAGCTGTAGAAGAATTTCAAACCGAACTAAATTCTGGGGTTGTGCTCCCACAAATTTGAAAGTCAAGCCCCAGAGGAATATTACTAGAAGCTGCATAAAGAACCCATAAGCCTTCCTTCCACTGAGTTTATACACTAAGACTGAGCCAAAATTCCTCACATGAAAACTTTGGATTCAAATAAGGTGAAAAGTGGGAAAGGCATCCCCTGGCTAGCTTACTTTTTCTTTCTGTCACGGCTGGTATATCAGCAGGTGGCAGCAAAGCTTTTTCTAGCTTCTTCTACCTGCCATCTTTATTATGCAGACCCCACCATTGCTACATCAAGGGGGCTTATGGGGGGGGGGAATTGGGGTTGCCAGTAGGTGCCACTATCCCCACCTCCCTGAAGCCCCTTTGGAATGATGCTACAGCATAAGAATGCCCCCTGTGGCGCAATGGGCCAGTGGATCTGGCTGTTAACCAGAAGGTTGGTGGTTCAAGCATACCTAGAGACCACTGTGAGCAGGATTCCTGCATTGCTGAGGACTGGACTCGATGACCCGCCGGATCCCTTCCAACTCTACAATTCTATGATTCTAGTCCAGTGTCTGGGCAACCAAGATGATCAAGGGCCTGGAAACCAAGGTCTCAGCTATACAGCTGCAAATAAAACATTTTAAGTGTGTTATAAAGTGCAATATACAAATGGTACACTAGATGGCAATGGTGAGCTATGGCAAATTCAAAATATTTTTCAAAACTTTTTTTTTTTAAAAAAAGCATTTTCATAGTGTTTTTTTAAATGTGTGTGTAGATTCTACCCAAGTCTTATGAGGAACAGTTGAGTGAGCTGAGTATATTTCTAGCCTGGAAAAGAGAAGTCTGAGAAGTATCTGAAGGGGTGTCACAAGGAAGATGAAGCAAGTTTGTTATTCTGCTGCTTTGGAGGGTAGGACCTGTACCAATGGATTCAAATCACAAGAAAGGAAATTCTGACTCAACATTAGGAAGAACTTTCTGAGGGGAAGAGCTATTTAACCATGGAATGGACTCTCTTGGGAGGTTGTGGACTCTCCTTCACTGGAGGTATTAAAATGGAGTGGATGGCCATCTGTCAGGGATCCCTTGGCTGTGATTCCTGCATTGCTGGGGGTTGAACTTGATGGTCTTTGGGGTTGCCTTCCAACTCTACTATGGTTCTATAATTCATGCATGAAGTGGCTTATCTGCAATCTATTTTGTTTCTCTTCACAAATGTTTTATTGTCACCCGCATGCTCACAAAAACTGGAGCCGCGTAAATCAGAGAGGATGAGAGGAGCAGGTTTACCGTTGCTGTGATGTCCATAGCTGGAAGGTTTTATGGTGCGTTACTGAGGAAATGGCTACTTATATTTAATACGATGCTTTGAAAAGGACAACAGGACTCCATGAAACCCAGTCAACCACCAATGTTTTGCCTGAATGCTCCACGCTGGCCTAGGAGCAAAGGCAACTGCCTTTTACTAAGTCAGACCATGGACCATCTAAATCCATATTGCCTATATCCATTTCCCCCAGTATGGAACCCATGAACATCTCCCCTGGGGCCCACAAGGGTCCCTGCCACCTCCTAATTTTAAAAAAAAATAATGATTTTTTTTTCCATGTGGTTGGCTGGATGTAGTGCAAAGCCAATCACTGCCACCCAACCAGCCACTATCTTCATTTCTTCAGAATACCTCTGGGTCCAACATTCCTCTGTCCCCTGCCCCAGTACATGGACTTGCCTAGTCACTGAGGTTTTCCTGGTGGAGTCTCATGCTCCTGGGGTCTGCTGTGGAGGTCTCTAGAAATGGACCTTCAGCATCATGGTTTCTCTTATACAGAACATTCTCCCCACTGATATAAGACCTGCACCATCAATAATGAGCTTCTGATATCATCTGAAAACCTTTTTTGTTTTGTTTCTGTAAGCTTTCCCAGAGGACTGATGCCAGCCACTGACATTATTGTCACTGTAATGGTTCAGACTTGCTTTAAACATTGTTTTATTGCATATTGTTCACTTTTATTTTTTATTTTAGTGCACCACTTAGGGATCTTTTGACATGAAAGTGATTTATAAATATTTCAGATAAGGATTTGAACATTCTCTATTCAGAGTTGCATACACTGATGCATCTGTAGACATACTTCTCAGACTTAGGGTTGCCTGAAGACTGCACATGCAGCTTGTAAGCTTCAGCCTAGCAGAAGAACTTAAACCATTCTGCCCAGAAGCAAATAATCTAGATTAAAATCTTCCTAACCAGGCTCCCTAAACAGCTGAGAAGCAAGGGTTCCTTCATTTCAGCTCCTGGGAACACCCCAGGTATCTGAAGAAGTGTGCATGCACACAAAAGCTCATACCAATAACTAACTTAGTTGGTCTCTAAGATGCTACTGGAAGGAACTTTTTTATTATTTTATTTATTTTATTTTATTTTTTTGTTTTGACTATGGCAGACCAACATGGCTACCTTCCTGTAAATGGGAACACCCCCTTTAGCTAAGGTTTCTGAATGTCCAACCAGTGGCATTTTTCCTTATTTTAAAAGCTTTGTGTTTTTTTATTTGAATGATGTGCTCTTGGTGACTATGCTTAATGTGTCCTGCTTAATGATGTGACCAGGACCTGACCACTGTGACTTCACCAGAGGCCTCCCTTGGTCTCATGTTTGGGCCCTGAAATCTCAAGAATTGAGATGCTCTGGAGCAAAAGAAAAGAAAAGAGGGAGAATACTGAGCTTTAAAGCATGATTGTGCCTGGAAAGAGTGGAGGGAAGGTAAGTGTGGATAAGCCCTTTATTATCTTAGTGTATGTCTTTGTTGTGAGTAAATACCTTGCCACAATCCGCTTCCCTGCTTTTGAGCTGCGGATTTTGGTGGGGAGGGGGCATGTGCCCTGCGGGTTTTATTTTTGACATTAGTTACCTTAACAACCTTTCCTTTAAGCCTCAGAACACCTCCAAGGAGATGGAATCGGCATCCTCGGGCAATAAATAATGCCTGGATCATAGCAGCTCAGGACCTCACGGCAGTAATTTTGAGCAATGGCTTACAAGGTCGAAATGTTCCTTCAAAAGCCTCTCCTTCCCTGGGCTGGCACTACCACAACCCATTGGCTGCTGTATTTATGTGACAGCACACTCAGCCTGAGCAGGAAGCAGGTCTATCCCCTAATGAAAGGATCTTTCATGGGTGCTTCTCTCTGGCTTACTCTCCTTCCTCAATTGCTTTTCATCTTCACCCTTTTTGCCCTCGGGGAAATATGACAGATCTCCTTCTCTCCGGTTCCCCCTCCTGCTGCCACCTACATTGTGATGTATATGCCCCTGGAATGCAGCTGGAGATATGTGGAGTCTTGCAATAAACAATTAGTCTCTTCTTCCTCACCCCAAGCAGGGACCTTGTTGGTTCAGCAATGGTGGCTCCATTCTTCACGAATTTGACTGCTTAGGGCAGAAAGTTGCTTCACGCAGCCTGATTCTTTGTCATTGTGGTGCCTGCTGTGGTTACCATCATTACAGAGGACAAGTTCTCATCCTGCAGTAGTCCAGTGGTTTTCAAACTTACTACCTGTAGGAAATGTGTTGTAGTTTATTAATGGGGGGAGGGGAATGGAGTTGGATCCAAAGAAAGCTAGTGTTGATTTAATCACATGGAGATCAAGTTAGCATACCACCACTGACTTCAATGTAATGTGACCACCTTCCTCTGGAACCATCCCATTTATTATTGCATATAGTGTGCCACTTTGGGTGTCTTTGGGTCAAAAATTGCTATTTATTCATTATGATTATTATCATCATAAAAAGGTGCCATTACTCACCATGAAGTTGCTACAGTGCCACACTTTTAACATCTGAAAAAGAAAATGTCCTGGTACTTCATATCCTTCAGTACCTCCAGAAAAAAGCACAGATGAAGATGATGATGCTTTCTACACCAGCTTATCTCAGAAGAACTCTTATGGGTCTTGTTGCAGAAGTTTCCAGGATAGGTTCTAGGTTCTAGGTAAGTGACTCTGCCAAAGTTCTAAAACAAGGTTAGGGCACAATTTTCAGCCCATACATTTTACAGTGCTGTGCATGGACCCCCCCCCCCAATCTGATTTGTGACTCCAATTTGTAAATGTGGATTGAGCCCAATCCAGACCCATTCCAACTCAATGTAGATCCAAATCCACATCTGAATCCAGATTTTACAAATCTCTGGGTATCCCGCTGACTTCCATTGCAAATTGGATATAGTTATTACCTTCTTGCTTTTTTTTTTTTTAACATAAGGGTATGAAATTCATGGACATGTTAGCCCCTACAGTATTTCAGAAGTGTAGCTCCAGGGGTTTTCACCTTTCAAAGCACCTTTAAAGCTAAAAATGTTTTTGAAATTAAAATGGACATATCTTTTCCCCCCCACATAGGGATGTGAACTTTGTCGAAATGGTAGACCTTACAGAGGGGAATTGACCCTGCCAAATTCAGGTGAGTTGCTCAAGGGGTTTCCATGCTAGTCACCTTTAAAGTTTGCTTTTGCAAAAAGTTTGTTCTCAGCATTCAAACTTGCCAGTTCTCATTTTCCTGTGTTTACCTTGTTTCTTCCATCAAGATTTTTAAAACATTTGAGAGTTCTTTTTTTAAAAAAGGGGGGGCCTTGAGATGGCATTAGAGATGGTATAGGGAATTTCCCTAGCAAGTTCTAACCTAGGAGATTTGTATCTTGTCTCTCATAATGTCTTACAGGGAAGCATGAATTCTCCTGGAAGATGCTAACAACAACAACACCCACCTAAGAGGAGCCTGGCTGAATCAGCACAGCACAGATCTCAGGGCAGAGTCAGACAATGATCCAGGGAAAAGCACGTTTCGTCTAGAAATACTTTTTCCCTCAATGCACACACCCCTCCAGTTTTCCTCCTCTTGTATTTTATGCCTTACTTACCCGTTTCCAAAAATAGTCATCCAATTGGGTCTTATTAATATAGGCCCTTCATTAAGAAGCACATTTTCTTAATGAAAATATCTCAGTGTTGGATTTAATAAGCCCAGTGGAATCAGCATCCTATGAAAGCTGAAAGAGCTTCTGTAAACAGAAAAGTTAAGATTCCCTTGACTTCCCACCACAAGTTGGTAATTCCCCTCACACAGAGTGTCAGAAGAGGAGACAGTAGACAGGTAGGCATTTTGTGTGCTTTTCAGAGTGTCCCCTCCTCTTTTAGTATTTTTGTACACATTTCCTCATAAAATATACAGTTTTACACACCTTTTCCATTCCAAAATTCATTGTAAAATTCAGAGGTGTATCTAATCTGACCCCATCTATATATAAGGCAAATACGGTTTTCTTCATATGTGGACTAATCAAATTCATCCTTCATTCTCTTTTTAATTTATTATTATTATTATTATTATTATTATTATTATTATTATTATTATTAATATTATTATTATTATTAAACTATTGACCATAGTTGCACCACTGGACCCAGGAGTATTCAATGCAGACACAGACCCTCCAAGTGTCCCTATTTTCCAGGGACAGTCCTGGATTTACAAAAGCTGCCCCAGTTTCTGATTTGATCTTGGAATGTTCCACTTTTCCTGAGGATGTCCCTATTTTCACCAGAGAAATGTTGAAGGGTATGGTAGAACGTCCCTATTTTCATCGGAAGGTATGTAGTTATGCGAGCCAGGGAGACAAGCAACTATCCAACCTTTAGAAGACACCTGGAGGCAGTCCTGCATAGGAAAGTTTTTAATGTTTTGTTATCTTTTTATATAAGATAGAAGCCACCCAGAGTGGCTGGGGCACCCCAGTCAGATGGGCAGGGTATAAATAATAAAATGATGATGATGATGATGATATAATTGGACATCCCTATTTTCATGGGAGAAATGTTGGAGAGTATGCAGACAATGCATTGCCTCAAGATCAGCTGGACTCCAAACAGCCAACATCTCAATCTTAGCTAAAATGTGTTCACATTCATTGCCTCTCCTTGAGCCTACCACTGCTGCTTCAGAGAATCCACTGCTACATCTCAATTCAGATGCAAAGGAGAAATAGAGGTAAGTGTCATCAGCCTACAGATGATACCTGGGCTCCATCACCCCCAGCACATCTGATGCCATGAGGGATCTAGCAAAGTCAAATTCAAACAAAGTGTTAAAAGAGACCTCCCTCAATTTTACTATATGTGACACTATAGTCCAATAGCCAAAAATACTGTAAAGCAGTGGTGGCCAAACTTGGCCCTCCAGCTGTTTTGAGACTACAATTCCCATCATCCCTCACCACTGGTCCTGCTAGCTAGGGATGATGGGTAGCTGGAGACCCAAGGTTGGCCACCACTGCTGTAAAGGAAGAGATTGTGGGTGTTTTTTCCCTGAGAACCTTGTTAATTATTACCATGTTTGATACAGCATTATATTAAAATGAAAGCAGCATTGGAACAGATTAATACTCTTTTGCATCAAATTAGCAATTCTAGTTTGGATGCTCTTAGAAGGACTAACCTTTTCATCTTTCTTACAAAACTCTTGGGCAGGCATCTCTCCCTTGAATTCTGATATGATATCATTTGTTTAACTTACTGAGTAAAGTAATTAATACTACAGAGCCTTGGCTGCTTGGCAGAATACATTGTTACAGCTAACAAATTTTTATGTCTTTAGGCTTCACAGAAGAATTTGATTTAATTTGTCCCAAGGTTAAAATGGGGGGGGGGGGAGCGAGGCAGGGGAAGGTCTCCACTTCTCCTTTAACTATGCTCTTGGAATAATTTAAAATATATTATGTATCACATGGACAGCACTTACTGGACTGGTGACTGGGAGCGGCCGCCGAGACCACATAACACCGGTCTTGAAAGACCTACATTGATTTCTAGTACATTTCCGAGCACAATTCAAAGTGTTGGTGCTGACCTTTAAAGCCCTAAACGGCCTCAGCCCAGTATACCTGAAGGAGCATTGCCACCCCAGTTGTTCAGCCCAGACACTGAGGTCCAGCACCGAGGGCCTTCTGGCGGTTCCCTCACTGCGAGAGGCAAAGTTACAGGGAACCAGGCAGAGGGCCTTCTCGGTTGTGGCACCCACCCTGTGGAACACCCTCCCATCAGATGTCAAGGAAATAAACAACTATCTGACTTTTAGAGGACATCTGAAGGCAGCCCTGTTTCGGGAAGTTTTTAATGTCTGATGTTTTATTGTATTTTTAATATTTTGTTGGAAGCCACCCAGAGTGGCTCAGGAAACCCAGCCAGATGGGTGGGGTATAAATAATAAATCTAAATCTATCTTACCCCAGGTTTAGATGTTTGCCTAGTGATATTTGTTTTGCCCTCAGATGCATGTATATCTGATTTAACCATGTTCATCTCTACTTACACTGTCCAACTCTGGTTTTGCGGGGTGTTCCCAGGCCCCAAAGAGATAGATAGCAGCAGGGGGCATAAGATCATTATACACCCAAGGTGATCTGTGGCATCAAGCCACACCCCGCATAAGGTAGTAAAATGTGGTCAAAGCTAAGAAGTGATGCAAAGCGTTTGACTTACAAAGGGTTGCTTTTGCATAGATATGTAAGGAAGAGCTTGCTGGATCGGGACATGGTTCCACCTGGTCCAGCAACCTTTTCTCACAGTGATCAACCACTGAAGTTGACAAAAAGAAGCTGAGTGTGACAGCAACTCTGCCCTTGCGATTCCCAGTAACGAGCATTCAGAAGCATTTGCTTTTGCCAACAGTAGAGCCTGGACTAGTTGTGGCTAGTGGTCCTTGATAGCTTTTCCCTCCAGGAATTTGTCCAATCCTCTCTTAAAACCATCTGTGTTGCTGGCCACCATTCCATGTTCTGGGAAGAAGATACACATTTTGGAGTGAAGTCCTTCTTTGGGAACTATAGACTGAAACAGACAATATTAGTGCCTCCGTTTTTTTAAAAAACACAGCACGTTGCATATGTTGCGTAGTATCCAATGCTAGAGCTACTCAGAGTAGACCCACAGAAACAAACGAGCCTGACTAACTTGGGTCTATTCATTTTAATGTTGTCTACTCTGTATAGTATGTCATTGGAAGCAACCCATACAATAGAAAGTTTGCATGGTTCAAAAATCTATCTATCTGGAACCAGGTGTCCTGCAGATCATCAGCTTCCATCAACCCTTTTGACCACTGGCCATTTTTGCTGTAGGTGTAGGAGTAGTAGTCTAAAACATCTGGAGAGCAGGCTGGTTTGTAGCACAGAAATATTTCAACTTTAGCTTTAGCAGTGGCAGGGAGGTAAAGGATCCAATACCAGTGTTCTATTGCCTTTCATTGTGAAACCATTAACAAGGTGGTTTACAATAATGACCGCTCCCCGCTTAAAACGGGGGGCGCCCTTTGTGTGGACGCGTGCAGCCCCTAGATCTGGAGCGGCTCCAACAGCATAGGCTTGGCCTTGCCTTCCCTCAGGTGGGATACCTGGAGGTCTCCGCCTACCTCAGTCATTTGCCCAATCCCACCTGGGGGAAGCGTTGCCAAGGAGACCAGGCCAGGTAGGGGAGGGACTACCTGCCCACACAATAGAGGGAGGATCTTACCTGGGAATCCTCACTTGGCTCCAGAGCTTCTCCCACCCTACCCACCCTCAGTTAATGTCTTATTTTGCAGGTTAACTTTTCTTCACAGGTTTCGCAGGTTAACTTTTCTTCACAGGTATGCGGGCGCTGCTACGTAAGGTCGCTGTTAAAGGGCCGGAAAGGAATTTCCCTGCATTGGCAGGTTTCGCCTTTCCCGTAGCAAAACGTCACAACTTTGGCGGTATCAGGCCTTGGGCGGAATCCTTTAGTCCATCTTCCTCTTTGCGGCGGCGATACCAGGGTTGCCCGTTAAAGGGGTTTCTGAAGGGAGGCTTTGGCAGTGCGCCGATAGGTTGTCATTGCTCTCCCCTGAGGCAGCGGCGTAACGGGGGCGGCTATCTCTGCTTGAACATATGTTCTCCAGAGCCGGCCCATCCCCCCCCACACACACTGGATAACCCTGATGCTCCCTAGGTCCCCGGCTGGGGACTGGGGAGGGAGAACGCCCAATGCCTGAGCCAAGGTCTACCCACATTTGAAATTTAATAGCACGTTGTCTCGAGTCGTTATTCCACATGACGGGGGGGGGGGGGATCTGGGGACTCCGCCTGTCCACGCAATAACACCAGTACAATAAAATAACACTAAAACATAAACCATAATATCTAGAGTTTAGTAAAGCCAGTACTAGAGTGTAGAGGTGCCTGCCTGTATGAGCAGGTAAGTTTTTACCTCCTTGGAGTTCCTTAGTATAGTGTATTCTTTGTGCCTGTTCTCTGCTTGTGGTTCAGATGATGACAGCTAATTAATGTGGGGCTGGTGAGCAGAAGATCCTGCTTTTGGGGAGAAGAAGCTGGGCTTGATGACTACAATTCCTTTGCTTGCACTGTAGCTAACTGAATCTGATCACACCATTACAGCGTCAGAATGTAGGGACTGTAGGGGTAGAGTGGATCTCTGTGACAGCGCTCCATTGTATTATTAATTCACTAGGTCTGCAGCAGAACTGTCCAGGGGAGAACTTTTAGACTTTACAGGGCCTAGCAAGCAGAAATGAGGTCTTTACGTGAACTGAGATGAATCTACAGTTGAAATAACGGGTCACTGCAGTCTACTGCAGTGCATATATTTAAAACTAGTCTTGTAACCCTGAGAGAAAGAGAGAGCTGATTTAGTTATGTAAAAGCTTCTTTACCATGTCTACATTTTAATTTAATAGGCATTCTTATATGCAGTATGGTTTGGGCAAATCTCATTTGCAGCCTTTTATTTTAGATCATGTTCATTATGCTCTAATTATACAAGGGCATTCTGTGTTTTGGAATTTTTTCAGCAAACTGTGAAAGTGTTATACAGTGTATATTTCGGGGGGGGGCATTAAGTATAATGTATTATTCCTCTCTTTATGAACCTCGGGTTGTTGTTTTTCTGCATTCTACAGATTTTTATCAATGAACAACAAAATAAGCACCAAAAGTATTGGGGATTTTTGTGTTGCCTTTTGCCATAAATCTGCCTTTCCTCTTGATTCACCAAAATCCAAGCCAACTGTATTTTATCAGAAGTACTATAACATTTTTTTCCCTTGCAAGTCTGGGCTTTGGCAGGGGTGACAGTCTTGAAAACAGTGTCGCCAACTGACAGGGAAATATGATTTTTTTTAAAAAAAGGCATTTGTGAAGGATGGCAGAAAAGAAAGGGGCAATGCCATGAATTCCTCTAGGGGAGGCTGCTTCACTGTCATTTTCCTCCCAGCTGGATCCTTCTTCATGGATTTGTCACATGTATGGATGGTGCCAAAGTTTGTTAAGAGCAAGCAAAAGAACTCCATCAAAGCTCATTCCCTAACACAGAAACCAATCTCCGGCCTTACATGCAAGACTTAGCGAGCAGTCTTCGATACCAATCTTTTAATACTTTCATCCCGAATTTCATGTCACTGTTCTCAATCTCTGAACTAACTTGTAACTTTGCTCTCTGTTATTGTTTCTGTGTATTGGAACTGTCTGTGTCTCCTGTAGTAGCAATACACAAGAAACTTACAGAAGACCTTTTTTGAAAAATGTACTAGCAATGAGCAGCATCCATTGCCAAAAGCAGAAAAGAGAGGTATAAATTCATAATGCATTCTATGATTCTATGAATCAGGGAATATGTAAAGATATTTTTTTATTTTTTTAAAATACAGGCTTTTGGCCAATAGTCTTGTGAAGTTTTGACTCTACTTGTTTTAACTGCAGTATGTTATACAGTGGTACCTCGGGTTACATATGCTTCAGGTTACATATGCTTCAGGTTACAGACTCCGTTAACCCAGAAATAGTACCTTGGGTTAAGAACTTTGCTTCAGGATGAGAACAGAAATCATGCTCCGGCGGCACGGCAGCAGTGGGAGGCCCCATTAGCCCCATTAGTGTTGTTTCAGGTTAAGAACAGTTTCAGGTTAAGAACAAACCTCCGGAATGAATTAAGTACTTAACCTGAAGTACCACTGTAGTGTTGTTTTATATTGTTCTTTGGTGTGTGCGTGCATGTGTGTGTAACCAAGCGTATTGAAATTATGATTAAGTGAATCAATCACAGAATCTTTGAAATCTCCAATGAAGGAGAGTCCACCACCTTCTGACATAATATATTCTACTGTCAAACAGCTTTTACCCTCAAGGTTCTTCCTAATGTTGAGTCCGAATCTCCTTTCTTGTAACGTGAATCCATTGGTTTGAGACCTACGCCCTGGAGCAGCAGAAAACAAGCTTCTTCCACCCGACAGCCCTGCAGATATTTGAAGATGACTATCATATCACTTCTCAGCCTTCTTGAAGCTAAACATACCTAACTTATTGTCAATATTATTTTTAAACTGTGGTGCTTTGAACTAAGTGGGGTCTGGCCAAGGCGGAATAGAGTAATGCTATTACTTCCCTTGATCAGGACACTATACTTTTTTTAGTGCAATCTGGAATTGTGTTAGCTTTCTTTGGTGCTACATCACACTGCTGACTTATATTAAGCTTGTGGTCTACTAACACCCCTAGATCCTTTTCCTTGCCATCAGGTCTGGACGACTTGGCCCCCTCCATCTCAGCCTTCACCTCGGGGCTGCCAGCAATGTTCTGGACCTTGGTCAGGGTGGGGTAGGGGGACGGGCGGACCTCCACCTTCAGGGAGATGATCCAGTGCTTGGATCACTGAATGAGATATTATGAATCAGATATGGTTGTTCTTTCCAACACTGCCCGAGTTAGTTGTTTTCATCCACTCTAAAGAGGCTCCTGTGCCTTTAAATTTTATCCACTTTGGCCAAAATGGAAAAACTTACCGGTATCCATTTTAGTGTCTGCATTATAGTGGATAGAGGACACAGACTTTTTTTTATATTTTTGAAACATTTATATTTTTTACTTAGTATTCAAGAAAGACTGTGCTACAGCAGGGTTGTAAACCTCATTCTTGTGGTGAAGAGAATTTATTTCTGCAAAAGAGTCCAGATCAGGAACTTAGTTGCACAACTTGTAACACCATACAGACCCCTAGCTACTGGACCCAGCTACAGCGGTGACTGAGACAAGTGTTTTCCCTCTGTGTATGTCAGTGGAGACGTAGTCTGGCTGCTGAAATATAGCCAGCAATGGAGAAACAGATATGAATGTTGAAGCTAGCTGAGGAGAACTGCATGCTGTTTGCTTTGGGGAAAACAGAGACTGCTTTTTGCACTATCTGCATCTGCATGCTTGCTTGCTTCATGCTATGACATTTGTAAATAAAGAGATACTACACGAATACACAGACACAAAATCCTAGCCTTCTTTCTTCAGAAGGACACTGATCTTGTAGCAGCTGCCCCTTCAAGCTACCATTCAGGGAAGCCTGGAGTCCCTGACACAGTATTGTTAACTGCTCCAAGCCCTGGGGTGAATGAAATATCAATACAATAAATAGTTACAAGGGCAGCAGAAAATAAAAACGCAGCTGCCCTTAAAAAAAAGAAAAGCCTGCACCTAAAATGACAAAGTCATTTCCTGCTTTCTCTGCAACAGACTTGCCCAATAGACTATAACTTGCAAAGGGCTTTTGTGGAATACCGTTCTGCTCCAGCCTGTGTAGAGAGCAGTCAGCCGAAGGAATTAACCTTTTGAAAGAGCTCACAAGCAGGTGCCTTGTATCCCCACGGGCCTTGTGTAAATTATTGACAACATGACTAAAAGGACGCAGGATTTGCCTTAGAGATAGACCAGAGATGGGTTCTGCTGGGGGTTGCATGACGCATATCTAATGACATTTGGAAATCCAGGCAAGATGCTGTGTGCTGCCTGAGCCATCAGCTACTAAAGCTTTAAGGGGATTACTATCAGAGGTGATCCAATTTCTCTAGGGGCATGGTCTATACTTACATATTTCATTCTGTTTACTAATCATGGCTTTCCACTCACCCCAACCCTGGCAATTGTATTTGCAAGAGGGGCTCATGGGAAACTTCATTATTATGATTATTTTTTATATATTGTTGCAGGAAATTCCAGTCTTTGAGCGGCAAAAGACTCGAGGACTTCCAGCGCTTACCCATCGTTTGGTTTCCTTGGGGACCTGAGTGTCTTTGGGATATATGGTTTTATTTGCACATACACACAATCAGATGGAGGGGCTCACAACATTAATAATACCCCTGTAGGTCTTTCTCCCCATTGGGGTTTCCAGGGAAGCCCCAAACTCACAGCCTTGGGTCTAGCACAGAACAGACACGCCTCTGTCTCTTTAGGATCCAGCATCAGCCCAACTCCCACACACATATCTGACATACACAGCTCTCTTTGGCCTATTGTCCTCCAGCCAGATGAGGCAGGAAAAGACCCACCCATTTCTCTCTATGGCAGCCTCTTAGCACATATAAATAGAAGTACTTAACTGGTCGGTTTGGATGGTTCAGCAGGTTTCTTCTTATACATTCTTCCCTCACAGATAAAGGATCTCAGGTTTGGAAGGGACCCAGGGAATCACCCAGACTGAACCCCCCACAAAAAGACAACAATATATTTAGTGCATCCATAATAAATAAATGCTGGACATAAATCAAGTCTAGGGCTGTGCCCAACATTCTCCAACGTTGATCTGCAGATCAAAAATACTAACTTCAAAGTGGTAGACACAAGGTAGACATGCCACACAAAGCCCACAATAAACTATGCAATTTGCTTCTACAAGGTGTAGTGATGACTACAGACATGGATGGCTTTTAAAGAGAACTGGATAAGACTATCAAATGTCAGTAGCCACAATGGCTATGCTCTGCCATATAACCTCTGGTGTGGAGGAAGTGTGCCTGGGCACCATAGTTTAAGAAATATATTAACAAGCCGGAAGAAGAAGAAGAAGAAGAAGAAGAAGAAGAAGAAGAAGAAGAAGAAGAAGAGGAGGAGGAGGAGGAGAAGTTTGGATTTGATATCCTGCCTTTCACTCCCTTTAAGGAGTCTCAAAGCGGCTAACATTCTCCTTTCCCTTCCTCCCCCACAACAAACACTCTGTGAGGTGAGTGGGGCTGAGAGACTTCAAAGAAGTGTGACTGGCCCAAGGTCACCCAGCAGCTGCATGTGGAGGAGTGGAGACGCGAACCTGGTTCCCCAGATTACGAGACTACCGCTCTTAACCACTACACCACACTGTGTGGAGATTCACCAACTTTATTAAAAGTCTGGAAACAAAGCCATGTGAGAAATGACTGCAGGAGTTGTGTATGTTTAGCATGCAGAAAAGAAGACTGAGAGGTGATATGATAGCTGCATTTGTATATCTGAAGGGCTGTCACATGGAAGATTGAACACACTTGTTTTCTGGTAGGACCAATGGATTCAAATTACAACAAAGAACCTTTTGATGGTATGAACTGTTTGACAGGGAAATAGACAGAAGGTGGTGGATTCTTCTTCACTGGAGTTCTTAAAGTAGAGGTTGGATGGCCATCTGTCAGGGATTATTTAGCTCTGATTCCTGCATTGCAGGGGGTTGGATTAGATGACCCTTGGTACCCCTTCAAACTATATGATTCTGTTCTTCAGCTCAGTTCCCCTAGGATTATTGACTTAAGATCTAGTGCAGGGGTCTGCAATCCGCGGCTCCGGAGCCGCATGTGGCTCTTTTACACCTTTGTCGCGGCTCCGGGGCGGATACTAGTGAGGGGAGGAGGCGCATTGTGCGCCCCGACACTCCCCACTGTGGCGGGCGCTGTACTAGCTGTGACGTCACATGGGGGCGGTGCGTGCGTGAGTCACGCACCGTCCCGACGTCACCTTCCCGCCCGCCCACCTGCTACATTGTAAGGGGCATGTACGCTGGTCACTGCATTGAAAGGGGGCATGTATACTGGTCACTGTTTTGAAGGGGAGTGAAGAACACACACACAAAAAAAGGTAACTTGTTAATTTAAGGTTTATTTCTATGAGGAGGAGTAATTCTGAGGGGTCAAACAAAGAAATAATAAAAAAGTGAGAAAAAAGTTATTTTTATAATGACGAGTTTTGCGGCTCCCAGTTTTTTTCCCCTTCGGAAACGGGTCCAAGTGGCTCTTTTTGTCTTAAAGGTTGCAGACCCCTGATCTAGTGGTTCCCTGTCTCGGTGCCCTGTGTGCCATGCTGCACCCTTACAGTTTACCCTAGGGTTCCCCACCAGCCACCTCCAGCATATTCACCACAGCAGGTCTAGGAGACTCTCATCAGTAGGGCCCCCTGTTAGGATGCTGGGCATTGGTAGAACACTCAATTGCCAGCAATGAATGAAGGGTAATGAGAACAGCCAACCCACAATGACCTAATGAACGCTGGGTGTTGTGTGTGTGAGAGGGAGGGAAGTCACCAGTGAGGGAGGGAGCACACCAGGGTGTGCTATGTGTCAAAGGTGGTAAAAATAGCCCCACTCTGATTGTATGTTATACTTTTTCATAAAATCTTTAGAAGTTCTGGATCAAAAGGCACGGTAGCAATCACATTTATTCATACATATCGCTGATGATAAAACATTGAGATAAAAACTATCTGGTGATAGGTTATCCCTCTGCTCCAACCCGGTCGTCTTGTCACACTATGAGATTTTCCCTTTCATGATGCTCTTTTTGGGTGATGTTTCAGCCTTAGAATGTTTGGAAATAGACATTGTAATAACGATTGCAATCAGCCCTTTGTTAATCAGCAAATTACAGGCTTGCCTTGTATTACAATGCATTTAAGTGCCAGCTGCTTATCAAAGCATATTTATGCGGTAACAAGTCTGCCAAGCCGATTCCCCGTCTATTACTGAGCTGTTAAGACTCGGCAAATGTGGTCTTAATGACTGGCTGCCATTTATTTAGGACACGGTAACCCGCCTGCTACAGGATATTGAAAAGAGACCCGCAGGTGAGTGCATTTAAGGGACCAAACTGGAGAGTCTATTATGGAAACAATGAATGGGACTGAATGCAGACCAGACTAGTCTGACAGCTGTGCAAGGGGCAAGCAGGGAAATGGATAAGGCACGGCAGGGTTTGGGGGTTTTGCCTCTGGGGCACATCCAGCATGGAATAAATTACACACATACACACAGAGAGAGAAAATCACAGATATTTAAAAGACTTTGACAAAACTGCTGAGTTGTTTTTTTTTTAAAAGCACAACAGTTTTCAGTTCTCTTTTTTTAAAATAACCCAGCAGTTTTTCAAAGTTTTTCAATGTGGCGTGTGTATGTGTGTGTAATTTGTTTGTGCTAGATGTGTACCATAAGCAAACCCCAAACCCTGCAGAGCCTTCTCCATTTTCCCTCTTGCCCCGTGCACAACTGCGAAAGCAGCCCAGTCCACGGTCAGCCCCATTCATTGTTTCCATAATAGACTTTCCAGTGTCGTCCCTTAAATAGACTCACCTGCAGGTCTCTTTTCAATTTGCTGAAGCAGGTGGGTTACCGTGTCCTCAATAAATGCCAGCCAGTCATTAAGACCACATTCACTGAGTTTTTAACAGCTCAGTTTTCAAAACTGTTTCAAAACAGTTCATAATGCTTTATAGGTTTTCCCACCGACACACACTCAGGTGATAGTTACTCTGGCCAGAGTATTGGATGCCTGAAAATTAATTAGGTCTACAGGTTTGGTTAAACCAATGCTTAATTTCTATTTTGTTTTTAGAATATCTGCAAGCAACCTTGTGATGCCAAGCCTTCTCCAAGTGCAGAGCAGCAATTGAAAAAAAAAGATGCACTGAAAAGCAAGGGGTTTGTTAAGGATGCTGCCTGTGAGGAAGGGCTGTCGATCAGTGGCAGAGCATATGGCTTACATGCAGAAGGTCCTGGTTGCAATTCTCAGCATCTCCAGGTACAGCTGGGAGAGAACCCTGTCTGAAACCCTGGAGAGCCACTGCCAGTCAGGGGAGACAATACCTATGTTCTTACTAGGATTGCTGATGTAATCTCAGCTCCTGTACAACCAGGCTCTGTTAAATGCAGGGAAATCAGGGTTGCCATTCCCCCCCTTCCCACTGCCAGTTCTCATTGCCAGGGGGCCTCTGATAGCACCTTGGTTTGTAGGCAATAACAAATGGTGATGTTTATATTTGTTCTGTAAAAACCTTCACATGCAAACCTCTTCGGTTCAAACTGCTAGGCTCAAGAGTAGGATATGTCTTGTTTAGTTGGCAACCCCTCGGCAGCCTAAGGGAAACTCTTGATTGGAAGGGAGAAAGTGCTGCTCTAACATTTATCTAGTGGGTACACCAGACTGAGAGAAGGGCATAAACTGAGGAGTGAAACTGAAATTGACCAAGCCATACATCTGGTAATTATTTTTCACCTGAAGGTGCGGGATTCCCCCCTCCCTCCTCAAAACAACAACAACAGCAAGGGATGGTTTATTTATTAATTTATTTATTTTAAAAATATTGCTTGATATAAAAAAAAACCTCTATGCAGTTTACATAAAAACAATAAAAATGTGGCATTCAATATACTTTTCTAAAAACTGGATAAAATCAAACCACATCTGCATATCACAAAGAAAAATGAGCAGTGTGCAAATTTACAAAATCCAAAGGAAAGCTTGGATAAGCATACACCTTTAAGAGACGTTCAGAAGGAAGGCAGTGTGGTAGGAATTTTGAGGTCTTTGTTTAGTCGTTTAGTCGTGTCCGACTCTTCATGACCCCATGGACCAGAGCACGCCAGGCACCTCTGTCCTCCACTACCTCCCGCAGTTTGGTCAGGCTCATGTTTGTAGCTTCGAGAACACTGTCCAACCATCTCGTCCTCTGTCATCCCCTTCTCCTTGTGCCCTCCATCTTTCCCAACATCAGGGTCTTTTCCAGGGAGTCTTCTCTTCTCATGAGGTGGCCAAAGTACTGGAGCCTCAGCTTCACGATCTGTCCTTCCAGTGAGCACTCAGGAGTGATTTCCTTAAGAATGGAGAGGTTTGATCTTCTTGCAGTCCATGGGACTCTCAAGAGTTTCCTCCAGCACCGTAATTCAAAAGCATCAATTCTTCGGCGATCAGCCTTCTTGATGGTTCAGCTCTCACTTCCATACATCACTACTGGGAAAACCATGGCTTTAATTATACGGACCTTTGTTGCCAAGGTGATGTCTCTGCTTTTCCCCCCCTTTTCTTTTTTGATGTCTCTGCTTTTTTTTTTGAGGTCTTAGATATATGTTAAATGTTCATAAGTGTACCAACCAAGCACGTACATAGATCAGCATAGGAAGACCGACCGGAAACCATTTTTGATTCCCAGGCTGACCAAATGTTTTCTCTGCAAGGTCAGGGGAAGATGGAGAAGCCTCCCCATTGTCTTTTCCTTCACAAATCCTGTCTTAAGGGCACATTTAAGATATGAATAGGGTGTGAGCCTGTGACCTGGCTCAGGAACTAAGTATTTATCATTACAAAAGACTGGCCAGGCTCCCCAGGCAATCCAATCAAATGACCATTAAACAGGTAACCTGGCAGGCAGGAGGTAAACAAAGCACTAAGATTTCCTGTAGACTGCCCTTTCTGTGATGTAGGTATGATGTTTCTGGGGGTGGTCTTGATCTAAAAGGTAAAGGTACCCCTGCCCGTACGGGCCAGTCTTGACAGACTCTAGGGTTGTGTGCCCATCTCACTCAAGAGGCCGGGAGCCAGAGCTGTCCGGAGACACTTCCGGGTCACGTGGCCAGCATGACATCGCTGCTCTGGCGAGCCAGAGCCGCACACGGAAATGCTGTTTACCTTCCCGCTAGTAAGCGGTCCCTATTTATCTACTTGCACCCGGGAGTGCTTTCGAACTGCTAGGTTGGCAGGCGCTGGGACCGAACAATGGGAGCGCACCCCGCCGCGGGGATTCGAACCGCCGACCTTTCGATCGGCAAGCCCTAGGCGCTGAGGCTTTTACCCACAGCGCCACCCGCTCCCTGGTCTTGATCTACAGGGTGGCAATTTCAAAAGTCTATTTAAAGGCTTGCACACCATTGTTCTGCATTCCTCCTCCCTCCTGTGTGTGGTAAGTGAGGACTCTGTTGCAACAGATCAATAAAGATCAGGCTTACTAGCTGCTTTGCTTCTCAATATTCTCTGGTTGGCTTCTGTTATTTTCTCCTACCAATAGGGAACCTACATAAGGACTCTATATGGGCTCTTTGATACCCCATAAGGGAAAAGGGCAGATTTTTGTTTACAACAGCAGTATGGTGCTGTGGCTAGAGTGCTGCATTAGGACATGTGACACCAGGGTTCAAATTCCCACTCAACCAAGTTCCCACTCAACCAAGCCCCTCAGCTCTGGGCAGCAAAGGGGTTTTGTACCCTGCTAGCTGGGTCCTGTGGCCCTGAGTGCAATGTCTCAGAAGTCCCCTCCGAAGCCTTGCCTTTGTTCTTGCCTGTCTGTGTTACATTTTCCCGCACTCTCCTGGCCATAATAGCCAAAACAACTTGCTTAATGTACCTTTAGATACATCCAAGGTACTAACACTGGGTGGACAGCATAGACTAGGTGAATTCACTGTTAAACTATGCCAATCTGGTAAGCAAACAACAACAACAACCCCCTACTCAGCTCATTTGCAATCAATTAATCCTATGCTGTAACCCTAGCCTGGAGTGCGGTTCTAAGAGAACAGCAAAAGAGAGCTAGTTGTGGGTGCTAAATATTCCACCGGCCTTCTCACCTCAACCATCATTTGTGTGAAATGTTTGTATACACATGCCTTGCCCATATCCCAGCTGGCCATAAGGACTGGCCCAGCCCAAATTCATTTTAATCAAGAGGAATAAAAAAAAGGGGGGGGGAGGTAAAGGACCCCTGGATGGTTAAGTCTAGTCAAAGGCGACTATGGGGTTGCGGCACTCATCTTGCTTCAGGCTGAGGGAGCTGGCATTTGTCCACAGACAGCTTTCCAGGTCATGTGGCCAGCAAGACTAAACCGCTTCCTCATGGAATACCATGAGGGAAGCCAGTCCGCACAGAAATGCTGTTTACCTTCCTATTTATCTACTTGTACAGGCATGCTTTCAAACTGCTAGGCTGGCAGGAGCTGGGACAGAGCAACGGGAGCTCACCCCATTGTGTGTATTTGAACCACCGACCTTCTGATCAGAAAGCCCAAGAGACTCAGTGGTTTTAACCACAACACTACACACGTCCCTTTTACCTTTTATCAGGAAGAACATGCAGGTGTCAGTGCCTCTTTCTTCTGTTTGTGCGTAGATCGTTTCTCCTCTGAATATGCATCTAGATCCATTATCCAATGCATTCCAGAAAAGTCTATCAATACTAAGTATTAAATGAGCCTCCTTTCCTCTCAAGTGCCTTGAAGGGACAGATGAGATAATCCTCCTTTGGAAATCATAGCAATGGTTCCCACCCCGCTGTCAATAAACAGAAGAAAGGCAGAAAGGTATGTACCTGCTTCTCTCTCAGAAACTACTTTCTCCCAGGAAAATGATTGGGAAAGTGTTTTCATTTGGTGTGAGCCTGGGCCTGATTTCCTAGGATCTTGCCCTTCTCATTAATTTCTATTTTATGGTTTGAGTTACAGCACCCTCCTGGTCATTGTTAGTTCTGCTGGGCTGCCAGGTCACTTGACCAAGCTGAATGGGGTTAGGATCCAGCATAACTCTGTCCTTCTTGGTCCCACCTCCACCACTCCCACAGGACACCCGCTTTTCAGGACCTACAGCAGTTTAAGATCCACTAGGATCAGCTGAGCCAGTTATGTCCTGTCTGAACTGAGCTTGGAGACTTATTCTAGCATGGCCAGCTGAGTCAGGACCCAGCCAACTGAGCCAGAGATCTTCTGAATCCTAACTCATCCCAGTGGATCTAGGGATAGGGTTGCACTTTAAATTAGGTCCATTAATTTCAGTGTGTCTACTTGGAATAAAACCTAGTTGGCTACAACCCTATATGTCCAAGAAAATGTATGTATAATCATGCTAATGTTTGTTAAAATAATAAAATTGCATATATCTGCTTTGTTCCTCTTTTATATATAAAGTACTCAGAAACCAAAAATGAGACTGATGACGACTGTGTTCCTGGAGACGGAAGAATGGCCATTATGTTCTGCTCTTAAAGCCATGAGAGCTAAATTGGCAATGCGGACCAAAATTGCAGGCATAACATTTGAAGATATTTATTTTTAAAAATGTGAGGGGTGGGGTGGTTACAGATGAAAAAATTATTCTCAGCATGATGAAAAAGCTGCAGGATTTGGTGCTTTTCGATCAAGCCATGAAACATTTTTCTTCCGCTATCACTCACTTTTTGAAAGCTAAGCCCTTTTTTTTTTTTTTGCTCGCTATTTCATAAGGCAGGAAAATGCCTTACTATTAGCTCCCATTAGCCAACCATTCTGAGCCATTAAACAGCAATCTGCCTAACAAAGGTATGTCCAGTGGTCAGCCAGCAGTGTAACAATACAAAGGGAGGAGGGGCAGATCAAATGCATATTTGCATTTCAGAAGTGCAGATCAAATGCATATTTGCATTTCAGAAGTGCAGATCAAATGCATATTTGCATATGAACATGAGAAGAACCTGCCAAATGACCCAATCAGGCCAGCATCCTGTTTTCACAGTGGCCAGCCAGATGCCTGTGAGAAACTCTCAAGGGGACCTGAACACAGTGGTAAAGGTAAAGGGACCCCTGACCATTAGGTCCAGTCGTGGCCGACTCTAGGGTTGCGGCGCTCATCTCACTATATTGGCCGAGGGAGCTGGCATACAGCTTCCGGGTCATGTGGCCAGCATGACTAAGCCACTTCTGGCGAACCAGAGCAGTGCACAGAAACGCCGTTTACCTTCCCGCTGGAGTGGTACCTATTTATCTACTTGCACTTTGACATGCTTTCGAACTGCTAGGTTAGCAGGAGCAGGGACCGAGCAATGGGAGCTCACCCCGTCGCTGGGATTCGAACCACCGATCTTCTGACCGGCAAGTCCTAGGCTCTGTGGTTTAACCCACAGCGCCACCTGCGTCAAACACAGTGATACTCTCCCCATTTATTCAACCCCCCTTAATTCCTGTTTCCCTCCCTGCTTTCTGTCTTGCTGCCCTACATCCATCTTCAGACTGTAAGGCTCTTAGGTAGGGCTATAGCTCAGTGACAGAGCATCTGCTTTGCATACAGGAAGTCCCAGGTTCAATTCCTGGAATGCCAAGGTAGAACTGAGAGACATCGTGGTCTGAAATCCTGGAGAATCACAGCTCATCAGTGTAGACAATGCTAGGCTATGTGGACCAATGATCCAGTTCAGTATAAGACAGCCCCCTATGTTCTTATGGGTGTTGTTGCTAATAACAATGCACGAAGTTGCTAAAAATATTTACATAATTCCTTTCTCCTCCATAGCTTCTAATTAGGGGGCAGGGGCAGAAGTCAAATGTTGTTGTTGTTTAGTCGTTTAGTCGTGTCCGACTCTTCGTGACCCCATGGACCAGAGCACGCCAGGCACTCCTGTCCTCCACCGCCTCCCGCAGTTTGGTCAGGCTCATGTTTGTAGCTTCGAGAACACTATCCAGCCATCTCATCCTCTGTCGTCCCCTTCTCCTTGTGCCCTCCATCTTTCCCAACATCAGGGTCTTTTCCAGGGAGTCTTCTCTTCTCATGAGGTGGCCAAAGTATTGGAGCCTCAGCTTCACGATCTGTCCTTCAGAAGGACAGAAGTCAAATACCTAGGTTCAAATCACAGCTCTGTCAAGGAATTTACTGGATAGCCTTGCCACCAACCACCTTTGCTCATTCAACTGTGTTTCACAAGGTTTCCATGCATGGATAAAATTGCTTGGCTATATCTCCTGCCTGGAGATCGCTTGAGGAAAATCTGGATATAGAAAGAGGAGAGAGAGAGAAAAGCAAGCCCAATCATTCAAAATATTGTGTCATTCCTAGGAGATTGCTGTGATTGTTAGCACTGAAACGCATCTCTTGTAAATTGACTGGCAGGGAAGGAAAAAGAAAGTCCTTTACTCAATGCATAAATATCTCATGTGGCTTTCACTACTATAACTACCAAACAGAGCAATGGGCTGTTAGATAGCTTTTTTTGAAATATTAGATAAGTCTACCAATGACCACTGGCTGTGATGGGCATTTGGAACGTCTGAGTCAGCCTTCCTCAGCCTGGGATGCTACAAATGTTGTTAGACTACAATTCCCTTCACCCCTGATGTCTGAGCCTTCAGTCTCACTTAGGAAGGCAACTTTCCAAGAGAAACTTAGCTGGATGCATTTTCTTTCCCCAGTGGCCCCACGAGATTTTGCTGAGCCTGTTGGAGCCTTTCTGAGTGAATCTTTGTGGAGGATGGGTGCAGGAAATCTATGTCTTCATCTTCCTGTGAGCGTTTGGCCACTTTGCCAGCCATAAATAATTGAGATAATACTTATTTTAATTATATCTGGATAGAATAAATTAGAAATTCAATTACTGTGCTGCGCGCTGAAGAGGCATTCAAAATGTTTGGGCTATTAGTTGAACAAATTATCGGTAAAAGACAACAGCATTTGTGGAGACTCACCCCAATGCCCTTATTTTAATGAGAGTGAGTCAAGGCAGAAAACATGACTAAGCAGATTTCTGTACAAGAGGACTCGGGTGCCCCTTCACTCAGGCTTTGTTGTGGGAGGGGGAAACCAAAGGATCTCATGTCTACAGTTACCTTATTCCTTAGCTTGTAGCTTTCACATTTGTGGTTGCTGCTGCTATGACCATAATGCAGGAAAGAAGAAGACAAAACAATGGGAAGTGGGTACAACATGGACTGCATTTTTAACTAGGGAGATTTGGAGGGTGACAATCTGTGCAGAAAGCTAAATACAGTTCAACTGCCATTTACTTGGTGAACTTGTCCCTTGTCCCTTGTTCCCCACAACTCTGAGCAGGTTCAACAAGTTCACCCAAGAGATGATCCTTACTCTGGCCACAGACCCTGTGTGTTTATAATAACTGTAATTTTAATTACTGGATATTGAATATGGTTGTCATAGAATCATTAAATTGTAGAGTTGGAAGGGACATTAAGGGTCATCTAGTCAAACTCTCTGCAATATAGGAATATCAACTAAAGCATCCATGACAGATTGCCATCCAACCTCTGCTTAAAAACCTTGAAGGAATGAGAGTCCATCACCTTAATGGCATAATGATGTAACTGCAATCTTCTTAACAGGGAGAAGGACAGCAGAGCCTCCTGTTCACTGAGAGGCCACTGTAGAGGTAGCAGATCTGGCCTCCAAAGAGTGTATTGCAGTCCTTGCTGCCACCACGTGGGCAACAGTGGGCAACACATTCCCTGGAGGCCAGATCTGCTCTCTCTGTAGATCCTGCCACCTGAGGCAGTTGCTTCACCTTGCCTCATGGGTGGGCTGGCCCTGTCTTGTTACATTTATCATTCTGAAATGTTGTTTTAGATATATGTTGTTATATTTGCTATTACGTGGCTGTTTTCTTATGTTATTAAGCAATTATTCTCGCCATGTTTGATTTTGAGATGCATTCCTTTTTTCTTTGCTGTAAGACACTTTGAGCATGATTTGTGTGTGTGTGTGTGTGTGTGTGTGTGTGTGTGTAATAGAGGTGTACAAATAAAATTATGAATGCATGAGAGCTTTAGGGTGACGATTATGCTTTTCTGGCATACCTGTAAGCAAAACAGATACCTTTTGGGAAGGGGGCATGGCTGTTGCAGTGTAAATGCGAGGATAAGAACTGAAGAACCTTCAGCAATGTGTAATGGTTGAAGGAGATAGAGTTGGCAATGTATGGGATCATGGCCATTAAATATGTATCCCACTTTTCATCTGTGAAATTGTAGAGGGCATTCTTACCAATATGGCCAGAATGTGCATTTCAGCTCCCTACTTGCTTAATTGCCTATGGCAGGGATGGGGAACCTGTGGCCACCCAGATGTTGTTGGACTCCAGCTCCTATCAGCGCTATCCAGCACAGCCAATGGGCAGATATGATGGGAGGTGGGATACAGCAACATCTGTAGGGACACAGGATCCCCATCTTTGGCCAATGGCAAACCCTGAGCAACTTACAATGGAGAGATGGGATTGACACTGAAGGTTCGAGAAGAAGGCAGTTGTCTACCATGTCCTCTGCACAATCTATTGCTTTAGCAGAGGCCAGCCCCAGGAGCTGTCATCTTCAGTGGTGGGCAGGGAGGTTTTTTCAGGTGGGATTCCTGGACTTTCCACTACTTGGGGCCCACAGCCAACTACTTGGAGGAAGATCACCCCAGTCAGACATTGTTTATTATCCCTTGCTCCTGACTGCTGTCGCATGCGGCCTTGGAAGTTTCTCTCTGGACCTGACCCAGTGTGAATAATGCATGAACTACCCATTGTCTCGCTTGCTTGCTGAACTGTGGCTCTCTCTTTCCGCAGAGGCAATGTGGATGGCGTTGGTTTTAATATTTATTTCTTATCCTCCATAAATATTTAAATGTTCTGCCTTTTGGAGGCCAGCAGAGCTCATGAAGGGGAGGGAGGCAGGGAAGATGACCCATTTGCTCATACTAGTGACTGCCCAAGCAAAACCTCTGCTGCCTTAGGGCAGTAATATTCCTCAGTAAACATGGCTGAGGGGTGATGAGGGTTACATCTTCTGAGAAACCTATGCAACTCAGTTTGCCCCAGGCTGAAGAAGACAAACACATCAAGGAAGGTCTGGCAAATGGGGTGGGGGGGTTGGTCTCCAAAGGCTTTAAAAGAATTCTCAACCAAAAACCACAGTCTGAATAGCAAATATGATTCCCTATGCATTTCAGTCCATCATTCACGATGCTCATTCAGCAATAAGCTATCTGCTTGTAGACTGAGGAGCTTCCTGAAAATAACTCTTTGAATATCCTTCACCAGATCTTAATTTAAACCATGGTCAAGTAGAACCTTATTTATGGTGCCAGGGCTTCAATTATAATGTGGAGTAAAAAATAGTGTTTTTCCTTAACCATTCAATAATGAGGGAGAGGGGGGATTTAGGATTGTGGGAAAGGGCTGCCAACTCAATCCATGAATTCCCCTAAGTCCTCAGACTAATTCCTCTAATTTAGATTATGATAATGTTGAGCATTAAGGATGGTGTGGTTCAGTATTCCATTTGGGAATTGTCAGGGACTGGGCAGAGGAGGAATGGTGGAGACCGCCCCCCTATCCTGACCCTTCCAGGGAGGAGGAAGTATAGATTTAGAGCAGGGGGTTGAGGGAGGTAGCAGCTCAGAGGCAGATGAGGGGAAAAGCTGGGAAAGCATGGGGCAGCTGGAACAATAGCCAGCGGACATATTGTCATTAGAAACCATTCCAGATCCTCCATCTCCCAGAACCTGGTGAGCCTTAAAAGTAGGAGAGCAAATAGCTCAAAGACAGAGGGCACATAGCAGCACCCGTAGAAGAGATGATGAGAATAATGAATGAGGGAGTGGGAGAGACGGGAATGGGGTGGGGTGGAGATTCACTTGGTACAATGCCATTATCCAAGAGGCTGGGTTCTATAGCCTCTCTCTGTAATTGTTGAAATAAAAAAGGATGGTAATAAACTTTTCCTTGTCTTTATATTTTCCTGGGCAACCAGCCGGCACCTGCTGACAGCATCCTGACAGGTATCATGTTCTGGATCTTGTGTGTGCATTCAGATCTGCATATCCTCCAACATTTCTCTGATGAAAACAGGGACGTCCTTTATTCCATACTCTCCAATATTTCTCCTATGGAAATTGGGACGTCTTAAGGAAAAGCAGGACATGCCAGGATCAAATCAGAAATGGGGATGGCTTCTGTAAATCTGGGACTGTTCCTGGAAAATAGGGACAATTGGAGGGTCTGGACCTGGGGAATATTGCATTCGTTTTCCTGATTACAATGCTAGCATTTTTCTAATGTTCTTTGCATCCTGCAATACCTGTTGTGCTATGGAACTGTGGCTTTTCAACTGATACACTGGCATGTTGTACTAAATGTCATTTGCCAGTGTCTGCCCTCCCCTCCCATGTGTAATGACTGGAGAATTCCCCCTCCTCCTGGAGAAATTTGGTGAAATGTCCCACCTCCCAGTTTGTGTGATAAAAAATAGTATGTAGAATTTGAAGAGGCCATTTGCACACAGCTCTAACTCTGAACCTGCTGCCAATTAATTTCACTGGGCCGTTCTGAGTTGCAGTACTATGAGAAAGGGATACAAATTCCTTCTACTTATGGAGTCTATGAACAAAATGTGTGCTGTGCTATAGTTAACTGAAATGAACAAGCAGAATTCTGACGAAGTCTAATAGCTGCTGGAGTTTATGGGTCTGGCGCAATGCAACTCGCCATGATCTGACAGGTTAAGTATGGCATTAAAGCTGAATCGTCACCATCTACTGGTTATGAGGCCATCTTCTGAATCCTGTCAATGTGGTGGTAGCAGCAGGATAATAGAAAATTAGTGAGCAATAAAAATATTCTGGGAGCCTGGACAGCTGCCATGTAACAGTTCCACTCCATGAATGAACTTTGCTAAATGTTTAGAAACCCAGATACACTATACAATTAATTGAGCATAGCACACAAAGCAAATATCACTGTGAAATGAGATAAAACAGAGACATAAAAATAAAAACAGCCAAATCAAGGCAATGTAACTGGTGCACAAAATAGCCAAGGAATGAGTGTGTTAATGGATACTGTAATAAATACGATGGATGACATAATAAAAATATACCTAGACATTTTCCACAGATGGCCAAATTGCAAGACAGGAAAGTAAAGGCCATACAACGGTTAGCTTGGAGGGCAGCAAGACCCCTCAGAAGTTCCAAGGTGCTTCTACTGACAGTGTTAACAGGTCCTATTTTATGAATTCTTTTTGATGCCTGTGTCAGTTTGCATTTCTTAGTGCAGAAAGTATTGATCTGATGTGTAGAGATCTTTCCTATTCTACTTAATTCAAAAGGGTTCTGGAAGCTTCTCTGTGTGAAAGAAACAAGCAGAAGGTTCATGATGTTTGGGTTATACCTTCGGAGAAACTGAGTATAGCTGGCTTAAACTGGTTCTCTTATCTTCTTCTGTCAAGGTCATGCTGACTACAAAAGTAAGGTCAAAAAGAGCCTGGCTTTCACTTTCTCTTTCTATCTCTTTTCCTTCTGGTGTGATGTTCTGTACATAGTATGCTTAGTGTTAAGGTTTAGACTTATTATAAGCTATTGTAAGTTTAAGTTAAGTCTGCTGAAACTGGATTTCTTATGGGCAGTGCCAATTCTGAATATATTGGATTTGTGACCATTATGTTCATTTGCCTTCAGTAGCAGTAAAGCTCTGCTGGATGAACTATAATTGTTGTTGTTGTTGTTTAGTCGTTTAGTCGTGTCCGACTCTTCATGACCCCATGGACCAGAGCACGCCAGGCACCTCTGTCCTCCACTACCTCCCGCAGTTTGGTCAACCTCATGCTGGTAACCTCGAAAACACTATCCAACCATCTCGTCCTCTGTCGCCCCCTTCTCCTTGTGCCCTCCATCTTTCCCAGCAGCAGTGTCTTCTCCAGGGAGTCTTCTCTTCTTATGAGGTGGCCAAAGTACTGGAGCCTCAGCTTCACGATCTGTCCTTCCAGTGAGCACTCAGGGCTGATTTCCTTAAGAATGGATGCATTTGATCTTCTTGCCATCCATGGGACTCTCAAGAGTCTTCTCCAGCACCATAATTCAAAAGCATCAATTCTTTGGCGATCAGCCTTCTTTATGGTCCAGCTCTCACTTCCATACATCACTACTGGGAAGACCATGGCTTTAACTATACGGACCTTTGTTGGCAAGGTGACATCTCTACTTCTCAAGATGCTGTCTAGGCCTGTCATTGCCCTTCTCCCAAGAAGCAGGCGTCTTTTAATTTCGTGGCTGCTGTCACCATCTGCAGTGATCATGGAGCCCAAGAAAGTAAAATCTCTCACTGCCTCCATTTCTTCCCCTTCTATTTGCCAGGAGGTGATGGGACCAGTGGCCATGATCTTCGTTTTTTTGATATTGAGCTTCAGACCATATTTTGCGCTCTCCTCTTTCACCCTCATTAAAAGGTTCTTTAATTCCTCCTCACTTTCTGCCATCAAGGTTGTGTCATCTGCATATCTGAGGTTGTTGATATTTCTTCCGGCAATCTTAATTCCAGCTTGGGATTCATCCAGCCCAGCCTTTCGCATGATGTATTCTGCATATAAATTAAATAAGCAGGGAGACAAAATACAGCCTTGTCGTACTCCTTTCCCAATTTTGAACCAATCAGTTGTTCCATATCCAGTTCTAACTGTAGCTTCTTGTCCCACATAGAGATTTCTCAGGAGACAGATGAGGTGATCAGGCACTCCCATTTCTTTAAGAGAACTATAATTGCCTCTGGTCTATTTTTTTTGGGAATCCTGCAACATGTTTAAGTTTTTATTCTTCCAGCTATACATTGGAATCTGCTCTGGATTGATATTGAGGAGAATTCCATGACAGCCTGTGGTGGTAGTGGCAGTAAAGATCCTTGTGGTAGCTATCATTCTTTCTCCCTGCAAAGCCTCTGGATGATGCAACAGCAACAGTTCTGAGGTGCTGTATTATTTCAACACCATTATCTTGAAATCATTCTCTCTTATTAGAAGCTAGACCTGTCAATCAGAGGAGCTCCCTGCTCCCCACAGCATGGGGTTTTCCTTATAAGGCATGCTTGGGGAGAAATATTTCAATTTTTGCATGCACACAGTGGTGTTTTTTTTTTTTTAAAAAAACATCTGAATCTCTGAAACACTCCAAAGCACTCCAGAGATTCGCACTTCAGCCTGGGATGCTTTGGAGAGATCTTTCTTCAGCTCTGACAAGCTCTGAATCTCTCCAAAGTGACTCTACTTTGGTTCTTGATTTGGGAGTTATCCAAACCTTTTGCATATCCTACTGGAAACCCTGAGATTTTGAACTGAACCAGCTTTGCAGATTGTGCTCTGAATCTCAGCCAACAAAAATATTCTGCACTCAGACAGTTTCCCATAATATATTGCAGCATGGCTACATTTTGTCCATATGGCTTATTATATTAAAAGCTTATTACACAATCAGTACTGCAGGGAAGTTGCCCTTTGCGTATGTTTACTGTGTACTCGTAAATCCCCAGTGTCCATATGCTCAGCTCAGCCTAATGGCTCCAACAACAGACCCATCAAATACTGCTGTTTCCAACAATGTGTTCCGGGAACGGCTGTGACAAATGGAAATCGGAAGCTGCCTCCTTCTGGAAAACTCTTTCATCCGAGTGTTTGAGCATTAAGTACTATTCATCCAAAGCAGCCTACAAATCCCATGCATCTTATCAAACACAGTCTAAACAATCATACAATCACAATCTAGATCTACTTCAGCATGGAGTAGTCCCCCGGGCAACATCTACATAAGTTCAGGGGAGACAACAGTGCTTTCAAGGTGAGGACTAACCTGCCACAAACTAAGTTGGAATGTGAGAGTGTGGCAGTCATTTAATCAGGGATGGAGAACCTCTGCCCTGATGTTGTTGTGCTCCAACTTCCATCAGCTGCAGCCGGTATAGTCCTTAGTCAGTGCTGATGGGAATTTTAGACCAGAAAAATCTGCTGGCCACAGATTCCGTGTCCCTGCATCCCAGCGTGGGTCTGTCCCCTGCCCATCTCCTTTGCATCCTTTGCATTTGAACAAATTTATTCTCTGACTGAAGCACTAAATATTCTTAAACCCTTTCATGCCCCCCCCCCCATAATTCCACCTTCTATAGTGCTGAATTTACTCGACAGATATAAGGGTATTTTCATTTGAGGATGGATTATAGAAAGACACACTCCAAGCCAAGCCCTGCTGTATTCAGAGAAGCCATTATCTGAAGGAACAGCTAAGCTTAATAAAAAGAAAGAAAGAAAACCTTCAGGAAATAAAAGTGTTCGTGGCGTATTTAACCATGATCTAGCCTCCGGTGTAAGTAAAGAGCAAGGCAATTAATAAGGTATATTTAGCATACAGCTGAGAAACATGGGTACCCAAGTGGATTGGTGGAGCAATTTAAATAATATTTATCTTTAAGATCATTCTAGCTGTGACTAGTTCAACTAGAACCTGTGATTCTGTACAAACCTGACTTTTCCACCCCCCCCCAAAAAAAGAAAAGAAATTGGAGCATGTCTCCACATGAGGATTAATATGAGGGCCCCATTGCCTTGCTCTGCCCCACCCTGCCCTGCTTTTGAGTCTGTTAAGCATTAATCCAAATACTGGTGCTACTGACCTTCAGCTGGAGAAATGTAGCAGCATGTTACAGGCAGAAGAGTTGGGGTAGAAGTTCTAGCTGCCACTAGGTGCTGCCTGTTTGGCACTGACTCATGGCAAACCCTTCTCGGGGCAGTTCTCCATTTATGGAATGTCATCTCTGTCTCCCATATTATTAACATTCAGGAGGAATTTAAATGCACTTCTGTTCATCCAGGCATTTGATGACAGCAAGACAAGGCTCCTGGCAACCTTGAAATTACTAGGTGTGAGGGTATGTGACTGCATTTACATGTTTTTAATTCTTCTAAAATGTCTTAAATATGTTATTTCGTTTTTAATTGCATTGGCTTACCATTTTCCCTCCTGGGCTTCTTTGGGATGAGAAGTGTGGGGAAGTTAAAAGGGCTCTGCCTCTAAGCGTTGAGCTGTGGCATTGTTTAATGGCCTTCAACTGCATTCTCACCCTGTTCCATCAAGGACCCATGGGAAACCAAGCTTCACTGGTTGGTAGGTTGGTTGCTTCAGAAGTCAAAAGATCGGAGCTCCTCCTATCAGGTTAGAAGCATAGTAACTTGTCTTCCAGTTCAATCAGGTGTTTGGAAGGGTGTGGTATTCATTCATTCATTCACTCATTCATTCTATTTCCATCCTGCTTTGTATGGGGGGTGGGATGCTTTCCCAGCTGAATACAGTAACGGTGGCAAGCATGGGACATAAGTAAGGCAGACGGACTGTCCTCAACAGAAATGATAAGACACACAAATTAAGAGGACTAGAGGCATAGTACAATGCCAAAATGAAGTGACTTCCCCCCCTACCAACACAGAAACATAAAAGCTGGCAGATACATCTAGCTCAACATTGTCTGCACTGCATGGCAGCAGCTCCCTGGGGTTTCAGCCAAGGTTCTGTCCCAAACCTGGCGGGAGTTGCTGCAGACTGTGCCAAGGGTCCCTTTGTATACATATCTGGGCAGAAGAGGTGCAACTGTTAGAGCCAGGTCAACTGTAAAAAGGTAAAGGAAAAAGACCTCTGGCAGTTTAGTCTTGTCGCAGACAACTCTGGGGTTGCGGCGCTCATCTCACTTTACAGGCCGAGGGAGCTGGCGTTTGTCCACAGACAGTTTTTCCAGGTCATGTGGCCAGCATGACTAAGCCGCTTCTGGTGAAATCGAACACCGAAACCAGAGCGGCACACGGAAACGCCGTTTACCTTCCCGCTGGAGTGGTACCTATTTATCTACTTGCACTTTTTGGTGTGCTTTCGAACTGCTAGATTGGCAGGAACTGGGACCAAACAACGGGAGCTAACCCCGTTGCGGGGGATTCGAACTGCCAACCTTCTGATTGGAAAGCCCAAGAGGCTCAGTGCTTTAGACCACAGCACTACCTGCGTCCCACTAGGTCAACAGTAACATGTTCTAAATGCCTGTTTAAGAAGATGTGTTTCCCTAAGCATCATGGGCTCTAAGGCTTGTTTCCAATGCAGCACAAAGTAACTGTTCCATCAGTGCAAGAGTTTACCCTTGTGCAATGGGGCTTCCCTGCTTTTCCTCCTTCTCCTGGGTTGGGGTTGATGAAAGTCACAGTTCAGAACATCTGGAGGGCACCACATTGGCAAAGGCTGCTCTAGAGCCCACTTGGCCCCCATTTTCTGAGTCAGATTTTCACTTATTTTCCTTTCCCCCTTTTTAGAAAAAGAAAAATAATAATAATCCCATGATGGGATGAATAGCATCTTAAAATAATAGCCAAATGGCTGGGCTGATTGACTTCTCACCCTGACCTTATCCACCAGTCATTTCCCAGCTTCCTTTATCTGCTGCAGGGATGCAGAGAGCTCTCCGTCTCGGCGTGATTAAAGCTGGCCTATTTGCGGCTGGTAATAAAATCCTCCACACAAGGGCTTTATTACAACCTCACCAAATGGAAAAAGGATGGTTAAGAGATTTAGGAGTGGAAAAAACAGGAGGAGGAAAAAAGGCCTGATCTCAGCAAAATCTCTATGCAAATGAGCAGTTAAAACTTCCAAGACTTGACATTATGGACCTAGAAGCAAAACGTATGAGAGCCATTGTAAAGAGTTAAGCGTCTTTTCCCCAGTGAAGAAAGTGAAGTTTTGAAATGAACAGCACTGGGATGTTCTATTAACGATCTTTATTGCCTTGTAATTTATGGTGACCCCCCCCCCTTGAGGAATTGTTTTGGAGGAAAAGGGACATCAGCCCTTCCTCTCTGCATGACATATGCCCAGCCCCTTGCTGTCCTTTGCTTTAAGCCCATGCAGAGTGGGGTTGGCCTGGCGAGTCCAGAGGGTCAGGCAGATAGACCTGAAGGGTTGCATTTGGGTACAGAATCTCAGGCCAAATGCAGCCCTTTAGGGCCCTTCCCAGGCTGCCACCACCCCTCATTCTGCTGCATGTCCTCTGTGAGGGCTTTTGCCCAACTCACTAGCTACCCTGTTGTTAAGAATTCAAACAAAAAGTAAACCCACAGGGGTCTCAAACGTCCTTCTCTACCACATTGATGAACTGCTAGGACAGTGGCCTGATCACTTCCTGGGCTTGGTGGCAATTAAAAATATAATTTGGTAGCACAAGCGACATTGCCTCTCCACAAAACTCACCTTGCCTGCTTCCCTCATGAAGCCAGTTCATAGACTGAAGGGGGAAGAACTAAGAAATGGATCTTCCTTTCCCACTTAGGTCACAGTGTTGCCCTTTTGCCCAGCACTGGCAACCTTGGGCAGCTGACAGAGCTCTCCTTCCTTGGCAGGCTTCACTGTTGATGCTTGCCAAGACCATACTCTGCCCTTTTTTTGCTGTTCTGGTAGTCCCAGCAGTCTCATATGTAGGGTTGCCATACTTCCGGAATTTCCCGGAGATATTCACTGTTTGAAATATGGCAACCCTACTTGTGTGGCTGGATCTGCCCATTCATTTAAAGCCTCTATTCTAGCACCACTCAGGGAAATTGTGGGTAATTAAAAGTGTAACTAGATCCACCTGTCTGGTGCTGCACATGCTGTCCAGTCAAAAAGAAATGAAGAATTGGGTAGGGCAGGCATCAGCAGTGATCCCTGACAGGATGCTGAAGGCCTGACAGCTGCCTGAGGATGCCAGGTGAACCTGTGCTATTATTATTTGCTTCCAGTATGTTCTGATCCCTTTCTAAACCAGCGCTTTGCTCTCCAGCCAACAAGAATGAGCATCAACTTACAACCCAACTAGATGAGATACCATTCGTGCAATTAGCTGCTTGACATGTTGCCACCACAGCCAGGGGGTCCACAGCAGGGCACTTTGCCCAGGGCCCTCTGAAACAGGAAGCCATCCCTGCTGTCATCAGCCTCCTTACAAAAACTAGGATTAGGTCTCAATCATTGTAAGGGAAAGGTTCCAAATTATTTCAGCCACACAATAACAAAATTCGGTCAAACGATTTAGCAAAACAAAGAATGTTTATCAGACAATAGAGGTGGTTTCACAAAAATCTTAACTGCAAAAGGTCAGTGTAAAGAGGTGCCTCTTTAGCAAATGATGAAAACTTTATAATGAGGAGTGGAGAAGGAGTCCTGAGCATACAGGGGTTTAGCTCATGGGCACAGCCCACACACTTTAAACAGGTTTGTCTCCTTCAGAGATTTCCCCAGTATCTCATAGGAACGTAGGAAGTTGCCTTATACCAAGTCTATTTAGCTCTGCGTTGTCTACACTGACCAGCAGTGTCTCTCCAGAGTTTCAAACAGGGGATATTTGCAACCCAACCTAGGGATGCCAGCGATTGAACCTGGAACCTTCTGCATGATTTGTTCTACCAGTGCCCTTCAAATGTGTGGTGGTGGTGCTGGGCAGGATAGGTGAGCATTAAGGAAATTTAGCCCACTGTGTCAAGGTGAAGGTCGCATCCATTACTCTGCCCACTTTTGCCTCTGGCATCATCCATCCCCAGAAGTTTGCTGTGATGTTCGAAAGTATATGAAAATAATGTCATGTGTTAATGTAATGAGATATTAGAGTAATGAAGGTAAACTATTATGTGACAAATGTGGAGGTAAATATAATACGAAAATCAGAGTGTTTGGTTGATATCAGTGAGGGAGTGTGCTTGGAATGCTGGAAGCAAATGGAGAATGGATAAGAGTTTGAAAGGGAGCTTGAATGCTTGTGGGAGACCATTTAGAGAGACAGTTACCGGTAAGTTGAAGCTGGCGTGAGAGTTGTATGTGGAGAGAGTGTGTTTTGAGGGAGCAGGGTCAGCATTGTTATTAGTTGTTGCTTTATATGAACCAAAGTAACTGGTAAGGAAGTGCAAAACTGGAACAATATGCTTCTGTACTCTGGGTTACCTTAAAACCTTTTTATTGTTGTTGTTTAGTCATTTAGTCGTGTCCGACTCCTCGTGACCCCATGGACCAGAGCATGCCAAGCACTCCTGTCTTCCATACTCTGGTTTCTCTTCAGATCGTATAAATCTTTCGCCTTTTTACTCCTGTCTTCCACTGCCTCCCGCAGTTTTTATTACTTCTGTTCTAATAAATTGCTGTATCATATTCTCATGCCTATTGACTGGTTGTATTAGAGGTAGGAGAAAGTCAGCTACTTGGTCTCTGTGGTGGCAGTAGAAACAGAGTTTAAGAATACCTATTAACAAACCCGGCTTAGGACTGTACACCTTACAGAAAGAGGGAGAAGAATGGTGGTACAAGGGAGCTGAGGTGACTAGTGCCAGGGCACCTCATAGCTGGAGTGGGGGTGGCATGAGAGTTGCCTATGAAAGAATGCATCCTTCAGACTGTTCTAAACAATTTTTTAAAAAATCTTAAATACACATTGAAAATGAATGTGGTATACTTTTGAGCCAAGAAGTATACTGCAAAATTCAGATGAGCATAAAGTACAGTGGTACCTCAGGTTACAAAAATCTCGGGTTACAAACACTTCGGGTTACAGACTCCGCTAACCCGGAAGTAGTATCTTGGGTTAACAACTTTACCTCAGGATGAGAAGAGAAATCGTGCGCCAGTGGCGCAGTGGCAATGAGAGGCCCCATTAGTTAAGTGGTACCTCAGGTTAAGAACGGTTTCAGGTTAAGAAAGGACCCCAGGAACAAATTAAGTTCGTAACCAGAGGTACCACTGTAATTATGTTCTGATACCCACATTAGCTTGAGAGGTACAGCTTTGCTCAGTTCACGCTGGAATTCATAGAAATCAAACTCATCAGACATCCCTAGGTTGGATAAAAAAACCAGACTTTGTGTATAAAGAGATATCAGTGAAACAGCCCAACAGGATATGACTCTGTGGCAGTGCTAATAAACAGCTATTTTTGCTCCCTGTATGTTAAAATTACTTTCTGCGGCTCTAGGGATGGCAGTCACCTTCTGCCCTCTCTTTCCCCCGATCTAGCAAGGCCATTAAGAGTTTCTCCTGGAATTGTACCAGAGTATTTGTCTCCTTTATAGCAACTGCCACCCAGAGTATACAACCTACACCAAAGCACTTCTGACCTGGCCTCTGTGAGTGAGAGGGGAAATGGTGGCACGTCGCATAGAGGCAATAACAATACTTCGTGGTGTTGCAGCTCTGAGGGTTGTTGGAAGTGTTTTACAAGCCATAGATTTCAGAGGCTGAAAAACTACAAAGTATATAACATTTCTCTCTCTCTCTCTCTCTCTCTCTCTCTCTCTCTCTCTGGCATACACACTGGAAGCTATAACGAAGGCCATTCAGATCATGCAAGTATAAACATGCAAAATTAGCTATTTCTTTATCTGCAATAATTCCCCTCTCCCTTCTGTCCTCACACCCACCCTGTGAGGTAGGTTGAGCAAATACTTCATGAGTGGCTCAGACATAAGCAGACATTCGATGCAAGAGGAAGTCCATTGCCAGCATAGCTCATTCGAGTGGGGACAGCCATATTCTGTGTCTAAATCCATTTAAAATGGATTCTTCCTCCCTCCCTACAACAGACTGTAGGAGCCAAGCATTAGAGGACTCACACAATAGTCTAGAAAACTATCAGGATTCCCACCATCCTGCTTTTCTTTGTTTAATCTTTAAGCATTTGATTCTGCAGCACAGTCAAAGCTCATGAAGTATGGACCTGATTTGTGCTTAAACATGAGACCACTGGGAATCCAGCTAAATTGTGCAAGGACTTGTTTATTTCAAAATTACATTTGAGTTTTGTTGTTGCTGTTATTAGAGATGCCATTCATTTTGTTATTCATTAAAACCATATTTGGTCTCTTACATGATAATTAAAGTCACGCTTGTTTCATTATATTCATTCTTCTTTCATATGTTGCTTCCCCCACTCCTTAACCCCTTTCTTTCGGCCAATTAAGGCAACATTGAAACTGATTCCATTACCTGCCCCTTGGAGGCCACCATTTTATTTTGCCAGATCCCCCTGATATGACATTGTTATGGGGAAATCTGGGGGTGAAATGGTGGCCCCACCCCACAGAATGCCCCAGAATGATGCAACACGCAGGGCAGCTAGATAAAATAGAATGGTTGCCCTAAGGAGACAGCCAGTGAAATCAGTTCTACTGATCCTAGTGAAGAGGCACCACCAAATACATTTTCTAAATAATCTACAGAACATTTTAAAATCAGGGGCCGACCTCCCAAAGTGGTCAATAGCCAGGGATGATGGGAGTTGCAGTCCAGCAACATCTTGGAGGGCCACACATTCCCTATTCTGTCTCTTAAATAGTGGGCACCACGTCAACATGGACCAGTTACTCCTAGAGTGTTTGATCAGCTACTGCTCCCTGGGCCACAGTAACTCTCCTACAGTTTTTCTGGTGTAATGCCAATGTCAGTGAGATGAGGTGCAAATTCAGAAAGGCTCTCCCCATTGCCACTCTTGATGGTGCAAAAAAAGGGGGGGCATATTAGATTGGACTCTAAGCCACAAGCTCTCCACGGAGATTGTACAAGACTGACATTAATGAAAATGAGATCGGATGCAAATGCAGAGAAAGTCCACGGGGGGCAGACCAGAGTGACACCACTATAAATAGGATGAGATGTAATTCTGGAGTAACTTTAACTTGGCTTACTATCGAGTGACATTAATGTTCAGGTTTACAGATGGATACATGGGAGATCTTTTTTTCTTTACTCTTGTTCCGAGATGAGGTGAGATAAATCATCAGCCCTAACTTCACAGCCTCGTTCGTAATCTGCAAAATCTGCACTTTTTGTCAATTTTGGGGGAAGCTACAAAGATTGGCGAAATTGTTCCATGGCAGTCTGCCTAAGCAAGTGGTCAAAGTTACCTTATTGTTATATTTTGCTTTTCCTCCAAGGAGCTCATGGTGGTAAACATGGAGGATAAAGCTATTAGTGTCTACTAGGCATGATGGCTATGCTCCGCCTCCATGGTTGGAAGCCACAGGTGGCAAATGTGCTCCTGTGCTTGGGGTCCTGCTGTTGGATTACCCACAGACATCTGGCTGGCCATGGTGAAAACAGGATAGTGGACTAGATGGGCTATTGGCCTGATCCAGCAGGCCCTTCTTATGTTCTTAAAGGGGCCAGGCTGGTGATTTACCAGCTTGTGTAAATAAAGGAAAAGAAAGGGAGGATGTTGGTCACTAGTCACTGTGGTTGGTTGGTCCCTCTGCTCTCATAATTGGCCTCATTACATGTTCCTGTGCTGCAGAGCTTCTAGACCAGGGGTTGCCAACATGGTGTCCACAATCCTCTGAGCCCCCCAATCAGCGGGTGGCTAACTTTCAATCTCTTGAAAAGTACATCAAACTGAAAGAGGAAGTTGGAAAAGTTCAACAGGGGCAAACACTGAAACTTTGGAGGAGCAGGAAGCTTGTGGCCAGTCCCACCGTCTGGATGATTGCAAGTAAGATGGCAAGAAGGTAGGTACTGGCTGGGGCTAATGGGCATTGTAGTCCAAAACAGCTGGAGGGCACCAGGTTGGCAAAGGCTGGCATCACTCATCCCCTGAGTTGCCAATGTCCAGCACTCATTTAGCTGCAATTGTCTCCCTGCTTATTTAACTTATATGCAGAATTCATCATGCGAAAGGCTGGGCTGGATGAATCCTTAGCCGGAATTAAGATTGCCGGAAGAAATATCAACAACCTCAGATATGCAGATGACACAACCTTGATGGCAGAAAGTGAGGAGGAATTAAAGAACCTTTTATTGAGGGTGAAAGAGGAGAGCGCAAAATATGGTCTGAAGCTCAACATCAAAAAAACGAAGATCATGGCCACTGGTCCCATCACCTCCTGGCAAATAGAAGGGGAAGAAATGGAGGCAGTGAGAGATTTTACTTTCTTGGACTCCATGATCACTGCAGATGGTGACAACAGCCACGAAATTAAAAGACGCCTGCTTCTTGGGAGAAAAGCAAGGACAAACCTAGACAGCATCCTAAAAAGTAGAGACATCACCTTGCCAACAAAGGTCCGTATAGTAAAAGCTATGTTTTCCCCAGTAGTGATGTATGGAAGTGAAAGCTGGACCATAAAGAAGGCTGATCGCCAAAGAATTGATGTTTTTGAATTATGGTGCTGGAGGAGACTCTTGAGAGTCCCATGGACTGCAAGAAGATCAAACACATCCATTCTGAAGGAAATCAGCCCTGAGTGCTCACTGGAAGGACAGATCATGAAGCTGAGGCTCCAATACTTTGGCCACCTCATGAGAAGAGAAGACTCGCTGGAAAGGACCCTGATGCTGGGAAAGATGGAGGGCACAAGGAGAAGGGAACGACAGAGGACGAGATGGTTGGATAGTGTTCTCGAAGCTAGCAGCATGAGTTTGACTAAACTGCGGGAGGCAGTGGAAGACAGAAGTGCCTGGCGTGCTCTGGTCCATGGGGTCACGAAGAGTCGGACACGACTAAATGACTAAACAACAACAACAAAAGGTGTGGAGTTTTGGTGTAAATGTTTGGCTTGCCTCTTTTCTATAGCCTCCTCCACTAAAGGTCACTTGAGATGAGATAAACAGGCTGTCACCAAGCTGGACCAATTCTGTCTGAGTTTTGAGGGCAATGTAAGACATGGCTTAATGGAGCCAGACAGGGTAGCTGAATCACTAGAGCAGATAAGCCCCATCCATAATGAATTTTCTTCTTTGTGCCGAGCTCCTCTTCCCGCCAGGAGCCCCCTAACGCCTTTAATTTAAAAGCTCTGTAATCTATTCCCTTACCTGCTGCTACTTAAACTTGTGTTGATTTCCTCCTCTGGGTCTCTCAGGCAGCCTGACATTCTCCACTGTCTTCTGCTTCTCCTTTTGTTTGCTTTCCCTTTCTTCCTGGTGAGTAGCCGCAGGCCGCTCTATTCCCTTTCTGTTGAGGTACTTACAACAGGCTCCCGTCCCTTCCTTTCCTTTTTCTTCATTCCTTTCTCTAATGCACAGAGACATGAAATCTGCTGTGAGTGTGTACATTAAGTTTGGGTTTTTTTGCATGTTTCTGTCACACAAAGGCCACATTCACACCAAACATTTAAAGCACTATTATATCACTTTAAATAGTTGTGCCAACCCCCAAAGAATTCTGGGAGCTGTAGTTGTTAAGGGTGCGGTGAGGTGTTAGGAAACCCCTATTCCCCTCACAGAGCTACAATTCTCAGAGCTCCCTGTGAAGAGGGATTGGTTGTTAAATCACCCTGAGAATAGTAGCTCTGGGAGCAGACTAGGGGTCTTCCTAACAAGAACCATGACTTTAAAGTGGTATGGTCCTATGGGTGTACAGAGCAAATGGTGTCTCAGTTGTTGTGAGGATAAAATGGGATAACTTTGGGGAGATGTGTAGAACCCCTGTCCTAAGAAATCTGTTTAGTCTCTGTAACCCTTTTATAGCTTCTCTCTCTTTCTTTTTTTTTAAATAATTTTTATTAATTTTCCAAACATGTAATAACAACAAACAATAAAACAAAATAAAACATACAAACAAATAAACATGTATAATTTCATAAACTCATTTTCCTTCACCTTATTTCCCGGACTTCCCCATACCTCCCTTTTTCTGCATCCTTATTTTTCCTTTTAACAGCAACCCTCCATTTAATTAATTAACTCGTCTTCTTTATAATTCCCTTAAATTCATGATTTACAGCTGCAATTCTCTGTTTCTTAACACCATAACATCTCAGCACTCCTGAATGTTACAACAATTTTTAAGGTATATTTTAAATTTCTTCCAATCTTCTTCCACTGTCTCACTCCCCTGGTCACGGATTCTGCCGGTCATCTCTGCCATTCCCATGTAGTCAATCACCTCTTTTATAGCTTCTCTTAAGGTTCCTGAGACATTTTAACTTTGGGATGCTCCCAAAATCATGTTAAATTTCATTCTTGGAAGAAACTGAGTTAACTCTAACCTCATGGGTGCTGCTGACTGCTTATAAGAATAGTGAACTATAAACTCCATGAAAACGTAGCTAGTTGGGCTTCCAAAAAAATCAGATGGGTGAAATCATATAATGAAGAAACTGCCTCATACTGAATCAGAGCACTAATATGATGCTTAATATTTCAAAGAAAAAAAAATCTCAAAGCAGTTTACAACACAATAAAACATCAGATAAAACAATCCATAATAAAACATTATGGAAGAAAGTCAAATATAAAGTTTATATTCAAAGCAACATAATTAACAGGAAACTAAAATATTATCTTAAAGATTTCAAAATAAAACATTTTAAAGGAGATCAACTACAGAATGCATATTCAATACAGCAAAGTTTGCAACAAATATCTTAAACATTTCAAAAGAAAACATTACTAAAGGAAGTTAGATATCAAATGCACATTTAAAACAGAATAATTAACAAGAGAATAAAATATTATCATAAGCATAGAACACACAGTATCTGCTGATCTTGCTGCCAGTCCTGCCACTGGTGGTTCATAGTGGGTGGTGGCTGTTGAAGCTAAGACTCGATGATCTAGGTCTGCAGTTAAGAGACTGCCAATATGGTCTTTGGCCTCCCTGTGGGGATGGGACCCTGACTGACTCCAACTACAAAAGCTACAAAAGCTAGGACTGCTTTCAGGGTCCTGTCTTCCCAGGTGAGGTGGGAGAAGCCCACAAGGCAGGAAGCAGGTCTTCCAGGACTCACAGCCAAGATGGTCAAGCTTATTAGATTCCAGCTGAGTGTCTGCCAAACCTCCCCATACATAACTTCCTTGCATAGCTAACACGAAAAGGCCTGTAAACAAGAGATGTTTTGTTAAAAAAGAATCTGAAAGTGAAACCTCTTCTTCTGTCTCAATGACCCATCCAAAATCTAAAGCTCTAATTGCCGGGTGGGCATCGCAGCTGGGTGCCGCTTAAATTGGTTATTATGCCAAGAGAGAGAATTGTTCCCTTTGATGCAGAATATGCAACCAGATGAGACAAACACTTTTGAGAAAGCAAAGCTTTCTTTTCTTTTTTTTTCCTGCATGACAATCCATAACAATAAAAGAACATCAGGAGAAGATTGAGGCTCAAACCATCCAATTAGCTATATGGATGCCTTGTAACATCCGCAAGGAGACATCCCTTCTCTTTGTGTTTCCTTAAAGAGTCTCTTTGGTCGTTTAAAAAAAGCTGTGGCATTTCCATGCATTTGAATCATCTCGCCTTTGGGACCCAGAATTTGGTTTAGCTTCAGCCAATTTGCTTCTGAAGCAAGAGTTTAAGGTGTTGAGCAACTTGGGCCTGGTTACCTGAGAGAGCACTTGTGCCTGACTACCAAGATCTCAAGATGAGGATCTCTTCCTTGTGCTACAGCCAGTGGATGTACATCTGGCAGCTTCCAAAAAGAGGACCTTCTCTGTAGTGCCACCCAGCTTATAGAACCATCTCCACCTAGAAATAAGGCAGGCATCACTGAGTTTCGGAACCTGCCATTAATCTATCCAGAACTTTGAGGGCTACTGATACCTGTCCTTGAGAATTTATTACATACCCTCCAACATTTGGCTTATGAAAATTGGGACACCCATCTTTTGGTTCCCAGCACCAAAAGATGGGTGTTTTAATTATTATTTGATTTCCTCACCTCAGCTCTGGCCAACTCTGGCCTCTGAACCACAGGTTGTGGTGGCGACAGCTTCTGCTGCTCCCGTTGAGGAAGAGGCAGCTCCCAGTCTTGGCTGGTCTACAAAGCATATGGCCAGAAGCAGCGGAGGAAGTGGCTGGAGCTGAACAGGGCCTGCCATTCCTGGCACTGAACTCAATGTGGCCTTCAGGCCCATTGCCAGGAGCACCCAAGACCAACACTCACGTCCCTCACCTTGGGATTCTTCTTAAGGAGACTCTGCATTAAAGAAGTCTAGAGATCTTTCGCAAAGGCGTTCTTTTCTCCAGCCATGCAACGGAAGCCTTAAAGACGCCCTGCCCTCTTGCTCTGCATCCACCTCTTTGATTTGAAAATAGGGAGGCATGTCCTTTGGTGCTGCTGACTAATTTGCGGGGAGCAGGTGGCAATTGGAGGGCTCTACAATTCCAGGCTGTACAGTTTCCTCCGGCAGAAAAACTTCATTGATCAGCATTTGGATTTATGCAGGTAATTATAATTACCCTTACTGCCCCCTCATCTCAATGTCATTCGGAAAGTGGGAGTTCAGAAAGGCGATAATAGATCTGCTCAATTCCTCTTCTAGTGTTAGTATGGAGTTTCAACATGCTACCACAACTAGTTCCCTGTGTGACAGAGACACCTTCCGTGGCCCTCCTATGGATCCCTTGAACTAGCATTGCTATAAATCAGGGATGGGAAACCACTCTCAGTCTGAGGGCCATATACCCTCCTAGGAAACCTTCCGGGGGCCACAAAACCTCTTCTCAATCTCCCTCCAGGCAAGTAAGAAGCACTATCAAAATTCAAGGACACATTCCAGCCAGGCAAAAACTCTCAAGGCATGGCTGGTGAGAGCTGTGACTGCAGAGCTTGTGTGACCTGGGGCCGGACAGAGACGTCTGGAGGGCTGCCTGTGGCCCCCAGGCTGGAGCATCCCCATCCCTGTTATAAATGCTTCTGGATAAAGCTTGGGGTTTCATTGGGCAAGAGTGAGCTTTGACCTTATCTGCCCACTGTTATCAAGGGCCCTTTGGGTAATTCCTTTGCCCTTGGGTGTTTGATGGGTGGCACCCCAGGAGAGGGCATCCTCTATGGCAGCCCTCGAGTTGTGCAACTCCCTCAAAGCTGTGCAAGCTCCCTCAAAGCTTGATTGTGTAGCTTTCCTCACCTGTACCTCTTTACCCTGGCCTTTGACAGCTGAACGATATCTATAGGAGTCACCTTGTCCTTGTGATGTAAATTGTTTTAACAGATCTTAAAATTTTATTTTTTTAATTGTTGCAGTCTACCTTGGGACCTTGAAGGGACGAGGGTGGCACTGTGGGTAAAACCTCAGCGCCTAGGACTTGCCGATCGTATGGTCGGCGGTTCGAATCCCCGCGGTGGGGTGAGCTCCCATTGTTCGGTCCCAGCTCCTGCCCACCTAGCAGTTCGAAAGCACTCTTAAGTGCAAGTAGATAAATAGGGACCGCTTCCTAGCGGGAAGGTAAACGGTGTTTCCATGTGCTGCGCTGGTGCTGGCTCGCCAGCTGCAGCTTCATCACGCTGGCCACGTGACCTGGAAGTGTCTTCGGATGGCGCCGGCTCACGGCCTCTGGAGCGAGATGAGCACGCAACCCCAGAGTCAGACATGACTGGCCCATACGGGCAGGGGTACCTTTACCTTTACTTTGGGACCTAATGGTGGAGAAAGGAAGGTAGGAAATCCTATAATTAAATGAATGAATATCTGTCCTGGTTTGACTGAGGCTCTGGTCCCAGGCATCCCTACTCCTCACCCTGCAAATCTATAACCTGCCTACAGCCAGGAACATCGTGACATGAAAACACAATCTTTTCAATAAAGGAAAATGAAAGTTCTCTTTTGTTGGGCCATGGGCAGAAAATTGGGATATAGATGTATACAACAAATAAATGTGAAAGAAGCAATAGCTTCATTATTATTTTTTACTTACTATTTTTAACTGAATACTTGCAAGCAAGCCACGGAAGTCTGTCATCCCCTTGCTTTTTTAGTTTATTTATTTTTATTTATTTTTTAAAATGGTCCCAGCACAATGAATCATTTAACATGGATTTATCTCATTAATTCTCAACAGGGCCTTAAGTAGCTTGTGTAACTGGGATAATTCAAGGTAATGAGCACGAATCTGTACCTATTGTGGCCAGTACCTGTAGGATGTTATTTGAAAGAGGACTTCATTATTGCTTTTGTTATCATCATTGGCTCTGTAGTATAGTAATTATTTGGAATGCAAGAAGTTCAAGTTCAATTCCTGCCATCTCCTGAAACCTGGAGAGACCCTGTCAATCAGGGTAGGCAACACTGAACTAGATGGAAAGGTCTGTAGTACAGTCATACACATCCTTTGCACAGAGAGGGTCTCCAGTTCAGTATTGTCTACACCCCTTGGCCTAGATATTGCTGAACTACAGCTCCCACCAGCTCCAGGAAGCATAACCAATGGTCATGGAAGATGGGAGTTGCAGTTCCACAACATCTGGAAGGCCATTGATAAGGTTGCCATGTGTCCTCTTTTTCCAGGACACGTCCTCTTTTTCAGGGGTAAAATTTGAGACAAATTGCATTTATTTGCTTTGAATGGCCATCATACCGTCCTCTTTTTTGCTCTTCAAAATATGGCAGCCCTAAAGGTTTCCCTTTCCTGGCCACGTAACACTGAACTAAATGGACCAGGCTTCGTATAAAACAACTCCCCATCCTGTAAAAATTAGAAGCCCTTAGAAGGGCTGTAACTCAGTTGTGGTGAAGCACAGGCTTTGCACACGAAAGGTCCCGGCTTCAATCCCAACATCTCCAGGCAGGACTGAAAAAGGAACATAAAGGTAAAGGTAAAGGTACCCCTGCCCGTACGGGCCAGTCTTGCCAGACTCTAGGGTTGTGCGCCCATCTCACTCAAGAGGCCGGGAGCCAGCGCTATCCGCAGACACTTCCGGGTCACGTGGCCAGCGTGACATCACTGCTCTGGCGAGCCAGAGCCGCACACAGAAACGCCGTTTACCTTCCCGCTAGTAAGCGGTCCCTATTTATCTACTTGCACCCGGGGGTGCTTTCGAACTGCTAGGTTGGCAGGCGCTGGGACCGAGCAACAGGAGCGCACCCTGCTGCGGGGATTCGAACCGCCGACCTTTCGATCGGCAAGCCCTAGGCGCTGAGGCTTTTACCCACAGCGCCACCCGCGTCCCCAAAAGGAACATACCCTGCCCCAAATCTTGGAGAGCCCCTGCCACTCAGTGTAGTCAACACTGCGCTGGATGCACCAACGCTCTGACTCATTGCAAGGAAGCTTCCAGTGTTCCTATGTGTGTGTCTGGAATGGTAAAAGGCTGGCATTATTAAGTGTCTTTAAGTGGACCAGGCCCAATAATGCTTGGATCTAATTAGTTACAAGCACTTCTACTTTGGTGACAAAGCTGGATTTTAACACATGGAATGCTCCATTCCTGGCATGGCGATGCATGCTAATTAATGGGAGCAGCTGCTGAACAGCAAAGCCTGGCGCAGTTGTGATAAAGGCGAGGTCTGTGTAAATCCAACCAGACTCATGCCACTCAGGCCTAAATACTTTGTTTTAATATCTGTAGCCAATCCCAGGGCTTTTTGGCAAATATTTGTAAGACATAAACAGAGGGAGGGAGGGAGGGAGGGAGGGAGAGAGGGAGAGGGAGAGAGAGAGAGAGACTGTCCCAGAGCCTGTCCTCACTGCATCTTGAAAAGAGGTAATAAAAATGAATAGACTTTATTCCCCTGGGGGGCTCATTCGATCTCAGCCTCCATTCTTTTCACACATGCTTTCTTGTCACATCTTTTCCCTGGCCTTGCAAAGATCAGGACTTGAGGAGAGGAAGAAGACAATTTACTGCAGAGGGAGCAGGAAGTTTTTACAATGGGCTGATTTGCGGGTCCAGAGGGTGGAGTGCAAGCCAGATTCTTTCAAGGTTTGATACTTAAGTCTGATTGGGTAGAGACTGAGCTGAAGCTGACACTGAAAAATGCTATATAGAGAGAAACCAACTCCCAGTGTTTGTTATTTCTGCAGAGGTGTCCTCATCCCCCGATTGTTGCTGCTGGCAGGAGGGGGGTAAGGACATGGCCAAAGAAGTTCCACTTCTGCAAAGGTCCCTGCCACACCCAGTTTGGTGTGATGTCATTGCTGGCAGCAGAGAGAGCCTTTGGTCCATCTAGCCCAGTATTGTCTATACTACCGGGGAATGACTGAACTCTCTCTGTCCCAGCTGAAGAAGCCCATGGTTGAATTTTGGATCTTCCACATGAAAGTATTTTTATTTTATTTTATATCCTGCTCTTCACAGGTGTCTCACCACTGATTTACTAAATGTAGTGTTTTACACACCCTAATCTCCAAATGGTGAGAGACTCCAGGGGTTGCAATGCTTACCCAGGGTTTGATTTCCTTGGAATGAAGATCAACAGACTGTGGTGTCTTTAGGATATATGGTTTTCTCTACACATATACACATCCTGAGCATAGGATGGAGGAGCTCTCAGCTTTAACACCTCAACTGATCTTGTGTTCCCATTAAATTTCATAAGAAGCCCCAAGTCACAGCTCTTGAGTCCAGCACAGAGCACATCTCTGTGTCTGCAGCTTCCAACCTCAGCCCCAAAGCTTCTCACACACCCTACACTCCCATACACAGCCCCTCTTGGCTTATTGTTCTCCATCCTAGGATGAGATGGCATCCAGCCAGGTGAGCTGGGGAAAGGCCAGGACTCAAAACCTCTTCCATAAGTTTAAGGATGGAGGAACAGACTTTCTCATTGTCAGGCTTCTTAGGGTCAAACAGGGGGCTGCAGAGGGGACTCAAAGCCTCTTCCTTCAGATCATGGATACCAAGCCAGTCACATGCATAGATTACATAGCACCCAAAAAATAAATTATTTTGTCATTGGGACCCCTAAGGTTCTGGGGCCACACAGAGGGCTGTGGAGACTTGAAATCTCTCCCATATAGTCAGGAGCAATGAGACAATTGCATAAAGGGGCCACAACCCATCCCTAAAACCAAAATAGCACTTTCAGGGGAATCCTATAGCAGTTCTAAAAGAAAGTGAGACTTCTGGTGAAATGTGAGAGCGACACCTGCCTTTTTAAAGTTTGGTGAATGGCTGGTTCAGGAATGTCAGCACTGACTGGCAGTGGCTCTCCAGGGTTTCAGGCAAGAGATGCCACCTGGAGATGTTACAGATTGAACCTGGACCTTCTGCATGCAAAGCAAACCTTAATCCACTGACCTAAATCTCTTCCTCAAAGGTAAGAACATAAGAACACAGGATACTGCCCTATATTCTCCAGCATTTCAGACTGGTGTCTCTCCCAACTCTATTTGGAGGTGATGGGGATTGAACCTGGGACTTTTTGCATGCAAAGGAAATTCTCTACCACTGAGCTATGGGCCTGTCCCAACTTCTGTAGTGCCACAGGTTCCCCACTCCTGTTCTGCAAGCAACTGATGGCCTGTTGATGTGAAAAGAATGACAGATTACATGGGTCTTAGTCTGGTTCAGCCAGGCATTTTGTATGTTCTTATGCCATGTGTGGCTGTCACTGGGCATCTACCTGGATTTAAAGAAGGCTCTCAGGTCCTATGGCCTTTGGCTCAGTTCAGCAGCTCTAGGCATTGCCCTTCTGCCAGTGGAGCAACACTGCAGGCGTCAAGGTCAGGGAAGACGTGAAGCTGCTTCCATGATATTAATATTACATTGAGAAGATGTAATGGAGAATGTGAATGAAGGCTATCAGTCACCAGCTCATAATCCATCACACAGAGGGTGGAAGGTGACAGTGACTTTTGTTTCTTGTACCAGCTCTCTTTGGCAAGAAAAGCACAGGAAGAATTTCCCCAGAGTGAAGCCTGTTAACTAGTAAAGTACAATCAATATAGGTGTGAGTCACTCCAAACTTTCCATCCACTGGTTTCAATCTGGTAAGGCTTAAGTATAATAGCAGCTGGAGGAGGAGAGGGCAAGAGGCTATGGAAAGAACTGTGAGTGGAGGAGTGTCCTGCCCCCATCCTTGGGACCTCCTGGGAAACTCACCAAACCTGCTGAACCTGAAACTGTGTGTGGAAAGTGCAGCTGGCTGCTGAATTAGACTATTTGCTATTGTTGTAGCAAAGCAATGTATTTTTTTTTATTAAAAAATGTAAATGAAGCTTCATAAATAGTTTTTTTTAATCCTTCCCTGTTGTGCTTTAACACCAACAAAAATATAGAGCTCTTCAGCGCTTTGCAGGCAATATTTTGGAAAGTCTCACTTTTTGTAAGCTAAAACCCATGGACCTAGAGAAACAGTTATGAGTGCCATATAGCTCTGCATTTCCTTATAAGTACAGAAATAACAGAGTTCCACAATGCTCTATGGGGGCCCTGATCCACCTCAAAGTGTATAAATGACTCAGAAGGTGGGAAAGACCACCAAACAACCCTGATTTGCCTAATTATTTGGCCTACAGTCAGAGCTGATGCAGACTCCTAATGCATATTATTACGAAAGAAAAGAAAAGGGGAGAAATAGAAATTTAATAGACTGTGCATTATTTCCATTTACTGAAAACTGCATTCCATGTTTGGAAACAACTAACTGTTTCTGTTCCAAACAATAAACAACATCCAATTTTTTACCCAAAAAATAAATCTTACCTTGGTCTTCTTTTTGCCTTTGATCTCAAAAGGTGTGTAACATTTGCCACTGAAATGAATGCATTGCTATATTTAACTTTTAATATCATATTCATCACCTCATGGTATAGGTAATGACTTCGGCTGACTAGTTAAGTACTGCTATTTTCCTTATCCAAATAGATTGCTCTTTTGCTATAGATACAAATGGGTGGACCTTTCCACACCTCACCTGGCTGGATGTCACCTCATCCTAGTTTGGAGAACAATAGAACAAGGGGAACTGTATATGGGACAGTTTTGAGTGAGAGTTTTGGCTGATGCTGGAAGTTGGATACAGAGACACCTTATGCTCTGTGCTAAACCCACAGTCAGCTTTGAGGTTTCCCTGGAAACATAATGAGAAAGCAAGGTCCACTGGAGTGTTAATGCTGTGAGCTCCTCCATCCTTTGTTCAGGTACTCTATCTGTGTAAATAAAAAGATATATCCACCACAGACTCTGTTGCCCTTCATTCCATGGAAACTGAATTCTATGTTAAGTTCATGAACCCCTGGAGTCTCTTGCTACTCAGTGACTGGGACGCATGCAACAATATTTAAATATAAAGTTGCATTTGTTTAACTGTGTTGCATGTTGTCTAGAAAATCTATATTATGAGGTGACTTGTGCAACAAACAAACAAACAAACAAACAAACAAACAAACAAAGTCAATTCTACTTTGTCTTCCTTCTCCCAATGTACAATGACCACCCACTCCTCCCTCGCCCAGCCCAGGGGACTGCCCCAGATAGCGATCTCAAAATCTACAATTTGTGCAGATGGTTTTCCCATCACTGACAAACCTGCACACAGGAGCCCTGTTGCTTCGAATCCCTTAAATGCAATTACCACCAAACAGAGCCCAAGCCGCAAGAGTTCAGGCGGCTGCTACTCCTGTTGAATGTACAATTAACAAACTAATCTGAAGATGTGATAATTGATGTCACTTCATACCGAGCCTACGATAACAAAAGAAGCCTGAGAGATCTCTCTCCTGTCCTGCCAGTGACATGGAACTGGGAAATTTAATCGCATCAATACGGGGGGTCAGACACTTGGAAGCCATTTCCATATTTATTGACAAATTTAATTTACACCCTGAATTTTCACTTTGCCAAGTGTATTCTTTAACTGCAGCATGTATTGGTCTTTAGCAGCTGGCAACCCTCCCCCCTTTTGTCTCTCAGACTTTTTTCTTCTTTTTAACACAAAGGTGCTGATTTTTTTTATTTAAAAAATCCATATGGTTGTAACAATTTCAAAGAAAAAACCTTTAAGTGTCCATTTTAAGAACTGAGATGCAAATTAATTGCAGCACACAACAATCTGGGAAGGAAGCAGCAGAATAGGAAATTATATGGTTGTGAAGCACTCATACACATTCTTTGACTGAAAGAGGACTCTCAAGGCCTCTTTCCTATCAAGAATCATGTGTGGTCCATGAAGGTTTCTCTGAAGCTGGAGAGTTGATGATTTTCTGTTATTTTATTGCAGGGGTGGCCAATTAGGTGCCCTCCAGATGTAACTCCCATAATCCCTGATCATTGGCCATACTGGCCAAAGTTGATGGGAGTTGGGAGTCCAATAATATCTAGAAAGCCACAGGTTCCTCATTTTGTGACCTAGACTGTGGAACTCATTCTTTGAAAGGACACGGCAACCGTCTCCAAAACAAGCTATTTCAAAATTGGTTGGCATAAGAGTGCAATCCTGTTTTTTAAGCACCCTTATGGTGCTGGAGGAGACTCTTGAGAGTCCCATGGACTGCAAGAAGAACGAACCTATCCATTCTGAAGGAAATCAGCCCTGAGTGCTCACTGGAAGGAGAGATCCTGAAGCTGAGGCTCCAATACTTTGGCCACCTCATGAGAAGAGAAGACTCCCTGGAAAAGACCCTGATGTTGGGAAAGATTGAGGGCACAAGGAGAAGGGGACGACAGAGAACGAGATGGTTGGACAGTGTTCTCGAAGCTACAAACATGAGTTTGACCAAACTGTGGGAGGCAGTGGAAGACAGGAATGCCTGGCGTGCTCTGGTCCATGGGGTCATGAAGAGTCGGATACGACTAAATGACTAAACAACAACAAAACAAACTATAGCTCCCAGAATTCTTTGAGGGAAACCATGACTATTTGATACAGTGAAGGTTGAGGTGCCTTGTTGCTGTCCTTGGTCCTGCAGACGAAGCTGGCAGATTTTTCAACAACCTGCAGGCTAATAATGATGTTGGAGCATTGGTTACTATGTCCTCCAGTGGCGACTCCTCTATTGGGTAACCCTTCCAAGATTCTTCTGCTCATCTCCTCTGCTAGAGGGAATTATTGTGAAATCACTCTGGAAATTGAAGAATTGCAGCTCTGTGTGGGGAACTCCCTGCACCCTTAAAGAAATACAGCTCCCATAATTCCTTGTGGGAAGTCATGACTGTTTAGGATGGTATCATGGTGCTTAACTGTGTGGTGTGAATGTAGCCTGCGAGTACTGAAATTCCTTGTTAGACAGATCAATCTGGAACAGATTACCAGAGGTTAGGATATTTTGAAAAAAGCATGTGTAAATCCACAACAGTCAAATGCTCTTCTCTGATAGATTTTTTTGAGGAACATTTTTCAGTTTTCATTTCCTATTCGCACACACTTGTTCTGTCACATTCTGCCATTAATCTCTTGTTAAGCTTTAGGTTTCTATTTCTTCTTGCCGTTCCACACACAACCATCAAAGAGACAACAAAATGGATCCTGATGTGTAACAAATAGGAAGTGTTAAGGTTACCTGATAATTGCTTTCTTACTAAGACATGGTCCATGCATCTCCCTAGCTCTGAGAGGAGACTCTCTTTGAAACCTGTTGACAGCTATTTCTAACCACCTCAAAGGTGCTTTGAACCTGTCCAGAAAGTTCGGGGGGGGGGGGAGGAGAAGGACGGTCTTATTTCTAAATGTGATTTGCTCTTCTAGATAACTGAGTGACGAGCAGAAGATATAATGCAAGTCTAAAACTTGCTTTATGGCAGGTGTGAGGAACCCTTTTGGCCCACCTTGCAAGTCAATTTTGACAGGTCAGAGGGATAACCCCCCTGCCAATGAAATGATGCCATTATGACACCATGATTTACATCTGGCTGTTGGGCACTTGGGAACCACATTGCAAAGGGCATTGCCAGGCCTATATCCAGTGCTTTGGGAAGCTCTGAGCATAGACCTGGCAAAGCACTAGCCTCACCCTCTTGCACATCAGCTGAGTTCATGAATGACAGCTGGGTATGGTTGGTTTGGGGGAAATGGTCGCAAGGGCCAGATTGGATCCCCTTGTAGGCCAAGATTAGCCCTTGGGCCAGAGGTTCCCCACCTCTGCTTTATAGTGTTCCACTGGGCCGTTCAACTCTGCATTGACTGGTAGTAGCTCTCAAAGGTTTCAGGCAGGGAACATTCTCAGCCCTATCTGGAGATGCTGAAGATTGAACCTGATACCTTCTGGTTTCAAAGTGAATTCTCTACCACTCAGATATGCCTCTTACTTTAAGAGGCAGTCCTTTAAGGTTACTCCCTTAAGGTAGGATGGCATTGGGGCAGGAACAGAGAAAGGTTTTGCGGTGGTCCTCATTTGGATTTCCAGGACTGAACCCATCAGTAGTTCTGGTGCAGTCCTTTATTTTTGGCTCCAGGAATAAATAAATTGCCTGCTATAAAGGGCATGCCACATATGGCTATTGGGGTGCTTCCTTGGGATTATGTAAGTGGAGATTACTATTTATTAAGATGTTTTTAAAAGGGTATTTCTCTTCCCTCTTCCTAGCCAACAAAACATGCTCTAGCCCATTACCTGAGCATTACCTTCCTTGAGACAGCCAATAATTATGGGACAATGTTAACAGCCAGGCTATTCCAAAGGATTTTAAAGATCAGCGATATGCCAATGGCCACTTTCTAACCCAAAATCCATTAACACATTTCTGTTCTGCTGTCCCTAGGAATAAAATCCTTGAAGAAGAAATTGCATCTCCATTAAAGAGAAATAGAGGGAGCGAGGGAAGGGGAGACTACTTATGATCAGTCCCTTTGCTTCCAGCTTAGAACAGTTATCGGCCTCTGCAGGCCTCTTTCATGTCAAGAAGGATGCTATAAGACATCAGTCTAGAAAGTAGACTGGGTCTGGTGAGGACTACATAACCTTTACTTTCACCGTTGTACTTAACAGTTTTGACTTGTATTCTTCTTGCAGAAAGGAGATGACTATCGGCTACAATCCAGGACACAAGGTGAAACTGTCAGATGTTTTATATTGAGCCCTGTGTGTGTAAGCAGGGAAGGAGTTGGGCTTCGGGGAAGACTTTCTTCATGAAGGAGGACCAGAGGGCCCTGCATTAGAATTCCCAACAATATTTCACCTAGGCAAACTCTTTCTCTCTCACACACAAACATATCAGAAGTGAAGGCATGGTGAGGGGAATTTCTCCACTGTGTTACATGCAACCCAAGGTGGTCTAAAGTGAGAAGCAAATTTTTGAGGTTCTTCCTCAAGCAAAGCATTTGAAGAAATCTTGTAGAAGCCAAAAGTGTGCAGATAATGAAGTGTACTGAAAAGACAGGGTGGCTCACATGTCACTTTGACCTTGGCTGATCTGTGAAATTTGACTAAACTGCGGGAGGCAGTGGAAGACAGAAGTGCCTGGCGTGCTCTGGCCCATGAGGTCACGAAGAGTCGGACACGACTAAACAACTAAACAACAACAAATCTGTGAAAAAGCTTATCCCTATGGTAGTAATTCAACTGTGGTTTGCTCAGAGTAGACCTGTTGAAATTAAAAGATGTCTCAGTCATGTTCATCAATTTCAATAGCTCTGCTCTAAGTAAGTATTAAGGGATGCGGGTGGCGCTGTGGGTAAAACCTCAGTGCCTAGGACTTGCCGATCGCATGGTCGGCGGTTCGAATCCCCGCGGCGGGGTGCGCTCCCGTTGTTCGGTCCCAGTGCCTGCCAACCTAGCAGTTCGAAAGCACCCCCAGGTGCAAATAGATAAATAGGGACCGCTTACCAGCGGGAAGGTAAACGGCGTTCCGTGTGCTGCGCTGGCTCGCCAGATGCAGCTTGTCATGCTGGCCACGTGACCCGGAAGTGTCTCCGGACAGCGCTGGCCCCCGGTCTCGAGTGAGATGGGCGCACAACCCCAGAGTCTGTCAAGACTGGCCCGTACGGGCAGGGGTACCTTTACCTTTTTTAAGTAAGTATTCAACTAATACCCCCCCCCCCCATTTCTCTAGCATTCTCTGTGTTCATGCTATACAAAAGAGGTAAGGAACCAAATGTGGCAATTCGAGTCTCTCTTTCTGGCCCTTGCAACTCCGCCCCCCCCCAGGCCACGCTGCTCACTTGCTCCCCACTTACATGTTTTTGCCTGACTGGAATGTGTCCTTGAACTCTGATAATACATCTTGTTTGGTAGAAAGGAGTAGAAAGCAGGTAGAAAGGAGTCAGTTAGTGGGCGTAAAAGCTAGCCTGCTTTACAAAGGTGAAATTAGCATTTGTTGCTCCACATATTTTTGCCTCTGGTCCCAGTGGCTCCCAGAAGGAAAAGTGACCCTTGCATTCAAAAAGTTTTCCTACCCCTGCTATACAGAGGTAAAGAAGCCAAAATACAGGTTTTTGCCGCAAAATGAGTTGTGTGAAGGAAAGGAAAGAAAGCCAAGGGTAGCAAGGGTAAGAGGATGTTGGCAAATTATTATTGTTGTTAATAGCATCATTATTATCATTATTTTTTGGAGTTATCTCCACACATGACTATGATAAAAATGGACAATCTCTGCATTCACTAAGGATAACAGCTAATTGCATCCAAGCTTATCTTTTTCTTTTAAAGGAGGGGCATAGATATAATAATAATAATAATAATAATAATAATAATAATAATAATAATAATAATAATAATAGAAACAATAATGGAACCTCTTTGTATGAATAAGATCATTAAAGACGTAGAATGTACCAGTCACTTGAAATGAAGTGGGCAATCACCAAATTATAGTGGCTACAATGACAGGAAGAGGGTTAGCTGGAAACCTGATGCTTTAAAAAAGAGGTGTGCAAAATCCTCAGGCATGGAGGAACAAAGTTTCATTCCTGGGGGTCATAATATGAAGAGGGAAAAGAGGGGCTGTGTGCTGCTTGTACTAGCAGTGGTGGTTCAGAGAGCTGGAAATAAAGATGGTGGAAAAATTCAATTTTCTTTCAATTTTAATGAGAAACTAACTAATTCACACTTCTGAAGCCAATACGTGAACCAAAACAATTGTTCAAAATTTAAATTTCTTTGAATTTTGTGAGCCCGTTCTTCTCCCATACAATGTACAGTGGTACCTCGCAAGACGAACGCCTCGCAAGACGGAAAACCCGCTAGACGAAAGGGTTTTCCGTTTTGGAGGCGCTTCGCAAAACGAATTTCCCTATGGGCTTGCTTCGCAAGACGACAGCCCATAGGGAAATCTCCGGGACAGCGGGGAAGCGCAGCGCGTCTTCCCCGCTGTCCTCGGACCTCCTCCGAAGGCTGGCGGCGGGGCGGGGACAGATCCTCCCGCCGCCGCCGGGCTTCGGAACGATGCCCCAATGCCGGGCGGCGGGCGGGAACGCCTCCCCCCGCCGCACGCCATCGGGACCATGCCCCGATGCCGGGGGCGGGCGGGAACGCCTCCCCCGCCATCGGGACCATGCCCCGATGCCAGGGGCGGACGGGAACGCCTCCCCCCGCCCCCGCCATCGGGACCATGCCCCGATGCCGGGCGGCGGGGACGGGGCGGGGCATGGTCACCGCCGCCGGCGTTTAAAAGCACTCTGGGGAAAGCAGCGAAGCGCGCTGCTTTCCCCGAGCATCGGGAAGTCCGGCGGGGGTCCTTGGGATTCCCTCCCAGCCCCCGCCTTTAAAAGCACTCCGGGGAAAGCAGCAAAGCGCGGCGCGCTTTGTTGCTTTCCCCGGAGTGCTTTTAAACACGGGGGCTGGGGGGGGGGAATCCCTTGGACCCTCACCGGACTTCAAAAGAGCTGCGGGAAGTCCGGGGGGTCCAAGGGATTCCCTCCCCACCGCCCGCGTTTAAAAGCACTCCGGGGAAAGCAGCAAAGCGCGGCGCGCTTTGTTGCTTTCCCCGGAGTGCTTTTAAACGCGGGCGGCTGGGGGGGGAATCCCTTGGACCCTCGCCGGACTTCAAAAGAGCTGCGGGAAGTCCGGGGGGGTCCAAGGGATTCCCTCCCCACCGCCCACCTTTAAAAGCGCTCGGGGAAAGCAGCGCGTCGCTGCTTTCCCCAGAGTCCTTTTAAACGCAGGCGGCAGTGAGGGAATCCCTTGGACCCCCTCCGGACTTCCCACAGCTCTTTTGAAGTCCAGTGGGGGGAGAAGGGCTTTTCTTCCTACCGCCAGCCTTCAGAACAGCCTTCTGAAGGCTGGCAGTGGGAAGAAAAGCCCTTGTCCCCCCCACCCAGCCTTCAGAAGAGGTCGGGGGACAGACTGTCCCCGGACCTGGTCTGAAGGCGGTTTCCCTAGGAACGCATTAATTGATTTTCAATGCATTCCTATGGGAAACCGTGCTTCGCAAGACGAAAAACTCGCAAGAAGAAAAAACTCGTGGAAGGAATTAATTTCGTCTTGCGAGGCACCACTGTATACAAAAATGCATGTTTGAGTGAAAATAACATATAAAGATGCATTATATTAGCAATGAAAAACGCTTTGAACGTAAGTATGTTAGGCAAAATTGCATACAAACCTGTGTTTATTTAGGGAAATCCGCACTAAAATGCTGGTGGAATTTCATGAGTTTTATTTTTAAATGCAAATTGCTGCAGAAATGTGAAGAACTGAAATCAAGGTTGTAAAGAAGAGAAGCTGAGAAAAAAATGACAGATTCGTCCAGCTCCACTTTGTAATTCTGCCCCAGGAAGTCGGTATCAAAGCTAACGGGCAGCGGGTGATTCTGAAATTCACATATTGAGATACCAGCCATATTTTTGCCTGCAGGGTTTTAGTTATTAATTGGTTTTTAACCACTGTAAGCCACGTTGAGCATTCAGAGACGGAGCAGGTTAAAAATACCCAATCAAATCAATCTATTGTCTGGGCAACCAGAAATGCATTGATTCCACATTCGTTATCATGCCTGCTTGGTGCAGCTTAAAATCATTGACTTCTGAGGCTTTCAGCAGAGGATGTCTTTCTCCCCCCCACCCCCCCCAACGTCTTGCTACTCAAATGAACCATTTGGCAAACCTGAATGTTGACAGCTTGGTAAGCGAGTGAGCATCAAGAGAGGAAGAAATATGTGTGCAGTTGCTTTGTCTGGATTGGTGACTGAAATATGACACCCAAGACTTCATTTTGCAGTCCGGGCAAATATGAAGCACCCTATCTAAAACCCTGGGATGGCTGCAGTCACAAACAATAGCGCACCTGAGTGATTTCGCTGCCATTCTCTGCATAGAGGCCAGGTATTGTGAGAGGAGGTAGACCCTGGATTTCTCAGTTTCATTTTTTGGTGCAAAATGTGGACTCAGGCTCTGTTACCCCCACCCAGAGCTTTAGTGAAGTTTAGTGCAGGGCCATAATTCACTCAAGGGTTCGGAAAGATGCGGCAGTAGAGAATATGCTTTCCTTGCAGAAGATTCCAGGTTCAATTCCCAGAGTCTCCAGGAATAACTCCTGCCTGAAACCCCGGAGAACCGCTGCCATTCAGTGCAGACCTTACTGAGCTATAGGGACCAACTGATTTGGAATAAGGCAGCTTAATTGAAGGGCTACAGCTGTGTGGTAGACCACAGGCTTTGTATGCAAGCGGTCTCACTTTCAATACACAACATTTATAATTAAAAAGCAAACTGGGATTAATGCTCAATAAAAAAATGGAGGAGCTCTAATATGGCATGGTGGATTCATCACGGTGCATATTGCATCTCTGGACTGTTTTAAATCTGCTAGAGTTTAGAATAAATTCCTGAATCTGTTTCAGAGTCATTCCATGAAGGGCAAAGCTATAATTTGCCACTGACTTCTAGGTTTCCCAGTGGTAACCCACGATTTTCTCCTAGAAATCTGTTCATCTCTAGTTCATTCATGACTGATTATCTCAGCAGCACTGGTTCAGGCACCAGGCATCACTCTTTCGCAAAGCTACTTGTCCTGGACAATGATGCTGACCCACCACATCATATCAGGTGCCATCAACAGCAGCCACCTCACCTAGGAATACCAGGACACAGCTGGATGTATCTTTGTCCCTTCATTCTGCTCAGTGGGCTTTTACTTTGGTTGTCATGGCAATGACTCAAGCAGGGATTACTCCAGGTGTAGGAAAGATGAGCCCCCTCCAGATGTTGCTGGACTACAACTCCTATCATCCCTAAATAATGGCCTGGCTGGTGGAAGTTGTAGTCCAACAACATCTGGACAGCACCAGGTTCCCTATCCCTGAATTAGACCGATTTGTTATGTGCAGAAAAGGTCAACCAACAGGACCACTTGGAATTTCACCTGATGCAAAAGAACCAGTGTGATGCAGTAAGACCTCAGAGGCCAGAATTCAAATCTCTACTCAGCCATGAAGCCCAGGGTGACTTTGGACTAGTCACTCAGTCTTAACCCACCTCACAAGGTTGTTTTGTCGATAAAATGGGGAAGGAGACAACCAAGCATGTCACTTTGTGCTCCTTGGATGAATGGCGGGACATCATCACCACCACCACCATCCTATCCACGTCTGCTCAGAAGTAAATCCTGTTGAATTCATTGGAGCTTATTCACAGGTAAATGGAGTTAGGAATGCCTTGATCTATTGCAGAATATGCTTTACTTGCAACCCCCCCCCAAAAAAAAACTACAGGAGAAAAGGATTGGGAGGTATGTTAGACATTGGAATGCAGCCCTGTTTTGGGAAGCTTTTAATGGTTATGGTTATGGTTATGGTTGTTGTTGTTGTTGTTGTTGTGTCTTACCTGTACTTTTGTAGGAAGCTGCCAGAGTGGTGGGGACAACCCAGCCAGAAGGGCGGGGTATAAAAAAATAAATAATTGTTGTTGTTGATATTGTTGTTATTGTTATTACAAAGTTGTCCTGCTTTTTAAAATGTTTATATAAACTGTATTCTTACAATATGCACTAACTCATACATAAAAATAATGTAAATGGAACTTTGATCTTTTCCCAGTATTTTGCACAGTAAATCTTCATAGCCACAACCATTCACAAGATTGGTTCACGAGACTGTGTAGGAAAATCTTCAATAAAAGCCAACAGATTCTGACGTTAATATCAATATGGGTTTGAACAGAATAGGGGTCTAGATACAACACTTAAATCTGTAGAGCAGAGAAAGAGAAGTTGTGTTCAAGGCAACTGTGTCTACCTACAGTACATCTTAATTTAATTTATTTTTGTCATTTAGATTGGCAGGTACTTTTTAGAACTACTGGGAGTTCTTGTTGACAATTGTAAGAGGGGACAGGTTATAAGCACAACAGGAAATGGGAATTCACAAGTCCTGTTTTCTGTTCTATCATTTACAGTAATGGACATGGCCAAGCTAGGCTATGTTCAATGTGATACAGCAAGTAGTATTTAGTTAGAGCTGATGGATACCGCCAAGATGAAATTTCCTCCCAACACATTTTGACACAAATCCCATTTTGCAATGACAAAAATCTACTCAGCCTTGTAAGATGCCCAAGGCTATTTGCTGGGACATGAAGATACAAGGGACCATCTTCCCATCTAGCATGTCAAAAGCATCCAAACCAGCTATGCTTCTGGGCATGCTGTGAATAGGTTGAGAAATGCACACCCTGTCCCTTGAGGGTATGAAGAACACCTCTGTGAAATGTCGCTCAAAGAGTTTTGACACTCGTTCCAAAATTTGGTGGAATTTTTTTCCCAAAGAAGGTTCTCTGAAATTCACCTTGGGGTTTTGCATTAGGCTAGTATATGCCCAGATATTATCAACTAGATAGGAGAGACATTCCTCCACCCTGCACTAGCTCTTGTGGGATTGGTTCAGAAATAAGTCATTCCATTTCCCACTCAGCTTAAAGGTAAAGGTAAAGGGACCCCTGACCATTAGGTCCAGTCATGACTGACTCTGGGGTTGCAGCGCTCATCTCGCTTTATTGGCCGAGGGAGCCGGCGTACAGCTTCTGGGTCATGTGGCCAGCATGACTAAGCCGCTTCTGGCGAACCAGAGCAGCGCACGGAAACGCTGTTTACCTTCCCGCCTATTTATCTACTTGCACTTTGATGTGCTTTCGAACTGCTAGGTTGGCAGGAGCAGGGACTGAGCAATGGGAGCTCACCCCGTTGCGGGGATTCAAACCGCTGACCTTCTGATCGGCAAGTCCTAGCTTCTGTGGTTTAACCCACAGCGCCACCCGTGTCCCTCCCACTCAGCTTACTTTTAAGCAAATCTAAGTTGAGCCTCCAAAGTCACTGTCTATGCAGAAGCCTCAGCTCTCAGCCCTACCCACACACAGCTCCAAAATCCTGGAAAACCTGCACCCTGCCTTGCTGGCCTTTCCCCATCTGGCCTGGGAGCGTGGAGTGCTGACTGACTCCAGCTACAAAGGCTGAGGCTGTTGAACAGATTCTTGGGCTGGATTATTGTTTAAGTGGGGTTTAGAGAGTTGGTTGCTGTTATTGATATTATTGTTGTATCTTTAGTTTTAGATCTTACCATTTACATGGAAATTGTTTCCATTTGGTTGTGTACTTTTTGATGTTTTAGTTATTGTTTATGACCTCTGTTATGGTTGTACTTATGTTAATCTTGTCATGTTGTAAGACGCCTTGAGCATAGTTTCAACTATGGAAAGGCGGCATACAAATAAAATGGTGATGATGATGATGATGATGATGATGATGATGATGATGAAGTTCTCATTTGTAGCTAGCAGTCATGGAATAAGATGGGACTGGCTGAACTGTGAAAGAGAGTGGGGTAAAAGCCAGACCCTCCTCTAGTCCTCACTTATTGCCAAAGGAGATGTGCACTGACATCTTTATTAGTTAATCACAAGACAGAAACAAAGCCTGCGCTGTCTTGTTCTATGCATTTTTTTAAAATTATAAAAATCACAAAAGGCCCAAACAGGGGTGGAGAACCTCAGACCCAGGGTCAAAAGGGCCCCCAGACCCTTCTGTCTGGCCCTTGGGACTCTCCCTAGGCCACACCCTTCACTGGCCCTTCACACCCTTCTTTTGTCTGGTTGGAATATGTATAAATTCATGAAAGTAACATATTAGAGAAAATTGTTTTGCAAAAATGTAGGCAAAATTTGCACACAAAATGCAGACATTCAGATAAATTCTCACAAAGATGCTAATGAATTTCCAGGAGGACTTTTTAAATAAAAAATTGCAAATTAAGGTGGAAAGGTGGTAAACTGAACTTAAGACTAAAGAAACTGAAACTGAAATGTACAGATTAGCCTATCCCTATCTGCAACCCTGTGTTAATATTTTTTGTGAGTCATTTGGTGGGATAGCTAGAGAAATCGTTTAAGGAGTTCTTGGGATTAGATTAGGAGTGTGCAACAAGCATGGCGAGTGCATAGAGGATTAACTCGGTTGGAACAAGTTGCTGGAAATGTCAGGAAGCGAGAAGGGACTACATCCACATGTGGTGGAAGTACAAGATTTTCATATAATAAAAAACCAAATTATACAGATTTTAGGATATGGGGTCCCACTGCAGCCTATATTCTTTTCACTTAATTATGTTAGACAATTGGTGAAATTAGAAGACCAAGAGATGGTTTCTTAAATGCTCACTATAGCTAGAATTCTTTGTGCTGAATATTGAATATTCCAAACTATACCATCAGTCACTATACCAAGAATCAAAGAATGGGTTGAAAAAATGGGATTAACAAACTTTCTGAAAGATCAAGAAAGAAGACAGAGTTGACATAATTGTTTGGCAAAAGGGCAGAAATGTATGGGGTATCGATCCCAACCAATACTTATGGACTTACTGTGTATTAATAGTACTGTGGAAAAATGAATAGAAATACTATTAAAATTTTAAAATTAGTCCTATAGAAAGTAGATAAAGATATGATTTATATATTAAGAGATTAAGAAAATTATGGAAATGGTGCTTTATATTAATTTGAAAATCAAATGGGTAGGAAGATTAAAGTTTACCTTTTGGATAAGCTTTTGGTTATTTAAGGATTATTATTAAGGGATCAATGTTATATTGTTTTATCTGTTACCACAGAGCTTTCCAAACTGTGTGTCACGACACATTAGTGTGTTGGCTGTAGTATGTAGGTGTGTTGCACAAATGATCCCTGTGCTCCTCTCTGGGCTGGAAGGGGGTTAGTTTAACCTCCAGTTTGCTAGTAAAACTGAATTGCTGTGTCGTGAAACGATGCATGTCTAAAAAGTGTGCCACCAACACAAAAAGTTTGGGAAGCTCTGTGTTAGCATGGACAATTTATTCATTTTGTGATATGATTATGTATGCTGTTATGATAATAAATTAACTGATATTTTGCTGTAGGTTGCAGGTAGGTATGTGTGGGACACTCCCAATATGAGAAAAGTACCCCCTGAGGAACAAAGCCTACAGACAGGGTGGAGAACCTTTTCAAACTGAGGCATTCTCATCTGAGCAAATTTCCAGAAGTCAAATGCCTGTGGTGGGCAGGGCCAGAGACAAAACTGAGGGGAGTAAAAAAAATAATGCAAATTTTGCTTTTCTACAGTAAACTAGTTTCTACACAAACTCATGCACCTCTTTCTATCCTGCCAGCTAAATAAAAGAGGCAATATTGTTCAACTACATATTTCAGACAGGTTAAGGAACATAGTTAAGGAACATAGTGGTGACAGGAGTGCCATGGGGGAATGGCAGATGCCCTGGAGAGAGACCTGAGGGCTGGACAGAGAGATCTTAAAGTCTGGATTTGTATCCTTGGGCCTAAGGGTATGAATTGTATCCAGCTATACACAATTATGGAGGGCCGCATATACATAATTATCAATTATTTCCAGTAGTTGGGTTTGTGAAGGTAGCAAGAATAGCATGTTGACCACAGTAATTTGAGGATTTCACTTGGAGCCAATTCCCAAGTTTGGGGAGCTGCCAAGTTTCAGATGAAGTACAAAGTCATGTTCCTGTCTGGTTCTCTGCTGTGTGTTCAGTTGAAACATATTTTCCAGCTAAGAAATTGCTTGGTGCCAGGATGCCAGATTCCTAGCCTGTTGTGTAGCAGCTGCTCTTATATGCCTTTTTCAACTCTTTGTACAAAGGACAAAAGTGGCAACCTTTGGTGAAGTGAATAGCACCTACAAATGAAGAAGGGAATCCCTATCAGAGATGCTACAGGGTGCTACATTGGCTATCCCTGAGGTATAGGGAGGATTACATTATTATTCATATGTTTGAAAACTTGGACTTAGCAAACAGATGGGGAATATCTGGACTGAGAACAGAGAGGGGAGTGTGAGTGTTTGTAGAAATCAGTGTAAAGGTTAGGGATGGGCATAATATTGGACGCAGTTTGCATTTAAAGGCAAACCTCATTAATTTGCACTTTTTGAAACAATAAGAAAACTGAAATGCAACCATTCTTTGAATTTTGCAGCCCAGTGCTCCAGCTCAGCACTAGGTACCAAAATCCATATACTGGGATAAAGTGTGCATACAAATGCATGTATAGTAGTGAAAGCAATGTACAAAGAAGCATTGTATTAGGCAAAACTTCTTAGCAAAAATGGTATTAGGCAACATTGCATGCAAGCATGTATATATTAGAAATTCACAGTAAAATGCTGGTGAATGTTCATGAGGACTTTTAAAAAAACTTCATACATTTCATGTGGAAATGTGGCGAACAGAACAAGACTGGAAAAGAGCAAAACAGAGAGAAACCGAAATAGATAGATTCCGCCACCCCTAACTATGTAACATTTATATCCATCATTCCAAATTTGCCCCAGGCCTCACCCACCACCATTACCTAGAAGGGAATGAGGTCTCCAGGTTGCAAAAAGTTCCCCACTCTTGCCTTAGGGCACAGTGTCCCACCAAACTAAACACTGGGGATTTGCTGGACACTTTGTGGACCACCACTGATATCTGGTCAACATCTTGCTTCTCACAGTAGCCAATCAGATGCTTCTGGGAAGTTCAAAAGCAAGGCACGAGAAAAGGCCATATTCCTCCCTGTAGTTCCTACCCAGAGGCAAACTGCCTTTGAACCTGCATGTTCCACTTTGCCATCATGGTGACTAGCCACTGACAGCCATTCCCTCCTCTGTGAACTTGTCTCATCCCCTTTTAATGCCATCTAAGCTATTAGCTATCACTGCATTTAGCAGCGATGAATTCCATAAATTATGTATTGCACAAAGAAATACTTTTCTTTTGTCTGTCCTGAATTTCCTGTCAATCATTTTAATTGGATGGTCCTGAATTTTAGTGTTACAAAATGGGAGGAAAGTTCCCATTTATCCACTTCCTCGACACCATGAATTGTTTTTTTTTTTTTAAAAAAACTTCTGTCATGTCCCCCAGTACCACCACCTCCCTGCAGTTGTCAAAATGTCAACATTTGCTGCACACACACATGCAAAAAGAGAATGAGCAAGTGTGAGAAAGAGAATCCCATGTATACAATTCTAGTAGGAACGGGGTCTGGCTGCTTTGGGAAACAGGAATCCGGCCTGAAGACAGAGAGATCCCATTGCTTATGTTCCAAAATCTGGGTTTCTAACAAGAATTAAGCTGAGCTTGAACCAAGAGAACATCGGAATCTGAGAACGAAAACAGATCCATTAAACTCCTCACTGTTTAAAACCTGCTGACATGTTGATCAACAAAATTTTGAAAAATTGAGGCTTCTTGTTATTTCTTTAAAAAGGAACCCCCCCACCAAAAAAAAACAACCCACCACATTTATTTAGGAAATTAATTTTATTTAATTATATGAACAGATCAATCTATAGAACCCTGTATGTTGATAGTGGAATTGTCCAACCACTTTATGTATTGGCCCACTGAATTAAAGCAGACGATTGAGGATTCCTGTTTCATAAAGCCCACCTTCTAGGAAAGATCCCCTCTTAGCACACCTTCCAATATTTTATTTTTTTGGTGAAAAACAAGAACAGGGCAAGAACAGGGCTTATGTGGTGATGATGGTGATGATGCATTCTATGTGGGGCTACCTTTGAGAAGTGCTCAGATACTCCAGCAGTCTCAAGTGGACTGTTGACCAGGATCCTTATACAAATCCTCTATTACAACTGCTCCACTGGCTGTCAGTCAGTTTCCGGGAACAATTCAAAGCATTGGTTATGACCTGATATGGCTTGTGACGTGGGAGAGGGCCTTCTTGGTGGCTGCTCCCAAGCTTTGGAACTCGCTTTGTAGAGAAGTTAGGTTGGCTCCCTCCTTGCTCCCTTCCACTGGCAAGTGAATACATTTCTATTCCAACTGACTTTTTGAGGAAAGGGCTGATGCAGTAATCTTTGTGTTTTTAATGGTTCTTTGATATTACTTTAATTCTATTAGTGTTTAATTAAATTTCCATGATTGTCCTTTGTATGTTTTTAGCTTGCTCTATTTCATCTGGGGGAAAGGTGGGATATAAATATAACAATATAAATATAAGAACATAATATAGTATATAATATATAATTATATTATATTATAAATATATATAATATAACAATATAACAACAAATTATTTATACAACATATAATAAACACTTGATGGCAAAGCACTGATTTAACACCAAGCATGGAACCGCATAGGCATCTGTACCAGACACCATACAGCTATGTTCTGGTTTAGATTCTTTCTTTTATATTACTCTCTCTCCAGCCACCAGCTGCTTGGACATTTGTTCTCCTTCCCAACTGACAAGTCTCCAAGCGGCAGGAGAGCCACCATCTGGAAGGTCAGGAGGAAAGATAGTTTGGGAAGTGCAAATGAGCTGGCAGTCTTTCATCTGGTGCCTGGGAAATGGCAACTGCTCCCGACTCACTCAAGCAGGCCTGGGAAACAGGCCGTGCCACGTTGGGGGCCTGAGGCCTGAGGCCTGGTTGGAGAGAGAGAGAGGAGATGATAGGGAAGATGGGAGCCTATCAACATCCCCTTGCACTGAGGGATCTCTTGCCATCTGTGAGAGATGTCCTGCTAAGGGAAAAGGAGTTAATGAGGAAACGAGCAAGTTATTCATGTAGGACACAGTGGATGGAGGAAGCTCCGTGGCAGTCATGTTTTGCCTGCAGGACAGAATCATCATTATTTATTTATTTTGCAAGAATATTTATATGCTACAAAATCATAAGAAAGGAACTGTCCTCCGTTCCCGCTACTATTTGTTTTAGTTTTTGAGCCTCTGGCACTGCACTTGAGGACTGTGGTGGGAACACAGGGGTTCCTGACTGGTGACAAAATATACATTTTAGAGATGTACTCAGACAACATGGTGTGGGTTACACTCATCCAATTCACACAGCTATGATTCTGAAAGAAGAATGGGGGGGGGCGGGGGAAGGGAGAGAGTATAGTTTGTGGCTTGAAAGAGAATTTCCTTAAACTAGGGGTTATGCTCGTTAATATTCAACCATATATACAGACTCCCCTTTTCAAGCACTTCCAGTTTGGATACCCCCCCCCCCAAGACAATTGGCTATATGGAAAAAGAAACGAAATAGCATACCCTGCAAGTGTCCTGGAAAACAGGGACATTCCATTTTCTCGCACAAGAGCACAGCTCTGGATGCAACCAGTGTGGTGTGAGGGGGAATAGGGAAGAGAGAGATGGAAATGGGAGTATGGATTGCCAACACCACAGGGGGAAGGCTGTGTCTGGAAATCTACTGAATTCCCTCAAAACCAGGAGGTTCACCAGCAAACTCAGCTGGTTGGTGGTGCCATAGCTTAGGCCCTGAGCCATGTTTTTACAATCCAGTTGAGTTTGCAGCTTCTTGTCGCTGAGGTTCACTGAAGGATGGAGGCTTTACGATAAACCATTCCACCGCTTCTGCTATAAAAACTGGTTCCAGGTCACTAGAGCCTGCAACGAACTCAATTGCTGGAAAAACTCACATTGAATTTATAAAGCTATTTTAGCTATTGACAAATGAAATTGTTTTCATAACAGGGGAAATGAGAGTCAGTTTATACCCTCCCCCCCCCAAAAAAAAATCTTTCAGCATCGCCATCAACAACAACAACCTAAAAGATCATCTCACACCTTATATATCCAATTTAACACTGTGCTCTGCAGGTGGGGGTGTCTTGCAGATACCAACCTATCAGGAGGCCCATTCTACACAGTATAGGAATTGGGTCTCCCCAGTTCCTGTTAAATATTAGACAAGCACAATCTTTGCTGTTGTTTTTGGTGCCTACTGATATCTTTCCAAGTCTGCAGAGATCTTTTTCAGTCTGCATCTGTATTGGATTTATTTTTAGAAGTTTTAATGATTTATTGTCTGTATGTCTGCTGCCCTGACTCTTCTGGGAGGAAGGGTGGGATAGAAATTTAAGAGGAGGGACAATTATAAAAACAAAAAGCTATTCCTGAACCCTACCACTTCCCCATGCACACTATTTTTCTTAGTCCAGGGAATTTTATTTATTTTATTTTTACTCCCCTCTTCCTCTGTGGAAGCTTGCAACATGGGGCACATACACACCATAATTTAAAGCACTATAATACCACTTTAAACACCCATGGCTTTTCCCAAAGAATTTTGGGAACTGTAGTTTGTTGAGGGTGCTGAGAGTTGTTAGGAGACCCTTGTTCCTCTTACAAATATTCACATTCAATATTCACATTCTCCATATGAATATCCATACTTGGATTGGACTTCATGTTGTTGTTTAGTTGTTCAGTAGTGTCCGACTCTTTGTGACCTCATGGACCAGAGCACGCCAGGCACTCCTCTCTTCCACTGCCTCCCGCAGTTTGGTCAAACTCATGCTGGTAACCTTGAAAACACTATCCAACCATCTTGTCCTCTGTCATCCCCTTCTCCTTGTGCCCTCCATCTTTCCCAACATCAGGGTCTTTTCCAGGGAGTCTTCTCTTCTCATGAGGTGGCCAAAGTATTGGAGCCTCAGCTTCACGATCTGTCCTTCCAGTGAGCACTCAGGGCTGATTTCCTTCAGAATGGATAGGTTTGATCTACTTGCAGTCCATGGGACTCTCAAGAGTCTCCTCCAGCACCATAATTCAAAACCATCAATTCTTTGACAATCAGCCTTCTTCCATTCATCACTACTGGGAAAATCATAGCTTTAACATTAAATGTGCATTTTGTTGCTTTTTCAGAGAGCATGATGGACCAGATGCATGTCATGTATACCTTTGTCATGAACTGGCTAGATGCAAAGGAGTGGTGAAGCACCAGCTGGGGAACCCCCAAGGGAAGATGGCTCAGAGTCAGGCGATTGGTGGTGCGATGACCATAAACGATCAGGTGGAGAAGAGGGAGCAGAGTGGGAAGAGAAGGTGTCAGGAGCTGAAGAGGTAACAGGGTTTAGTGAGCAGGAAGAGGCTGTGGCAGAGAGCAATTCAGAATCAGAGGCAAAAGCAGGGACTGGAGAAAAGGGGACAAGAGGCAAATATGAGGCGCTCTGCTGAAGAAGCCAGAGAATCTCACCCTCCTGATATGACCAGCTTCCATCCCCCCCCCCCATCTCCCAGAACACAGAGAGGTATGAAAAGGGTGGAGCAAAGACAGACAAGACAAAGAAGTCAAGTCTTGAGAAGGACCTGGGGAGAGGAGAAGACTTAGGGAACAGTCCTCACAGCTGCCTCATTAGCACAAAACTTACAGAGAAGAGTTGCTGTGCTCACTAGGCTTAAGCTATTTTGTTTCTTTGAATAAAGAGTCAACTTCACTGGCACCTTGTGAGTTATTGCTGACTTGCACTCTGCTCTTGCCTCGACAACCATCCCACTATTGAAAAATCCGAAGATGCTTTTCATCATTTGGGTACCTTCATCCTAGCCACTACAAGAAAGAATGTTAACAACACCTAGGGATGGGCGAGAAATGTTTTCAATTTTAAAGGAAACCTACCTGATTCATGCTTAGGAGAACAATGCACAAACTGAAACACAGCTACCCTTCAAAAGTCACACACCTCCAAATGTTGTGATGCAATTCTCCAACCAAATAATGTGCACAGAAATGTATGTATCACAGGAAGGTTGCATAAATATGCATATAGTAGTAACAGTAACATAAAATTGTGTATAAGTGAAATTGCTCGCTAAACATGTATTGGAAAATTGCAAGCAAAAAAGTGTATATTTGGATGAATTTGCACTAAAACGCTGACATGTTTTCATGAGGATCTTTTTGTTTTTGTTTTTAATGCAAACCAATGCAGAAACTTGCTTAAGGCTGAAAAGTAGAGAAACTGAGAGGAACCAAAACTGACAGATTCATCCATCCCTAGCAGGTCCTTAGGAGCCATTATCCTAAGCATATAAGGACAGGCGAGATCAATAAAGATGTTCTGTCTCTATCCTGTTCCAGGCAGGGTGCAAAGGGAGAACAGGGAGAACACAGCAAAAGTTCAGGCAAAGCAGTCAAGCTAAACAAACCACCGGCTGCTAGTCTGTTCCACTGTCAAACAGCAGTTCCTAATGTTCAATCAGACTCTCATTTCTTGTAATTTGAATCCCTTGGTTTGGGTCTTACACGCTGGAGCAGCAGAAAACAAGCTTGCTCCATCTTCCATGTGACAGCCCTTCAGATATTTGACAATGGTTATCATATCACCTCTCAGTCTTCTCTAGGCTAAACATACCCAACTCCCTCAACCATTCCTCATAAGGCTTAGTTTCTGGACACTTTATCATATTGGTCATCCTCCTCCGCACATGTTCCAGCTTGTCACGATCCTCTTTAAACTGTGGTGTCTAGAACTGTACACTGTACTCCAGGTGGGGTCTGACCATGGCAGAATACAGTGGTACTATAACTTCCCTTGGCAATGAGCCATTGGTGAGCACTCCTTGTGTTCGGACATTCAACCAGCTACAAACCTGCCTGAGAGTAACCGCATCTAGATCACATTTTACCAGCTGCTCCACAAAGATATCATTGGGGACTTTGTCAAAAGCCTTACTGAAATAAAGATACATTACAAGCTTGTAACTTTGTTAAAAACAATACAAAACATGGTAATCCCAGCATCCTTTTATAAGTGTTCACAGATTGCCTCCTTAATTGTCTGTTTAGGCCCTTTCCTCGTATGAATGAAAGCTGGCCAGTCAGTAGTTGCCTGGGTCCTCTTCCCCCCACTTTTTGAAGGTGGGGACAACATTTGCTTGCCTCCATTCTGCAGTGGTCTCATGTGTTTTCCAAGAACAAGGCTCCCCCTCTCACCAGTAATTTTTCCAATGCCCAGAGATCTTGATTCCTGAGAAAATATATTTCCCCCATTTACAGATGACTTCTCTATTTACCAGAAGATATGACACTCTGTTAGCATGTGTGTGTGTGTGTAGTGGGGAGAGGGAATCAAAATTGGCTGTGGAGTGAAAACATATTTACATTTCATTCTACGGGAAATAAATCTAATGACCATGTAAGTGATTCAAAATTACATAAGCAATAAAAGCATAATTACCTTTGTATTAATGTCTCTACTAGAGTAGGGCCTCCCCCTCCCCCCGACAGCAAGTACCCGCTGGCGCTTGACCAGAGTGATATGGCGAGAAAGTGATTAGGAGCAGGTAATTGTTAACAGAGAGAGATGGGTAGGTATTAATTAATAATTAACTGAGTAAGTAGAATTCTATAGGAAAGTGTAATTAATTCCACCTGGGTTTTGTGGGACCGGCACTTATTAAAATGTAATAATGAGCTTCCAGAATGCCAGAGGCTCTTGCTCTGTGAATGTGTGTGTGTGTTTTCAAAAAATTCTGGACTAGTATCAAGAGAGCTGATGGAGGATTCAGCATCAAGCTTAGTTTTAATCCTACTAGTCTCAGGGCTAGAGCCGATACTAGCGCCCAGCCAAACAGGAAGCAAAATTATGTTATATATTCTGTTGGCTAAAAAAACCCCATCCCTCACTTTTCAAATGTTCCATTCTGCCCTTCATTAAATTGTAGACGTTGTTTGAAAGATGAACTGCCCAATGATTCTCGGGTGTCGCCTGAAGCAAAGGACAAGATGCACACACACACACACACACACACACACACACACACACACAATTCCATTTCAGAAGGTGACTGACAGTTGAATCTTCCTTCAATACTGCCAGCAAAAAAGGGCCCTGAGAGCAGGAGGCTGGATACAGAGGAGCAAGACAGAGAATGTAGCACACACAGCCCTGTCTTCCACCCAATGGGTGTGGCCAGTAGACTCTGGAGGAACAACTATGGGAGTAGTTGCCTTACTGTGCCTAATGGTAGGGCCGGCCCTGACAATACTGTCACAGTTATCCAGGGCTGAACCTAGGGAAACTTTCAACTGGCAAAAGTTGTTCTCATCCAGCTCATCTTTTCAGACAATGACCACCAGTTTTGCTGTGGTAGCAACATTTCTTCCACAAGTACAGACACTCCACCTGTTTACCTGGACAGCGAGCAGCTGCCATCCCCTTCGCACTTAAAAGTCACCAGTGAACAATACAGTGAAGGGGGAATCCTTTTTGCCCCCTGCTGGGCAACCTTCCAGGGGGCACATCCCAACAGTGAGCAGGGCCAGAGGCAAAAATGGGTAGAGCAATAAATGTGAATTTTACCTTTGTGCAGTAGGCTAGTTTTGCCACTTTCACACATTGCTCTCTAGTCCCCATTCAGGGAACCAAGAAGCATGATCAGAGTTCAAAGACACATTCTAGCCAGGCAAAAGCACTCATGGAGGGTACAAAAGAGGTGCATTTTGGGAGATTGTGTGGCCTAAGAGCCAGACTGAGAGGCCTGGAGGGTCATAGTTGGCCCGTGCGGCTGAGCTTCCCCATTCCTAGTGTACAACCTTGACTCCCATGTTTGCCAGGCTTGGTATGAATGTATCAGAAATAGATTTGCACTCTTGGACTCAGGGGCATATGAAGGGGGGGTGCAGTGGGGGTGGTCCACCCTGGGTGCCATCCCAGAGGAGGGTGACAAAATCCCCCCCCAGCAGACTGCGCCGCCTTGCTGCGATTGGCCCCCCCCTCTGGGAGAATCGTGCCACCACACCGCGTGCCACCACACCCTCGCCAGGAGGATCGTGCCACCTCACCACGATCGGACCCCGGCCAGGAGGATAGCACCACCTCACCGTGATTGGCCCCCTGCCGGAAGGATTGCACCGCCTCGCTGCGATTGGCCTCCTGCCAGGAGGATCGCACCCCCTCATCATGATCGGACCCCCCCCCCCAGGATCACGCCATTGCACCGATTGCCCCATGGGCAGATTGCCCCACCCCGTGAACGGATTGCCCCACCCCGTGAACGGATCGTCCCACCTCACTGATCCAGATGCAGGAGCAGCTAGCTCCGCCACTACTTGGACTAAGCAAAAACAAAAAAGCCCAGATAATTTCTGACTTTGGAGTGCTCTGGTGAATGACCTAGCTTTGTCCTTGAATTAAATTGATAAATAATGCACCGAGGACTAATGTTTTTCAAAGTGTTTTGCATGTAAAAATGAAAAGCAACCTGGGATTGTGAGGAGCGGAGTGGGAAGAAAGAAACTATCGAGCTCTCTGGGCCTTTGTTTATGCATCTGTTGAATGTGTGGAATCAGATGCTCTTTAGGGAGGCTGTGGTGGGCTTAATTATTTTCTGTTTGCAAAGCTGTTTAAGATCCTAAGTGAGCAGCGACACAGGAGCAGAAGGCATTGTGGTGACATTAGAGCTGGCACTGCTGCCGTGCCAAGTTCACAATAAGGCACAAAACCAGGTCTGCAGTGGGAGAACAGAGAACCGTGGAGATATGCTAAGAAGGGATGCTGCCAAGTTTTGCAATTGTGGGGTTCAGAAACAAACAAGCACCCATCCACCCGTCCAGCAAGAAGAAGCTTTTTTACATTCCAAGTTAACATGCACACCCTTTTGGATTTTAGCTCAGCTTGTAAAACAGTTTTGCCCATTCTAAGTTGTTCCTTTCCTTTCCCCAAAATTTACCTTCCAGCATTCTGTGGGGGGTGATATGGAGTTGTGATGAGGAAGGTTGTTCATGCCATTATTAGCCCCCAAACCCTACTAATAGGAAGACTAGGGATGCTCAAATATTTCATTCTGTCTGCATATTTAAATGATGCCACTTGAGGCATTCTTTCTGAACTGATACATTGTTCAAAACAAAGTAGAAGTGGCTTGCTGGTTGGGGTGGGGACACCATGCTAACTTCCCAGCAGGTGGGTTGCTGCTGCATACCAGGAGGGGTGAGATGGTGGGAAGGTAGGAATGGTGCAAATGCACTGGCAGGGCTGATCTGGTGCTCCTGCCAGTGTGTCTGCACTGTGCCAACCTCCCTGCCATTTCGCCCTCCCTTCTGGCAAGCAGCCCATTCGCTCCCCACATGCCCTGTCTCTAGGTGGGAGGGAAGAGAAAATCTGCCCCCAATGAAAACTAAGTGGATGGCCTTGTGTGTGTTTTGTCAGCGAATTTGAACCATAGAGAAGTGGCATGAATGGTATTCAACGAAAATCTAAATGAATGCAAAACAAAATAAAAGGCACGGCCCCTGCCCTCAGACTTCTAATATGAAAGGCTTGAAAGAGACAACAGAAGATGAATGCAGGGGAAAAGAAGATGATCAGTTTGAGAAGAACGTGAGTTTCACATCACAATCCCATGGCTGTTTCCTAGGGCTCTGTGTGTCTTCCCCCAAATATGATCCAGAGCCCAATTTGAACTTTGGATCAGCCCCAACACAAGCTGATCCAGAGCCAACCCAGCTCATGTATGGACCCTGAATCAATTTGGGGACAAGTGCTTTAATTAGGCTTTAATTAGGAGCAATCTGAGCTGTCTCATTTCAACCTGATTTGGCCAAATAATTGATCCACCCAGAACTGTCTGAATTGGTTCAGGATCCAGGTTTGGACTGAATCCAGTGCACATCCCTACTGTTTACTCAGAAGAAATCCCATTGAGTTCAAGGGGACTTCCTTCTTAGTATGGTTAGCCAAAGGTTGTGGGGCCTTTTTGCTGCTCCAGCAGGGATCTTACATTCTTACATCCTATAAGCAAATTGAAAAAAAACAACTGGATGTCCCAACAGCCCTGCAAGAGCAGTGACTGAGTTTTGTTTTTGTTTGTGTGTGTACAGTTTTGCCACTAAGGATGAGTTGACCAAACAGAAAGATGTACACAACTATTCTGATTACCCAAGCTCCATAAAAATGTAAGAGCCTGATGGATCAGGTCAATGGCCCATCTAGTCCAACGTCCTGTTGTCCCAGTGGCCAGACATACCGATGGGAGACCAGCAAGCAGGCCCCAAGCACAAGAGCACTCTCCCCTCCTGTGACCTCCAGCAATCGGTCTTTAGAAACATTACGGCCTCCAGCTGTGGAGACATGATGATGGGTGTTAAAACTAGCAGTGGTGTGTGTGTGTCAGTGACAGCCAATGGTTCTTTCCCTTCAGAAGGGAAATGATTCTCCTTTGCTAGAGCCATCCCCGGCTCTGTGCCGTAATGAAGGCATCCCTCTCCGGTGGTTGTCTTTTGAAGTGGCTAATTATGTGGCATGGCTGATGGGCCAACACGCCTCGCTTGCGTATTGAGTGGGCCACGCATATCGTACGGCGAATTACAGACTAAGATGAAGTGCCGGGAATCATTTGAAGATGAACGTCAGGATAAAGAGCTGAGTAGTGATCTCAATTAGGCAGCCCAAAGATCTCCTGGGGGATGTAAAGAACAAAAATCCATAGCTTGAACCATTTTAAATTGAAGAGGATGAACGAAACCATGGGTGTAGGAGTCAGTATATGGACATTTACTTATCTGTTTCCAAATTTCTGCATAAGCTGGTCAGCATTGCTTTAGTTGTGGAGAGAAGTTTCCACCTCCTGTCCCTGTTCTCTCTTTATGTGACAACTATATTTTCTGCTGCCCCCCCATCCTGACTCACTTACCTCTCTTTTCTCTGCTTTTGCTCCTCCAATGCCCCATCAGACCCTCCCCACATTACTAAATCTCCGCTCTTTTATCAATCCAGTGTAGAGTACCTCCCACCCCCCAAAGGAGATAGCCTGTATATTTTTTTAGCCCCTCACATACTGTTGGGACTCTACATGTATATTCTATCTCTTTGTCATAGTGTAGTGTGAGCAAGTCAGAAAAGCCGGAGTGAGACAATGCCAATGAAGCTGAGAGACTATATAAGCAGCAGCAGTCTGTGGAATGGGACGGTGCAGTTTCCCTGGCTTCCTAGGAGAGACGTAACTACGGGCAACCGAAAGGGAGAGGGCCATTGTCCTGATCCAGCAGATTCTTATTACATTATTATATTCCTATGATTCCATTTGCATGGGGTCTTGAGCTTGAGTTCATGAAAACATGGGTAGAATTCCCCCTTCCAACCTTCTACCGTCAACATGGGAAAGTCAGTTACTGAGTGGGCAGGGATAGACACGCTGAGGTTGAAGGTGGCAGGCTCTTTCCTGCTCAGAACTGCAGTTCAGAAAATGCAGAGTTGGGCTGGTTCATCTAAAGACCCGTCAGCATAGTGGCCAACCAGATGTTCCAATGGGAAGCTTGCAAGCAGAACTTGAGCACAGCAGCAACTCTCCCTACTTGTGAATCCAAGAAACTATTATTCAGAGGCATTCTCCCTTTGGCAGTGGAGGTAGAATGTAGGCTGGAAGCCAGGGATAGTATTTATGCAAACATTAGCTTGTTCCCATAGAATAAGCCTTGTGAAAAAGTTTGGTGTGGAAGATGAAATCATGCTCTAGAAAGACCTTCAAGGTCTGGAGGGCAGCAAGAAAGAATGGATGGAGTTGGTTAAACGTGGCAGCCCTAGACCTGCTTACCTGGGAGGAAGTCCCATTGAAAGCATGTGGGATAGCTCAGTTGGTAGAGCATGAAACTCTGAACCTCAGGGTCATGGGTCTGAGTGCCACGTTGAGCAAAAGATTCCTGCATTGCAGGGGTTGGACTAGATGACCCTCATGGTCCCTTCCAGCTCTACAGTTCTATGATTCTGTGATTGTTCTGGAAGAGACTCTAGGGTGGCCAAGACAGCAGCAAAGATCACTGGCCTGGATATAACAGGAGGAGTCATAATAGACTGACTCTAGATGGCGCAACTGTCTGCACTCCCAGTGCAGTTAAAGAGCCATGAATGAAGTGAGGTTTAAAGCTTCCAATAAATGAGAAGAAAAAGACTGAGCACCGTAGTCTCTTCACTTCATTCTCCTATCATTAATAGCCTCTCAACAACCTCATTTGCACCCTCTTAAAAGGCAGCAGAGCGCATTAAGCCCCAAGGAACTGTGTGCTAATGTGTCAGGGTGTGTGCTAATGGAAAACTCAGGTGAGGTTTCAGTTGCAATCCTGTCTTAAGGGCAGCACTTTGAAAATAATTCTCAGTGCCATGTTTCTCCAGACTATCATCATACTACTACTTCTCTACCTACGCCTCCCTCCCCTGCCTCCTCAGTGACATACTTTCCAAGATAACAACAGGACTCTCAATCCCTGGCCCAGTGGGCTTTCAGGAAGGGTTAGCTTTTGCTAGCCAACAGGCTCTCGGGAGCTCATTTTGACATTGGGAGTAGAGAGGAGGAAGGCACCATTCAATTATCTCAGGGCAATGTACAATAAAAACAGGAAAAATCTGTTGCATTTTCGGGGGGGGGGGACCTAGTAATTTTAAGTAGGGCATAATTTCTCCAAATAAACACAATGCAATCCTTTATTCCATGGGTTAGGAAATTCAGATCTGGGGGCCAAATATGGCCCTCCAGGCTTCTCTATTTGGCCCTTGGGACTCTTCCTAGGCCGAACCAATCACTTGCCCTACTTATAACTCCCTTTTCTTTCATCATGGAGCTGAAGGTGACATACATGTGGCTCCCAGGTGGTCATTCATCCAGACCCAGGCTCAGACATGTTTAGCTTCAGGAAGGTGATGGACTCAGGTAATGCCTTCAGAAGATACCTTAGGGTTATATTGGTAGGCTGACAAACTGTTAGGGCAATGTATTTATTTAATTAAACATCTTTTGGTGTTGTTTTGAAATTGATGTTGTCTTGTATTAGTAAAGATGGAGGGTGAGCGTGACATTTTTCTACCTCTCTCATAAGACATAGCACTCCTGGCAGATCATGTTATGAGTGGCTACTAGCCACAATGGCTATTGGCCAACATTGGAGACAAAATGCCTCTGAGCAACAGTTGCTAGGAATCACAATTAGCATGAGTGCTGTTGCACTCATTTCTTGCATGTGGACTTCCCAGAGGCATCTGGTTGTCCACTGTGAGAATATTATGCTGGCCTGATCCTGCTGCAGGCCCCTTCATGTTATCCTGAGGGCAGTTAGTCTTGTCTCCTCCTTTCATAGTATTCTTGCAGGAAGTCAAACCTTCCTTTTCAGGAATGCTTGTGGGTCAGGAGTGCTCATCCTAACATTTCAATCGATTTCACTTGCTAAAAGCTATCTGGTTAAAATTGTGTTTAACGTCTGTCTGCTTTGTTGTTTTTAAAATAAAATACAATCAAATAACTGGCTAAAGAAACAACGATTGGAAGCTTGATGCAAGGACGCCCATTACCAGCAAGAGAACAGCCTGCTTTGCCCAGATTATTCAGAGCCCATGTGTCAATCCAGGGTTCAAGCTGGGATTTCATCCTAAAGCCACCACACATGACTGCTCAATATTAGCTCGACGGCTGGAGTCCTTGCTGCCAATTTTTTAAAAAGCACTCTTCCACTCAGGCTCTTCGTTACTGCTCCTGCTCTCCGAGGCAGCAGATGTAACAAATGCCAGGGGGATTCTAGGCAGAGACTGGACCACGTGCCCTGAGGCAGACCCTAGAATGCATACGATATTTCCTCCATGATGTGGTCTGGTCCCTGCACTGCCACTAGGGTGCACACTTGCATTAAAATGTAGTTCCAGAGGCAAAGTTGTCTCCAACTGGGAATTTAATAAGCAGCTTCACCTTTTATTAAAACCTTCTTGAAGGTGAGCAGCTGGGGTGTGGGTGGGTGTGTTAATATGTGGGCCAGTTCATGCACAACTCCATGAAAAATGCTCTATACGGTGAGAAGCCTCCGAGTGACTGTAGCAGTTAGCGGTTCATATGTAAAACATTAAGATGGTATTTGGGAGCAGTTGGAGCACTTTTATCAATATCCTCGCATTCATCCTTACTCCAGCCTATGGTGAACCAGCGGGATGGGAATCCATTCTGCATCTGAGAGAGTGAGAGAACAGTGGTTTATCAAAAACCACCTAGTGAGCTATAGGAATGAATCAGACTTCCAGATATTTGAAGGTTTGTTCCTAATATTCTGTGTTGGTGAGATGATCCATTTCGACCCAGGGGTTGAAACTGTAATTAGGAAGTGATACATTTTATTTTGCACGTGGGGGCCTTGCATAGTGCCTTGTGTTGGCTAGTCCTTTGCCTACATGGTTTCATTTCAAACTCTGTGGGGGGGGGGGGAACTTGTGGGGCTCCCCACCTGTCAGTGACCTGTCAGTCTTGGCAGGGCCGGATTTAGGTTTGATGAGGCCCTAAGCTACTGAAGGTAATGGGGCCCTTTATATGTCCAGCTGTCCTTTTTTAACAACAAATTGTCACTGTTTTTGTGTTGAATATATGCTATATAGTAATTTATGGACCTAATAGGTATCTAAAGCCATTTGCCACTGTTGCTGTATGTAGGTTTTATTTTATTTGTTTTTTATCTTATATTTTGGAAATGTACATCCATTTTTCTCTCTCCTTTAATCTTTTTGGGGGCACCCAAGACAGTGGGGCCCTAAGCTATAGCTTGTTTAGCTTATACGTAAATCTGGCACTGAATCTTGCCCACCACCCAATCTACATTCCCACTCCAGAACTAGTATTACAGAGTATAGGGGGCTATTGCCATTGTACACTCAGTTTCCCGACCAACAACCAATGCAGTGGAGTAGAGACAGGGAATTCTCAACCACGCACCTCCCACGGCATCTAATTCTGGCTTCTGTATTGCTATATTTCCAGATGGCTTTACTGTTTCCTTCAGTTAGCTGATTCCTGGCAGGGCGCTTTGCTTCCTTATGCTTTGGTAGCTTTTGTAGGGTAGACAACTTCACAGACTCCCTGGAGGTTAGAGGATGCAAGAAAAACTGCCATTCCTTTCTGTCATTGTCTTTTCTTTGGGAAAAAGCAAACTTACTGGGGGGAAACGAACCATTTTAAATGATGCATGCAAAGTGTGAGAGAGGGAGGCAAATCAAAAAAGTGGATTCTAAATAGGTGAAACTGACAACTTTCCCCCCAGTCCTGCCATGTCCTAATAAGTTAACAGACCAGAGAAAGTTTGTCACCATCTCTTAAGAGAAGCAGGAAAGTGGAACTCTTGATATCTATCTTCTTGCCTTCACTCCTTCCAGGGAGAAGTATGCAAGCGGCATTGTAAAGATGCCATTTCTGAACTCCAATGGCGATGGTGAATTTTGGGGTGGAGGGGAATCAGAAAGAAAGCTTGGGAATTGCGTCTCCCCCATGGAGCAAGCTGTGCTTGAGCAAATTGAAAACTACAGTTTCCTGGATTCCTGGTTGCAGCTGAGGCTTTAGAATGTCCTGAAAGGCCTTCATTGCTGCTAGAAACTGAAGGATGAGACTTCCTGTGTTTCTGGTTTTCCTCCTCCTAAGTTTTAGGAATGAGTGGATCAGGCAAGGAGTTCCACAAGTCAGTGCCTGCCATTGACTCAGTCTGTGGTAAAGGCCAACCAAACCTCAGGGGCATAGGGAATCAGTGAAAGACTGTATGAAAATGCACATTTTCATTGATGCACACATTTCTAAATGTATTTAACCCCCCAAAAATAATTTTACACATTTTCAGTTCACACACATTTTTCTTCATTTTTTTTGGAGCAAAACTCAAAGTGTGACATCTGAATGGTCATTGGTATTAGTCTAGGAGGTGCAAATTGGGCCACTTTTGCTTAAAAGTAGAGACCAGACTAAATTCTCCTGCAACGTGAGGCTGCCCTTGAAAACAACTCAGAAACTTCAGTTGGTCCAAAATGAGACAGCCAGATTACTGGTTGAGGTTCCCTTTAGATCTCACATAATCCCTGTTTTAAAACAGCTTCACTGGTTGCCAGTTAATTTCTGTGCCCAATTCAAGGTGTTCATATGAGAGTTTAAAGCTGTAAAATGGCTCAGGCCCCAAATACTTGAAAGCATCCCTATTGTATTTATTCACTTGGAATATTTATGAACAACCCTTCCTCCAAAGGAGCTCAGGGTGATATATAACATGCACAGGAGCAAATTAAATCAACATCAATAAAACATGTGCAAGTTGTTGTTTTTTAAAGCAAGTAACAAAAACATTATTGAAACGTATTTTTAATTTTTTTAAAGAAAAATTTCTATAGGGCAGCTTCCTCTGGGAGCCTCTCATTGAAAGCTGCTTTATATCAGGTCTTTGGTCCATTTAGCTCAGTTTCGTCTACACTGACGAGCAGCAGCTTTCAGGCAAGAGTCTTTCCCACCCCTAACCTGATGATGTTGGGGACTGAACACAGAACCTTTTTGCATGCAAAGCAACTGAGCTACAGCCGAACCTCCAAGGATAACTTGGCAACCGACTCTCCAGTCTGAGATGTACATTACTGGGAAAAACAAACCCCCGTGTTCTGCAGAGGGAAAGCAGAAGAACGGGGAAGTAATTCCTTTTGCAATCAGCTGCCCACATGAACTGAAACACATTCTCATCTTTCTCTCTCTCTTTTTAATAGTTCGGTAATATGTTTTCGGAGTCAGGTTTGGTGGTGGAGTGGAGGTTGGGAGACCGTGGGACTCTCAGAACTGTTATAAAAATAACAGTGTGATGAATGACCCCACACTCCATTAGATGGGAAGGAGGAGGGTTCCCCACCCCCCAGCACAAGATAAATTGTGCTTGTCATGAAAGGTACTGTACCGATTTACCTGCAGTATACCTAGGCCAGCTCACCAGTGACCTGGCTGTGCCAGCTTTTATCTCAGAAAGGGGTATCTTTATTGGTCTGGTTTGTAATGGAAATTAATATAGTTTGGAGATAGGAAGGCAGCTCTGTAGCAAGAGGTGCAAGGGCAAACCAGCTATTATGCCTCTCACACAGCGACCCTTGGCCAATCATTTGGCTGAGGTGAAGGAAATAGCTGTCACCCCACCCCCATGTTCAGAAGCAGACCCCTTTAGCAAGGAAACCTCATTAACCTTTTCAAGATCTTTGAGAGTGTCAGCAAGCATCTAGATAGAAACAGTCAAGTCAACATTGTGTAGGTAGGCTGTACACAACATACTGCTATACTAATAATGGTAATAATTTATACCCCAAGAGCTCCCAAGAGAACATTAAAAACAGAATAAAACTTCAAACATTAAAAACTTCCCTAAACAGGGCTACCTTCAGATGTCTTCTAAAAGTCAGATAGTTGTTTGTTTCCTTGATATCTGATGGGAGGGCATTCCACAGGGCAGGCGCCACTACCGAGAAGGCCCTCTGCCTGGTTCCCTGTAGCTTCACTTCTCGCAGTGAGGGAACCTCCAGAAGGCCCTTGGTGCTGGACCTCAGCATCCAGGGCAGAATGATGGGGATGGAGACGCTCCTTCAAGTATACTGGGTTGTGGGCAGGGGGCCTTTCCACACATGCAATCTGGTATGTGACACTAGGATGTATAAGTTAAGTACCTATCCTTTCCATCTTAAAGAGCAAGCTATGTTGCCACAGAGATAAATGGGTGGGCCTTTACCCACCTCACCTGGTTACATGTCATTCTAACCCTAGTATTGAGAATGATAGACAGCAGGGGCTGTGTGTGTGTGATTTATGAGAACAGAATACTGGACTAGATGAGCATTTGGAGTGATCCAGCAGGACTCTTCCTATGTTCAGCCCTGGGCAACAAAACCATAGTTTAGAATTTTACATGAAATTATCCTTTTGGAAAACAGCAAGCATCAAACCGTATGCAACTCAACACTCTTTGTAAAATGTTAGCCAGAATCAAGCCAACAGACTATTCAAGCCCTCTAAAGGATCATTATAAGGAATTCCACCACCCAGGAGCAACTGTAGCTTTGAAACATTTTCTGAGAGCATGTATTTAGGCATGAATGTGTTAAGGAAGCTTGAAGAATTGGATTTTTATGAATTTCTGGCATGAACTGGCCCAATTCTGCACATTCCAGGAAAATAAAGAGCAGATTGGAACCCAGTTATCTGAATTTTTCACTTTTCTGAAATTTGTGCTAACAATCTTTCGCTCAAAGAATGTACCAAAATACAAAATGTGTACTTTAGGATATAATATATCTGGAAATGTGTAGATTAAGATGAAATACATATTTTAAAATGTGCTTTGTGAAACAACAATCAGATTAATGTAGCAACAGAATGGAAGGAGCACATGTGAAATTGATACGGAGCACAGAAATAGATATTGCCACTCCTAATTTTAGAGAATATTCCTTCCTTCCATGCAGGAGAAATCCATTTCATCACCTAACATGAAATTATAAAAATTCACAAGAGACATTATGGAGGCTTATTTTTTAATGTTGGAGTTCACCTGGTGGTGACATTTACATTGTAAAATACCCATTATGTAAACTCACACTAAGTCTCACTTTGTAGATTTTCAGCAGAGGAGGAAAAGCTCTGCATTAACCCATCATACCCACTGCATGAACCATACTCCATTCTTCCTCCTGGCTAAAATACAATGAGCAAGCCACTTGTATGGAAAAGGGAATGACATTTTTATGACAGAGTCTCTTCACATCTTGGCTGAGTAGAAAACAACAGCTGCACACAAGAGACATGAATAGCCTTCTTGCTCGACTCTATACAAATCCCCACCCTGAGTTTCCACTTTTGAATAGTTGCAAGGTTGGTCTGAGAATAACCATTATCTGTATCTGTACCTTTCCTTAGACAGCTGGCTCACAGCATGGCCTAATGGATGCAGATATTCTGGTTTCTAGCTAAGGGGCTCTTAACAGTGTTATTCCACCAGTGTGGTGTAGTGGTTAAGAGCGGTAGTCTCGTAATCTGGGGAACCGGGTTCGCGTCTCCGCTCCTCCACATGCAGCTGCTGGGTGACCTTAGGCTAGTCACACTTCTCTGAAGTCTCTCAGCCCCACTCACCTCACAGAGTGTTTGTAGTGGGGGAGGAAGGGAAAGGAGATTGTTAGCCGCTTTGAGACTCCTTCGGGTAGTGATAAAGCGGGATATCAAATCCAAACTCTTCTTCTTCCTCTACACATGTCTGCTCAGAAGGGACTTACTCCTAGATAAGTGTGTATAGGATATTCAGTGGGACTTACTTCCAGGTAATTGTGCCTAGAACTGCAGGTTTAGTTTGTTCTCTTTGAGAACTTGAGTCAGCTACCTTCTATAACCAAGGATTTGTTGTTGTGTTTTTTTTTTTAAAAAACCCCTCTTGGAATCACTCCTGTCACAACTGACAGAGCTCTTCTTCCTTATTTGAGAGGGGGAGAGTTGGAAGAGTGGCGCTTACATGGTAGGTTTGCTGGGCTCCTTGGAAAAACTGAGTCTAATGTCAACAGGTTCTTTGTCTGTTTTTAGTTGTGCTGTACTGAAGTCTGTCCTGCAGTTTTGCAGAAAGTTTAATTCCCTTGCCAAAGAGGCTTCCGTGGCTCTGCCCCGTTCTTGAGTCACTTTAGACTTTTGTTTAGAATTTCAGACAGTGAGGGGTTTTGAGCTTAATTTAGCATTGTGAGATGGCTGAAGGTGGCATGTGTGCTTTTCTTCCTAGTAAATATTTCTCCAGCACTCTGCAGTCTCCCTGACTGCAAATGGTTTCTTAACTGAAGACGCCCCATGGAATAATATATCCCATGATGCTTTCCCCTGGACTTCCCCTGGTTCACCTCATCTCCATATTACCTCACAACAACCCTGTGAGGTAGGTTAGGCTGAGAGACAGTAAATGACCCAAGGTCACGTCTTGAGCTTCATGGCCAAATGGGAATTTGAACTCTAGAGACTTAGGTCTTAGTCCAACACTAACTACTATATCACACTGCCTGGAACCTACCTGGTCAGCCATTGCAAGTGAGTGTAGGCAAGGCACAGTTACAGTTGCTATTAAAGAGTTTGTCAGTGAAATAATGAATACTAGCAATGTTGGCCCTGAATGTGAATCTTTCCTGGCAACAACAATGTACACAATGGCTAATAACAACACAGTTGTTTTTATCAACAGGTTTTACCTTGTGAGAGGCAGCATGGTCGATGCCATAGGCCTGGTTTGAATGATAACCAAGACTCTTCCTGAAACCCTTAATGCAAAACCACTTTCCTTCTAAACTTATTAAGTGTACTTGGTAAATTATGCAGAGACTTTGATGTGGGGAGGTTTTCTTTTGATCAGTACCTTGAAGGGTCACTCAATGAGGTAACCCATGCCAAAAGAACTGCTGAGATGAAGTCAGTGTATTGTTATGTAAATGATGTCAGACAGATAAAATCAGTGAAAGACATTCCGGCCAACATGAACACCAAAGCTGAACTAACTACTTCATTAAGAAAGTCATCACCCATTTCCATAACAATCAACAGAAGATGCTGGCTGCTTATCAAACTGTCATAAGGGACAATAGCCGCCTTTCAGAAATTGTCAGAATGATAATTGTGGAAGGGTAATTGTCCTGATGGGCCCATTGCTGAAGGATGCACATGAATCCTGAGCAATCAGTGAATATTACTCTGAATGTGACTCCAGATCAAGCTAACCCCACTTCCATACAAATGCAGTGCAGATCACCCCAGAATGAAAACAAAAACCAGAAGTGGAATCATCAAAAGGTCACAGCTAACGTCACAAACCATTCTATTTCCAGTTTATGTTCCTTTTACATGAGTGCTCTCATAAGCACATATTCCATCCTGTTTCACATTAATCCGCTTAAAAAAAACAACAACCTCCAAACCTCCACCCAAAATACATTTAAATACTAGGGGTATGCAAAAAAAATAATAATCAGATAAATCCCAAATCAAGAACTTAAATAGGGTTGCTGTAGACCAGGCAGGTCCAGGGGGTGTCCCTGGTCGATTGCCTTAGTGTTCCAAAACACGAAAGAAAGAAAGAAAGAAAGAAAGAAAGAAAGAAAGAAAGAAAGAAAGAAAGAAAGCTGAACAACTTTGGCAAAACCTCTCCTAAAAAAAGCTCAGGAACTTTGGTCAATCCTCCCCTAAAAAAACTCAACAGCTCCTGGCAATGACAATGGGTAGATCACAGCCAGTCTTTTTATACTGTGAGTAGATTGCAGTTTCTTGGGAGTTGGACGTGCCTGCTGTAGACCAAACTGGCAGTTGTTGAAGTCAATGGAGGAACTCCTCAATGTGTTCCCAAGCAAAGTGTGACCTCCAAAGTGTTTTGAAAAGCTTCAGAGAACCAGATTTATTTATTTATGCAAAACTCAAAACTTTTCTCCCAAAGCTTGCCATATAAGGAGAAATGCTAAGCTGAGGTGAAGGAGAAGATGGAGCTTTTTTCTTTTGTGATGGATGGGTCTAATTTCTAGTTGGAGGGAATGATTTTACCAGGGCTCTGCACTCAAGGTGTTGAGAGAAGGATGTTGAAGCAACATATTACCTGGTGAACACAACTTTTCTCTGTACACTTTATTCACACTGTGTGTTCATCTACCCATCTCTTATCAGAAGTCCCTCTATACCAGCTTTCTCTGTAAACTAAAATATACCAATTCTTTAGCTTGTTCTCATGGGGAAGATGCTCTGACCTTTTGATCATTTCCACAACCCAGGCATGAAGAACATTGTTCAGACCAATTCCCACCTGGGCAAGCTTTTGTGAGCCACACAGCAGTGATGGAAGCAAAGAATGGAATTTTAACTTTATATGTTATGGTAGCTTCTACAAAGACTCATGGAATCTTCCCTATCCTCCAGCCAGACAACTGGGAGACATTATGAGCGTTCAAGGATGCATTCAGGTTAGGCAAGGCACTCAAGGAGGTTGTAATGCAGACTGGTAAGGGATGCAGCCTTTGGGCCAGGCAGAGAGGACATTTGGCCTCCAGGCCCGAGGATGCTTGCTGCTCGTGTCACTCTTTCTAGATGCTTTTTACAAGCTCTGCAACAATCTTTTTGAGATGGAGTGAGAAGAACTGCGTTCCAAATGCCGCCACACCCAGGGAAGACTGAAGAATCTGGTCATTGCAAATTCCTACATGAAATGGCTCGATTTTTATCTCTTGGGTTAATATGTCCAAACTTAGATTTCCATCAGTTTTTGCACTTCTTCAGATGTTTTGATGCTAGTCTGGGCAGTTTGAACATATCAAATTAATGCCTATTTTGAGAGAAAATATACATTTATAATATGTTTTTTGAGAATGTTTGTTTTTTAAAAAAATTAAATTCAGATTAACCTGGAAACAGAATGCAATAAAATTATGGTAAAAAATATGCTACAGTGGTACAGACCAGAAATATATATATTTATATGTTCCTAGACACATTTTTTTTTTTTAAAAAAAACAATTAAATAAATAATCTGTCTATCCTAATACTCTCTAGTATAACAAGGAAAATCAATTCCATCTACTGGAATCCCAAGCTCACCCCCCCCCCAATACCCCTTTTAAAAAGAAATTAACCACTGGGATTGCTTCCCTACCAGGTTCCTATCTAGAGTCATTGTGTTATCTAGACATTGCAGGAGTTTCTTAGAATGTGGCATCCTCATCCTTGTTCACAAACTCAGGACCATTTTTGAGGTTCTGCGGTTGCTATAGCAACTCAGCATCACTATCAATTGCAATAGGTCAAAATGCTGGGTAGCATCAGAAATGTAATTTTCCTGCCGCCTCTCTCTCTCTTTCTCTCTTGTGACTGTTTCAAAGGTTTCAGTACAGTGACAGCAACATCTGAACAAATTCGCATGCGGGTGGGGGAGTGGGGAGAAGGGAGGAGACCTGGGCTGTGTTGCTGCTAAACATTATCGATCAAAAGCACAGTTTGTCTCTGCACCTACCTTCATTTTTCATCTGCCCCTAAAGATGTTAAACCGAAACAGGGAAGCAGAGCAGAGGATGGGGCCATGTTGCAGTGTGCGCAAGGAGATGTAGGTAGGATCGTTAAGGACAAGCTAAGTACTTTTTATTCTAGGGATCCTTCTCCACAACACAGTGAGTCATCCTCGAGGCCAAATATACCTTTCAGAGAAGGCAGAGTTGAGAAGAGCTTGTGCATTAAGGGGACACATCTCAAAATGGCATATGTTAAACACAAACTGCTTGGCACATATTGTACTAAGGTAAAGGTAAAGGTACCCCTGCCCGTACGGGCCAGTCTTGCCAGACTCTAGGGTTGTGTGCTCATCTCACTCTATAGGCCGGGAGCCAGCGCTGTCCGCAGACACTTCCGGGTCACGTGGCCAGCGTGACAAAGCTGCATCTGGCGAGCCAGCGCAGCACACGGAAACGCCGTTTACCTTCCCGCTGGTAAGCGGTCCCTATTTATCTACTTGCACCCGAGGGTGCTTTCGAACTGCTAGGTTGGCAGGCGCTGGGACCGAGCAGCGGGAGCGCACCCCGCCGCAGGGATTCGAACCGCCGACCTTTCGATCAGCAAGTCCTAGGCACTGAGGCTTTAACCCACAGCGCCACCTGCGTCCCACATATTGTACTAGTTTGAATTAATTCTGATTGGTTGGTAAGGTGGCTGCTGTTCCCGCTTGTGGAAAGGGGCATTATTCAGTGAAGGGTCATGCCTCAGTGACACAACACATGCTTTGTGTGCATGAGGTCCCAGGTTGAACCCCAGCATCAGTTCCCAGCATGGCAGGGAAATGCCCCTGTCTGAGAATTCTAGTGAGTGCAGACCTCGGATGGCTAATCTGTGGTCCACCAAGTGTTGTTGGACTACAACTCCCATCACCCCTGACCATTGGCCATGCTGCCTGGGGCTGATGGGAGTTGCAGTCCAACAACAACTGGAGGACTATCAGTTCCAAGTCCTTTTATCCAGAGTGGATAAAACCTGCCAAGTTAGAGACAAATCGGTGCAGGATTTTTTGTGTGTTGGGCACTTTTAAAATTTGCTCTCTCTCTCTTTAAGTCTATTTCATTTTTTATTTTTGAACAGAATTTGATAAAATTTGTAGGCACATCAGTTCCTTCTGAGGAAATGGATTCTGACAAATTTTGAAATGGTTTCAACATAGTGACAGCTGCTACAGTTTAGGGATAGTTAAAAAATGAATCTCTCCCCTAGTGTTCTGTGGAGAATTGTCATAAAAATTGCAGAGAGCTGCATCCTTCAGTAAGAAGGCTGAAAAATTGCAGACAAGCAAGTCCAGGGGCTTTTGTACTAGGCACTTTTAAAGTTTATTTGGGTGTTAAGAACTAAAGGGGATGTGCCTTCTGGGTAAAATCATTCCCTCTGTTTACAAGCTTGACCTGCGAGTCACCACAGAGTTCTCCCTCTGCCTCTCCCCATGACAGTGTTTGCTCTCTTCTTCCAGAGTCTCCAGGCTGAGCCCTGCATGGAGCTGTCCATGGTGCAATTGAAGTCTTCCTTTGCCTTGCCCTGTTGAAACCATTGCTTGCTCAGAATTGGTCACTGAACTCCTTGATGGTATAGGATATAATTTTAATAAAGGAAATACATAAGAGGACAAATCATTTGTTGAGAAGGGGAAGAGGGTCAGATTGGGAAGTGCCTAAACCCACCAGAGATTCCTTTTTCCTACAGTAAGAATTAAGTGCAAACCAACAAGCACTCTAATCTTAGGACCTCTTCTCACAATATTTTCTGTTGATTCTAGCTATCACCTCTATCTACCTATCTATTTATCATCTATCATCTATCATCTATCTATATCTATCTATATCTATCTATCATCTATCTATCTATCTATCTATCTATCTATCTATCTATCTATCTATCATCTATCTATCTATCATCTATCTATCTATCTATCATCATCTATCATCTATCTATCTATCTATCATCTATCTATCTATCTATCTATCTATCTATTTATCATCTATCTATATCTATCTATCATCTATCATCTATCTATCTATCTATCTATCTATCATCTATCATCTATCTATCTATCGTCTATCTATCATCTATCTATCTATCTATCTATCTATCTATCTATCTATCTATCTATCATCTATCTATCTATCTATCTATCATCTATCTATCTCTATCTATATCTATCTATCTATCTATCTATCTATCTATCTATCATCTATCTATCATCTATCTATCTATCTATCTATCATCTATCTATCTATCATCTATCATCTATATCTCTATCATCTATCTATCTATCTATCTATCTATCTAATCTATCTATCTATCCTTCGCTCTACACAATCTTTATTAGTTTTTTTAAAAACAATCATTCCTTTAACAGAAAACCCTCTTGACACAACAGCAATGCCATAACACAAGGTTATACTACTCCCAGGCCAGAATCTAGACTATGAAAAGAAAAGTCAGAGCAACCCTCCCAAATTTGAATGCCTTAGGGAGTGTATGGTTGTCCTTAATTATGTAAGCAATAAAGCAATACCTGCTGGCTGTAAAAGAGTCTTCTCACAATATTTTGTTCTTGGGTGCCGATTCCTAAGAACAAATGCCTGTACTGGATCCTGCTCGGTCAACAGGCAGGCTCTTTTGCTAGAAGTGCCTTTTACCAACTGCAATTGGTACAACAGGTATGACCATTCTTGGACCATGGAAGCTTGATGACAGTAGTTTCTGAATTGGGGACGCATGTGGCACTGTGGGTAAAAGCCTCAGCGCCTAGGGCTTGCTGATTGAAAGGTCGGTGGTTCGAATCCCCGTGGCGGGGTGCGCTCCCGCTGCTCGGTCCCAGTGCCTGCCAACCTAGCAGTTCGAAAGCACCCCCGGGTGCAAGTAGATAAATAGGGACCGCTTACCAGCGGGAAGGTAAACGGCGTTCCGTGTGCTGCGCTGGCTCGCCAGATGCAGCTTTGTCACACTGGCCACGTGACCCGGAAGTGTCTCTGGACAGCGCTGGCCCCTGGCCTCTTAAGTGAGATGGGCGCACAACCCTAGAGTCTGGCAAGACTGGCCCGTACGGGCAGGGGTACCTTTACCTTTACCTTAGCAATTAGCTCTGTTCGTGGCTTCCTTTGCACCCAATCCAGAAACTGCAGTTAGTGCAGGATGCAGCAGCACCACTGCTGAGAGAAGCGAGAGCTTGTCAGCATATAATATGCTGATGACTGATTTGCTACCAAGACAGGTTCAAGGTGTTACTTTTAGTATATAAAGTCCAGTTTACCTACAAGATTGCCTTACCCCATATACACCCATCCGACTGCTTCGATCTGCAGAACTAGAATGCCACGTGATATCTGTTCTACATTTGTAAGAAATCAATATTTTAGTGTGGCAGCATCTACATTCTGGAACTCCTTGCCTATTGACATCAGGCAGGCACTTTCACAGCATTCTTTTAGACACCTGCTAAAATCATTGTTGTTTAGACAAGCCGAACCAGACTTGTAGAATATTTATGTATGTTTTAATCTTCTCATTGCTAAGAACCACCACCACCACCATTATCATCTCCAGTTGCTAGTCACAAACTGCAAAAAGAATGCATTATGTGTTTTGTAGCCAACGGGGGTTACACAATTTTATTATATTTTTTAAGTAGTCAGTTAAACCTTGTGGGCATATCAATTAGCCACAGCCTTCTGAATTCAGGATGATGATCATAATGCACAAGAACTGGCATGACTGTACACTCATAATTTTTTTAAAAAGATGGTTAGCATGAAAACCCCTGGAGCTACATATCTGCAATTTGGGAAGATTTAATCCCTATACAGAGGCTACCATGTCTCCAAATTTCATGTCCCTGGGCTAAAAACAATAATGTTATGGCCATATTTTGTTTCTCAAAATAAGTCAATGGGATTTCTGAAGATTTGTCAAATCTGGATCTGGATCCAGATCAAGTCAGACTTGATCAGGCCTAATCAGGTTTTACAAATTGGAGTGACAAATATGACCAGATGGCCTATACACAGCCATAGTAAATTGAGCTTGCTTTTGCTGGACTCAATTCTAATTCACAAATCCTGCTATGTTTGTTACATATCCAGCAACATATCCTCTTCTTCCTCTTGTGGCCTGGTGGAGCTCTGGAGGCCTCAGCAGTCTCTTCTCTCTGTCTCTCTGTGCCTCTTTTGACTCCTTCCTTCCTTCCTTCCTTCCTTCCTTCCTTCCCTCCCTCCCCTTCTCTCTGCTATTAAGAATGTTAGTATCACAGAAACCAGGAACTTGTTTTCCCAGGGTACCCATGGGTATGTGTGGTGGGGCAACAGACCTACAACAAAGGGTAAATATCTTCTCCAGTTTGGGTTACAATCAAAGCCAGAGGATAACTATCAAATATTGATGATTGCCCCATAATGCATTTGAAGTTCTCTTCCAAGCCAGGGAATAAGCAAACTTCATTAGCCTCACTAGTCACCATTGCATTACATTGCATCAGATCCACCACAACACACAACGGAGTCACCTTTGCATTAGTATATGGTGACTGTTGTATGTTGGGAGGGGATCTAATGCCAGAGGACTGCTTGTCTAAAACCAGGTGGCCCTTTAGGCATTGATGACAACAAGTCCCATCATCCATGACCATTGGCTATGCTGGCTGGGCCTCGTGGGAGATGACATCCCACAACAACTGCTGGGCCACAGGTTGTGCAACCTTTGGTCTAAGTCACTAGTCCATAAGGAATTGCTCTTGACATACAGAGACATCTGAGGAAGTTTCATGACCTTCAAGGGCTTCCAGTTGGAGGCCTAGATACCCAAGTCCTCTAGACCTCTGTTGCTAGCTGTGTACTTCCTATGGCATTTTTTTTAATTCATCCCTCTCTCTCAAAAAGAGATATAGCTTCACAGCCTCCAGCACAGCATGACTCCATCAGACCAGAGCATTCATGAGCAACTTGGTTGTTCAGTTTGTTTTGAAACACATGTTCCCCAGGCCTCCTTAGGCTTCCTTTAACCCAGCAGGGTCAAGATGCTCCAGTTCTCTTTGGTGCAGTGGGAAGGCTTAAGCAATAAAAGCAAATCAATACACAGGATGAAGATACAAAGTGCCCCGATGCAGCTCAGAGTTGTGTCTGACACGTGTCATTCACAGGCAGAGAGGGAGGACTGGAGGGAAGAGTCAAGCAACCGGGCCTCGGTGAGAGAAGATCTCACTGCTTTCTTACACACACATACGCACACACACACACCTTCGTTGCTCACAACAGCTGTCAGAAGCATAAAGCCGTTTGATTTAAAATCAATTGCCCAGTCAAGACATACCCTTTCTGCTAGAGTGAAATATAACATTCAAAACGCAGAAGTGAAGGCAAAGGAGGCAAGGGAGCTTTTCTTTTTCATTGCTGAGGGCTCCTGCGGTTTGTGAAATGAGTGTAAAACCTCCCAGTTAATCTGATCATGCAAGTTGGGGTCAGCTTCAGCAAACAGAGTTCAGAAGAGTGCCAGAGTTCAAGCAAACAGATGATAATGCTGTACAGCAGACTTTGCGAAATGGACCTGTTTTGCTAATTTGGAATCATAGGAACCAACTCCTAGTCACCGAGGTCCCTTCAGCCCCCCAATAAAACAGTTGAGGGGGCCAGGCTCCCCCAAGTTGATGTGCATTGCCATTCAAATGGTGTGTGTACACCTTGTCAAGTGACTGATTAAGCAGGGTGGTGCAGGGCTTACCTGCTCCCCTCCAATATTTTATTCAAATTGGCACCTCTGTTTGAGAGCCAGTGTGGTGTAGTGGTTAAGAGTGGTAGACTCGTAATCTGATGAACCGGGTTCGAGTCTCCACTCCTCCACATGCAGCTGCTGGGTGACCTTGGGCTAGTCACACTTCTCTGAAGTCTCTCAGCCCCACTCACCTCACAGAGTGTTTGTTGTGGGGGAGGAAGGGAAAGGAGAATGTTAGCCGCTTTGAGACTCCTTCGGGTAGTGATAAAGCGGGATATCAAATCCAAACTCTTCTTCTTCGTCTTCTTGGAGGGGTGGCTTGTAGTAGGTGGGTAAAACTGGGGGTGAAACCAAAGGACTTTTTGAGGGGGGGGGCAGAGCAAAAAATAAAAATTGGAGGTGAGTGTGGGGGGGCTTATGAATAAGGCTTGGGCAGTCTTGCTTCAAATATCTTTTAGATTTTTTTTAGAAAAGCCAGATTGAAACAGTAACGGCCCAGCTGAAGTACCACATCCTCCAAGCTTTTCCCTGACCCATATTTTGCTCACAACATAAGGTAAGGCTGGAAGACTGTGACTGGCCCATGGTCCCCAAGTGAACCTCATGGCTGAACCTTGGTCTTCCAGGCCCTAGTCCAACACTCTAATCATGACACTCTAGCCAATATAATCAGAAGATCCCAGGTTCAAACTTTCACATCCCTAGTCTTAGAGATCACAGCCAGAAAGGAGCTCCTCCTGAGTGCTGCTGCCAAGCTGAGTAGATAATACTGACCCAGCAACTTCATACGTTTAGAAAAGAAAACTGCAAGCGAATCAATGGCCTGGTGATGCTGGAACTAATCAGCCTCTAAATCCCAAATATCCGTGTCTTTCAGTTTACTATAACTTAGAGCACTGTGTGTATCGCTGCTGCCACAGTATACATAATAAGCTGTGGTAGAAATAATAGCATCAGTAACCCCAGGGAAAATTACCCCATATCAGATCATTTCACTTCCTAGGAATGAAGAACCTGAGGTGAATGTTGGGTAGGGAGGATATTCCTGACAAGGTCAGCGAGGAAGAGAAAAGAATTGGCCACAATCAAATCAGGGAAACTTGTGAGCAGCAGAAACCCAATTAAGGGTGGTGAATTACTTCCAGACACTCTAGTTAAAAATGAAGCAACATTCCCCCCCCCCCATATGTCATGGCATTGGCACTCTCTCCCACCTCTTCCAGGAACAGGGGCAGACCAAGACATTTTGCAAGGAGCATAGTATCCAAGGCTGGTCAACTAGTTCACTTCGCTAAACCTTTATTAGGCATTACAAGTACAGGCCATCATAAAGCATCCATATATAAAATTTAAAAAATATATACAAATAAACAGGGCTGGTCAACTTACTTTGGCATCTTAGGTAGGAAATCCCACCACTGGCAACAAAAATACAACAATAATACATTAAGTCACCAGCAATTTGCTGTCTTTTCATGACATCTCAAGTCTCTGCCTAAGAATGGTAGGGCTAGCCCCATCAAAGAGCAGGAGTCAACTTGACTCCATCCCTTCGAAGAGGGAAGATATGGAAGTGTGCCAGGTTTACTGCCTCGTGTCCAGCATGTAACAGGAAATACCTGGTCTAGAAACAGGAACCATCCACTCTCTGTGTGGCTGCTCTCTGAGGTAAGCTACCAGTGAACGAGAATGTTTCATCTCCCATTATCTCTCTGTTAGAATTCCATTTTGTTTGTTAAAGCTCCATATTTGATATTAGAAGTGCTGTTTAGCAATCCATGTATGAACTCTCAACCAACCTCTTCTAGTAAAAAAAAAAAGAGATTGTTTCAAGTACACCCTGTATTCTAATGTTAAAAACAGCCTTTATTCTAATGTGAAAGAATGAAAAGTTGAGAATATATGAAAGGAGATTGGCTAGGCAGAACAGTTGTTTTCCTCCTTGTTTTGGTTTACTTTTGCAAAGTTGCATCCTCTTCTCTTCACTTTTAGGATACCTGGGATTTCATTACACTGAATTGCTGTTGTCCTTTGTTATTAATATAATATTAAGATTTTTTCCCTCTCCCCTCTCTGGGACTGGTACTTTCCCTCCACTCAGCCAGGTCTGCCTGTCCCATAAATGAGCTCCCAGGTGTGTTGATCATTGCCAGCCTAATTACCCACCTACCCAGAGGCATCTCTCTCACGTCACCAGGTTTTCAGACTGATTGCCCACAAAACACAGGGGGAGGCAAGAGATTTCTGTTTTACCAATTCTGCAATGCTAACTCCTGCTCTTGCAGGAAAACCACCACACTTATCATTCTGACATTTGTCAGGCTTCCTCCCCTCAGAAGAAGCAGCCGCATCTTCAAATTGCATCTATGTCTGGCAGAAAATAAAAAAAGTTTAATTTTTTTTGTAAAGTCCTCCACATGAAAACTTGTGGAAGGGCCTGCCTGCAATTTGGAAGGTTCAACCACTCCATTGCCTGAAAATTTCATCTACTTCAATAACAACAACAACAACAATAATAAGCACATGAGTGAAATACCTATCTCCTTGCATGCCACATTCCCAATCAAGATCAGGTACCTATCCAGTTGCTATAAATTAATGGAGAGGAAAAGAAGAGGAGGAAGAAGATGAAAAGGAAAAGACTGGTGTTAAGCACACTTTATTTTAAAAGTATTTAAAAGCCTTTGTTTGACCTTTAGTGCATTATAATAGGAGGAGCCCCCTTGACAGCAATGATGCTACTCTTGAAATATGGCAGCCACAGAGAGAAAGAACTAAAAGCCCTTTAAATGTTCTCATCATTTACACTACGTAGTAATGGTCGGCTTTGTTTTCAAATCTAAAAAGTAATTTCTGAGACTGCTTCCTTGTGTCAGGAGTTCACATAAAATTGATCGGTGTCTCAGCCCAAGAAGCAACCTGGGTGTTAAAAATTCCAGAGATACAAAACAATCTGGTTATGAAATATTTTCTGGTTTGATTTTGAATCTCCTCTTCAGGTCTCATTAGTGTCCTTCGGAGGTCCAAAAGAATCATTTGACTGCGGAAGTGAGCCGGTTTGTGGGGGCTGCTGCTGCTGCTGCTTGCTCTCTTTCCAAATGTTTGCCACATGCTGCGTACCCTTGGCTCCCTCGCCATGCAGAGCATGCTGCTTCTATTTTTTTATCTGAAGGAATAAAAGGGCAATGGGAAACAGTGTTTTTCTCAGGGTAGTAACTGTCATTTTTGCAGTGCTGGACCAATAAAAGAAAGGGCCTTGAAGGGAGCCACAAGGGAGCTGGGAGGCCAAGCTCCCATCCATGCTTTGTTTGCAGGAGGCTGAAATCTTTAATGACACACCAAAATAGAAAGGGCAACCATAAAGAATATAGGGCTGGGGAACTGTGCATATCAATTGGGATAGTGAATTGAGGACTTCTTGGTTTGGGAAAATTGTAGGTAACATTGGTAGGGACCCGTGGTAGAACCAGGAGAAGCGAGAGAATGTTCTCAGCCCAAGGGCCATATTGATAACATTCTAGGAGCTGCATGTGGTAGTGAGCATGGCCAGAAGCAAAAGTGAGTGGAGCAACAGATGTAGTTTTTCCCCTTTGTACAGTAGCCTACATACCCCTCCAAGCACACAAGCCATAGGTTTCTACAGACTCACACATTCTTCTTTCTCCACCTATTTAAACCAGAGAGATTATCAGAGTTTGACCTATTCCAGCCAGGCAATAACACTGAAAGAGTTACTAGAAACTTGGGCTCACCCAACCCAATGGGTTGGCAGGACATTCGGGGCAGAGAAAAGAAAGTATGTAATGCATCCTTGACTTAGGAAATTGACTTCCACAAAGAGTGCTGGTGGCACACTTATATCATTTCAGAGGAGAAAGAGAGGCAAAAGGCTTAATGTTAGCTAAACAGAAGCTGTAGATCCTGGCCACATTCACACCATATATTGAAAGCACTTTGATACCATCATTACTTCCCCCAAAGAATTCTGTGAGTTGTAGTTTGCAAAGGGTGCTGAGAGTTGTTAGGAGGCCCCTATTCCCTCCACAATCCCTGATTGATTTAACAATCAATCTCTCTTCTCAGGGGAATCTGTATGGTGTGGATGTGGCCCCAGAGCCATCTATTAAATTATCTTTGGGAATGCTTAGGTGTGTGGGGAGGAATCCTATTTCACTCCATTGTGATGGTCCCTGAAGAAGACACACTTCCAAGAGAGTGGAAGCTTAGTATGCTGTGTGAGGCATTTTACAGGTGATTCCAACTCCCAGCTACCTGCTAGCTCTTTTCCTTGTTGCTTCACAGGAAGGAGTTTTTCTACTGCCCTTCTCCCGGAGTTTGTACCTCCAAACCGCTCAAGCCCCCCCCCCCATTTCCTCCAGGGCTGGATGAGCCTCTCTGCCACTGTGAGGTCAATAGGCCACTGATGACTCTGCCTCTGGTGGAAAAAGTACCAGTATTTGCTGCCAGACACTCTCTTTGCTCACCCACAGACTCATCTTTCCTTGCTTCTCCTTCAGGACTGATGTGCCTTTTAGAGGCACCACAGCTCATGCTACACCACCTCCTGACCCCTGGCACCCTCTTCCTGCTTAACATCTAACCTGAGTTTGCCATTAGAGGCAGTAATGTGTTTTGTATATTGCAAGCTGTTTCAAATGCAATCACTTTGGTTGGAAAGCAGCACAGAAATTAAAGCCTAATCTAAGTCTAATCTGGGACCTAAGAACATGCCCACCTGCTACCTAGTTGCTACATTCTCCTGTCATTTAACCCGGCAGCTGCTCAGTCTTAAACACCATCTGATTGTTAACACAGCAGGCTCAGAGCAAGGCAGAAGACTGCAGCCATGTGTGAATAAAAGGTCTGTCAAAGAACAAAAGGAAAAACCTGTCCATTGCCTAGAGGAGATACACCGCAGTGTAAACAGAGATGACACATTAGGTCCATCTGGAACCTCAGACAGGAGCACACACATATGCACGTATTTATCTTTGGCTGTATAGCAACAAATTCTGCCAGTCCTGCACAATGCTGTTTTGTTGGTTATTGGTAGGAATGCTGCAAATATTTGCACCTGTCAGGCCACTTGTCAGTGTAGCTCAGTATTCCCTACATTGACTGGAAGACATTCTTCAGGGCTTCAGGAAGAAGTCTTTCCCAAACCTGGCTGGACATGCTGGGAATTGAACCCTAGGCCTTCTGCATGCAAATCTGATGCTCTACCACAGAGCTACATCTCTTTCTCCAACTGACGGTCTAAGCTCTGGCAACCTCATGCTTAGATGACAATGCACTTTACATGATATATGTAATTAATTAGGTAAATAAGGTAAGTTACATAATTATGCTGCAGCAGACAGTGAGATGAACAACATGGATTTTGGCAGAAACTGAACTGCAGTGGAATGGAAACAGTGCTGTATGAGACAACTACAGGGCAGAATGGGAAAACAATGCTGTCTTACAGCCCTATCATAAAGTATCCAGTGAAGTAGTGACATTCTTACAGAGAAGGGGGACAAAGTTCTCCACATTCCTAGGTTCCATCCAATCTTTAGTCCCCTCTTAACCTTTGGAGCCAACTCAAAAGTTCCTTGCCAAGCAATACATCTGAGGAATTTTGGGAGATGTCAAAAGACTTTTGGCAAGCCTAGCAAAATCCCCCCGTTGTACTGTGTTGATTCTCAGATGCTGATTCAAAGCTGTCAGACAATTCTTTACATGCCTGTCTTTACCATTTCATAATGAGCCACAGTGTCATACCTTGCAGGAGTGCAGAAAAAAGGAACGCCCTGGTATATCTGCATCAGCACAACCGGACACCTTCATCTGTCCCAGTTGTACAAAACATGTATTTCCCATATCGGTCTCTACAGCCACAGCAGACACTGTAACTCTCCAGTGGTTTGACTTCACACCCGAAGGCACACTCTACCACTGTCTCCCAAGACAGACAGATGGTAAACAGTGCTTTGTATGGAGAAGATCCCAGATCAAATCCCAGTATCTCCAGGTAGGGCTCGGATTGTTCTCCAGCCTGAAGCCACGGAGAATCTCTGCCAGTCAGTCCCAAAACTCCTCACCCCCTTTTGACCACTTGAAAATTACTCAGGATCTTGGCAGAGCACTGAACCTTTTTTATGCCTGTTGTTTAGTGTTTGTAATGTGTTGTGCTACTACATCCTAAGTTTTTTTAAAAAAAGTTTACTACAATCAATAATTTTATGTGTATGTCATCTTTCCTAAGTTAAAACCATGTTCACAGCAGCTTAAAGGTAAAGGTAAAGGTACCCCTGCCCGTACGGGCCAGTCTTGACAGACTCTAGGGTTGGGCGCCCATCTCACTCTAGAGGCCGGGGGCCAGCGCTGTCCACAGACACTTCCGGGTCACGTGGCCAGCATGACAAAGCTGCATCTGGCGAGCCAGAGCCGCACACGGAAACGCCGTTTACCTTCCCGCCAGTAAGCGGTCCCTATTTATCTACTTTCACCCGGGGGTGCTTTCGAACTGCTAGGTTGGCAGGCGCTGGGACCGAGCAACGGGAGCGCACCCCGCTGCGGGGATTCGAACCGCTGACCTTTCGATCGGCAAGCCCTAGGCGCTGAGGCTTTTACCCACAGTGCCACCCGCGTCTTACAACATGAAGTCTTACACCGCACCGAACATGCGTCTTACACCGCAGCTTACAACATGAAAAAAAAAACACCTACAGTTACAATCATAACAGAAGTAGTCATAAACAATAAATAAAACATCAAAAAAACCACATTGAACAATTTCCAAACAAATCTTAAGGAGATCTAAAATGAAGATACAACAAATTAATATCAATAACAGCAACAACACCCCCAAGAAGAAATGAAATCCTAAACAATTCCCAAGCCCAGGACCACTTGAATAAAGTTCACTAACCACTGGTGGTCTGCAAACCAAATTTTGGGAACCCTGGTCTAGAAAGTACTGAGTTAGATGGACCAATGGATTGATTCAGAATAAGACAACTTCCTATGCTTCTATATCTATGTAGATCTGTTGCACATTCCTTTCTGGCCTATATTGAAATGTTACCCTTTTTTTGCTTTTGTAAGATTCTTCCAGCTGGTGTTTTTGCAGAGGAGGAAATGTTGGAAGGAGGAGGGGGAGACCACAACAACCTTCAATCACACGATAAGTATTGCCAAATGGGATCATAACCTTTCCCAAAGAGCTATAAAGAAAACATCCAGCTATAATTTATTTACACACAACTAGGGTGAATATGAAATTGTGTATTAATCACCATACAGAGGAACAAAAACTGGAAGGAGGTAGCTCATTACTGTGAAGGAGATACAATTCCATTACTTTTCCAGGCACTGCCCCCTGCCTTCTGAAAGTAAGGTAATGTTTTGTCATTGCAATCAAGAATGAGTTCCCTGTGCAAGTGAGGCCACAGGAGGGAGAGGAAAATATTGTTGCTCAGCAAGACCTGATAGCCAGTCATCAACTTATTTTGCCCTTTGCACAGACAAGCTAAAATGTAATCCTATACATGATTATTCATAAGCTCCATTGAGTTTGATATGACTTACTCTCAGGTACGTGTGCATAGGAGCGACAGGGAACTGTTTTCAGACTGAAGGGGACAATGCCTTAGGGTCAACCTCCCAGGCGCCACCTGACAGTGGCGAGTGGAACAAGGGACAAAACGTGGGTGGAGCAAATTTGTATTATGGTTGCAATGAGAAAGTAACTGTACTTACAGTATGTACAGCGGCCTACATTCCAGTCATGCAAAAGTCAATGGCTTGTGTGTGTGCGTGCACCTCCCCCCCCCCCATTAGGGATGGAGGAGAAATTTGTTTGTTCACATTTAAAGGCAAAGCTACCCAATTCAATTTGCACTTCCCGAAATGGTAAGAGATCTGAAACCATGCCGTCCTTTGAAACTTACGTGTCTCTGAATTTCGCAATGCTGTTCTCCAGCCAAGTAATTTGTACAGAAATGCATATTTATGGAAGTGAGTCATGGGCAACTTACAACCATCAGGAGTGATATCTCAATACCTTCCAGATGTGCTGTGTCAGGAAGATTTTGGGCATCACATGGCAGGACAGAGTCTGAAACAAAGATATGCTCTCCCAAGCCCACATTCCTAGCATGTTTGCACTCCTGTCTTAAAAACATCTATGCTGCCTTTGTCATGTCCACAAAATGGAAAATGGCAAGATCCCCAAAAACATGCTCCACAGGGAGCTGCTTTAGGCACTAGGCCCATAGACAGGCTAAGTCTGTGTGTCAAAGATGTGTGCAAACATGACTTGAAGACTGGCAACATCAACCCCATCATGTGAGAATCCCTTGCAGATGACCACAGTGCCTGGAAACACACAGGTTGTGTATCCACAGCAGTGATGTGAAGAAGAATGACTGCAGGGAGGAGCACAGAGAGAAGAAATGCCATGGTGCATCTGCAGCAGCACAACCGGACACCTTCATCTGCCCCAGTTGCAACAAAACATCTCTCCTGTATCAGTAGAGTACAGCAGGCACTGTCACTCTCCAATCGTTTGATTTTACCCCCGAAGGCACAGTCTTCTATTGTCTCCTGAAACAGACAAATGCATACCCTCCAAGTGTCCCAATTTTCCATGGACAGCCCTAGAATTACAAAAGCCATTCAGGTTTCTGAATTGATCTGGGAGTGTCCCTATTTCTCCTGCTAGTGCTGCTGCCACCAAGCTCAAGGAAGAGCACTTGTCCTGCAGCTGCAGCTACAAAGGAGCATCCCATTGCCTCTCCATGGCCACCGCTGCCAGCCTCCGCCCTTGGACAGCTCATAGCAGCTGCTGGAGAGGAGGAGGAGAGGCTGCTGCCACCATGGCCCAGCCTTGCATGACATGCCAGCTCTGAGGGGCAGGCTAAGAGCAGGGCCACCCTGGGTGGGAAGAAAAGGGGAGCAGAGACCAAGGAGTTTTGTTTTTTTATCTGTGTCTAATCTTGCCCCTTTCTAAAATCTATTTTTTGGTACAGTGGTACCTCGGGTTACAGACTCTTCAGGTTACTGACTTTGCTTCAGGATGAGAACAAAAATTGTGCGGCGGCAATGGGAGGCCCCATTAGCTAAAGTGGTACCTCAGGTTAAGAACAGACCTCCGTCTTTTACTCTTCGTGGTTGCAAAGATATGAGGATCCCAGGAAATTCTGAACTTCATTATCCCAGGAAAAATTCAGGTAAGGAGGATTTCTCTTAAGAGCTGTTGTTTTCTCCTCCATGTCCCAGCACTATTTTATTCACCTGGAAAAGGGATTTACAAGTGAGGTTCATGTTCCAAAGCATGCTTGTCAATAAATCTCATTGCGTGGAAATAAATCCAGAGAGATTAATCTCAGACAGTCTAATGAATGTTATCAAGATGGCTTTCTAAGAAGAATTTCAATGAGTGCTGGGAGGAAAGTGCACTTGTATTCATGGTGACTTGACAAGCAGCTAATAGTGGGAGCCACAATGGACTTGAAAAGTTGTGCAATTTAGGGTTTGCAATCTGAAGTTTCAGATTGGCCTAACTCAAGATTCACACTGAAGATTTATGTGTTTTCAACCTGAAAAAATGCACTTTCTATTACTACTACTACTACAACATTCCTTTTCAGACTTTCCTACGAAGAGATCAAGGTGGAATTTATGCTTCTCTCCCATTTTATTTTTACAACAGCCCTTTGAGATAGGCTAGGTTGAGAGAGAGGCAATACCAGGTGCTAGAAAATGTACTTTATTGAAGACCCAGTGCATCTTGGAAAATTCCTTCTTCTTCCAACACAGTTTTTAGAAACAGCTATCTTATCTAAGTTATACTGCAATAACACAGGTATTTCTAGCAGCTGGAGTTTTCTTCTTCTTCTTCTTCTTTTGACCTGGCATGATACTTGGGGGTGGATAAATATGGCACAATCACTTTCTCTCAATTTCTCATTTTTCCCAGTTTTAAGTTCCATTTGTTGTATTTATGCATCAGTTTCACTTAAAAGAAGAAGAATTCGTCATCCTTGCTAAACTTTGTCAACATTTGAGTGTGCATTTCCCCTAAAACACATTTTGGTACTCAGTTTTGCCTAACATGCACTATTTTGAAAGCCATTTTCTCTAACTTTTGCATATTATTATTACCAAAACATGCATTTTAATGCACATTTCCCCCAAATATGCACATTTTTGTTTGGTTCCAGAACTGCATCATAAAATATGAAGAAATGTGACTTTCAAAGTCAGCTGCACCATGGTTTGGGAAGTGTCCCTAACAGTGAATTAAAATGTGAAGCAAACTGAATTCCTCCCTCATCATGCAAAGTGCTATCCCATTTTGGGGCTGTTGTTTTTCCAGGCTGAGAGATAGGATGTAATGCAAAGTCATTCACTGTCAGGTTTGGTCTGTGAGCAGCTGTCTGAGCTGAGCCTAGTGACAGTGGCCAGAAACCACAGCACAAACCAGGAGACAGGAGTGTGGACCAAATAAAGCCCAAACTCAAGGGTGAGGGAGGAGCAGACCAGGAGGGCTGCAGAATAACCAAGGAAAGAGGAAGGCTCAGGAAGATCATGTTACTAGGCTCAGCTGGAACACGAAACCCTCTTATACCCCTTGTCCAGGTAGATCCAATCACCTGCCTAGGTGGTAGTAGAGTCAGTCCAGGGACTGAAGGTATTTCAGTGAGAAGCTGCCACCTGAAATTCTGTGGTTCATCAATTGGGGCAACTGACCATGGCCATGCTAGCAGCTGGACCTGATGGGAGTTGTAATCTAGCAACATCCAGAAGGTAACAGGTTCCAAATCCTTGTGTTAGGAAATTTTTTTAGTAAAGAGTCCTCATTCTATTAATATTTTTCATAGCTTTTTAAAAGGCTTGCTTCCCAGGGCAGGATACTTGGAAGGAAGGATGCAATGATGGTTTTTATTTCCTGGAGGAAAAATAAATGTGTATAAGTTACAATGTGAATATGATAAGGGCACTGAATTAAGCAAAAGAATATAGGTGTACAACGGGGGGAACTATTTTGAGTTGTTTTCATTTTTTAAAGCCGCATTCATCATCTTTTGTTTTTGTTTAATTGACTTCGTTTTTGTTTTGCCACTGATTTCAACGGAGGCCCATCCTTGTCTCCTGCTTCTTGATAACGTTTGCATTTTCCATTCAAATGGCACAAATTTTTCAGGCCTTCTGCTGTTTCCCCTCCCCAATCTCAGCCAGGCCATCAGAACTATTACGGTAAATTCCAGACAGATGGAACAAAAGGTCCTCATGTAAAATGAAGGTGAAAGGGAAAAGAACCACAAGTGAATGTAACCACATGTTGTTTCTCATTCATTCTTGAAAATGAATGCACACTAAAAGAATAGCATCCTGGACATTTTATTGCAGTTCCATGGTGGGAAATGCAACACTTTGTTGCACATTGAGGCTGGCCCTTTGAGCAATAGCTGGCACCTGCTCAATAGCAGACCTGTCAGTCTTTTGAATGGGAAGCTGTGATGAGCTGTAACAAATTGGTCAGGATTCTCAATGGGTAACTAGATGAGTAATGGACAGTCAGTGCTGTAAATAAGAAGCATGCACAATTAAACAATTTCCCTTGCCCCCACGATCCAGAAGAGCATGTTAAATTTGTTTAAAAGGGTTGGATGTGCACACATACACTTATGGTTTTAAAATTAATCCATGTGCCTTTAGAACAGAGATAGGGGAACCTATTTCCCTCCATATGTTGCTGAAATACAACTCCCATCATCCCGACCATTAGTCAGACTGAGTGGGTCTGGTTGAAGATAGAGTCCAACAGCACCTACAAGGCCACAGGTTCCTTCCTCACCACTGCTTTAAAAGGATGGTAGACATTGCAAAGTAATGCTACCATCTGAAATTACAGGCAAATGAACAACTAAAAACACACACCTGTCCATGCAGATATTGCAGCCTGTTTCAGCAGACCTAAATATGATGCCACTTTCTGACCATGTGGAAGCATCTGGAGAAATGACATGTGACAGGCCAGCTCCATCAGGTCTTCTTTCTCACACCTTTCATCAGGGAGCAGTCATTCCATCAGAATGCATCAATGGGAGAGATGAGAAGCAGGATTCATTTCATCAGCTTTGCCAAAAGACCTACTCCATGAGGCGCCTCCTACTCCTGAACGGTGTCACCTGGGCATTTATAAGAACACCTGTTTAAGAATTGGTGCCAGAGTTTGATTCCCTCACCCCATCCCTCCCCTCTCTGTCATTTCCCCCTTGTGTGTCTTTTTTATTATTGTAAACTGTTTATATTGTAAGCTAGCAGACAGGGACTGTCTTGTTTTAATTGAGTAGTGTACAATTGCAAATAATAATAATAATAATAATAATAATAATAATAAGCAGAGTTCGACACATCACAAATTTGTCTTTGCCATCTTTGGGGGTGGAACTTTCTTCTGTGCCCCTTCAGGATTGTTATCAAGGAGAACAGAAAAGCAGAGCATTTGAGTAGAGGGTTTTTGTGGGTTATTTTAATGGTCCCTTCTGAGATATAAACTGCTTTCTAAGTGAATCAGCAGCTCTGAGTTCCCACAATCCTTTAATCCCCAGAGTAAGATCCCCCACTATCTCTCCAGTACAAGACACATTATTAATGGATTATGTTTGCTGCAGGTAAAGGTCATTTTTTAATGCTTTTAATGATTTAAACCTGGATCTTCCTTTTTGGATTTACTGTATTCAAGTGGGCCAGCTGTGAAATCCCCACTGAATAATTAATTTTTATTCAAAGGGTGGAGATGCCACCCTTTCTTAATTCTCCAGCAGGACTACTTAGAACAAAAAATACAGTATATGTCACAGCCAATTTACCCCCTTTCCCAACAGAAATGGAGAATTCAGTTTGGTCAAGACTGTAGACAGATAGCGTTGGAATAACTAAACCAGAAGACTGATAAGTAAACCAATTTCAAAATGATGTATTTTTAAAACATGATTGTGAACATACTCCTTTATTTTGCAAAAGTCTTCTCCCCCCCACTTCTCTCTTTCTGCTCTTCTATAGCAGATGTTTATGGACAATAGGATCATCATTAATAGACTCTGATGGCTTGCGGCTCTTCCAAGCCCTTGGAATCTGTGTCCCATGGACACCAATAGCAGATGTGCTGCTCTCCTGACTCTCTAGCTTCACTGCTGCCCACAAGGACCAAGAGTGGGGTAGTGGAGTGAGGTTAGTAAGGTAAAGGGACCCCTGACCATTAGGTCCAGTCATGGCCGACTCTGGGGTAGTGGTGCTCATCTTGCTTTATTGGCTGAGGGAGCCGGTGTACAGCTTCCGGGTCATGTGGCCAGCATGACTTAGCCACTTAGGTTTTTTTACTCAAAATCATGTCAAAAAACTGGGCTCGTCCAATACACGGATAGTAGCATGGGGGGGGGGGGAGCGGCACACCTGCCAGTCAACCGGTTGGCAAGAGCACAACTTTTCCTGATGCCACTGCATGCGGGAAACACTCCCTATATCGTTCCTGCACACAGCTGCCGGGGGGGTGGGGGGGAGAAGCGGTGCACCTGCTCACCCACTGGTTGGCAGGAGCACAACTTCCTCCGATGCTGCTGTGCGTGGGAAACGATCTAGGCAGTGTTTCCTGTCCGCAGCTGCGAAGGGGGGAGAAGCTCAACAACTTTAGGCCATCTCCCCTCATTTTCTTAAAATTGAGTCCCCCAAATAAGGGGGGGTGTCTTATACATTCCATCTTATAGATGGAAAAATACAGTAATTGTAAAGGAGTCTTTGTTTTAAAAATGTTTTAAACATTGCATTTTACTTATTGTAACTCACCCTGGGACCTTGGGGTGAAGCACAGTTAATCAGTTGTAAAAGTAAAAAGAGTAGGTGTTGCCACACTAAAGGCCCTGTTCTGTGCTGCCATGTAGGAACTGTCCCGTCCCCGTCCCCCTGGCTCATGGCAGCATCAACAGAGCCTCCCATTATGACTGCAGTGACCAACTCAGGGTATGTGGAATAAGGTGCTTTCTCAAGGACATTGATCTTTCTATAACAAGGAGTTTATTTACTAACTCTGAAGCCTTAAACCTGGCCTGTCACCATATTGACAGCCAGCACAGATCCATCAGTGAAGTTGTGATCCAGTGTGTTCTGAGATGTTCCTTGCTTCTGTCCCCTGGTTCCTGGCTCCACTATTTACTGCTCAGCCCTATAGAATCACAGAATTGCAAAGTTGGAAGGGTCATCTAGTCCAGGGGTCAGCAAACTTTTTTCAGCAGGGAGCCAGTCCACTGTCCCTCAGACCTTGTGGGGGACCAGACTATATTTTGGAGAGAGAAAAAATGAACCAATTCCTATGCCCCACAAATAACCCAGAGATGCATTTTAAATAAAAGGACACATTCTACTCATGTGGAAACACGCTGATTCCCAGACTGTCTGCGGGCCAGATTTAGAAGGCGATTGGGCCGGATCCGGCCCCTGGGCCTTAGTTTGCCTACCCATTATCTAGTCCAAGCCCCTGCAATGCAGGAATCTTTTGCCCAACGTGGGGCTTGAACCAGCCACCCTGAGATTAAGAGTCTCATGCTCTCCCAACTGAGCTTGCACTTCAGTCTTCTTAAAGTATACCTGTTTACTACAAATTCAAGTTTGTATCGAAGCACTGGGCTTTGGACTTCACTGAATCTTCCCCTATTCTACCCAATGGGAGACTGTTTGTCAGTCAGAGTTTGTCAGTCATAATTCGCTACCCTGAGGTTGGACAGCAATCCCAAGATAGAAAGAGAACGAAGCATGTGTTATGGACAACCACCACAGGAGATGTGAGCCTGTAGCCCTTCTCAAAGTTGCTGGACTCATGCGAGCTCTACTCAGCATGTCCAGTGGCCAGGGTTGATAGAAGTTGTAGTCAAACAACATCTGGAGATCCACAGGTTCTGCATCCCTGCTGTGAAATAAACAGGCTCATTCCTATTATATGCAGGAGTGCTAGTTCTCCCTGGAACACAGGGAGTATAAATTTAAATGCTCTGAGTGTGGTCAGTCTGTAGCATTGAACAGGGGCCGGACCAATTTCACCCCCTTCTCCATCAACATGCTCTTGGCAGGAGAGAGGGTGATAATCTCCCTTTCTTTGCCTGATGGAATCTTTAGCTAATAAATAATCATTAACAACATTTTTATAGCTTCTTTTTAAAAGGCTCTTTATTGCATTGAGAATTCGGGAGGATATATGTTAGTCCTCGCTTCCAGCTCCCCTTGTCTCCTTTCTCTCAGCCACCATCTCTTCCTCCCCCAACCCATCAACAATTACAAAGCTTCCTAGCATTAGCCAAGTCCCCATCTCAGAAAAACCATATTGCCTGCTTTATTAATAATAAAGATATAGAAAATTAAAGTAATACATCATTAGGGGCCCATAGCTCTGATGGAGTGTGGCTACAATGCGTCATCCGGGAGGCTGGAAGCAGGCTTCAGAATCCCAAGGAGACAGGCCTGTCCATTATGTAGGGGTGTAAATCTTTACATCTAGCCCCCATGTGCATGCTTGGGTGTTGCTGAAGAAGGAATGGAAGTCTGAGGTAGTGGGAAATGAATTTTGCAGGCATGAAGCAGATACGGCACAATCAAGTTGCCGTTGCAAAGATACGAGACCCTTAGGGTAACTCATGCTGCTGTACAGCTTGAACTTGCCACAATGCTTAAAAGAACCATGAATGGATGCTTCAATAAGATGCTCCCATAGTCAGGGTTAAGTGTCGGCCAAACCAGGGCATTCATTTAAACATAGAGGATGAATATAATGATTTCCCACTAGCTTAACAAAACCCCCCACACATTTGGTGGAGCAGATAAGGGCTCCAGCAAGGTAGTAGTTGTGTGGTGATTATCATCACAACTTAGGGGAAGGGGTGGCTTGATAACTCAAGGCTTGCACATAGAGCATATCGTGTTTGGGGTGTTTCAGATCTGCAGTGATATACACTGCTGCTCATGTTTCTGAATGCACAATTATGCCAGTAGGACATACAACTCAAAACATTGGTCCTTATCTGTGTTAGCTGCCGTGCTTTCAGATTGGGAATATGATAGATAGATAGATAGATGATAGATAGATAGATAGATAGATAGATAGATAGATAGATGATAGATGATAGATAGATAGATAGATAGATTAGATAGATGATAGATAGACAGACAGACAGACAGACAGACAGGTGGAGCAGCAATGATTTAGTGCAGCAATGATTTTGATCAGAACTGTGAAAACTGCATACAGACACACAAACACCATTTATGTGGGGGTTACATTTCAAGGCACCACAAGAGTCAGTGTAATCGCATATATTTGAAACACCACTGGAAAAAACCCTGCAAACACCTTGTTCTGTCCCCACCCAATTCTGCCCCTTTTTGTGACTTTTGGGGTCACTTCCAGGTTTGGTGTGATGTGCGCGTACATGGTCACACACATATTGAATGTGCATAAATTCAGGTGGGGTGTTGCCTGTATTTGCTCTTCTGCAGAGAGCAGGGCAATCCAAACCCTCAATTTGCCACTCTGGGGCAGAGGTGTTGGATAAAGTCGAAGGGTCCCTATTCCCAGCTCTGCAGAAGTGCAGCATGCTCATATAGGTCTGCCATCAAAGTGCTCCCTGCTTCACTCACCTAAACTGTTGATGATATCCCTGCTAATGGCAACCAGCTTTTCTGGGTCAAAGATAAAATGATTATGGGAGTGGAGCTGGGCCAGCCCAGGAACTGCTGAATCCTAAGTTGGTCAGGCCTAATATGGCTTCTCTGTTGATGCAGAAAACAAGACCCACCTTCTACACTGACTGGTGAGCCCCTGGATGCATGGCCATATTTTAAGCAAGCAGGAAGATGTAAATATTTGGGAACAGATTTTGCATACTGCCAATCAAACATGTAATCATGGAGGCTTAACAGGAATTACACCTGAAGCCAAGCCTGAATTTAGCACACCAAAGAAATGGTATCTGGTTAAGAAACCAAACTGCTGTTTCTTCCTATTCTCATGACTATTTCTGGAAATAAGGTAAGCAAATCGAGTTTGGCCAGCTTAAAGCTGGGCATGTAGTAATTCTGTTTCTGCCTCTGATTCCCTATGCCCCCCAAAGCTATTTCGTTTGTATATTTCAAACTGTGACGGATTACACTCCAGGGAAAGCCAAGATTTTGTTAAACCCTCTCAACATAAATAACAATTAACAGCCATGTTTTGACTTGAAGGCACTTGTTGCTAAATATTGTTTGGAGAATCTCATTTAAAGGCTGGGCTTGGGCACCCAGGAAGCCAACCCAAAAGTAAGAAACATTTTCCGCTCCTTTCAGGCTTTCATGATGGGCTTTTCAGTATCAAATAAAAGGCTTTGGGAGTGGGGGACCTGGCTCTTAAAACAAAATTTACATCTGGAGACAAATTTTACTGGTTCAAATGTTTTTTTTCCCCTTATTCGCAACAGTTCTTTCCCACTCAGTCAAAACGTTTGACGATAGGTTACAAAATATTTTATCTTATTTGCTTCCTCTATAAGCAACCTCATGCCCTCCCAAACACCAATCAGCCCCAGTCAATGAGTTAGAGTCCAAAAGATCTGGAAGGGGAAGACTTCTCTATACCATCATTTCTAATGTAAAAACTTTGAAGCCAGATACAGTAATGCCCACATGGTCATGGTCACCAGTTTCTAATAGAACGAAAGCCATGGGAAGCCTATTATACCAGTGCTCTGAACTGACTGCTATTCATCTGCTTGGTGCAATTTTAAGGGACCTACAATCCTGATATTTTGTCATCTACTGAAAATGTTTCTGTTTCACCAAGTATTTAATTGTTCTTCGATAATAAATTAGATAATTCTTACTCAGTTAATTATTCTTAGTTAGCTAATTTGAATTGGTGTTGGTCATTTCTTCTGTACTTTATGATTTTATTACGTTTTAATGACTTCATTGCATACTGCCTCGATATTGAAATGCTTTGATAAATAAATAAATAACTTGCAAAATTGTATTATATTTGGAAATTTGCTTGCAAAAATGGACGTATTAGGAGAAATCTGCACAAATTTTCATGCGGACTTTTTAGGGGCAAGGGTAGGGTGTTCATAAACTGATTCAGAAATAAGGCGAATGGAACTTAAAGTTGGGGAGAAATGAGAAAATGAAACAAACAAGTATGCTGGGTGACTGTCCATCTTCCCCTGGCAACTTGCCAAGCCTTTGCATGCTCCAAAAGTAGTGTACATTCAAACCGATTTCAGTGAAGTCTGGTATTAAGGAGCAATGAGGGTGCAAGGTAGGAAGCCAATTGCTCCTTACTTTAAACAGCTACCCTGTTCTCATGATTGTAATTTGCTTTAAGCTGCTTTTAATATTGCACTTCAAATTGTTGTGATCTGCCCTGGGACCTGAAGGTGCAGGGTGAGTTATGCATAGAAGAAGAAGAAGAAGAAGAAGAAGAAGAAGAAGAAGAAGAAGAAGAAGAAGAAGAAGAAGAAGATTGGGGAGGGGAATCAAGCATTAGTGGGAAAACAAAGGTGGACTCTGGGTAAATTCATATTAAGAGTGTCATTTTAAAAAATCATCATGATTATGCACTGTCAGCATGGAGAGAAATAAATTATAGCTCAGGGAAGTGAGGAGATCTTGCTCGGAGTCTTGGCAAGGGAAGACCTGGAATTTTGCCTAATGCAAAAGTCTCATGAAAGTGGAGCCCGATTTCTCAGCATCCCTGAAACAGCTTGTTTATGGACAGTGCCAGCACAATTTCAATTTAATGCTATGATGAGCATTAAAGCAGAAGAAGAGCCCTGCCGGATCAGACCAAGAACCCATCTAATTCAGCATCTGTTTTCCAACAGTGGCCAAACAGATGCATTTTCTCGGGAGCTCACAAGCAGAGCATGAAGGCAAATGGTCCCACTCTGCCCGTGTTTTTCCCTGGCAGGTGGTACTCAGATGTACATTGCTTAGAAACTGTCACGTTCTGGTCCGATGACAGAACCTATGGAGAAAACAGCAAGGCTGGTTGCAAAGATGGTCAAAGGTCGTCAGCCCATGGATAGCTCCATGTGAGCAATTTGCTCCAACAAAGTTTGCAAGAGCTACTCTTTGGATTTCAAAAATTGGCACCTGAGTTTGTTTCCACTCATCTTCCCTCCCTGTCCCTTTTTTTCCTTTTGTGTTTTGTCTTTTCAATTGTAAGTCAACAGCCCAGAGACTATCTTACTTTAATTTATTGCATTTTTATTATTTATTTTTGCTGAAGGGCAAGGTACAAATGTGACAAACAAACAAACAAACAAACAAACATCTGTTAACCCCACTCCCTAAAGTCTGAAATACCATGATCAGACTAATTGTAGCTCCAGAGAAACTGGAAAACATCAAGAATTAAGGGGAGAAGCTCCCCTATTAGATGGCAGTCTTTCCAGCCAAGTAAAATCCTAGTCTCTTTTCCTTGCAATGAACCACCAATACGTCTTTCCCCTGCCTTTGAAACACCTCACCTGTTTCAGTCAAGAAGGAACCTCCAAATTCCACTAAGCGTTGAACTTTAGCTGAAGGTCCTACCTGACCTGGCCTGGCCTAGCCTCCGCACTTTTGAGGAAAATCATGTATTGCAATCGTGTGTGCAATACTCTCACATTTTATCTGCAGCGTGCCGGCTGCTAATGTAACCCCAAATACCATTTTGCTTTTTAGCAAACGTAAGGAGATTAAAGTGGCTTGCTAAGGAAGATTTATGCCTCTGCTACCTTCATAAGTCTTGTGAGTAAAGGCATGTCAGGTTGTACAGAAACCCTCCATTATCCAACACAGCTCAGCCTATGGGGGCCAAATGGCATTTTAAACAGCTTGGGACATAAGTGAGTAACTGCGGTATTATTTGTAGCCGAGTGAGATTTAATTGCTCACCTTCAACGGATATGTTTTTGTCTTGACAGAAGTGTCAAATTTAACTCAAGGCGTTCTGAGAGCATTTCTCTCCTCTGTCCTTGCTGAGGGGAAAAAGTGGGCAGGGGCAGAAAGGGAAAAGAGGCAGAAGGAAGAGCAAGAACACAAAGATGGTTAGGAAGCTTCAACTGAGGCAGAATGTGCAGCAAGAATGTTTGTTAGAGGCAGGCATTCATTCTAGTTACATTATCTCTACTCTGCACTTTGCATAGACTGCTGATTAACTTCTAAGCCCAGTTTAAGGCGCTGATACTGACTTTCCAAGCTCTAAGCAAAGTAGGACCAGACGATCTAAAGCAGTGCTCTTCATCCTTGGGTGTCCCTTGGCTAAGCTGGCTGGGAATGATGGGAATTGTAGTCCAACAACACCTGGGGATCCAAGAATGAAGAACACTGACCCAAAGGTCATATGCATGAACTAAGGGTGTGCACATATGTATGAACTAAGGGTGTGCACATGACCCAAGTTTCACCTTATGTCTGTGTGCTTTTTAAAATTGTCGTCTGTTTCTGGGTCTCTCTGTGCTCCCTCAAGCTTTGATCTTCAATTCAGTTCCTGAGTCGCTTCATATGAAACAAAGCTCCCCATTGCTTATAATGTGGAATCTAAAGGTGGGCCAAAGTAGCTGAAAATCACAGGCATAGTAGTGTTGGTTTGTTTTGATACTATTCTCTGCATTCCTTCGTTGTTGGATACTGACCAGCAGAGTAGGACAAACAGGTTCTGCATCAGCTTGATTTTAATAAAAGCCTATTGTATTTTAATATTTTGTTGGAAGCCACCCAGAGTGGCTGGGGAAATCCAGCCAGATGGGCAGGGTATAAATAAATTATTATTATTATTATTATTATTATTATTATTATTATTATTATTATTATGTGAGCTGGCCATGAAAGGCTCTCATCAATCTAACATCTGCTGGGTAGAACCTCAAGCCCAGTCGTAGCATTGCTCATGTGAAAAAAGAATGGGATTCTACCCCTCTGCTTACCTGGAAGGACACTGACACCCTGCCCCGTTACTTCAAGCTATTGGGTCATGTGATGTGAGGGATTTCCCAGGCCAAATCACCAGGTGGACGTAGGAACAAACGTGAGAACATATAATGAACCTGCTGGATCATGCCAATGGCTCATCTGTTCCAGCATCTTGCTTGCACAGTGGCCAGCCAGAGGCCTGTGGGGAATCCCTCAGACAGAACCAACGCACAAGAGCACTGTCCCTCCCTGCGGTTTCTCAGGTACTGGTATTCAGAGGCATTTACTGGCTAGTAGCCTTCCACAACCCTCTCCTCTATGAATTTGTCATTTCTTAAATCCATCTAGGTAGCTGGCCATTGCTGTCTCCTGTGGGAACGAGTTCCATAGTTTAACTCTGCCCTGCATGAAGAAGCAGCTTCACAATCAGTTTCACTGGGTGTCCATGAGTTCTAGTGTCATGGGGGGTGGGGGCGGGACTTTGCTCAATTCCCTTTCTCCATGCCATGCATAATTCCACAAACTTCTAATATGTCACCTCCTACGTGCTTTTTCTCTAAACGAAAAAGTCTCAAGCGCTGCAGATCAGGACAGGATCTGGGTGGGGGAATCTTGGAAAGAACCACACTGAAATTATTCCCATTCATTGTTTTTATGCCCATTCATTGTTCTGATTTATGTAGTTGCTCAAGTCTTGCATTTTTAATATCAGATCTTTCCTCTGTGCTGCTTTTGTGTTTGGTTCAGTAGCACTGGGTTGGGGAGTCCATTATTAACAAGCTGGGTTTTCTAAGCGCCCTGCCATAATTTTAGCAAAGTGAGCCTTCTTGGTTGGGGAAAAAGGAGAAACCCTGTTGTTTATGGGCCAATCCCATAGATTATTCATTGCAGGGTTGCCTGCCATATGCACCTTGTGTGATTTAAAACCTTTTCCCGTAGCCACTGTGGATGGAGTCACCCTGAGCGAAAGGAGAAGGAAAATAATGAGAGGTGGGGGAGGAGATACAGAGTGTGAGCGGGTATCAAACAGAAAAAAGAAAAGGTGCCATTTAGAAAACGTATTAGCATTATGCACTAGAAGCCGATGTGGTGGGGCACGTTGCTTACCTAGATGGGGCTGGAGTGGGGGAGTACTGCTGCATTTTATCTGGTTATTGGAACAGGGCTTGAATGGGGCATTGCTACAGCTTACCTAGATGAGACTGGAGTGGGGCATTGCAGCAATTTATCTGGATGGGGCTACCCCAGGGCCCGACTTCAGTTTACATGGATGGGGCCAGAGTGGGTCATTATCTGGACAGGGTTGGAACAGGGGCAAACGAAGGCTAACCAACACCTAGGGCGGGGCAAACCACCGGCTGCACATGTGTTGTACTGCTACAAACGATGCATGTGCAGAGTCGCTATGTACAGCGCATATGTGCAACACCACACATGCATTGTATGTAGCGGTTTGCCGCAGGTGCTGTCCGAGAGCCATATGGACGGTGGTGGGATCCTTTGCTCACAGCTGCAGAGGTGATGGAGGGATCCCACCGCCATCTGTATGGTGCTCAGGCAGCGCTGGTGGCAAACCGCTATGTACAGCAAATGTGTGGCATCGCTACGTACAGCGCATAAGTTGGAATGGGGCATTGATACAGCTTCCCTAACTGGGGCTGGCGTGGGGCATTGCTGCAGTTTGACAGGATGGGGGGGAGGGTACTCTGGCTGTACCAACGGGAGTGTTAGATTGCTTCTGCCAATGTGCCCACACAGCACCCCCAGCCCCACTTCCAGTCCCATCCAGGTAGGCTGCACCAATGCTGGTGAAGCTCTGTGCTACCAGATTGGCTACACTACCACAAAATGTTTTAAATTGTTGTTTAGTCTCTTTACTCATAAAAATGACTCAAAGCAACTTACAAACACAATAGAAATACAGTACTAAAAAGTAATTACAACAAACAGAATCAATAAAAACTTAACAAACAAACACAACTATCCAAAGACAAGTCTAACAGATCCCTCCCAAAGAAAATAGGTCATAAATACTTAAAATCCCTTCAAACTAATGGCCAGAGCCCTGGTAGAAAGGATTATTTTTTTTTGCCTGGTACCTAAAACTAAAAGACAGGTGATACCAGATGATTGTCCCTGAGGCAGCATTCCACAAGTGAGGAGCTAACAATGAAAACATGCTCTCCCAAGCCCACATTTCTAGCATGTTCACACTCCTGTCTCAGAGACGTCTACATTGGCTTGGTCAGGTCCACTGAATGGAAGATGACAGGATCCCCAAGGATGTGCTGTATGGGGAGCTGGCTTCAGCCACCAGGCCCGTTGGCAGACCAACTCTGTGTTACAAAGATGTCTGCAAGCATGACATGAAGGCTGGCAACATTGACCCCGCTCTATGGAAAACCATTGCAGACAACTGCTGTCCCTGGAGACAGACAGACAGGTTGTGTCTCCACAGCAGTGACCTGAGGAAGAAAAACTGCAGAGAGAAGAAATGTCACGGTGCATCTGCAGTAGTACAATGGGACACACCCATCTGCTCCAGCTACAACCAAACATGTCTCTCCAGTCTCAGTCTCTTCAGCCACAGCAAGCGCTGTAACCTTCCGAGAGTTTGACTTCACCCCAAAAGGAGCACTCTCCACTGTCTCCTAAAATAGATGAATGCCAACAACAATCCACATTTGTTTCACCACTAGGGGGCACTATTAAGATGGCAACACCTTGTGACTTAGAATTTGCAGCAGCAGAATATTGTTCCTCTAGTCCAGAAGTTTTCAATCTTTTGGAGTCCACAGCTCCCTTGACCAACTACATTCTTTCTGTGGCACCCCTGTGGGGCAGTGGCATGTGGTCAGTGGACAAGGGGGACTAAGCTAGTCCTCTAAATGTTCCCAGTAAATTAGAGTATTGAAGTATAAAAACCTAGTGCCCCCTTTCTAAAGCCTGGGAAGCTTCTGCCTGGTTTAGGAGAGCACGATGCTATTTGAGCGACATCCCCCTACCCCGTAATCTTCCTCAAGATGGTGCCTCTAGCCCTAACTGTTCCCCTACTGTGGGGCTCAGGAGCCCAGCTATGTCACCCCTTGCCTGCAGAGCTGGCAGCCACTCACCCTTTTTCAAACACCCTCCCTTATGAAGTATTCCCTCAGCCTCCTCTCCTCTCCCCTCTCCTTGGGAGTTCTCTGAGCCACTGCTGTTGCTGCCCCTGGGCTCTGAGCTGCCCCCTCTGCCTCAAAGAGTGGTGCCTCCTCACATTGTCCACAGGGGCCTGGGACTTGTCTATCCGTTCCCAACAGCAAGGGCTGGGTGCATTAGTTCTCTCGCCCACTTGCTTGCTTGCTTACTCTGAGGCTGCCTCAGATCCTGGCAACCAGCACCCCTTGGCCAGCCCCAGAGGCACCATTTGCCTGGGGAGCTTGTAGCCAGGGCTGCTGCAACAAACAGCTGTGCAAGCCTTTGGCAGGCAGAGATGCAAGAGGGCATCAGAGGAGGGAGGGAAGAAAAGAGGGGCAGAGGCCAGTGTTGCCCATGGCACCCCTGACCGTCATTCAAGGTATCCCAGGGTGCCCTGGCATACTGGTTGAAAATGTGGGAATGTTCAGGGATGCAGGAGAGGATATATTGTTTGATTATAGCCTTTCCAACTTGTGTAAACAAGTTCACAATTTAGCAGAGTAACATTCCCCTTTTTAAAACTCACAGCGGATGCGTTTGCTCAGGCTCGCTAAAGCCTCTATAATAACTGTTCTGGTATTTCCCCCTTATTCCCTCATAAAAGATAAGACATGACACAGTCATCTATAAAAGTATAAAAGGAGTTTACTCACTCACATTCTGTTCACAGTTGGATCCCAGAAGGCAGACTTAGCCTAGAAAAGTAACATACACCTGGAAACTATCCCATAAAGAGACAGTTCCTTTGTCCTCTCTTGGCTGGAGGCTCTTTAGCTAAGCAGATGTTGCTTCTTCTACGAAAGTAGTCATAGAGAGAAAGATGGCTGTCCTGCCCTGTGCTTTTGTCATTACCTGCACAGGTGAGGCCACGCCCACCTCTAGTCACATGCAGAGGAAGTCTGTCCCAGCCCAGAAGGAAACAGGAAGTTTACCTGCTGGCTGGACAAACATTCCTCCCCATGTGTAAACATGTTCACTCTAGGAATGTTGTACTTGACTGCTCTTGTTGTGTTTCACATCCCACAGAAAACCACTGCCCTAGCTGATGTCCTGGTTGCAACCAGTATTTAGCATGCTTTTACTTATGTCTCTCCCTTCATAAAAGGATGTCTGAGGGTTCCTTTTTCAACACGGCTCCCACTCATGCACTCTAAATTGCTGGACCTAGTCCCTTCATGCTGAGGGGAAGTATCTTCAAGCCCAGGCTCAGCCTAGACATACAAAGTCAGAGGTCTGAATACTGTAGCATATGATACAATGTCCAGTCCTAGCCCAGTCAAGTAAAATATTACTTGCACTCTGCAAAAACAACTAGACCCCATTGGAACTAGAAAGGAAATACAAAATCTAAAAAGTACCAGGGTGCAACCTCCCCACACACTTTGGGAATAGGGCAAACTGGAGAAACCATCTCAAAGCACCTGGGGTTGTGTGTTTTTTTGGAGGGGCAGCAGAGGCAATACCCCAGGCCCTCTTCCTCCATGAGGCACAAGCAAAGAATGTAGCTGTTCTTGGCTGCACCTTCCAGTGGCTTGTGGCTCAAATTGCAAACAACACAGTGGTTTAGGTATGGGCCTCTCTTTTCTCCTGACATGCTTTCTTCATATTCCATTCTTCCTCTCTGCTTTCCTGGAGGTGGTCTGACTCTGGAGCGAGGGCCTGTGTCAGAGTAAGTGATTTTTAGATCACCTAACACTTGCTCAGCTTGCCTCTCATCACTAACTGTTAGAAACTTGCCTGCTCATGGCACAATGAGCTTGAAAGGGAACCACCAGTGATAAGGGATTCTAGCTTTTTTTCAGCGCTGTTGTAGAGGGCATGAATGCTCACCTCCTCTTCAGAATTTCAAGGCAGCTATCCAGGAAAATCTCTCTTAATGGCTGCTTATAGTTTAGTTCCCTGAAGGGGGCCCTAAAAACAGAATCCTTCTTACTGAATAATTACCGTATTTTTCGCTCTATAAGACGCACCAGACCACAAGACGCACCTAATTTTTGGAGGAGGAAAACAAGAAAAAAATATTCTGAATCTCAGAAGCCAGAACAGCAAGAGGGATCGCTGCGCAGTGAAAGCAGCAATCCCTCTTACTGTTCTGGCTTCTGGGATAGCTGCGCAGCCTGCATTCGCTCCATAAGACGCAAACACTTTCCCCCTTACTTTTTAGGAGGGAAAAAGTGAGTCTTAAGGAGCAAAAAATACGGTATGCTGTAGGGGGAGCCATCACTATGGGCCCATGGACCCAAGCCCCTATGGGCCCTCTCAAAATCATCAAGGGAAAGGGGGCGATCAAGATTCAGGCTTTTAAACCAGCCCACCAGGAAAGTGGCATATCTGTCCCCTTCCTCCCTCTTTCCCTTGGACCTCACTCACTCTAAAATTCCTTCCGTGCTCCTGTTTGGAGTGCTCCTCTAGCTTCAGCTCAAATAGCTCCAATTCAGTTTGATTGTCTGAAGCCAGTAACATTGCCTCATTAGCAGTTTTAGTGATTTCAGCCACCTGGGTTGAAAGTGCTTTTATTTCTTCCTCTAACCATTAGAGGGCAGTGGCCCAATCAGCCCTTCAACCTCTTCTTATTTTTTGCACTTGCTCATCCTGCTCTTCCCCTTCTGTTAAGGCATTTGTCAATCCCACACCCGTGAGCGTTATTGAGGAGCTGCATGCCTTACTGTAGGCCTCCTCTTCATAAATCAGAGCATGCACCACTCAGGTCAATTTCTCTCTCAGCAGATAACCTCAGCAACTTCACTTGCATTCCCTGGTTCCTTTGATTTATTACCTTCACAGAGCTTTGGAGAGGAGTGAAAAAGCTCAAGAACTCTGCTGTCCTCAGCTTCAAAGGCCCTGTGGGTGTGGGAAACTTAGATTTAAGCTTCCATTATGCTTATGTGCGAGCCAAACACCTCCATACAGTTCCAAGATCACCCAAAGATCAGCACTGATTAGGTGACAAGTTCTCAGCTTCTGCTTAAAACTGACCAGTTTCAGGCCCAAACTCAAAACATATTTCTTATAGATTACAGGTCAGTTCCAGGAATAGCCTGGGAATGACCACTAGGCATGGCATGCCTCTCCACTCATGACCTGGGCCATGGTGCAGGTTCACTTTCACCACTGACTCCACAGTGACCTGGGTAGCTCCACAAGCTAAAAGCACCAAATGGACTGCAACATTCACTCTCAATTTAGAAGTCCACTTCAGCTGTTTTTAGCAAAACTGGATCTCTTTTGTTCTGCTAAACATTTATGAACTGAGCTTAGCAATTCTGCCTATCCTTAGACTATCCCATTTTTTATTTTTCACAAGAAGTTCAAAGATTTCATAAGTTATTGTTTGGTTTTTAAAAATATTTTTTCCTTACCTGGGAAAAATAACTTGAGAATGAACAATCCCAAGCTCCCCAATGCCTGTGGTGAAATAGCAGCATGCCTTATCATTTTGTCTTTGAAATCAAATATATTTATTTGTTCAATGTGGCCGAGAAAGTCTCTAAATGCCCCGTATAACTTTACAGTGTTCTGTAGTCATTGTGTGTGCTCAACGCTGCAGTAGGTGGGTTTTGTGTGCTTGTGTCTGTAAATATTTGTCTCTTGTTGGATATTAAGTTCTGCTGCACTGGACTTCACTAAACATTCCGATTCAGAAAGCTGCCTGGGCCATAACCGGGCTCTATACGTTCTATCAGAATGAGGACTATAAAAGGTAATGTTGGACGAGGGGATTTTATGAGCTGCCATTGGAGCTGGTGTAATGCACAAAGGTCAGCGTTTGAAAGAAAAGGGCCTTTCTCATATCGCCCATCAGTTCCAGATTCATACCTACCAAGTGCATTTGGCAGTGTGAAGCAGGAGTGCAGCCTTTGGCTGCTGCCGTCTCCATGAACCTAGCTATGACTTCCAAAGTTTGACCTTTTGATCCACTTCTTTATTTCTAATCTAGGAAGCACTGCCTATTTTATTTGATTTTTGTATTATTCAAACTGTAAATCTCTTGTTGTTGTTGTTTAGTCGTGTCCGACTCTTCGTGACCCCATGGACCAGAGCACGCCAGGCACCTCTGTCCTCCACTACCTCCCGCAGTTTGGTCAAACTCATGCTGGTAACCTCGAAAACACTATCCAACCATCTCGTCCTCTGTCGCCCCCTTCTCCTTGTGCCCTCCATCTTTCCCAGCATCAGTGTCTTCTCCAGGGAGTCTTCTCTTCTCATGAGGTGGCCAAAGTACTGGAGCCTCAGCTTCACGATCTGTCCTTCCAGTGAGCACTCAGGGCTGATTTCCTTAAGAATGGATGTGTTTGATCTTCTTGCAGTATTATACTACCTTAACCATCTGAGCTATCCAGGCTGATCAACTATATATTTGGCAGATATATTTCAATATAGGCACACGAAACTGAAGATGTGCAGAAATGTAGCTCTGCTTCACAGATTCAGGTAAACCATGTGAGTACTAGGAACACAGGAAGCTGCCTTATACTATGACCACATTCACACTATACATTTTAAGCACTCTGCTAAAAGTTTAAGCAGTCACACCTTCTCCCAAAGAATTCTGGGAATTGTAGTTTATTAAGAATACTGAGAGTTCTTAAGAGACCCCTGCTCACCTTCCAGAACCACAATTCCCAGAGTTCCATGAGAAGAGGGATTGATTGTTCAACCACTCTGAGAATTGTAGCTCTGGAAATGGTAGGCAGCTAGCAAGAGAAGCTTGCCATGTCATAGGGCTAAATTTGTTCCTGACCTGGGCTAGGGGGCAAGCTGCCCTCCTTAACAAATGACACCACACTGGATTTTTATTTTTATTTTTGAAAACGTAAGCTGCCAGCAACACAATGGTATTCTTGGACTATTTGTTATTCAAAGAATAGTCAGTGACCTGACCAGCACACCAACCCAAATCTCCTGTGATTGCTTTTATGAATGGGTCACTCAGCTCTTACCTTGGATATAATTGAGATCTGCAAAGAAATATCACAGGCCACAATTCATGGTTTGCAGGCACCAATATTTATAAGGCACTTTTCTCTGTGCCCATGTAATAATGTATGTGTGTGCATCTATTTGCCAACAGGTGATAACTCTGCATGCATTTAATGAAGTGGACTCTGCCTTATAGTTAGTCTTTAAAATGCTGCAGGATGCTTTAAAGCACAGACCTGTGCCTGGAAAGCAGAGGGGAAAAGGTAAGTGTAGGTGAGCCCTCAGTGGCCACACCCACTCTTCCTATTTCTACTTCAGGGGTAGCCAACATGGTGGTACCCTCCCAGTGTTGCTGGATTACAACTCCCATAATCCCTGACCATTGGCTATGCTGTCTGAGGCTGATGGGAACTGCTATCTGAAAAAGCACCTCATTGGCTACTCTTGTACTGCTTTGAGAGAACTTCAAGTGGCATTGAGGAGAAAATAGATATAAAGTCCAAGGAGAGGATTATATAAAACAGGAGGCTGGGTAGCACAGAAATGCATGCCACAATTTTATGGAGAAAAGAGATGATCATATATATGGTGTCAGGAGTGCGTGCAGGAGCCAGGCCCTGTCACCAATAGGACTTTGCAGGACTGGGGCCTTCCTAAGTTTGTTCTGAAGAGGCAAGGCACGGCCTCACAGGTGAGGCCGATTGGTAACTCACAGCACCTGGTGGCAAGAGCTGGGAAGGGTTATAAGGTCAGCATTTCCCTTCAGCTCTTTGCCACAGCAACACATTTCCTGCCTTACTGCGTTTGGCTTCTTGCTTCCTGATCCTTGAACCTCGGCTTCTTGACTCCCTGCTTCTTGTTCCTCGGACCCCTGACTTTGTGACTCCTTGCTTCCTGACCCTCGGACCCGTGGCTTCCTGAATCCTGGCTTCTGGACCCCCGTTCCTGCTCCCACCCCGCCATCTTGCCCCTGGTCCTGACGTCCCCTGCCGGGACTTCAATTGCCTGTGAACTGGACCGTGACATATGGTGTGTGTGTGTGGGGGGGGTATAGGTGCACTATGCTTGGTTTGGAGAAAGTGGATAGGGTGGCAAAAGCATATAATATTAGAATTTAATGAAGCTGGATATTGCAGTGCATACTTAAAACTATGCAGTTCACTCCCCAAATATGTAGTGATGGCCACCAACTTGGATGACTTTAAAAGAGAGTTAGACAAAACCATGGACGGCTACATTCTACCTTCACTGTTGGAGGCAGTATGGCTGTGAATACTAGGAGCCACACGTGTGAAGGAGCACTGTTCCACTCAAGACCTGCCTGGGAGCTCCTCATAGGCTTCTGGTTGACCACAGTGAGAACAGGATGCTAGGTTAGGTGGTCTTTTGGTCTAATTCAGCAGGGTTTTTATATCAGGGGCAAGAATTGAGGAGAGACCAGTTGCTTGTCCTCTTCAGCAAGGAGGGTGCACTGCCACTCACTAGCCCCCCCTTTTAACATGTCAGGGAAGATTGAGCAACTGTGTTCTTGCACCCCTCCTTCCCAGTGAACCTTGGAAATCGGTTGCATATTAATAAGCAGGTTGGATTTTTTAAAAACACTGGTGACAGCTCACTGTATTCCTTTGACTGCCGGCTTCAGCCAGTTTATCATGCAAACCAAAGCCATGCAATCCAAAAAATTATCGATTGCTTTACCAGGCCTTGTACTACACAACCGGACAATTTAATTCATTTCTTTTCAATAAGTTACCTTGAGCTACCTCTTTGGCATAGCAGGGAGAAAGCTGACATGTTGTTCACAGAGTACATGATAATGATACAAAACATCCTATTTTTACATTTGTTTCCAACAGCTGCCAAAACCAGAAAGATCCTGATATTTATGAAAGCAACCCAAGGAGATGAAATAACTTTATCATCCATCCTTTGAAGAACAGGGTAGTATGAGGTTGCTTTTTTGAAAAACACCTACACACGCACACACAAACCAAATATCTAGACAGCTTCTTCAGATGGCAAAAAAAGACTCTGTTGCTCCTGTCAAGTTTTGGACACAGCGATTTGATTACCACCCCCTTCTCCTATCCCTTCAGAAGCAATTCTTGTCTCTCTCTTTTTGATTTTATGGTGTTCACTGAAGGAAAAAGACGCATTATCAGTAATAGGGTCTGCCCATGATGAAATCTGATTGATGGACTGTACTAAAAGATATTATAATTCAACCGGTGGCTCTGAGAAAGCGACCAGATATATCAAAAAGGTGCAACAATAAAAATGGGGGGAATGTCTGCAGAAAAATGATTATAGCTTTTGGCTACGTAGCTATTTCCTTCCATCCACCTCAGAGAGAAAAAAGGGAAGACACCAGGGGGATAAAAGTGCAGAGCAAAAGGGCACATTGCTTACCAAAGGCAACTTTGCTTGTGCAAGTGAAGCTGGTGTTGTTAACAAGGCCATTATCATGGAAATCAGGAATCCACAAGAGCTGATGGGAGCTAATAAGTAGGGTTGCCACCTTTGTTCTAGCAAAATACAGGACAGGACAGCTGGGGGGGGGGATTGGGGTGATTCCCCCCCCCCCCACCTGGTGCTGAAATGACTTCAAAACAATCTATTACAATCTATTGCAGCCTAACTGGGTGTCCCCTCTTGAAGTCCGTCCCCCCAACACGCACCAATTTGTAAATCTGTCTGTGCTTTACTACCCAGAGCTGAAATACACAGCCTTTCACAGGCAGTACTGTACAGCCCAGGGCAAAACTAAAACTAAATAAAGAGAGGCATATTCTGATGAGGGGAAGAGCTTTGTTCCACATGTTAAATTTCTGAAAGAGTGAAAAAATATTAGGCAAGCCTTGTGGGTAGCTACTGCTCCCCCACCCTCCTCTCTCAAATATCATGCAGATAACTCACAAGATAACAAATAGGTTGAAGGGGATACTGCAAGCACTCAACCCTCACCCAGCAGAACCAAGTACCGTGGTACCTCGGGTTAAGAATTTAATTCATTCTGGAGGTCCGTTCTTAATCTGAAACTGTTCTTAACCTGAGGCACCACTTTAGCTAATGGGGCCTCCTGCTGCCACCACGCGATTTCTGTTCTCAACCTGAAGCAAAGTACTTAACCCGAGGTATTATTTCTGGATTAGCGGAGTCTGTAACCTGAAGCATCTGTAACCTGAGGTACCACTGTAAGGATTAGGCACTTTTAAAGCAAAACAGGAACTTTGTTTACACTCATAGATGTAGCTTAGTGGTTACTTTTGCAAGGCATAATTCTTTATTTTAAATATTCATTTTTAACAGAGATGTTTAATAACTGTCTTAACACTTTCAATCTGTCACTGAGCAGTGAAATTCTTTCTAGGATGGCTATTGGCTTATATTATCCCTAAAAACCTTCCAGCCCTTTCTACAGTGCTAGTAGCCTTTCCCTCAGGTGGTTAAACCCTTGTCTGGGCATAGATTGTTCCTAACTCTAACTGAGAGCCACTAAATGAACTGTTCCTTCTAACAGATAAATCCTACCCAAGTATGTTTAGATAACCAAATACCCCTTCTGCCCACCCAGACAGAAAATCCCTATTTTACCTACCTAATCCATAGACAATCCATGCTTGCACTCTCTCAGACAGTCCTTGTCCCTATCTGACTGCTAACTGTGAGCACCTAACTTAAATTCTACCCCCGCCCCGGCTGGCTGATCTACTCACATGTTCCCACTGATTGTTGGGTCCCAAGGAGGGAGCTCCAAGGTCTGTCTGTCATGCACCTTGACTAATTGAGATCATGGGAGAAGGTAGTAGTATAACAATGAGAAAGGCAGAATATTTCAAGCGAATCTCAATCTCTCTCTCTCTCTCTCTCTCTCTCTCTCTCTCTCTCTCTCTCTCTCTAATTTGAAAATCCACAGGCGTTTCCTCTATTGCAAAAACTTTTACATCCCTCTAAAACATTTGTTGCTCTAGGCAAACTTTGGTAGCAAGTCTGCTCCCAGTTCTGAGCCAGTGTGGTGTAGTGGTTAAGAGCGGTACACTCATAATCTGGTGAACCGGGTTCGCGTCTCCTCTCCTCCACATGCAGCTGCTGGGTGACCTTGGACTAGTCATACTTCTCTGAAGTCTCTCAGCCCCACTCACCTCACAGAGTGTTTGTTGTGGGGGAGGAAGGGAAAGGAGAATGTTAGCCACTTTGAGACTCCTTCGGGTAGTGATAAAGCGGGATAACAAATCCAAACTCTTCTCTTCTTGTTCTGTATTACACAGAGATTATCACAGCTACATGCAAGGTCCAAACAGGAACCCAGTGCTAGTGGCAGACAGTGAATGCAAACCAATGTAGTGCACACTTCCTGAAACAATACAGAAACTGAAGCAAAGCTGCTGAATTGGAACTCATTACCAAACTTAAAACCACGGAGAGACCTGGCCTTAACAAAGACATTGGATTCTTATCTCATTATACATAACAAAGCCATTTTTCACCTTCTCACCCCTTGCTTTTTCCTATTGCAGTCGTTAAGAGTCATCAACAGGCTCATCACAGCTATCTGCCAATCACCCATTCCCACCACCCCTCTGAGTAATACCCCTCCCCACCTTCTCACTATATAGAAGGATCTGGCAACTTCTGTTTCAGTGTATCTGAAGAAGTGTGCATGCACACGAAAGCTCATACCAAGAACTAACTTAGTTGGTCTTTAAGGTGCTACTGGAAGGAATTTTTTTGTTTTGACTATGGCAGACCAACACGGCTACCTATCTGTAACTGAAGCAAAGCTGTTCTTCAAAATTCCTACTTCTCTGAATTTTGCAATGCAGTTCTCCATACAAATAATGTGCAAAAAAGTATGCATATAAAACTGGGGAAAGTGTTTATAAAATTGGATATATTAGTGAAAATGAAATACTAACATGCATTATATTAGGTAAAATTGCTTACAAATGTATGTATATTAGGGAAAATTGCATTTTAAAAATAGTAGGAGAAATGCACAATGAATGAATTGCTGATGTTTGTTGTTTTTGTTTTAATCTAAAAATTTGTAAACTGTCCCATGATGCTCATATGAAGGGCAGTATAGCAATTAAATTAATAAATAATAAACCATCCCTATTCTGTGGCGTGGTATCAGAACTATTATTCTATTTATAAAAAATCAAAAAGAAAAAGGGATTGGGAAACCTTTTTTCATCCAAGGGCCACACCTTCCAAGGGCTGCATGCCAGGGTCGGGCACAGCAATAAATGCAAAGAGGCTGTGTGGTGCAGTGGTTAGAGTGTTGGACTAGGACCTGGGAGACCCGGGTTCAAAGCCCCATTCAGCCATCAAGCTCATTGGGTGACCTTGGACCGGTCACCGTCTCTCAGCCTAATCTACCTCACAAGGTTATTGTGGGGATTAATGAGGAGAGGGACCACCTTGAGGTCCTTGGAGGAAAAAAGGATAATAATAATAATAATAATAATAATAATAATAATAATAATAATAGTTGCCTTTGTACTGTAGGCAACCCCTCTCTATCCTCATCTAGGGAAGCAAGAGGTATGATACATTCCAAGGAAGCAGAATCACACAGCAGGACTAGTGAGGGACATTTCCTAGGGAATAGTCCCAAGGGCCAGATGGAGGTGCTTAGAGGGCCACATTTGGCTCCCAAGCCAGAGATGCCTCATCCCTGTTTTATAGAATCATATCTCCCCCCCCCCCCCCCAGTGCTGGAGGAGAAGAATCTTTTATTTTAGAGTCTCCTGTTCCACAGTGACAGACAATGGTGTATATGTGTATGTATAACCTGATATCTCATCTGCTTGTGTTGGGAAGGTTATTATTAACTTCATTATACTCCCACAACAGGGAACCCTCTTGTAAAATGATGCAGACAGAGAGAAACATAAGCAAAAGACTGCATTTCAGCACTTGCCCAATTGGGCTAGGAGGCAGGAGGCATAATTTGAAATACAGACACATCTCCCAATTCTTTTGCAATTTTAGAGGCCTCTCTTGCCTTGGTTTGTTGACAACAGCTCTGCCTGTCATGCATTTTTCTTACCATTCTCTCTTGAATTTTCTACTATACAGACTAATTGCATTGTCAGGACTCAGCAGTTAACGAGACATCGTGGCTGCTGCCAGTCAGTGTAGACAAGGCTGAACTAGATGGATCAATGGCCTGACACAACGAAAGGCAGCTTTCTGCGTTCCTAACTGTGTGCAATCAGGGCTCCTAATTCCATGAAGTGCCTGCTTACATATAGCTGCACACACATAGGCATCCCTGTGCAGGTGTGCCCTGAAAAGTGTGCCTCTCAGGGACAGATAGGTGTGACAACATCCTAAGAACATAAGAAGAAACCAGTTGCATCTGGCCGAAGAAGAACTCAGTTGCATCTAGTCCAACTTCCTGTTCTCACAGTGTCCTACAACAGCAGCTCTCCCCATTTGAGATTCCCAGCAGTTGGTATTCATAGGTATGCTGCCTTCAACAGTGGAGGCAGAACATAGCCATCATGACCACAAGCTATTTATACTATTGATGCCCTTATTTTCCATGAATTTGTCTTTGTCCTTGTGAACACAGAATCGAGACACTCCAAGTGTCCTTATTTTCCAGGGACAGTCCCAGATTTACCAAAGCTGTCCCAGTTTCTGATTTGATCCTGGAATGTCCTGCTTTTCCTTAGGACATCCCTGTTTTCACTGGAGAAATCTTGGAGGGTATTGAGTTATGCAACCCCCCGAGCCAAGGAGATAAGTAACTATACAACCCTTAGAAGATATCCTTGTACAGTGGACGCATCCATGTAGGATGCATGTTCGCAACCCGCAGCGGCGCATGTGCGGGTTGTGATTCGGCGCTTCTACACATGCGCAAAGCGCAATTTAGTGCTTCTGCGCATGCATGACCGCTGAAACCCTGAAGTAGCCCATTCCAGTACTTCCGGGTTTCGGCAGTCCGTAGCCCGAAAAAACACAACCTGAAGCATCTGTAACCCAAGGTATGACTGTATAGGGAAGTTTTTAAAAAATGTTTAATGTTCTGTTGTGTTTTTATATATGTTTGAAGGGCTTTTCCTTGCAGAGCCTCACCACTCCCCTCTCCCACCAATCTTGCCACGATGGCAGGGCATTTTACCTTGTGTGCAAAACTGTGTTGTCAGAGGCGGGGGGGGGGCAGCTGTTCCCTTAGACCAACCTTTCCCTCATCATTCTGGCCCTCGCAACACTTCTTAAATAAAAAGGGATGCATCTAAATGATCCAGATGCCACATCTTAAAAGAGAAAATAACTACACTTGTGATGAACAAGAAGGCTGTTTGAGAGACATCTGTTTGTTTCCAATATAAAAACAAGACCTCCACATTCCAGCTTTAGGATCAGGAGAGGCTATAACAGATGCCGTCGTCTGCCCTACAGCAGAGGCTGAGAGGACCATTTTTATAAAGTGCCTTTTTAATTATTAAAATCAGTAGCATGGCATATTTATCATTGAAGCAGCCTGGGCAGCATCCAAAGGAAAAGAAGAAGAAAAAGGCTGCAGTATTTCTTGGAGTGGAGAGTGGTGGCAAATTCCAGGAATGCTTATATTGTTCCCAGTGGATTTATTGATTTATCTCATTGGCATCCCATGCTTCCTCTAAGGACTTCAGAGAGCAGCAGAAAATGGGTGTTTTCTCCCTCACAATCCCCTGGGTGAGAAATGTTAGAGGAAGTGATGTAACCAATGCTCTCGCCATGCTTAGGAATAATGGCTGGTGTCTTCTTGGGACAGAAGGGCAGAAGGCAGTGGGTGGAGCGAGAGCCAATGACAGGTGGAACCTGAACACCAGAGGGGGGAGAAATCAGGAGAGGAAAAGGGGGCACAAACAGAGGCAGATTGAGAGGAGTGTGGTTGGTTTGGTCACGCTGGGTGTGGAGCCTGGGGGGCGCCACAGAGAGCTCCGCAACTACGAGGTTAAAAAGGAAGACAAGTGGCAGGGGGCGCTGAATTTTGGTGTCACACGGACCCCAAGGTCCACCACTGGCACAAGCCTGGGCAATGTGTCTGTTGGTCCCGAGCTGCTCAGACAACAAGACCCCCCCCCCTCTCAGCTTGTCTGATGTGGTCCAAAGGAAAGCAAAGCAAAACAATTGGCACCAGCTTGGCTGCAAGAGTTGCTAGAAGGAGGCATACAAGGCACCAGCCAACTGCCTTAAGGACTCCACTTCAGATTTGTGTAGGGTGTGCTTAGAGAAACCTTTAACTGAATGTAACAGATGCAGAAAAGAGGGACGCGGGTGGCGCTGTGGTCTAAATCACTGAGTCTCTTGGGCTTGCCGATCAGAAGGTCGGTGGTTTGAATCCCTGCGATGGGGTGAGCTCCCGTTGCTCGGTCCCAGCTCCTGCCAACCTAGCAGTTTGAAAGCATGCCAGTGCAAGTAGATAAATAGGTACCGCTCCAGTGGGAAGGTAAATGGCGTTTCCGTGCACTTTTCTGGTTTCACCAGAAACAGCTGAGTCATGCTGGCCACATGACCTGGAAAAACTGTCTGCGGGCAAACGCCGGTTCCCTTGGCCTGTAAAGCGAGATGAGCTCTGCAACCCCAGAGTCGTCTGCAACTGGACTTAACTGTCAGGGGTCCTTTACCTTTATCTTTTAACTGATGCAGAAAGGTATTATGCATGTTGCTCTGCCCCCAGTGGCATGTAGTTCTTGGAAGGGTTTCCTTCGGCTGAAAAAGGTTCCACATGACACTTTGAAAAGAGATTAGCAATTTGCATACATAGGATGTTGTCTCATTAAGCAATGTTTTCCACCGTTGTTTCTGAATGGAAGGTTTATCACCGCATGGAGCACACAGAGGTGGTGGGAGAGAAACTAGAGCAATGCCTCTTACTGCATGATGCTATCCCTACTGCAGGATCCAAATGCTTTTTGAACAGCTCTGTGGCTGAACATGGCAGCCTTCTAAATGAATTCAGCATAAATATTTCACACGGCGCTATGATCAGCTTCATAGAAGGAGGGGGAAATGGGGTGGGAGATATTTGCCATAATCACTGGAAAATTTAATTGCATTTGATAACTTTGTACAGTCACGGCCACAAATGCTACTTTTTCCTGGCACCTTCTTTTGTTGTGGTGTTTTATTTTGTTTTTCAATATACTTGAGCTGCTAAGTTGTTGGAATGGAAACAGAGCTTGGCGGTTGGATGCAATGCAATGCAATGCAATGCAATGCAATGCAATGCAATGCAATGCAATGCAATGCAATGCAATGCAATGCAATGCAAGACAATCCATCCTTGCAAGGGTCAACAAGGGAAAATAGGTAGAGCTATTCACAGAGCTCAGCACTGTATTCCAGCTGGGAGGTGGATTATATGGGTAGCACTGAAGATAAAGTTGCATGTTGGCTGAGCTGGCCAACCTTCTTTTCCACAAGATGTTGGGATGGCCATCAACTTGGATGGCTTCATAAGAGAAGTAGACAAAGACATGGGAAACTGAGAGGTGAGAGCCATTCTGGTCCAGTTCTGCCTCTTTGATATTTCTTCTACAAGGAAACAGTATATACATTTTATGAAATATGTCAATTAAAAAAATTACCTCCGCTGTTGAGTCCCCACCTGGTTTTGCAGTCTTTGACTTCTGCAAGGCTAGGGAGACAGAGGTACTCCAAGAAACTCATCCTCCAAGTTAAAAATATATATAAATGGCCACAGGGCTGCCTTCTGCAAAGTACACAGTTGGTGGCGCATAATACTGAAAATATGAGACAACTGAGAAGTATCTAGAATTTTGCTAAGAATATCAGCTCAGTTAAAGCATTTCTCAATGGGTTGCTGTTGTTTTGCTGGATGCTGTTTAATTTTCCCATGGCTATAGTTATAGTTTCTGTGCTATTATGTGTAAGCAGCACAAGAAGAGGTTCTTGCTGGCAGGGATCTCACCAGCAACACTTCTGCCTGCTCCACATCAGCAGAGTAATGCGGATGTCACTCTATGTGCAGAGGCCAGTGGAGATTGTGAGAGCTGCAGGGGGTGTCTGCACCCAATCTTCCACCAGGCCAGCATATAGAAAATTTGAATTGCACTGCCAATCTGGATCCAACCCATTACTTGTTCATATTTTTTTACATTTATACCAAGCTTCTTACAAGCTCCACGACTACAGAAATTCGGAATTCTGTTTATATTAAAAATGAAAACATGGCCTCTGAGACTGTATTGCAGAGCCTCTAAATAGACTCCCGAAGTTCAGTTTTCTCAATTAATTTGAACCACTCCCTTTAATAGCAGTAAAGCAAAAGAAAAGAAATTGAGAATCAGACAATGAGATAGAAAACTCCCCAGTGAAGAGAAGTCTGCCTACCTTCCAATTTAATAAAACAACTTTTTTTTTTACTGCAAAGATTAAGAACAAAGAGAAAACAATTTATATCATTCCCTGGTTTCATGGCAACCTCTGGGATCAGTGTTAATGACCACATACCTCTCACTTACGATCTACTCACAAGCAGGAACACCTCATTCCCCACATTCATTGGGACTGGTGCTTGCAAAATTGAAAAAAGATGCTCGTAATAGCATCATAATAGCCTATCATTTCTCAAATTCTTGAAAGGTGCATCCAGATGTTAGTTATACTGAGTCATGAGTTTTGGTATTTATCACATAGCCCATATGTAAATTCTCCCCACTTTATTTTTCATGGGATTCTATTAACTTTCTGTTCCCCCTTCCTCACTCATTTCATTCTGTAGTGTACCTCATAGACCAGGTATTTTCCAGGGCCCCCCCAGCTGTTCTCCCTCAGAGAGGAGCAGGGTGAGCCACTTAACTTGAGGTGGCTGAGGGTGGCTGAGGGTTGCTTCATTTTTTAAAAAACCTTGAAAAGAAACATACTGCTCATAACAGTGTGAGCTCCTCTACACCAGCTCCTGTCATGGTCCCAAGAGTCCAGAAGCAGTAGAGACTTAGAGGCTGCAGAGTCTCAGCTAAGGAGCCAGACCAGGTGCAGGACCCTATTCTGCTGCTAGAGATCAGGAGACCACTGAGCCTGAAGCTGATGGACATGAGCCACCAGAAGAACCTGGACCCTCATGGACAACTTCCCCTAGGCCTGAGGAGCCAAATGCCTCCCACAGGACCTCATTGTCTAGTAGCACACAGAGTGCACCAGGAAGGGATCTACAGAACTGAGGAGGAGTGTCCTTCTTCAGGCCAGAGGATTGGTCCTTTAAGAATCCACAAGGAGGCAGAGCCTGAAAGAGGTAGTCTGCAGGTGTAGGCTTACAAAGGCTCAGTCTGGTCTCAGCGGTCGATGGAGCACCTAGCTCACTTGGCACTATCCAACCATGATTCATTGAGTAGCTCTGGAGCTGAAGCCCTTCTAGGAAGCGTGGGCAAAAGGAATGATGCTGTTGTGAACATCACAAGCCCCTTCTTTGAATGCAGGTATGGCCAGGGTCCTAATTTGGCCTGTAAGGCCATTTCCCACAAACCACACTCACCTGTCTCACACTTGGCATCATATGTGTTGCCAAGTGTAGAGCCGTAAAAAACCTGGCTGCAAAGGAACAGTAGGAAGCCTGATCATCCCTTACTGCAATTGCCAAGTTCCTGATTAACCATTCCCAATTAGGAAATCTGTAATGCAACTGATTGCTGCCAAAAAGCAAGGTAAGGATGAGTGTACACTGTGGCTGAACTGTACAAATCAGCATATGTGCACCCATTCTGACTAGGGTTGCCATGCACCCAGAAATATGGCAACCCTAATTCAAACAAGCACTTGTACGTGTTTAGAGACAGCTTGTACCTTTGTCTTCAGCGTAACATGTGAACAAGCCCCACATATTTCCTGATGCACATGGCTTCCCAGCACACTGCTTTTTTCCACAGGATTTTGGTCTATCATTGCCTCTCTTTCTACTCAGAGCTTAGCCAAGGCTCTCACATTCCTTATTACTTTTTATCTCCAAGTTAATAATCCCCTTCCTTAAGAATAATTCGTACAAGATTGTACACCAGCTGCCAGCATGTAAAATTCCTTAGGTTTCCTGCAGAGCCAACAGACCACCTACTTCTAAGTGAACAAATCATTCTTTTAATGGGTATTTGCCACATATTTCTTTTTGCCATTCCAAACTACCCTACTGGGCTCAGGATGCTGTCCTTGTAAAACACTTTCAATTTCAACTTTTGTTTGACGATGCAGGAGCTTCAGATGCAAGGCATTTATGAGCTCCACAGTTCACCCATTGGGTGGTAGCCCACTCATCTGAATTTTACTGTCTTAATTTAACTTGTATTACCATGACAGATTGTTTGCAAATTAGTGTTCCATTCTTTTTTGTCTTCTGCAAAAGATCATAAAGGATCTCCCTTGAGTCTAACAACTGGAGTAGTCTCAAACTTGCAGAAAGCCTTGCTCCTCCACGATCATCACTACAACATCATAAATTGGGTTTATTGATAGGAAATTGTGTTATAGAAAATAAAGAGAGAGAGGGAGAGGGAGTTGGAAGATTTATCACTGTTTTGCAAATGATCCCACGGCCCTGGGCTGCAACTGGTGGCTCAAGACAATAGTAAAAAAAATATTTTGAACTAAAAATCCCAAAACTCAGCTGTTACTGTCACAGAGGTGCTTGGGGCTCTTACCATATCATACTGCAGACAAGGGTTCACATGGTTAAATATTCCTTTGTTGAAGGAAATTGTGGGTAGGGCAATTGGTCTTCAATTTACACACACCCAGAGGCCAGATTCAACCTAATTAAGTCTAATGGGAAAAACTATGACACAAATGAAGTTTTAAAGTTTCTTGATTTCTTTTGTGGGGGTAGAGTTATGGCAGCATATAACAATGGCTAGCAGTTGAGCTGGCCAAGGAAAAGGCTTCACAGGAGGTGCTGTGATATGTGAGATTTTCTCTTTAGATGTATGAGCCAAATTATTATTATTTTAAATATGTCACTTAATTTATTGATACGTCAAGCCATTGGCAGTAAGTCACAGGCAATAACTTCCCCCAAAACAGATCATTCATTCCTTTTTAAAAAACTTTTATTTATGCACTTTTAACAGCCTCTATACACACATTGTACAGTATCCATCGCTTATCTCTTTTCCTAAGACTTCCCAGTCGATCTCTCTGTGGCATTCTAGGGAAATCTTGATCTGCTGCATATCCTGATATTTCACCCATTATCATGTCAAGTCTTCCTTTTTTGATGTTATCTGCTGCTCATATGTTAACTCCTACTTGTAGGTTCAATTGTATATTATACCCTCTAAGATAATCTCCAAAACACCTCCACTCTTCTCTTATCTTTAAATCATCCTTATTCCTTAGCTTCGCGGTCATGGTTACTAATTCTATGTATTCTATCAATTTGTTCTGCCAAATTTCCTTCATGGGTATCTCTTCTTCTTTCCCTTTTGTTGTTTTTTGCTTTTTGCATATACTATTCTAGCTGCAGTGGTTACATACAGAAAGATATTGCTTTTTTTTGGAATGGCATCATTTATTATCCCTAATAGAAAGGCCTCTGGTCTTTCGGGAAATGTGAATTTTGGAATCTTTATTTAATTCTGTGTGGATCATTTCCCAATACTCTCTAGCATATTTACACGACCACCACATATGGATCAGGGTTCCCTCCACCTTGTGGCACTTCCAGCATAAATTAGACACCTTTTTTATATATCTTCACTAATTTGCTGGAGATGTGTGAGACAAACATCCAGTAACAGGATGACTCACTTGCCACAGTCCTGTAGTAAACATTGACACACATCCGAAAGACATGTGCATGCTATGAGACACCAACAGAGTCAGCAGAAGCAAGATTGTGCAGGAATTGTGGCATCAAACATTTATTATTTACAGAGTGCAGTGTGAGCTCCTTCTCACACATCTTCTCTGTCCGGAGAGAGAGAACAAAGAGCGGAAATACTAGTTACAGGCGGGTAGCTGTGTTGGTCTGCCATAGTTGAAACAAAATTAAAAAAATCCTTCCAGTAGCACCTTAGAGACCAACTAAGTTTGTTATTGGTATGTGCATGCACACGAAAGCTCATACCAATAACAAACTTAGTTGGTCTCTATGGTGCTACTGGAAGTGAGAATACTGACACCCAGCACCTCTAAGAGGCATGGAGCCACAATATGCAAGTAGTCACTGTCAGAGCGAACAACTAGTTGCAGAGACATGAATCTTGCTGAGGCACTTTCCTCATCTCTTACATGCAAAGGCTGAGAAACCAGCATAAATGAGTAATTACTCTGCCTATCTGTGGTATTTATCAAACCATTAAATAATCAATAGTCACCTTGCATCAGAAGCTTTCTTATTAGACTTATACATCTGCATTCAAAAGGAGACTTGCTTTCCAAATGTCATAGGATGTACCTTTTTATTTGAAGAAGCTTCACAAGTCTCTCTTCCCCTTCCTAAGGAGACCCGTTGAAATTCAGCACCCACTCCCTAAACTTTTAATTCATTGCAGTGGGACAATAAATCTGATACTTCATTTTATAATGAGGAACTGGGGAGGAGGGAGTTTTACTAGGCCTTCAGAATCAAAGGGGAAGTGAAAGCAAGTATCTCATGTGGAACAATTAGGGCCCCTCCAGATGACCGATTTATTCAAGATTCATACTGATTTGCTTGCACATCAGTCTTTTTTGAGCACTCATTCTCATTTCTTTGCAGGACACTTATATGACAATGAACATTCATCCTTCCAGGGTATCATACAATTAATCATTTATTCGTCTTACACTTTTCAATGCATTTCTCCATCAATTTCAAACCACAAAAGTCTTTTTTTTTTAAATGGATCTATTGTGTTAGGGTGACAGCACCCTCTAATTCACTTTAAATGTACAAACCTAAAGTTCTGATATGTACTTCAATCCTTCCACAAAATACAGGAAATCTGGAGGCATATTTTGTCACAGAAAGGTTATGTCAACAAGGAAGTACTCTTTTGAAAAGCTTCTGATTCCAAACTTCAAATGAAACAAGGGCAAGGGGTTTCAGCTGCGGCTTTGCCAGTTAAAGCTAACTGACCAGTAAGACGTGAAAGCACTTGATTCACTAGTACATATGGCAAGCTTGTGCAATTGGTAGGTGCCTCTGGGGTACCTGTTGCCCTTTGAAAGCAGGTGCAGCATTCCCTCTCAACTGTTTCAATTTGCTGTCCCTATTACAACATCACATCATCATAATCCATGGCCCAATTGGTGTATTGGTTAGTGAAATGAGAATATGCCACATCCATAGTTCTCTTTATATGCAGTTGCATAAAGAAACAAATACAGGTACAAAGGAGCTGTAGAGCCACACATTTAGTCCTGTCCCTGAAGTCAGATGGTTCCTCCAAAGTCAAGCTATGCATTATAATAATACTACACCAGTGTGGTGTAGTGGTTAAGGGCAGTGGACTTGTAATCTGGTGAACCGGGTTCGATTCCCTGCTCCTCCACATGCAGCTGCTGGGTGACCTTGGGCTACTCACACTTCTCTGAAGTCTCTCAGCCTCACTCACCTCACAGAGTGTTTGTTGTGGGGGAGGAAGGGAAAGGAGAATGTTAGCCGCTTTGAGACTCCTTCGGGTAGCGATAAAGCAGGATATCAAATTCAAACTCTTCTTCTTCTCTTCTTAATAATAATAATTTATTATTTCTACCCCGCCCATCTGGCTGGGTTTCCTCAGCCACTCTGAGAGGCTTTCAACAGAACATTAAAACCAGAATAAAACTTCAGACATTAAAAACTTCCCTAAACAGGGCTGCCTTCAGATATCTTCTAAAAGTCAGATAGTTGTTTATTTCCTTGACATCTGATAGGAGGGTGTTCCATAGGGTGGGTGCCACTACCAAGAAGGCCCTCTGCCTGGTTCCCTGTAACCTTACTTTTCACAGTGAGGGAACTGCCAGAAGGCCCTCGGAGCTGGACCTCAGTGTCCAGGCAGAACAACAGGGGTGGAGATGCTCCTTCTGGTATACTGGGCCTAGGCCGTTTATTTTGCAGTTATTTTGATGGTAACTCTAGGCAGGCCAGAACTCTGGACAGCTCCCAGTGGCTTTAAAAGATGTCTCAGCCGCAGGAGAGAGAAAGAAGGAAGAATTTTATAACCATGTAGCTCCCCACACTATTGAGAAAGCTGAATGAAAAGGGTTGCCCACTTCACAAACTATCCCTCAACACACAAGGGGGTGGGAGGAGCTGTGAGACCTTGGGGTGGGGCTAAGGCTAAATGCATGGAGCTCCACTCCCTTTACATCCATATTGCGGGAGTCATGTGTAAGGAGGGCATCTTAGCCTGTGCATGTTTCAGCAAAGGAAACTGTGTTTTTCACCTTTCTCCCTGCCCAAGTAAAAGTCATGCTCTATCCAGGCTTCGTTGAACAGTCGGGCAAAATATGTGCAGTTGTAAAAGAGTTGGCAGTATCTTCGCTATCTCATAAGACATGATAGGCAAAGGAAGGAACCGAACAGATAGGGGTTATCTGTGAGTTAAGATAATGGTGGCTATCAGGCAGACACTTTCCTGACTCAGGAGCACTTTGAAGAGTTTATTAACCTCCCCAGTAACTATGCGGTTTCTCTTGTTGGCATTTTCAGCCCAGCAGAAGTTATAACAGCTGTCAGGCTCTGAAATAATACTAAATCTTGATTGATGCCCTCCTGCCTCCCATTGTATGCAGGAGCAATGGTCTGACACAGAACTGAAGGATAATGTTTGAGGTGCCAAAGGCATCATAAATGCCATTGAGTTAATACAGAGATTGGCAACAGGAGGCCACACCTCTATTAGCATCAAGAAGGATGAAATTACCATTGTATATTGGGGGGGAAATAGGCCAGAATCAAGGTATGTGTATTGAAGGAAGATGAATTATGCATGTATCTGGCTGGTGCACCCCCTTCCCCGAAAAAATCCCGTAGAAATTTTCCAGGAGTCCAGCCCAGGTCAGTGCTGTTTGTTTGTTTGTTTAATCAACTGATTTTTTCCCAAATTCCTCACAGCAACCCTGTGAGGTAGGTTAGGCTGAGATGTGGTGATTGGCCCAAGGTTACCCAGTAAGCTTAATGGCTGGGTGGAGATTTGAACCCGTCTTCCAAATCCTAGTCTAACCACCACACCATACTGGCTCTACTGCAGACAAGAAATAGAACCTGCCACCAAATTTCACTGAAAGCATGTGTGCATGCCGCATAGATAGGCAGATGAATTCAGGGCTTCCTCCTCAAGCAAAACTGAGTTTCAACAAGACTAGTGAAATTTATCAAAGGGTTGGACTGGAGATTCTTCACAGCTGATGAATATGTAGCTCGACGAGGCCCTGAGCAGGTGAGTAAACACTGTCTGTTGTCAAAACAACCTAGCTGTGTGAATATATATTTTGTACAGCTGAAGGAATGGATCTCATTATGTGTCTAAAGGGGGGGGGGGACCTGAAATTGTCATTGACAGATTTTTGTTTTCCTAGAGCTTTAAGAACAACAGCATCATACATACTAGGGCTGTGCACCAGAATTGTCAAAGGCTCAAGCCAAGCAGAGCATATGCAGAATGACTTGGTCATCGGAAAAGTTGGGTACAGGAAGCCATGGATCACTATAGGTTGGATAGCCTATAAGAAGGCAAGGCATCAGACAGGAAGCCCTATGAAAAGGCCCACACCTACCCTGACTGCCAGCTGCATCTTCATGGGAGAAGACAGAGTGGCTGGGGCAACCCAGTCAGATGGGCCGGGTACAAATGATAAAATTGTTGTCATTGTCATTGTTGTCATTGTCATCATTATTATAGGGGCCCACTGCCTGACTTGCCTTCTTTCTTGAGGCCAGTCCTGGAAGCAACACCATGCAGGATCAATGGCTCCAACAATGGAGGCAACATTCCTGCATGATGTGGGTTCTCCTTTGCATAGAAGCCACTGGCAAAGGAGCACCTTGCAGAATTGACCCCCCCCCTCGCTGCTCTCACTTGGCAGTGAGGAAAATATAAACATTAGACCCAACTCAAAAGTAATCCAATATCAGATCTAGGGTGAGAGCTGGTGGTCCCCAGGGTAGCCCAGGATAGGTCAGCCTGCTTGGGGACCCCCAGATTGGGACCTTTGGGTTTACAGTGGGACCATGCACAGCCTAATATATGTGAATAGCAGTGTCATTCTCTGAGTGCCAGCCCTGATGTAGCTAGAAAGCCATGTCCATATCAAAAAGGAAGGTCTCCGTATGCTCGAGAGAACCCTCACAGTTTGGGACAGCCTTTCTTTTTCTTTTTTTAAGAAAACATTCAGGAAGGAAAACTAAAAGGGGAAGAGCCCAGTGAGGATGAGCAGGCTCAGTAGTCACAGAATGCAGACTGGGAATGGATGGAATTGTCGGGATCTCCACTCGGCCAAGCTGATAAGGCTAATTTTCCTCCGGCCGAGTCCTCCGACGATAATGAATGACCTGAGCCTTTGATGAGGCCTCAGGAACATTCCCGTTCAGCAGAGTTTCCAGCACAGGGAAGTAATGAGATTTATGGCTACATCGCTATGCTTTATTTCTTACTACGCAGGCTGCAAAGAAATATACATCCTCTCTCTATGAAAGCAGAGAGCAACTGAAACAAACAAAGGAACAAAGGAACAGGAAACCAGTACGTCACATCCGTCTCCCGTCTCCCGTGAGACTTCCAACAGTATGGAATCCCCAGGATTGTAAACAGAGTCCTGTGACTCCAAGCACTGCATAGTGGCAACACACAGAAACCAACAGGAATATCGTGTAAAGGATCCCTTTGCACTGCATCATTTTGTTGCAGGTCCTGCTTGTGAAGTTCTTAACTAAGTGATTTTTCCAAGCTATTTTCTGATTACCCTGTTTAGGCTGACACGACCCACCTGTGCATCTACCAATGAATCCCTGCATGCTGCAAGAGGATTTGGGGCAATTGTCTAGGGATACACACACACACACTCAATCCATAGAAGGCAATGAGCCAGGCCTATATCTAAAGCACACCCAACAATTCCCCAAGACTTCAAATTCCAGAGAGCGAACAGCAGCAGTGAACAAACTGTCTTTCAGGAAAGCTCAATCGTTATTACTGCTCTTATCATTAAGGAACCTCCTGAAGCTACTAAGGAACCACAGGATTTCCTACGAACATACTTCTGAAAACCAGCTTTCTTAAATTCTTTCCAATTAATTGCATGATTTATATTCATAGTGCATATGAAGTGTGATTTAGTTACTAAGGTAACTAAACAAATATGAAATGATAGAATGAGCACCTTTGCTCACCCTATCTCTCTTTTAACTTACATGTTGCATTTTCAAAAATTATTTAAAAGCATTTGAATACTTCCTTTTTGTTTTGTTTTTAAAGAGAGACAAGAGTACTGAGAACCATGCTATGCTTCTGAATGAAAAACTGGAAGGAGATGAGCAAATGTTGATTCTCCCTACCTTTCCAAATGTTTTGCCTCTGACAGCCCTCAGCTGCCTTGTTAGCAAATAATAATTGCAATTGGTATAATTTTTTAATTTCTACTATTGGCAAGGGAGCGACTCGAGGCAGAGGGAGGGGAAACAAGGAGGTGGCAGAGAGAGAGAGAGAGAGAGAGAGAGAGAGATTGCTGCCTGACATTGGGTGCAGCCAAGCTTAGAAGCCAAAGCGTGCTTCTTATTAAAGAGCTTGCTCTCAATTCTCCTCTGCCGAATTTTAGTCAATAAAGCCCTAACGATAACAAATGGCAACATGACATGTGTGGGGGACTTTTGCAGCTCTGTACGTGTTATGGAGCCAGCAGTGAACTCTATCAATGTTCCACTTTCTAATTGCAATGTGCCTGGCTCATATCTTTTCCTTCTGCTTCCTTGTTTCCAACACACACACACACACACACACACACACCCTAGCATCATGGTCTATGGAACTGGAAGTATTGCAGATACCACATATTACTTCTGCATTTGTGAGAAATTACTCTTTTAGTGGGTAGTACCCACAATTTGGAACTCCCTCCATACTGACACTGGGCAGGCACCTTCACTGTATCCCTTTTTGGCACCTGATAAAAACAGTTTTGTTTAGGCAAGCCTACCCGGATATGTAGAACGTTAATATGTGTTTTAAGCTGGTTTTAATGTTCTGCAAATTGGGGTGTGTGGTTTTTTTACTGTTTTTATTGATAATTTCATTATTTTATTAAACCACTTTGAGGTGGTTGTTTTTACAATCAAGTGGTACATTCAATCTTAATGATAAAATAAATGAATAAAACAATATTTTGGGAACGTTTGTCAACAAAAGTTGATAAGCAATTTTCACAGTTGGATCCCCCTACCCTGACCTACTAGTAGTTCATGTAGATTAGTATATAATCATCTTAATAACTGTGATCTAGAAGTGCCTTGTTTCATATGTGGTGGGAATGTGGGGAGATTTGGCATTTGCGGTCTTAAGTCTTTTCCCCATTATATGCTATTGCAGGTAAAACTCTTGTTTGAGGCCCCTCTTTAGCTCCGCTATCTCTTGAAATGTCCTAGAATCCTGAAGTCAAACAGAAAACATTCGTATCTTTGCTCTTCGCAGCCACTAGAATGACAGTGGCTAGGCACTAGAAATATTCTACTTTTCCATTGCCAACAGGCAGGTTTCAAGCACTCTCAGAGCATCTCACCCACCATCCTAGAGCGCTTCTGGGGGGCACTAAAAGTACCATTCTGATTGGGTGCCGTATCAATTTATCACTTATATAAGCAAAATGGAAGAAGTGCCCTGTTCTCCAGCCACTCACGTGTCAAAGTGCAGAAGTTATTTTGGTGTACATTAAAAATATAAAGGGAATATGATCATCCCTTCCCTCCCCCCTCATTTGTTTATGATCTACTTACTTATATTGATCTGTTTTGTGCTACAAGTCTGTAAGCTCCACTGATGTTTTGGAAAGTGGTTACTTCCTCTCCTCTTTGTATGCTAAGAAAGAAAGATCATGTTGGTCAACTTGCTCGTGTGCACGGCTCCAGGTAGGCTTCATGTGGCATGTTGCTTACAAGTTTCCATTTTTGCAATCCACAGATGAATGAATCCCTCTCTTTCCAGATCCTGTCACAATCACAGCCCTAGCTAGCTTTCAGCTCAATAGTCAGGAGGAAAAGCTGGCCTCCTCATAATGCAAGAATCCAGGGGAAGGGACAGAATCATCCAAGCAAGCTGCATGTTGGGAAATTCAAGGCAACATGAAGCATTTCTTTGCACAGTGCACAAATTATGGAAATCTTTTTCAGCCCAAAGGCCACATTCCCTTCCGGGCAACTTTCTGTGAGCCACATGCCTATGGTGGGTGGGGCCAGAGGCACAAGCAGCTAAAGCAATTAATGTAAATTTTACCATTGTGCAGTTGGCTAGTTTCTAGACACACTCATGTGCTCCTGTCTAGCTTCCATTCAGGCAAGCAAGAGGTTACATTGCAGCCAGGCAAAAACACTCGAAGGTTAATAGCAGGGCCATTATGAGGTGTGCCTAGGAAGCAGGGTGTGTGTCTGAGGAAGAGTCCTGAGAGTGAGATATAGATGCTCAGAGGCTTCTCCCCTCCCACAGTAGATCCTAACCTGAGAAAGAGGTGGCCATCTCATTCTAGGTACTAAATTGCATCTTTGTTATTCTTGTTGCTTTGTGTTTACATTTAGTTCTTGGGAGTCACCCAGCTATCTCCATCATATAGAATTACCATAAATGCTATTGAAAAAATAGATTCATTCACTGCTGAGATAACTGAGCACCCAGCCTGTCTCACAGAGTCAGCAGCTGTTGAGGAAATAAAATGTAATTTAGTGTCGTTAGTTTAAAAATAACATCGTTATATCAGATTATAAGATAAAAGGGAAATGAAGAGAAATAAGAGTTCTTAATTGCGTTACAGTGCAGTCCTAACCCATGCTGTTGGGCATGAGTGGGGGAGACTAGTTAGAATTGTTGGAGGAACTGGACATGGAGGAAGGGGTTAATTTCCTTCATGAGCACAAATCACCTTATGGTTGAGATAAGACAACAGGTGCAAGGTCAACTAAGCCAGTTGCTATGGCAATGGCCCAGTGATGGCAATACAGGTGATTAAGGCACATCAGCTCATTAGGTCTGGGGGGTCTTAGAATAATAGAATTATAGCATTGTAGAAATGTAGAATTGGAAGAGACCCCAAGGGTCATCTAGTCCAATCACCTGCAATGCAGGAATCTCAGCTTAAACATCAATGGCAGATGGCCATCCAACCTCTGCTTTAAAACCTCCAATGAAGGAGAGTCCACAATGTCCCGAGGGAGACCATTCCAATGTCAAACAGCTCTTATTGTCAGAAAGTTCTCCCTAATGTTTAGTCGGAATCTCCTTTCTTGTAACCTGAAGCCATTGATTCAGGTCCTACCCTCTGGGGCAGGAGAAGACAAGCTTGCTAGGTTGGAATGGAGCCCCACACCCTTGTATTTAAATCAGCCTTCCCCAACAATATGCCCACCAGATGCTTTAGACTACAACTCCCAACATCCTTGACCACTGGCCATTCTTGCTAGGGCTGATGGGAGCTCTGTCTGCACACAAGGTGTGGTGTGCTTCAGTATGCTGTGCTCCAACACTGTGCCTTCAATGCTGTTTAGCTGAGTATTGCACAAATTGACTGAAACCTGGTAGTTCCATCAGTGCTTGCAAAGACAGCAGCTTGCAGTAGATCAGGTGTGGAGAACCTTTGGCCGTCCAGATGTGGCTGAACTACATCTCCCATCAGACCAGCAAGCATAGCCGGCTTCCTCCCACTTGCAGTAGACAATACTGAGCTAAATGAACCAATGATCTCACTCTATACAGCAGCTCCTTTTGTCCCTATGTACCTATTTCTCTGGCTTCACTTGCCCAGACTGGCTTTTGTTCAACAATGCAAACCTTTGTTGATATCACTGGAAGAGTTAAGCATTTGGTTCCATCACTCCCATGGAAATCAATAGAACTTCCAGGTGATCTGGTTAGGGGTTTGGGAGATGAGTTTTTAAATGCACATGCTAGTTTCCCACAAACAATTGCATTCTAAATGGCTCCGAATAAACGCACACAGAAACCCCGAAAGCAATAGCAATTTATTGAGGAAAATATATATCAGCATATCGGTAGACATTTTGAATCTAATTAATGTAGGAGCAATATAGCAATATAAGCAAAAGCAATAAAAAACAAAGAAATCTAATACCAGCAGGAGCCATAACAATAAAACCAACAAAGCATCAAATAGTAAGGAAGAATACAGATACCATCACAACACAAATACAGATGGCAACTAAAGAGCAAATTGTTGTTTCCTATGCCACTTGGAAGTCTGCACAGTTTGGGTCACTCGCATATCCAAAAATCCACACGCACACCTCATGCCAGTAGAATCCTTATCCCATTAGCCCACACTCTCCCATGAAACTGAGTGGCTATCATCCCAATCTCCAGATGTCCCTATAGGACCTACAGTATGTGCAAAAATCCAAATGTTCATATGCTCCTCATATACGATCCATGCCATCCATTCTGCAATGACACATTGCATGCCCAGAGCCTATGCTCATTAGGACTTCAACCCAATACCAGTGAGACCTCGGCCATCTGGAGGTTTGGGGTGAGGCTAGCAAGCATGTTCCTGACTCGCTATTTCCCAACACATTCATTCATACACATTTTTGTCTCCACATGGGCAGCTTATATCCTTTTAATGTCCCCTGTTTCCTTCTGCATGCTTCAGTGGAATATAGTTTATTCTCTTGGCTCTGTTTATGACGAAATTTTGACTTAGGGACAGCATAATTTTGTACCAAGGGAAAAAAAAAACTTCAATACATTTTGGGGGGTGGGGCAGGGCATAACAGGCCATCCATCCAATGGGCAGAGAAAAGAGACCACTATTCGAGAGGACCCACCCTTTCACTCTGGATCATAATCTGGCTTGGGAAGTCAGAAATTGGTAATGGGGTGGCCTCACCATCAACCAAAGGTGAACTTCTCAGTATGCTAAATTTTGGCTGGACCATGCCTTCTGGTTTTGCCTTGCTGTTTGGACAGGGAACACACCCTTTGAGTGTGCAGGTTGACTTTTATGGGTTTTTCTTTTTTTAATTCCACCCTCTGTTTTCTGAAAAACACAAACACCTCCTAGAACAGGCGCCATCTTTCCTTCCCACTTTGTCCTTGAGAGTAGATGCACAACTTCACCATTCTCCATTCCACCCATGAAACACACACACACACACACACACACACACACTTCATTACATTTCTGCCTCTGATAAATATTGGATATTATTATCGTGTCTCTGCTGAGATTTCAATACATCACTGAACAAATTATTAGCTGTAAGTTGTCTTGTGCTTTGATTATACCAATAAATAATGCCTCGTAAATTAAACAAAAGAAATTAGGGAGGGGGAGAAAAATACAAATCTTCCCAGTGGAGCCATTACAATTAAGCTATTTTGACAGCACAATTAGGGTTAATCGCTCTCCAAAAAAGAAAAAGAAAAAAAGAAAGCATGATTGTGCATCTGTTCCATATGCACTTCAACCAAACAATATCATTACCACCCAGGCATGCAGTTTCTCAAGAACTGAGATGTTTACCATGTAAATACAGTGTGCCACACATAAGGCATGAATACAGGAGAGGATCACTTCAAATGGAAGCCTTCTTGCAAGTAGGTCTACTCATGAGCAAGGCAGCTGAAGGGCATTCCAACATGGCCAGAGGGAGACATTGAGTTAAAGTTCCACTAATGCAGCAGGTGTCATGTGACATGTTTCTCCTGGCCCTACAAAGCCTCCCACTCCATCCTGGGTCTTCAGTCTGAGCAACTTGTCCTTAGGAAATAGTCCCTAGATGGACAGGGTGTACCTGCTTGTAACTTTGTTTTGCCTAGCATCACAGCAGTGCATCCCGTCTTCCAACTGATTAACTGATGGCAATCACCCTTCTGTTGCTCAGCTCATCCATGTCTGAGCCTCCAGGCCACCAGACCTGAGAACAAGTAAAGTTAAAAAAAAAAAAAAGGCACACTAAGAAAAATCAAGAAACGTCCCCTCTGACCAGAAGGGAAATTTCTTCTACAAATATGACAGATGGCAGCCTATAGGGCACTTCCAGGGTGATGCCCTGGAATTTGAAAGCATTTCTGGAAGATGAGAGCTTTCTTATGTCTTAATTTACTTCTGTCTCTTTGCAGGCTATAAGTGGATGTTGCAGAGAGCTGAAGGTAATGATAGCTCAAGGTCATTGAAAAATGCCAGGTAGTCAGTTTTTTTTCTCATTCTGCTATGGGTAAAATGCTACTAAAGCAAATAATTGACAAAGGGTTCCATAGCTCTTACACCTCCCTTCCCCCATACACATATATCTCTTCATCCATCATGCATGTGTGAATACTCCTTCTTCCCTTTATCTAGCAAACATAATTATCTGCCTAATGTTTATTAAGTTTCAAGGTAATCATAAACTAGGTGTCAATGTGGTGGCAAGTTGTCATGTCATGAGAATGGCAACAGAGAAAAGGAAATGGCAGGTATCCCAGCAGAGGCCTAGTTGTTTGAGCATAGCCTCTGTGCAAGTAGCAAGATTCCCAACAAGGTCAAGCCATTCCACTTCCTTTTTTCCTCCCGCTTCAAAACCACCTCACTGTCTTCAAACCATCCCACTTTCCCACTCCACCTTAGTCAGGCAGAGAATCACATCAATTCAGAATCAACAGGTGAAGGCATTGAGTGTGTGTGTGTGTGTGTGTGTGTGTGTGTGTGTGTGTGTATGAGAGAGATAATGATTCATAAAGGTAAAGGTAAAGGTACCCCTGCCTGTACGGGCCAGTCTTGACAGACTCTGGGGTTGTGCGCCCATCTCACTTAAGAGGCCAGGGGCCAGCGCTGTCCAGAGACACTTCCGGGTCACGTGGCCAGCATGACAAAGCTGCATCTGGCGAGCCAGCGCAGCACACGGAAACGCCGTTTACCTTCCTGCCAGTAAGCGGTCCCTATTTATCTACTTGCACCTGGGGGTGCTTTCGAACTGCTAGGTTGGCAGGCGCTGGGACCAAGCAACGGGAGCGCACCCCGCCGCGGGGATTCGAACCGCTGACCTTTCGACCGGCAAGCCCTAGGCACTGAGGCTTTTACCCACAGCACCACCCGCGTCCCAGCATTTGTTTATTTTTGGAAAACCAAAGAACTGAATTTTCAGAATTTTTGTTGGTCCTTGACAACCATCCATTGATATGAGATAAATCTAACCTTTGCTGAGAAAAACAACAACATGAAATTCCACTTTCACTGCAAATCACTTTGATACCGTGATTCAGAAGTTTTCCTTTGATGTTCTGGAATCACCAAATCAAACAAGAAGAGAGAAGAGGGGGAAAAAATCTCTTTTAACAGCTAATAGTTTACACTAAAGAAAGTGCAGCTCCATGAACCGACTGATTTGGCTCTTTCCTACCCTCCAAACACTTTAAAGTTGAACTCTTTGTCCAATTCGAACCCTGATACGTGGATTCATTCAAGGTGAGGTGACACCTGAAGTGTCAATTTTTAAAACGTGACTATGTTTGTGTCTGAAAGTACAGTTTAATAGGGACATTCCGCCCTCCAGAATGAAGACACAAAATATATTATATGGAATTATTGAGAGCAAATGTGGTCGTAGTGATCACAGTGTTGGACTAAGACCTGGGAGACCAGGGGTTTTGTTGGACCTTGACAATCATCCCTGAGAGCAAGTAAATTTAACCCTTGCTTGGAAAAAATATTAAAGGCTACTCTCACTTCAAATCCCCACTCAGCCATGAAGCTAAAGGAACAGTCACAGTTTCTCATTCTAACTTACCTGGAGGGAAGCAGAACCATGTATGCCAACATGAAAACTGGGATCTCAATGTAATAATAAATATTAAAAATAAGCTGAGGACACTATGAAAACTCGGTCAAATATTCAAAAAAGGGGAAGAAACTCAAAAGATGCTGGATATCAAGCCCTTTTACTAGACCCAGGAACCACCAACCCACAATACCTCCATCCTGTCAGGATTCAGTACTTTTAAATGTTCTTATAATCTGCTTTCCAATATATATAATTGACTGATTAATATTCTAAGATGTTGCTTGGTGTACATAGCTAGCTGAGAGAATGACTGAAAACAGCAATTAGCAGGAAGATAGATAGATATGGACCCATATATCCAACTGTTTGCTATTTCCAGCAATTAAAGAATGGCAAATTAAATGACTTTATCAATCATGATTGACTCTAGAAAATAGCAAACAAACTGAGGGTTGCTGAATGGAGGAATTATGTTTGGTAGGAAATTTGCCAACAATTATTATGGAAATGGATTTATCATCATTGTACACTTCAGCCAAGAAGATCTTTGTGCGAGAGAGACATATATGGGATTATTATATTCTATCCTCATGACAGACCATAACCACTTTATATTTCAAAAACAAAAACATCTTAAAGGCATTTATAACTTAACTAAAAGTATCAAACTGAGTGTTACAAGATACAGATTTCTCCCAGTAAATTTGTAGCCCACCTTTTCTATCTCCTGATGACAGTATCATGCTGGTTTATTGGTCCATCAAGGTCAACAGTGTGTGCTCTGAAGGGCAACATCTTAGACAAACTGAAGACTTTCTTTCATTTCTTATTTAAAATATATTTTATTGATTTTCATGAGAAAAATTGCCCCCTCACCCACCCACACAAGAATAAGCAGCTGAATAGCTTTTGAGGCTATCCAAAGCCGAATAATTTAGAGTCCAAATGACAGAGGACATTTCGACCAGTGTTGCACAGTCTCAGGAAGGCAGCTAAGTGATGAAGACCTTGTATATGCCCCTTAATGTATTCCATGCTTGGGCTTTGGGTGGAGGGAGTCAAAAGGTTTTAGCTTTCCTTTGGCCAATTTTATACTGAACATCAGTTTTTCTGCAAGTGCGATATACAAAGGTCCATAGAGCCAGAACATACACAGATGTCTGAAAAACTATGTACTCATACACACCCCACCAAAAGACAACAACAACCCTTCTACATTTCACATTTGTATTTTTTCGTACTGCTTCAATGTCTGTCTGTGGCAAATAAGGTGATTTGGTTTGACATACCCAACCTGACAAAGCCACATGGTACGTGGGCTGCTGTTCTACTGCAGCACTTAAGTGGTGATGTCATCAAACCACAGTAGGGCAAAAGAAGTTCTGCCTTATCAACTCCAGTCTGCCATCAACCAGCCCCTATCTGCCTGCCTGCCTTGTTTACAGCCAGGCTATAGGTGCTGGCGGTCAGCATTCTCCTCAGTCTCAATGTTGCCCTTGTAGAACTCAGCAGGACAAGGGTGGGGACAAAATTAAAAATAGCTAGCTCTGGCTCTCATGGGCTTTGTCTCCAGCTACTGCCTTCTGCCCTGCAAGCTTCAGTGGACACCAGCCACCACTGATCAGGGTCCAACAGAGAGCCATGAATGAGTGGAACCTTCTCCTCCTGTACAACTTTCCAGTATGTGCTGTTCTTTTGCTGGATCAACAGCTCTCATACCATTTCCCAAGCTTCAGCCTTCCTGACCTGAGGAAATGGACCCCCCCCCCTTTTGTGTTGTGCTGTGATGCGGTTCACCGATTTTGGATGATTGGATGATGAGAAAACAGCTTGCCCAGAGATTTCTGTGTCCCTTCCCTCCTCTCCACTCCCCCTGCCTACCTCTATACATTTATCTATATGAAATCAATTCCCTTATTCAATGGACCATAATACCACTATCACCCGTAAAACGGAATGTATACAACTTTATATAGACATTTCTTGCACCATTAAACCATTCTCTCAATGACAAGAGGCTATGAATAAGTTATAAGGTGTTTAAGGCAACGGCTGTTTTAGGACGTGGCTCCTTGTAATATAATAAAACTAAAGGAATATATAATATATCTGAACGCATCGCATCCCTCTAATCATGGGACGCAATAAAAAATATATGTAAACCAATTACCTCATACATATTAAGAGGAGGTAGAATTATGTCGAGGGCCAGTGGCCAAAGGCTATGGGGGTGGGAGGGTTGTAGCATGAGGCAGAGAAACCAGGGGCCTGACTCTGTTCTCTCACCATACTAGAACCCAGGACTACCCAATGAAGCTCAGTGTTGGGATATTTGGGACAGACGATAGAGAGTACTTCTTCGGATGGCACATGGTTAAACTAGCCACATTCATGATAGACTATCAGTGGCTACTAGCCACGATGGCTATGTTTTAGACAGGCAAAGAATAAATCAATCTTAATTTAATGTATTCGCTCATGGGGCCTGAAGTGGCAGTGACTGACGAGGAATGAGATCTTAGGGTCATTAGGATATGAATTTAAAATAAAACTGCCAATATAATTCCACTATACAAATTGATTGTGCGGCCACACTTGGAATACAAGGACAAGAAGGAGCAGAGGACACACAGGACATTTCCAGGTCAACAGTTTATGGAACATTAAGCCATATTTGATTGCACAAAGTTTTCAGGGAGGTTATATGACAGCCACTATTTATTGTGCATTTATTCTGATTTGTTTGAGGGGAGCTAATACAACATTACACCAAGCTTTTCCTGTCACTTTTCTTATTGCAGAAGGTCTGGGAGGGTTGGATTGTTGCACAACACCACCAAATCCACTTTAATTGTGTGCCCTGAATTTGCAGGTATGTGATAGAATCAAGCCTGGAAATAAGGACAGCCTGGAAACTCCCCAAACTTCTTGCATTGATTTGAAATAAATGGCGGCACTTTGGGCTGTAGGTTCCACTCCAGTTCCTAAAACTTTCCACAGATAACAATGGATAATTTAAAGCAGCAAATGTCAATCTGTTTGAATCAATGCAGAACAAATACATCATCCCCTATTATAATAGCAGAAGACAAGATGCTGATGAGAGTAAAAAGAGAAGCAAATACCTTTACATCCCAGTTTACCCACCAAGTAATCATCTAATCATTTCTTTAGAGAAATGGGAAATGCTTTGTATTATTCTTCCACCCCCCTGCACAAACATACTCATTATCCTCATGTACAAAACACAAGTGCTACTTTGATGCTGTCATGTTAAATAAGAGCCCAAATAACACACTGTGACAGTTTCCTTTCCTTTCCCATGTGAGAGGCACACATTTTTAAACAACTATGTTTAAGGGTTTGTCCACACTTCTTCTTGTCCCAATGCTTTTCATCAGGGAAAAGCTCTCTTTAGTGCTCATTCGGAGCAAATGGCATTTCGGGTTTTCCCCGGGTTGCCATTTGTTTTGAACTATGACTAAAGAGTGGGTTTTCCTTGGGAAAGGAGCGGGGCAATGGGAAAACTTCTCAGACCCATGCCAAGCAGAAAACCACTTGGACTTTCTAGGCACAGCACAAGTGAAAGAGTGGGGGAGCCTTAAGCAGACCCTCCACTTTTCAAAAGAGGGACTTCCAACCATCTCTGTTGACTCCTCTTTGTGATAACAAAGCCAGCTTAAGGCCAAACCTACATAATCTCACATAGGGAGAACTTGCCCTGCCATCTTAGACCAATTGGAAATGGACAACGTTATCCACCTCCTACAGAAATACGGATGCAGGGGAAAATTCATCCAATCTGCATTTAAAGGGAAACTTACCCAATGCACTATTTTCTAAAACAACATGCAAAAAGAAACAGCCATTCTTTGAAATTCACACTTCACTGGTTTCTGTAATGCAGTTCTCCAGCTAAGATGGCTACAAAAATGAATATACTAAGATAAAGTATACAAATTGGGATAAATTTGTAGTAAAACACTGATGAATTTTCATGAGCACTTGCTTCTAAAAAGGAGGGAGGGAGAAACACTATGCAAACCAATGTGGAAATGTGGAGACCTAAGAATGGAAAAACAAGAAACCAAGGGAAACCAAAATGGACAGATTCACCTATCCCTACTACAAATGAAAATAGTGTGTGTCATATCTCAGAAGGTTCCACGTCAGTCTCTACGGCCACAGCAAATGCTGCAACCTTCCAACAGTTTGACTTCACCCTCAGAGGCACACCCCTCCATTGTCTCCCGAAACAGCCGGATGCCAAGAAAAACCAACGCTTCTCATTTCAACTGCCAAATCTCAGAAGGCACCTAGTTTCAGGTCTCTCTACTTTTGATTTGAAAATTACTCCCCACCAGCAGGAGCAGCAGCTGGAACCAGCCACGGATGAATCAGGGGTGGGGTGGGGCAGGGCAGAATCTTTGGGTCAGGATGGAGTTAAAAAAGAGTCTAGTAAATCAAGGGTGGAGCCTTGGATTGAACTTGATAGGATCTGGAGCTTACTGTTTTTTTGCAGACTCCACTGCTGGTTATCTAACAGAACATGTTTTTACTGGTGGGGCCATGAAAATATTTGCTGCAGGCATTCAACATGTCCATACTTTAACAACAACAACAACAACAACTATTATTATTATTATTATTAATAATAATAATAATAATAATAATATCCCACCCTCCCCAGCCGAAGCCAAGCTCAGAGCGGCTAACAACAGTAAAAATAACACAGTTTACATAAGATCACAATCAATTAATTAAAATACATTCTAAAATCAATTCATTCAAAATCAAATTAATGGCAACCATTGGGCTAGAGTACTATGAGGATTACAGAGGGAGGGGGTCAGACCGCGCCTTGGCCAAAGGCCTGGTGGAACAGCTCTGTCTTGCAGGCCCTGCGGAAAGATGTCAAGTCCCGCAGGGCCCTAGCATTCCACCAGAATTTAATACTCAAATTGTAATTGGTGGCCCCCTACCTTTTGTGTCTGCTATCCTAGATACTATTTTTAGATGTTTTCTGTAGTGGAGGGTATTATTTTGTTAAAGGGGGTTGAGGCAATAAGTCACAACAGGGTCTAGAGATAACATGAAGAGCCCCCTACCACCTTGTGAGTCAAGTACTACCAAATGATCATGGCAAGTTTAGTTATGTCTTTTAAGACTTCCTTTTCTTGGCACAAATGAACTCTCTCTCTCTCTCTCTCTCTCTCTGTGTGTGTGTGTGTGTGTGTGTGTGTGTGTGTGTGTGAGAGAGAGAGAGAGAGAGAGAGAGAGAGAGAGAGAGAGAGAGAAATACTACAGAGACAGAGTAATTGGGGCATTTTATGGCTGTGTGTAAAAAATGAGTAGAATGTACATAGCAATTACTGTCATGTTTCTATTCCATACCAACTGTTTGAGGTGTACCTGAGCCAGACAAAGGTGCATTAAATGGAAACAATCAGTGCGTAAAAGCTGCAACAAAACCTGATTCCCCTCAAGAGATGCGCCTGAAACAGCATATTGTTTGAGAAGCTAAGGGATGGAAAATAAACAGAAGGCAACTGATTCCCACAATCTAATTAAATTCCCGTTGGTCTTAGTAGAAGAAGCTTTTTCCACTTTGGAAGCATTGGGATAAAATACGTGGAAGAGACAGAACTGTTAGTAGCCACTAAAGACCAGGCAGAAGGGAGCCATTGTTTGAGTTTTTATGGAAATTTTGCCTAAAGCAAGATCTGAAGCAAACTGGGAGGTCCTTCCCAGCTGAAAAGTCGAGGACTATTGAGGGGTATCGAAAGACTTTTGAAAAGTGAATTGCCTTTAGATTAAAACAGCCTAAAACAAAATTCAAAGCAAATTTGGGGGTTACTCTTTTGGGGGGAAATACAATGGATTGCTGAGGAAAGTTAGATGAGTTTCAGGAAGATTGGTAGACTTTTCCCAATGGGCTTCAAAACTCCATAATAATGATCCAACATTTGGAGGATATAAAGTCTCTCCTGAATTAAATACTCTTCACTTGTACTTAATAGGGCCAGTTCATGTCTATGGAACAAAACCCTGCCAAGGTTGGTGGGCTCAGGTATTGGGCATGGATTGGATCTGCAGTGACCTTTCCCGACTCTGTTGATACAGGAACCTCTCTTGGTCCGAACAACTAGGTTCAGCAGCGGGGCCCAAATCCTCAACTCCCGCTATGTAATGTGTCACTAAAAAACTGGCAATCACTTCACTTCCTCTTGTCAGCAGGTTGCAGCAAACTGTCTAATTCAAACTTATTCAACTGGAAAAGAATGTAATGATATGATATTGAACAATGTATGTTTGGGGCCTCAGGCACAGATGCAAGTACCCCTTCCTATCCACACAGCACATATTGCAGTCAATCATACGAGTGTGGCTAAATCTATAGCTCTATTAAAGACCACTCCGTAAAATTCACATGCACAGTTCTTCCACCCAAAGAAATAGTGCTTTTTTGTGTGTCTTTGTTTTGCAAAATGGGTATAAAACTGCCTAGAATATATATCCATAGTTGTACACGAATTGTCACTACCTCCTAAATTATTAAACAGCAATGAAAAAAACAAATAGGGAGAGAATTCAAATATGATAAAGAAATACATTTCCTTGGCTCATTTTGGCTCAATGGGAAGCTGCTAGTTTCCTTATTATGCCTTCATTCACAGCCTTTCCAGTTTTTCGGTAGGGAGCTGTGTGTGAACAGGCAGGAGCTCCGCACCACAAGGAGTTACACTAGGGATGGGGAACCTGTGGCTCTACAGACATTGCTGAACTATAATCCCCACCACCCCTGGCCATGCTGGTCTGTGCTGATGGGAGTTGGAATCCAAAGACATCTAGGAGGGCCATGAATTCCCCATCCCTAGTTTATACCATGACAAAAATAATATTGTGAAGAATTTGGGGGTTTGGATAACATTTGATATCCCTTTAAGACCTGTGATCTTGTGTCTGTAGGACAGAATCTAAAGGAGGAAACCAGCCAAATCAGTTCCTATGTTAAGGTAATGGCCTTGGCTGGTCAGCTAAGTGCTGCTATTTAGGATATCCAAAGAAGTTGCTCTATTGTCATAGAATCAAATGGGTAGACTTATTCCTATCTCACCTGGTTGGATGCCACATCATCCTAGGATACGGGGAAAGCAGAAATGTGGTATTTACCTTATCTGCACAAGGGTGGAAGCATAAACGTTAAACTTTTTGCCACACCCCACTGACAAAGCCACACAATTTGAAATGCAGTGTGGAGAGCTTGGCTGCTTTTTCATAGATTCATTAGAGTTGATCTCCCGAATTCTGCTTAACATGACATTTTAAACCATCTTGGTTCTGAAAGAGTCTTGCAAAGATGTGCAGAAATTCTCAAAGAGTTGATACCTCTCTATATTTCACACAAAGCACAAATTAAGAAATTCCTTTTCGGGCCAAACTTCTGACAAATTTCACAGGGAAAGCAAGAGTGAGATAGTTATCTAAGCCAATCTCACCTCAGTATGGAAAACCCCAGTGTTTTCAGATCATCCCTCCTGTACACTTCTCCTGAGCTCAGCTGTTTCATATGAAATTACTCTAGGCTCAGAGTACACAGGATGAAATGCAACTTCTTCATCTCTAACATACCAGGAGTCATGTTGTCTTTGCTGAAGTTGAATTGGGAAGAATTTGTGATGCTTTCCTGAAGGTAACTGAAGCACATAAGCTCTAGAGGGGTCCACAGTACATAACAAATCAATGGTAAAGGGGAGTTCCCCAGATCCAATCAAAGTTGGTATCAATCTTGAGCTGACACCCACATGAAGCAAAGGCTTTAATTCCCTTGTCAATGTTGAAATGCTGTTTGTAGATTCTAAGCATCATATAATCTCTAAAGCTTCCCGAATGACTTTTGTGTGTGTAATCCTAATATCTACTCTGCTTTGTACTTTCTCAGTGGTGCAGAAAAAAGACACTTTTGGATCTCAGAATCCTCTGGTAAGATTCCATTCCTGGCTCTGTGATCTCTCTTTCCTTCCCTCTTTCATAGACACAAACATTCACACAGTCACCACAGAACTGAGTATATGTTTGCAACATGAGAGTATAGCCTGAACTTTGTCTAAATCAGCTGATCTTCAATGTTTGCAAGGGACTGTGCAAGTGGCTTTGCAGTTGTTGCCAGATAGAAAGTGACTGCAAGCCCTCTTTGGGTGCAGCCAGGTCTTTACCTACCCTAAACCTGATGACATCAACTGTGTAGGGCAGGTTGCAATAGTTTGGCCAAAATAGCATTGTGGGCCAAATGGGAAAGCCTACCAGCCTGATTAGATCCACTGGATGATTCACGCTGATTTAAGAGACAAATGGTAGATGGTTGGGAATTTTCAGTGACATGAAGAATCAGATTTCACCATCATCCCTGTGTATCACAGTCCCTACCCTGGTTAGCAAGTGTGCGCACACACTTTTCTTCTTCTTTTTTTAAAAAAAGTATTGGGTAGGCAGTCACATGGCAAATGTATCATTTTTTCCAGGTCTAAGTGAATGTCCAAATACAGAGTTAAACCTTTCGGCTTTTGCCTTCATTATTCACACAGTTGGGATTTCAAATGCACACACGCAGAAGAAGATTCCCCCTCCCAAAGGAAATGGGAGTCAATAGGTTAAATAGAAATTGTGTCAACTTCCAGATTAAATCCATGCCCAACCCCCTGCAATGCAGACATCTCAACTAAAGCATCCATGATAGATGGCCACCCAAACTCTGCTTAAAAACTTCCAATGAAGGAGAGTCCAACACATTCTGAGGGAGTCCATTCCACTGTCGATCAACTCTTACCATCACACAGAGCATCCTGACATTTAGTCAGAATCTGCTTTCTTGTAACTTGACTCTATTGGTTTGGGTCCTACCCTCTGGAGCAGCAGAAAACTAGCTTGCTGCATCTTCCATGTGAAAGCCCTTTAGACATTTGAAGATGGCTCTCATATCTTAGTCTCCTCTTTTACCCAACTTCCTCAACCATTTGCCATAAAGTTTGGTTTCCAGACCCTTGATCATCTTGGTCACTGTCCTCCATACATGCTCCAACTTGTCAATATCCTTTTTAAATTGTGGTGCCCATAACTGGACCCAGTACACAGTGCAGGTGTGGTCTGGCCAAGGCAGATTAGAGCAAGACTATTACTTTCCTTGGTCAGGACACTATACTTCTGTTGATGCAGCCTAGAATAGCATTAGCTTTTTTTGCTGCATCATCACACTGTTTACTCATGTTCAACATGTGAATCCTTTTCACATGTACTACTAGCAAGTCTGGTGTCACTCATCTTATATTTGTGCAACTGGTTCTTCCTGCCTAAGTGTAGAATCTTACATTTGTCCCTGTTGAAATTAATTTTGTTAGTAAGGGCACAGTTTTTCAATCAGTTAAGATAATCTTAAATCCTGATGCTGTCTTCCGTGGCATTAGCTACCCCTCCCAGTTTGGTGTCACCTGCAAATTGGATGAACATCTCCTCAATTCCTTCATCCAAGCCATTTATAAAGATGTTGAACAACAATGGGCCCAAGACAGAACCCTCTGATACTCCATTTGCCACTTTCCCCCAGGATGATAATGAGCCATTACTGAGCACTCTTTGGGTTCAGTCAACCAGCTGCATATCCACCTAACAGTTACCTTGTCCAGCCCACATTTTACCAACTTCTCCACAATAATATCATGAAAGACTTTGTCAAAAGCCTTAATGAAATCAAGATAAACTACATCCACAGCATTCCCCTGATTCACCACGTTTGTAACTTTATATATAAAAAAGAATGAGATTTATCTGGCATGACTTCTTTTTGAGAAACCCATGCTGGATCTTAGTAATCACAGCATAATTTTCTAAGTGCTCACAGACAGTTTATCTGTTCTAACACCTTTCCTGGTATCAACATCAAGCTGATTGGTCAGTAGTTACCTGGTTATTTCCCACATGCCACTTTTTGAACATGGAGACAATCTTTGTCCACCTCCAGTTCATAGGGACCTCACCTGTTCTCCAAGAATTCTCAAAGATTATAGACAGAGACTCTGAAATTACATCCACAAGCTCCTTTAGTACCCTTGGGTGCAGCTCATCAAGCCCTGGAGTTTTGAGTCATATAAAGTAGCAAGGTGTTCCCTTACAAGTTATTTTCCTATCTTGGGCTGCAGTTCCCTCCTTGCATCATTTATACTGTTATCACTAGGTTGGGCACTGCTTTCCTATTGGGTGAAGACAGGCAGAGTAGGTATTGCCTTATGTCTGTCACCCAATAGCATTGTTCTATCTTCTTCACACAGAGAACCTACTACTTGCTTGACCTTCTTGCTTCAAACACAGATAAAGAAACTTTTAAAATTATTTTTAATGTCTCTTGCAACCCTGAACTCATTCTGAGCTTAGGCCTGCCTAACTTTCTCCCTGCAACTGTTGGCTACTCATGTATACTTTTCCTTCATGATTTCCCATTTATTCCTTTTATTATACATGTCCTTCTTAAATCTCAGCCCATCTATATGTGAAATGCATGTGGTTGAATAAATATATTTCCATGTGCCTGGAGACTTCCTACTCCTGTTCCCTGGCACTTTTATGCACCAACTCCAGGAATTCTGTCTGTGGTGTAGATATTTGGCACTAGAGGTACCTCTGTCCACCCAAGTGGAGGAGGAGGCCAGCCAGGTATGGAGATATACCAGTGGAGGCTGCTTGATGGGGTGAAAGTCAATTGAAAATATTTGGAAGGAAACAGATGGTGGTGGACTCCCATCAGTCCCAGCCAGCATGGTCAATTTGCATAATATGCAAATTAACTGATGAAGTGATTAACACATATTATTAACACCATTAGGTTCATAACTAACCTAGGGGCCCAGACTGTCACAAGGGTGGAGAAACTGAGGCCTGTGGGATGAATATGATCCTCCAGTCTTCTCTGTCAAGCTCTTAGGACTGTCCTCAGGCCATGCCCACCTTCTGCCCTGCTCCATGCCTTTTGCCTGGCTAGAATCTGTCATTGAACTGCTTTTGCTTGGCAGGCAGAAGAGAAAGCTTCTCGCTTTTGAACTGCTGGAACATAGTCTGCTGTACAACCGCTTTTGACACCGGCCATATCCACCACTGACATGCAGCCCTCAGACTGGAAAAGTTTGTCTTCACTTGGGCCAAGAACACGGCTGCATACTCTTAAATTGGAATCCTTCATCTGCTTCCTCGAGTGTAAGTCCCATCAAACTCAGTGGGAATTTGAGCATTTGCATGATGTAAAAGCCACTTCAGGAAATCTAGCAGAATACAGCGGAAGTTTAGCACTCATTTCCATGTTAATTCATTCTGACAAAATTCATGTGCAGCCCCATTAACTCAGAAAATTACAGGAGCAACGGGATGAAATTTGGGGTGGGATACCAACATACAGCTGTTTTCATGGATGAATCATGGGGAAGCAGGAATATACATGTGTGAATAGGGAGGGGCGTAGCACGGTTGTCCAAAGAAGTTGGTTGCCATGTCCCACCACGTCCACTGGATGTGAATAAGAAAGCCACAGTTCCATAAAACAATAGATACTGCAGAGTGAAAGGACCATTAGAAAACAGAAAAGAAGTGCTAACATTACAGTCAGGAAAACTAATGCAGTATTGTCCATGTCTGAATGCACCCTTACGTCTACAAAAACGCGCATAGGGTTGCACCATAAAGTTTCATTAAATTCATGATGAATCTCATTTCCATTCAGATTTCTCCACTTTTATCCTATACTCTTGTGGCTGCGCTGACTGGGACTGTTAGGAGTTAGAGGATACCAGGTTGGTGAAGTCTGTTTTAATACAACAAAATATGGCCTAACAAATAGATGGCCATTTTTGTCCTTTTTTTTAAAAAAAAATGCCATGCACAGCAGATCTATGCTGTCTGGTTTACTTGGCTTCCATTCCCACCCCCCCTCGCCCCAGAGCCTTGACAGAAGCTGACATGTAAAGATGCATTGAGTTTGACATCCAGCATTTTTGAAAAAAAGATAAGTCCCATCAAATAGCCTTACAGTCTCCGAGAGACATGAAAAGGAAGAGTTAGAAGAGCAGCGAAGGAACTCAGGAAAAGGCATCTGTGTGTCATTTCCACAGCCCCAGCAACAAAGAGCTTTGAGCCACAACAACGTTCGACGGGTAGAGTTGCCAGCAAGGCATACTGAGGTGATTTGGAAGGCCTTCACATAAGGAATGGGCATTGAAGCCTGCTCAGAAGAACCTAACCTGACATCTCCCATCTCAAACTATCATCTAAAATGCAGAGGTTTCCTCCTTAAAGGAAATGAAAATCTGGAGGTTCCTGTCTGGGCCAAACCTCTGGCAAATTTGCAAGCAGAACTCGGAAGGCGTTTCAAGAAGACAGCTTAGGGCCAGGTTACCTGAAAGACCGTCTGCCCCTGGGTAGACCTGTAAGATCACATCTAGGAAAATTCAACCCATGGTGCCATACCACGAAGAACAGCATAGGGTGGTGACCAGAAAATGGGCATTTTCTGCTATTGTTCCTGCACTGTGGAGTCCTCTTAAAGCCACCCAAGTTGGTTTCATAGGGTTCTAGCCAGTGTTAATCATACTTAGAGTATAATAAATGCATATGACTAACTTTAATCCCAGTAGATCTACGCTGAGTGGAACTTAGTTGGATGCATTTCAAGGGGTGCAGGAGTTTGCAGGGAGAGGAGGGAGGGAGGGAAGGCAAAGGCAAAAACTCAGGGAACAATAGAAGGCAGAGAGGGGCACTCTGCAAGTAACCATTTCATTCCCCTGGCAAGAGCAATCTGTGTTTCTCCTGTAAGCCCCTTGGATGAGGGAGGATGGGGAGAAAGCTTGGGCTGGAGAGGGAGAGAGAGAAGGGTGGCAGAAAGAGAAAGAAGAGGGAGGGTGAGGGAAGGAGAGATAAAAGGTGTGGCCTCACCCATCCTGACTCAGGTGCTGCCCACTTTTAGATCTGATCTACCTGCCAGGTTTTTTGACCCAACCTGTCACGAACATACACCCCCTGCATTTCCTCAGAATACCACTGAGGAAATGCAGCCCTAGGTCATATCCACACTTAAAGCACATTTGAAGTGCATGGCTTCCCCCAAATAATCCTGGTAATGGAACTTCGTTGAGGGTGCTGGGAATCATAGCTCCCAGCTACAGTTCCAAAGGTTCCCAAAGCCATGGCTGTTATTTTTCTTTTCTTTCCCAAAGCCATGACTGTTAAAGTGGCATAAGCTGCTTTAAATGGATGGTAAGGATGTGTCCTTCTCACTGGAAGGACAGATCGTGAAGCTGAGGCTCCAATACTTTGGCCACCTCATGAGAAGAGAAGACTCTCTGGAAAAGACCCTGATGTTGGGAAAGATTGAGGGCACAAGAAGAAGGGGACGACAGAGGACGAGATGGTTGGACAGCGTTCTCAAAGCTACAAACATGAGTCTGACCAAACTGCGGGAGGCAGTGCAAGACAGAAGTGCCTGGCGTGCTCTGGTCCATGGGGTCACAAAGAGTCGGACACGACTAAACAACAACAACAAAGGATGTGACCCTTGATGGGGGGGGGGAGTTCCTTACCATGGCGGTAAATAAATGACTCATTGTATGAAGAAATTTGTGTTGTCCTGCATGTAAATGCCAATTAGCTTTTTGGGTGACTTCCAGTTTTCATATCATGTGGGCAGCAGACAAAGTCCCTTTCCTGCCACTCTCCCTTTCTCTCGGTGCTACACTTTTTCTAAACCTCTGTCATCACTGCTTACTCTTGTCATGCATGAAGCCCAAGCCAGATTGTCACCATGGCCCTTTCCAGCTTCCCAAACTGTTAGCAATCTTATTGAGTAGCTAGGTCTTTATCCGGACCAATTGTTGCCAGTTGTTTTTTTTTTTTTTTTTTGCAATAACCCAATTGAGGAGTAAATAAATAAATTACCCGAGGTGCAACAACCCCTTTTAAAATAAGGTTACAAAAGTTGAACGCAAAACAATTTGCGGCTCCTGTTGTACTCGAGTGATATTTGATTATATCCCCAATAGCTGAATGGGCAACAAAATCAAAAAGCAATTTCACAGAGCAAATGCTGCACTACTCATTTGCCATGATGGGTCGCCCTGGAAGTGAAAGGAAGGTCTTATGCTTTGCGAAATAAAATAAAAATAATTAGCCGCCCAGTTTCTGCAGTGCTAAAAGTGAGACCTATCACAGCTAGAAACTAGCAGACTGGATTGAATATTAGTTATTTAAAGCCATCAAGAATCTAGTCATACTTAGAAATATACGGATCATAGGAGCCAATAATAGCTGCAAAGCCTCTTCAGACTTGCCTTGTGCAGTGCTCCATTCATTTCTTATAAAGGCCCCCAAGAGATAGGAACAGCCATTTCCCCCAAAACTACTGCTACCAAGAAGGACATTGCAAGATTTGCACCAGGAACCCTACAGGGTCAGGTAACCATTCCTCACTTTCTCCGGCAGCAGAGCTGATGGATGGGGAAGGGAACTGCCAGCGGATCATGCTATAATGCTAACACCATAAACCAGAATGCTCCTTGTTCCAGGAGTTAGTTGATTCTTGAGCAACCTTTGCCAACCTAGCATCCTCTAGATGTTTGGAACAACAACTCCCATCAGCCCAGCCAGCTCACACAGGGACTTACTCCCCTGCCTCTCTCCTGATAAAGGGTAACCAAGGCTGTCTGAAATGGATTTAGAAATGGATTTAGATAATCCAGAGCCAGAAAATCTAGACCTAGCAAGCAGAAAGCTCTTGGTTGATCATGCAAGGAGAGACATACTTCTTATACTGGGAAAATCCAAAGGTTTTGTACTCTCTGCCCATCACAAGGGTAAAAGTTGGCAGGTTAGGTCTCAACCCCAGATCCAGAATATCTCAGAAACTAACCAATGGCACCATGAGATATGTCATAGCTCGGCAATAGAGTGAATGCTTTTGCATGCAAAAGGCAGCAGGTTCTATTCTGGGCATCACCAGGAAAGGCAGAGAAAGATGTTTGTCTGAACCCCTGGAGGGTTATAGAATGCTGTATAGAATACTGAGCAAGATGGACCAAATGTTCTGACTTAGTGAAGGATAAAAAAGGTAAAGGTAAAGGACCCCTGACAGTTAAGTCTAGTCGCAAACGACTCTGGGGTTGCAGTGCTCCTCTCACTTTACTGGCCGAGGGAGCCGACGTTTGTCAGCAGACAGTTTTTCCGGGTCATGTGGCCAGCATGACTAAGACACTTCTGGCGAAACTAGAGCAGCGCACAGAAATACTGTTTACCTTCCCAGCGGAGCAGTACCTATTTATCTACTTGCACTTTGACGTGCTTTCGAACGGCTAGGTTGGCAGGAGCTGGGACTGAGCAAAGGGAGCTCACCACGTCGCAGGGATTTGAACTGCCAACCTTCTGATCAGCAAGCCCTAGACTCAGTGGTTTAGACCACAGCGCCACCCACATCCCTCCCGTGTCAGCTTTGCTGGTGCTCAGTCATGAGTGCACTCAGTGCGTTTTTTGAAAACCACATTTATGTGGCATAGAGCTAGTGTGGTGTAGGCGTTAGAGTATTAGACCAGTACCTAAGAGGCTGGGATTCAAATCATAATCCTCACTGGGTGAATGAGGGTCAGTCACTGTCTCTCAGTCAAACCTACCTCACAGGGTTGCTATGAGGGTAAAATGGGGTGGAAGTAAAGAATTTACTTATTTATTGAGAGGAGGGGTGAAACTGCATCACGCAAGAGGAAGAAGTGATGTTCCAATATGCACACAATTTGAGGTACATTGAATTGGCTTGGTCTGCTGAAAAAAACCCACCCAAATCATATACAGTCCTCCTCCATCCCAAAACTAAATCAGAACATGTGAGGTTCCAACGTACCAATCCTATGAGATGCCACTGCTCTTCTGTTGCCTCAACAGATCATCCTTGCTCAACAAACGGAACACTAGTTATTGTCTCCCATGTTCAGTAAGGCAACTTATATGAGACAGGTGAAAAGGAATTGTCCAAAGACACTGGCCAATAGAAGCAGACCTACTGCTTTTGGTCTTAGAGCTCAATTGCACCAAATCTTTGTAAGTGGAAAAACCCAGTGTCAGTTTCCTAGGAACATTCCACTCCCACCCCCACCCCCATGGTTAAGATGGTGGGATATATATATAATGTTTTGTTTCTAGATTACCTACAGAATATTTCATTGCAGTCCCAAGCTTTCCAGCTGTCATTTCTGTCATTTTTAGCACCTTTGGACTTTTCGATGATATGCCCTTTTCTGACAAGGAAGCAGAAGGGCTGTCAGCCTCATACATCAAATTGGCTTCCCTGGAATTATTCAAAAATCAAGGTGCCTCTCCAAAAATAACAATACAAGAAAGACAAGTTTGAGTGGCTCTTTCTTTCTCCCGGTGCCTTTTAATTTCATGATAATGGGGACCAATTAGCTTATGGAAGCGCTCATCTTTGAAACGTTCCCCAGGCTGCTATAAAATAGGCTTCAGTTCATCTTGTCCATTTTTCTTCTGCAAGAAAAAAAGGAAAGGGGAAGAGGGGAAAGAAAAATTGGGAAATGTTCTCTTCTTTAAAAAAAACAGGGGGGGGGGGAGAGAGAAGGGTTGTGGACAAGTGAATGCTTTTATCCTGATAACACCTGGGTTTCCCTCGCAGCAACATCCATTCTTTAAAACAGAATGAATCAGGGTCTCTAGATTGTTCAACACCCAGATCAGATTTTGACATGATTTTATTGCTAATCTAGGTGTTGACCTTGCACTGTTTTTAGATCTGTCACCTTGCCATTAAACACCACATATTTCACGTTTCTCTGTTTCTGTCTCTTTTCCTCCTGTTTTGAGAAGTTTACTTTTATCTGGTCCCATTTGACACTTATGGAACTGGTGTGAGTAACATTCACTAGCAATTAAAGATTAGACCAGACAGATAGGCAACCATGCTGTCTGTGGGTTCTCCATCCCAGTGGAGGCATTTTTCCTGGACCTGAAGATAGAAGCTGAGGCCTATAGTGCCTAGAATGCAGACAATCTAGAGACTGATTCATATTAAGACTGTGCACTGGATCACAAACAAGGGTTTGGGCAGATCAGAGGCAGCCCTGAATTGACCCAGCTCAGATTACCCAGACTAATCTGGGGCTTTCAAAATGGGGTTGGCTTGATAATGAGGAGAGATGGGCAGGCAGCCTAGGCATATCTCCTCCTCTACCCACTTCACTGTGCAAGGCCCCCAAATCAGTTCAGAGGTCAGGTTGCCCCCAGATCATCCCAGGTTGGTTTGGGACCATTCCAAAATGCCTGATCAGGCCCTGAATCAGATCAGGAACCCCAGTGCACAACCTTACTCTCACACAGTGTGTGAATGAAGAGCTGACTGGGAGGTAATGGACTTCTAGCCTCGAGGGCAGAGGATTGCCTCTTAAAAGAGCACAGCTGTCAAAGGGAACCCTGTGGCCCTCCTGATGTTGTTGGGCTCCTGCTCCCATCAGCTCCAGCTAGCATGGCCAGCAGTCAGGGATGATGGGTATTGTAGTCCAGCAAGATCTGAAGGGTCACAGGTTCTGCCCAAGGGGGATAAAAGGTCTCAGTTGAGTATCAGATTGGAATTTCAGGACCTTGGGCAGCTCTAAGCAGACACCTTCCTCCCATAAGGTCTGTTGCTCACTTGAAGCCTTGTATCCCTCTTGGGCCAGACCAGTGGAGGTTCGTGTAGGCAAGACTTGGTAGGTGGGGCTCCTAAGAGGTCACAGAAGCATAGCCAATAAGGTCACAGTGATGTGACCAAGTTGTTTTGGTTTTCTCCCCAACCTCCTCTCTTGCAAAAAATACTGTGAGAATTTAAGCATTACACTTTAAAAAATACTTATCACTAAACTGAAAAGTGTCTTGCTTTGATTCAGCAGGGTTCCTGGTATCGAGAGAAAGGTTGTGTGAGCCCCACCCTGTTCTGGTTCTCTTCCTATCCTCTTCCCTTGCAAAGAAACAGTGGGCACTTAAAACATTGCAGTTTTGTTCATACTTAGCATTCAAGTATCATAGCTTGGTTCAGAAGAGGTCCCTGCTGCCACCATTTCTAGTGTGGGTTCATGCCAAAGAAACTACATTTCTCAGAAGTAAGCCCCACTGAATTCCATGAGGATTGCTCCCGGATAAGTAAGTACAGGACGACAGCCTGAATTGGTTAGTATTAAAGGTTCCACACAGGGTTGTTAACGTAGGAATCCATACATTTTCAAATTATCTTGCTGTTTTAAATCATGATTTCAATTTGCTAAAGTGTTTTATAGTATTTTTAGCCTCATAACAACCTGTAAATTGTAGGAAAACATCAACAGGTATAGTGCTAGCACCTTAAAGACTAACAAATTTCTTTTGACATAAGCTTCATAAAATGTATCATTCTTGGTAATCATTTTATGTAATAATACCTTTATGAGCCTCTGAAGTAGTACTACTATTGTTTCATTTTTGCTTATACTCAGTCAGACCATTGTTCCATCTAGTTCAGTATCATCTAGACTGACAGCAGCTCTCCAGGGTTTCAGTCTGGGGTCTCTTCTCACCATGCAATTTCCAGAAATAATTGAGATCTACCTTGTGAAAAATCATGTCTGCTTTTGTTGATAGGTCTCTGGCCAAGTCTGTACTTCCCCAGCCAGTTCTCTTCTCGGGATCTCATGAAGGCAAGGTAGAGTGTTTCTTTCCATTGCAGTTGCTGCATTGGCTTCCAGGGATGCTTTCCTTGAGTAGATTATAGGCTTGTTAGTATTCACACACCACAGCGCCCTCTTCAAACAATGACCCCAAGCATTAATATGCAAAGTAAACAGCAAAATAGTTCCACATGGAACAGCTGGGATGCTCACTAACCAAGAACTTCCACAGTCAATGTTTGCCATTGGTACAATCTGCCAGCAATGCTGCCAGCCATTTTCAAATCAAATCAGTAAACAGGCGATGCAGCTGTTTATAATATGTGTAATGGTGAAAAATTGCTTTGGGTGAAATTGGGGGCACTTCTCATATTGTTGCTATCCTTTTTTTGTTTTTTGTTTTGTTTATCATCCTCCCACCTCACCCCCTTTCCTTCCCCCTTTCATCCAAGCAGCTCAGGAACCACATAAATGGGTTTATCAGGTTTTAACCCTGCCATAATCCTGCGAGGTAGATTACACTGCAAGAAAAAGAAAAACAATGTTCCCAAAATCACCCAGTGAACTTCGTGGTTAAGCAATATTTGGATTTCCAGTTAGCACAGTCTCCAGAGTAGGAACAGGGGAGAAAAATTGACTCAGTTTGCGTTTAAAGGTGGTGTTAACTAATTCACACTTTGCAAAACAATGTGTGAACTGAAACCCAGCCACACTTCTAAATTTGCATTTATCTAAGTTTGCAGTGTAGTTCTCCAGTCAAGTAATGCATACAAAAACACATACACTCAGGTAAACTGTGAATGTAAATGTATGCATTAGTGAAAATACACACCATTATCAGGGGAAATTGCTTTGCAAAAATGTGCATGTTATGAAAATTTACATACAAAAATGTGTCTAAAAGGAAAAAATTGCCCTACAGTGATAATTAATTTTCATGAGGATTTCTTTTTTTAAAAAAATTGTGAACCAACATGGAAACATGGAAAACTTAATGTAAGACTGAAAAAAAGAGAGAAACCGAAAAGAACCCAAATCTATATTAGCTCATCTGTACCCAAGTCTGCCTCCATAGATTGTACCCTGCTCTCACAGCCAAAGTGCTGAAACAACCCACATGAAGACCACCTTTCCTGTAAATCACTGCAACTGGAGTGCAGTGAGACAATAATTCACTGTGGTGAAATGCTAGCTCTCTTTGCCAAAATGAAATATTCCCCAAGTCTCCCCGCTCAAGTTCTGGTCATTTCGCAGCTTGATTCTGTTTCTCATAAAAGCAAAGGGTATGTGCTCGAAAAACAGAGGTAACAAAAGTATTGAGATGGTTGGAGACTGCCTTAACATGCTTTATTAACAGCATGATCTGACTGGGAAACATGATATTCTGCTCCAAATCACCCAATCTGCCCAGCGCTCATGTACATCATTATATATCCAATGCCCTGTGGCCAAATCAAACCTCCCCAAAGCAGTTGCTGCTCACCTCTGCTGTAAAGTCACTTACTGGCAATGTTGAAATCATCCAAAAGCAGCGCTGGAAGAAAATGTCACAGTATTGCATCTTCAGAAACTGGCAGCTGCTTTGAATAAGCAAATTGTTCTCCTAGCTACAATTCAGACCTGTGCTTCCACAAATCCAGCATGGGACATTTGACAGGACTAGGAAGAGGCTCCTGGACCACAACTCCTGAAAACGCCTCTCTTTGAGCAAATAAAGGTGATCGCTGAAACTGAAGAACTGTCACTGAAGAATGCTGGTGAATTGAGTGGGTCACAGCCTATGACAAAACCACAGAAGCTGTAGGAACATAGGAAGCTGCTTTGTATGCCTTAGACCATTAGTCCATCTAACTCAGTATTTTCTACAATGGCTGGCAGCTTGTGAACAAACCTTATGTTGACCTGTGTAGTTGAGCTAAGATCCCACCTGTCTGTCCAACATCTTGCTTCTCTGCCTTTGTCAGGTGACAGCCATTGTCAGTGTCTGCAGCCTGAAATGAAGAAAACCATGCCAGGGAGCTTGGCATATCACCCTTGGTAGTGTGTGGTCCCCAGCAGATGTCTAACCTTGGTGCTGCATCTTTGGAACATTTATTTCTTTTAGTACTTAAAACTGTAATGCATCTTGGGTGACAACTGGCAAGGCAGAAGCTAGTGTTAGCACCCTTGCATTCAACAGTGCCAGAGTAGCATCTAGGCAGCAAAAGCACTGCAAGAAGGAAAGGCAATTCAGAACTCCTCAGTGGGAGCTATTGCCAAAGTGGGGTAGTGGTTAGAGTGTTGGGCCATAAATGAATGGAGAAGAAACATATGAGAAATTGCACTGCTGGTTGTTGATTCATGGTTAAAGGTAAAAGGTAAAGGGACCCCTGACCATTAGGTCCAGGCTCTGGGGTTGCGGCGCTCATCTTGCTTTATTGGCTGAGGGAGCTGGCGTACAGCTTCCAGGTCATGTGGCCAGCATGACTAAGCCGCTTCTGGTGAACCAGAGCAGTGCATGGAAATGCCGTTTACCTTCCCGCCGGAGCAGTACCTATTTATCTACTTGCACTTTGACGTGCTTTCGAACTGCTAGGTTGGCAGGAGCAGGGACCGAGCAACAGGAGCTCATCCCGTCTTGGGGATTTGAACTGCCAACCTTCTGATCGACAAGTCTTAGACTCTGTGGTTTAACCCACCTCGCCACCCGCGTCCCTTCATGATTCATGGTTGATTATCAATAATTCAGACCATTGGTATTCCCATACATGGCACATCACCTTGCGTGAAAAAATCTCACATAAGCTGAATGTGTCTTGGCCAAAGTGCTTGAGATTTCTTCTTTGCCATGTGGTTTAATTTTATTTCCTATACAAACACAAGAGGGTCAGGTCTGATAAGTCTGTGTGAATGTCTGGGTTTAGTACTGTTGAAGGTTACCCTTCATTTCTTTTTTGAAATAAAAAATTGTAATTGATTTAGACCTTTTTAATCATACACTACCTATCCTTTTCCTTTTGGTGTGTTTTATTATCACTCAGTAAATTGCATAGTTGTATCCTGTATTTCCTTTATTGGCAATTGTGGTAACTTATAATTTTTTCAATTAATTTTGTTTCATCCCCCCCCCCCCGCAACCTGTCAGTTGTTATTAAAATTCAATGAAAAATATTTGAGGAACACAAAGACATGCAAAGAAATCATACTGTTAACCAAAATTGGATAGCAATCAGGAAGCCTCTTTACATCTTGAACAACAACAAAGTGTGAGGACAGAATATGGCAACACATTCTGCTCCAACAAGCATTAACAAGCACCAATCAGTCCATTTTCAAAAAATGTGCATATTTTTGTATATGGGAAGGAAAGGTTTCCTTTTGGAGACTTCAGAGAACCAAAGGAAAGCAGATGTTTTTGGCTTTGGTTTACTTTGCCTAAGTGAATGAAATAATTGAGGAAAACATGGCTTGTGAAAATATCATGTGATAGTATTATTTTGTTTTCCTTGCTTTCCCTGCAAACCAAAATTGTTACGCAAGGTAATAAAGGACTATAATGCATTTCCCCCCCTTAGCTCCATCGCTCACAGCTTAGGTCACAGAAGTGCTTAGTATTTCAAAGGGAAATATAAACACTAATGGTGAAAACATTAATGCTGATTAGAAAAGAACTATTTCTCACTAGCTGGCATTTTTAACCTTGTTTCAAATGCTATACTTAATAATTAAAATAATTACAATGATGTGACTAGAGACCAGTACTTATCCTCTAACAAAACACCCACCATTATGACAGGTGGGGGAGTGTTTGGAAAGTAGAGAAACAGGAGGAAAAATAAGAGTAAAACACAGCTTGAATTTCTGGTGAAAATGGAAAGCCAGAGACCTAGTGGAGATGCCAGAAAATGCATATTCACCATCCCAAATGCAAGCTCCATGACCATGCCTGTGGGGGAACTCAAGGCTACAGTTTCTCAATATAGTTGTCACTGCTTGAATGGCAGTGTCACATAGCTCCCTTATTATTATCTAGGGTTGCACAACATCTGGATTTTCCTGGACATTACCAGGATTTCAATTGCTTTTGTGATGTCTGGGGGTTCATCCTGGATTTCTGGTAACATAACCCCTCAAATAGCCCAACAACTTAGTTTATTTCTCAATAATAATAAAAAGCTCAACAAATTTGGGTCAACAATTTATTGAAATATGGCAACCTCATATTATTGATATTATTATTCATTACATTTCTATATTTTAAGAAAAAATCTCAAAACAGTTTGCAATATATTAAAACATCAAATAAAACAATCCAGAATAAGACATTACTGACGAAATTCAAATATGAAATATACATTCGAACCAACTAATTAGCAGTAAACTAAAACATTTCGAAGGAGGTCAGCTAGAGGTGGGATCCCAGAGCATCAGAAGAGTCAGGATCAGGCCAAAGGCTCACATTCTCCAAGACCCTGGAGTCACAGTGGACAATCAGATGCTTGTAGAAGCCCACAAGCAGGACCTGAGGACAAGAGCACTCCCCTGACCTGCATTTCCCAGCAACTGGCATTCAGAAGCATTACTGCCTCGCTCTGGATCAGGCTACTCCTGATTAGTAGCCATCGATAAGCCTTATCCTTCATGCATCTGTCTAAATCATCTTTTGGGAATTGTGACAGCAAATTCCATATTTTAACAATACACGGTGCAAAGTACTTTTGTTAGTGCGTCCTGAATCTTCCAACATTCAGCCGAATAGGATATCTATGAATTCTATTGTTATGACATGGGGAAGCACTTCTCTATCCACTTTTCCCGTGCCTTGTATAATTTTATAAATCTTTATTGTGTCACCTCTTACGTGTTCTCTAAACTAAAAAGTCTCAAACGTGGCAACCTTTCCTCGTAGGAGAGTTGCTCCCTCCCCATGATCATTTTGGTTGTCCTTTTCTGAAACTTCTCCAACTCTACAATATCCTTTTTGAGGTGAGGTGACCAGAATTGTACACCATATTCCTGCAGTCACATTTGAATGTATATAAAGCCATTATGATATGGTAGTTTTATTTTCAATTTCTTTCCTAATGATCCCTAGCATGGAATTTGCCTTTTTTTCCCACAGCTGCCACACACTGGGTCTACATCTCCTTAGAACAATCCATTATGACTCCAAAATCTCATTCCTGGTCAATCAGTGACAGTCTGAGCCCCATAAGCATATCCATGAAATTAAGATTTTTTTGCTCCGATATGCATCAATTTACACTTGTTGACAATGAATTGCATTTGCCATTTTACTGCCCATCTACTCAGTTTGGAGAGCTCCTTTGGGAGTGCTTCACAATCTCTTTTTTGTTTTAGCAACCCTGAACAATTTAATATCATCAGCAAACTTGGCCACCTCACTGCTTTTCCTAGCTCTAGGTCATTTTTGAACAATTTAAAGAACACAGGTCTCAATACTGATCCTTGAGGGACTCCATGTTCTGCATCCCTCCATATGAAGGACTATTTATTCCTGCTCCTTGCTTCCTGCTACTTAACCTGTTGCTGATCCACAAAAATACTTCTCTTCTTGTTCAGCTCAGCTTACTCATGAATCTTTGGTGAGTTGCTTTTTCAAATGCTTTTTCAAGTCCAAGTACCCTATGTCAACTGGATCATGCCTTTCTATGTGGTTATTGACACTCTTAAAGAACTCTGATAGCTTTGTGAGACAGAACTTGCCCTTGAAGAAGTCATACCAGTTCTGCTTCAGCAATGCTTGTTCTTCTATATGCTTGGTTATTTCATCCTTAACTATACTTTCCACCACTTACAATCCTCAAGGGAATTTGTAAGCATCAGACCTGGTCAATCCACTGTAAAAAAAACCAGAATGAACAAATTCTACCTCCATCCCTATCCCTGGTCAGAGAAATGGAAACAGAGCAATAGTCATAAATGAGATACTGCATGTTTAAATTCTTGTCTCTCACGCAATAATGCACATTTCATCCAGGCCACGAATTTTGTATGCCAACAGATAGGGATGTAAAAAGGCATTGTTTTCTGTACTACCCTGCATTTGTAACAAGCAGCACTGTCTTCATTGCTCTGTGGTTTCTCTTCACCAAAAAAATACCTTCTTTGTCTCTTTGTTAGCTGCAGCAAAATTATGTACTACTCTATATACCTTATATAATTAAGGGTGTAAATTATATAAGTTACATTATCTTTGTTATTCCTCCCCATTCATTTCAGTGCAAAGGAAATGGAATGTAAATAGAAATTGGGAGTAATCAATGATGTATCATTTGTGAACTGAAAAACAAGTTTGCTTGTTTGCCGGATTATATTCTATTTCACATATGGGATGAATAGGTGAACACCAACAATTTCTGGTGATTTTGTTAGAATTCCCAGACACCCTTACTGCTTGCAAAATGGCACAAACCATTTAATCTCTCGGCAATATCTTGCACATTACATCCACACCACCATAAATGAAACCTCTAGGTGAAGGAAATTCCATAAGTGAGGAGCACATTGAAGAACGCTTCTCTATATAAATGCACAACACTTAGAATCAGTGCACAGGATATATAATTGGTGGTATTGTTATTATTGTAATTTGGACTCATTTGATTTAATTTGTCATTAATTGGAAGATTGTTATTGAAAATGAATATTTTTTTAAAAAAGAAATCAGTGCACAGTTGGTACGGTTAAGTGGACCTTCTCCTTTAATCTCAGTGGTGTAACAAACTGGCCTTTTATTGCTTATTTCTGTAGTACATGGGGGGAGAGTAATCCATCGATCTGCCCCAGAATTAGCAGCTGCTAAAACACTGCCTTTGTGGCTTTGGTTATTTCCCTCTTCCCAGCCCAGACTTCAGCTGCAAGGGCTAAATCATTCTGTTGATGAAGACATTGAATACCACAAAAGCAATTAATAACAACCATGCCAAAATGGTGCAGCCAGGCTAGCTAGAAGTGCTGAGAAGGTCTCATGCAGGGCAAAAGGGAGGGTGGAAGTTGAGACTTAATTAATTTAGTTGCAGAACTCCAGCAATTTCTGGTCTTTAGGAGGTTTCATATAAATGTGACATGATTATTATGAGTGGCATTACTGTGCATTGCTTATTCTATGCAGGATCAACAGGCCAGGAAAGCCAAGTCAGAGAGCCTCTTTCAAAAGAAGCAAGCAGGAGGCAGAATGATGTAACCTGAACAACAGTGAAACATCAGGGGTGGTCTCAGAGCCCCAGAGGGGACAAGCATTGTACAGCAGCAGAAAGTCCTGGTGCTGGTCACAATATGGCATGCTGTGCAAACACCAAAAGCGGTTAAAGAGAGGGATGGGTTTGATAATATTAAAATGTGCATGTGTACAGGGGATGGATCAATTTATCAGTTTCAGCTTATCTGAGCTACCACCGTACACCCACTTCGTTGTCTCCCAGATGCAAAGCCCCAGCCTGCCATGCCAGTGGGATCTTATCGGTGTTTTGGGGGTGAAAAATAGACAGCCGTAGGACTCCGGAAGACCCCCCCCCCGACTCCATCTCTCCAGAATGATCCTTAGATAGAATGAACAGCTCCCAAAGTGGAAAGGAATTTAATCTATGCCCTTTTAGGGCTTGCTTTGAAACAAGGATCTTTTTTTTGTCTCTCTTTCTCTCACCCCCCCCCCCCCCGACACACTGTAGATGGAAAGAATCAAGACTGAAGGAAACACAGAAGGCTGCGATTTTGATAGCAGCCCTTTAAGGACATTCACATTTCCCTCCTCTTCTAAACACATGGATTCTGCCACTCAGGAGATCTCATTTTTCTACTCTTATGTTCAGTTCTCCACATTTCCAAATTCAGTCCAATAAGTTTATTTTGCTAGCCAAAGGCCATAGCAACTGCATTATAGTGTACCAAAATGCAAACATAATAGCAGTATAACAAACATCAACAATATAAAAGAACAGTCAGAAGTACCACCAACTAACTCACCTTCACATTAAACTCCACAATCTCCAGAACAATTTATAGCAATATTAACTGACATTACCATGACAGTTTGTGAAATTTAAGTCCTGGTGAAAATTCAACAGCACTTTAGTGTAAAGTTATCCTAATATGAACAATTTCATTTTAATTTTGCCCAATATACACATTATCCCTAATGTATTTTGGTGTTATTTTCATTAACATATGCATCCTTATGCTACTTGTCTCCAGTATATTCATTTTTATAGACATTATTTGGCTGGAGAACTACATTGCAAAATTCAGAAAAGGAGCATTTCAAAAGATGGCTGTGTTTCAGTTCACATATTGTTTTGGCAAGTGCAAATTGGATTGGTCTTCCTATAAATGCAAACTTAAGTGGAATGTCTGCCCCATCTGACTTGAATGGCTTTAAAAGGGTGCATATGATTCAATAGCTCTCTCTCTCTCTCTCTTTTTATTAGGGACAATCCTGAATTTCCAGTAACCATCCTTAGAAAATTCCTGCCTGTCTTCTGCCTATAAGGAGATTTGGGGTAGCCTTTTACAAATGCTGTTAGAGTTGTCACTAGAGGTGCCATTTTCCAGGACTCTGCCCAACCTCGCTGGATTGAACCTGGACCCTTCTGTATACAAAGCCACTGAGCTATGACCCTCTCCCAAACCTCTGAACTTGACAGGGCAATCCTATGCATGTTAACCTATTGAGTTCCAAAGTTGTATGCCGTAGGCATGGAGGAACCTTTTTCCTGTTGAGGACAATTTTGCCGTGAGGGTAAAAACCTGCCAGGGCGCATGCTGGCGATGGGTGCTGCCAGTGCCCAAAGTGCTCTTCATTAGCTAGTATGGTGTATTGCTGTGAGGATTTTGAGATTAGAACTTGGGAAACCAGGGTTCATATCCCCATGAAGCTTACTGGGATGACACAGTCTCACAGAGCTACCACAAAGGTGTGTTGGGGGGGGGGGATAAAATGAAGAGGGAGAGAAGCAGGTATCCCAGCTTCAGCTTGGCGTATAAATATAGGAAGGCAGGAAGGAAGGAGTCTAGAATAAAGACAGCAGCCATCCTTCAATTTTTACTATAGCTTACTCTGATACTACAGTATTGTTAATGACTCCACCTTTGTATTTCTTATGTGGAGGGGGGTGCCTTCCACTTCCCCCATTCAGTCAGATAAAAGACCTCATCACCCTCCCGTGGTGCAGTGGCCTGCTTTCCACAGGCCTGGTACTTGACATGCAGCTGCTCTCCTGCCGCCTGCCTTTGTAGAAACCCCACCTGGACAATTGAACACTTCACAGAGGGTTCTGCATCCCTGCTGAGCCACTGCGTATGGACAGGGCTGTGGACCGCAGTTTCATATTATTTCTTTCCTAGTCGGTGCACAGCCATTTAGTGGGCCCTCTGAGACTCGGACAGCTTCAGATCTCTCCCATTTTGAAGGGCAGCATAGTGGAGGGTGGGGGAGGGAAGGAAACTTTCCAGAGCTTTGTGGCAAGAGTGATCTGTAGAGTGGATAGGGCAGGGCCCCATTGCCATAGCAAGACTGGATGTGGGCTGCTTAGCTGCTTTTATGTTTTATTGCTCATCTTCCTGACAAGAGCTCCATTTCAGATATGGAAATGGTGCTCACAGGAGGTGCATTCAAGCTTTTTGCCTTCCAGTCCAGCCACTTCCTCTCAGATTCTTCCTCTGTTACACTAAACAGACCAATAAAAACCTCTATATTTACTCTTATTTCTACTAGTAATAAGTTCATTGTGTTTAACGTTAAGAATAATTTTAATTATTTAAAAATATTTATGTACTGTACCACGTCCATTAAAAACATTGAAAGTGGAGTACAAGATAGGGCTAGATCGGCAATAAAACACCCAATGTCAGTGAAGTTAACTCTTTATTCAAAGAAACCAAAACAGTGCAGGCCTAGTAATCGGAGCAACTCTTCCCAGTAGGTCTTCCCCCAACGTGGCAGTTGCAAGGTCTGAAGGCCACCATTCTCTAAGGCTCCTTCCCCAGCAGCCTAAGGCTCCTTGATCTTTGTCTCTCTTTTCTCCACCCTTTTCATTTCTCTGCATGTTCTGGGAGACCAGGGAAGAGAGGAGCTGATCACAGGACGAGGAGGAGCTTCCCTGCATATTCAGCAGCCTGCCTCCACTATGCCTCTTGACCCCCCCCTCTGATTCTGCCTCTGATTCTGAACTGCTCTCTGCCATAGCCTCTTCCTTCTCATGAAACCCACTTGCCACTTCAACTTCTGACACCTCCTCCTTCCAGCCTGTTCCCTCTTCTCTTTCCGACCACTCATCGTTATCCCACCACCAATCCCCTGGCTCTGAGTCTTCTACCCCTGGGGGTTCCCTTGAGGGTTCCCCAGCTGGTGTCTCCCACCACTTCTCTGCATCTAGCCAGTCCATGACAACAGCTGTCCTGAGAATACAGAAGCAAGGGGAAAGGACATTCTGGCCCCACCTATCAGCCAGAAGCCAGACCTACTCTTAGCCAGAGCGAGGCAGTAGAATACAACTTTGTGTGTGCCAAAGGCTGTTAAGCATCTCTAAGCCTGTTTCTCACCCATGTCCTTCAGCAGGCCTCCTCTCCTGGGGTGCCTGGCTTCCATGGTGTTGACCTTGCCAGGCTAAATCCAAGACTTCTATGCCTCCCTGTGGAGGAAGGAGTGGGCATGATTAAAGGGCAAGGTGTCAGCAAAGGACCAACAAGCCCCAGAGACCTATCACATGATGGCAAGTAGATAGCTTGCATATTGCAAGCCAAGCTAGGGCAAAGATGGCTCCACACTGGCTCAGTTCCCCAAACTTTTCTTTCTCTCCCCCTCCCTGGACCCTCCCCCAATGTTGGTGAAAGCAGCAGCAAAGGGTGGCAGTGGGAAGGGAGATTTTTCCTGCCTCAGTAATCAGATTGATTGAAGAAGCAATAACCCCTCTCCACAGTGGATGTGCATGAAGGCTCGGGGGATTCCTGCTCCCACTGGTGTTCCCGTGATCTCCACAACCATATACTGGGCTCTGGCAGTGGATAGATGGATAGATTGTTCAAAACAACAACAACAGCAAACACTATGGAAACAGCTTTGTGATAAGTATGAAGTTATTGAGAAGATGGAAATGAACACTCTGGTCAGTGAAGGCCACCAGATTCTTTGCATGAGTTAATAGTAGGAATAAATCTAATTCCTGAGGCAGATTTAATGAATGACTGTCATTTTAAAGAAGATTAAAGGAACAAGAAGGGCTCAGGCTACTCTTAAGTGGTTTAAAGTCAAAGCAAATGTTCTGACATGTTGGAAATATGTAGAGGCCAAAGCCTTTGAAGAAAAAACTGGAGGGATCACTGATAGTTTAATTACAGAAATGCAGAAGGGGCTTTGCTACAAGTTAGGTTAGCTCCAGGCCTTTCCTGTTTTGAACCTTCCTAGTGCAAGTTCAGGTGGAGGTAGCTCTAAGTACACCAGATCTTTTAAATGAGTCTGGGATTAGAAAGTCTAATTTTCTCTCATTTAAGAGAGGCTAAAAGGTCACAGATAGGCTATGAATTCTGATAGATGCAGTAATTTAGGAATTCTGCATGCAGTAATTTAGGAAAGAGGGAGGACTCTATATATGCTTTGGAACATCAGGAAGGATTCAGTTGTATGAGGTTGAACTCAATAACTTTAGCAGTCATATATTGTTAGCAGGAGGTGTTCATAGCTGCCGTCTAGCAGTATTGCACGGACATTAATTTATATGGGTTGGTAAGGTTGTCAGCATCACCCCATATAATGGGGTTTGGGTTTCCAACCACAGTTTGTCGTATCCCATTTAACAATTACTGTTACATGTTGGTTATCAAGTAACTGGCAAATTTCAAATGCCATTGCAGGTCAATTATCACATACTTTCAAAAAGTAAATTCATTTACGGTATTTCCATTTAGAACTCACATGACCCTTGTTTTAAAACAGCTGCACTGGTTGCCAATTGGTTTCTGAGATGAATTCAAGGTATCAGTTTTTAAAGCCCTAAACGACTTAGGCCCCAAATATATGAAAGACTACTAACTTTCCTACATACAATATCAGGTGTAAAGAGTGTCAGAGTGTTCTTTGTGGCAGCCCCTAAGCTGTGGAATTCCCTCCTCAAAGAGGTGTGTCTGGTACCCTGAAGATGCACCCTGGCTTTTAACACCTGAGAGGCCCATCTTAGGCCCATCCTATTCTCCTGACTGTAATGTTTTTTCACTTCTTCTTCTTCTTCTTGTTGTTGTTGTTACCCACCGTTGGAACCTCATGGTGAAGGACAGGTAAGAAACATAAATAATACCTTTCCCAATTCCTGACCCCACCCACCACTTACTTGTAACCCTCAGAAGGTTTTCCCACAACAGAATGTGGTCCTCAGGTGCAGGGCCATCTTTAGCAGATGCGGCGCCGGGGTGCAAATATCCACCCAGTACCCCCAAATTACCACGAATAGTGTTGGGGTGGATGTAGCTGTGCACTGCCATCCATCAGGGAGCCGCAACTCTCCCCATGCTGCTGTGGGAGAGCAATCCCCACAGAGGCTTGGGAGTGAAGCTGCGCTCTTCTCCCGCTGAGGCTTAGGAGGGGTGCAACTTCACTCCCTCTGTGAGGATCACTCTCCTCCCAAGGAGGCTTGGGAGGGAAGCTGCACGCCTGCCAGCCTTATGGTTGCCGGGGCGCAGCTGGCAGGCATGCTGGGAAAGGGGAGGCCTCCGGTAAAGCCGCATAGCTCCCCTACTTGCTGGGGTGCCCCTAAGAGGCCGGCGCCATGGCACGATGCACCACTAAGCCATATGGGAAAGATGGCTCCGCTCAGGTGGCAAAAAGTTTTCCCATCACTGTGTTACAAAGACTCACAGGCTTTGAATTTCTTTCCTTCTCTGTAATTGTTCTCATCAAACATTCAATGTCCTTCATGCCTTCATTTGTTCTGAGGAGAGGGCATGTCCCTGACTGTCCTTCATGTAGAGAGCTTCTATCCCTCATTTTGATGTCCAGGGGTTGAGAGGTATCCCCATATGGACTTGATTTTGGCACACTTTGTCAAGATTGTCGGCTGAACACTAAAAGAGCCAACTCCAAAACTCTCTCTCCATTTGCTAGATCCTCTTTCCAAGGGTCTTGCTCCAAACATGACAGTTCAGCATGAAAGAGTCCTTAATTTCTGTGTACGTTTGCTGTGGCCCACCATAAATCATTTGGGAAAGTTACTGGGAACGAGCACAAAAGAAATTGACTCAGCAGCCTTTGAAAACCGTCTTTCACAAGAGGCCTTTTGATTTCTCTGTGTGGGTTAGAACATGTTTCCATCAGCCCAAATCCAAACCTGAGTCTGTCGACAGTTTGAACCATCTTAATGAGTGCTACTCATCAAAATTGTGCAGGAGATCAAAGTGATCCCCACCAGCCCCACTTTCATTGGGGAAAGGGAATGCATTAAGGTCCCTGTTATCCAAAGGTTAGATTAACTGAATTGATATTTTCCTTCCCACAATAAAAAGCCATGATATGATTTATAACAAGAATGACATAGAGTGATAAAAAATACATCCAAGTATTAAAAGCATAATGAGAGTAAAAACCTCCAATCACTAAAGCTGCCCAGATGTGTAAAGGAGGCTATGTCTGGAATTGAATTTTCTTCGTAAAACACCTTTGTGTTTCTGCAGGCAGGTATTTGCATGGACCAAACACAAGGCCAAATCGGATTGATATATTCCTCACAGGGAAAGTACAATGCAATCCCTTTCATTTATTTCTTACAAATTCTTGTTCCATGCAGGTGTCTGGCATATAGCTTACAGCATTGTCAGTAAAAACTCGGCACTGTGACTGTGGCATGCAGGGAACTAAGGGCTATATTTAGAAGTCATTTACACTTTCATCAGTTAAAGGGGAGACATGATTATTTATGTACAGGAGGCATCCTCCATTACTATGGAAGAAGAAGAAGAAAACAACCCATGCATCTATTTCCTGGTCAATTCCCCCTGCTTCTAGAACCCAGATTCTGCTTGCTCATTGTGCATAAAACTTCCTTGATTGTTTTACCTTAGTCAAAGTCATAGGCCTAGTTAAATGTATATTATTATCATTTATAAGACAAACCTGACTCCTGGATCAGACCAAACTCCAATCTAGATCACTATTCAGAGTGTCTCATCTAACGCCTGTGGGAAGCCATTCTTTGGTGATGTTGGACCCCAAATATCAGCTAAAGTGAAGTTTGCAGCAAATGCTGAGGTTTCTTTTTGATCTAATAGCCAAGGAATTAGTGGGGAGGGGGACAAAAGTATTTCAATATTAGGCAAATTTGGGGTAATGAGCATAGCACCAGTAATGGATCATTATGTGATCTTGCAATCTAAACTTTGCATTTTTAGCTGCTGTTTCACTTAAGAACACAATATGAGCCACACTAGATCTCACTGATGGTCTATCTAGTGCAGGAATGGAGAAACTTCTTTGGCCCAAGGGCAGTATTCTCTTGTTGGCAACCTTCCAGGAGTAACATGCCAGTGGCTGGTAGGGCAGGAGACAAGGGTGGACAGAACAACTTTACCTTTGTACAGTATGCTACTTCCTACACACATCTACCAATCCTCCAGCCAGCCAGGCAAGAGGCGTTATTTGTCAGGCTTTGAGGAATCGGCTTCTCTCCCCCCGCCCCCCCCCCCCCCGGCAGTATATAAGAAGATCAAATGAAAAGGAATGTCTTACCAGTTAGAATCTTTAATAATCACAGTGAGAGAACAAAGAACACATCTCCTAGAAATGGCGGTGCTCCCAATTAAGGGTAACCCCATGGTCCCTATTCATCTATGTCACTCCTTCGTCTTGTAATCTGAGTTTGTACCCTCTGCACTTTCTGTTCTAACACTTTCTGAGCTCTCCGTGACTTTGGAGAAGGGGGGTGAATGCTGTCCAGAGACTGTGAATCTGTTAACCCTCTCTCTTCTAGTGTTTCTTCTCCTAGCTGTTCCCCATCCAGTATTTCCCAGCTTCTGCCTTCTGAACTGTGCCCCTCTGCAAACCACTGTTCCAAATCAATACTGTCCTCCTGCTACTGGGAAGATTCAGGATCAGGGGGAGGGGGTGGCTCCCACCATTCTTCCTCAGTGCAGCCCTCCTCAGCACAGTCCCTGACATTATTAGAGTTCTCCCTTCCAGCCAGGCAAAAGCAAAGGCACAAAAGAATGTCTGGTGAGGGATGTGACCATGGAAGAAGGTGTGCTTCCTGTGGACACTTCTGATGGCAAGATGGAGAAGCCTGGAACATTTAAGGGGGCCCTTCCCCAAGGTCCCCCTTCTCTGAACTAGTGACTAGATTCTAGTTTATCATGTTTCTTTCAAACAATGGGCAAACAAATGTTTCAAGGAAACCCACAATACACGAGGGCCACCATCCTCTTTACTGTTAGTTCACTGAATACTCCCTCTGTTCCATTTTAATTCCATGGACTGTAGCTGCTGATAGTCCTATCCTCTCCATGTGTGCCTTAATTCCTTTTAGAGTCATCTAAACAAATGATTATCAACACATCTTATTCATTCTGTGCAACAAATATTTGGAGAGAGGGGTGGGTCTAAAAATGCTCTGCTTTTTGACATTCCTTGAGAAATATCCCCTCCCTATTAATTTACATTGTCATTGTTTTCTCCCCCTCCTCCCTCACTGGGCACCATCAGCCCAGTGGTACCAGCCCCAATGTCAGCTTCACTGCACATCCATGTCATCTCATTCATGCATGGTGCCTGACTGATTGGGTTGAACTCTGCGACTGATCCTACAAAGAGAAAGCAGTGGCAGGAACCAGAGGGATTCACTGTGAGGGATACTCACAGTGTTTAATATTCACATTAGGTAAATATTTCATTGGAAGGGGGTATATGCTATATTCCTCTGCCCCACTAAAATCTCTACTACTAAGCCAAAAATCCAAACTTGTGAATATTCAGCAGAGGCATTTGAATAGATAAACATTTCTGCTCCAGTAAGAATGCATAAATGAAGGAGCCCTGCTGTTTTGCATGCAAAGACCTCTTGCTTACTCCTGTCACTGCAAAGGTAGGTTGATTCTCTCAATTAAGAGCCTTTTATTTTATTTATTGGTAGACATATGCAGTTGATGAATGCCAGTTGGTAATTAATAGCACTGAAACAAGGTCACACTCAAGGACATTCCCCAGCAAAGGTCACTTTCCCCAAAGTCAGTACTGGCATAAAGTTGGCTCTAACCTCGACAGGGGATGGGAGAAAATAATATCAAGGAAACTGGCAACAAGCTGTTTGAATTGTGTAAATTCTCAGGTGACTGTAGACTTTGACCTTTCATTAAAAATAATAAAAAATAAAAAATTGCAGCTTTAATTTAGGATTCAAGGCATCATTCTGTCTAAATAGCTGCCAAGTCAACTTAGATGCTTATTACTCTAATTGAAGGCTGTTACATTCAATCTGGTTGGAGCTGAGGAGACAGCAATGCCATTTGGTAAGTGCGGATCTCAGATAGCTACTGGAATGCTTTGTGGTGGGGGGTTTGCTGCTGAGCAGTTTGTGAAGATATCACTGTGCTGAAGTATACAGTGTTACCTCAGTTTAAGAACAGCCCTGTTTGCGAACGATTCGGTTTATGAACTCCGCAAAACCGGAAGTAATGTCCTGGTTTGCGAACTTTACCTCAGTGTTAAGAACAGAATCTGAACGGTGGAAGGGCACCGGCAGTGGGAGGCCTCATTAGGGAAAGCGCACCTCGGCTTAAGAATGGTTTCAGTTTAAGAACGGACTTCTGGAACGGATTAAGTTCGTAAACCAAGGTACCACTGTATTGTACTGTGGGATCTTCAGCAAGATCAAGGTGAAATGCAACCAGTTTCTGTGGTCTATTGACACAACATCAGTACTTGACCTTGGATGCCAATATGTCCAGATCAGCTGGAATTTGGCCCAGGAGCTTCCTGGAGAGCTGCCAGAGGTCACAAGAAGGGAAAGAATGGTCAACATTGCCTCTTTCCAGGTGTCTGCATGGCTCCATTTTCCACCACACCCAAGAGGAAGCCACTGGTTCCTTCTGAACTAAAGTTGATGAGATATTAAATGCCAAATAAAAGCAGTCAGGTGGACCCCATAATACATCACAAAGGTACAGGGAAAATTGGAGTGTGGTTGTATCTTAGTAGCACTGCCTATGTTCCAACACTCACATATCCATCTTATTGTCCTCAAATGTTGCTCCCCTACCCCACCCAAGTACATCTACTTGCTAAGGCATTTTGAAGACAGTAAAAACATAAATGCTGCACAGACCATACAGCTTCTAATTAGGTCAGCAAAGAGGAGAAAGAGTTCATTTTGCTTTGACTTGAGTCCCTGACTGGCAAATAATACCTGTCTAGGGGCATGTATGCGAATTGATGAAATGAGAGTAGAGGGCGGAAACACCAAGGGAGGGCATGGGCTTAATCTAGAGTCAGAATAAGAACAAAGAGAAAAACAAGAGCAAAGATAATGAGCCATATTGACACTTCCCATCCCGCTTTCAGAGTGAACAACTTAGCCTTAGGGTAGCAGAGTTAAGAGGCAGCACCCAAAGAGAGGCAAAAGTAGAAAAGGAATTTGAAGAGTGGTGCCATTTTTGCTATGAAAGCAGCAGCAGACCAGCAAAAATACTGCCCTCACCTTAGACAAGATAATAAGGGAACAAGAAATTGAGACCAAAGAATGAGGGCATATATATATAGCAGGAGATTAGTAGGTAGAAAGCAGAGTTAATGACATGCCTGGGTGTCATGGCTGGTTGGACTCTACTAAACTTGCTTAAATGGGGGGGGGGCATTTTATGGGAGATGCAAATGTTTCTGAGCTCTCTCCCATTTCAGCTCATCCCAGCTTCTAATGCTTCCCAGCCTCCCCGCCCGACTTAATATTTAAATAGTTTCAACAGCCTCAATATTTGAGTCATTAAAGAAAAAGTGACTTCTTTGCATCATGTGGAAATCGGCTCAGATTTTCTAAGGCCTTAATATGTACATCTTTTCCTACCTCACAACCACTTTTCTCTGCTCACTCTCCGTTTAAAAAGTTACTTGCTTCACTCTTGATTTTTCGTCTCTAGGGACATTACTTGAGGCACACACACAAAAAGGGTGAATTCAGCTGTGCTGAATAATGAATATTATATTATCTAAAGTGAAAATGAAATACAGTCAAAAAAAGATTCAGTATTTCACGGTAAAATGTTTTCATGTTGACAAAGCCATGGATTGCACTGGGATTTGTAAATATTGATTTATCTGTTTAATGTAGAGCAGAACATGCGGCATGGATGTGGAGTTGGAATTCATGATTCACAGAATTGTAGAGTGGGAAGGGACCACAAAGGTTCATCTAGTCTAACCCCACACAATGCAGGAATCACAGCTAAAGAATCACTGACAGATGGCCCTCCAACTTCTGTTTTAAAAAACCTAATGAAGGACAGTCTACCATGGTAACTGCTTTTAGATGTTATTCATTGTGATTGCTTTTATAATGTTTTATAATGTTTTGCAGAAGTTTTCTGCCCTGGGCTCCTTGAGGAAGAAGGGTAGTGTAAAAATACAAGAAATAAATGATTATAATTATATACTGCTTTCTGTCGACACCTCAGAGTAGTTTCCAAAATAGTCATAATAATACCAGTACAATTATGAAAACAAATGGAAATAAAATCACAATGTAACAATAATCAGTGTGGTATATAGTGTTTACGGGACATGGGTGGCGCTGTGGGCTAAACCACAGAGCCTAGGACTTGCTGATCAGAAGGTTGGCAGTTCGAATCCCCGTGATGGGGTGAGTTCCCATTGCTTGGTCCCAGCTCCTGACAACCTAGCAGCTTGAAAGCATGTCAAAGTGCAAGTAGATAAATAGGTACTGCTCCGGCAGGAAGGTAAACGGCCTTTCTGTGCGCTGCTCTGGTTCGCCAGAAGCGGCTTAGTTATGCTGGCCACATGACCCGGAAGCTGTACACTGGCTCCCTCGGCCAATAAAGCAAGAAGAGCGCCACAACCCCATGACTGAACCTAATCATCAGGGGTCCCTTTACCTTTACCTATATAGTGTTTAGACTAGGACTTGGAAGACGTGGGTTCAAAAGCCCACTCAGCCATGAAGCTCCCTGTGTAACTTTGAGGCAGACATTGCCTCTAAGTCTAACCAACCTCATAGGGCTTTTGTGAGGAGAGCCCTATATGCCACTTTTCTTTGGAGAAAAGGTGAGGTATAAAGGTAACAGTAAAAGAAAATAAGCAATGAGACAGTCACAACAGAGCAGCTTAAAAGGGCTCCTGAAAAGCCCAGGGCAAACTGACCAGCTCCTCTAAAGGCCTAGGAGAAAATATAAGTCAACAGCATCTGTGACTCTGAGGAGGAAGAAGTTCCTAAGCCAAAGCACAAGTACCCATATGCCCTGTCCTGCATTCCCACATGATGAAATACATTTGTTGATGGGACCACAAGGGCGCACTCCTCAAATTGATCTCAGAGCCAGAATTGGCTGATCTGGAGAGAGTGGTGGTCCACCAAAAACCCAGGTCCCAGGTAAATCAGCACTTAAAATGCAAGCAGTAACACCTTGCATTGGACCCAGTAACATATCAGCAGCCAGTGAAGATCCCACACCATTGAAGCATCTGTTGACACCACATTTTATTTCCATCCTTGACCAAAAAGCAAACAGACAGGCAAGATTTTCCTTGCTAGCAGGCTTTTGTCCACAGAGCAAAATGTGTTGTTTTACTTGCTGTTGCTGTGTTGTTGTTGTTTTTTAAAGGTATCATTTATAATGTGTACACACACACACACACACTCCTGGTTTTCTAGAAGGGATTTGTTACAATGCCGAGGTAAACAACGGCTGCTTCCGACGAGACCGGCTTGAATGAATAAATAGCATGTCATTTTATTTGTGTCTCCCATCACTTGCTTGATTTCCATGCTGTGCATGTTTTTCCATGCCATAGCAACATCCATTCTGTTTGCTGGATGAGTAAGCCCTCATCCACCGTGTAAGGTATTTGCTAGAGCAAACTGGCTGGCAGTCATAATCAGCCAACCCCACTGCTGCTGCTTGCATAGATCTGTGATCATTTCATGTCAATGGCTGAGGTTGCAGTTTAGGGCTGTGTAGCCTCAAGGTGGGAAACGCCCTGGAATAGAGGAGTGTAACATTGACCCCTACGACAGGCAAGCCCTGCCATTTTCCATCAGGGATGGGGACAGTGTGAACCTTCAAATGTCCCTGGATTCCAGCTCTCATCAGCCCCTGCAGTAACTGCTGGTAAGTTGGAGCATCATTGCTCACCTGGTTTTCCAACATGGAAGTCACAGATGACAACTGTCAGGCAGCAAAGGAACCAACCCCCGAGGCAGGTTGCCAGGAACAGATAAGACAAGGAAAAGTCATTAACATCTGCATTTATTCAATATTTACAGAGATAGGCTTGAGAATGCAGCTTCTTGGAATAATGGTGTTGTCCCAAGTAAATCTCCACCCCATTTTTCTCCCACTTCTCATTCGTCAACAGCATCAGCACAGCTATGATTGCCGCTTAGGGTCATCTGTCTCCAAGCTCTTTGCTATCCTACTTTTAAGGCTCACCAGGTTCTGGGAGATGGTGGGTCTGGAATGCTTTCTAGTGATAATGTGTCAGCCAGCTGCTCTGGCTCTGCCTCCTCCTCCTCTCCCATTATTTCCCAACTCCCCCCCCCCATCTTCTTCTGAGCTGTGACCTCCCTCAAACCCTTGTTGTAATTCTGAACTGTCTTCTTCTTCTCTGGAAGGGTCAGGCTGGGGAGGCAGTCTCCACCATTCCTCCTCTGCTCAGTCCCTAGCAATAACTGAGAAAGAGATGGACATGGAGGTTAGTGCAGCACAGGCATAGTGGCAGGAGTGCTGGATTGGCTCCATTGCTGCACCTGCACTTCTTTCCCTGCTGCCTTCCCCCTCTCCCTCTTGGTTGCCTCTGTGTTGGGAAGCCAGGTGAACCACGCTACCCTGCTCTGCCCTGCCACTCACTATGGAGCCCTGCCAGTTTGGTTAAGGATCAGGGGGTGATGGGAATTGCAGTCCAGTAATGTCTAGAAGGCCACTGGTTCCCCACTGCTGCCCTAACCTGTTGGATCATCCAAGGTAAGGGCTGCTCAAGTGACTGCATCACTCCATGGGAGGTGTGGTGCAAAAGAGAGCTGGTGTTGAATCATGGCCTTGTTACATCAGACCCAAGGAAAGGAATTTGCACACAAGGTTGACCAACTGAGCAACAAAGCAAAAGTGCTTGATTTCCATGTGCCAGACTTCTCTTAAGGATATAGGAGTACAGCTTGCTTAAAAATATGGTAATCCTAATCAGATAGATCGGCCAGAAGGGCCAATGGTCAGGGATGGAGAGAGTTTAGATCCAGCAACATCTGGAAAGCCAAATGGTCACCAACCCTGTTTTAAATCATAAGCTTGTGGCTAAGGGCCATTGCGTTGTATTGCTGTATAACAGTGATTAGTATATTTCTGGAGCTTTTTAAAAATAACCAGTTGTTTCTCATTGCAAAAAATAAAATAAAATGTATATATCACTGTTCCTCAAAAAAAGCCAGAGCATATGATATAATTGAATGGCATCAACTCAACATATAAACCAAAGAAAAACAAAACAGAAAGAAACAGAAACAAATCAAAAGCAATGGAGTGTAAAGTTCCAAGATAATGCTCAACCTGATGGGCTAGTTTCCTTCATATGATTTTGCTGACAAGTTATGAGTATCATTGACAGAGCATCTGCTTATGTTTTTGGTATATATCATAGGACTATATGCAGGCGTGTGTGTAGATAGATAGATGACAGATAGACAGATATACCTAATACACACATCTTTCCTTTTCTGTTATTCTTTGCCTTTTTCTTGTGTTGTTCAATATGATTTTGCTAATCACATTCTTTATTCTGTGATATGATACGGCATGTTTTACACCGTAAACCTTTGCATTTTCTCAAGTCCAGTTTTTTCTTAGAAAATCCAAGAGCAGCATAAATCAGCAAAATGACCACTAAAAACATCAGCAGGTCAACAATAAAGAGGGAAACATAATCCCAAGGCAGCAACAAAAAGAAAACAAAAGTAAAACAGCCTGCAGTCTCCACCAAAGACCTCTCTCTCTAAAAAAAAGTCTCTGCCTGATGTTTAGAAGCAGGGCTGACCCTACTATTAGGCAAAGTCGGATGACGGCATCAGGGGGCAAAAGCTGGGAGGTGGCAGTTCCCAGCTGTTTGTCCTGAGGTCCCAGTCTATTTCCCTCTGTTGCCACTCTGTAAGCCATGTAAAGTGGCTGGGGAAACCCAGCCAGATGGGCGGGGTATAAATAATAAATTATTATTATTATTATTACTTAGTCTGTCCTCAGCATCCTAATTTGGCCTACTCATCAGATGTGGTGGAGGATGAAATCCCATTGACAAGACTTGAAGTAAGGGTGAACTGCCAGTCCATTCAGCTTCTGTACATGGAATGGTGAGGGGGGTGGGGGATCTTGTACTTTGCCTCATGCCCCAGCAATACAAGTAGACACCCACAGCAGAGAGCTATTTATCCAGCTGGGAAAGCTTGTCAGGACAGAAATGCCTTGTATCATTTCTGGAAAGTGCAGATAGTGTGCACCGGTCACATCCCAACAGGAATGATGATCCATAGAAGAGGGGCACCAGACTGGAAGCTCTGATCCATGTTACAGTGGAGTGGGCATCTGGTATTTTGGAACTTGGAGGAAAAGCTCACCCACAGACCACTGTGAAGCAGTGGCAGAGCTTCATGCTCTGGCACCGGGGGTGGAGAGCAGGTGGGGGCAGGGCGCGTGTCCTGGGGGCAGGGCATGCCGCCTGCAAGGGCGGGGCGCCCAGCGCGGGCGGGGGGCAGCCGCGATGGAACCCTACACTCCTCTTACTCCACCAGTGCTGTGAAGTCCTGGGTATATATTTATGCCTGCTTAGAACATGTTCCTGATTCCTCCTTTGGAATTTTGCTTTGTAGCTTCACCAGTCCAGCACATGACACCATAAGACATCACATAATGGGCAGGTGGTTATGGGTTTTCTAATCAAAACCACTTGATGGGTTAAATAAGGATATCTAGTGGGCCAAAACAGGAGCAAGGCTTCCCACAGCTCCCTAGCTTGAGAGCAGATGTTTTACTCTGCAATATAATTTAACCATAGTTCCAAGGATAAAAGACGAATCCAGTCTCCCACAGGGACCAGCAAAATGTTTCTGGAAAGGTCAGGAGCAGGGCATGATATTAAGAGTATTTATTTCTCACATTCATGTATTTTCTTTCTTCCAAGATGGATCTCAGTGCAGGTTTCCCCAGTGGTCTCCTAAATGAAAACGGACTAGACTTGAGACTGTGGTTTGACCTCAGTAGCTATATACTCAAGTATATTGCCCTGTACATACAGGTTAGTTGCCACAGCAAGTTCAACCAGCAACAAAATATTGCAGCATATCCTCACTCCCTCGGCAGTTGTGGCTGGTGTGCTTTGGGGCTAGCAGGGAGGTCAACAGCAGGTGGAGTCAGAGTCAATAACAGGCAGAAGCAGAGCCAACTAATTCTAGTTTTGTCTCCATTCTCTTTCCTGTTGAGTTCTACAAGGGCAACACTGAGACTAATGAGGAAGATGATCGCCAGGGTCCCCTCCTATCCTATTTGTAAGGGGGCTTGGCTTAGGGCACAGGTTGGTGGGGCAATGCTCCCTTCACAGTTCCCAGGCTACTACCCCAACAAATGAAATGGTCCCCACCCCTCCTTTTTTTTTTGAAAAGGGATTAATTATTGCAAAAACACTCTTTGTTCTCCAGTGACTTCTCCTCCAAAACTCAGGTAGTTCTGCCACTGGAACATCATGGACGTGGGGAGTAAGGATTGGGGAGAGATTCAGTTCACAGTTAATGGTGAATTTACCAAATTTGCACTTTTTGAAAAAGCTGATACACAACCATCATTCAAAATTTACACTGATCTGAAATTTTCTAGACAGTTTTCCAATGAAAAACCTATCACAAAAATGCATTTATTAGGGGAAAGTGTGCATAAAACCAAATATATTATTAGTATTATTTGTGAAGATAACAGACCAAAATGCATTCTATTAGGAGAAGCTGCTTGCAAAAATGTTTCCATTAGCCAAAACTGCAAACAGAAATGTGTTTGTTGGTAGAAATTCATTCTAAAATGCTAAAGAATTCTCATGAGGATTGCACAAATTGCTGCAGAAACTTGGAGAGTTGAATTTAAGATTGAAAACAAAGAAAGGAAAGTGAGAGACATGAAACTGGCATATCCTTTCATCCGTAGTGGGGAGTGTTGGTGTTAAAAGTATAGCTACAGCAGCTAGCTAAAATGTTGGCAACTTTAGAGTGAATTGGGAGTGGGTGCACATCCTCGTGGTGGCCAACAAAGGAACAAATAAATCTAATCCACCACCAAACTTCTGTGCCTGCAAGAAAATCCCCACTTCCTTCCAGACATGGCTTATCTGTGTATTCCTTTTCTAAAATAAAAGCTTTAATTCTCAAGTCAGGTTTTAGCTTGTGCCGGTTGAGTGGAAGTATAAATGTTGCACCATATCTTATTATACATTCCAGCTCTCCCCCCCCCCCCACATCTATTACTTGGGAAGCAGGGCCCTCACAGAATGTATGCTGCTATGTCCACGGGCACAACTACACAGATGCTGGCGTAGCCTATGGGTGCAAGACAGGTCTGTAAACCAAGACAGGGACTTGGGCAAGAGTCTTTCTCAGTCTCAACTCTCCATCTGCAATTGGTGACCAATAATACTGACCTGCCATACAGGGTTGTTTGTTTGTTAGCTAGCTGCCACACTAAGTTACAGAGAAGCAGGCAGAGGGCCTTCTGGGTAGTGGTGCCCACCCTGTGGAACATCTTCCCATCAGATGTCAGAGAGATAAACAGCTACATGACTTTCCAAAAACATCTGAAGGCAGCCCTGTATTAGGATGTTTTTTATGTCTGGCGTTTTGCTGTGCTTTTATTATGCTGGAGATTGTCCAGAGTGGCTGGGGCAACCCAGTCAGATGGGTGGGGGATGAGTATAGTTGTACCTTGGTTCTCAAATGCCTTGGTACTCAAACAACTAGGAACCCAAACACTGCAAACCCAGAAGTAAGAGTTCCAGTTTGCAAACTATTTTTGGAAGCTGAACATGCTCCGTTTTGAGTGTTATGCTTCCAATTTGAGTACCACACTTCCATTTTGAGTGTTACACTGAGGTCTGTCTGTTTTTGCTATTTATTTTGCGTTTTTGTTTATGCGGGTCTTTTTTTGTGTTACACTGTGGAATCCAGTTCAGCTACTGATTGATCAATTGTGTGACTGCGGTACATTGTTTATTGCTTTCATTTTATGGATCAATAGTCTCATTAGATAGTAAAATTCATGTTAAATTGCTGTTTTAGGGGTTGTTTTAAAAGTCTGGAACAAATTAACCCATTTTGCATTACTTTCTATGGGAAAACGTGCCTTGGTTTTGGAACACTTTGGTTTTGGAACAGACTTTCGGAACAGATTAAGTTTGAGAACCAAGGTACCACTGTAATAAAGGTAAAGCTAAAGGTACCCCTGCCCGTACGGGCCAGTCTTGCCAGACTCTGGGGTTGTGCGCCCATCTCACTCAAGAGGCCGGGGGCCAGCGCTGTCCGGAGACACTTCCGGGTCACGTGGCCAGCGTGACATCGCTGCTCTGGCAAGCCAGAGCCACACACGGAAATGACGTTTACCTTCCCGCTAGAAAGCGGTCCCTATTTATCTACTTGCACCCGGGGGTGCTTTTGAACTGCTAGGTTGGCAGGCGCTGGGACTGAGCAGCGGGAGCACACCCCGCTGCGGGGATTCGAACCGCCGACCTTTTGATTGGCAAGCCCTAGGCGCTGAGGCTTTTACCCACAGCGCCACCCGCGTCCACCACTGTAATACATTATTATTATTACTATCATCATCATCAGCATTCCACTGATGTCTGTTTTTAACTTCTTTGTTGTTTCCATAGTATAGATTTTACATTTTTATTGCTATAAACCGCTTTGATACATTTTTTACTACACAACAGTATACACATATTTTATCAATAAATTAATAAAAATGCTGGCACTGATGTCGCCTTATTATTATTATTATTATTATTATTATTATTATTATTATTATTGCTGCTGCTACTGGTACTACTCTAGTTTCTTTTCAAGTTATTATTATACATTTATATTTCATTTTCCCAGTATTCGTTTCTTTTTCTTCTTCCCACTGTTCTAATTTACCAGATACAGGACACTGGATAGACTCCAAAATCTACTTAGGGAGGGGTGGATGGGAAACTTTCCCATTCCGAAACCATAAAGTACTACCACCACTTCATCTCTATAGATCCCTTTCTTTCCAGACTCTCCAATTGCATCCTCCGAGACAATGTGAAAAAGAACAGGGGAAAAAATTTCCCCAATTAATAATTTAGGCTTTTGTTTAAACATTTATCAGTAAAAAATGAACAGTCCTCTATCTGAACAGAATTGATTGCCTAAGCTGATATTGGAGTCTGTCTGGGGGATGGAGAAAAAGACGAGTGATAGTAATGCAATTGCAGAAATATTTGGCTGGTTATAAAACTTGAAGGATTGGAGGAAGAGAGGTTCTGGGAGAAGCATGGAAAATAAGACAATGAGGATCCCGGAGGCTGAATTATACTTCTGAAGACTGATTGAGCTGGCCAGAGTTTTCTGGGTTTCTTGGCATAGCTGTACTTCAGTAATCCAACATTATTTTTTAACTTTTATACAGTGGTACCTCGGTTTACGAACTTAATCCATTCTGGAAGTCCGTTCTTAAACCAAAACCATTCTTAAACCGAGGTCACACTTTCCCTAATGAGGCCTCCTGCCGCCAGTGCCCTTCCACCGTTCGGATTCGCTTTTACGACCGAGGTTAAAATCTCAAACTGGGACACTATTTCCGGTTTTGCGGAGTTTGTAAAACAAATCGTTCTTAAACTGGACTGTTCTTAAACCGAGGTACCACTCTACTTGCCACACACCCTGCTCATTGCTAGCCACTTCATAACAGATCAGCAGTTCCCTGCTTGTTAGGAACTGGGTGGTTAGATGAGTTTGAAACCCATTTAATCTACGGTAGCCATGGTTTTGCACATTGCAATTGCACTGATATGGTAAGCCTCCTTGGGTAGCCAATGTTGCTGCAGGCTTCTGTTCCTATGACCTTAACAGTGGCTTGATCTGTAATGCTGCTCTGCTCAACTCCATAAAGCTGTGCCTGGTGTTTCCTGCTAATAGAAATAGAATAGAAATACTTTATTGTCACTGTACCACTTGTTTACAAGGAGATTAAATGAGCCCTCCCTCCCCCCCCCAATCTCTCAGTCCTTGTTACACTCTGTGTGCTGTCATACGACCACCAACCCCGAACGTCAGCTGCAATGTTGCTGTCTTCCATTCAGTAGTCTCACGGCCCACGGGTAGAAACTGTTCTTTAATCTGTTGGTGCAGCTTATCATGCTTCTATATTTGCTGCCTGAGGGCAGGAGATTAAAAAGGTGCTGGCCAGGGTGTGAGTCATCCCTGAGAATGCTCCTCGCTCTTCTGAGGCAATGGTCTCCTGCCGCTGCTAAAGGCAAGGGAGCAGGCCAGGACATTCCCACCCAACCCCACCATTCACTACGCAAACCTTTTCCAGGCTTTTTGAAAATGAATATTTGAAAATGGTGACTAGAAGAAGGCTTTTAGAAGGACCAAAATGAAGGCAAGCAGATTTATATCACTTCACAATCTGATGTACGCACCTTGGACTGAGAACCTCTCGAGAGAAATGCATGCCATGGTAACAGTCTAAGAGCAGAAGGGGGTGGGGAAGAAAACAACAGACATAGAGAGGTTCCAGCACAAACAGAACCATTCATATAACCATTCAATGAAAGCTGCCTGTTTTTGTGCTTGTGTCAGAGCGATGCCGAAGCATGAAGCAAGAACAAAATCTACCTCAAAACATTAATGGTGGCATTTCTACTCCTAGGATGCAACGCCCACCACCCATCTAAACGCAGGGTAGACATGTGCTCCGACCATTATTGTTTATTGGGAACTGCCCCAATATACAGATACCCTTTCCAGAAATCTGTTTGGTGTTCTAGATTGTGTTTTTAGCTTTTCCTTCTGTTTATTAATGTATTACAGTGTCTTTCTTTTTTCCTATGTTGGTTAAATAAAAACAACAACAACAACAATAATAATAATAATAATAATTTTTTAAAAGTTATTATAAAAATTATTTTTAAAAAGTTTTCCAAAACATCCCAGTCCCACATTGCCCACCCACTCTCTGACAGCAAAAGTTGCCAATTGTCTTTTGAGGTTTGGGTACCAACCCAAATCCTGTGCTTCTTCACAGCAGCCAGATATGCAGTAGTCAAGGGGCTTTACCTGCTCAACTCCTTTGTATTATTTGTCCTTTGGATCAGGCTGGTGGTGAGACACAGGAGCAGGGCCAGTAAAAAAGAAGTTAGCAAGCCTTCCAAGAGTCTGAAGGAAATATAAGTGTTCAAAGTCCATTTTAAGAGAAATGTAACATGATATAAATACTTAAGGTAGCTGCCTCGTAATCGTGATATGATTGCTGAAAGCAGAGGTGGTTGGAAAACGTATATCCTTAAGCACGGCTTTTCATTCCCACCCACCCAGCTGTGTGCTTTGCAGAGCTCCCCCCTTCTAGTCTGCAGCCTGTCCCTGTCTCCTTCCATCCTTCTTTACTTGTTACAAAAGATTCGTTGAAGTTGCCAACAGCAAGCAAATATATAAAGGCCCCAAGTGGTCAGAAGCACACACACACACCCCAGCCTCCCAGAGCTTATCAGTCCATGCCTCCTCTCTCCAGTCACTGAGATTGTGAAGACCTTGACAGCAAATCATTGTCGTTCATCTCTTCCAGACTAGGAGAAAGCTGATGGGTCAGAATGATTGCATTTGGACTCCTATCTGTGTGTGACATTGATGGATAGCTGGAAGGTGCTGATGGAGAGATGGAGACCGAATGGCAACCGTTCCTAATCAACACAGGCGGGGGGGGGGGGAGAGTAATATGCAAACTTTCCGCCCTCCTCAATAAGATCTCACACAAATAATTTCTTCTAGATGCACTTTGCTTCTTCTTCACCTCCAAACAGAGGTGTGCCTGGGACTGCAAGATGTAAGAACACACATGTTTCTGGTCCACAGTGTTTTCAAGTAGCCCACATGGCACTTAAGTTATTTGTGGGCACTCTCTCTCTCTGTGGGGGTGGGTGGGTAGGGGTGGGGGTGAGAGGGAGAATGAGAATGAATTAGTAATAGGGGCAAAATTCAACTTAGTTTGCATGAAAAGGTGAATGTTCCAAATTTGCACTTTGCAAAGCAATATGCGAATTGAAACACAGCCATCCTTTGAAATTCACAGGAAAATTACATGCAAAAACACATTCTGATAGGGAAATTTGCTTTGCAAGAATGTGTGTACAAAAATGTGCCTATTATGAGGAATTCATACTAAAAGTTGATTTTTATTTTTTTTAAATCACAAACTGCTACTTAAGACTGGAAAGCTCAGAGAAATTGAAATTGTAGCTTGTGGTCAAAGTCAGAAGCCCATGTGTCACTGGCTTTGAAACCACTGCACTGGCTGACAGAAAGCAAGCACCCAAGTCAATGTATTAGTACTGGAATATAAAGCCCTAAATGGCCCAGGACCAAACTACCTAAAACAGCACCTTCCTGACTACTAACCATTTTGGACCCTTCAGTCAGCAGTTGGGACCCTGTTAGTGCCACCCTGGAGCAGTCCACTTGGCACTGACCCATGACAGAGTCTTTTCAGCAACAATTCCCTACTTGCTGAATCCTAGTAAGGTGACAGCAGCCACGAAATTAAAAGACGCCTGCTTCTTGGGAGAAGGGCAATGACAGGCCTAGACAGCATCTTGAGAAGTAGAGACGTCACCTTGCCAACAAAGGTCCGTATAGTTAAAGCCATGGTTTTCCCAGTAGTGATGTATGGAAGTGAGAGCTGGACCATAAAGAAGACTGATCGCCGAAGAATTGATGCTTTTGAATTATGGTGCTGGAGAAGACTCTTGAGAGTCCCATGGACTGCAAGAAGATCAAACGCATCCATTCTTAAGGAAATCAGCCCTGAGTGCTCACTGGAAGGACAGATCGTGAAGCTGAGGCTCCAGTACTTTGGCCACCTCATGAGAAGAGAAGACTCCCTGGAGAAGACACTGATGCTGGGAAAGATGGAGGGCACAAGGAGAAGGGGGCGACAGAGGACGAGATGGTTGGATAGTGGTTTTCGAGGTTACCAGCATGAGTTTGACCAAACTGCGGGAGGTAGTGGAGGACAGAGGTGCCTGGCGTGCTCTGGTCCATGGGGTCACGAAGAGTCGGACACAACTAAACGACTAAACAACAACAGTAAGGTGCAACTTCTCTCTCTCATTATTGACTTTTAGGAGGAATCTAAAAACATCCCTGTTTATCCAGATCTTTGATGACTGAAGAATACTGCTCCTGGAAACCCTGAAATCATGTTTCAAACCGTTTATGGAATGCTTTAAAAATGTTTTTAATGCCTATGTGTTTCCCTGAGCTACTTCAGGAGGAGGGGTGAGATATAAGATAATAATAATAATAATAATAATAATAATAATAATAATAATAATAATATAATAATAATAATAATAATAATAATAATAATAATAATAATAATAATAGGGTACGGTTTAAACTAGATCTGAAGTCAGCAGCACCAACTTGAGCCAAAGTTAAGCAAATGCCAGTTTGACTTCCTGTTCTGAATGCAATCTGCTGAAAATCACAGCAGATTTGCCATTTGCTCATCTGTGCTGGATGCCTCAGTCTCCCAGGAGGCACAATCTGAACCGTGAGGTGAGGGTTGAGCACCAATTCAAGGAGACACTTAATTTCTGATCAGCCTCTTTGCATAAGCATCCCAGGAAGATTAACTTGCAGGCATGTTCATAAAAAAGTGACTATGCATATGGAATTAGATTTTCATATTAAGGTGTCGGATGCTATTCCTGAGCATCTTTTACTCTCCTCTAACCATTGCCATTCCCTCATGACAGCTTTTCTCTTATGCTTCAGTCACAAAGATGGATTTAGCCATTCAATTCCATTGACAGCCCCCTTTCTTCCCCTCCCCTTTCTAAGAAGAGTAATTACGCACAGAGATTGATAAATACTTCCTCAGCATCTACGAGGTTTCAGTCCCTGAGGCCTGTTAACAGTACAATATGCTTATTACCTGTGTCTATCATAGCATGATCGAGTGTTAAGAGGTTAATCTGCAAAGTACTGCTAAGAGTCAGAAAGAATTAAAGGCATGAAACTTGGTTTCTGATTTATCAACACACAAACAAATGAGCTTCGCCTTAGTTACGAGACTGACTAGCAAGGTGCTCCAAGTGTGTGGAAATGTGTGTGGACAGGCTGTGGATGCGATGCTGATCAGGTCTCATTTCTTATCCTTCTTTTCTGTTCTCATTTGTTCCTGCTTCTCTTCTAGGCCCTGTGAGTCTCTTCTCTGGTTCTCTGGTATGCATCCGCCCTATCTCCTCCATTCGTAAACCCTGACTTGACCCAACTGCCATCATTGGCTTCTGACCTCACCATGCCTCTTTCCTCCAAACTTCTCATTTTGATCCAGGTTCACCTTTCCTTGCTAGAAGAGGCCCCCTGTTGCCACAGTGGGTTAGCACCAGCCAAGCCAAAATACCTCAACCCAAGATTGTAGTTGCTTACATCAACTCAGGTGCATCTACCCCACGTGATGGCCACCAGATGTAGTCTGAAATAGGGTTCTTCTGAAGCTTATCTGCCATGCCTCAATGAGAAGATGGGTGGGGATGGGCAAATCTGTTCCAGTTTCTCCTAGTTTTTCATTTTTCCAATCTTAAATTCAGTTCTCCGCGTCAGTTTGTATTTTTTATTTTTTTACTTGTCAGCATTTTAGTGGACGTTTCTCCTAATACACACATTTTGTCTCATGTTTTTGCAAAACAATTTCCCCACATTTGTGTATCTTCTTTTCACTAGTATATGCATTTCACCAGCATATATTATGCTAGTATGTATGTTTTTGTACACAAGACTTGACTGGAGAAGTGCATTACAAAATTTAGGGCAGTGTGAATTTCAAAAGATGGCTGTGCTCCAGTTCATATATTGTTTTGGAAAGTGCAAAATTTCAAAGTGTGAAGGTTCGCCTTTTGTTTATATATAATTTTTATTAACTTTTCTATTCTACAATTTAAAGCACTAATTTTTACATCTTTAAGATATCAATGACTTCCATTCTTCTCTTTCCGTGGTTCATTTTGCATATCATAAATCCCTGCATATTTTACAAAAACTATACCATTCAATATTCCATTATTACATCCATCAAAATTTATTTACACTGTTGAATTTATCTTAATGCTGCCAGTGATTTCAGCTGCACACAGTTATTTCCCATATATTCAATAAACGTTTTCCAGTCTTCTCTAAACGTATGTCCTTCTTGATCTCTTATTCTATATGTTAAGTCTGCAAGCTTCACTTTTCAACACAAGCTGAATTGAATTTCTCCTCCATCTCTGAATTGGCAGGCAAGCCCTCCTGAATGACCGTTTATGCCCATGGCACCTAGTATCCTTTGTTGCAATGTGCAACTGTGCTGCAATTGGGTGCACTCTCAGTAAATGCTGGGTGATGAAACTGACGTGGTGCTTTCCAGATGCTGCTGGGCCATTAACCATGCTGTCTGGGGCTGATGAGAGTTGGAGTCCAGCATTATCTGAAGGGCACCACCACACTGCTGGTCCATGTTATAATGTGAGATGGTGATAGGGAAGGGCTGTGGACCAGCAAGAGAGCACATGATTTGTGTGCAGAGTCAATCCTCAGAAAGTCTAAGGAGAAGTGACTCCTGCCTAAAATCCTGGAGAGCTGCTGCAAGCTAGTATGGACAATACTGAGCTAAATGGACCAATGGTCTGACTTGGTATTAGTTAAGATTCCTATGTTCCTTACAGCGCAGTCTGAGCCTGGGTGAACAGGCGATACCCCAGAATGCTAAACAGTGTGATTGGAGGCTCGGTGGTTGCTCAGCAAATAAGTAGGCACAGAGAGGCAATAGAGCGTTTGAAAGCTGCAGCTTTGAACAAATGCTCTCCTTATCCCACTCTTACGGCTCCTTGAGATAAGAGCTCCTGAATCTTGACTATTTAAACAAGCAATCTGCAGTGGTAAATGAGATTCAAAAATAATAAGGTGGTAGCTAGAAAGTAGGTTCCCAACTATTACTGGTGGTGTCTTTAAAATTCATCCATTTTCACATTCCCTCTAAAATAGCATTTTTATGCAGTCTGAAATTGCATTCCCCCCCCCCCTTTTATTTTAAACAGGACGCTGGTCTAGATAGAGCATGGGCCTGATCCAGCAGGGATCTTCTCCTTACATACCTTCTGCCTGTGACAGGGCCCTGGGTGGCATCCTGTCCAAGACAGACTCTCAAGTCAGTCCTGGCTGCTATAGACACCTGTCCTAAAGGATGCAGCGGTGTAATAGGATCCTGCCAGAGTCCCAAGCTTACACAGCTTTGCAGGTTCGATGCACCCTAAGTTCTCATGACTGTGGGCCAGAAAGCGAGCCATGTGACCACAGAAGGAAATGTGGAAATGAACACGGCTCTGCTAAGTGGTTTTCAGTCTGTCCTGCCGTTTGATAGATGAGAGTTTTTATTGGACGCTCTAACTTAATGAACTCCTATGTGGTAAAAGTAATTCAATAACAAATCAGATTCCTAGTTTGTCATCAGCCCTTTGCTAAAGGAGAAGCCGAGGTGGAGGAGGGATGTAATTTGACTTGATGATTGCTTTATCTCATTACTTAAATTGTGTTAGGAATCCTGGAGAATAATGGGTAGTTGTGAAAAGTTCCCCCAGTATTTTGAAGCAAAACCCAGTCATCATCTCCTTCACAACCTCCACACCAGCACACATTATGGAAACATCAGACCCTGGTTCCACTGTGTTTCCTGGACATTTGTCCACAACAGTGACTTATAGGCAGCAAGACCAAGGCGCAGACATGGGCAGGGCCGGCCCAAGACATTTTGGCACCTGAGGCAAACCACAAAATGGTGCTGCCCTCCCTGCCAGGGAAGAAGGGGTGAGTGAACATCTATATCAGGATCAAATGTGCTTGGGGCTGGGGGTTAAAACTCTACATCAGGATCTGCTACCCCTGTGGATCCTGCTGCCTGAGACGTTCACCTCACCTAGCCTCATGGGTGGGCTGGCCCTGGACATAGGGAATACTGCATTCATTTATTATTCTTATTATTATTCTTATTCTTATTACTATTTTATTTGTACCCTGCCCTTCTGACTGGTTAAATAATCAAAATAATGCCTCAAAATCCACACTTTTCCAAAATTTGTGATGCAGCTCTCCAGTCAAGCCAAATGTAAAGAAAAACACATGCATTATGATAAAGTGTTCATAAAAGTACAATATTAGTAAAAAGAACATACAAAAATGCATTGTATTAGGGGAAATCGCTTTGCAAATTGTGTACATTTACTAAAATGCACACCCCATATTTGTCAAAGTCTTTTCCTATATCGACCCTTCCAGGCACTGTGTTTGGTGTGTGTGTTGGGGGGATGGTCTTCTCGTTATCCCTCCACTGGGTTTTGCCTGCTGAGTGGTGACACAGGATAGGGCCTTCTCTGATGTGGCTCCCCAGCTTTTGATTTCCCTTCTCTTGGAGAGAACGACAGCAGAGACCTTAACTGATTTCCACCACACACACACAAAAAATTCCATTCTACCAGGCACTGATGGTTAACCTGCGAGAGCTGCCATTGTTATTGGTCATTGAACTGCTACAGCAATGTTTCAGTTTTTATTGGTTGTTCCATTTAAAAGTCATTTTAATTGGGTTGCTTCTATGTTGGAAACTGTCCCGGGGTTTACTGATGTAATGGATAATGGTCGATAAAAACTGGCAAATTAAAAAAAAAAATGCAGACATTTTTTTGTGAGGACTTAAAAAAAAATCAAACTGGTGTGGCAGTGTGGCAAATTAAATTAAAAACTGGGGGAAAAGAAACTAAGATTAATTAAAGTTAGCAGATATTACTCTGAAGGTCCCTTGTTTGGCATGAGATGGTCACCCACAGACTGACTTTCAGCCTGATATTTGTCAGCTCAGCAACTAAAGAGCTGCTGTATGTTCCAGTGCTGAGAGAAACACAGAGTGCCATGCCAAAGACAAATCAAAGAATTAGGGGATCATTCCCTCCCCCCTCCCCTGGTAAACAAGCATTAAAAAACCCAAAAAACTGTTTTTCTCTCAGCCCTCATTTTTTTCTTTGAAGGTGAGGATTGGGTGTCAAAGACATGTCTGCCCACCATGCACAACTTCTAAAAGTTACAAAAAGGGGAGAAAGGGAAGAAGCCCTCCTACCTCCATTGTTACATTTTTCCTTTAAAAGTGTTTTAAGACAATGTCATCAAAAGACCTGAAACGGCACAAATTCCCTTTCTCTCCATTTCAGGATTTACCCTAAATCTGGAATGGGGAACCCTGCAGGCCTCCAGATGTTGTTTAGACTCCAACACCCATCAGCCCCAGTCAGAATGGCCAATGGTCAGAGATGATGGGACTTGTAACCCACCAATATGAGAGGGCCTGCAAGTTCTCTAGCTCTGCTGCAAATGATAACCCATAAACTCAGGTCAGCAGTCAAACAGTTAATCTCACTCTGAACATTGGCTAAAAGATATCACTTCTATTTAAAACAAAAACAAAAACACAATGGGATCCTTTCTTCATCAGCCATCTTTATTACAGCAAAATTCAACTTTAAACAGTTTCAATAAAATTTTTATTATTATTATGCCTCTCTCTTTCATTTCAAAAAATACAAAATACCGGTAAGTTTCTTAAAAGTACCTGAGTGTTTCATCCATTTCTGCTAAACAAAATTCTGTTTTTTTTCAGATGAACTTGCAAGCCTATTTGCCCTGAATTTACACTGTTTGTGGTTTGGAATCAAATTATTTTAACTTTGTTCCAAAATGTTCAAACAGAAATGAAAAACCCCAAGGATTTCATACTGCTCCCAAAATGTTCCTATCTCAAAAAAAACCCTCACCCTAAAAACAGTGCTGGCAGATCTAAAAACTGTTGCCACCTCCATTGGAAGAGAAGTAAGGATTGGTCCTTACAGGTCCAGCAGTAGTAGATGTGAACCTGAGAGTAAAATAAACAGATTGAGCTCAGCCTCCCTCAATAACTACCACTATTTTATTTTATCTATTGTATGCTGCCCACTCTTCCAATTCATGAACATGTCTGGATCCTGAGATCATCACCTATGGGGATTCTAAAGATACAGATAGGGCTCTGTTTCTTCAGCAATTCTAGGGAATGCAGATATGCCATTGGTATAGATTTCCCCACCCAATCTTGCAGTGATGGCCACTGCCCTCCTTTCCTTCTCCAGCATACTTTCCCAAAGTACTCTGATAATGAAAGGTGGCAATGGAGCCAGGGAGCCACACGGTGCCCTCCAGATGTTGCTTGACACCCCAACTCCCACCAGCATAGCCAACAGTCAGGGTCCATGGATGATGGGAGTTGTAGTCCAACAATATCTGGAGAGTGCCACATTATGCTTTAAAAGTTACCAAAAAGCGTGGAAATGTAAAAAAAACCCTCTCTGTCCATTTTAAGCCCCCATCACTATTCCCCAAAATGTGTTTAAGAAAGGAAGAAGCCCGTCTGTCATCAAAATCCTCCTTCCAAAATTGGCATGAATTACTTTATGCCATCCTCTTCTCCCCATTTCAGGGTTTTCCCAACAAGTATCTTCATAATTCATCCTAAACGCACCCCTGACCCCCAAAGAAGAAGAGGAAGAGGAAGACGAAGAGGAGGAAGAAGAAGGAGAAGAAGAAAGTGAATCCTGAAACGGAGAGAAAGGAACTATCCCTAAACATGCAAATTGATTTCCACCTTTGACTATTCTGCACTTATGCACGGCCACTACAAAGCACAGACTCACCCATAGGAAGGAGAAAATGGATACTGTGGACCATCACCTGCCATTGCTGGGGGATCACGTACACTGCTGGATGGCTTGGTCGGGTTCCTCTGCTGATAAGAGTAACCTGGCTGAACCAGTGGGATGTAGCTGAGCACAGGTGTGTAAGGTGAGCGGAAGATTTGCTGCGGATTGTAAGGAGTGACCTAAAGAATCAGGAGGGAAAGAGGAATGGAAAGGGATGATGCTTTGGGGAAAGCGGAATTTTTTTAGAGTTCACAGTGGCTTGAGTAGACACACCAGCATTAATGGGCATGACTGACTTAGGCCATTGATTTCAATGGGTCTACTCTGAGTATAATTTACTTGGCTACAACCCAATGTCTTAAATTGTTATACCTGTTCAAAATGGGGCTGGAATCACAGGATATCAGCATTATTTATGGAGGGGGGCATGTCCGAGGCAACAGCCACTACATAAAGGGGTGGCATGTCTTGGTTCCCCACCTGAGAGATCTCACCAGAAGCCACTGCTACTTCTCCGACAGTGGCAGAAGCAGCAAGATGGGCCAGGTGTTCATGGGGCTGCTGCCTCTTGGGTTTCTGTCGCACAAGGTATATTTATGCAGCCTCTTGTTTGTCTCACTTGGCCTTGATCTTCCCACTTTAAAAGCTGAGTTTGAGAAAGCTTCCTTCTCTCCCTCATCATCCTCTCCCTCTCAACTTACCTAGAAAATCCATATGGATTCTAAACTTGCCAAACATCTTGAGCCCCTGCTTTTTGCCCTACTCCAGCAAAATATTCTGCAAACTATGTACTACTCAGTCTCTCTTATTGATAAAAAATCATCTTCCCAAGGTGGCCATACTTGATCTCCTCCCCTTGTTAATATTGCCTAGGTATAGGTAAAGGGACCCCTGACCATTAGGTCCAGTCGTGACCAACTCTGGGGTTGCGGCGCTCATCTCGCTTTATTGACTGAGGGAGCCGGCGTACAGCTTCTGGGTCATGTGGCCAGCATGACTAAGCCACTTCTGGCGAACCAGAGCAGCGCACGGAAACGTCATTTACCTTCCCGCTGGAGCGGTACCTATTTATCTACTTGCACTTTGATGTGCTTTCGAACTGCTAGGTTGGCAGGAGCAGGGACCGAGCAACGGGAGCTCACCCTGTCACAGGGATTTGAACCGCCAACCTTCTGATCGGCAAGTCCTAGGCTATGTGGTTTAACCCACAGCGCCACCCTAGGTCTACTTTAGAGAGAATTCACAGCAGGAGGAGCCCAGAATTGGATTCCCAGCCATGTCACTGAGGTGGGCAGAGGAAAATGGAGGAGGAAGAGAAATGGCCTGCTTAAGCCCATATCAATGTAGTATTTTGGAAGGGGGATTAAACCATTAACTCCATGTGACAATTCCAGAGAACAAATATGGGACTTAGGTCAATCTTTCCGCCCTTGACAGCCATCTAGCTCCAAGGTAGCAGTGAAACTTGGACTAACCAAGGTCAGATGACGTTATGCCAAAGCATAATAACCCCACACTTTCCACGGCATATCCCCATCACTTTCCTTATTGCAAAAAGTCTAACCATTTGGGGAAGCAGTTTTGTTGCACAAGACCTCCCAACCAAGTATAACTGCGCAATCCAATTTTGCTGTTATGTGATTGAATCCCACCCCAATATGGTGACATTCTGGAAGCACCAAAAGGCTGCAAGAGATGGACTTGCTTAAAGCCACTGAAAGCTGAAACCATATTCTTCCTCCCCATGCCCAGCAAATCAACAGCCTCTATACTGATTCATGCTAGAGTACTTATGCCATACCTGTCTAGAATAGCATCCCAACTGAGGATGTAGCGTCTGCTGGTATGGGATCCGTGCTCTTTGCTGATACAAACTCTGTTAAAAATACACAAGGCAGGAAGTGACCGCTGTAGGCCTCAACCTATTATTCTTATGATTATGATTAACCAATTAATTTTGGATCTCACTCCAGTGGTGATCTATGTTCTGATATCACATGCTGATTTGAGGACCTCACTGTCATATCTTATATGAGTGGGCAATTTTTTGCTTTTTAATTTGCTACTCATACAAATCTGAATAAATCTGCATCTTGCCAGACTCTAAGACAGGTCGTTTTTTAAGATACTGAGGGAATAATAGAATCATAGAATCGTAGAATTATAGAATTGGGTTATCTAGTCCAGTGTTTCCCAACCTTGGGCCTCCAGCTGTTTTTGAACTACAATTCCCATCATCCCTGACCACTGGTCTTGCTAGCTAGGGATGATGGGAGTTGTAGTCCAAAAACAGCTGGAGGCCCAAGGTTGGGAAACACTGATCTAGTCCAACCCTCTGCAATGCAGGAATCACAACTGGTAAAGGTTGGTCTATTCCAATGTCAACTGGAATCCTTGTGCCCTCATCCCTGCCTCACAGTGCAAATCTATACATATTTACTCAAAAGTAAGCTTCACTATGTTTAATGGTCCTTACTCCTAAGTAGGGATCATGGAGAAATTTAATTATGTTTGCATTTAAAGACAAACTAACCTAATTTGAGCTTTTCAAAACCACACAAGAACTGAACATAGCCATCGTTCAACATTTCTACTTTTCCGAATTTTACCATGTTCCCCAGTTAAGTCATGTGCCCCAAAATGCATATACTGGAGTAAAATGTCCAGTAAAATTAGTAAAAATAGCATACAGAATTTCATTTTATTAGGGGGCATTGTGCTGCAAAAAATGTGTATATCAGGCAAAAATGCATACAGATGTGTATATTAGGAAAGATTCACACTGAAATGCTGACGAATTCTCATGAGGATGCATTTTTTAAAAAATCTTAAACTGATGTGGAAATATGGAAAACTGAACTTCCGACTGGGAAAAGAAGAAACTAGAGAAACTGAAATTGACAGTTCTAGGTAAGCATGTATATAGGATTGCAGAAGGTACTACCTTAATAGTAAGGATGGGCAGATCAGTCTGTTTTTAGTCTGTGTCAATTTTGCACCTATTTATTCATAAATCCATTCTGTCCTGTTTTTGCATTAATCGGTGATTCCGCCTCCCACCCCCAAATCAACATGACAATTTAAATAGGCCATATTACAAACTTATTTAGCTGCATATTCTATCTTAACATAGACGTTTTAAAGTGTATTTTATCCTAAAATATGCATTGTGGGGAAATTTTTGGTATTTCTTTTGAGCTAGAAATATTCAGTGCAATCCTAACCATGTCTACTCAGAAGTAAGGCCTACTCAATTCAGTCGGGCTTACTCCCAGGTTAGTTGGGTTAGGATTGCAGCCTGTATCACAAAATTCAGAGAAGTGATCTGTACATTCCCAATCCACACATGAGTCTGGCAGGTGTGAGTCAGGTTTGTTCACAAGGGAATGCATAGATATCATATTCAAGAAGCTTCACTACCTGCTAGATGGAAAGGACATCTTTTCTTCCCCATTCTGTACAAGAGTAACACACCAAAACCACAATAGCTCCCAAAGGTGAGCAACATGCCCTTAACTTCCAATTATCCAAGATATATTTCCCCTCTGATTAAACCAAAGCTTTAATTAATATATAAATGGAAGAAATTAAGAATTTTACCTATTATTATGGCTACTGCTGCTATCCTTTCCCCCGCCAGCTGTGGCTGTTGCCCATTGGGACTGGTAGCACAGTAGGCAGAGAGGACAATACAGATGGAGTCAGAACCAATGATAGGCAAAGTCCACTATTTCTAATTTTGTCCCCATCCTCTTCCCTGCTGAGTTCTCCAAGGGCAACACTGGGTCTAAGTTGGAGGAAGCTGAGAGAGGGCAATCTGAGGTGGGTTGGGCCATGCCCCATTAGCCTTAACGGATCAACCTCTGCTGCGTCTTTCTGTGCTATGTATAGAAAATTAAATAAACATGGCAGTGATTTATATTTCTCAAGTCATGTTGACTTTTAATTTGGGAGGGATCATCAGTAGACACATTGGGAAATCATTATGTAGACATGAGATAATAGGAATCATTATTATTGTCATTGCAGTAATTGCTGGGGCTCCCCAGGTTGCTGCAGCTTGGATCCCTGCCCTGTATTTTCTGCAGTGCTAAATTGAGAGGGAGAATAGACATGGCATTCTCCTGTCCATTTTCTCCTTGCCTAGAGTGCCGCAGGGAACAACAGGAGCTTTAAAGATAGCGGGGGAAGGTCCATGTTGCATTGTGCCATCACACAAGTTACTGTCATGATGTTGTTGTTTAGTCATTTAGTCGTGTCCAACTCTTCGTGACCCCATGGACCAGAGCATGCCAGGCACTCCTGTCTTCCACTGCCTCCCGCAGTTTGGTCAAACTCAGGTTAGTAGCTTCAAGAACACTGTCCAACCATCTCATCCTCTGTTGTTCCCTTCTCCTTGGGCCCTCTATCTTTCCCAACATCAGGGTCTTTTCTGGGGAGTCTTCTCTTCTCATGAGGTGGCCAAAGTATTGGAGCCTCAGCTTCAGGATCTGTCCTTCCAGTGAGCACTCAGGGCTGATTTCCTTCAGAATGGATAGGTTCTTTCAGTCCATGGGACTCTCAAGAGTCTCCTCCAGCACCATGGTATCATGATATTTATAAGGAATTCTATCTTCCCATCTATAGACACGCCAATCCAGGGCACATACATTCCCCACTGGATCGGGAATCAAGTCTGTACATTTCCTCTTTCTTTCTTTCTTTCTTTCTTTCTTTCTTTCTTTCTTTCTTTCCTATTTATTTTCCATAATTTAAAAACATCAACCATAAAAACATTTACAGATGTAGAGGTGCTACCATGCTAAACCCTGACCCCTACACTGAACATAAGGATCTCCTGATGAGATGGTATCTGCAGGAGGTCTTCTCCCACAGAGCACAGTGGTTGATTGGGTATATAAGGGGTAATTTGATCATTAGGTGTCCTGGTGCCAAGTTGTATAGGGCTTTGTACACTAGTACTAACACCTTGAACTTAGCCTGGTAGCTAATTTGCAGCTAGTATAATTCTTTTAGCAACAGCCTGATATGATGGTGATAGTTTGCCCCAGTGAGAAGTTGGGCCGCTACTTTTTGCACTAGCTGCAGCTACAGGGCCAACCGCAGGAGCCACCTTGTATACAGCACATTGCACCATTCCAACCTGGAGGTTACAGTGCCAAATCAACAGTGGTCAAGCAGGCTATCCCCACGTAGAAACAGCTGTAGTTGTCTTACCAACCAAAGCTGATAAAAGGCATGGTTCACCACTGAAGTCACATTAGCCTCTGGTGCCAGAGATGGTCAACAAGACAAGGATAGGAATTTTTGGAAGTTGAATCACCACCTCTTTCAAGATGCCCAGAACTACTCCATGGTGCAGGAGTGTGCTAGCCATGCACTGGATCCATTGATTTCTGAAAACTACCACCCAGTGTCAAATACCTCATTTGGGGAAGGTGATCAGGAGGACCATGTTAGGACAATTGCAAACACACCTGGATAAAACAGATAATCTTTACACAATCTGGGTTCTGGCCTGGTTCTGTGGCTGAATCAGCCTTGGTCATGCTGATGGATGAATTTTATCAAAAGGATGTGTGTGTGGTGCTGTTATTATTACTTAATCTCTCAATGGCTTTTGATACCATTGCCCATGGTATCCTCCTGAGCTACCTTGATGAGACAGGTATTGAAGGGTATTGAAACCATGATGTTACAGCGGGTGTTGCCCTGGACACCTCAGTGCTGTAAATGTGAGGCCAAGATTGCTACAGAGATGAGAGACAGGACCCTCAAAGTGCCTTTCAAATAACACACAATAGGCTTCCAATTGGTCTAAAACTCTATTCACTGGAGATGATGTTTATAGGCCCTGGACAATACAGAAAAACTCCATGGGATGGCTACTTGAGGATGTGATGAAAGCAGAGAAGTGACCCATCTTCCCTGCCCTCAATATCATGTGATAAACATGATTGTGCTGTTTAACTCATGTTGGGTCAGCTTCCCAGTGCATCTTTTGCTACTTGCACTCAGTTGTCCAGCCTGTTTCATCATCCTTAGTGCTCTGATACGTGAAGGTGCAGAACTGGTTCGGCAGTGCTAGAGGAGACACTTGGGTACCCCCTGTCAAGAGCTCAATGCATCTCCCCATTCTACAGTGAAACAAGGGTCTCAACAGGATTGTGTGTTCACTGGAAAAACTCTGAGAGCATTCAGGAATCCTTCCATGTCTAGACCACACCTTCCTCCAATTGTAGCAAAAGACTTAACTGAACATACCCAATTATTTCTGCTTTTTCACACAAGGTATGTCTCCAAGGTCCTCTGTTATTACTAGTGGCTCCTCTGAATCCGTTCCCCTATCAACATACACCATGAAGGGGCATCTTCATGATTTTCAGGTCCTCTTCAGCATTCTGAAAACTTGAACACGTGGATATCACAAACTGCTTCAGTGTTCCCTGTGCCACTGAGACTCCTGCCCTCTCTGACTTACTGCCTCTTATGCTTCACACAGCCTCCCAGAATGCCTATGTGGTGCTACTAAAGATGGAGGAGAAATTTGGTTTGCATTTTAATGCGAACCTACCTAGTTCGCGCTTCCTGCAAAACTGCTGTCCTTCACTTCAGTTTGAACTTCTCTTGAATTTTGTAATACAGTTCACCAACCAAAAAATGGGCACAAAAACACATGTTTTAGGTAGGAGTATGCATAAATATGCATATATTAGTGAAAATTACATTAAAAATACATTATACTACAGGAAATTGCTTGCATTGCAGAGTAGCATGTGTATATGAGAAATGAGCACTAAAATGCCAATGAATATCCATTAAGATTTCTTTCTTTTCTTTTTTACATTGCAAACTGATGTAGAAATATGATGAACTGAACTTAAGATTGGGAAAATGAGAGAAACTGAAACTGGCAGATCCATCCACCCCTAGATGCAATGTCTTGGGCACAACTCCCCAAATTCCCATGCCTTGATGCAACTATGTCTGCAACTAAAGCCAAATTCACACCATACATTTACAGCACCATGACACCAGTTTAAACAGTCATGGGTTTCCCCAAATGGGAAGCTGTAATTTGTTAAGGGTGCTAAGAGTTGTTAAGGGCCCCCTATTACCCTCACAGAGCTACAATTCCCAGAGTTCCCTGAGAAGAGGGATTAACTGCTAAGCCACTTGGGAAATGGTAGCTCTGGGAAAAGGGACAGGGGTCTCCTGACAACTTTCTGCACCCTTAATGAGCTACAGCTCCCAGTGTTATTTGGGGGAAGCCTTGGCTGCTTAAGGTGTATGGTGTGGATGTGGCCTAAATCTAAATAAGCTGATAACCAAAACCCTAGAAATTGTGATGGCAAAAAGCACGCAGGGGCTGAGGGCACATAAACTCTGGTCTGAAGGGTTTTGGAATTGCATTATTTCCACTGAATTCACTATAAAAACCTCCACCCAGGTGGGAACCTTAAGAAAGTTCCTGATTGTGGGAAGGTTTCTAAACATGTCCAACTGAGCGTGCATAGAACCCTCCTTCAGACCCTCCCACTCAGAATCGCGTTGGAGCAGGCACACCTGGCACAGATGGGGACACTGGAGGCAGGGTGGGTGTGCATGCCCTCCACCCTATACCTGCTTGGTCTTCTCATGCTTCCAGAAAGAACACAGAGTTGGGCTCCAAACTAAATATGTGATGAAATCAAATATTATTTCCCTGTTAACCACTGCCTCCCCTTCCCTCCCTGTTGTCTCTTGTGTGTCAAATTTTATACTGTAAATTTCTTGAGGGAGGACCTATCTTCTTGCACCAGGCAACTGATGGCAGCATCAGCATCTGGGAAGGAGATACCACAAACTAGAATTCATCTGGTCATGAAAATCAGATGAGCATGGATGAGCCAATCCCAGGCCATGGCCTGCCTTATGACTCAAACGTTTGTTGCACATGCCTTCAGTCTGGATTCTTCATTGAAGGAATCCATAGTTAGGTTTTCTGGGCTTCCAAACTGTCTAGAAACCCTCTTAATTTCAAATTATTGCCACCCTTCCAGATTTGGTCTTGGTCTGAATCTTGACACTTCAGGCTTGGTTGCCTGTCGGTGTTTCTAAATCTGAGTTATGCAACCTCATAGCTCTTTCTTTCCTCCTCACTGCCAGCCTCATTCAGTTTTGGAGCTCTTTCCACACCCCATTCATAAGGGTTCGTGTCATTCATTACCTGATACTGTGGGAAGCTGGAGTGGTTTGGGAAAACAGGAGGTGGAGGGTAGTTAAGGCTAAGCCACATTGGCTGTTTTAATGAGGTGGCCGTCGAGTTCGTCGGGAATCGTGGGGTGAAAACATTCCCACTGTATTTAAGGTTGTTCTTATCAATGGCTGTAGAGGTTGCTGTGGAAAACACAAAACAGAGTTAGGCACCATCAATGGGGGCTGTTTGATAGAACTCTTAACATTTTAACTATATGTATATTTGCCTCATATCTGGCATTGGTCAGGAATTCTAGGAAACCAAAGCAATTAGCACAGTTTTGAAATCAATGCTTCAAATCAGTGCAGGGTTGAAAGGTTGAGTCCGCTATCTTGATCCCAATGGCATTCAGTTGTATCCTGTACAAAAACCTGTTCTTTGATCTCAGGAGCCATCAATGCAAAATTTGATTATGGTAGCTTAAGAGGTGTCCAAATGTATAGTGAGCAAACAACTTTCTAAAATAGATAGTAGACCTCTATGAAACAGAGCATTTTTGCAGCTGAAAGAGAGGGCCACTGTTGTTGTAATAAATAAGAAGAACAACAACAATAACAGTAGTAGTAGTAGTCAGAACACTGCTCTACCAAGTTCACTACTGTGTTCTCTGACTGCTAGTGGTTCTCCAGGGGGTCTTTCTCAGCCATCCTTGGAGATGCCAGAGATTGAACTCAGGACCTTTTGCATAATAAACTTGTGCTTTGCCAATGAGTTAGTGCAGTTGCTCTGAACCAAAGGAACAATAAAAGGAACAATAAAAGAAGGTAATTGATGAGGATCCTCTATCAACCCTAATCCCTGACCCCAAGGTGTTATACAAGCCTGGCTCTGCGTTTCCTGCCCACAGCCCAGAGCTGACACCCCCCCCCCACTAGAAGTGACCCACCTGTAAAACTGATGAGTGAGCAAGGATGGGCACCTATTTCATATAGACTTTGACTGCAAAATAAACGGGAACTCCTGGGATGCCAAAGGAAAGAGGATAACAGGAGGAGCAGGTAACAGGAGTTCTTTCAACTGACTCATCTGTTTTAACCAGAATGCTACATAATAACATAAGAAGGGCCCCACTGAATCAGAACCATGGCTCATCTAGTCTAGCATCTTGTTTCCTACAGTGACCAATCAGATGCTTTTGGAAGCCCACTGGCAGGACAACTAATATTCAGTAGCATTCTGCCTTGGAACATGCAGGCTCTATATAGCCAGCATGAGCTGTAATCATTTATAGACTGATCTTTCTCCATACACTTGTCTAATACCCTTTTAAAGCCATCACTACATCTTTTGGCAGAGAATTCCATAGATGAATATATGTGAGCTTGTCTTTCCTGAATCTCCTATCAATCAGTTTCATAAAACAATGATGATAGGGAAAGCATTTTTCTCTGCACATGTTCACAACACACCTTGGGTTCCTTTCCCTTCATCATTCTCGAATAATCATCACTAGTTAGCCCACAACCCTTACCATTATTTTGACAGAGCCCATCAGCAACTAGTTCAGGGTCAGTTTTTGAGCAGATCTTGGCAAATACTGGGAGCTGTTTCTTTTGCACAGATCCTTGACTTTCCATGACTGCCATTATTGGGGATGGCCTTGTTACATTGTCTTTGTGGGCTGCAGATCCAAAGACATTGTTCTGCAGTAGTAGGTCCTTGATAAACTTGGTTTCTTCTGTCACCGTTTTGGTGTCCAGAGTCTTGGTGGCCTCAACACGTTTGAGTGGGAACTGTGCCAAAAGCTTGGCAATCTGAGTGTTGGAACCCATCATATTACTGTTTCCACTTTCTGTACTTTTGGCATTCTTGTAGATTAATTTTGCAGGGAGCAAGATCCCTGTGACAGTGGACTTAGTGGACAGCTGGACATCACATATGGACCTCAGTTTCACTTCCCTTTTGTTTCCAGTGAGTGCTCTGTAGACATTTTCCATTGCATCCCTCTCATCTAACATCTGGTCTCCATCAGAGGGCATTGTGAGGTGGTTGTTTGCTGGGGCCTGACACGAAGCAGCTGGGGTGGCCTTCTCCTCTTCAGATCTTTGCATCTCTAGTTCAGTTGCATTCTCTTGTGTAAGGCTCAAATACTCTTGCTCAACCAGCATGGATATTTCATCTTTACAAATGCTGTTTTCCAAAGATCTATGTGAAACAGAGAAAGAACCATTTACGTAGGATTGCACAAATTGGATAAGAGGAAGGGCTGTTGCCTAGTGATAGAGCACATGCATTTCATGAAAATCCTTGACATCAGTATGTGGGTTTAGGAAAGACCCCTCTCTGAAACCTTGAAAGCTATGGGCTTTTGTCAGCTTTTGTCAGCATGGACAATACTGAGCTAGGTAGACCAGCTCCCTTTGATCATAGAAAAGGCAACTACCAGTGTAGTTAAATAGAAAACAAATCCTTCCTTCAACCAAGTTTGATTGGGGGTAGTATAAAAATGTTAAAAGAAAACAAACGAAAATATTCTACATACTGTATTATATTTATACATCACCATTCAGCCATATAGGATCCTAAAGAGGCTTGTCCAGAAATGCAAGACTATTCACAATTACATCAATTAAAATACTAAAGTAAGGGCCCCTTCAGACACCCTTTTACTGAGCATTCACGATAATTTCTGCTCATTGTGGTATTGAGACAGTTCTTTGCAAAGGGGGGGGGGAGTGTGTGTGAAAAACTAATACTCAATGGAAATAGGCTGATTTGTTGGTCACCTATTCCCACCTGCATTTTTCCTGAAGAACTGTTTGGGTCCTGCAATCATTCCTTGATAATACTTGAAAAGCCTCCATGGGCTTTATGACTACTTGCAATGAATGTTTACCAAACCCAGATGGCAGACCTCCTCTCCTGCTCATCATTCCACCCCTTTTCAACTAACCTTTGTAAAAGGCAGCAAAGTCACTGTTGGTAGGAGAAAGCCTTTGACTATGATCCAGACAGGCCTGTTACCCTGGCTGCCCAATGGATCTAAAAGTTGAAGCATCATTTTCTATTGGGATCAGTGGATTTGTAGGAAATATTGCTACCCCCTCAACTCGCACTACTATTAGGGATTAAAGAAGACATTGTTTCCCATTCTGTCCTGTATTTGTTGCATGCAGCACTGTCTCCATGCTACTGCAGTTTGCCTTCTGCCCAAAATTACATCCATCATCTTACTTTCTGCTGTGGTGAAATTACAAAAATCACATAATTAAATACATAAATACCATAAGTCTCATTTCATTAAGTTGTTCCATTGCATTCATTTCAATGCAAAGGAAACACAAGGCAAAGTGTGGGAGGATGTAATCAATTACATATCCTTTGCAAACTGAAAGCAACAACAGTGAATACCAATCATATATGCTGGACTGATTCCCATTCCAGACAAGGGATGAATAAGCAAACATTGACAATTTCTTCTCTCGTTGCTGCTTTTGTCAGAATTCTCTGACATCCCTAGTTACTCCAGAGCTCTGATATTATTTGGAAATATAACAAACAGGGGTGAAAAGAATGATGTGGCAAGTGAAGTGAAGGTGCACTGTGGAAAAGAGACAAAAGAATAACTAAAGCAAGGGAGTCCATTTCCATGCTACAAAAGAGGGCCACAAAGATTAAGCCTTTGCTTTTATGCTGTCTGAGAAACCGAGGAAGAAGCCACAGTAAGAGTTTGTACAACTGCACCATCTGGCAACACAAACAAGAACTTTGTTTGGATTGCCAATCCAGCTTGATCACTCATTACCGATTGCCATTAACAGCATAAATGTAGTTTGTTTGTTTTTTACTTACTTTGTTACAGGCTCTGAGGATGGAACAGCTGGTGTTATAAACATGCACTATGTATGTACTTATCTATACATATAAATATTGTGTCAAATTTCTTTGTAAACTGCATATTACTTAATTATCCTCTAATTATGGCATCACTGTGTAATTAGAGCAGCCTTTATTATTTTATAAATTGAACCAATCTTCCATTCCCTTTCCTTTAGAGCATCTCTGAAATGTTGCTGGGTTGTTGTTTTTTAATTCAGTAATCTTTTCTTGGTATATATCTCCTGCAATTGATGCAAAAGACTGATCATTAACCAGAGAAATTAACCCACCAGACTCCTGGGTGGTCTGATGTGACTGTCAAAACGACTAGTTGTCTCCATTCCTCCTTTGCCTCTTGGGTTGTGATGATAGTGGGGTAAATGTCAGTACATAGGAAACTGGAATTGGCTAAGGGACACCAATTGTTGAATCGCTGCTCAAATTGCAGGGGCATGGTGAGGATGTCTGAGAACGCCAGGGGAAATGGAAACAAAGGTGGAAATTGCTGGTGTTTGTTCATTTGTCCCATGTCTGGAACGGGAATCAATCCAGTCAATATGAGCGATATTTGGTGTACTTGTTACTTTCAGTCTGCAAACAACAAATAATTGACCGTGTTCCTCCTTCCCCATCCACATTGTTTCCTTGGTATTGAAATGAATGGGGTGGTAGAACATAACGACAATGTATTTTATGTAGTTAATTACTCAAGTTACATAATTTCGCCATAAAAATAGACAGTGAGACATATAATGCAGTTTGTAAGAACATAGGAAGAGCCTGCTGGATCAGGCCAATGGCTTATCTAGTCCAGCTTCCTGTTCTTGCAATGGCCAACCAAATGCCTGTGGGAAAACAGCAAGCAAAACATGAGCACAAGAACATTTGCCCCCTCACAGTTTCCAGCAGCTGACACTTGGAAGCATTGTTGCTTCCATTGCTGGTAGTAGCCATTGATAGCCCTCTCCTCCATGAATTTGTCAAAACCCCTTTTAAGGCCATCCAAGTTGGTGGCTAAACCCAAATACACTATGTCAACAGCTTGTAACTCTATCAAAATAAATAAATAAATGAGATTTGTCTAGCATGGCTTGTTTTTGAGAAACCCATGCTGGGTCTTAGTGATCCTAGCATCTGTCTCTAAGTGCTCACAGATTGACTGCTTAATTATCTGTTCTCAGACTTTTCCTGGTATTGACATTAAGCTGACCAGTAGGTGGTTGCTTCGGTCTTCTGCCTCCTCTTTTGGAAAATGGGGACAACATCTGCCTGACTTGTCTATTCAAGTCAACACCTGACCAAATTCCTTATACAGCTAATAGATAGTAACAAAATTGATGAAAGCCAGTACTCAAAATGGATAAAATTGCTTAAAAATAGTATAATATCAATTTCACTTCTCTACTAACATCAAAGTCTGATCAAAATCCAATAAACAACAACAAATTTAGTCAGAAGCCTGCTAGCTACAGCTGATGGAGCTTGTAGTCCAAACATCTAGGTTGCCAAAGATCACAGTAGACAATACTAGATGTTGGCAGGACAGTCTGAACTGCAATAAGGCAACTCCCCACATCCCTTAAAGTGTGTATACACACACAGACACATATACACACCTCAGGTTAAGAACTTTGCTTCAGGATGAGAATAGAAATTGTGCGGCGATGGTGGGGTGGCGGCAGCTGGAGGCCCCTTTAACTAAAGTGGTACTTCAGGTTAAGAACAGTTGCAGGTTAAGAACGGACCTCCAGAATGAATTAAGTTCTTAACCCGAGGTACCACTGTATATGGTGCTTTCATTATTTGACGTTTCAAAATATTTTTGTTTAAAATTATTTGATATGAACACTATCACTCTGGATATTATTATTTTTATTTGAAATTGAAAAGTGAGCTCCAAGTAGCCTAGATAAATCAACTCGATTTGGGACTGCCGTTCTCTGCTACTAGCACCTATATCTCTCAGTGCCTCATTTTGTCCTGAAAACCTCCAGAAGGAGACACAACCCAGAAGACTAGCCTGGTTCTCCCTCCTCATGTGACTTCTGCAAGGCAGTGGGGCTTGCCTTGAAACTGCAGAAACTTGAGAAATTTCATATCACCTTTCGGGGACTGTTTCTGATGAGGGAGAAAAAATTAGGCATGACACAAGCCAAACTGTGTGTGTGGTGTGTGTGAATTCTGGTCAGCTTCTACTGAGGCATGTGATTAAATCTCACTGAATAAAGTGAAGAGAATTTTGATCTTGTCATTTTAAATTCTCTTGACCATGGAAGCAGAAGCCTCCATGACAAACACCTTTGATTCATTAGAGTCTTCCTAAAGGGCACAGTTTTGTTGTTGTTCTTTGCATCCTGCCGCTGCCCTGTTTAGATCTCTGCCTACACTTGCCTGCCAAGGATGGAAGGTGTCTGTTCAATTTGTCATCTGCTGCAACATTTTGGGCCAAGATTATACCTTCTGCCCTTTTGCTTGATCCACGGCCTTTAATTATTTTAACATATTGACTTATGCAAATAGGATGCTCCAAGTCCAATTTGAAAGGGCTCTGGAATCTTTTGAACAAACAACAAAGATTTGCCTTCCTGGTCTGGGGTATTTTCTTTTGCTTAGTGTTATTTTGTAACCACAAAGGGATGAGAATTAGGAGAATTCTATCACAGTGTCAACATTACTTTTCATTACATTAAGGCTGAGAGATGCCATAATTTAACATCATGAATCCCTTCTGGCCCCAACTTGTTATCCCTTCCTCACTGAGACTGAAGTACAACCTTTTCCCAAACTTTTGATATTGAGGACACAGTTTAAAACTAGAGGCACACACTCAAAAAAAGATGACCTCTGCACTCATCTTCCTTGTAACTGAATGGCAGCCTAGTTAATTTTGCCCCACACTTTGTTTAGTCAGTGAGAGCTCAGTGCTGGACAATACTTTCTGGGCAGTGATGCTCCTAGCAGGGCTAGTGTCCAAGCTGGTGGGCTCCATGGCACTGACCATCCTGCAAGACCTGCTCTGTGATTTGTCTGGGGTATTTTCAAACCTGGACAGTTGCTAGTTGCTACTAATCAATTCACATGCTTACAAAATTTGCTATACAGTGGTACATCGGGTTAAGTACTTAATTCATTCTGGAGGGCCGTACTTAACCTGAAACTGTTCTTAACCTGAAGCACCACTTTAGCTAATGGGGCCTCCTCCTGCTGCTGCACCGCCACACGATTTCTGTTCTCATCCTGAAGCAAAGTTCTTAAACCGAGGTACTATTTCTGGGTTAGTGGAGTCTCGAACCTGAAACGTATGTAACCTGAAGTGTATGTAACCTGAGGTACCACTGTAATCTTCCTACTTTGGCAGCATCCTAGAGAATGAAAATATAAGTATAAATTCTTCCTTCTCCCTTTCTCTTTTCTACCTTCCCCCTTGACATCTCATCACCAATGGAGGCTTTGGTAAAACACCCCCTTGCCAAATCTGGCATTTCAGAAAAGTAGATCTTTTTAGCCACCTTCGAAACTCATTTTCATTTTTAACTTCTGAATGCTTCCTTTCATCTTTCCCCTTGAAATATTTCAATTTTAAAAATATAAATGCACAAGCAACTATGGAGACTTGTGGTTGTTTCCAGTATCACAGATGTAGGCTTATATCACAAGGAGACAATTTTTACAGTGGGGAAAAAGACGTTCTATTTATTCTGCACATTCTCTTTTAATACGGTATTGAAGCCCTCTCACAGTGTGGTCAGATTTCACCCTAAAAAAGATTTGAGTCTAAATGTGCAGCCAATCTGAATTCCACGCCCCTACTTTTGAAATCCTCTTGGGGTTTGACTGTTTTAGATCTCTGCAGGAGAGTTCTAAAGTTGAGGATTAGCAGCTAAGCATACCTTTCCATATGCATAGGAACATAGGAAGTAGTTTTATTCTGAGTAGGACCACTGGTCCTTCTAGCTCACTATTGTCTATGCTGACTTGCAGTGGCTCTCCAGGGTTTCCCAGCCAGGGAGTCTCTCCCAGACTGACCTGGAGATGCCAGGGATTGAATCTGGGATGTTCTGCATTCAAGGCAGATGCTCTACCACAGATCTATGGCCCTTCTTACATGCCTTTGCCACATGGCAGTGGTGGCCAACTGTCAAATCTCAGCAGCCCCAGCTAACATGGCCTCCAAGGAAGATGGCAGTTGTATTCCAACAACTTCTGGAGACCCAACGTTAACCACCCCTGTTGTATGGTCTTGGCAGGTGGAGAACACGGAATACTTAATGTCCAAAAATATGAGAATGTGTGGCATCCTTCCTACAGCCATAATTTTGGGCCAAGAAGTGTTACTGGTCCAGGGTGCCTGTGGTTATGACAAGGCACTCAGCAGATGCTCAATATTTACTTTCCACTCTGTTATTAATTCATGGTTCTCTGGCATTCAAAGAGGTCCTTGGATTGAATGCTCACAGGTCCAGGCTCAAAGTTAGACTGAGAACAATTTGAAGAGGATTTGACCACAAAAATTGCAGTTGGGTGCATGGAAGGAGATTGTCCTTGGGGCATGTGAAGCCCATAGGGACTGATTAGGGCATTATACAATTAAATAAATGAATTACATAAACACTTTCCCATTATTTCAGATTAAACGCTATGAAATATATTCTCCAAGACTCCAGTTTCAGCTAGCTAGGTAGAGCTTCTATCGATTTGTGAGTTAGGAAAGATTCCTCCTCTCCTTTTTTTGTGTTGAGGTGTTTTGTTTTTTAAAACACTCACTCTTTTTGGGAGCTGCTGGTGTTATTACTGCTATCTTCTCTGAGAGCCTCTGAAGATGTGACAGGATGACAGCTAAGTTGGAGAAGCGGAGATGAGGATCTTGGTTGGAGTTCCTCAGGGAGGCCTTGGACCCTTTTCCAGATCTCATGGCAGGCCTTGTCCAAGCTGTCCTGGGGAGTGTTGTGATGGATCCAGATGTGTCTTGGAAAAGGGCCTAGGGGGAAAGGACCTTTAGGGTTGACTGTTGAACACTGAAGGCTGCTCCTACCAGTCAGCATCCTGCCTTGTACAGTAAGGAACAGGGGAATTGAAAATTAAAAACAGGAGAGCTGCCTACACACCTTTGTGTAGTGTGTTTTATTTTTATTTATTTTTTTAAAAAGGTGGCATAGAATGAACTAGATGGCAACAAACTGTGGTAGCCAAGTAACCGTAGAACCCTTGTGGCATAGCAACTGTTATGAAGGATAACAACTGGATGGAGCTATACTGAGTCCCAAAGACCCAGCAGCAGCTGAAGGAAGATGGCACATAAATGAATTCAAAGGAGCTCAGTGTCTCAAAGTGGTATGTCTGGAACATATAATCTGGGATGCTGCTGTCAGTCTTGCTGGCTGGGGCTGATACAATCAGCTCCACTTGTAGTCCAACAATATATGGAGCGCACCACATTGGGAAACAGGGTTCTAAGCCCAAACACATAGAAGCGCATTTGTGCAAGCAAATCCATCCCTTGATGCTCTCTTTTCTCCTCCCTGCATTCTACAGTTGGTTTCTTCCGTCAACATTAAGTTGTAAGCTTTTGCCTCTTCTTGCTAAAAACAGGTATGTTATTCTGTTGAGTGCAGTGTGCAAAGGTGGTACAATATTTATTGTAGTAACCAACAATAGATGGAATGTTTGTCTCATTGGATGCTGCTCTACTAATCCTATCAATATATATCAACAAAGATAAATACCTGTGTTAAACCAAAGTTTCCACAGAAGAGATCCCGAGAAGCAATTTGAAGGGTGGAAGCTTGCAGCAGCTCTCCATGTAAAACTTTTCAACAGGTCCCATAGCTGTGCCTTTAAGAGGCATTTGACAGATGGGCAAGTGATAGGTAGCTTCATAAGAGACGGGGAGCAATCATTGCTTCTTTATCCCAGAGTCCCAGATGTATAACCTGGTATCTTTAGTTCCTGGAATTGGAGGGGTTTATTCAGCCTTCAATCGCTGTATTGTTTTGGGTAGGAGTTCAAAATAGGAGGAATCCTTTTCCACATGTTTGTTCCTGTTATTATCTTTTGACTGTAGGTGGCACTGCAGAGTGATCTTGTTTTCTTTTTTCTTTTTACAGCTAGTCAAAATGGTTATGAGCTTTTAAATATATTTCTTAGCAAAGTAAAACACTTACCAATTAGGGTTCAGGACAGAGAGATCTAATATGGATTAACCAATAAATTCTTTTGCAAAAAGAGAGAGTGTTTGTGTGTTATTTGGGATATATGCAACCATTTTCCTGGGAAAACATTCACTTTCATAAAGAAATTGAAATTAAGTAGGCAAAGGGTTGTTGAAAGTTAATTTCAAATGCTGGACCCATAACCACAGTGATATATTGAAAGGAACAAATGACAGGCAGCAAGTAATGAAAGTTTACCCCCCTCCAAGGAACAGGTAGTGACTAAGGGCTTAACCACACTTCTCATTCTGCTGCTTCTCACCCCGCCCCACATCCCAGGGGAAACCGCTCTTTAGCATTCAATCAGAGCAAACAGTGATTTGGGTTTTCTCTGGGTTGGTGTTTGCCCTGATTTTTGCCCTGATTTAGGACTAAAGAGCAGGGGTTTTTTGTGAGAAAGGAGTGGGGCAAGTAGAAAACCACTCAGACCCATTCTTCCTAGGCATGGCACAAGTGGAAGTAAGAACAAACCCCACCCCCTCATTGGCCCTGGCTTTGCATTTACAGCAACGTCATGGCTTCTGTTCTCTCCACCCATAAATTTGTTCTGGCTTGTTTTCTTTCGCTGAAAATCTCGGATCAGGTTCCATTTTTAAAAAAAATTAAAGGACATAGCCATTGCTTTTGCAAAAGACAGGAAAGTCATGCATGCATGCATGCATGCTCTGCTAAGAGGCCAGACATGCATGCCAATAGAAATAAGTAGCCTGTTGAATTAACTTGTTTAAGTGCCAGTAGCAAGGCTCGTTCAAGTCTGTAGGATGCATTTCTGAGTTACGGTAAATGTACACAGGGGCTAATGGGAGGAAATCCCACAAACCAGTCCCTATACAGTGGTACATCTGGTTACATACTTAATTTGTTCTGGAGGTCCGTTCTTAACCTAAATCTGTTCTTAACCTGAAACACCACTTTAGCTAATGGGGCCTCCCGCTGCTGCCACGCCGCCGCCACACGATTTCTGTTCTCATCCTGAAGCAAAGTTCTTAACCCAAGGTACTATTTCTGGGTTAGCGGAGTCTGTAATCTGAAGCGTATGTAACCTGAGGTACCACTGTATTTAGAACTTGCTACTAGAAGCCCCTGCCTCCAGCTGCTAGCCTTTTCCTAGTCCTCTCAAAACATGACCATGTTCTAGCTCTTCTGCTGGAGGCAGTATGCCTCTGAATATCAGTTTCTGGGATTCACAAGTGCAAAGAGTGCTCTCATACTCAGGTCCTGCTTGTGGGCTTCTGATGAGCACATCTGGTTGGCCACTGTGAGAACAGGATGCTAGACTAGATGAGCCTTTGGCTCAACCCAGTACCAAGGGATGTTCTTATATGAGTTGCTTTGTTACCCAGTGTGAATATATGATCTATTCCAGATCTGGCTGCTCACAATCTGGGACTTGTTGGAGTTTGGTATGTATCGCAGCAGAGTGCAGAAATGAAAAAATCTGGGAGAACTGCTGGTTGAAAGACTCAAGGAACGTTTGCATTAGGCATGGGAGGTTTCACTCTGGCAAATGCAGCAGAAAAGGGTGGATGTTTCTGTTTCAATTAGGCTAATTGATGACACATCCTGGAATCCTGATCTGCAGATCTCTCACAGCAGGAAAGTGGAACCTGAGAACGAGATGATGGAGCCAGTAGCAGTAGTGGCTCAGTTCCTCAATGGTGATATACCTAAGCATATTGCTTACACTCTCTCTCTCTCTGGGACCTAAGCTCTTGTCTCCATATGGAGCTTGGAGATGGAGCAGAGACAAAGGTAGGGAAGCTTTTTATGTTGGGTTGCACCCCTTTGTGGGTAATCTTTTGGGAGCCTCTTAGCTGTGGTGGGTGGGGCTGAACACAATGTGGGCAGAACCACCCCTTCTCTCTCTCCTTATCTCATATGATGGTGAGCAGAGATCCCAATGACCAACAAAGCCAGCTCATTCTGGTTTCGTCCCCACCCTCTCCCCTTATGATTTCTACAAAGTCAGCAATGAGACTACAAGGAAGAAGCCAACAGCCACTACCACTCCTTGGACTAGTTGTAACTAAGGAGGCAGGCAGGTGGTGGCTAGCAGAGGGGAGACAAAGGCTGGTGGGGCATTGCCCTGTTCACCCTAATGGAGCAGCATTCACTGGCGAGGAAAAAGAAACTTGCCTCTGCTTTGCTCAGTGCTCTGCCTAACACTTGCTCACTCAAACAATTGCTGCAATGCAGCAGTGGTGGCACCAGTATGTGGCACATGATCAGAGCAATGCACGTGCATGCACAATGCCTGCTGGAGTACATGGGCTGGGATGGCTCTCTGCCTATTCAATGATGGTCCATTCCAAGCAGTGCTGTTGGTGAGACACTGGGAGAAGACAACTAGGCAAGACAGCCCAAACCACTTACAGGCACGAATGGCACCAAATCAGGAGAATGGGAATTGGGGGAGGGCAGGAGAGTGTACAGGAGCAGCACCTGAGGACAGGAATTGATACCTTTCACTCCCACCATAGCATCTGCTGCCTCACTCTGCTTAATGATAGGCCTGGCCCTGGACCTGTGCTTAGTTTTGCACATACAGTACAATTGCATTATGCAGGGGTTCGGTTCCAAGGGTTCCACCTATATGCAAAAACATGTATAGTCAAGCATGACCATCCCTAGCCTTCTGGAGATGGTGTGCTAGCAGTCCTTGCAAGGAAAGCTAGGCTTGAAAGCTCTTTTCACACTGGGTAATCCAAGTGGACCTAGTACAAAAAGCTTTTAAGCTCTCTGCCTTGCTTGTCAGGTGAGGCCCACTCAGCACACTAGCTCCAGGAGGCTAGGGATGCTCACAGAGGAACTCAAATGGTGGCATGAGATCTCATGAGAGCTTCCCTTGGTGCACCCCAAGAAAGACAGATTTTCCCCCCAGAGAAAAAAAGAGCTTTTAAGCTCCCCTGCCTTGCTTGCATTTAACTTGCAGAATTTCAGCCAGCTGGCCTTCAACAGGGTGTGGTTGAAATTGTGCAAGTTAAATGTGTGTAAGATGTGGTTGTACTGTACGTACGTATGTACGTATGTATGTATGTGTATTGTAATTAAACATGAAAGATACAGTTCTTATCTCCCTTCCTTACAGTGGTGTAGCATGGGGGGACACAGGGGCAGTTACCCCAGGTGGGAAATTCTTAGGGGTGCAAAATTTCAACACCCATTGCTGCCTCAATACAACTGTGCTCTTCTGTCACTGGGCTCTTTTGGAAATGGCTTCTCTGTGAGAACCAGGAAGTGACCTCTGCAGACAAGAGAGCAACTCTTCTTTTCTTATCTCTGCAGCTGCGATCTCCTGGGTGACACAGAGGCCATTGCAAAGTTGGAGGCACACCCCTCCTCCATCCGTTCCCCTCCCTCCCACCCCCCTTCATGTGGCCCCGGGCACTGGCAACCCACACTACATTATTGCTTCCTTGCATGTAGAAGGGAGGCAGGAAAATCGTATTTGTGGATGGTGGAAAGCTGGGTGTAAGGGCCAAAAGTGGGAACTTCACCATATGGCTGGTTCTTGTCCTGAGGTTCAGACCTTGAGATAGAAGGTGGGGCTTGGGAGTTCAGGGGTGGTGTCTTAGAGATTAGGGAATGGAGTCCACTGAAGGCACCTAAGTCATTAGGAGCGCAGAGCCTGGTGGAAGGTAATGGACTGATAGGCAAAAAGCTCAAGACAGCAGTTCCATTCACACACAAACTTTCTGGCAGCCTAAGCTTCAAAACAGTGGCAAATGGATCGGTCCAGGGCAAAATTGCTTACTTACAGCACAATACTTACTGGCTACAATGGCTATGTTCTATGTCCAAGGCAAACTGAAAGCTATTTCCTGGAAAGAGAATAGTGCTCAGGTCCTGCTTGTGGACTTCTCAGAGGTTGGCCATTGTAAGAACAAAATCCTGGATTAGATGGGTATTTTGTTTAATCCAGCAGATTGTTCTTATGTTCAGACCTAGCCATGTCTGCTCAGAAGCAAGCTCTATTGCATTCAGTGGTGCTTACTCCCAGGTAAGGGGTTAGGAATCCATTTAAATGATTGGCTAATCAAGAAAGTTTAAACAGCTGCAGAAGGCCTGTCATCACAAAGAGGTCTTCAAGAGACACCTGGAAGTCAATGGTGAAGATTCCTGCTGAATTTCTACTTGAAGAGGAGCAAACTGTGTGTGACCAGTGACCTGAAATACCCAACTTCTAGTTGAAACCAGTCAGGTCTTTGTAACAGAAGAAGGGACAGTTACCGGTACTCTCTCTGGGAAACAGTCCTTGCCCTCCAACCCCAAACAAAGCGAGGTAACTTTTACATTTAATGCAATCGGCTTGCAAGCCTAGAACGTGTGCAGAATACATGCTTCCTCGGAAGTAATCGCTCCTTGATTTTTGCTGGCATTTACTTCCTCGAGTCCTCGAGCATACAGAGGGCTGCACTGCAGCCACGCGTTTACTCAGGAGTAAGCTGCACTGAGTTAAGTGTTACTTAAGAAAACAAAAAAGTGTGCATAGTACAGTATTGCAAGCGAGACCTTGTTGTTTGCCTTGATTCTCGCTGGCGCATTGTCTGGAGAGGCATCTTTGCACCTCAAGCGCGTTTCCCACCCGAATCTCCGCGCGCGCGCGCATATACTACACAATTTCTCATTCATGTTCTTTCTCCTGGTTTGTATTTTTGAATATGATGTAATATTACTCCCCACAGCACCAGTACACTTCTCAGATAAATAAGAGGGTGTCGTCCCCCCCTTATCTGTTGTCGGAGAGGGGACACTGGGGTCGAAATGGTCAATGGAGAAGCCGTGTGTGTGTGTGTGTGTGTGTGTGTGTGTGTGTGATGCCTTTTGGAACGAATCCGGAAGCTTTTGGAGTGTGGGGGGAATTGACAGCCTGACCATTTCCAGCCTCCGCCGAAAGCTAATCAAGCCCCCCACTGTTTCTTTAATTTCCTTTATGTTCGCCCTTTTGTATTGCATAGGTGCGCCATCTGAGGGTGGTGGGAGAGAGAGAGAGAGAGAGAGAGAGAGAGAGAGAGAGAGAGAGAGAGAGAGAACCTCCCCTCCTCCTTCCCCAGCAAGCCGTTCTCCTCTCTGCAAAAGGACACTAGTACCCGAGCCCAGCATCATTTAAGGAGTACTCGGCAGGGTAATGGCCGAGATTTCTGAATCCCCTTTCCGTCCCACTCAAAGCCCTTCCAAGAGCAGACAGAGGCAAAGTCGCCTGCGAAAGGGGGGGGGGGGAAGGCTCCGATTCTTTGTTGCGGGGGGGGGGGGGGAAGGGAGAATTACCTTGTAATTCCTCGCTAGCTCCAGCAACATCCTACAGATGGTTTACAAATGCAGACATCTCGCCCTCGCCCTCCCGAGCGAAAGGGGCGATTGCCTCCCCACCTTCCCATCAATGCAGGGCTTGAACCTTGTCAATTCAACTCAAGGGTCTGTGGATTGCTCCCTGGAAGAAATGGTGGCGTGAAACTGGCACGCTTCCCCGGCGCCCCCCTTACTTCTTAAAGGTGGTGATGAGGAAGAGATTTTGCAGGGAATTTTATTCTCATCAAATCAAGCTAATGCAAGCTGGATTGGAGGGTTTTCCTTCCCCGCACGATGCGGAAAGCGCTGGGAAGTTAACGAACCTTTCAGCGGCCCATCCAGACTTGAGTCCCCCTCCTCAATCTTCCCAACCCCCAGTATTTAGTGTTTGTTTTAAAGGTAAGAGACCATTAAAACAAAATCCCCAGCGATGTAGCGGTGATTAATCACCTGGAACTTAAAAGAATAATTCCCTGGGGAGCTTCAGCTGTTAATCCTGAAAAGCTTGATCCAAGGTAGGCATAAAAAAAAAAAAAAAGACCGAGGAAGAAGAGAAGGGAGGGTGGAAAAGGGGGAGAGAGAAAGAGATAGCCACTTCTCTCCCCAAGCTACGGTGTGAGTTGGTTTAGCCCAGCTGCAGCAGCTGGGAGGAGAGAGAAAAAAAGCTCTCTGTGCATTCGGATCTTTTTTTTCTTTATGAGCAAATATATATGTATGTATATATGTATATAAGATTAAATAAGCGCCATCCTGACCCCCCCTTTAAAAGAAGCCTCCCTTTCCTCCTATCCTAATTATCCCATTGAGCAAAGGAAGGGGGGGTTAAGACGAAAATTTCAAACCAATCACCCAGCTCTCTCTTCTCCTCCCCCCCCTTTCCTCCTCTTCCACCTCCTCCTCCTCCTCCTCCCCGTCTTCCCTCCTCCTCCAAGCAAATCAACCCCCCAACCCCTCTTTGACATGCAACCCTCTTTCGGTTGGGACAAGCCGGCATGCCACTGCAGCTTTAAACGGAATTGGGGGAAATTGGGGATTTTTGCTCTCATGACGGTGGAGGTGAGCTACTGGAGCCGGATTCTTCTGCTTTCGGTGGGGGTTTTGGCAACATCAGCCGCCGGTAAGTGGGGCCAGAGGAGGGTGGCTAAGTTTGGGAAGACCTTTCGAGGTGTGGGTGGCGGGTGACTTTGGGCTGAGGCTGGGGGTTCCCCCCAGTCCATGGAGCCACCTAAATTCTCATGCATTTTTCGGCTGTGTGTGTCGGGGCGGAGGGGGGGGGGTAATCTCTGTGCTTAAGGAAAGCCTTCCTAGGATCTCTGCTTTGCAGTTGTTGTTTTTACAGCAGGATGTTAAAGTTTGCAGGGATCTGGTTGTGAGAGCAACGCTGTTCCAAGGGAGATTGCTTTTGGGGGTGGGCGGGTGGGTGAGATGGGACGGAAATGGGCAACTCCTCTTTTCAGAATGTCAAATAAGCCTACAACCCCCCCCCCTTGCAAAGCAGGGTGATAGCTCCATCAAGGTGGGAAATTGAACATGTTTCATGGCTTTTTCCACCCGCCACCCCTCTTGATGATCCCTCGCCAAATGTTGTGTCTGTAAACCTGTAGTTCTTGAATGATGATAGAACCACTTTGTGGTTCTATCACACCTCCTCTCCCCACATTATAAGGACAGAAGGGTTAAGGATGGGCTCCTTCCTATTTTGGCCCTGGCATTTTTGATAACCCAGTCTACCAGAAGAGGTAAAAGAGAAGTCTGATATCACAAATGCCCCCCTTTTCCATCCTAGCCCCTGACTGCTTCTCCTGTAAGTGCCCTTGCTGCAGAAACCAAGCAAAGAAATCTATTGCTGAAGTTTCATTTCTTGATGGAGTGGGATTGAGGGAAGGAAGAAGTGGTGGTCAGTTTTCTTCCCTAAGAGGGCTTTCCTAAAATTTTCTGTTACTGTCTGGAATAATGAGGATGTCTTCATAGATGGCTGCTTTTGGCACTCTTCCCTACCAGAATCATGAAGGTATTCCTCCCTTCTCTCCCCCCACCCCTACTTTTTAAAGTGGTGGGCCACAATCCTAAACATACCTACAAGGGTGTAAACTCCACTGAACATAATGAGGATTACTTCTGCAGAAAGAAAAAATAACAGCGTAGGATAGATTTATATGGTTGGTCAACTTTGTGGTTGTAATTGAAATTCAGCACCGAGGTCTTTCCATAGGGAGAGTCTCTCCAAGAGGACATTGGCTGACAATTAACTGTTTGTCTGAGAGCATCTTTTGGAAAGTCGTATATGGATGGGGGTTGAGATGGAAGGGGTGCGGAGAGAGTCAACTAACTGGGTACGGGTAGAATATTCCTTTTCACTTGCTGCAGGCACTTTTCTTCTTTGCAAAACCTTTGTGGGTCTGTGATGGCGAAAGGGAGGAAAGCAGTCAGATCTGGTTTATCCTACAAGTGGGACACTGGTTAGCCATGGCCGATGGATTGTCATATGGGTCTACTATTCTCCTCCCTTGATCTCCATTGTTTTTTCGCCCTGGCTAATTCCAGTTTTAACTTCTGTGATCACTTGATGTTCCCAATTTTGCCTATTCATGTGCCTTTTTAATTTATTTATAAATGGATGCTTGCTTTGAAGTCAAACAATACTTTGGATTGTGTCCAGAGGTACAGTCTGTACTACTATCTCTTGGTTCTCCCTTATGCTCTCCTGCCACCTCCTCAGTCCGTGGTCTCCGTGGACTTCAGTGAGTTTCAGTTGGTTCCTTAAATCCACACCTATTGAATCCACCTGTCTGGTTTTTTAAAAAAGAAAAAAATACCTAATCTAGATCTTAGGAAGAAAAATGATATTCCTTCCCCAAGGGAACAAGTTATTACTGCCTAAATAGATATATAAATGAATGCAGCGATTATTTCATGCTTGCTTCCTTGCTCCTTTGTTGCACAGATGTTGCTGTTGCCATCAAACTGTTGGCATTTTTCAAGGCTGCGGTGTGATGCTGGCTGGTTACTCAAAGGATTAGGCACTATAATGGAGCAAAATTGGAACCTCACTGGTTCTTTTTCCATGGAAAAAGGTGCTTTATTAGAGAGTAATGACCAGGAGTGCCCAAAGTGTGGCACTACAGTTGTGTGAATAAAACTACCAGGAAGTAGTTGTAGCCTGTATTAAATAGATAAATTCAGTTGTGTATCTAAACCCACCCACCTTACTAGTGTTTCGTTAACCTTCTTCTAATTATTGAAACCTGTCAATATTTTGAATTGCTTTTGGAGTTTTGTAAATGAGAATTACAAAAAAAGGGGCAAATACACCAATTCTCTCTGCAGATGTTGATGGCTGGAGGTGATAATGAGTACAGCCAAATCCTGAGATGCACAGAGAGCTTATTCTATGTAAGATTACTTCTGATTTGGATTGTCTGTCAAAATAGCTTGCTTCTTTTGCATAAAGATATTTTGGAATAAAGCATTTAAGGGGAAAAAATACAGTAACAAGCTGTAAGAAGGGACAGGTTTTTTTAGGGTTGAAATTTGTCATTTTAACCTAATACTCTGCTCTAAAACAGGATATTCTATACCTAATATACTTGTGTCTTTACTTGCAAATCAATACAGGGGGAAATTAATCCACTGCTTCCAATGATAACATATTTCATTGCTGAACTGTTTCTGACAGGTTGTAGTCCACAGGAAACTGCATTTATTAACTTATCCTGATATCACAACAACCCTGTGAAGTAGGCTAGACTGAGAGTATAGCAACTCAACCAGAGTCACCCAGGGAATTTCATACCTGAGTATGGATTTGAACCCAACTCTTGATGGTTCTTATCCAAACATTCTGTCCGTTGCACCAGGCTACCTCTCTCAACCCAAGGATACCTGGAAGGCTGGTGAGTTGCATATGGCTTTGTGGACTTCAAAAGCATGGGGCCATGCTCTCCCACCATATACATTCATCCCTTCAGGGTGGTGGGAATGTTACTAGTTTCTATAAAGGTCACTTGCTGGATTCTACTACTTGGTCATGCTACAGAGCAATGGAGTAACTGAACTTTGGGATATGCAGATACGGAAAGATTTACTTCTCAAACCAAGATGTATTGGGCCAGTGGCACATCTAGTCTAGCATCCTATTCTCACAGTGGCCAGCAAGGTGACTCTGGGTAACCTGCAGACCAGGACCTGGTTGAAAGGGTGAGGGAAAACCTGCCTAATGTAATTCTTCCAGAAGCCCCTAATGCCTAATATACCACCATAGAATTGCAGAGCTGGAAGGAACCCTAAGGATCATCAAGTCCAACCCCGTGTAATTGCAGAAATATGAGCTGTCCCATACGGGGATTGAACCTGCAGCTTTAGCACTATCAGCACTGCACTCTAACCAACTGAGCTATCCAGGCTGGATTGTATTCTTACATGTTTCTATTAGCCTTTCAGATTGTAGGACCATTTGAAATTTTGTTATGTCTTCTAATTGTTAATGAAATATCTTACATAAACTTCCTGATGCTGTGAGCCACTTTGAGCGTGGTTTACCATGGAAAAGCAAGATACAAGTAAACAATGATGGTGGGTATTTTGTTAGTCTCATCATAATTCTTTTCAGCCGTTACTCATGAATTCTGCTTTTCCCATACAGACCGTTGTCATGTGTTGTGGCTTTGAAATGGGTATTTTGTTTTTGTTTTTATCAAATTATGCAAATAATATGCTGGTTTCAATCTGTGCATAAGGGATATGAGAGAGCTGACTGATTGGGGAAACGTGTCTCTAGTCTGATACATCTTAGATCCATGCATGATTGAAACAAATTATTTACATGATTCAGGGATAAATCTGAAGTAGAAAGGAGGAGTCAAGAAAAGAGCTCCTGAATAATTAGGGGTGTAGTAGTCATCTTTCTTACCAGTTGTCTAAAATCATCATTTGGCCACAACACAGTTGGTGATGAGACCAGAATTTGCAGAGATCCTGATCGCAGGTCCTGTTGTTTCAGTTTTAACAACTGCTTGATAGTTTAACAGCACATTGAATATAAGCAAGCAGGACCAACTATGGGGTGGTGGTGAAGCATTTGGCCTGGACATCAAGTGCAAAGGGAATGACAATGAAACAGCCAAATTTGTACTTTGTATGTGTGTGCCTGTGCCTGTGCCTGTGTGTGTTTAATTGTAGTTTTCATTTGATTCTCTGTTGTTTTTCTTTTGTGTTACCTGTTTTTGTGCTGTTGAATTTTTTAAAAATATATTTTTTAAAAAAATTCACTTCTTGATCTTTTGGCATTCGATAAGCTTACCGCCTTTCATTTACTTGTATCTGGCCAAAATGTGGCACACTCTCTCAGTTTAGAGCAGCAATTTTAAGCAAATAAGAGATGTGATTTGGAGATAGATCAATATGCTAACCAATGCAGATTTTGTCATATTAAAAGAGGTCAATTAATATTTATGAGCATTTTAAAATACATCCATTCTGATGGCACAAGATTAGACCATGATGATTGTGTCCTCTCTGATCAGCTGATTATATAAACCAGTGGTTCCCAATTAGCTAATTACTGAGGACCCCCTATTTTTCAAAAGCTAAGCCACAGACCCCATACTTTTGAAAATTTTGATAACTCTATGGTAGTTACCTGAGCAAAGCAGTTTTCTGAAGAAAATGTGGGGTGGTCCCTAAAAAGCAAAGGATTTTAAGTATACAGTGGTACCTTGGTTTGCAAACAGTCTGATTTGCATATGTTTTGGTTCGCAAACACATCAGACCCTGAAGTGCGTGTCCTGGTTTGTAAACTTTTTTTGGATTACAACCCATTTTTTTGGATTATGAACAAAAAAATTGGAGGCCCCATTGGCGAAAGCGCGCCTTGGGTTACAACCTGTTTTGGTTTACAAACGGACCTCCAGAATGGATTATGGTTGTAAACCAAGGTAAACGGTAAAGGGACCCCTGACCATTAGGTCCAGTCATGACCAACTCTGGGGTTGCGGCGCTCATCTTGCTTTATTGGCTGAGGGAGCTGGCGTACAGCTTCCGGGTCATGTGGCCAGCATGACTAAGCTGCTTCTGGCGAACCAGAGCAGCGCACGGAAACACTGTTTACCTTCCTGTGTCCCTAACTTGCAAGTGTTCTATATGCAGAAGTCTTTTTATATGAAAGAGTATTCAGACATGCTATTCCTTACTTGTAATCTAAGATGGTATATCTTAGCAAAACTTTAGAAACATATGGTTCTGCTAACTGAGGGATCTTGCACCTTGAAGTCATAAGTGATGGCTTCATCAGGGCTTGATAAAATATTGCTGAAAACTGGGTAGAAAACAGCTGGAATTTTGTAATGTTCGTATTATTATTATTAGTCTGCTCAAAGTGGCTCACGACATCAGGAAGTTTATGCAAAATATTTCACTAACAATTAGAAGACATAACAAAATTTAGATTGTCCAACAAACTGAAAGGCTAATAGAAACATACCATAAATATAAGAATATAACCCAGCCTGGATTGCTCAGTTGGTTAGAGTGTTGTGCTGATAATGCTAAGGTTGCAGGTTCAGTCCCCATATGGGTCAGCTGCATATTCCTGCAATACACGGTTTTGGACTAGATGATCCTCAGGGTTCCTTCCAGCTCTACAATTCTGAGGCCTCTTCCATCCCCCAGCTGAGCAGTTCAGCAAAGCCCCAGTGCTCCTCAACTCACACGTGAGCCTTGAGAGGCATCAGGACTCGCTCACTGTGTAGGGCTGGGCCATGTTTTTCTGCTGCTTCTTCCTTCCCTAAGGAAGACCTGCCCTAGGGGAGGAAGAAGCAGCCGAAATAAATTCCAGTCATTATGATATATCAGCATATACCAGCATTTAGCTGCTGATATATCACGATGTTGAAACGAAAGTGTCACCCAGCCCGAGCACTAAACTAAATCATCAGAGGGTGAGCTGTTGTGCTAATCATTGTGGCAATTCGCTTAGCTATTTCCCCTGTTGGGAACATGAAGCCCAAACTCATGAGGCAAGATTCAATGAAAACCCTACCTACAAGTACTGGTAGAGTGCTCAAAGCTTGATAGTTGTTGAAAGCAGTTAAAGTTCTTTTCAGTTAAAAAGTAGAGAGCAAGGGGAAGGAATCAGTTACTTTTTTTTTAACTATAAGCATGTGAGCTGTTTGCAATCTCTTTCCCCACCCCTCCAATCACAAGAGCGAGTCTTAAGAAACTGCACCATAGGTTTACTCCCAATCCCAGCTCACTTGCCATCCAGCAACTCTTTCACAAGTTTTCCCCCTGCCAGCAAGCAGGCACTGTTCATGAGCAGTGGCAGGATGATCTGTGGAAGGCTTTCACTGTGCAATTAACAAGGTAAGTGAGTCCCAGGCAGGGGATGGTGCTGGGGACCCCTCTGGCACCATCCCCTGCCAGGGACCCCCACTGGTCCCCAGACCCCTAACTGGGAACCGCTGATATAAACAAACTACTGCAAGAGATTTTATGATGCTTAGAGGCCTTAAAAGCTGGACTTGGAGTTGGTGTTGGCTGTAATCAAGTCTAATCTTCAGCTTCAAATGAAAGTGGGAAACCTTGGTACAATCATGCCTTGGTTCCCAAACCCCTTGCAAGTCGAACGTTTTGGCTCCCAAACGCCGCAAACCCAGAAGTGAGTGTTCTGGTTTGTGAAAGTTCTTTGGAACCCGAACATCCAACACAGCTTACACAGCTTCCGATTGGCTGCAGGAGCTTCCTTGGTTTCTGAACATTTTGGAAGTTGAACGGACTTCCAAAATGGATTCCGTTCGACCTCCGAGGTACCACTGTATTAACATTTACTTCAATGCGGGGTAAGGCCCGAGGCCCAGTCTTAATACCCTGCCTCGTACAGATAAGGAAGAGAGGTAATGTTCTTGAGGGAGGAAGTTAAAAGTGGTGGAGGAATATGAAGTCTGCTTTAAAGTGAAATACGTGCCTCTGTTTCTCAGGGCAGGATTCAAGGGAAGAAGTTCAGGGTCCCCAATCAGCAGAATGAGCCTCCTCAAATGCATTGCACATGACCATCTAAAGAGGGAGGCCATTAGACCACTGAAGGTCTAAAATGGCCTAACTGAGCCACTTCATTGCAACAGTGAATGCAGCTTCTTCTGTCTCTAAAGGAAAGAACTATTTCTTCATATAAATAGCCAAGGTACCTTTTGAAAATAGTCAGTGTAAATATATTTCCTTTTTTAACCTGGTATTTCTACCAGCAGTGATTCTGTGATCTGATTTCTTCCTCAGGTTTCTGATTTATTGTGCTCGGTGTCCTCTTTGACATGTAGGGCAACACGATTGCCGGCATGACCTACTCTCTTTTATGTAGAGATTTTATATCCAGAGATAACTGCATTGCATTGATTATCACCATTCCACCAGGCATCTTACATTCCCACTATATCAGCGGGTGCTCTTAAGTCACCCATCTTGGCTTTGAAGATTCTGGTATGAAATGTGCTTCCCCTTTCATCTGGAATCTTCCGTTCCTTTTGCTCTCCTTCCCGCCACCTGCTCTTTTCTCAAGGGTAGGGGTCAGCTACTGCAGGCCCCTGTCAGTGCACCTCCATTATCTCCTCACTGCCCACCCAGAGGTGGATGAAATAAAAGAAAAGTAAAAAGTAAAAAGGCTGTGGTGCTTGCGGCAATAGGATCTGGCAGCAGCTGTTTGGATCGGGTGGGGTTGCAGCCCTGGCCTTCTGTTTCTTATTCCAGGCTTCACCAACCATGTGCCCTCCAGATGTTTTGGAGTAGAACTCCCACCACCCCGGCCAACACAGTTGATAAGAGTTGTCCCAAACATCTGTAGGGCACCAGGTTGGTGAAGACTCCATTCTCAAAACTGTTTGCTGAGGGAACCTGATTGCTGACCACAGTTTCTAAGACTTCAGAGCACTCCAGCATCAGCACGCAGCTACCAGGACACTGTGAGATATTAAAATGGCCGCTAAGCTATTGCTGCCACCAAATTAGCTTAGGAGGTGTTTCACCTTTGGCCAAGGGCCCCCTCAGGCCTGGATGGATTTAGGGACTGGTATGACCAGGAAATCAGCCCTGAGTGCTCACTGGAAGGACAGATCCTGAAACTGAGGCTCCAATACTTTGGCCACCTCATGAGAAGAGAAGACTCCCTGGAAAAGACCCTGATGTTGGGAAAGATGGAGGGCACAAGGAGAAGGGGCAACAGAGGATGAGATGGTTGGACAGTGTTCTCAAAGCTACCAGCATGAGATTTACCGAACTGCAGGAGGCAGTGGAAGACAGGAATGCCTGGCGTGCTCTGGTCCATGGGGTCACGAAGAGTCGGACACAACTAAACGACTAAACAATGACCAGGCTAGGAAGGATGAGTGTTCATCCCAGTGGAGGTCATCCCCAAATAGTCTCCTTATGAGGAAATGGTGGGTGGAAAACCATTCTTCTTATGTTGGGATAGAAAAGAGATTCCCTAAGACCTAATAGGTGACCCTGGTTTTTGTTTGTTTGTGTCTGTGTTTAAAAATGGGCCATAGTTCAGTTGGTAAAGCAGCTACTTTGAAAGTAAGAGGTTCCTTGGTATCTCCCGTTAAAAGTTTCAGCTGATTACAATCAATTATTATTGCTTCATTTTTTTAAAAAAAGAATATTCAAAATGGCTGATAAGAAAAACATGACTGATTGACCACTGTGAAAGACTTTTTCCTGAAATCTTTCAAAGCTACCACCAGTATACCATACTGGGATGGGCCAATGTTCTGACTTGGTAAAAGAGACAGAAATACTTTTGGAAACCAAATAAATACATTTGGAGTGATGGGGAAGGTATGAGACAGTTTCATATGGTCTGCATGTGACTAGGCTCACTTACTAGAACCATCTTGTGCTAGAACTAATGAACATTTCTGTTCCTTTGGTGTTGTGATTTTATTTTATTCCTACTCCTTGCTTATACTCTGAATTAGTTCACTTAATCTGTGATAAGGTTGTGGGTGCAGTGTCCTACTCTTGTTAGACTGGGGTTAGACAGGCTGATCTTCCCATTAATTCCAGTGCTAAGATTAGAATCTGGGAGTGGAAAAGAAGTATACAGATGTCCCAATTGCTGAATGCTAAGATTGAGAGGGGAAAGAAAGCCAACTGAGGTTCAGATCCATCTGAACTTGCCTCTTGGTAGACTGTAAAAGCATGAGAATTGCCTCAATAGCTTTTCTAGTCCAGCATTTTGTTTCTAAGAGGTAGCATACATTTGCCTCTTTGGGGTTATAAGCAAGATGTGAAGGTGATAGCATTCTCTCATTATTTGTGCCCAGAGTATGAGATGTAGGTGTTCTACCTCTGCATTTGAAGGCTTAACTTTGCTTCAATGGCCAATGGCAATGGATAGGTTATCCTCCACAAAGCAGTTCAATCTTTTAAGGAAGCGATCTATTACAACACCCTGTGGTATCACAACAGTGTTATGCCCTGGGTTAATTCCGTGTGTGTCAGGTACCATTTTAGTTTAAGAAACAGTGCAGCTCAAGAGCATCTCAAAAAGGGCTGTGGTGGAACCTGCTGTTCTAAATTGGGATTTGGGAAATGTCGAGGAAAGTCTTCCCTGGCCTTTCCAATCCCCACCCCAGTACACAGCAAGTAAACACTGAGAGTTTGGGGATAAATAAATCTGTTCCACAGAAAGTTGTAGTGAAGATATACACAGTTTAATTTCCAAACCATGCCCCTACAGTTTATTTTATATCTCTGTGTTGAAATAAGGGGACTCTTCCCCCCCACCCCACCCCCAAGCTCAGATTTGGGAATTCATTGTCACATTAGTACCACAAAGGCTGGATTATTAATATTTTAAATAATAGCAGAAATAGCAATAGCAGTGACAAATGCCACTGTCCAAACAGCATACCTTGGTATTTGATTCTTCTGGTGGTCAGGCTCACACATCCTGGTGTTTCAGCAGTACAAACCTTGTCAAGGGACACCCTGGTCTCAGGATTGTTCAGTCTGCCTGCTGAGCTTTTTCTGCAGAGCCACTGATGGGAAGGAAGGAAGGCGAGAGGTAACCTTGTGTTGCCGTCTTCCAGTTGTCTGGGAGGTTCTGTCAGAAGGAGACACATATCAAAATGGGTGCATGGAATATGATCCAGGCACTCTGCCATGGGATCTCGGTCATTCATGTTCACTGTCAGGTTGATTCACTGTTGAGAGTATCACTAAGCAATTTGCCAGGATGATTTCCCCCTCTTCTCTTCTCTCCCCCTGTCTTGCATCGAGCTCTTTCTTACAATCATTGGTTTAGACGCTCTAAAGGAGCCTGACATTTGATGGGGCTCCTCCTCAGCCATTATTTATCAATTAATTAAAACAATTGATTAAATGGCTAATTAAAAGAGCCAGTGTTGTATAGTTCTCAGCCATGAAATTCTCTGAGTGACCTTGAGCTGGTCACTTTCTAGTCTACCTCACAGAGTTGCTGTGAAAGATAAAATAGGGGAGGCAGGAGAGCCACGTACATCACACTGAACTCGGAGGAAAAGTGGGGTGCAACCGTAATGATTGATAAATCATGACAAGTTTTGACAATCTATCTCTTAAGCACAGGAGGGCTCATATTCAGGGTTTCTGTTCAGCCATGCTCTTTCAAGATACAGTGGTACCTCACATTAAGGACTTAATTCGTTCTGGAGGTCTGTTCTTAACCTGAAACTGTTCTTAACCTGAGGTACCACTTTAGCTAATGGGGCCTCCCACTGCTGCCATGCTGCTGCTGCACGATTTCTGTTCTCATTCTGAAGCAAAGTTCTTAACCCGAGGTACTATTTCTGGGTTAGCGGAGTCTGTAACCTGAAGTGTCTGTAACCCGAGGTAGCACTGTAATTGAAATAGAGAGAGCCAATGTGGTGCCTTCCAGAGGTTGTTAGACTACGTCTCTCATCAATCATGGCTATTGGCTTTCCAGCTGGAGCTGATGGGAATTGAAGTCCACAAACATATTGAGAATGCCACATTTGCTATACCTGCTAGACCAGGCATCCCCCAACCTTCAGCCCTCCAGATGTTTTGGACTACAATTCCCACCATCCCTGACCTGGTCCTGTTAGCTAGGGATCATGGGAGTTGTAGGCCAAAACATCTGGAGGGCTGCAGTTTGGGGATGGCTGTGCTAGACTGCAAAGAGTTCAATCAAGGCATTCCACCCTCCACTTCTTTTCTTTCCCATCTGATGCTCAGCATTCTGTAGATTGGTTTTTTGTTAGTTTGTTGTGGTTTGTTTGTAGACTTAAACAGACCTTTACTTCAGCAGACCTTGAAGTCCCCCTGAGTATGCTGGTGCTTCTTGTTCCGGAGTTACTCTGTTTTGGGTTCACATTCTGTTGACACTCACCACCTGAGTTTGCAGTTAGAAGGAATGATAAGTGGGTGAGAAATTGGATCTTCAAAGGCGTGGTGGTTTCAGAGAAGAATAAAATATAAATGGAAGCCAGTTCTTCCAGCCTGTCCTGCAGTCACACTCCAGTCTGAAAAGTAATGGAGCTCTGGGTGGAGCTGTGCAAATGAAAGGTCAGGGCTATGCAAATCTCATGTGTTATATTTCTTAGCTCTTAAGGTGTTGTTGTTGGGGTTTTGTTGGGTTTTATTCCCTATACTGGAGAACCTTGAAGGAAAGTGATTTTTCACAGTCTTATTTTGTGTCGCATAAGACAGTACAGGAAAAGAATACCTTTTTCTAAATGTTGTGCCAAAATTGATCCAAAAATGGATGTCCTCTCTTGAGGAAGTTTTGCAACTCCATAAAGGTAAAGGGATCCCTGACCATTAGGTCCAGTCATGACCGACTCTGGGGTTGCGGCGCTCATCTCGCTTTATTGGCCGAGGGAGCCGGCGTACAGCTTCTGGGTCATGTGGCCAGCATGACTAAGCCACTTCTGGTGAACCAGAGCAGCACAAAGAAATGCCATTTACCTTCCTGCTAGAGCGATACCTATTTATCTACTTGCACTTTGAGGTGTTTTCGAACTGCTAGGTTGGCAGGAGCAGGGACCGAGCAACGGGAGCTCACCCTGTTGCAGGGATTCGAACCGCTGACCTTCTGATTAGCAAGTCCTAGGCTCTGTGGTTTAACCCACAGCGCCACCCGCGTCCCTTTGCAACTCCATACCCAGCACTAAATGAAAAGTATCTGTATTTAAAGATTTGTACAAAGTCTTAGGTGTGTGATAATGCCAGCCAAGCCATTGTTTCATGCATCACAGCACAGAGCATCTGTTGAATTGCCGTGTCTCTTAAAAGGCTTTCTAGAAAACATGATAGTAATGCCTCCCCTGCCCTCTGCAAGACCCTTTGTCACACCTTTGCTTAAATCAGCCATTTATATCCAGGCAGGGAGAAGAGGGTTCCTTGGCTGAAATTAAAGCCTAGGCTGCTACTCTTGACTGAACATAGCTTGTGCGCCTTTAAAAACTGTCAGTTCAAGGGCAGTTCTGGGGGGGGGGGGGAAGATTCCTATTACTTCAGTTGTTTCCTGAGAAAATCTTTACCAGCTGAAGTCATGTTAAAGACACAGAAGATTGTGCTGGATTCATTGGTGGATGAATTATGGTCTTGGGCTGATTTCTTACAGCTTTCATAGCCAGCACCCACAAACAGAGGTTTAGGGGGCTGGGGTCACAAAGTGGAATGAGTTAGAGGCTTTTGAGCAAATGTGAGAACTCTCAGTCTTGGATCTAAAGAAGTTCACAGCATGTGCAAAGACTGTTTCCTATAGTGAAAAACAGTTGTAACCAGTACCAGAAAACCTGGTCATCTTGTGGTCAGTAAGATTGCATACATACAAATATACCTTCCTCCAGGAGCAAGTGTGCGTTTTTCCATTTTCCCTCCTGCTCTCACTCTTCTATGCTTGGCTCAGATGATAGTGCAGGCATTTACGCTCACCTCCATAAGTCTCTTGGCTATTTTTAGCTCCTCCTAGGTGCTGGACATGTTTCTATTTCAAACATTTATTTGGTGTGATCATTGATATTATTTGAAGCCAGCACATTTCTTAAAAGACTTGAAACATTGCTCTTGATGGAGCAGAGGGAGTTTGGAAGGGTTTTCATGATTGTGGTCTGCACAATTCCGGGGGGGGGGGCAGTTTTGTCTTTCCCACAAAGGCCAGCCAATTGGTCTTCTGAACATCTGACTTCTCCTAGCAACAGGAAAAAGCGGTTGCTCCTGAGCTCGATTCAGTTTGGAAGTTTGTATGTACATCCCAGGTGTGGTGACTGTGGATCTTCAGTGACATCTCTGCTTAAGCGGTGAACAACTTAAGAAGTTCAGGACTTTTCGTTCAAAGGAATAGCAGTGTGAGCAACTCCTACAGAATGTGGATATTAGGACTTGATTTTTGGTGGAAATTCTCAGCTCCTGATGAGGGAACAAGCAATGGGATTTCCTGAGGAGGTTCAGCAGTTCTCTTTTCACCCACCCACCCACAGAGTTTAGATTTTAAAATACCAAACTGGCTTCCTGCTGTGTTGTTGTCTCTTCTGTCTTTGTTGACTAGATAAAACATGATTCTCTCTCCCCCCCCCCCCCAATATCCTTGTAAATACTTGACTAGCACTGGCCATGTAGAAGAGTGCTATGGCTTTTGGACTCTCTGTCTTCAGGGAGTCATTTCCATTGTGATTTGTGTGCTGAATTACCCCTGCTTATTTGCCATGGAATCCCAGTGCAACAACAGTAAATTCTAAGTGATGTTCAAGGGTGCATGTTGAATTTGTGTGGAGCACAGGCTAAGCCTGGTGGGCTTTGTCAGGAGTGGGGAACTGGCTCCAGCCTGTGTGCTGAACGCTTACCTCATCTATCCCATGGGACACATTTAACAGGCTGGTAGGGCCACCCGCCTGCAAATGCCTGACATTGTTCTAATGGGCCTCACTCTCAGTGCTGATCAATGCTGAGTGCAAGGTCCATGTGCTGCATTGGGGAGTTATCCATTAGAAACCCTGGTGCAGCCAATCTCAAGTGGTCAGTCAATGAGTCCTGCTTGGCAAGGAACAATTAGGAATACACTCTAGAGACTTACGACTGATCTTTTCCAGCCATGTCCTTACCTGCCATCACATATGTTGTGATGTCATAAACCAAATTGGAGCTATTGAGGAGCCTAATGGGTCTATTGAGGAGTTTCTGCACCATTGAAATACGTAAACAAAGTGCAGTTTTATACACACTTAATATTCATTGATAGTTACACATTATTGGGAAGATAATGTTGGGCAAGCTTCCTTTCAGAGATGCTTGCTTGCCATGGAAGATCTGATTGAATAACTCTTGAGATGCATCCAAAGCTGAAGTTCAAGTCAGCATGGTCAAGCATCTACAGAGCCCACCTGGGTGCCAACTGACAAGAGTCTCCTAGACATGCTGCAAGGAGGAGGTGGACTCACTGAGAGAGAAGGGCCCATGGAGGGTGACTTGCCGAAAGACCCTTCAAAAGCTGGAGTTCACTCTGTAAATCTCTGTGTAACTTTGTAAGACTCCTGCAAGCACATCTTTGAAGCCATAACAGAGTGTTGAAATAGAAATGGGGGTAGCCCCGGGTCCAGATTCTGCTTAGTGACAAATGGCATTGGTCCAAACCTTTTCTTTCAGCCTGCCTACCATGCAGGATTGCTGTGGTGCTAAAGTTAGGCAGGGGGTGCTAGTAGAATCCCATGTATCCTGTCCTTAATTACTTGGAGGAGGAGGAGGAGGAGGAGGAGGAGGAGGAGGAGGAAGAAGAAGAAGAAGAAGAAGAAGAAGAAGAAGAAGAAGAAGAAGATTAGGAGGAGGAGGAGGAGGAGGAGGAGGAGGAGGAGGAGTTTGGATTTGATATCCCGCTTTATCACTACCCGAAGGAGTCTCAAAGTGGCTAACATTCTCCTTTCCCTTTCTCCCCCACAACAAACACTCTGTGAGGTGAGTGGGGCTGAGAGACTTCAGAGAAGTGTGACTAGCCCAAGGTCACCCAGCAGCTGCATGTGGAGGAGCGGGGACGCGAACCCGGTTCACCAGATTACGAGTCTACTGCTCTTAACCACTACACCACACTGGCTCTCTCTTACTTGGAGAAAGCCTGAAGAAAGTTTTTAATGTTTAGTGTTCTGTTGGGAGCTGCCCAGAGTGGCTGGGGAAACCCAGCCAGATGGGTGGGGTATAAATAATAAAATTATTATTATTATTCCAAATGCAATAAATAAAAACAAGCATCTGCGGGATTAAATTCCAGTGTGGTTTAAATAGCCTAACCCTTAAGCCTTTTCTTCTCATAGCTTTCCAGAAGCATGGACTGATTGCTCCTGGATAGAACAGTGTTTTCTTCTCTGCAATGAAAAATAAATCTCCATGCATTTTAGTTGATGGAGTCATAAATATTCATAACCTGCCACAATAACATGTGACCTGTAGTGTCCTTGACCTCAAAAGTCAGATACGGTTCTCTTATGGCTCTTCTTATTACATAAGAAAGCAGGTTTTAAGTTGGTGCTGTGGATTCTGTTTTAAGAGATGGTGAGTACAGGTGTCAGGCTCTGCAATTGAAATCACTTTCAAGCAGGTGAGTGTTATTTGTAAAAGAGACACTTAATATAACTGACTTAAATGCAAGCGCACACATATTGTAAAGCATCCAGTTTTAGCCTCCCTCCATGCAGGACAACACCACTTGATGGGCTGTCACTTGATGGGCATCCACCAGCCTGTAACTGTCCAGATGTTTTGGACTCCAACTCCCATCAGCCCCAGTTGGAGTCAGAAAGAACTGGAGGGCATCAGGTTGGAGAGGGATGGGCGATTGAAATCTGCAGGAGCTCCTTGTCCATTTACTGTCTCTGGCATTTAGAATTGCTGCTGAGCCTGCTTGTTGTCACATCAACAGGTATGACCCATTTGAATGGCAGGGCCTTCTTTGTGGTGACACCTGGAGTGCAGAACTCCCTCCCCTCGAGTTGCAGCTGTTCCCCACATTGTCATCTTTCTGTCAACAGTTAAAAACATACTCAAGTGTCTGGGGAATGGTGATTGGGAATGATTGCCCATTATTTATTTCTACTGTATACAGCATGGCACATTCTTACTGTTTTTAATATTAGTTTTATATTATGACATTTAAGGATTTTGATTGGAGTGATTTGGTTTGTAGTATGCAACCCTAAGCTGTGGCAGAGAAGGGTGTGGTAAAACTGTAACAAATAAATAACACCCATGTGTGAACCAATCTTGAACCGGGTGGATGTTGTTGTTTAGTCGTTTAGTCGTGTCCGACTCTTCGTGACCCCATGGACCAGAGCACACCAGGCACTTCTGTCTTCCACTGCCTCCCGCAGTTTGGTCAAACTCATGCTGGTAGCTTCGAGAACACTATCCAACCATCTCATCCTCTGTCGTCCCCTATACCGGGTGGATAGGGAGAGCCTAATGACACAGTGTGCTATATTTATTTACTCCAACCGTTCGTTTCTGACAAAATATGAGCATGCTTATATGTGCATGCATACACAAGCAAAACCCTAGTTATGAGAGCAGTCTACTTGTGTGAGCAGTGTAACATCATAAGTAAGAACCAGATGTGTTTGTGTCTCTGCTGTTTTGCCATTCATGTGACTAGAGTGTTTTATGGTTGCTGGTGCATCCTTGGGTCTTTGCTGTCAGAAGCGTTCATGTGTCCTTGCTTTGTACTGGCTGTGCCTGGCTCGAAACAGTTAAGACAGCATGTGAGGATATTGCCTAGCAACAGCACCACTGGTTCCCTCATTATCTCCTCCTCCGTTTCCCATGGATAGCGGTTCCATCAGAGGTATGGGAGAAGGAAGAGGGATGCATTGAGGGAGAGAATTGTGGGAGGCAAGTTATCTAGGAGGAACTTCTGACTGCTTTCCTCTTTTTCTTGCTCACCTCACTCTCTGTCCCTTGGTCATGTACGGTTGCGGTTGGTGAACACAGGGAACTGTCAAATTCCAGTTTGGATCATTGACTCCTCTTGTTCAATATTGTCTGCACTGGCTGGCAGTAGCTCTCCAAGGTCCTAAACAGCATCTTTGTCAGCCCTACCTGGCACCCTCTACATACAAAGCTCTTTCCACTTAGCCCCCTTTCCATTTGATTACAGAGGACTGTGGCACCTAACAGACAGTGTCTGTAAGTGCCTTTGCACCTGCACCTTCCAAATTGTTGGGTGCAGGTGCAAAGTGCTTCCCTTGCTTGAGGCAGCATGAGTAGCAGCACATACATTAAGCTGGATAGGTCTCTTCCTCCCACCCACACCAGGTTTTTGGCCAATGTATTCTATTGCACTAACATAGGTGGTGCTTCTGACATGACAGCTATGGCTCAGTCGGTAGAACATGAGACTCTTAATCTTAAGGTTGGTGGGTTTGAGCTCCACATTGGGCAAAAAGTTTTCTGCATTGCAGGTGGTTGGACTAGATGAGCCTTGCAGACCCTGCAACTCTATGATTCTATGATTGGCATGCAAAATCTTCCTCTCTACAAACTCATATTATCAAGGAAGTGACTTGGCACTTCTTAAGACACTTTTGTGCAAAAGCAAATTTTTATGAGTGTTGGATTTTTTATATGGTTTCTTGAGATGCTGTTTTCGGGTGGGAAAAAGGCAAAGTCTACTTCAATCTCCCTGTAAATTACTGTTTCACAAAGTTCTGGCTGTATTTAAGTATCTTAAATATAGTCATAGTTTTCCAAACACTTATTTGAAACTCAGAAGATGTGATTTTTCTTGAAAGCAACGAGTGTAATTCTTCACTTGAGACAGCAAAAGACTGGGACAAATATTTTATTTATTTCATAAGTGCTCCCCTTCCCCCTTATATGATGACAAACACCAGATTGGCTCGCTAGTAAAAATCAATAAAAAACCTCACAGAAATAAGATACCACAAAATGCAACAACAGCAACAACAACCCACAGATTTACCATAACCACAAGCACTACAATACATCAGGTTGAAAATCTGAAGGGAAGAATCAAATTAATCAAAGACATGCTGAAAAAACTAAGGCTTATCCAATATACATCTTATACCCACCTCCCACAAAAATCCCCAGAAATGTTAAGATCAACTCTTTCTAGCCTGTATGCTGAGCTGGTGCAGCTCACACAAGATTGGAGTCACATGCACTTTAATTTTAGATGTCCTCAAGATATATGTGCCTTTGCCTTCCCCTTTAGGCAGTTGTGAAAAAGGCAGGTGCTAAGGATCATTAGGAAAGGAATTGAAAATAAAACTGCTAGTATCATACCTTTATACAACTCTATGGTGACACCACAGTTGGAATACTGTGTATAGTTCTGGTCACCTCACCTCAAAAAGGATATTTTAGAGTTGGAAAAGGTTCTGAAAAGGACCTTTTCAGATGAAGACATCTAGATGTCTGAAGACACTAGACGACTCGCGGGGTCCCTTCCAACTCTACAATTGTATGATTCTACGGACACTTCTGCAAGCAATTTCCCCATATATAATCCAATTTTGTATGCTGTTTTCACTAACATATGTGAGCGTTTCCCTAGTTTTTGCTTGGCGAAATACACAGGAAAATTCAGTGAAATACAAAAGTCAAAGGACAGCGGCATGTTGGGTCACATTTTGGATGGAATTTAACGTTGAGCTGACACAATTGTTCCATCAGTGCAAGCATTTCTGCTTCCAGGGGGACTGATCTCCCTTCCTCCCCCTGCATACTGTTCCACAGGTTCTCCTGTCCCTCTAACATGGATTTTGGGGAGGTGTGGGGTGTGTGTGGAGAAACTCTCAAGGTTGCAGTGTTCAGTGTTTTTATATAAAGAAAAGGCAAGTAAGAGATGACATGGCAGAAGTTTATAAAAATACCCAACTCCCTCAACCATTCCTCATAAGGCTCAGTGTCCCAAGCTGCCATCATCTTCGTTGCCCTCCTTTGCACATGTTCCAGCTTGTCAATATCCTTCTCAAACTGTGGTGCCCAGAATTGGATACAGTACTCCAGGTGGGGCTTGATCAAGGCTGAATAGAGCAGTACTATTACTTCTCTTGAGCTCGACACTATACTTCTGTTGTGCAGCATACAACATTAGCTCCCCCCCCCCATTGCTGCTGCATCACACTGTTGACTCATGTTAAGCTTGTGGTCTACTAAGACCCCTAAATCCTTTACACGTGTACAGCTGTCAAGACAGGTGTTCCTCAGCCTATTCAAATTCATTTTGTTAATTCTTGCCTAGTTCTCCAATCTGTTAAGGTTATCGTGATTCTATCTTCTGCGGTATTCACTACCCCATCCAGTTTGGTGTCATCTGAAAATTTGATTAGCAACCCCTCAATTCATTTGCCCACATATAAAGATGTTGAACAGCACTAAGCCTGGGACAGAACCCCACATCACTTTGTTCCAGGATGACAAGGGACTATTGGTGAGCACTGTTTGGGTTTGGCCAGTCAACCAACTACAAATCCACCTAACAGCCCACATCTGTGATCCAACTCATTTGTGGTATTCTCTCACTGTCAGACTTATTCATGTGGCTGCCTCCACACATTTAATCTATGTGTGGAGGGGTAGCAGGAGCACAGTTGCTGATCATCATCCCCCAACACCACAAACATGCTGCTGCCATCATCCACACTTCAGGCAAAATGTATCTGTTGTATACATATGGACTTGGCACATCATGGAGAAGCCAGTCAGCAGGAGAGGCTGTGCCCATACAGTACACTGAGCATGTGGGTGTTGGGGCTGGGCCAAAGGAGCACATGACAATCAGGTGTGGGACTAGAATGAATGGTTGCTGTCTTCCCCTCCACATATAGACTAATCATAAGAAGGTGACTGCAGTACCTAGGATGGGGTCAGGGTTGGGCCATTGATGGTAGTCAAAGGTGAGACAAGAAACAGAAGCTGTGGGGCAAGTCAGAAGTCAGGACCAAAGTACCAGTGCACACTAGACCAACCCTGCTGGATCAGGCCACAGGTCCGGTTAGTCCAGCATCCTGTTCTCACAGTGGATAGCAAGATGCTCGAGGTAAGCCTGCAAGCCAGACATGAGCACATAGTAAAAGAGGTGGAGGTGGAGGAAGAAGGCCTTAGAATGTGATCTGAAGGTACATGACGTAGCAGCCTTCCCAAAGACAAGCAGGTCTAGCTCTGGTCAGTGACTGTATGGAAAATCACCCGAGAGCCATGTGAAAGGTTGGCTATACATGTAAAAATAAACTCTCTATTTTCTGAAAAAATGAACTTACTGCTGTGTTAGAATTGCAAGGAACGACCCTGGTGGGGTTGAATGAAGCAGGCTTGGCTGCCTGTCTCTTAGGGTTTAATGTCCTTGTTAAAAATGGACACCTTTCTCTGAATTGATATGATGAGTGTAACGAGAAAAACAAAATCTGCCTTGCGTGTTTTTCTTTCTTTCCGATCACTGTTTGTTCTCGCACAGTGTGAGCTGCTGCTCTGTGGCAAGCCTCATTCCTTTGGTAAATGTTGCTGCTGTGTTGTTTGGAGATGGTGGAGAATGATTGTTACGGGTTGTCAAGGTTTTCCAACAGTCCCAGTTGCTGTAATATGGGAAACGGGTAATTATTACCTGGTGCTTTGCGGTGCTGTCTGATGTGGTGTTAGGAAGGAAGCTAGTTCAGTGGATGGCTTTGGTTTTGTTTTTTTAAAAGAAGCAATTAAATGAGGTTACCACTCTAGCTATACCTTCTATTTATGCAACCTCCTTTTCTTTTCTTTTTTAAAAAAGAATTGAAATTCAACACATTTATGTAATTCAGTGAACTTGGCTTACGATAAACACTGCATGGTAATGTGAAACCCATATCTATACTCATACCATGTGCTGCTACTGCAGCAGCCTGATCTGATGGTGTTTAATGTGTAATTGGGAAAATCCCGTTGACTAACAGAATTGTTTTAGCACTCTTTTACTGTTGATGATCTGTTACTCTGGGCATATTGCTGGATTGGGCAAAGATACTCTGCTGCTGTTTAAGGTAGTGCATATATTTTATGTGAGCCTGCTAGCCTGCAAATGGAAAGACACAAATTCAAATGGGACATTTGGTTCACATGGTTACTATTGTCATGAGACCATTAATATAGATACAGGAATGGGCAAATAGTTTGTTTTTGGTGCATGCCATTTTTTTGCACGTGTTCACTCGATAAGTCTGCTCCATCCCATGTTCCTATTGATCTGCCATTATTATTTTTAATCTGCATGACGATGTCTGAGAGATACAGTTCAGAATTCACAGAAACTGAATTCCCTAGGACCTGTCTTTGGGTAGATACAGATATCTACACCTAAACCTGGTTACTGTTACCTGCAGTGTCTTCTCCCAATCTCCTTCCTGAGTTATAATGGTATTACAGAATGAATAGTTTAATTAATAAGGAGGAAGGGTCAGTCAGTGTTGGCAATTAGTGCTGCTGTGAGGGACATAGAAACTTAATTGGTGGGTATGTTAGGGCCAAGGGTCAAGTGATCCCATCTGCTGCTTAGGGAATAGAGAAGCTAAACATGGGGGCGGGGTTCAGTGCTGGGGTTAAGGTGCTTAGGAATTGAAGGGGGTGTCAGTGGTGTGTGAATAGGGTCCGCATGGGGCCCCCGCATGGGGGCCTTATGGGCAATACGCACTGTGGACCACTGAGCTTTCTCAGCAACTTCCTGGTGTTCATGATGAGATTATCAGAAATAGTGAATCAAGTTTCCCTGAAAGATTATTTGTCCCCAGCTTCTCCAGCAATATACCTCCACAGGTGAATGGTAGGGGTGCTCCAGGGCTCATCCTCCTCTGTTTTCTTGGAGCAATGGTGAAGCTTCATGGTCTTCAACAGGATTCCCACGTGTCTTGAGTGTGTTCTTTGCCCCAGATCATGACTCAGAGTCCTCTACAACAGGTGTGGTTTCCATCACAGAGAAAGGGCTAATCATTTGACTGCTCCCCCCCCAAAGGAAAAAAGATATAGCTAATTGACCAATCAACTATTTTTAATGCATTAGTGTTATGGGCACAACAAAGTTTTGTTTGATATCTATGCTAATCATAACAAATGAGAGAGCTGTTGTGAAACAATTACATTGGATTGTATCCAACTAACTTTTACTCAGAGTTGAAATTAATAGACCTAAGTTAATCACATCCAGTCATTTCATTGGGTCTACTCTTATTAAATATTAGTTCACTGTAATCCACTAATTGTAATGAATTGCTCATTTTTATTTTATTGCATATTTTACAGCACCATCTCTCCACTACTCCCCATAACTCAAGCTAGTTCCCTGTCCCCCTTTTAATCCTCACAATAGGCCCATGGAGTAACTGGCCCTTAGAAGCTTTGTGGCTGTGTGAAGATTTGAACTTGGCTCTCTCGGCTCCTAATCCATTACTTTCCCCACTAGGACAGCCTTGCTTCACCTGGTGCCCTCCAGGTATTTTGCATTGTAACTACCATCAGCTCCAGACAGCATTGGCAGTGATCAATGATGATGGAAGTGGAAGCCCAGGGTTCTGTCCCAGGCAGTGGTCCCTGCCACAGGACAGTGCTTACACACAATCCAGAGACACCAGTTCAAATACCACCAGCACCAGTTCCAAATCTAAGAAGCAGAATCAGGCCAAGCATAGTTCAGGTTCCAGCAAGGCAAGGTCAAACACAGCAGAGTGTAAGTGCAGATAAGCAAGAGGACAAAGTCCAAAAGGCAAGCAAATAAGCAAGATAATTAGCACCCTGGATAGCTCCAAGAGTTTCCTCAGCTGCTGGTGAGATGAAGCAGACTTGAATATTGCTCCAGCAGCCCGCAAATTCTGCCTGACCCATAAATAGACCTTCAACTTCCCTTGAGCACAACTGCTGTCACCTCTGATGAGTGGAGCCTCTTATCTTTTAGAGCCATGGACTACAGCGGCACTGGATAAGCCATGGTTCTACCATGGTCTCTGAGCCCTCTGAGTCTGATTTCAAATTCTTTAGGTTGGAGAGATGCTGGTATTCCTCAGGAACTGGAACTTCTAAGAAGGAAGGGGTATCAAAGGCTGAGGTTCAGAGGGTGCATCCTCCTCCCAGGGAGAGATGTCCTTTGAGTCTATGACCTCTTCTCCAGATTATGGAAATTCAGAATTATGACATTCGGCAACAAATAGAAGGCACCAGGTTGGCGAAGGTTGCACCTAGGTATTTTCCACTGGTGTCTGTGTTATTCCTTGGAAATGCATTCATTTCTAGCAAGTGGCCAGCAGGAGAAGCCCTTCCTCACTGCTGGAAGGTGAGGGGCAACACTGTCCTGATTTCTGCCCTTCCTAACAAATGACAACAAAATAAAACACGAAAGATCCATCTTGTACAGACATTCGCAGAATATTTGACCATTGTCAAGTAATAGCTGTTACTCAACCACTTGAGAGATAAATGGACTGACAATCCTTGTTGCAGATGATCAGTGGTATGTTGGCAGACAATTGGATGTGGATATTCAAAAGCTGCTGGGCCAGGGAGATGCCTCAATTTGGAGAGCTCAATTTCATACACCAATTAGAGGTAACCAGCCAGATCTTTCAGCTTTTGTCTCATTTATTCTCTTGGTGCCAGTTAGTGTACAGAATGCAGAGGTTAACAGTTCCTCTCCCACGTTAGACCAGCAGCAATATCTTGTCAAGAAACTTTCATAGACAGTTCTTGCATCTGAACTGTCCATACATAAAAGTGCTGTTAGTACACAGCCCCCTTCTTGAGATGCATCTGGCCACCATAGATTACATGAATAATCCTGATCCAGTTTGCAGGAACCTATTTGCCCCCATTTTTAAAGTCTACAGACTCTGTTCCTGTACTGCTGACAAGGTGAAACCAGAAGTATAGGAAGCTTTGCCTGAAACTAGGAAGGAAATTTCATTTATAACCCTGCCCCCCACACTTTCTTGAAGGAGCTCAGGGTGCTTTGTATGATTTCCTTTCCAACTTTCTCCTCACACTAACCCTATTATTGGTAATTTAAATCGTATTGGAAATGGTAACTAGTTTAAGGTTACCCACTGAGCTTAATGACAGAATGAGGATTTTAACCTGAGTCTCCCTGGCTGTAGTCTGACATTCTAGCTGGGGTTGCCAACTTGCCCATAGTGCCTTTGGTACTTTGTTGAACTACAATAGCCCCTGTCCCTTCTCATTGGTCATTCTGGGTAGGACTGATGGAGTCTTGTAGAGAATGGAGGCAGCTGTGTTTCCCCTCTGTCTAATTTTTCCTGAGAGTGATGGAAGGTCATTAAATCCCATTGCTCCCCAGACACTTTATATACTGCATTCAATGTGTGTGGTGGCAAGAAGTTCCATATGCTGGCTACTGTGGGCAGCTGGATTGCTTGGTTTTTGTTTTATTTTTGTTTTTAAATGAGGGAGGACCCTTGATCTGATCTGCCAAAAATAAATCAGATGAGTCTGCTTTGGAATTGTGAGTTTGGTGGATCCCTTCCTCACTGTCAGCTAGAAATTTGTTCTCTTTCATTCAAGTATTATGTTTTGTGTGTGTACAGAATTATGCAATGCATGCTGCCTGCCTGTTAGCATCTTGTGGAAGAAAGCAAGCTACAACCTTAGTGCAAAACTGTTGCAATGGTGGGCTTTGGGATCTCAGATTTCAACAGCCTCCTGTGTGACACTGTGTGCCCACTTTGAAATTTGCAGAAGTACATAACTTCTATAGGAAAAAAGTATAAGGGATGGGAACACCCAACGCCCCCGGATAGTTCAGTGACGACTTTGCATTCTCATTGAACATGGAATGTTGACTGACTTACTGTCTGTGGAGTAAGGATGATGGAATGCCAAGGGAGTATGGAATGGAGTATCCTTGAAAAGGGCATGGCTGGCTAGCTGGTATACTGACCTACAGCACTCTGTACTGCCAAATTTGTTTCAGATATCACTGGTTGTTGATCTATAAGTGTTATATAATTTTTACTTTGATCAATAGCAGACTTTTCTGACTGATCATTGTTCCCATTCAGCATTAAAGAACGGGTTTCCCTGGAGAAAGTGGCAGGGTACAAAAATTGAAAATCATTCAGAAACAGAGCTTAGACATGGACTTTTGCCTAGTAAGTGCAGGGTGGGGCAAAAGGTAATTGTGGATGAGCCCTTAATGACATTCAAAAGCCACTTATGTTTGAGGTTCAGGGAACCATGCAGATTGAAATTAGCCCAGGGCAGAAGAGTTTTCAGTTTAATAAATAATATTTCATTGGTGGACAATCCCAGCCTCTAAAGACTGTGTGGATTTAGCAGAAAAACATTAGCTACCCACTGAAGTATGTGTGTGTATATGTGGAGTAGAGAAAAGGTAAATTGGCTTTCTTCCTAAACAGAATCTTAAATTACCTTAAATATCATGTGGTGGAAACTACAGGGGGAAAATGGACAGAGCAGCTTAAACCTGTTAAGGAAATGTGTAGTAACTAGTGCTTGCTTTATAACCGTGGCATGTGAAATGACAGTCATCAACAGAAGTTCTTTCCAACTGGCCTGTTCAAGAAAATGACTTTGCATCCCTGTGAAAATGAAGGAGGGCACCGAAGAGAACTTTGAGCAGCTGGAGAGACAGAGCAGCTGTGAGGAAGATTATGTAGACAAAGATTTAAATAAATGCAGTGGCTCTTCTGAAGTAGTTCAGGTCTGGAGGGACATGATAGAGGTTTATGAAATTTCGAATGGCAAGAGCGGAATGAGAGGAAATTTCCCAGCTCTCTTAAGGATCAGCCAAGTTGATTTGCAGCAGGGTCTGCTGGGTAAAGAGAATAAAATGCTTCTAGGTGCAATGTGTTGAACGGAGGCTTAATCTGGTTCAAAATGCACTTGCCAAGTTATTATCTAGGATAGGGGTGAGGGGCCTGAGGGACTTTTACCTCACAGGCAATGTACCAAGGGTCACAAATTGGTGAGGGTGGGGAGAAAAGGCAAAGTAGACGGAGCAATAGAATAGACTTCCAGAGGTTTCTACCCTCACACACCTCACCATCCTCTCTCCGGGTAAGTAAGAAGCATTATCACAGTGCAAGCACACTCCAGTCAGGAAGAATTGCAAGGGGCTGGGGGCAGAAGCAGAGTTGATGTGGGGTGCAGCCTGAGAAGAGTTGTAGAGGTCAGATAGATATGTTTTGAAGAGCACAAAGGCCCCCAGACTTGAGGCTGCTTCCTCCTGATTTAGGGCTAGTAGGTCAAGCCATAATTCTCCAGTATTAAGTCATCTCCATTGGTAACTAGTGTGTTTCTGGGCCCAATTCAAAGTGCTACTTCAGACCTTTGTTTATCTGTAGCCCAATTCTCATGATCTTGGAGTAGATACAACCAGTGCTTAGGTATGTGTGTAAATATGAGGTGCTGGTACTCGGATCCCGAATAAAATGCTGTGGGTACCAACACTCAATGGCTGCCACGGGCAGCAAAAAAGAAAAGAACTGCCAGTATTTGGTACCCATGAGACCATCAGAGGACACCAAGCTCTCTAGATGAAGCAGAAATACGCTTGAAAATTGGCCACAGAAGCCCCCCCCCAATCACCAGCAACAGAATGACCTTAACCGCTCCCCGTAGTAGACCATGCGGTCCAAAATGGCGGCCTCGCATTGCCCCAGCAACTAGACATGTGGCTGCTGCCTCAGCCCAAGCAGCCCCCGCAGTAAAAGAAAAGGAAAGGCTCACAACAAAGGCAGGGAACCAACAACAGCATTAAGCGGACCCCTGGCCACTGGGAAGTGGAGCGGATTTACGAGCCGGACTGGAGACAGTTTTTTTTTTTTAAAAAAATAAAAATTGGTGTGAGTTGGAAGAGGGGTAGTCTTATACAGCGAGTATATCCCAAACTCTATATTTTAACTGGAAAAGTTGGGGGTCGTCTTATACGCCCAGTCATCTTATACGCCGGAAAATACGGTAATTTGAACCACAAATCCTTCAAAAGACTGATCCTTAAAATTTCAAAGTAGGCTGCAAATGAAGAGTAGGGCCTTTTTTTGCTGTGGTGCCAAGAATTTGAAATGATCTGTGGAGGAGAGCCCACCAGGCTCCACTCCTTAGTGGCCTTCAAGCATGTGGTGGAAGATAATTTTATTTCAATAGGTCTTTAGTGATCCTTATTGATGATCATTGTACTGCATATGTTTTATTTGCAATTTTATTACATTGTATTTATTATGTACCTTAAATTTTGTAAGCTGATCTGAGTACCTATGGAAGAAGAACAGGGTGAAAATATTAAGAATAAGTAAGTTCCAAGGGGATTGGATGACAGATGCATGCAACTGAAAATTCAAGGAAGGTTAGTGAGAGTGTTGGAAAAATGGGTGTTAATTGGTTAATGCTTGTGTAGTGCATTAGAGGTGAGAATTAGCTGAGTAATGCCTGGGGTTATCATTATGCTGACAATGACTATGCAATGTGCTAAGGGACCCAATGGAACCGATTAAGAGATGGTTAAGAGGAAGAAAGTTTTTAAAAGGTAAATTATGTCCCCAGAGAAGAGGCTGTGGTGGTCAAAGCTTGATAAGTTCTGTGATGTTTGCCAGTTCTTCATCTGAATTCTTACATCAACCAAAAGTGTGCAATAACTTATGTGTTGCTTGGCATCCACCACATAGGTTTGCTCATTTTGTTCATTTTTTATGAGTTACATCTCACCTTTTGATCACATTATTATTAAGGCTGCTTACAGCGGGTTGTAATCTGATTTGATTTAATATTTGTCTGTCATTTTCCAACAATGATGCAAAGCGTCAAGTGGCTCACAAAGAATTCCTAATTTGCAAACATTTCTATCAATATAATCATTTTTTTAATAAAATACCAACAATACCATATAAGTAAGGGGGGGCACACAAGCAATTAAGTAATCAACTGGTGCAATTTAATCCAAAGTCAGAATAATTCCAAAATAGTTTTTCAGAAATGGTTGCTAAGCACCAGGTCAGCACCAGTTGACATATTCCCTCTGGGAAGAGGGCTTCTTCACCCAATGCAAAAGCAGTCCCAGGCAGAAGGTTCTTTCATAATTCTAGTCACAAGGAAGGTGGGGCTGGTCTCTCAGCCTTGGAATGGACGCACACTCTTCTAATAATGCAACCCCAGTTCCCAAAGTACACATATAAACATAACCCAGCAGCCCTTAGTCTGCTGCTTGATGGATGGAGCCAGAGCATGTTTCCTTTGGGTTCTGCAGAGCAACTAGCAAGTGAATTCAACCTGCAAGCTCTCTAAAGTTTGCTGTGTTAGTTTTCCTTATTTTAGCTAAGCAAAAGAGGGTACATGTACTATCTGTGGACTAATTTAAGTGTGTTTTCTTGGGCTCTTTCTGAACTAAAGGGAAAGGGGGCCTTATTCCACATATGATTCCAGGAGGTGTCATCAATGGATTTGCCTGAGTCTTGTTCCCAGCAGGCCTTTAGTGGTTAAAGGTTTTAAGGAAAACTGAAAAAGGACTTGTAGATCAATGAGGTTAAAAGTTTCCCCAAAGAGTGAGTGGAATATACCATACGTTCAAAGGAAGTCAACAGGTGACTGATAAGAGTCCACCAGTTCCAGACCCATTTGGGTCTTGGAAATTACTACAATAGTTATAGTTTTCCAGGTGTTCAGGACTCAGCCACTTTCCTGAATATCTAGGAATAATTTTAATAAGAGGGGAATCTATGGATTGCCAATGGCTTTATAGAAGCTTACAGTGTAGCCATCAGGGTGGGTGGATTTCAATGATTTTAATTTTTTCCCTTAAAAAAAAATTCTATGGAGAAGGCCTGATTCAGAAAATTATTGTGGTCAGATATCAATTTGGGTTTATTGAGTTTCTCAAGATGGTATTCTATTTTTAGTGTTGCCTTTTTATTTGTGGAGTGGGAAAGAGCTGGGGGTTAAGGCTCCATCTTAGTTAGAGATGCCATCATCCAACTCAGATATAACACTTTAAGTTATTTTTATGTGACTGAAATTTAGACTTGCACAACCCCTCCTTTTTTCTTCTCTGATGTGGTCACAAATAGGATATGGGAAGTGGCCACTTTCATTTTTAACTAAACATAGTTTGTTGCTTGGTGTGAGCTGGGTGGTTGTGGTGGTTAGTTTCAACTATGGCTTATCTGAGCTTACCATTATTATTTTTAAAAAAACTTGTAGATGTGAACAAACTCCAACCGGTGGTTTATGATATTGGCTTATTGGATAAACAATAGTTAAAACTAACCATGGTTTGCAGTTTGGACAAAGTGACAAACTGTGGATAGTTTAAAATGGAAGCAGATGTTTCCAGCCAGGTAGGCTTAGGAGGGGAAGGGAGCAGACTTTTGCAGATGACACTTGTGTGTGCTTTAGTGTTGTCTCCAAGCTAGGTCAGTACCAGGGACAGTACCAAGGACAGTACCAGGAAAATAGGAAGTGTGCCATTTTAATAAGAGTTGTTCAAATGTATGCATTCCCCTCTGTGCATCAGTTCTGTTCTGCTCATATTTGTACCTCCAATAACCTGAACTCCTGGTTGACCACGCCAGAACACACAAGGTTGCATCCCTTCTGGCATTTTCATGTAATCTTCAGGAAAAACTGCTTGCAAATTGAAGGAAAGCCCTAGGCATACAGTCAAACTTGAAAGCCCAATAGGTTTGTAAAGCTACACTGTGTCCTGCTGAACACCCTCTTAATCTAGGTACATTGTGTGATTTTGGTTTTGTGAATTGTTGCTGCCGCTGCTTTTTGTTTTTATTCGTATTTGTATTCATGGCACTTTACAAATAGCAGATATGACAGGTCACAACCCCCAAAGCATTTACAATTTAAAAAAACAAACAGAGAGAATCAACGGAGGAAGGAGGGGAATGGAGGCTGGACGGGAACAGAATAAGATATTATTTTAATTCCATGTGCTTTGCCCTTAGTTGCAACAGGAATCTTCTGAAGTATCTGGTATGACTAGGGCTTTCTCACTTTGATCCCAGTTTTGCTACAATGAGGGGTGCATGTCAAATTGATCTCCCTTTAAGACACCATGATAACAAAATAAATAAATACTTGTCAGAGCAATTAAAGATAACCTTGGAGACATTCAAAGGAGTTTGTTTTATGGACCACCCGTAAATGGAGGCAGTGGTCCATTCTTCCTTGAAAATCACAGAAGTGTGGAGTTGGAAGGAACACGGGGGGACGGACATCTGATTCAACCCCGTGCAATGCAGGAATCTCAGGTACACCATACATGACAGATGACCACCTCTGCTTAAAAATCTCCAAGGAAGGAGAGTCTACCACCTCCCAAGGGAGACTGTTTCACTGTTGAACAGCTTTTACTGCCAGAAAGTTATTCCTGGTGTTTAGTTGGAATCTCCTTTCTTGCTTTCCGCTTCTGTCCTTTTAGGAGCCTCGATAAGCTCAGTGAATTTTAACCTTTGTTTCTGGAAGGCACAATGTTTGTTTTGTTCTAGACACATCCCTTATTCCATCACCTTTCAGATGGTGAACCTTCATGGTTTTCTCTGTCCCACTCCATCTTTCCTCACTTGGCTGTGCTTGTGGCCAAGGGTGGGACAGAGAGACCTTTTCCTGCCTTCTAAGCTTTATGTGCTTGCTTTATACGCCTTGTGTTCTGCAATGCTACTATTGTGGAGGACAAGGTCTGCTGCACCTTGTGTCACATGGGTCTCTTGTTTGCTGCAATCTGAAATGATAGTCCAATTTGGTATTTATAAGGCTGCATTATTCTCCTGCACCCAGCTACCTTCCCTTAGCCTTGACTCTGTTCATTGTTAGTAGCCTTGAAATCCAGTGATCATTGCCAGGCTGTCTCTTGTGACATCAGTTCGGTTTTTAAGTTCAGAGTTTAACTGAATTTGGGCTTATTGGTGGTAGCCACAGCTCTGCTGATCTGCATTTGTGACACAGGAAGTGAAGCAGGGCTGGCCCTAGGCTTGGGGGGGGGGGAGGTCCTGGACAAACAGTGTGTCCTCTGGTGGCTTCCCTTCCTCTCTGAGTGGTTTATTTGCCTGTGGTGGAAGTGCCCTGAACAATTCTGGCTGGCTGGCACTAGCCATCTTTCCTACAATGCCCCACAGAGATACTAATGCAGAAGAATTAAATGCATGACTAAATCTAGCAACCTGGAATGGCTCAGAGTGCTGGACTGGTGTTTCTTCTTTGACTGTGGTCAGCCATTGGCAATGGACACTGGTTGAGCAAAAAAAGAAACAGGAATGGAAATTGCTGATGTTTACTTATTGACCATTGGCAATGCTGGCTGGAGCGGATGAGAAGTGTGGTCCAAAACGTCTTGAGGCTCCAGATTAGAGATACATTTTCATGTTGATATTAGCTGTTATATTCTGTGTTATTGTGAGCCTCTTTAAGGATAGTTTTCTGTGGAAAATCAGCATATAAATTAATCTGATCTCCTGGGCCAGATGAAGCAGGGGTCTGACTCAATATTAGGCAGCTTTATATTTCTCTTTTCCCTCTAGTTTTTGAACAAGGAATTAATCTCCCAAAGATTGAAACTCTTATTGAGCAAAAAATCCAGTTTAGCTCTTCATTCCATAGCTAGGTGGCTTATACCGGGGTACAGAACCATTTTCAGCCTAAGGGCCTTGTTCCCTTCTTGGCGACCTTCCAAGGGCCACATGTCAGTAGTGGGCAGTGCCACAGGCAAAAATGAGTGGGGAAATTGTATTTATTTTACCTTCATATAGTAGACTAGTTTCTACACCCCCCCCACACCAACACCTACACCTCTATCCTCAATCCAGACAAGTAAGAGGCATTATTAGAGTCCAAGAACACATTAAAGCCAGGAGGTTATAAGGCAGGCCTGGTGAAGGGCATGGCTTGGGAGGGTCAGACAGAGGACTGCATTTAGCACCTAGGCCTGAGGTTCCTGACCCCCATTTTGTCATTTCCTTGCCCTACTCCTATTCTGTATCTGCCTCTCTCTACATGGTCAGAATCCATTGGTGCTGGAACTGGTAACGCTTGGATCGGGTTTCCAGCTCCCTGTGGCTACTTAGCCCCTGACACACACTCTTCTCTTTTTGCAAAAAGCCTTCTGTCCTGTGGTATAGCAGACTGCACTTAGTGCTGCTGAATATTGATGATCTGGGTGCTGCAAAGGCAAAGAGGCAACAGACCTGAGTTGTGGCGACCTCTCGGAATGCAAGCCTGAATTCGCCAGGGATTGTTTATAAGCTGGTCACTGGATAAGTCGGGGTTCTCCTCCCCTTCCCGTCCTCCAGAAAGCCTTTGTTGTTTATTTAATCACCCAGGCCCGGCTTTCATTTTTATTTTATTTTATTTCAAAGCTCGTCCTGCCATGGAACAGCTCAGCAGTTTCCTGTGCGCCTTTGCCTAGCAACTGTGCCTACCAACGTCATAGCGTCACAGCAAAGAATCCATCACAAGGGGATGAACCAGGCTGGCTGTCAGGGAGCTGGTTAGAATGGTAATTTGTAATGAAAGATATTCGGGCCTCCTGCGCGAAGCATTCAAAAGCTGGGCTCCCGTTTCTTGATCTTCAGTCCTCCTTGAGTGCTTGCAGAAGACTCACTGCTCTCACGCTGTGACTTGCCTGGCAGAATCGGAGGATGGGGCTGCCCCCATCTATGCAACCCTCCTGAATAGACTTGAGTTGCTTTAATAACAAAATAAAGCAAAAGGAGGGCCATCTGCGGACCTTCGGCTCTTTTCAATGCAGCCATGTTACTACGTGAGAGAAAAGGCCACTTGTAGCATGGAGATGTTTTTAAAAATAAAGCTCTGTTTTGGCTAGTTTATTCATTGTCCTAGCTGTGTAAGTTGTGCCAAGTGGGTGGGGTGTATAGGAGTGATGTAAAGGAGGGGCATGTAGAGTTCAGTGGGCATGCAGAGCACGTGCCTTGCTTGCAGAATGACCCTTTGTGCAATCCCTGGCATTGCCAGGTAGGGCTGGGAAAGACTCCTGTCTGAAACTCTGGAGAGCCAGTGCTCATCAATGCTGAGCTAAATGGACCCAATGGTCTGATGTGAGATAAGGCAACTTCTAGCCCTTCCAAGGTGAATGCTGGAATGCTTCATTTGTCCCAGGTTTTTATTTTGCCTTTTCTCTCCAAAAGGAATATACAAGGCTAAGGATGGAGCAGAAATTCATTTGGCCTGCTTTTTACAGCAGACCAGCTAGACTCAAAGCTCACAAACTTGCTTGAAGATTGGAACACAACTCCCCACCCAGATGCTGCATTTATCTGGATTTTGCCATGCAGTTTTAGTGCGTAAGAAATAATGCATTTTACATTAAACATGCATATTGTACAGAAAAAAATGTGTATTTTTTCAAGAATGCATTTTATGGGGAAAAAATTATGATTCCCAGTTAGAGATAAAATATAAAATAGTTTTCCTTTACCTTTTAATGCAAGTCCACCTAATTTGCCTTTCCTGAACCAACAGCAGAACCAAAAGTCACATTCCTCTGAATTTTGTAATGCAGTTCACCAACCGAAATGCATACAGGCCCTCCACCCAAAAGTCCCCTTACGTGTGATCAACTCGCACATGACCACCCATACATGCAGTGCCGGCGAACAGGTAAATAATTCAATTCAAACCCAGAAATGGCAGGAGAGAGCTGGAAAGTCCCCACAGCTCGTGAGGAGACCCTCTCCAGATGTCAGTGGGATGGAGCAAGCCTCAAAGAGGTGATAGGGAAATACCTTACTCTGCCTGAAACCTAAGGGAACATCTGCAACTTGATGTTCTCTAGATGATGTTAGACTCCAACTCCCATCAGCCCCAGCCAGCATGGCCAATGGCATGGTATGATGGAGTTTGTAATCCAGCAATGTCTAGAGGGCACCAGGTAGGGAAAGACAATGGTGAGCCAGATTGGCAAATCATGTGACATGGTATAAGACAGCTCACTTTGTTCCTAAATGAGTTATGTTAGCTGGGGCTGATGGGAATTGCCATCCCAAACATTTGAAGGGCGCCAGGTTGGCAAATGCTGCTCTGGACATTTTGAAAAAACCTTCCGGTGTAAATTATTCTAATGTTCTTCCATAATCACTAGCATTAGATTATTACTATTTTTAAGTTGAGTTTCTCATTCATTTGTACTGCATGGAAATGCAAAGTGGCCAGCTTGTATGCAAACACACTAGTAAAGAGGAGTTGCTAAGGCTCCAAATGCAATGTCTCCTTCCTTCCAAATGCTGGCAGAATCGCAGTGATTCTGAATGTAGAAATTGGGCTGAATGGTTTTCCTTCTTCTTTACTCTAGAAATCTTGCTAAATGATGCTTAAGCCTGGATTTCTCTTATGATCTGACTGACCTGTGACATGTGTCCTCCTAACCGGTGCAAAGTCTTCAGAGTGCTATTTGGCAGTCAGCGTCAAGGATGTGTGTCCCCTGCTTTCCCCCTTGTTTTATGGGGCAGAGGGGAGGGGAGAGAGAGGTGTGTGTGCTGTGTTGTCATGACAACCATGCCTGAGGTTCTCTCAATGTCACACTGAGCATCTTTTATCCAAAGGCTGCCTTTAAATGCTGCACCCTCCCCACCCCCATACACCCAATTTGACAGCGGGGATTGTTGCTCTGTTGTGAATGTGTGCAACACTCTTCTCTATCCTCCTCCTTTTGTAATCATCCCAGTTTCCTTCTCACCAGTGTGGTCAAATGAGAATCTAAAATCCATTGATGTGTTTCATGTATCTATTTTATTTAATTGTCTCTCTCTCTCTCTCTCTCTTTCCTTTTTTGCAATCGTTGTTTAAAAGCAGGGGTGCAAAGGCATCTTGTTCGCTGAAGGAGCAGATCATTGATTTTCTGTCCTTCTTGGTATGAGCCGCGGAGGGGTTCTTCTCTTGAAATGATGCTGACTAAACTAAGAGAGTACAATGTAGTCTCTGTCAGGAGGCATTCGGGGCCAGAGTTAGGGGCTGGCATCCTCAGGCAGCTGCCAAGGCCCATCATCCAGGGAGATGTGTCAACTGCTGCTGTTTGGTCGCAGATACAGGAGAGTTGCATTCCTGTTAGTGCAGACCAGGGGTGGGGAACTTTTGGTTCATGGGTCTAGTGAGGCCCAGCAGGGGACCTAATTTGTCACACAGGGCCATTTCCCCCAAACCACGCCCACCTGCCCCAACCCTGAAGTTGGGGGGTGGGGAAGCAAGTAAAGGTGTGGCTACCATCCCTTTGAAGTTACTTTCCAAGTACAGTGGTGCCTCGCAAGACGAAAAGAATCCGTTCCGCGAGTCTCTTCGTCTTGCGGTTTTTTTTCTTGCGAAGCAAGCCCATTAGCGGATTAGTGCTATTAGCGGCTTAGCGGGCTTAGCGGATCAGCTGATAAGCGGCTTAGCGGCTTAGCGGATCAGCTGATTAGCGGCTTAGCGGATCAGCTGTTAAGCGGCTTAGCGGATCAGCTGTTAAGCGGCTTAGCGGCTTAGCGGATCAGCTGATAAGCAGCTTAGCGGCTTGGGGAAAAGGGGGGGGGGAGGAAAAAAACCCTGCAGGAACTCGCAAGACATTTTTGTCTTGCAAAGCAAGCCCATAGGAAATTCGTTTTGCGAAGCACCTCCAAAACGGAAAACCCTTTCGTCTAGCGGGTTTTCCGTCTTGGGAGGCATTCATTTTGCGGGGCAGCACTGTAGTTTGCAGTGTGGTGTAGTGGTTAAGAGCGGTAGATTCGTAATCTGGGAAACCAGGTTCGCATCTCCGCTCCTCCACATGCAGCTGCTGGGTGACCTTGGGCCAGTCACACTTCTCTGAAGTCTCTCAGCCCCACTCACCTCACAGAGTGTTTGTTGCGGGGGAGGGAGGGAAAGGAGAATGTTAGCTGCTTTGAGACTCCTTAAAGGGAGTGAAAGGCGGGATATCAAATCCAAACTCCTCCTCCTCCTCCTCTTCTTCTTCTTCTTCTTCTTCTTCTTCTTCTTCTTCTGAGAAATTGAAATGACTTCAAAGGTGATGCCTCTCAGTGCTGATTAGCTGATGGGCACCAGGAGACATCACACTGAAGTCTTTTTGCAAACGGCTTGTATTGCAAAAGTGTTTCGAAATGGACTCCGAATGCGAGTCCCATTCAGATTGTCAGCAGATGTGACAATGACATCAGGTGACCGTTGGGTGGGTGGCCTCACCCACCTATCCAAGTAGCTCAGGGTGGGGTGGTCATGCTAGCTGGATGCAGTCCCCCAACACTGGTGTGCACAGTACTGAGCGAAATTGGCTTACTTGGAATAAGCCATATTTTCATGCTTCAACACAAACCTCTGCGTTCCTGTTAAGGCTAATCCCACTCCTATCTGGAAGGAGAGTGAAGGTGGCAAATATAGCTGACTCTCCTTGCTGCCATTACTATTCACCTGGGAGAGCAAGGAGGTGATGAGGGCTATATGCAGCAGCCTGCTGTCTCATTTCTGGTACTGGATTGGGCCAAGAGGATGAAGAAGAGTACATGCCATGGACAGTGGTGAGAAATGGTGGGGCACCAGAAAGAATCCAATAATCTGATGGCATTTCTGCCCCTTCAGGTAAAAGAGTGGTGTGCGTGGTTGACCTTCCAAAACTGCTGTTCCAAAATATCAATCAGAAATGTGCTGGAAGGATCCACTGGCTGTGAAATAGATGCTGTGCTTGGATGTTATGCTATACCACAGGTGTGGAACTTCTGTGTGTGGCAACAGGTGCATTCCCTGGGGTGGCAATTTGTCAGTGGCCATATGTCAGTGGTGAGTGAGGCTTAAGAAGGGGGTGGGGTTAGGTCCAAAAGTGGCTATGGGACCTCTCCTCTCTTTCTTTGCCTACTTCTTCCCCCTCCCCCCTCCTCCTCACCCCCATGAAATTAGGACCAGAGCTGCATCAGCCCCATGCTAAGCCATAGTTCAGCACGATGTGAATGAACCTAGGTGACCTTCAGGTTTGTATGATATCCCTGTCCTCTCTCCTGCTCTGGCATCCCTGCAAAGAGGAGTCTGGAAGATTTGCTTCCATCTTTGCTCAGCCGCAGCTTGGCTTGTTTTCTGAACCAATATACTGTGGTTTATGTTTAACCATGGTTCCAAGTTGGCTGGCTTAAATGAAAGCGTAATTAACATTGGCCATGTTTGGTCAATTTGGATTACACAATAAACTGTAGTTAATAAAAATTGGAAGTGTAAATTTTTCAACTTCTCACAGCCATGCAAGAAGAAGAGAGGATGCATATTAAAGCTTGTTCATGCAGGACTAAACTATGGTTTGCTATAACATTGAATGTAGCTTGTGTGCTCTTTTTAAAGACTATCTTTTTGAGAGTTTGTATGGAAATCCAGAGCAAATCAAGGAGTTAATATTAGTTGCCAGTTAATGCTGTTTTTTTTGGGGGGGGGGGGTTCACCCTACCCATCCTCTGCTTTTTTGCTTTTCTCTTTCTCTTCTACCTTTAGGCTTCTTATTCACAGAGCAAATCATTGCCTTTGAACGATGCATTCCTATACTTAGGTTCCTCCTTGGATCTTTGCCAGCCACAGGCATTGCTGTGGAGACATTGCTGCTTTTTGAAACCCAGTGATAACAGAACTGAATCTGTATCATTTTCTCCAAAGCACTGCAGACCTCTTTTGATGTTTTTGAAGCCAGATTTTGCAGGAAACTAGGAAGGAACTAGTGTGTGAACACTGAGCTGCTTCAGCTGCAATCTGAAGCCCATTTACCTGGGAGTAAGCAACATTGAATTCAATAGGACTTTTTGGGTTGCATTTTTCATTTCTTATGGTTTGTTTGCTGGCCAAAAAACGAGCAGTAAGATAATCTGTAGACTCACAATGGTTCAAGGGTTACTAGGATCATAAACACCAGAGGATAGGAAGGAATGTCTCGGGTGTGCCCAGACCCCAGTTGACTAAAGGTCCAGTTGGAGAGACAGCACTCTGCCGTCCATCCAGAGGAAGGAGAGTTAAAGACATAGGAAGTCATTTTATACTGAGTCATGCCATAGGCCCATCTAGCACAGTCTTGTTTATGCTGATTGGCAGAGGCTTTCTGACAGAGGTCCTTCCCAGCTGATGGGGAGCCCAGGGGAAGCTGGTTAGATAAGGGAAGTAGCTAGTGGAGTAGTGATGTTATCTTCCTTGAGGTCAAAGGCAGTTTTCAGATGTCTGGGGACGGCTGAAGTAGAATTTTAACAGCCCACATCTTAGGATCATAGCCTGTGAACTGGGACAACCATTTAATCAGCATGAGGGGATCAATGATAGTTATATAGAAGCACTGACCATTGTTGTACTTTTCTCTAGCTGATTAAAACCCCCAATTTGTGCAGCATGAGAATTAAATTAAAGGCTCCAATAATATTCACCAACAATATTTCCCATTGCTTCTCTGCATGATTTGCAGCTCTAGCTTCTTCTAGTCAGTTTTTGTAGTTAGTTCTTCTGCTTTACTCCTAATTTTAGAGTTGCCGCAAACTTTGTCCATCTTTGGTAGGAACTGCCTGTTGCAGGTGTGAGGAACCTGTGGCCCTTCAGATGTTATTGAACTACAGTTCCCATAATCCCAGCCAAAGTAGGGTGCCTCAGAGGGATTTGTGGCTTGTCTGAGGCAAAGTGGGATTCACAGGCCGGAACAAGGACCCCTGAAGTCTCTGTGACATTTCAGAGATCCAGGCATAAAAAAGCTGCATGCAAAAGTTTGCTAAAAGCGGAACTATACACCTAAACTTACATAGTAAGGGAAACAGCAAAGGAGGTGGGTATGAGTGAGGTAGCAGCTTATCGAAATCAAAACTTGTTTAAGAAAGGCATCAGGATGGAGGAGAGAGAACTGCTTTGCAACTGACAGGTCTAGATTGTAATCTGTGGTAGCTTTAAATCAGTAGTGAGGAACCTGTGACCTAGCTTACTTGAGTGAAGAAATGAAGTTTTCCTTATGATTTTAATTCAGGAAGAAAGTATGTGTTGGGTATCAGGACCAAGAAACACTACTCCAGCAATACGTCTTTTGCTGTTCCTATGCAGAACCAAACACCAAGAGCAAAGACACCCATCCATGCTACAGCCCCCTGTTAATGCTCATTTCTCCTTCCAGACATAGACACACACAGAGCGGTAGAGAGAGAGAGAATAGAGAAAAGGTGTCTGTATGCCAGCAGGTGTTACGATTCAGCAGCCTTGTGGTGCATTGTGATGAGTACTATCCTTTGTGTTTGCTTGACATCTTGAGACCTCATGTTTCTGTTGCTGAAGAAAGTGGGAATCTGAGCTGTTCAAAATAGCAACAGCGATGACAAAAATAAAATATAAAAAACGCTGCCATTATTAAAAGCTTCTCTTGGAGAGGCTTCTTTTGGGAACTGCTCTCTCTTTTGTCTGGCTGCGCTGGGTCAATTTATCTGCTTGTTTGTGTGCCTGAGAATAGACTGGTTTAATACAAGAAGGAGAAGGGGGTGGGGGCTCAATAGGATAATGAAATTACCGATGAGTTTCTGGCTGCTTCTGAGTTGCTCGTTTCATTCTCTTAGCCAGGCCACCTTAGCTGGGGAATTTGCCTCCTGACAAAAGAAGCGCAATTCTTGCCCATTGGAATGATTGAAAATGCCGGGCACCTGAACCCTTCTTAGAGCTATTGACCGTGAAAACATTACAAGCTTCATCAATTATTTGTTGTCATAAAATGAGGACTTACGTGGCCAAGCTTTGTGGATGACTAATTGTGAGCTTCAGTCATGCTGTGGTTTATCTGCAGATTACGCCATCAAAACCAAATGGGAATCTTCCGGAGTGAAGTTTTGAGTGATTTTATTTTAGTTTAAAAACAAACAAACCCCAAACTTATTTTTAAAATAGCAGACCTGACAGTTTTATGAGGCATATGAGGGCATATGAAACTCACTGGGTTGTGAATGCTTTATGGCTGCCTTCTCCAACCTATGTCCTCCAGATGTTTTTGACTACAACTCACATCATCCATCACGGTTGGGATTGGGTGAGGGCTCATTTATGGAAATGACCTCATGCTAATTTTTGACACTGAAGTATTACTGTTGCATTCTGTGTACTATGAGGCTCTTTAGGGACATTTTCCTATGGAGAATGACTTGCCCCACTCCAGGCAACCCACTGTGTGGGAATGAAGAGAGCTCGAGAGATGGAGATGGCAAAAAGAGGGAGATAAAAGAGATGACCACAACCACTGCTGGTTTTGTTCCGACCTTCTGCTGCTATGTGGTCCCCAATAGATTAAAGGTAAAGGTAAAGGACCCCTGACAGTTAAGTCCAGTCACAGATGACTCTGGGGTTGTGGCACTCATCTCACTTTACAGGCTGGGGGAGCCGGTGTTTGTCCGCAGACAGTTTTTCCGGGTCATGTGGCCAGCACGACTAGGCCACTTCTGGCGCAATGGAACACCGAAACCAGAGCAGCGCATGGAAATGCCGTTTACCTTCCCACCGGAGCAGTACCTATGTATCTACTTGCACTTTTGGGCATGCTTTCGAACTGCTAGGTTGGCAGGAGCTGGGACCAAGCAATGGGAGCTCACCCTTCTGATCGGCAAGCCCAAGAGGCTTAGTGGTTTAGACCACAGTGCCCTTCCCCAATAGATTACTCCTGAGCTAATATGGCCGTCAAGCTAATATGGCCAACAACAACAACAACAACAACAGGTTATCCACACCTGGACTAGAGTAACCAGATGGAGCTTTGGACGGATCTGGGAGGACTGGTCTTATGTACTGAATTTTGAAGAAGAAAAAGCTGCAACCCCGAAGAAAAGCACCTTGCAGCTGCGGTGACAAGCAGTGGCACAGGTATGCGTAAATAAGACACAGGGATTAAGTCTCAAATTGATGCTGCTATGAACTTCCATTCCATCCTGAAAAGACTCAGTGCAGGTTTTCCCAGTTCTTGGAAAGACTATCAGTCAATGAAATATTGATTCACCCCCATTTAATGTCACCAAGGAAAGACTCTCAGCATCAAAGCACACATATCTGTCAAAGTTGGTTTCTTTCGGTTTCTCATTTCCCCCCAAACCTAAAGTAAATACTCCACTTTTTCACAGAAATCCCTGTGTGTTTTTTTTAAAAAACCGTCATGAAAATTTGGAAGCAATGTAGTGTGAATTTCTCCTAAAATGGACCAGTTACAGATAGAAGTAAGTGTGCATGCACACGAAAGCTCATACCAAGAACTAACCTAGTTGGTCTTTAAGGTGCTACTGGAAGGAAAAAAATTTTTTGTTTTGTCCTAAAATGGACATTATTGTTTGCAGCTTTGGCAATATGCACACCTTTTTGCAAGCACTTTCCCCATATATGCTGCATTTTTGTATATTCCCCCCACTTATTTATGCAGTTTTTGACCACTTTCCCCTAATATGTGCACTTCTGTGCACACTGAGGAACCACATCACAAAATCTGAAGAAGTATGAATTTTGAATGAAGCTTTGTTTGAGTCACATACTGGTTTGAAATCTGATTTGTGTAGTTTCTCATTAGAACGCAAACAGAACTGAATTCTACCTGCCAACCTTAGTTTAAATACTTGAACATGCATATCTCAGTGACTCCAAGGAGTGAGACTAAGACCATGTGGGGTAGACCTGCTGGTTCCTGGATGTGTTCCCAAGAATTCACTGGCATTTTTCCTGGAATGCTGTGGGGTGTATATTAGGACTGTGGCAAAATCCCTGAAATGAAGTATTTTCCCTAAGGAGGGGCATTTGGAGGTTTCCTGAAATGGGAGCTATGATTTTCAATGGTGTATATGTCTCGGGTGCGGGCAAAATAATTCAGCTGGTTTTAAGAGGGAAAGGAGAGATATCTTATTAATATGGTGACACTGTTTTTAACTTCTTTTCAACTTAAAACTCCACTTGATTTTGAGTTTTTTAAAGCCCGAGAACCTTATTGGTCTCTACTGCTCATCACCCAAAGCCAGAATTACCAATGATCTGTGAAGCTGGGAGTTCTAGTCAGGGCTGATGGGTCACATTCCTGAGTTAAACCATGGAGTCCAGATTCATTTGCTATGTACCCCTTCCCATGGTTGCTGCCATTCCAAAAGGAGAAAAGCATGGCACCTGAACAAATGAACAAAAAATCCCCCCAAGGGCTCTCAAACTTCTAAGGAAATCGGGTCCTCCCTTAAAGAGGGCACATGTTGCAGTGAGACCTGGCAACCAAACCCTGTGTTGTGGGTGGGTTCGATTGAATAGCCACAACACTCAATCGGTAGGTCCCTTGATGCTGGGTTTAATCAGGCCAATGGGATGCATGCTAAACGGATCAGTCGTGTGTTGTCTTTCGTTGGGACAGGGGCATGGCAGGAATTTTCCCACTTGGCGGATTGGCTGTTGCCATTTGGGTTTTGCCTGCCTCGTAGCAAATTGTCACAACTTGTAAGGTTGCAGATAGGCTCTGGTTCAGGTGATAGGGATGGGAGAATGCTCTCGCCATCCCTATGTGAAGGGTATTCCATTAAAGGAATCCAGGGACTCAATGGTTTGGTCAACCCCTGTGAGGGGGTTGTGCCCGTGCCTGAATCCAGGGGGGCATTTGGGTGGCGGAGATAGCCTGTTCCTGGCTTTCTGCTTATCCAGATGTTCACCCTAGGCTGCCCTATGCTAGTGCCCTGGGTCAGCGCTACCTGCAACGGTGCAGGGAGCTAGTCAAACCAGAGTCTATGCAACCAGTCACTTTCTGTAATCCATAAAGTTGAGTTCTAAATTCTGCCAAAAACCAAACCAAAATTTGAGTCTTGTCTGAATTTATTTAAGGGGGAGGTTTAAAGGTCTGAATATGCAAATGTTTAAAATGAGGAAGCTGCCACTAGCACGGCAACAATGTGCATCCCCCCCATACCATCTGAATCATTTAGCCCCCCACTTCTTTTGAAAAAGTAACAAAATGCCCTCCCTCAATTTGCCACCTGTCATGCCTCAATGTTTCATTGGCTGTATACCAGTTTAACTGACAGGGCTCTCTCACACCCCCAAAGAATCCTTGTTATTTTAGTTGCATAAGAGTCATGACAATTTTCTGTTATAGGACCCTATGCTTGACCCCTCCCTACAATTCCCACAATTCCCTGAAGATAAATATTTGTTAAACCAGTTTAAGTCTCCACACAGAAGTGCCCACAGTTGTACATATGGATGGGCAGGTCTGTCAATTGCAGTTTCTTTTGGTTTTTGCGGTCTTATATTCCGTTTGCCACATTCTGACATCAGTTTGCTATTTATTTATTTTTCAAGTCCTTACAAAAATAACCAGCATTTTAGAGTGAATTTATCTGGATATGCATATTTTTATGTTATTTTCCCTAATACACATATTTTTGCAAGCTATTTCCTCTAGGATAATTATTTTTCTTTGCTATTTTCACTAATATGTACATTTTCATCCACACTTTACCTAGCACATGCAGGGGTTTTTTGCACATTAAAAGGTAAAGGGACCCCTGACCATTAGGTCCAGTCACGGACGACTCTGGGGTTGCGGCGCTCATCTCGTTTTATTGGCCAAGGGAGTCGGCGTACAGCTTCCGGGTCATGTGGCCAGCATGACTAAGCCACTTCTGGCGAACCAGAGCAGCGCACGGAAACGCTGTTTACCTTCCCGCCGGAGCGGTACCTATTTATCTACTTGCACTTTGATGTGCTTTCAAACTGCTAGGTTGACAGGAGCAGGGACCGAGCAACGGGAGCTCACCCCGTCGTGGGGATTCGAACCGCCGACCTTCCAATCAGCAAGCGCGAAGCTCTGTGGTTTAACCCACAGCGCCACCCGCATCCCTTTTTTGCACATTACTTGGTGGAAAACTCCATTGCATAATTTGGAGAAGTGCAAAGTAGTGGCTACATTTCGGTTTACGTCTTGTACTGGGAAGTGTGAATTAGGTAGGGTCGCCTTTAAATGGGAACTGAAGTGGATGTCATCCCCATCCCTAATTGTACCTGATATTTCTTGGGCAGGTGACCTTGGAAAAGCTATGGAAAAGCTATGTATGTTGTGAGTTGCCTTCCGGTGAGAAACAAAGAAATTCCTGGCTTAGGACTGATGCATACTACTGAGTGTTTTACATGTGTTTTCCTTAAGAGATAGGGAAATACTGAACAGGCGAAATGACAACCGCTTTCCCCTTGATGTTCTTCTCTCTGTACTGGTGAATTTTGATTAAAAGTTATAGCAAATGGAATTGTCCTGCATTATTCATTACCCAGAGGCTCCTGCTATGAGATTGTGGGCTAAGTAGAAAGAGCAGCCAAAAGTCGAAAGCTTTAGGAAGAAGGAGCCATGAAGAAGCCCCAGCAGAAGGCATGTTGGCTGTGATATGGTGTGCCTGAACTAGGTCTAGTCGTATGCAGAGTATGGAAATAAAGACCGTAGATTTACTAGAAGTCACAAAACCAACATTTGTGCGCATGTGTGTGCGCGCACACACACAGGCAACGTTTGCAAGCAGGCTTTGTGATTGCTATAGCAGAAACATAGGAGGGTTGTTGCCAGATATGCGCTGAGCTCCAGGGCTTGAGATCCTGCCGAAGCACAGCATGCTTTTTGTGATTCTCCTGTTCCGAAGTTTGTACCTTCTAAATATACATTCCCTTTCTTAGCCTCTGGTGAGCATGATGCTGAGCGTAACAGGGACAAGCTCCTGGCTGCCATCTTTACCACCAATGTAGTTAGGTGATTTTAAACTCTGGACTGGGGACAGAGGAATCAGTCAGTTTCAGTTTCTCATTTTTCCGATTTTAAGTTCACTTCTTGAAATTTTGATATCAGTTTGTTTAAAGACCCCATGGAAAACGATCAAAATTTTCATGATTTTTCCTAACATGCTCATGTTTGTATGCAATTTTGCTTAATATACACATTTCTGAAAAGCGTTGTCCTTAAACAGAATGCCTTTCTAATGCCGTTTTCATGATTATAAGCATTTATATGCACACGTCACCACTGTGCATGCAAAGCACTTGCTCTGTCATCAAGTTATGGCTCTTTCACCAGTAAAAGAGAGGGGGAGGTGCAATAAACCAGCTAAAACCTATGGACCCTTATCACCTTGATGAAGAAACTGAAATCTTAATATCTGTAATATCTGATACAGACTCTTTCGATTGTGTGGACAAAGCTCTCCCTGATGTGTCTGGTGAATGTCATTGCCACATGACTGAGTTCAGAGGTAGCAAAGTGATCCATTGCAGTCCTATTTTGTCAGGTTGGAACCTGGGCTTCCGGTTTAAAATACCATCATAGATGGGCTAATAGGAAGGAGAGTGGAAGAGTCGTACAAAGCTGAATGTCTGAATTCTATCCTACATTTTTTTTTTAGTTTTGCAACTGTCCCTGTTCTGGAATTTTGGAGGTTTCTATCAGCAGAGGAGGCATTGACTGTGCTTGTGTATAACACTTTAGTCATGGTTTGTTCAACCACAGACAAGCGAACTGCTGTGGCTTTTTTCTCCAAAACTTTGTTTGTGTTCCAGTTGCTGTCGCATTATGCCTCTACAGTTTCTATAGCTTGGCAAAGTGTCTGGGGTGGGGTGAGACTACCGGGTTTGAACAGAACTCCAAACAGCAGTTAAAGCCACCAGCGAACCATAGCATCACATCAAAAAGAAATCATGGCTTTGCACTGCAGATTGTTGCTAGAAAACAAACCATAGTGAGTCTACTGCCTGGGTTTGTATATTCAAGGAAACCAAACTTGGATAAACAAACTGTGACTTGGCATTATGTGCAAATAAGGTAACTGAGGGAGGAGTCAGTAAAATTGGGTGGGGTGGGGAGTTTGGCACAGGTAAGGACCATCAATGCATGACCTGAATATTCCTTTGCCCCATGATATGGGGCTTGCGTCATGTAAAGTTCTCCTCACCACATTATGTGTAATTATTACTTCTCTTTGCCTCTTACCTGGATGATGTAGATTAATCTGCAGGTGGCTGGCAAATGGGTGATTAGTGATAAATACTTGGACCTGGTGGGACTTCTGCCCCCTTCCTAACTGTTCGATCTGACTTCCATGCATATAAAGTCGGTGAAGCTTCTGTTTCTTTCCTCACCTCTTTGCCAGGCCTGCTGCCTGCCCCCACCAGCCAAGAGTCCCCGCTGCTCTAGGAAATTGCATTTTGCAATCGCATTGGTTCTGTCTGCCCTAGTGTTTTGCTGGCATCTGCTGTGACGATGATTTAGCTTGATCAGGCAGCTCTGAGACGATTTGTGGGGACAGTGTAGGGACACGCTGGATTTATGACAGGCATTCAGTTTGGCCTAAACTGTAAATGGCACAAACAAACTCTTGCTTCAGAGTTTCTTACAAGGCGTTTTCAGACAGGTTTAATTCTCTGTGGATGTATTCACTTGATACTTGTGCAGGGGTTATTAAGGAGACCATGCCTTACGACTATGTTGTGTGCACATCAGTTATAGGCCTATGCTCTCCACCATCACATGGTGGATCATGCTCAGTGAAGTAATGATGTCTGGGTTACCTCAGGACTTGAGCCACAGTGAGCACTCACACTTTACATTGTGGGTGCCCTTTGCGGGATCACATGTGGTGCTGCAGTTCCTAGGGAACTTTATGACAAACAAGGACTGGCCTACCTCTCAGTGTTATTATTTGGAGGTTTACGCCCAGTTTCAGTAGTCAAGTTTCATTGCTGGGAGGTGGGGCCAGACCCATTTATATACAGTGGTACCTCGGGTTACAAACACTTCAGGTTACAGACTCTGTTAACCCAGAAGTAGTATCTTGGGTTAAGAACTTTACCTCAGGTTGAGAACAGAAATTCCACGGTGGTGGCGCAGCAGCAGCGGGAGGCCCCATTAGCTAAAGTGGTACCTCAGGTTAAGAACAGTTTCTGGTTAAGAACGGACCTCCGGAATGAATTAAGTTCTTAACCAGAGGTACCACTGTATAGGGGTTGGAGCTGACAGTAGCCAGGCAGTTGGCTCAGGAGATTCACCCACCCTCCCCTCTCTTACTTTAATGTTTTCTTGTTTGCATGTTAACTTTTTTTTCCTGTTTAGTGGGCGCTGCTGTGGTCTTTGACTGGTTGCTGTTGAAGGACCAGGACGAAATTTTCCTGCATTGGCAGGTTTTGTCTTCGCTGTAGCAATTCATCACAACTTTGGCGGTTATGGCCTTGTGTGGAATTCTTTTGTCTTTTCTTCCCTATATGGGGGTGGCATGAAGTGGTGACTCACCCCCCTGCAGCATCAATTCCAGAGTCCCCTCTTAAAAGGGGTTATATAATGGGTGTCATTGGCCATACATCGAAAGGCTGTCAGTGAACTACCCTGCGTGAGGGGATATGGGCTGGGTTGCCTGCTACACTTACGTCTCGCAGAGCACCCCCATATCCCAGTTACCCTTGATGAGTCCCAGTTCCCCCCAGCTGGGGGGCTGGGAGGGGTACACGCCCAAGGCCTAAGCCAAGGTCTTCCGACATTTGGAAGTTTAATAAAGTTGTGACCTAATTTAATTCCATAACACATTGTCAGAGTCTTTATCCCTTTCCCTGGGGGCTGGGGCTGTCATGGCCTGGTCACACAATGGTGAGCCCTGAACTTTGGACCGGAGGGAGATCAGGTGGAGTGTGTGTGTGTGTTCCACCCAGCTCTGACCAAAGAAGAAATTACTGGAAGATCTTCATTGAGGATTGACTCTGCAACAATAGGCCAGAATGGGACATGCAATATCCCCTGCAGAAATCTGGGCTGACACAAGCAGGTTTGGGGAGCTCCAAGTCTCTGCTTAGGCACAAAACACTTAGACCTGCTGTGGCTGCCTCACTACTAAACAAAGGATGTGGGGTGCTTTATATAAGAGCATAAAGCAACCCCCCAGTAATCATGTGCATGCGTGTTTCAAAATCAAGGAATAACCAGTAGCTAGGAAAGGGAGAAGTGAGCATTGCAAAGCCTCAGTTTTTCGCCAACTTGGAATGAACCCTGAGTCAGAGAAGTCTTGGTTTGACCCACCAGGCCTTGAAAACCCAAATGACAACTTTATTTGGCCAAGGAGTAGCCTCCTTGGGATGTCTCTTGGCTACATAAATCTGTCAAGGGGAGCCAGGGACCACGGAGGTTTGTATACCGTATTTTTCGCCCTATAGGACGCACCGTCCCATAAGGCGCACCTAGTTTTTTGGGGGGGAAATAAAGGGGAAAAAATTATTTCCCCCCCAGCCCGAGCTTCCCCCGACCCCAGCCCCCAAACAGGCAGCTCTCTGCAAGCCGTGGGAGCCCAGCGCTGGCTCCCGCTGCTTGCGGAGAGGTCCGCGAAGCCTGGATGCGCTGAGCTCGGCGCGTGCAGGCTTCAGCATGCAGGCAACTGTCCGCAAACAGTGGGAGCGCTCCTGCTGCTTGCGGAGGGGTCCGCGAAGCCTGGAGAGCAGAGGGGTCGGTGCGCACCGACCCCTCTCACTCTCCAGGCTTCAGCGAAAGCCTGCATTCGCCCCATAGGACGCACACACATTTCCCCTTCATTTTTGGAGGGGGAAAAGTGCGTCCTATAGGGCGAAAAATACGGTACCTCCTAAAATCTGTGGCTGACTTGGGCAGCTGTAAACGCCACTGATGCAAAGGGAAAACTCAGATCTCTAGTTCAACTCATTTCTAAGTCACTCTGCCATGGTTGGAGCACTGCCACTGTTAGTGGTACTCCACAGCTCAGACATAAGGCTCATATTCATCAGGAGCTATTGGTTCAATACTGGGGACCCAATCCTGTGGAACTCCCTCCTGGCTGAGATCAGACAGGACCCTCTATGTTGAACTTGCTTGGTGAATACCTTTGTTTATTTCAGCTGGCATTTTCAATACGTTTTCTGATTTTCTGATTAATTTTAACTGATTTTATATCTGTTGTGTCCATTGTTATCTTGTACGCTGCTTCAACACTATGGTGCTCAGTGCTATATAAATTGCTGAAATAAATAAAATAAACCTTGCCCCAAGGTTCCTCTGAGGGAGTGTTTTATGGGTAAAATATCTTTCAATCTCCCTGTTTAGTCTAACAGAACCACAGAGAGGGCAATTTGAAGGAGCTGTAACTGTAGAAGCTTCTGGGTGTGTGTGTGGGGGGGGGGGGACTCCTTGGAGACTGCCTTCTTGCCCCCAAATTCTCTCTTTGTGGGAATCTCTCCAAAAAGTGTTTATAGGTGCAGCCCTGGGGAGCTTGCAAGTGATCCCTGACTGCTGTTCGTGTGAGAGGGGGTGGGGGTGGTCAGATTCAGGGTGGCTTGGAAATAGCTGTTCCTCATCTATTATAGTTGTTTAAAAGTGACTTAGCACATTTCTGATCCCGTCTGATGTGAGCCCTGGGTGGTTTGTCCATTTCTAGTTCCAAACACTTTATGAGAGTAGACTCAGCATGGAAGTGGGTAGGACTGGGGTGCGGAATCAAGTCCTTAGGCATAAACTTCTGGTGATTAAAAAGTGAAATGAGATTTATTCATGGCAATCAGGATTTATAGGCTTCAAACAGATGGAGGGAAAGATCAACAAGTAACATGAAAATGGTCCGTGCTTTAATACTAGCTTATTTCTGAACGTTTGGCAGAGGGGCAGAGCAGGAGGTTTCATTTCTCAATTGGAAAAGGTCATTTCAAATGTTTTGATGCCATCCTCAAAAGAAAAATGGTTGTGGACACATTGGAGAGGATAGTGAGGAGTTCTCTGTGATATTCTCTAGCAGCCTTCTCCAACCTGGTGCCCTCCAGAACTTTTGGATCACAACTCCCATCATTCCTGGCAATTGTTCATGCTACTTGGGGCTGATGGGGATTATCTAATGCTTATTTCCCCTAAATTGTTTTTTGAATTTTATTGTTATTCATGTTTTGATACTGTATTTTATGCTGCTTTTATAATTAAAGTGTTTTAAATTTGTTGCTAGCTGCCCTGAGCCCGGTTTTTGAACCGGGAAGGGCGGGGTATAAATAAAAAAAAATATTATTATTATTATTGTTAGAGGACCTGCTTGCATGTGGACGATGCCTGGTTCATTCCCTTCCATTTCCATGTAGGGCTGAAGAGGACTCCCTATCTGAAAACCCTGGAATCCTGCTAGTCAGTGTAAACAGGGCTAAAGTAGGTGGACCAGTGGTCTGACTCTGTATAAGGCAGCTTCCTACATCATCCAAAAATAACAAAAGTATCAAAACAACTTCCAACTTATTATAGCAAAACAGCGTAACAGAAAAAGCAGGGAGAAAAATATGTTTTGGAAATAACATAAATGCTGTGAAGCTTTATTGGTTTTCACTGAAAAACAGAGGAAGGTGGACATTGCCCATCAAGAGGAGAAGAAATTGAAAATATTTGAATGGGCAACTGATTCCAACTTCAGACAGGGATGGTAACTGAGCTACACAGAGAAAGAGAGAGACCAGGCCTGAGCAAGTGATAGGTTTGAAATAAGGCTGGTTGGCTTTCCAAAATGAAGGTTTTCGTCCAAACCTTTAAAGTTGTACCTTAGGTTTTCTGCATTCTCCTGACGCCTGTGGATGCTTCCAGGTTAGACTTGCTCGTCATCTGGGCAACAAAGAGCTGTTGTTCTCTGCAACAGACCCACCTCTGTTTCCGCCCTGCCTTGCCTTTGCCTTGCCCTCTCCAGCTTGGGGAGGAGCAGCTTCTGATAGTGAGATGGGAGGTGTACAGTTCTGTTGCTGCAGTGATGCTCTTCAGAGGCTTGCAAGGAATGTGTCCTTCGGTTGCTAGGCAACTGCTTTCTGCATCCTCCTCTCCCCTCCCTGCACCTGGCCTGCCTTAAGAGCTGAAGCATGCTGGTCACCCAGCAGGTGGGGAAAAACATGTACATCTCGTAACCTGACAGCTCTCAAAAGGAACTGCTGAGTTCCCCCCAAGATCTGGGGGCTGAAGTTGTATTTGGTATTCTCCCCCACCCCCATATATTCTCAAAACAGTCACAAGAGGAGGAACAGCCACACATTGGCATGTGCAGTCATTGTGGGAGTCCAGGGATGCATGCTGAATGTGTGGCCTGCAGGTCTCCAAGGTGCTGGTCTGGGATTTGCTGAAATATAAATTCCTTTCTGTATTTAACAAAGGCCGCTGGAGAGGAAAAGTGGGGAGAATTGTGATGAACCTTCACAACTCTTCCCTCCAACCCTCTCCTGCCCTCCCTGCTTTGAAATGCAGAATTTTAAATTGAGGATGGCTGATCAAACTCAGACTGAGCAACCACCAACCCAAACCAGATTATTTAGTGTGAATGAAGTCTCCTGTGGCTCCTTCGTCTCTTTCCCATGCCTTCTGACTGGTCTCATCACCATCCAATATAATCCAAGCTCCTGCCTATTACGGCTGATGAAGAATTTATTGCCTTCTAGGTTGTCAGCTTTGGGGAAAATCTATTTTCTCTCCCTCCCCCCCTTTCTATTTTCCTCTGCAGTAAGAAATTCTTCTTATGGACAGATCCATCTGCAAAGTGCTTCTTAGCCAGGATTGTGAATGCAAAATTATTTTTAGTGGATTGATTGGAAAAGTAAGGTGCTCTGTTTTTCTTTTCCTGTTCTTAGGCGCTGCGCCCTCGTGTGTTTATTGTTTTCCATCCCCAGTGGCAGCGGCTGTTTATATCCCTCCCACTTTATATCACCAAAGGATACACAAAAGAGCTTTACAAGAATTACAAAAAAATGCCCAACTATGAAAATCAAATGCATGATACAAAACTATTGTAAAACCACAATAAAAGCAGGCAGTATGAAACCGACTTGTAAATATTCCCACCAATTTACTAGCCTGCATATTCTTTATTAGTCTGCTAAGAGGAAGGAAGTACCCACTTGCAAGGAGCAGGCTTGCAAGAGAAATGCAGGCTCCTAGTCTCTTATTATGCTGATAAAACATTTGCTTTCTACCAGTTGGACTGGTGCAGGGAAGATGAGATTATCCACAACCCACTGTGCTGCTGTGCTGGTTGTGGTGAAAGAGGCTTTTCTTTCCTGAAAGCCCACATATCAACTAAACAGGCTGGTGGAAGAGAGAGTGGTCTGTTCCTTCTTCATCAGCTCCAGACTGGTTTATAAAGCCAGCAACCAAACTAAAAGCAGGAAACAGCCATTCTAATACTAAAAACAAGCAAACATACACCATGTAGAACCTTGGGTCTTCCAGATGTTTTAGACTACAACTCTGTAACCCTGTCCAGGACTGATGGGAGCTGTACTCCAAAACATCTGGAGGGTACCAGGTTGGGGAAGGCTGAAATAGGTCTTTTGCCACTTGGGTGGTCGTGTGTCCTACTTTCCAGAAGGAAGCTGTCTATTTAAATAGTGTCCAGTCTAAGTTCGCTATAAAGTTAAAGGACTCTAAAGAAGGGAGAACAGGGGCTTTGAAGTAGTTTCCTGTCAACAGTGAGCATCTGGGGAACAGACTGAGCAGGCACGCGGGTCATCTAGTCTTCCTCACTATGGTGAGATGCACTTCTTATTTTAGTAATTCTAAATTTGCATCTATGCCTTGCATAATGCCAATGTATATCTTCTTTTTTGGGTGGTGCATAATTAGGCACCCTTCTTGGAGTAACTGTTCCCCAACACTTTGCAGATGCAAAGGAGAAATAAAAATTATTTACTGCTGCCACATGGTAGACTCCAGTGGAGGGGTGGGCCATATTGCCAAAAATGGATGTGGTCAGAGCAATCAATGCTCCCCACATCATGCAAAAGCTCAGCAGGGTCCAGTATGGTTTCAAACTGGATGGGGGACTGTGTGTTGAGATTTCCTGCAGGGGGTTGGACTTGATGACCCTCAGGATCCCTTCCAACTGTACAATTCTATGCTGCTATCATCCTTCTGTATTCACCACTTTCCAGAGAGAACATTGTATCAAGAAATTTTCTTCCAACAATTAGCTCCCCAAAGAGGCATAAACTAGCCTTACAGGCCGATTAAGAAATATTAACATTCCTTTGTCTGTTCCCAGACTCTGCTCAGGTACTGCACTAGAGCAAGACCATGGTAACTGTCCCATTTGCAATAATCAGACAGTAAGCCCAAAACAATATAATACAGTGTAAGATTATGAAAACAACCACTGAAGAGAAAAACACAAAATGCATGGACACAAATTGTGTCTTTAAAAAAATGTGTAACAAAAACTGAAAACAATCAGATATAAAAATTACAGGCAATTTTGACTCAGAACTTACATTCCCTTCATTTTTTGAAAAAAATATTTTATTATTATTTTTCTCCTTAAACAATATTTTCAACAATACAATAACATACACATTTACTTTCAGCTCTGCCGAGCCTGTGGCTTCCCTCCCTCCCTTCAGCAGGTTTTCCACTTTCAAGTCCTATCTCACACTTTAGCTCTTTAACCTTTTGTCCACATTGTAGGATTTATTTCAGTTCTGCTAGTGCCTTCAGATTTTTGCAATTATTATTCAAATATACAATAAATTTACTCCAACCCCTTTGTAATTTTTGATCATCCTGGTCTCGAATCCTGCAGGTCAGTTTGGCCAATTCTGCAAAGTCCATCATCTTTGCCTGCCACTCCACAATCGTTGGTAATTCCTGTAACTTCCACTTTTGGGCCATTAAAGTTCTTGCTGCTACTGTGGCATACATAAATAGTCTTTGGTCTATCTTCGCAATTTCATCTCCCATCAAACCTAGCAAAAATGCTTCAGGTTTTTTGGGAAAGGTATATCTAAACATCTTTTTAAATTCATTATAGATCAGTTCCCAAAATATTTTTATTTTGTCACATGTTCAGCACATATGGTAAAAGTCTCTGTCTGCTTCTTTACATTTCCAGCATGTTTTATCTCTCATCCTATACATTTTAGCTAACTTTACTGGTGTCAAATATCATCTATACATCATCATCTTCATTACATTTTCTTTTAATGTCATACAAGCTGTGAATTTCAAGTTTTCATTCCACAATTTTGTCCAAGAATCGAACTCAATATTGTGCCCAAAATCTATTGCCCATTTTATCACTTCTTTGATTTCCTCATCTTTTGTATACCATTCTAACAACAAATTGTATACCTTAGATAATAATTTACCTCTGCTTTCCAGCAGATCGATTTGAAATCTTGATTTTTTTATTTTCAAAACCAACCTTCCTCTTTTCAACATTAAAAATATCATTGACTTGATGATATTGCACCCAACCTGTAAAAAAAAATTCAGTTTGATAATATGGTTTAAGTTTTAGACCCTTATCGGGTCAATATTCCTTTCACTAATGGTGGTCTAGTTTTGAGGGCTACAGTGAAGAACCTGCCTACGTTATCTGCAATCTTATGTTGAAGTCTGCTATTAAAATTGAAGCATGGAATTCATCTGTATTCCCCACATGCCAAGAAAGTTCTAGAGAGATAACTTGGAATATTTTATCCCTGTAAATGTTGCATTATAGAAGAACATGGGCTAACATTTTAAATGAGCTGCTTTACAAGGACAAACTCTCAAATGGCAAGTAAACCTGATAACCAATATTTTAAATATTGTCTTCTCATGAACATTTTAATATATTTTAAATATCTTAATATCTTCTAAATATTGCCTTTTCCTGAATCTAATTTATTTGTATTGCATGTTACATGTTGGGACCCCCCCCTCCCCCAATTTTACCGTTGCAGCAAGTCTGAGAGGAAGGTTTTTCTGAGGTACAGGGGCTGACTCAAGGTCATCCAGCAAACGTCCAAGCTTGGGATGTGATTACTGGTCTTTCCATGAGTCCAAACTGACTTCCTTTACATTTCCTCTGAAAGTCTGAGGAAAAGAGTCCAAGCAGCAGAAAGTTTAGGATTTAATGCTATTCTGAGGAAATCCAGCTTCACATCCTCAAGATAAGACCAATCCCCCAGCATACAGTAGTTTGGTTGTCTCTGGTGTTTATGTCTAAACCCACAGCCTTGAAATTGCAGAGTTAACGCCATGCCGGCATCTGACAGACTTCTCAGCAGCTCCTCTGGTGACGCGGCCTTTATAAATTGCTATTTTCTTAACATCTTTTTGACATTTCCTGATGATTGAAATTAAAAGTATGCTGTAGAGTCAAATGGCTTCATTCAACTTTGCTCGCTGAACCCTCGCGCTGCCGTCGTGGATGTGACAGGGATGGGAATGTGATTTGACAGGGAGGCTGGAAAATTGAGGGGGTGGCGGCTCCCAGGCCTGTTTGTGAGGCCCTGAGGAAAAGAACGTACATGTTGTCTATTTGCTTGAAGTGATATCTGGCAGAAGGGCGGGGGCACCCCTTTGAAACCACCACCAAGGCATCACAGACAGGTCTGTGAGCCCTGTGCAATAGTAGCACTCTGTATTTCCCCCCTGCTCCATTTTTTTTTTTGGTAGTCTTATCAAAACTTGTTTAATTTTTCTTGACAGTCATCAGCTGTTTTTCCCAAGCAGGAACTTCCAAACTTCCCCTCAGAATTTTGCTGTAGGTGGAAGTCGAAGGCAACTGAATTCTTTCCCTTTGAGAATTTGGTGTTCCTTAACTCTTGGCCATAGAATCGTAGAATCGAAGCACACCTGAAGGGTCATCTAGTCCAACCCCCTGCAATGTAGGAATCTCAGCTGAAGCATCCACGACAGATGGCCATCCAACCTCTGCTTAAAAACCTCCAAGGAAGGAGAGTCCACAATCTCCCGAGGGAGACCATTCCAATGTCAACAGCTCTTACTGTCAGAAAGTTTTTCCTGATGGTCATTTCAACACTCTTCTACTCTCCTATCCTGCTGTTCTTCTTGCTGGAAGAGGGGCCTCCAAATTTGCCACAGATTACTCTTCAGGTGAAATTAGCCTTTAGTTTCAGTTTTAAAGAAAAATGTCAGCTCAGTCTGTCCAAGGGCCCCAGGAGCTCAAAAGGGGCCTTGAATTGACTCTACTGTCAACTCACTGTTCCTCTCCACTGGCCATTTTAGTGGTGGGCAAGTGCCTGTGTTGGCTCCGATTCACAGTGGCCTCTTGCCAGCTTAATTTATCCAAAATGCAATGCCCCAGTCTATATATAATATATGTGTGTGTGTGTGTGTGTGTGTGTGTATGTATGTATGTGTGTGCGTATAACCTAGCCTATAGATCTCTAAAATCTATAGACCTATAAAATCTAGCATTTGGGGTAAATACTATGCACTTGAGGTTGTGTGCATGGGGTGGGGGGGTGGGGTTTAGCCCATCACTGATACTGTGCCAAGGGCTCCTTAATATCCAAATAGACTTTTGGCAACCTGATGCAGCAGTCTTATATTAAAGCTTTAGGCTTTAGCTTAATGGATTGTTGGTGGACTTTGGTGGGTAACTATGACGATTCACCCCCCCCCCCCATATCCAGACCACCCTTCTCTCCACATGGATAGAGGACTAAAGCAAGGGCATGGTCCTGATCTGTGTGTTGTACTGATGACCATTTGAGAAAGGCCCATCATTGCTATGGAGGCCATGAATTCCCAAGCCGGACCTGAGGCATCCTCAGCATGGATGTAGAAGTCACCCAAGACCACAGTTCTGGGTTCCTTCAACGCAACACCCAAGACAACCTCAGCCAGCTCAGTTAGTCAAATACTAACCTGTCTCTCTGGCCCCAACACCAGATGCAAGCCCTCCAGTTCCACATCAAGAGAGAGGGGTTTCCTGATGATTCCACCCAAGGCCTAAAACCGCCAAAGTTGTGACATCTGTTACGGGGAAGGCAAAACCTGCCAATGCAGGGAAATTCCTTCCCTGTCCCTTAACAGCAACCATCATAAGACCGTAGCAGCACCTGCATACCTGTGGTGGGGGATATCAGGCACAAACACCAATTTTCATCCCTTCAATGTCTTTCTCTGTAATGCCTGCCCATCCCCTCAACCACTTAGACTCAGTATGACCCATGCAACTGTTTGGCACAGGATGCCATTATGGCCACTCACATAAAATGGCTTTAGAAAAATATGAGATTGATTAGAGAAGGACAGGACTTCTTTATGGCTACCAGTCAGGAACTCCAGAAACACACCTTCCACTTTCAGCCACAGTATGGCTCTAACTTGGGAATGCTTGAGGAATGCAATCTTGCAAATTGTGACATGGACTGACCTGATCTGCACCTCCCAAACTAATGTGCAGATCTGAACATAGCTGTCACCAACTTTCATACTCATCCAAATGCTGCGACTCAGTTCTTGGCTCACAAAAAGCATCAGAATGTGTTTAGAAATGCATATTCAAATGTGGGTTTTCATGTGAGTTTTATTTAAAATGCAAATTATCGTAGAAAAGGAACAGAACAGGTTTACGAGTGACAGACAGATTGGAAAGAAACTGATCCTGTGCCTAATCTGATTTAGGGGAGGGATCGATGATACCATTGTGCGCTTCTCAGCGGCTTGTGGTTGGCTGTTGTCAGCAGATAGAATGCTGAGAAAAATAAAGATTTCTTTTTATTGGAACAGCATCTAGCAAGCTATTTATATATCGGTCACCTTGGTACATTTCTGTTGTAAAGGCACTGTGATTTCGCTTTGCTGATCTGACTTAACTGTGTGACTCATTAGTGTCTTGCCCCTCTGGAGCAATCCTAATAAATATGATCATTTGCCTAATCCAACTACAGACAGGCTCCCTCCTTGGGATAAATATGGCAACTGAAGATCTATGGAGGGGAGCAATGGAAGTCCAGCAAGCAGACAGTCACAGAACTGGAGTCAGAGCTTTCAAAAGACAAATATGCACCCCTCCCCACCAAAAAGGACATAAAGCTATGGGTTTCTTTTTGTGGTGGCAGAGCAGGTCAAACAAATTACGTCTGGTTCTAATGAATGCTCACATTTAGTTTAGTTCCTTGGTGTGTGTGCGTGCGTTTTGGATGTGGTGTAGCCAATCAGCCTGGTGTTTGTAACTCCACTGGCAGTGTTTATGAAAAGCAGCAGCAGCAAGCAGAAAGAAATATTTTAAAAAGTGCCATCACTGCCACAGATCAATGCATTTTAAAATTAAAATGGCTCAGTATTTATCATGTGCAAGGAGTGAACCAAGCCAGACTCATGGGTGAAGGGGAGACAGTAGTTATTGCATCAGGACAAAGCCTCACAGTGGCTTTGGTTTTTTTAATGTGGTTTATTTTTATAATGTGTTTGTTTCACTATTTATATGCTGCCTTTCAGTGTGCATTTTGTTCAATGGCTGAGATCCTGGTTTTGTTCCTGTTGGCAGGAGTATTCCCTGCACAGATTTACACTCATATGCAGGGATGCCAGCAGGATTTCCTGGGCCCAGTACACTGTGTGTGGATTGGGCCTCCGGCATCCCACCCCCTCCCCACATCCGTTAAGAATTGCTGCATATGTACACGTAACAACTTAACCTAGCCTACCTCACAGGGCTGTTGCAAATATAAAAGGTGGGGGGGAGGAAAACATCCACAATCTCGAGCTGCTGGGTGGAAAATCAAGATACAGATCTATGCCCCCCTTGGCAGCTTATGCTCACTAGACCTGTTGGGCTGCTAGGTACTTACAGGGATGTGGCTAATGATAAATTTAAAAATGCTAATAATAAAAAGTCTGTTTCCTGCCTGCCTTTCTCTGATTTTGAATGGGTGTGTGGGATGGGAGGCAGGTTTGGAATTAGGGGGGGAAAGCCCTAAAAATCAAGGAAAAAGGAATCTGGGACACAACCAGACATTACATGTAGATCCGCAGCAGATCTAATGTGTAGCTGCCTGCTGGGACTAGCTTGTATGAGTGAGGCGTTCAGGCAGGTTGCAATTCATGCTCCCCTGCTGCATGTAGTCTTTGCACACTTGAGTTCTCCTTTGAACTATCCTCTTTTTTCTAAGAGCGTTTTAAATTTACCATATTGTTTTATAGTCTCTCATCCTTTCTTTGGCGATCACTTGTAGCCGAGTAAGATTGTCTTCCAGGGACGCGGGTGGCGCTGTGGGTAAAACCTCAGTGCCTAGGACTTGCCGATTGCATGGTCGGCGGTTCGAATCCCCGCGGCGGGGTGCGCTCCCGTCGTTCGGTCCCAGCGCCTGCCAACCTAGCAGTTCGAAAGCACCCCCAGGTGCAAGTAGATAAATAGGGACCGCTTACCAGCGGGAAGGTAAACGGCGTTCCGTGTGCTGCGCTGGCTCGCCAGATGCAGCTTGTCACGCTGGCCACGTGACCCGGAAGTGTCTGCGGACAGCGCTGGCTCCCGGCCTATAGAGTGAGATGAGCACACAACCCTAGAGTCTGTCAAGACTGGCCCGTATGGGCAGGGGTACCTTTACCTTTACCTTAAGATTGTCTTCCATAAACACGGTTTATCATTACAGCAGACCTGTAAAGTAGAAGGTAGTGCAGTTTTAGCAAAACAAAAGGAACTGTGACTTAAAGACTAATAAATGGATAAATATTATGGCATAAGCTTTATTTGGCTATTGGATGCCTCATTCCTCATAATCTATGTACGTTTATGTAATTATACATTTGCTCACCTTCAAATTACTACCGGGCTATTGCTTTATTTCTGCTATCCCTTTGGCTGATAGGGTGCCAGAGCAATGTAACAATGAGTAATGCATAATGAGCCTGTGGCAGCAGAAATGTTCAATTAGGTCTCTGGATCTGGTGGGCTGACTTAAAAAAAGTTTACAGACAAGACTCTTGCCAATTGGCTTATTGAGAAAATTGATAGGGCTCATGCTCTGCTTGTTAGCTTCCTATAGGCATCTGGTTGTCCACAGTGAGAAGAGAATGCTGGACTGTAGAGGTCTTTGTCTGATCCAGCAAGGCTGCTCTTATGTTTCTATGTTCAGAAAGCAGTGAAACAAACAAAGGCATTTATGGTGGCTGCTCTCCTCTTACAGCACTCTCACTCCAGAGTCTCCCAAATTCAATCCAAGTCCACAACTTCCTTGTGAAACTTACATCTTTAGGAGTGGTCCACATTCCTTCCTCTGATTGCTTCGCAACAGCAGTGGATGTTAGCAGAAGTTAAGAACTGCCTTCATGCTTTGTGGTCCAACTTTCTTTAGAAACAACCAATTGATTTTTTAAAATTGAGACCTAAGAGTCTGGGGCTTCTGTCAGCCTTGGACTGCCCCAAAGTGTGACCCCATTTTAACATCTGTCAGTGGTCTTGCTCATGTGGTTCCCCTACCAGTGAAGGATTGGGAGGGGGAGAGGGATGACTCTTGCTGATTCCCCTTCCATTTCCACAAATTAGAGAGAGATGGCACAAGGAGCTGAATGAACAGGGGGGAAATTGCCCCTCAACAAGACCTTTGTCAGCAGGATCTCCTGCTCAGTATGTTCATGAACAAAAGAAGCACTTGCCTTCATGATAGTATAGTTCAGATCAAATCCATTGAAATCAATTAGTTGTTTTGTGGCCTTTGAGTTTATGGGGGAGCTAGTCATTACTATGATTGGGCTATAATCTAATGATTCAGTGATGGCTCTTGTGTTGCCCAGCTAAAATCCTGCAGCAATAATGCAGCTTCTGTCATCTTTTCTCCTTTCCTCTTCTCCCCAGCCCAGAACTGCAGTTACGTTTTGCGAGGTCCAAACGGGACAATACAAAGTCCAGGATTCCCGTACGGCTATCCAAATTATGCAAACTGTACATGGACAATCACCGCCAAGGAGCAGAACAGAGTGCAGCTTGTATTCCAGTCCTTTGCGCTAGAGGAAGATTTTGATGTGCTGTCTGTCTACGATGGGTTGCCTCAGCAGGGAAATCTAAGAACAAGGTATGAAAAAGGAGGGTTTTAAAAAATATCTGTCATTCAGAGAAGGGAAATGTTCACAAGCACATTAAGATGTCTGTTGGTTGGATTAGAACACTTTGAATGAAGGTTTTATGTTTCAATAAAAGCAGGTCCTAGCTCTATTTCTGTAAAGTTATCTCAGCTGTCTGGATTTCACACACTTGATAAGGCCTCAAAAATATTGCTAAGCATGTTCGATGGCATAGTGTTATCAGTGCAGTTGCTGCCTGAGACATCTGGAAAAGTTAATTAGAAGTTGTTGCTAGAGGAACTGAGCTTGGAGAGGAAGCTTTCTAAAAGTCAAGTCCCTCCTCTCCCTGCAACCCCATCTTTAGGGATAGCAGATAAATAATTGGCAATTTGTGAAACTCTTAAAATTGAGAGGTTTTGCACCCCCTCTCCAGTCTTTGAAGTCTCCTTCTTCAAAACCTTATACTGTTCATTTTATATATTAAAGTATTTCTATACCAATATATCATAAAATATCAGGGTGCATTGCAGTTAAAATATAAAACACAGGAACACAGTGTTGTTCTTTTAAAAAATAAAAATAAAATACAGATAATAGTTAAGATGACTGGGAAATCATTTTTTTAAAAAAATAATTTAAAAAGCCACAAAAGTGTGTCAGCATAAAATGGTTTTCAAGAGATGCCTGAAAGTCAAAAGCAAGGATGCCTGTGAAATCTCTGCTGGAAGAATGTTACCCAACATGGGACTAACAGCACTAAATCCCTGATTTCTACTTGAAGTCTGGCCCCTTGTAACAACTAGCAATGCTAAGGATGGTCTAAGTGATCAAACTGGAATATAAGAGGTCATGCTGGGATATATCAAGCTGAGATGTATGTAGTCAGGAAAGGTTTGGCTTCTTGGACTTTGGTCTCCACTTCCTGGAGGAAGGACTTATGGCTAGAGATGGGCTACATGCTGCATCTCTCAGCAGTTGGCAATAATGTGTTTGCTAAGAGTCTCATGAACCTGATTAGGAGAGCCATAAACTAAATCCTGAGGGGGAGGGAGACAATATTACAGATAACAGGGGAACACATGGTACTGGAGATAATAGCTTCATTGTTGCACAGGAAACTGAGGTGGTGGTACAGAAACTTGCCAAAGGGCAGGTAACTACAAGAAGGAAGCAGCTTGTGGTGTCAGTTTTCTCTATACTAATGCACAGAGTATGGGAAACAAGCAAGAAGAATTGGAGCTTTTAATACAGGATGGCAAATATGACCTGGTAGGCACTACTGAAACCTGGTGGGATGCGACTGATGACTGGAATATATGAATTGAGGGGTATAACCTGTTTAAAAGGAATAGACCAAACAAGAAGGAAGGAGGAGTAGCATTATATGTAAAGGATGTATACACTTGTGAAAAGATCCATGACCTGGAGCACAGAAGGCAGATTGACAGTATATGGAGGAAAATTGTAGGAGAGGGAATCAACAGTGACGTTACTGTGTCACCTCCAAGCCAGACTGAAGAATTAGATAATGCCTTCATAGAGCAGATTATCAGACTTTCAAAACGGAGAAATATAGTAGTCATAGGAGACTTCAATAAACCTGATACCTGTTGGAACTATAGTAGAAATATAGTAGTCATAGGAGACTTCAATAAACCTGATACCTGTTGGAACTCAAACTCTGCCAAGAATGTTAGATCCAACAAATTCCTAAATTTCCCCATTGGCAGTTTCATTTACCAGAAGGTAGAAGAAGCAACAAAGGGAACATCTATCTTGGACTTGGTCCTCACTAAAAGGGAGGGTCCTCAACAAAAGAGAGAAACTGATCGATGAAGTGGAAGTACTGCAAACCGTGGGAAGAATTGATCATGTCCTCTTGGGTGTCATGATACAGAGGAAATAGAAAGCTGAGTGTAATTGGATGTGCACTCTTGTCTTTAAAAAGCTTCAAAAAGCTGAAAGAACTACTGGGTGAGATCCCATGATCAGAAATACTACCAGCCCCATGATTCTCAGCAGGCAATGATTCCATACAGGTCATTTGCTACTGAGTGTGCAACCACTTGGGGAAGAAGGGGCCAGGGGAAAAAGAGTGTTGTCTAAATTAAATTAAGTTTTCTAAGTGCTTGTACTGAACACATGAAAATCCCTCAGAGCGGTTTTGAGCATGGACTATGGATCACTTGAAGAGCACAGTTTGTTGTTTGGGACAAGCAGCAGGATGCTCACACATCCTTGTTGGTACACCAGCCCCCTACTTTGTTTCTTGGTTATTTCCTCAGAGTTTAACAAAAGCATGTTCATTATGCCAAGTTTATTACACAACAGCATTTGATTTGCATTTCATTCAGATTGCAGTTTCCTAGTGCCAGACTCCATGTATAGTCCAGCAGATGATTTCCAAATATGTGTGGCTGTAGCTCAGTAGTGAATCCCATGCTTTATGTGCAGAAGTTCCATCCCCAGTCTTTGACACCCCTGTCTACATGGACCTCAGGCAGCAGAGCTGGAAGACTGCCTGACACCTTAGATAATTGCTGTCTATCAATAGATTGACAGTGTTGGTGTGAGATGGGCCACATGTCCACTTTGCACAGTAATCTGAGGAGCAGCATCCTGAAAAGGTCCAGGTGGAAGCTGCAGTCTGCCTTTAGCAGGAAAATTTCATTGAAGAACTGAGTATTTTCAGACCTCTTGGCGCATCCTCATGCCTTGGCTCCCTAGCCGATGGAGATCTCACTATGACAAAAACTTCAGAACCAAGCAAAAGCTATGATAATGGAGGGCCATGATCTCTCAACATTGATTTGAGGCAGGAATTAACTGGGTGGATTTCTGTGTGACCCAATTATGTGCACAAGGTCAGATGTTGACAACTTTTAATGGTCCCCTCTGGCCTTGAAGTACTCTGAAAGTTATCATGTGTTACATTATACAGTAAGCCATTTGCTCTCTGGTGTAACTTCAGAACAAGTCCCACAACCTTTGAGTGTCTCTGTTAGCTCAACTGGAAGAATCTGGGTTAAAGAAGCAGAAGTTACAGTGGAAACCAGCTGCTCTGCTGGTGTGAGAGATGAGCAGAGCAGTGCCAGTAAATAAATTATACCTTTTGCTTATGACAATGGAGGTTTCACTTCCTTCCTTTTTATTTTCTTTAAGATCAAGTTTGTGCAAATTTATTACTTTATTACTTAATTCCTAAAAGGGAAGGGCTGTAGCTCAGTTGTACAGCATCTGCTTTGAATGCAGGAAGTCTCAGGTTTAATCCCAAACATCTCCAGTTAGGGCTGGGAAAGCCCCCTGTCTGAAATCCTTGAGAGCCACAGCCAATAAATGTACTAGACCAGGCATCCCCAAACTCGGCCTTCCAGATCTTTTGGGACTACAATTCCCATCATCCCTGACCACTGGTCCTGTTAGCTAGGGGTGATGGGAGTTGAAGTCCCAAAACATCTGGAGGGCCGAGTTTGGGGATGCCTGCACTAGACAATACTGAGCTAGATGGACTAATGGTCTGACTTGGTTTAAAGCATCTTCTTTGTCCATGTAGGTGGTGGCACCTTATTCGAAGAAGTCCTTTGGTGGTATTCAACACTGACAATAATAATAATAATGAAATTTATATACCACCCTAGACTCTCAGGGCGGTTCACAGAGCAAAATCCAAATAGAAAACCACAAAATATATAATCAAAATAAAAACAACAATCCACATCCCCCATGAAGTCAAGTTACCTTTTGAGTGAGGTACAGTAATGAAGAGGGACGTGGGTGGCGCTGTGGGTTAAACCACAGAGCCTAGGACTTGCCCATCAGAAGGTCGGCGGTTCGAATCCCTGCAACGGGGTGAGCTCCCGTTGCTCGGTCCCTGCTCCTGCCAACCTAGCAGTTCGAAAGCACATCAAAGTGCAAGTAGATAAATAGGTACCGCTTGGGCGGGAAGGTAAACGGTGTTTCTGTGCACTGCTCTGGTTCGCCAGAAGCAGCTTAGTCATGCTGGCCACATGACCCGGAAGCTGTACGCTGGCTCCCTCGGCCAATAAAGCGAGATGAGCGCCACAACCCCAGAGTCGGTCACGACTGGACCTAATGGTCAGGGGTCCCTTTACCTTTACCTTACAGTAATGAAGACTCCTGGTGTCTTATTGCTACATTTCCTACTCTCAGATATATAAGCAGATTGAAAGTAAGGGGACTCATAAACAAGGTGGAAGCCCACCAAATCTTACATTGGATTCTCATCATCAACAACTAATAATCAGCTCCTAGTCAGTGAACATAAACTCATCAGCACTGAGCATTAGCAACTAATCAGCAGGAACACCGGGTCATCCTTGTTCTTCAGCAAACATTTTGACTGATTCTCTTGAAGAACATTGGCAATGAAAGTCTCCTGAGCATTGAAGAGGACAGGTGGGAAGTGAAGATGCTCATTCAAAAGAGACATTCTTGAATGTGTGCTTTCAGTGACCCTCGTTCGTATGGAACTGAGTGGACTTTGAAACTCACTTGGGGTTATGTAGTTGGGTTTAGTTATTCCCTTGTTTTATTGAACCAATCATAACCAAGCTGTGAAGTTGTTTATGGTATGTGAGTTTCCATATTAACAAAATGAGCATGGCCTCCTAATTTTTCACATGTTTTGGTAACAGGGAGCCCCGTGCACTAGCTGGCTGCTTGTAGGTGACTTAAATCACTTTTAAAGAACAACAAGAGTAACATGCACTGCACCCGGCCCCATCCTGCAAAACCATTGAGGTGAATGTCAGCAATGGTGCTACCTTAGTGTCATGCCAGTCACTCCTGAAGAGAAGGCAGGCAAGCAGAGTTTAGCTAAGCGCACAAACTTCAAATTAACTTGCAATCAATTGTGGTTTGAATTACAATAATATTAGCTAGGGGCCATGTAAGGCTTGGTGCACATCCAGTCTTTTCAAACCCATCAGGTTCACTTTCTAAACTGCCATATATTTGTGGCAGCACAACTTAAAGCAAAATGTATTTTAAAATATCTCTTTGGGGTTTTTTCCCCCTGAAGGGGGAAACCTTTACATATCCCCATGTTAACCCTAATCCTCTATGTGGTTACCTGGAAGTTCCATTAGCTTAAATGAAACAGACAGAGCAATCGAAACTATAGGCATGATTTATGTCTGCTGGCAACATCCCAACTTAAAAACTTCATTTAAACCCTGTTCAGAATCATCTGGGAGGGTCTGATGCCAGCAGAAATCACGTGAGCCCAGTGGAGGAAACACAAAGATTTATAAAGCACCCTCAGCAACATCACTGATGTCACAGAATCAGCACACACTGCTCACTTGGCATGCACAGCGCCCCCACCACACACAATCATGAATGAACATGGACAAACACCCTCCCCATGTACAGGCAAACAGGTACAAACAGGTATATATGGCACAGCCAGAACACACACACAAACAGCAAGACCAAGCAGAACATTAAACAGACACAGACCTGCCCAAAGTCCCTAGTGCCCAGTGATGGCAGTCTCTCGCACACAGGCCAAGGAACAAGCCATTAAAGTAAGGTTTGCTGCAAGCATGGAAGGCGACGCAGCCCCCAAATGGCACAGCAGCTCAGAGCAGAGACAGGCAAATCGAACACCCTCTCTCACAGCAGGTCTTGACAAACGTTCACCACATTCTGCTGCAGGGGACCAGAATGGCTGCAAGAGGCGGTGACTGTGCTGCAAACCCTCTGTAAGAAGGTTGCTATTGTCTGCAGCTGTATCTTCCCAACGCCCCCCCACAGTGTGTTGTCAGTGCCAAGTTTAAGTGGTCAATCTCCCCACTTCCCCCTCTTCCTTTTTGAGGGTATGGTGATGCTGAGCAGATCCTGTGGGCACTGACAGCATGCATCTATGCCAGCATTGGTTTTCCTCTGCTGGATGGGTGATCTCTCTCTCTCTCTCTCATATATATGTATATACACACACCAGCATACCTGGGGCTTTAGTTTCCTAGTAAATATATTTAAGATTGCAGCTTTAGTTGATGTCCCATCCTGAAAAATGAATTTTAAAAAGAGTTTAACCCATGTCTCATTGTTCTGTGCTTTATCAGCATTTTGATTTTGGTTCTACTAATATTTTTTTCTGCATCCTTTCTTTATAAAACTTTTTTAAAAAAGAAAAAAACCTCACAGCTGTTGCCAATACAGAATTTTTGTTTCTTTTCTAAGCTATCAATTTTACGTGCCCCCCCCCAACTTCCTCTCTCTGCTTTCCAAATGTACTCCATTCATCATCTGCCTGCTAGCCTTGAAGATGGATGACTGTACATCATTTATCAAAGCTCATGCCACCAACTTGCTGGCCAGAAAAGGGGAGCAGGGGAGGACTATAGAGGAAACTTTCTGGAAGGAAAGATGAACAGGTCCATCGATGAAACAGGCTCCAGTCAAGTGTATAGGATGAAGCCCCATCTGCATTTGATTTCTTCTTTTTAATGGAGAAGGTTGCTCTTTGGAGCAGAAATGTGGCAGAAGGGAGAAAGTGCATATCCCTTTTCAAAGATTGTTTTTCTGGTTATAATTTCCCTGCCCCAAATGCTTTCCCTCTGTGCATCTCCTTTTCCTGCATAGGGATGGGGGAGAAATTTGATGTAGTTTTCATTTAAAGGTGAACTTACCTAATTTACACTTTGAATTGAAACCTAGGCAACTTTTGAAATTCACACTTCTCTGAATTTTGCAATGCAGTTCTTAAGCTAAGTAATGTGTACAAAAGTGAATATACATTGCTGGTAAAGTGCACATAAAAATGCATGTTTTAGCAAAAAAGATGCAAAATGAGTTATGTTATGGGAAATGGGCAAAAATGTGTATATTAAGCAAAATTTCCTATGTAAAATTAGGAGATAGTAGCACTAAAATGCAGATTGATCTTGATGAGAACTGAATTCAGGATTGGAAAAATGAGAAACTGAGAATCTGAAATTGGCTCAGGGGAAGATGTCATGAGGTAACTCCTCCAAGAGAACCTTTTTTGGATTAGGAAGAAAACAAGGGAAACAGTCTGGGTAGGTTGCAAAGCACTGGATACATTTTAATGAGGAAACAAACAAACACATACACACACACACACACACACACACACACACACACACACACAGCATTGTTAACCACTGTGCAGCCATATGGTAAACTCAATCCTGCACACACCAAGATTCTAAAGAATTTCTAAAGTCCCCTGTACACAAGGCAGAAAAACATAAGCCTCTACATATGAGGTCCACTCAGCTCTTTGAATGACAAATATTAGTAAATGTTGCACTTTAGATTTAGTTACTAATAGGAGTGCACCTGCTCAGAGTGCCAGCCAGCCAGCCAGCCATTCCCTCTTCCAGGTTACTCCACTCTGTTCTTCCCACCCCTTCCCCATTTTTCTTTTCCAATTGACTTTCAACATTCCATGGCTACTTAGCATGCTCCATCCTCCTTGAACTGTTTGGGGGCGTAGTTCCTCCTCACACACTTAAGATTAATTGTTCTTTTTTTCCTTTTTGGTACGTTTGCAGTCTCAGCTTCCCTAGGCATGCATTTACCTCCTCTCGTTCCCTTGTTCCCCTGCTTTGGTTTCTTTCCGTTGCCAATCACCACCTGACACCTGAAGAAGGAAATGATGGAGCCATATAAATTGAGGTTGGAACAAGAGCCTATGTTTTGATATCCCTTCTCCCTTGTTGTCCATGTTCTGATTATGGACCCTGACATCAAAGAGGAAACATTTGCTAGCACTGCTACTGTAAGATTAGAGGAAACAGTAAAATCTCTTATCCATTATTCAGTGAGCATCTGTTGGCATTCGTGTGCTGCTCAATGGCAGCCGCTGAGCCCGGTGCCAGAAACATACATCATTTGTTAATGGAGAAATGCCCTCGTCAGATCTGCGAATGAGTGCTATTGGCTTTAGAAGCATCTTAAATGCTTTTGCAGCTGTAAAACTTGGCCTCCTCAGCAGTGTGATCAACCGATGAGAGACATAATTTTATTATTGTTGTCATTATTGTTAAACAAAACTTTTATTGTGTGATTGTGTGAAGGGAGGATCAATTATTAACCAGGTTGGTCAGTGTAAAGATAATTGGCAAATTACCTGTTTACCTGTTTGATTCATCTTGTAGTTATTCTTGCAAGAGAATTGGGCTTCAATGATTTTCAGTTGTATGTGCTGAAACCTTGAAAGTTTTCAAGGATAGCCCCAGATAGAGTCCACTGGAATCATATAATCAAGAGGTTAGTAGAGGATGCATGACTGTAACTAAGCCATTCCAGGAAAGGCAGTAGCTACTGAACCAGCCATAGCTGGGTAAAGGTGCTTCATGACATTGGAGCCAGCTGGGCTCCAAAAAACACCAGCGACTCCAAGAGCACCTGCAAGCTATAAACCTGCTTGCTCAGCAGGAGTGCAACACTATCCAGAGCAGGCTGTCTACCCAATCTGCATGTACTTTTTAGCTTGGAGAAAAAGGTGAGTAAGAGGCAACATGATAGAAGTTGTAAAATTAAGCATGAGGTGGAGAAAGCAGAGAAAAGCTTTTCTCCCTCTCAGTGATGGTATTTGTGTTCCTATAGTGAAGCTGAATGTTGGAAGATTTGGGACAGATAAAAGAAAGTACTCCTTCATGCAGCGCATAGTTAAACTTTGAAAGTTGCACCCCCGGGAGGTAGTGATGGTCATCAACTTGGATGGCTTTAAAAGAGGATTAGACCAATTGATGGCAAGTAACTGTGATGGCTAAAGGGACACAGGTGGCGCTGTGGTCTAAACCACAGAGCCTAGGGCTTGCTGATCAGAAGGTCAGCGGTTCGAATCCCTGTGACAGGGTGAGCTCCCGTTGTTCGGTCCCTGCTCCTGCCCACCTAGCAGTTTGAAAGCATGTCGGAGTGCAAGTAGATAAATAGGTACCGCTCCGGCGGAAAGGTAAAAGGCATTTCTGTGCACTGCTCTGGTTCACCAGAAGTGGCTTAGTCATGCTGGCCACATGACCTGGAAAAAACTGTGGACAAACGCCGGCTCCCTTGGCCTATAGAGTGAGATGAGCACCACAACCCCAGAGTCGTCCGCAACTTGACCTAACAGTCAGGGGTATCTTTACCTTTAGCCGTGATGGCTATGCTCTGCCTCCATGGTTAGAGGCGAAAATGCTTTTGAATGCCAGTTGTTGGTATCATTTGCACTTCCATTTTTAAAAAGGTTTTAAAGGCTGCAAGATCCATGATGGATCTTGCACACCACGCCTGCTTTGGCTTTTAGGTACTGCAGGATCTGGGAAAGCTCCCAGGAACAGTAGGAGTTGACTCAACAAAGCTCAGCTGAGTCCTTTTATCCACAAGCAGGGCGTGATGACTCCACTCTTAGAATTCTGGGTCCATGCTGTGTGCTTTGTCACCAGGGAATCCCCTTGGATTGTGTGCTCTCTGCCTTCATCTTTGGGAACTTTGAAGAAACAGTCGTGCTTCTTGAATGGTCAGTTGCTGCTGCCAAGTTTGCCCTCCACAGAATGCTGCTCCTTTAATAGTGTGTTTGGGTTCTTCAGGGGCCATGAGACCTCTTCAGCAGATGATGTGAATCTGGGTCTGAATCAGAGGGGTCTGGGTTGTAATCCTGTGAAATTTCCCCATTATAGATTTGGAATGACATCATGGTCAGCCTTCAGTAGCTCATGTGGATGTAGATTCATGATGGGCAAGGGGGCCTGGGGTCAGCACAGTTCATCTGGCATCCAATGAGTTCCTTGCTAAGCTGGAGACTGAATCTTTACCTCTCCAGTTAAAATGAAATCTTTCTGTGCTATGGATCACTTCATTACTTAACTTGGCTTGCAACCTCTGCAGAATATACAAAATAGCTGTATTCAGGGAAATTATATGTGTCTGCATTAGCTTTTCTGAAATACCAATCTTGCTGCGCTGGAGGGATGTGGGGAGTTTATTGTTTGTCATGTTGCATTGGCTTGCCGGGATTTAAATGCACTTAACATCTGTGTGCTGCTGTTGGAAAATAATAAACTATGCACTGTTTGTCTCGCACACATATTCACCTGAGAAAGGTCAGGTAATCAGAGGTCCTGTCATATCACCTTAGGGAGGTTCTGAATATTTATATGTGACTTTGACTCCTGCTACTGCACAAGGCAAGAGACAGGAAGGACAGTCAATGTTGGTCTGGGGAAAATGATTCAGCACATTTCTGCAATGGCAAGAAATTTGAGAGTGCATGAAATCAGGATTTATTTTTCTTACTTGTAAAAAAAGGTGTTTAGCACCCCCCCCCCACTTTAGCCAAAGCTAACTGTTTTCAAGAACAGTTTAACACAACAGAACTGCAATTAAAATCATAGTGGAAGAACCACGAAACGAACATAAACCCAGCATAAAAATATGAAAATTAAAACCAGAAGCTCTCAAAAGTTATATATTAAATGTATGGGGAAAAGGTGGTCACCTAGCTCTGAAAAGATAGCAAGATACCAGCTGAGTGTTCCTAGAGTGAGCCTTCTAGAGCTGGGGCATTACCACAGATAAGGCTCTGTCTCTGTAGCCATGCACCACACAATAACAGGTAACAGTAAGGCTGCATAGGACTCTGAATTGTACCTGGAAACAACTTGAAAGCTAATGAGAGATCTCTCTCAATTAGTTCCAGCCACCTGGAATATATCTAAAAGTAACTCTAAATTTGTTTGATGTATTCTGATCCAACTATAGCCAGTTGGTAGGCTCGACACTGAGCTCTAACCTGTGTCTGGTCCGATTCAGAATGAGTTTTCCACCACCGATGCTCTAGCCCTCAGCCCTGGAGAAAACTATGGGGCTGTCCGGGCTCAATGCAATCAGAGAGGGTGCTTCAATAGCCCTGGTTAACTCTGCATTCCAGTGGGCCACCAGCAGTGGCTTAGCGTGGGTTGTCAGCACCCGGGGCAAGGCAAGTAATTTGCGCCCCCTAACCCGTGGATTTGCGCCCCCTAACCCGTGAATTTGCACCCCCTAACCCGTGGATTTGCCCTAACCCCAGATGTTGCGCCTGGTGCGGCCGGCCCCCCCTGCACCCCCACGCTACGCCACTGGCCACCAGGGAAACAGCAAACAGCTATAAGTAGCAGCATCAGTATTGGTGTTGCCCTTCTGGCCACCAGGTCACATCCTTTGCAATGCCCAGGACCTAGCATCCATCTGGGCCAGTGTGTATGTGTGTGGCAGTGGCTGCCACCAAAAAACCGTGGAGAATATTTATAGAAAATTCTGCAAAGTGGTCTTTTTTTCTGGGAGGAAAGGGGCTGGAGAACTTCTCAGAATTCCAGCCCCAACCAAAAACATGTCTTTCATGACATTTTTGGCTCAGCTCCAGTCACAACTATGCCCAAGGTGTAACATGACAGCTTAAGGATGGTGAAAGGTAGCAGAATCACAAGTTTTTGTTTATTAGATTTCTGTACCTCAGCACTGATTACCTGGCAGAACACAGTTTTACTGGTTGTGCCTGTCAAATGCTGGCTGGCAACCCTAATTATTTTTGTCAGTTGTCTGGGAGCAAAATCTCCCCTCCTCCAAACATTCAGATTTGTAATTTATCTTCATCTGCCCCTGCTTCTAGCCTTTGTTAGCCATTTAACCTTCCAGTACCATATTTTTCCTCATCAGTCAATGGAAGCACCCGGCTCCCGAACTCTGAGGTGTCACTGTGCTTGAAGGTTTGCAAAAAAACCAAAGACCCTCAAAGTGGTATGAATAGGATGTATTTTTAGCTTCTCCCTTCTCCCATTTGAAAGGAAGGGTCTCCCTAATGCTGACCCCAAATGCTTGCCGCTAGCAGATTTTGCAAATTGCTGCTTCCACACTTAAAAAAGAGAGAGAGAAAGCAGAACAGCTACTCTGTTGCTGTGAATGAATGGGGATTTAGATCATTTTATAAATGTCTCTGTTCCTCTTACAGCCATAAAAATGAATTGTGTTATATAAACACACATACCTGATGATCATTTTGACCTTCAATTAGTGTGGTTAATGAGAGAGACGGCTTGTTGGAGGAGAAAAATAGAACAGGAGATGCAAAATTACTGTTAAAAAGGGCTTGAGAGGAATTATGTAGATGGGTAATGGAAATGGAAGCATAGACTGTAACACAGGCTGTGGATGCTAGAAAAACTGGAATTCTGCACTAAGCAGGGCACAATTCTGCAACTTGACTTGGCCAGGATGCCCAAAATGCTGGTAAATTCCAGATTGGATTATTGCAATGTATTCTACTTGGGGCTGCCCTTGAAGACGACCCAAAAACTTCAACAGGTCCAAAATGCAGTAGCAAAATTATTGGCAGAGGTTGCTTTTAGAACTCTCATAGCCCCTTGTTCTAAAACAGCCACATTGGCTGCCAGCTCATCTTTGGGCCCAGTTCAAGGCGCTGACATTAGTGTTCAAAGCCCTAAATGACTTCGGCCCCAGATATCTGAAAGACCACCTCCTTCCATACAAACTCAAATAGGATCATTTTTTATTCTGAAAAGATGGAGATCCTAGGGAGTGGGAATAGATGTAGACCCCTCCCCAATAGTATTCAGAACTGCACCACTTGTAAGGCTGTTGCAGAGCTAGTCCTGAAACTGGCGAAGGGGGTGGGGTCGGGAGCAAGTAGGTAGTCCAGGTCAGGTGAAAGTTAAGATCCAGAGCACCAACCAAATTTCTGAGGGGCCAGTGGCTGGTTCATAGTCAAGCTCAGACAGCTGGTCAGATGGTATGACAAGGCACAGGAGTCTAGAACAGCTACAACTTCTGACGAGTTGCGTAACCTGAGGAATCAAACCCAAGGCAATGTTTATATAAGGCCAGCTGGACTCCTATTTGCTCCCCAGATCACTTGGTCTGGCTGGGCCAATGAGTAGCAGTACCCCCCTCCGACCATTATCTAGGTGGCACAACAGTGTCCCAAAAATCATGTCAATAGCTTCTTTCACCTGACAATTGGCCTGGTGGTACAGGGGATAAGGAACCTGGCTCTTGCTGCCAGAGTCTCTGGTGTGAGCTCCCTGGAAACGTACATCACCTTAGTTTCTCCTATATAAGTGAATGGCAGCCAATCCTTCCTTTGGGGAATGGCAGAATGGAGACACTGGGGCACAGCATGCCTACCGCCCCTGACAGTGGATGGTCTGACCAACAGGTACCCATTTGGAGGTGCAGGCTAAGGCCCTGTATATCAAACTGCAGGCATCTAGCATTTATTGACGGTCTTAAATGTTGTGGGAGGCATGTGTAGGCCTGCTGTTGGGGGAAGAATTGTAGCTCACTGGTAGAGTACATGCTTTCTGTGCAGAAAGCCCCAGGTCCCAGTCCCTGCCATCTGCTGGTAGGGCTTGGGATGGGAGAGACTCCTGTCTTGAAACCTTGGACAGCTGTTGCCAGTCAGTGTGGATCAGACTAAGCAAGATGAACCCATTGGATTGAGTTGGAATAAAGCAGCTCCCTATGTTCCGTTGCAGGATGATGGTGACTGGATCTGAATTTCTCCCTCTCCCTTTCTTTGCCTGCCAAACATAAAGGGTCTCTAGCTGGTAAATAATATGTGCTATTCCCCAGTGATGTAATTGCTTCTTAAATGGAGAAACATGAGCACAGATGCAATGGGGTTTCTGAATGGGCATCACTAAAGTAAAAGGGGTGAGGTTACAAGGGCAAAACAAACTGTCCGTGTAAGAGATGATTTGATTTCCCTCCCACTACTGACACCACTCCTTTGGCTTTTAAGCAATACAGATGGTTAATATTGTACTATCATTGCATATAACTGGAGTTCTATAATATATCAGAGACAGAGACCGTGTAATAGAGAAGTTCAGTTATTTCTCAATAAGTGATTATACCAGCATAGATGTATGCATATTTTTGTTTCATATATTATGTGGGGAGAATGGGAGTGTATGCAGGGACATACACACACAGTAGTCGTGACCTTCAGAGTTTCCCAAGGGAGGCACCTCTTTAGCTGCTATATTTCCCTTTTATCAAAATTAATGGCCGCCTACGAGAAGCAATGCAATCTTAGTAGATCATTGGAGATACAATGAAATTGTGGAGTGCTATTGCTAGAGATATCAAATTGCTAGAGATATGAAATGGAGAACTGACAAATCTTTTGCACCCATTGACTTTAATTCATTGCTGCTGCTGGGCTCTCTAAGGGGAGGGAAGAACAATGCAGCTTTGAGAAGCAGCTTAAGAATTGGAAAATCGTGCTCAGAGAGCCAAGCTTCAAAAACCTTTTCTTCGTTCGGTATAGAGAACAATCGTTGGGTTTTCAGAGCTTTGAAGAAATGTGTTAGCAGCCTCAACTGATGAATGCTTGCTTCCCCAATCCCCAGAAGGTAGGAGGAAGGTGTCTGTACCTTGAGTCCTCAGGTGGAGCTGGTAATGGGTTTGGAGTTTTCACAGAAAACCTATGGGAACCATTTGGTTTCATTTTTATTTAAACATTTATACCATGCTTTTTGGGGAACTGCCTCCACAAAGGAGCTTGCAATCTCAAATAAAAGCCAACTCCATCTGATAATAAAATATAAACAATACAAGATACAACTAAACAATAAACCAGCATAAAATGTGAAGGGCAGGAAAAAAATGTAAAGTAAAATACAGATTATAGAAATAACATGAGAACTAACATTTTTTTTTTAACACTGTACAAATAAATAGGCTTATCTGGGAAGGCTTGGCAGAAAAATGATTTTCTATAAACACCAAAACTACAAGAAAGTTGGGTCTTGCTGCTCTTCTTTGTTGTTGTTGTTGTTTAGTCATTTAGTGGTGTCCGACTCTTCGTGACCCCATGGACCAGAGCACGCCAGGCACTTCTGTCTTCCACTGCCTCCCGCAGTTTGGTCAAACTCATGCTGGTAGCTTCAAGAACACTATCCAATGATCTCGTCCTCTGTCGTCCCCTTCTTCTTGTGCCCTCCATCCTTCCCAACATCAGGGTCTTTTCCAGTGAGTCGAGTCTTCTCATGAGGTGGCCAAAGTATTGGAGCCTCAGCTTCACAATCTGTCCTTCCAGTGAGCACTCAGGGCTGATTTCCTTAAGAATGGATGCGTTTGATCTTCTTGCAGTCCATGGGACTCTCAAGAGTCTCCTTCAGCACCATAATTCAAAAGCATCAATTCTTCGGCGATCAGCCTTCTTTATGGTCCAGCTTTCACTTCCATACATCATGGATCACTGCCTTGATGTGGGGAAGGGGCTTGAATAACTCAGAGAAGCTATGAACTATGCTGAGCAGGGCACCCAAGATGAACAGGTCATAGTGGAGAGTTTTGACCAAACGTGATCCACCTGGAGGAGGAACCGGCAAGCCACTCCAGTATCCCAAGAAAACTCCATGGACAAAGACAACAGGCTGCTCTTCTTAGGGAAGAGAAATCCAGAACTGGTGCCACAATGCTAAAAGTTTGTCTTTGAGTCACAACATGCCTTTCCTATGGCACCTGCACCATTAAGCCTAAGTATTGGTCACTCCATCCCTTCATGATTTACAGCTAGGTTCTGGTCCAGCTGTGCACTGGTACTGACTTTCCCCTCCTGCCAATTAATACAATGCAAGGGGCAGCCACATGCTGTCAAGTGGGCTATTTGGTGTTTCCTCTGAGTCTTTCCCTTGTTCAGTGTCATCTCTGCTCCTGATATCTCAGGAGAGAGAAGGGAGAGCCAGAGTTGGACTCAGGAAGGCAGCTCTGAGGTCAGCTGATTCCTGACAGTGACCCACTATGCTGAGGATGGAATGGCACATGGCAAAGAGTCCAAGCTGTCATTGAAAATGGCAGCTCCATGTCCAGTTGCCTCCCATCCCCTGCTTCATAGTGTCTACCTCAGTTTGCCTTAGACTAAGTATGAGAGAAGCGCTGAGTTAGGCACATTCAGTGGCAATTGTATTCTTTTCCTGACTTCCTTTCCTTTCTCCTCCTCCTTGTCCAGCCTTGAGAAGGAGATTGTTTCACCTGCTTTTAAACTAACAATAGTTTATTGTTTCACCTGACATGGAAGAACTCTAGTTAGCTGAAACTATGATTCATTAACAAATTGGAATAAAAAATCATGGAAACAAAAGCTTGTGATCTCCTAATGACCATGTCAGAGGAGGAAAGGGGACAAGTGAGCAGCTGAACCTGAGGGTCACTGCTTTTTGTTCTTATAATCCTAAGCCATCATTAAGTGTTGGGATGGTGAATCTGTTGCCCTCGAGATGTTGCTGGACTACAGCTCCAATCACTCCTAGTATTAGCTGGGGCTGATGAAGGTTGGAGCCAAACAACACCTGGAAGGTCACAGGTTTCCCACCTTTGCTTTAGCTCTGGGTGCAAAACAGGCCATCCTTTCTGGCTTCTTTTCTTAAAGTTTCCTGATACATATCCTATTCCTTGGAACATCTGCATGGTATCAGTGATCTCTCTTGAAATGCCTCTTCAAAGCCCGCCTTTTCTATGAAGTCTTTGGCTAAACCTCTGTTTCTATTCATAACCAAAACAAATCCCAAGGAAACACAACTGTGTGTGTCTACCCTTTCCTCCTTTTCTTCTGTCTTCCAATCCCAAAGGAGCCCCTAGACAACCATTCCAAGATGATATAACAATTAAAATAACTATTTAAAACACACAAGCAGAAGCAGCAATATGAAGCATAAGAAAGATGCCAAACACATTTTTAAATACCTAAAAGCATAATAATAATAATAATAATAATAATAATAATAATAATAATACTTTATTATTTATACCCTGCCCATCTGGTTGGGTTTCCCCAGTCACACTGGGAAGCTTCTAACAGGAGATTAAAATACATTAAAACATCAATCCTTAAAAAACTTCCCTAAACAGGGCTGCCTTCAGATGTCATCTCAACGTCAGATAGTTGTTTATTCCTTTGACATCTGATGGGAGGGTGTTCCACAGCCACTACCAAGATGGCACTCTGCCTGGTTCCCTGTAACTTTGCTTCTCGCAGCACAGCCAGAAGGCCCTCGGTGCTGGACCTCAGTGTCCAGGCCGAACGATGGGGATGGAGACACTCCTTCAGGTATACTGGGCCAATGGCATTTAGGGCTTTAAAGGTCAGCACCAACACTTTGAATTGTGCTTGGAAATGTACTGGGAGCCAATGTAGGTCTTTCAAAACCAGTGTTAAGTGGTCTTGGCCACTCCCAGTCATCAGTCTAGCTGCTGCAGTCTGGATTAATTGCAGTTTCCGGGTCACCTTCAAAGGTAGCCCCACATAGACTGTGTTTGTAGTAGTCCAAGCAGGAGATAACTAGAGCATGCACTACTCTGGCAAGACAGTCCACGGGCAGGTAGGGATGGAGCTGGTAGACAGCTGCCCTGGACACATAATTGACCTGTGCCTCAATGGACAGCTGTGAGTCCAAAACGACTCCCAGGCTGAGCACCTTACACAGGACCTTCACCTCCTTCACTGGTTCTGAGTTGAAAGAGAAGTAGAGCTGGATATCATCTGCATACTGATGAACACCGAGCCGAAACCCCCTGATGATCTCTCCCAGTGGCTTCATATAGATGTTAAAAAGTATAGGGGAGAAGACGGAACTCTGAGGCACCCCACAAGTGAGAGCCCAGGGGTCCGAACACTTGTCCCCCAACACCACTTTCTGAACACAGCCCAGGAAGATGGAGCGGAACCACTGTATAACAGTGCCCCCAGGTCCAGAAGGATGTTATGGTTGGTGGTGTCAAAGACCACTGAGAGATCCAGCAGAACTAGGAAGCAGCTTTCACCTTTGTCTCTAGCTCGCCGGAGATCAACGACCAGTGCGACCAAGGCAGTTTCAGTCCCATGATGAGGCTTGAATACCCTAATTACTTCTTAAAAACAGCCATGATGTTTTAATCAGTAACAGGACCAAATGGGTTCTTCCTTGGGAGGACTTGCCGGACAAAATACCATGGCCCAAAGGGCATTGCCTTGCGTGCTCACATGTCCCTTCTCTGAGCATAGCAAACTCCAGAGCAAGCCCTCAGATGTTGACCTGACAATATCGGTAGGCACAGATGACACAAAATGTCTCTTCATGTATTCCCCCCCCCAAAAAAAAATCATTTTTACTTTGCTTAATTTTGCCTCTGTTGTCTTCCCACACTCTGACTAAATTTAGATTGTAAGGTTTTTATTGGGGGGGGGGGGCAGGCAGCTGTCATTTGCTTGCATTACTCTGCAAAAGGCATCTACACAAATGGTGCATGTTAAATAAAAATGAGATGATGATTGATATTATTAATAACAATAATAATTATTCCATCTCCTCTGCTGAGAGAACAGCTGTCTTCAGCTCTCCCTCAGTCATTACCTAGTGGCAGTCTCCCATCAGGCTACCTGAACTGTTTCCATCCCAGCTGGTAGTTATGAGAAGTGGAACTGTAACTGGTGTCTGAGCTTGGTTTTTTTCACTATTCCCTTCCCGTCCCCATTTTTCCTTTTATGTTGTTAAGATGATAACCCCAAGGCTGGTACTGATTTTTTATTTATTTTAAAGCTTTTATTATACGAAACAGATAATATTCCAAAACAACATATACAGCATAAACAAATCTAAGCAGTATATATAACGATTTCTAGATTTTCTCTCTCTTAACTTTAGGCTCTTTGGGGACTATCCTTAGAAGTAGCATCTCCCAGCTCTGGACTTTTGTTACAAAATTTAACGAACCTTTTAAGAACTCCAAATCAGTGCATGCTTGCTATTGATTTTTGTAAAAGGCTCTGGGGTACTTTTTGGATGAAGAGTGGGGCAAGAATGACTGGACAGAAGAAAGAGGGGGAACTGTATGGTGTGGGCCAGAGCTACATTCACCCTTCATTAGCAGGCCAAGCCATGGTCTTCTCCCATTGCTCCAATCTATTTCAGGCATAGACGTTTATTTACTGTGGATCATATGCAGCACTGACAGAAGTGAAGCATCTGACAGCAGAGCTACGCCTACACCAGTCACATATTTATGGAGGAAGCCTGTAATAGCTGGCAAAATCCTTGTTTGCTGTGTCGATTTGCACTGTCTATCCATATTTATTTCAGCCATCAGCTGCTGTTCATCACAGCGAGATAGGATGCTGTTGTTTTAATCCTGAGTCTATGGTTAATGGTCTGTGTGCATGTTTTTCTATCAAGCTTAGAAACTGAGTAAACATACATTTCTCAATTTTGGTTCTTAATCGCCCTGGTGCCCATGAATCACAAATACCCTCCATATGGGAAGAATGGTGCATGGTTGATACTATTTTTAAGAGTACTGCTTCTGCTTTAGCGCTTTCTTATGACTTTTTAGTCACCTTGCTAAGATTTCTGCCTATTCACACCTGTCTAAACAGAAGTCCTGAACTTCTGTAGTGTGCAGGTGACACCAGAAGTTATGTAAGAGCCAATCAGTGGTAGTGCAGATGAGAGGCAGGAGTGTTTTTCAGGGCTGAATTCAGATTCAAAAGCTGAAAGAAAGGAACTGGATGGGAGAGAACATCTATACATCATTGTCCATGTCTACATGTTGGTATTTTCTATTTCCAAGTAGCTCCCTCATATTCTTGAACCACCATTGGGAAGTGTCAGCTAGGAATGATTGGAGTGGTGTTTTTCCTGCCATAGTGGACAGCTCCTGGGTTCTGATGTTGGCAGAGTGTTTCACTTACACTAATTAGACTGGTTATGTGTTGAGTGTTGTGCCATTTTCCTCTAATTCAGGGCTGGGAGACCTTTTTCAGCTTGAGGGTCACGTTTGCTTCTTGATGACCTTCTGAGGGTCACATGCCAGTGGTGAGTGGAGCCGAAAGCAAAGGTGGATGGGGCAACACATGTAAATCTTACGTTTGTACAGTAAGCTGGTTTCTACACACAATCACATTATTGGGGGTGGGGGGTAGAAGAGTCTGCTGCATCAGGCCAGTGGCCCATCTAGTCCAGCATCCTCTTCATGTGGCCAACAAGATGGCTATGGGAAGCAGGACCTGAGCATAGCAGCTCTTTCCCCTTCTGTGAATTCGAGCAACTGGTATTCAGAAGCATTTTGTCTTTGATGGTGGAGGTAGAGGCTGGTAAGGAGTCTGTTGAGCTAAGATATCACAATTCTCATTGGTTCAGGAAAAGTAGAAGCAGACCTCCTATTCCCCCCACTGCTAGGGCAAAATGAGACATTCTGTTCCACCCTCGGCATAGGTGCCAAGTGTCTAGGGCCCTGGGTGCTCCAGACCTCCCAACATTCCACATGAAGGGGCTAGGCACCCACAATTTTTTGTGCTGGGGCTGCGCATGCCATGGGTGTGCAAACATCAGACACCCACACACCCGTGGCATGCACAGCCCCAGGCACTCATGGCCCCGGTGCCTAGTTGGCAGGCCTGACCCTCAGTAAGGTGCTAAGGAAATACGGGCCATGAGAAAGAGAGAGAGGCACAATTCAAGAGCATTGGAGATATTCCGTGCATCTTGCTTCCTCATTGGACAATGAGGAGCACTGATAGTCCCTTGTCCAGGCTTTCAAATCCTGCAGTAGACCCTGCCACTGTTCCAGTTCTAAGGGGTCAGGACAGTGGTGTACAAAAAGATGTGACCCTTGTTAATCTATGTCCTTTCTTGCTTAAATTGCTGCTATCTCTTTGGATTCTCTTTTGACATTGGCAGGTGTAGTTTGATGACATTTTCACCCCATCTGTCAATCTAGGAGAGTGCTCTTGTGCCTAAGTCCTGCATCCAGGTTTCCCACAGGCATCCTATTGGCCACTATGAGAAAAGGGTGTCATACTAGATAGGTAATTGGTCCAGCATTCATTATTCTACCTGGACTTCCTTCCTTCCTTCCTTCCTTCCTTCCTTCCTTCCTTCCTTCCTTCCTTCCTTCCTTCCTTCCTTCCTTCCTTGACAATAGTCATTCAGCCCCCAATCCAAGCATAAGAACACAAGAATGCATGGTAATTTGAACAAATTGGTAAACAATGGTGCTTTTTGGAGGGGAAAAATAATTCTAAATGGAACTGTTACAAAGCTATTACGGAGGGAAAGGCAAAAAGGGGGAAGAAGGGAGTAAAACAAAACAAAACCCTGAGAAGCCTTGAGTAGTCTTGAGTGGGGGTAAAATAATACCCACAAAAATGGCACAGCATGGCTGTCATTTATCCTAAACTGCTTTAAATTGTTGATTGGAAGGATTTAATGAAAAAATACCAAATCATAAATGAAACCATTTCATTGAAAAATAAAGAGAGAGATTGAGGGAAAGTGAGCCATTTTGTGGCAATGGCCCGTAGGTAGAAATATCCCCCCCCCCTTTGACATTATTGATTGTATGCCGCATATTCTCCTGGCAAGAAACATAATTAACCGTTCTGTCAGGCTCGCTACATGGAACCGCTTGTCAAAATTTGTCAGATTGATGTTTTTGTTGCTTAGGAGAAGCAGAAATAGAGCCGAAATAGCCAGAGACATCTTTAAAAATAAATAAATAAACTAAACAAAATAATACCTTTTGCATGCTTGGACTCCGCAAGCAAATTCTTAAATGGGGGGGGGGGGGGCATTCCATGGAGGTGTGTCTCAGTTCTTGAGGCTTGGCCTGCCAGGTGCTAATTTTTAACAGTGGCCACAATTTTTATCCATTTAACAGAAGCCCGCACCAGAAAACATAACGATGACTAACTTGGATGGCTTTAAAACAGTCATTTAGAAAAATTTGTGGAGAGCATAAGAAAAGCCTTGCTGAATCAGACCAGAGACCCATTTAATTCAGCATTCTGATCCCACAGTGGCTCACCAAGTGCCTGTAGGAAGCCTGCAAGCAGCACATGCTTGCAGTAGCCTTTCCATGCATGTTTCCAAGCAACTGGCACCCAGAGACTTGATGCCTCTATTACTGGAGATAGTAAAAAGGTAAAGGGACCCCTGACCATTAGGTCCAGTCATGACAGACTCTAGGGTTGCGGCGCTCATCTTGCTTTATTGGCCGAGGGAGCCAGCATACAGCTTCCGGGTCATGTGGCCAGCATGACTAAGCCACTTCTGGCGAACCAGAGCAGCGTACGGAAATGCCGTTTACCTTCCCGCCGGAGCGGTACCTATTTATCTACTTGCACTTTGACGTGCTTTTGAACTGCTAGGTTGGCAGGAGCAGGGACTGAGCAACGGGTGCTCACCTCATTGCAGGGATTCGAACCGCTGACCTTCTGATCAGCAAGTCCTAGGCTCTGTGGTTTAACCCACAGCACCACCTGTGTCCCTACTGGAGATAGTAGCCAGTAGGTAATTCATCTTACAGTGGTGCCCTGCAAGACGAATGCCTCGCAAGACGAAAAACCCGCTAGATGAAAGGGTTTTTTGTTTTTTGAGGTGCTTCGCAAGACGAAACGTCTTGCGAGTTCTTGCAGGTTTGTTTCCTTTTTCTTAAAGCCGCTAAGCCGTTAATAGCCACTAAGCCACTAAGCCGTTAATAGCCGCTAAGCCGCTAATAGCCGCTAAGCCGCTAATAGCCGTGCTTCGCAAGACGAAAAAACCGCAAGACGAAGAGACTCGCGGAATGGATTAATTTTGTCTTGCGAGGCACCACTGTACTCCTCTTTAATCCATCCAAGTTGGTGGCCATTGCAAAAGCTTCTGGTAGTGCCTTCCATAGTTTAACTGTGGGTGAACATGTACTTCCTTTTGTCTGTCCTGGATTTTTCAACATTTGGCTTCACTGAATGGTTCTAGTACTGTGAGAGCAGGGTGAGGGCAGGATGACTTGTCCCTATCCACTTACTTTAGAGTATTTCCCCATTCCCAGGGATTTGTTCATCAGCTTGGCATAGCCAAAACCATTTATTTTTCTCCCTTAATAGAGCAGTAGTTCCAGCCCTATTATCATTCTGGATTTTCTTTTCCAATATCCTTTTTTACAATATCATTTTCGAGGCACAGCATCCAGATCAGTGTGTAATATTCCAAGTGAATACACACTGTAGATTTGTGTAATGCCGTTATGATATTGGCAGTTTTATGGATAGTAAGTTCATCAATGGGTGTGAGCCATAATAGCTGGAAAGGAAACCTCCACAGGCAGAGGCAATATGTTGCTGATTAATTTGTGGTAGGGCCAAGTGTGCTGGGCTTATACATTTTTCAAAGTATATAGCATTTCCATGTCAAGTAATATTAAATGTTTCCTACTTTTAAGTATAGGTATTCCTTGATCAGACCCAAATCCACCCAATCCATCAGTTTTTGTATGAATGCCAAGCCAGACTGCATATTATTAAACCATGGTGTTATTGTCGTGTGTTAACACAGCCACACATGGTGGAAGTGTTGCCAGTTCTGATGTGTCTTTGCCCAGCCTGGATTTAATCATGACCATTTCTCCCCCTTGTCTCAATTTCTTTCCCTGGGGCACCTTGTTTCGGATGTCAGTCCATGCGGGGGCAGAAATTTGTCAGATCCTATCAGATTTATTTGTCACTTCATAATACTTAACAAAAACCTTGGTTGGTTAGCCATTTTGGGGTTATGGTCACATGTTCTTTTTGCATAAACCTGCCTTTGATCATCATGATTTGAACTGAGGAAGCAACCTAGTATTCTGTATGGTGGAAAAGTGATAGGCATCAGAGACAGTGCATGCTTTTCAACTTCCCTGATTATGCAATATGAAAATGTGGTTTATTGATATTCAGAGTATTCAGAATATGTGAAGACTTTACTTGTGTAGTCTAAGATCCCTGGCTGAGGGTGCTGTCTTGTCTAGGAAGGATTTCCCCCCAGATACATTTAAACTGAATGCAAAGATCCATCCACTATGAAATGTAAGACTGTCCCAAGAGACAAGCCCATGTTATTGGTTAATGGAGTGTTTATTATCAATGTCCGACTAATAAGCAAGAGGGCAGTTTGATACATTGCTTTTGGTGCATGGAAAAACAAGGTGAGGGTTAAAGGGGGTTATCTGCAATATTGACATCCAGGTGCTTTATTTATCCCATTCCATATTTGCTTTGGGATTTGATGGGGGAAAAGGAGGGGAAAATGACAAATAAGCAAATCATGCAGAATAAACAAATCACACCTAAAATTAGAGAAGAGATTAAGGAATGAGGTGGGGATGTGATATGTGTTGTTGACTTCTGTCTTGTGCTTCCTTTCTCACTTCTCTGTATTTTTACATCACTGCTGTTGTATGCATTCTGTAGATACATGGAAAGACAGGAATCAAACTTCTGTTCCACATTCCTAGGTTCTTTATGTGTAATAGATACATATAAGGGATCAGTTCAAATTGAATTTATGTTTGTTTGTTTTTTTAGAGTACTTAGGGTCAGTTACCTTGTAGAGAGTTGCATTCAAAGGGGAGTATGTGTAGAATAATTACAACAGTGGCAGAAACTGACGTGGGGAAAGGTGTGACCAAAGGAATCATGACCTGCCACCAATATTGCACCTAAGGCAAAATCAAATTATGAAGAAAGCCAAAAGAGTTTCATGGGAAATGATTAAAATGCTTTGGGGCAAGTTCTGTACGCTGTTCATTCAAGTGGATTTTCCAGGAAGGATATGGAAATTCTCAAAACGGTCCAGATAATATCCAATTCTGCCATAACAGGATTGTTTTGCATGCATGTCTTCCTTTATGGGATTCATTCCAGAAACACTCCCTTGGTAACAAACTTCATGTAAGAAGAGGGTCTCAAGTCGAGCTTTCGGGAAGTGAATTGGAAGGTTGAGAGATGGGCATAGGATGAAAGAGGATTAACTTGGCTCACGTTAGCAACTGCATTGACTCACAGTTGTACATTCTCTGTGTGTACTGAAAGGAACAAGTGTATGGCTTGCTGTGTTTTTCTTGCAACATGTCCATGATGGAAGGTGTTGGTTCAGAGATCTCTGTGCAGCTTGACTTGAAATTAAAGGAGGCCTGATTTTGGTCATAAATCATTCCAATGCGCTGGGCTCCACCATCTTTCATTTCTACTTTGAGTGCAATGAGCCTGTTCCCTCCCTAACTTGTAGAATTAATAGGTTTTTAAATTAATAAAGGAAAGGAAGAGATGACTATATGTTTGTTCGTTTGTTTTTGCATTGGAAACCTGAAAATGTGTGGGTGAGTGGCCTATATGGATATGCAAATCCTCCTTTCCCTTCATTTTCATGGAGTTTCTCCCTATAGCCTGAGATATCCATGGAAACTCTATAGAGTGTCTTAGAAATCCATACTTGTGTGTAAATAGGAAGGGCTATGGGAATGCACATTGATATCTCAATGGTGTCCATTGCTTTTAGTGCACATCTGGATGCACATCTAAATGTAATAATAATAATAATAAATTTTATTTATATCCCGCCCTCCCCAGCCGAAGCCGGGGATAAATAATAAAATAATACAACATTCTGTTGTATGCATTCTGTAGATGCATTTCTTTGCTTTGAGTAAGAGACACAATTGGATGTGAACCCCTATTCATAAATTCCTGTTAACCTGTGCGTGCAGTTGCACACTCAACCGCTGATAATTTCCCTACCCCACAATTGTCTTCAGAAGTGGAATTACTGTGCCCAGGTTGTAAATCAGGCCTTCCAGATTACTGACATCTGCAATGGTTAGTAAGATCTGCTCTAATTAGTTAATCTATATTTTACCAGTGAAAATGCTTGGATGTCTGTTGCGGCAGGGGACAGCAGCTATTGGTCCCATATCACTGGCACTTGCACAAGTGGTTTCAGGTACTTTAGAGCAGGCAAGATCATCCTTTTTCCTTTAGGTAGAATGTGACCCTGTGATCCTGGTGGCTGCCTTTGGCTTTCTGGATACGGTTGGACTCCCAGCTCCCATTAGTCCAGGCTCACACCGCTAATGGGCAGAGATGATGGGAGTTGTAATCTAACAGCATCTGAAGGGCCACAGGTTTGACGCATCTCTGCCAGGACAATGACTGTCAAGCTTTCAACATGTGTGGATCCCTTTCCACATTCTGAGGAACTCCTATGCATTACACAGAATTCTTGATTATACTCTAGCCCCATGTTTGGCTCTCTCTTTCATTTGTCTTTTGCGTGGAAAATCAACTGGAGGGATTAGCCTAATCATTGGGACAGGGAATGAATGCCATCAAATAAAGACAAATAGCTTCAAAAACCTACACAAAGCCTTTGCCTTAGTGTGTCATAACAATATAATTTGAAGTTGGCTGAGTTTTGTGTGGCCCAGAGCACCGTGTCTGCCTCCTGGGAGCAGAGATTTAAAGGACAACCATCCGTGTAGTGCTCCTAAGCTCAGCCTGGCAGACAGCACTGCCCTTTAACTGATTCCATATAAGGCAGTGCAGCAGAATTTTGCTTCGCTTCCGCACCGAGCTAATTTTCCTTCTTGATTAATGAGGTTATTTAAGATATCAATTATTATTCTGCCAATATAAAATAATGTCACTCTACAAATCTCATTGTAATGGCTTGTAGTATTAAAAATTCAAAGTAACAACTAGGGGGCAAAAAAAAACAAAAACCCTTTGAGAAAAATGGAAGTCATCAAAACTTATAGTGAAAACTTTTGGCTGTGCTACAAAAGGCTACTCCTGACATGAGGTTTTCCTCAATTTCACCACTGGCGGTCAGTGCATTGGCAATCTGTGTGCCATCTCTTTATGGAGGGGAGCAGAGTTGCATTTAAAGCAGGGATGGGGAGCCTTTTTCAGCCAAAGGGACATATTCCCTTTTCTACAGCCTTCCAAGGAACACATGAGCAGGGTTAGAAGCAAAAGCAGGTAGAACAATCAATGTCAATTTTACTTTTGCACAGTAGGCTGGTTCACACTCATCACATACCTCTTTTTGCTCTCCATAAGGTAAAGGGAAAGGGACCCCTGACCATTAAGTCCAGTCGTGGCCGACTCTGGGGTTGCGACGCTCATCTCGCTTTATTGGCCGAGGGAGCTGGCGCACAGCTTCCAGGTCATGTGGCCAGCATGACTAAGCTGCTTCTGGCGAACCAGAGCAGCGCACGGAAACGCCGTTTACCTTCCTGCCGGAGCGGTACCTATTTATCTACTTGCACTTTGATGTGCTTTCAAACTGCTAGGTTGGCAGGAGCAGGGACTGAGCAACAGGAGCTCACCCCGTCACGAGGATTTGAACTGCTGACCTTCTGATCGGCAAGTCCTAGGCTCTGTGGTTCAACCCACAGCGCCACCCGTGTCTTAGCGCCACCTGCGGCCTGCTCTCCATAGGGACAAGCAAATGACATAATCAGAGTCCACCACTCTCCATAAAAGGTAAAGGTAAAGGTACCCCTGCCTGTACGGGCCAGTCTTGACAGACTCTAGGGTTGTGCGCTCATCTCACTCTATAGGCCGGGAGCCAGTGCTGTCCGGAGACACTTCCGGGTCACGTGGCCAGCGTGACAAAGCTGCATCTGGCGAACCAGCGCAGCACACGGAACGCCGTTTACCTTCCCGCTAGTAAGCGGTCCCTATTTATCTACTTGCACCCGGGGGTGCTTTCGAACTGCTAGGTTGGCAGGCGCTGGGACCGAGCGACAGGAGCGCACCCCGCCGCGGGGATTCGAACCGCCGACCTTTCGATCGGCAAGTCCTAGGCGCTGAGGCTTTAACCCACAGCGCCACCCGCGTCCCTACCACTCTCCATAGGGACAAGCAAATGACATAATCAGAGTCCACGATATCATTCCGATCAGGCAAAAATAAAAATACACAAAAAAGCACGAGAGGGGAAGCAGTGGGGCCTGGAGCAGAGGTGGACTTTGGAATTTCAAATTTCAGCAGCGCCCTGTGCAAAGCCAAAATTTGGCACCTCCCCTTCTGCCTCTCACTTTCCATTCTGTTTAATTCACTACATAATAGTTGTGACTCCCTTAAGTGCTCCCTAGCACCCAGTGTGGCAGAAGCAGATGGGGAACTGTGACCCTCCAGATGTCCTCCTGTCACCTCTGGCACTTGGTTGTTGCTGGCTAGGACTGATGGGAGTCAGAGTCCCACAACATCTGGAGGACCACAGGTTCCCCATCTTTGGAACAAAGCTTTGAAGGTATCCAGTGCCCTCGGAGTATCACTTTGAGTGCAGCTGTACAGGCCCAGTCTCTGTTAGGCTACAACAACACCCATATGATGGCTAGAGCTGGATCTGCAGCCCTACAGCTCAGCGGGGGCCAAGTTGCTTGAAGAGTCAATATGGGCTGGCTGGCTCTATATAACTCTATAAACTTCTGCTCCAAATCATGTTAGTCTGAGCAACTCATCTTTATGCATAGTAGTAGCAATCTCCTGCTACCTTCCCTGCCCTCATACCTGTTATCCAGCCTATATCTGACGTCATTCCTGCTCCAGCTCTTTAGCTTTTGTTTAACCAACCATCAGCCTGTCTTTTGACTACATCTTCTGTAAATGGCTCTGATCCAGTGGCTTTTCTCCTCATCCCCATTTTTTTCTGTGTGCAGATCTTCAGCTTCTAACAAACTAATATTGGTTAACATTGTTTCCAATATTCACCCTGCCCCTTGGGAAATGGGAGGGTAACATCCCACCTGATTGGATTGTCTGGCCAAGAGAGTCTCTTGTAGGGGTAGTCTTTGTTCTACACTCAGAATTTGTGTGTAAGTGTGTGAGCTTTTCAAAACAGGTCCCTGAGAAAGCAACAAGACATATCTCTGCCAATTAGCTGTTGGTCTAAGTTCATGGTGCTGATTTTGCTCTATGAAGCTGTAAATTGCTTGGGGCTGGATCACCTGAAAGGTCATCTCACCCCTTATATACCCAATTCATCACTGTGCTCTGCAGGTGAAGACCTCTCCTAGATTCCATTTAACCAGGAGCTCTGTTCTGCACCATGCAGGAACCAAACCTTTATTGCACCAACCCTTTGGGATTCCCTCCTTTAAAATATTAGGTGTTGCCTCTGTTTTCTCTTTGGCACCTTCTCTAGACTTTCCAACAAAACTTTTAGGTAGAGCTCTTTCCCAGCCTGTCTCTATATTGGGATTGTTTTAAATATGTTTTTATTGTTGTATTGTTTATTAATTGCTGCCCTGGACTCCTTTGGGAGGAAGAGTGGGAAATAAGTTTCATAATAATCATAATATAGTATAATACATACAAGACAAAGGTAGATAATATAATATTATATAAATATTTGCTTGGCTATAGGCAGATTTGAAGAGCTGCCCTGGGGAGATGGGAATGAGTCCAATGGTCTTAGTCCAGTGGTCCTCTGAGGGGTGCTGGCTTTTGCCCTCACTCCCAGTTTTACTGGGGGCAGCTCTACAATTCTGCTTCTAAGCCAACAATGGAGAAAAGGGGACATGATGACTGGGAACAGTCACCAAAAACAAACACACCAAGGTACAAGTGGTTTTTCAGGGGAAATTTCAGCTCCCTTTCCAAAGCACATCTTTCATCCTGAAGACTGAAATGGGCAAACATTTGGCACAGCCATAGTTCTGCTGTATGCAGTTCACAGATAGTGAGACGTGAATTGCAAATTAATGAAGGAAAAACTCAGAAAATTTATTTTGCTGTTCATTTCTGGAAAGGATCTCTGGTTAGTCTTCATTACTGAATGAATGCTTAGAGGTCTGCTGCTTAATTAATATGTGGATTATAAATGTTTCAAAACATTGAGTATCTGTTTTGCTTCTCTTTAAAAAGATGTTTTCTTCCAACTTTGCAGTTTTTCCTAGAGTAGGTAGCCTTGTGCTGCTTTCTCCCACAAGACCCCATATCATATTAACTGCATATGGTTAAAAGCAAGAGAAAAGCTAATTTGATGGGGAAATTCTCATTAATAGGCGACATTTAAATTTGGTGCGAGTAAATGCACTGGACTATGAGGTAGAGTAATTTAATGCCAGGTTAAATGCTGCATTCCACTGGATTTTCATTAGAGGAAGTCGGAAAAGTTTGGAGAGAGTTCCCTGGCCTTCTGGCTTTTAATAGGTTAGTCACCAGGAGCAGTAACTGTTGTTGATTGAATTGATGATGAGAACCATATCAGAAAAAGGGGTAATGGATTCTGTGTTATCACAGAGAAGTTTTAGACTTAGAGGAAGGAAAAGGGGGCACTTATAGCCTATATTATATTTTGTGATATGACAGGCTATCTCTCTATATTAAATACAGGAGAAGTGTTTCTGGGAAACTTTGCTAGACTTAATTAGAACTCTTGATTTCCCTTGGAATTATTCAGATGCATAATATAAGAGAGAACCTTCGAATATGTCTCATATTTAACTAGAGACATAATTCAGTAATATATTTTTTTAAAAATTACTCCTGGATTTTTTTAATAGCTGTAACAAAACTCCCTCAGAATTTCTCAAGTGTTTTGCTTCAAGCAGAACCCACAGGTTTGCTTCAATTTCCACTTTAGGCAAAATGTGAATTGCCTTCTACCATGATGCCTTCTTCACCAACAGTACAGAACAGTGTGTGTGTGTGTGTGTGTGTGTGTGTGTGTGTGTGTGTAACATCTTTATTGAAAATTCAGAAAGTACATAGTTATATGTGCACTAAACATGGTAAGCTGTAAAGAAAAGAGAGAGAAAGAAAAAGAGAAACAGCACCCGTATAGAAGGAAAAATAAAGGGGAGAGGGGGGAAAACCCAAAACTATATACTTTACAAAGTTGTTATTGTACTTCACCAGATCTTAACCTATTACAGTATTTGTAAGAATGGACAAATATAATAATGGAAGTTAAACAGACCGCAGCCGTTGCACAGAGATCAAACCAATGGCACAAGAGAATGCCAGCCAGGCACCTGAACTGCCACACTCTGACCAGATGGTTGCCTACACACCTCCACCAGACCTGCTCAACTGTGGCATCAAGTTTGGAATGGGTGAGATGGACTTTACCCTCAAAGTTTTTGCAAAACTCTTGCAATGCGCTGCTGAGCTGGGTGCATTGGAGACTTGGGGTGCATTGGAGACAGAGAAGTAAGCTTTCTTTGCTGCCGCATAGCAAACATGACTATGTGCTCTGTCCTGTCACACTCACCATGAGATTTGAACCACTTGTGCTGTAGCTGTCTGCTATATAGTCCAATTGTAATCGCTACTGCAATGCTCATTGCAATGGGAAGTGAGTATACTGCATAATGCTTTTCTCAGGTTGTTTGAAGGATGTGGGGGGAGGGGGGTGATGATAAGCTTTCCATGACAATATGACATAGATGTTACTAAGAAACCCGCTTTATTGACAAGAATGTTTTCCCGCTTACAATATTCTTGAATCTACAAGTGTGTACCTGTGTGTTGCTTTAACAACTAATGGAGGTCAATGTGCTCCCCCCTATTTCACCTGTGATATAAGTTGATGTGTGTATCTGGAGGGTGAAAATGTAAGAATGGAGGATGTGAGCACTGGTAGACTCTCATATTCCATGTATTTGTGGCAGTTGGTCATATCTTTATCTAATTAAGAGCTTAGTAAAAAGGTAAAGGACTGTTAAATCCAGTGCCCTGGATCTCACTTCAGACTGAAGGAGCTGGCATTTGTCCACAGACAGCTTTCCAGGTCATGTGGTTAGCATGACCAAACTGCTTCTGACGCAACGAAACACTGTAACGGAAGCCAGAACGCATGGAAACGCCGCTTACCTTCCCGCCACAGCAGTACCTATTTATCTACTTGCACTGGTGTGCTTTCGAACTGCCAGGTTGGCAAAAGCTGGAACAGAGCAACGGGAGCTCACTCCATTGTGGGGATTTGAACCACTGACCTTCTGATCAGGAAGCCCAAGAGGCTCAGTGGTTTAGACCACAATGCCACCCGCTCCCCTAAGAGCTTGATATTGGGAACTGGGCTTCAGGCAGCCTTAACAGAACCTGTCAGGGAGTACTCTAGTTTAGGAAGGTCATGTGTACCCCAAAGTCCAACTTTGGTACAATAGAGACTTTGTTACAATCCAGCAAACTTTTATTAAGTGTAAATGGCACCAAGTGAGACATCTGGGGGTGCTGTGGTATTCACAGGCACTGCCTTGCCAACTGCAGACACATATGATATATATTGCGTTGCCAGGGTGGTGCTCATGAGCACACCTGTGACCTCAGAGGCCTTCTCTGCTGCAACAGCCCCCTGCTGAATTAGGCTTGAAAGATGCAGCAGGTTGTGGTGTGTACTTGGTTGTGGGGGAGGACATAACAGTTTCTGTGGTTTGTATATGTGCCCATGGGCCTAAAATAGTTGACAAACCCTGGACTATATGACTATGGGAATATAACTGTAAATGAGAGCTATGGTTCTGAAGGAACTATATGAGAGAGCTAACTTTTTTAAAAAAGAAAAAAGAAAGCACCACACAATTTAAACAGCAGAACAAAATATAATAGAAAAAAACAACAATAGCAGAAAAAAAATAAACTCCTCTTCTCCCAGGCCTATGACTAATTAGCAATCTACAGCTTTTCAAACTGAGGAGGGGGGTGTTGCTTTGTTTGCTATTATGTTATGTATTTTTGTGTTTCATACTGCAAACCACCCTGTGATCCTTGAATGCAGGGTGGCATATAAATGTAATAAACCAACAAACAAACCTAGGGAATGGCTTTATTCTAGGTAGGCGGTGAACAGAACAAGTAATTCTGTCCTTTGTCAGTCTCACTGATGCTTAACCTCAATTTGTGTGGACTTTTTGAAGGAACACATTAAAAGTGTGGACATAAATTGCCTGTACAGCTCCTTTTACATAAAAACACACAATCTTCAGTTTTTTGTGTGCATTTTTTATTTAGCAAGGGGTGCACACATTTTTCACAGCGAAGCTGCATCATGAAATACGCTGAAGAGGGTTATCCGACCAAGAGTCGTGTTCCAGTCCAGAAAGAAGTTTGGTAGCATTGTGTTGGGTCAGCCCACTGGGAAAAGTGGACCAAATGAATTTTTCCCTCATCCCTACATCTGAGTCCGATTATGGGTCCTTTTATCCTGGTGTTGCCTACACTGACTGGCAGAGTCTTCAGTGTCTTCCTCCAGCCCTGCTTCATGAGTTGCTGTGGACTGGACCTGGAAACTTCTGTGTTCAAAGCTCTGCCACTGAGTTATTGCCTCTCTCCAGTGTTTTTATGTAGTATAATTTTAGGTCTTAAGCTGATGAAAGCAAAGAGAGAGAGAGAGTACTTTAAATTAAAATCCACATTTAAAGCTTTTTTTAAAAAATAAATTGCCTTAGCCAGGTGAGAGGCAATAGGATTGGAAGATAAAACTGTAATTGTTCGTCAGAAATGTACATCAGCTATTTCCCAGCTGTGTCAATAGAACAGCTGGGAATTAATACCTGGGATATCGTAATGCCAGTTCAGAAATGATTGCTGAACAAACCTGTGTTAATAAAATTAACAATTGCCATCTAGCTGCGGAAGAAAAGTCATTCAGGGATGGAACCTAGGAGAGCTGCAGAATGTCACCAGCTATTATCTTTAATTCACGTATTGAGTCAGTCTTTGTCAAGCTCATTGAGCCTGCCCTATGAGTTACTTTGACGGCAAAGACATAAGTGTTGCTTTTTTTATCAGTGTGAATGAACATATGAAGCTGCCGTAATTGTCAACCTTTTTGTTCATCTACTGTAGCTCTTGGGTAGGCAATCTTCTTTTCATTCTGAGGGGTAGATTCCCTTCTGGGCCACTTTCTGGGGCCAAATGCCAGTGGGAGGAAGGACAAGGGCAAAAGTGGATGGAACAATAAATGTAATTTTTGCCTTGTTTCTACACACACTCGCACACACCCCTCCCCCCCCTCTCCTTCCAGGCAAGCAAGAAACATGATCAGAGTTCAAGGGCACATTCCACCCAGGCAAAAGCATCCACAGAGAGTGCAAAGTAGGGGCTGCTGAGCGATGTGGCCTGGGGAGGGTTATGGTCTGGGGAGAGTTTAAAGGGTCAGCTATTGTGGGTGGCAGTCATGTTGCACAGGTAGTGCAGAGAAAGACAAGAGGTCAGGACTGTGCCACATTCTGAGTAATCCCCGCTTTACAGTATTACACCTTCACCTAAAAGGAAGGCAGGAGATGGTTGGGCAGGTTGGTAACAGGATGGTTCTGCGTTACATGTTTAATAGGAAGTGCCTGGTGTGATTCTTCCCATTGTGATCTCTTTCAGGTTAACAGGATTCCAACTGCCTCCTCCCATCGTGAGTACTGGGGTGGTGCTGTCCTTGTGGCTTGTAAGTGATTATGCTGTCAGTGCTCAAGGATTTCAGGCAAACTATGAAGGTAGGTCAGCTTTTGGTGTCCAGCCTTTGCTTCTGTACAGGAGGTCAAGATCCATTTGGGTTTTCTGGAACATATTATGTTTTGCAACTCAAAATCATTGTCTTTTTTCTTAAGAGTAATTCTGTGCATTATGTATTCTGTCCTGTATTTTGCTGCAGTTCTATCTTGGTTTTAATTGTGGTTTTTTATGTTTTTACATTATTGTTCACCACCCTAATATTTTAGTATATAAATGCTTTTGGGTAGGTGGGTGGGAAATATATAACGATATTATTGCTTTGAATCTAAAATTGGACCAATACTCCTTTCCTTACATTTTTTTAAAAAACAACAACAAAGAAACTCCATCTACTGTATCTGTTTATCTATCAGTCTACACACACACACATACACCAATGGCTAAATTGACAAATTATGTGTATGTGTAAGAAAGAATCAAAATGTTGAGTAATTCCATGGAAATGTCAACCCATTTTTCATTTTCAACTATTGTTAATATGCTCTATAACATTTTAAATACAATTTCCCAAAGTTTCATTATCTGGCAACAATTTTTCAAAATGTAATTTTACATGTGAGTAAAATAACTAGAAGCATGACATCCAAGATGACAAGACAATAATTTTCTTCTAATCTTCAGTTAAAGATATCTCCAAGCAAATAGGCAATAGATTAATGATCCTTTATTATATTGATAGCTTTGCTTTTTATTTGGTAACAGAGAAGAAGGTTTATGTTAGTAATAAGATCAGAAGAGCTTAGGGCAATCAAAAATATGTTGGCTGAGTGTGTTATGTTGGTCACAAAAGCACATGGAGTATGAGAGGTGTTGAGGGAGCTGCTGAAATTTGAGACCCTAAGGTCCACCACTGTTAAATATGCCACTGAACAGGTTCATCCCACTCGCAGGAGAGCCTACTTGCTTGCACAATCCTATCTCTTGAGATGTGAATCGTGCCCTGTGCCCACCCTGCTCTTCAAAAGAGATGCCCAAGGGGCATGTCCAGTGTTGAGAGAAAGTTTTCAGCTTGTGCCTATCTGTGTATCTTAGAGCTATGTTTAAACCATGCCCTAATTCATGGGTAGGCAAACTAAGGCCCGTGGGCCGGATCTGGCCCAATTGCCTTCTAAATCTGGCCCGCGGACGGTCTGGGAATTAGCGTGCTTTTACATGAGTAGAATGTGTCCTTTTATTGAAAATGCATCTCTGGGTTAATTGTTGGGCCTGCCTGGTGTTTTTACATAAGTAGAACGTGTGCTTTAATTTAAAATGCATCTCTGGGTTATTTGTGGGGCATGGGAATTCGTTCTTTTTTTCCTTCAAAATATAGTCCTGCCCCCTACAAGGTCTGAGGGACAGTGGACCGGCCCACGGCTGAAAAAAATTGCTGACCCCTGCACTTAACTTATGGAATAAAGTTTTCGGGAATAATTGAGTTGAGAGTCAAAGTGCCATGAATGAGAGTGGGAGCCTGGACAATATGCCCTAACTATATGCTCCCAGTGGTCAGGGATGATGGGAGCTGTAGTCCCAAAACATCTGGAGGGCCGAGTTTGCCTATGCCTGATATAGAGAGACATGGATTGCATCTCTGTCTGTCTCTATATCTTTCTATCCATCACAGAGAGACTGATTTGGAGTTCACACTGCCTGACTTGGCTTGCAGACAAGCAAGTGCTCTTAGTACCCTTCCCTGAGGATTACGTATGCTAGCCATGTCGGTACGATGTGAAATTAATTACAATCACCTCTACAGCATACCTGATGAATATATGGTGAAGTGACATTTAAAATAAATTGAGGGAGTGTTTTGCAGTAAATGGGAAATCAGTATGAATTCCGCACCACATCCTGGTTAATACCAACAACAGTTCATCATAGCAGAGGACGAGGTTTTTTGTTTTTTAAAATAAGCACATTAATACCGTGTGCATGACAGAATTGCATTATAATTTATAAACCGCTGCCTCTTGGCTGTGCTGTTGTTTGCGTGGAGGGCATGAGTAACAAGTCAGGGAAAGCTAAATGCAGTGATGGGAAGGTTTGTTCTTTATCATAAGGCAAATAAAGAAGGAGCAGTTCTATAAAACAACAAGCTGGGCTTAATAAAGTTTCAGAGCTTTTTGTGCTGATTTCTGGTTCAATGCTTAGCTGGGCAACATGCTGTCTACCATGACTGTCTGGTGCTCTGATGGTTGATGGTGGTCTGTCCATTGGATAAAGAAAGTAGCAGCTATACTGTACTTTTGATGTGTTAATGAACCAATCCATCTCACTTACTGATAAACTAAGCATAATGATGGTTTTTTTAAAGAAAAAAAAACACACCAAGAAGAATTTGGTGTTAGAATTCTCATTAGGACTAGGAACCAATTCATTTCAGACATCCTCAGATGTTGAAGGAGGTGTGAAGTGGAGTAGGTGACTTGAAAGATTTGGGAATCGATCCCACCTAGGCTTGGACCTTTCTGTGGTCTCTTAATGCTTTTTCAGGCATCCCCTTTGCACCAGGATGAAAATCATATGTAAAATGATGATGACCTTGAGATCTCTTTGGAGTTCCCAGTACAGTGCATCTTAGGGACAATCCAAATTGCAGTTTCAGTTTTAAAACTCACATTTGCGCAGCAGTTGTATCTGCTTTTTCTTCTTGTGTGTTCACTGTAAAAGAGAGACACATACTTACTCCTCGTTCCAATACTGGCTCAGTTGTCTCTTGCACATTATCCCTACATCATTCTGACAGGCTGTCCACCTTTTTTAATGTCAACCTTTTAAAAAAACAAATGCATGCTGTATTCAGTTTAATGCTCGTTTAGCAGGCTGTGTCTGGGGGGAAAAGTTAGAGTGTTTAATTGGTTAATCCATGAGTAGGATACCTTTGGCCCTCCAGATGTTGTTGGATCTCAGGCCCAGTCAGCATGGCTAATGCTCAGGGGTAGTGGAAGCTGGAGTCCAACAACATCTGGAGGCAGAGTGAGGCCTACTATGAGCTTCATTGAGCCACTTGACTCAGGTGGCAGATAGGAAAGGGTATGCTCCCCATCCAATGCTCACTGGTGGAAGCATGAGATACAACTGAGTTGACTCCTTCTCATCCATGGTTGCTTCAGTCCCACCAGTCCCTCATAGCCCACTCACTGAGTACATACCCTCCAACATTCCTCAGATGAAAATAGGGACATTAATCACTCCTCCCCCAACTGACCCTCCTTGACTCCCCATTTTTTGTGTTCCCTGCCCCACAGAGCATTTCCTATCAGAAGAAGGGCAAGTGCCTGTCAGGAGCTTGTCCTACACTCGAGTAGGACCCTGGCAGAGACACATGCCCGACTGCCACACGCACCCACTGCCGACAAAACAGAAATGACACTGATCCTCCGTGACTCAGTATGAGGAGTCCTTTGTGGATGTGCTTATCCAAAAAACACCTGCGCTACTGAAGGTCTGCCACAATGGCTGCAAAGCACTATTTAAAGATAACTAGCTTTCTAAAAAAGACACGGGTGGCACTGTGGTCTAAATCACAGAGCCTAGGGCTTGCCGATCAGAAGGTCGGCGGTTCAAATCCCCGCGACAGGGTGAGCTCCCATTGTTCGGTCCCTGCTCTTGCCAACCTAGCAGTTCGAAAGCACGTCAAGTGCAAGTAGATAAATAGGTACCGCTCCGGCAGGAAGGTAAACGGTGGTTCCATGCGCTGCTCTGGTTTTACCAGAAGCAGCTTAGTCATGCTGGCCACATGACACAGAAACTGTACGCCGGCTCCCTTGGCCAGTAAAGCGAGATGAGTGCCGCAAACCCACAGTCACCCGCAACTGAACCTAACTGTCAGGGGTCCTTTACCTTTACCTAGCCTTCTAAAAGTATGCCTGCTGTGGCACAAAGGTTTACATTTTAAAAGTGTGCTTCTTGATTCAGAAATATTGTTTCAACCCATATGCTAATCTAACTGATATATCAATCTGCTACTAAACCAAATGCATATGATTAATCAATTTCACATTTCTTTATTCAGGTTGCAGCCACAACATTCATACTGAAGGGAAATCAAGGAATGAAACAACTAAAACATGACCAATTTAATTTTAAGAGGTTGAAAAACTGGTGGGAGGACAAGGATAAGAAGGTGGTATTCTGTTGTCAGAGCTGCCAGTCAGTCAGAGCAACATGCAGCTGAGTCATGCTACAAACGAGCAAAACTTGCATTTCTTCAGTTTAACCCCAGAGATTGTCAGAAAGCAATGTGTGACCTTCCAAAGTGCAGCAACTGCTGTTTTGATGTAAAAACAGCCTGCCCCTTCAGCAGTCCAGGAGGCAGCAGTGGATTGCTCAAGGAAAGTAGAAGGGTTCAGATGAAACTCCCTTCTGTGTCATAGTGGGTGAGACAGAGTTCTGGGTACATCCTCTGGGTCATGTGGAATGTATGGAGTGATGGGGAACAGTAGTATTATTATCATGCTCCTTCTGGGGTAGTTTGTTCACCTTTGGTCCCCACCCTGCATCCAGCTCTCATGTGTGGCTCCTAGATGCTGTCATCATATGACAGCAGCCACACCTTAGGAAACAGCTTCTACTGGCTGGCTAAACTAGGTGGAGGTAGTCAATGGGTCTCAAACCCTTGGTGGGTTAGGGACTTCCTTTGTCTTTTGAAGACAGGCTCCAGCAGTTTGAACGGATGAGACCAATAGTGGGTCCAATGGTCAAGAAGGTGGTTTCTGCCAAACATGCCAAACATATTGCTCTGCTTTCCTTTAGACCACATCAGTGAGGCTGGGGGGCGGGGTCTTGTTGCCTGGGCAGCTCAGGACTTCCATATACATTGCCCAGGCTTGTGCCCCAGAGGGGTCACTTTGGTGCTGCTAATGCATCAAAATCCATGTAGAAGGCAGCAGTTATGAGTTACCAGTCTCCGCAGCCACAGTGATTCTGCACTGGTTTGACTTCACCCAGAGGGGCAATCCATTGTCTCTCAAGACAGAAGAATGCCAGCCAGCAATAATGTGGGGAGGGGATTCCTAGCAGAGCTGTGTGGCTACCAGGTGTGGCAGCAGTGGTAAGCATGGCTAGCTCACATGGCCACATGAGCCTCCCACCCCCGAATGAGTGGGGGATTATCTGAACCTCCCTACTCTCAGCTGCATATGTAGTACTTTGACATGCAAACAGCTAGCTTTATTAGAATGTGGCTGTGGGTTATTTTCACAAGGACTGATCAGATTTGACATTTATTTGCTTCCATTTTTTAAAAGTCCAAACTGCATTTTAAGATTTTCTAAGGCCAGTCCTAAAGGGCATCTGGATGAAATTTACATTTCCTTTGTTTAAGCTTCTCTAATCTACACATGGAGTAAGTTTGGACCTTCCGAAGACTCTTATTTTAAATGTTAATAACTCTGTTAGTAGGCATAGGTCGAGATGAGGCGACAAAGCTCTGGTGCAGGTCTATATCCATGACTTCTCCCATTCTAATTGGTTCAGGGACCTAGAGGCATGGAGATCTGGTCTCCTTATGTGGAACTTTGTTAGTTTAAAAATATGGTGGGACTAGTTCTCTTTGGCTTCCTTCCTCTTGCTACTTTCTGCCTGCATATGTTAGAGTCTTTACCAAGTCAAGCAATGAGTCTATAAGAAGCAGTTCTCAGGCAGAGCTATTCCATTAGGGGATGGCGTAGTCATGATATGGCCACAGATACGGACATTATTAAGTGTTCTGAACAAAATTAAACTGCTACAAGCCGAATAACTAAAGCATGTATCTAAGGCAGGGCGGCCCAACTTTTCGTACCAAGTGGACTGCAAGAGTATTTCAACACAGAACTCACAGGCCACACACTGTTTTGGCGGGGGGGGGGGGGCGGGAAGGAGTGAGGCCAGCCTTCTTTTAAAGCCATCCAAGTAGGTGGCCATCACTGCCTCCTGGGAGAGTGTGTTTCAAAGTTTAACAATGCACTCTACTTCCTTTTATCTGTCCTGAATCTTCCAACATTTAGCTGCATTTGATATTCACGAGTTCTGGTGTTTTGTGTGTGTGTGTGTGTGTGTGTGTGAGAGAGAGAGAGAGAGAGAGAGAGAGAGAGAGGGAGAGAGGGAGAGGGAGAAAGTTCTTTTGCATTGTTCTTATCAGGGAAATCATAGCGTTGAAAGGGACCTTGGCAGTCTCTTTGTCGAACCTCCTGTTCAATGCTGGACTTGAAATCTGTCATGCCATGGTTCAAGATCATTTCCTTAGGTGGTTTGTGATGGTTGTGTACTATAGCATCCAATCGAGAAAAGTGTGTGCTTTGTTATCCTGCTCCATAGAGGCGCTCTGTTCTGAAAGTAGGTGAGGATTCATTTTCTTGTGTTGTGATTCCAGCTGTGACAAATTTGATGGCCACAAACATCAACACTGAAAAGCAGTAATTATGCATTGAAGCATACTGCTTATTTTAAGAAATTTGAAGCATTTACATACAGAGAGAAGCAGCCTTAAATAAATGACAGTGTATCTCTCTCTCTCTCTGTGTGTGTGTGTGTGTGTGTGTGTGTGTCCCTCCCTCCATCTCTCTTTCTGTTCCCCTCCCCCAACACTTTCCTTTCCTTTCTTTGCACAAAATGTTTTATTTGTGTTTTTAACAGGCTGGCTCTGTAGCACTATTCAAATTGTCTTCATCCCCCACAAGTGTTCCTGAAGCCACTCTGCTTTCCGCTCTCTTGCGTGCCCATCAGTTTGATTTGCAAGCCTATCTGATTTTGCATGCCTTCTAAGACTGCATTATTTTAACTTTAGGAACACATGGTTCAGTTACTAGATCGCTTTACCATCTCTCACAATATTAGAACTCAGGGTCTTCTGGCGAAGTCAATTACCAGTATGTGTGAGGGACAAACTGACATGACACAAAATTCACACATAGAATTTGCTACCGTGAAATTGTGGTGGCAGCCTCTAGATTATATTGACTTTCCTTTTAAGGACCGGATATATTCATGGACCATAGGTGTATTGACGGTCAGTCATGATAGCTTGGTGGAACCTTTATGTTCAGAAGTGTGATATAAGCAATGTACCTTTATTAGTTATTACCTTTGAATTTTAGATCCCAGGGACAGATCATCACTTGCATACTTTGTTTCCAAGTGTCCTCAGAGCACATGATATTTCACAATTGGAAACAGAGTGCTGGGTGAAATGTTCTTAACCTTACCCACATGTGCCCACTCAAAAGCTTCAGCAGAATTGGCACTACTACAGAACTCAGTTGTTTGGTGTGGCAGCATCTGCACTTTGGAACTTCCTGCCTATTGAGATCACTCTTTTCTGTGCCTGCTAAAAAACATTAAAAAAAACACCACACCCATTATCTGCCACAGCTGGCCTTGTGCTAATCATTTATCTCTTAGGTCACTTCCTGATGTTCTGGAATTATTATCTCACACTTTCCAGTGAATATTTTTGAAAAATTTCTTATTGAAAAAAATTATGATTTGGGGAGGACAAAGTGGGTTTGCTGCACAAGAGTGCCAAATAAATGTCCTGTGTGCAACATCAATTTGCCAGATTGTTGGAAATAGTAATAATCTGGAAGCACCTTTAATCTCACCAAGTTGTAAAATAAGGGTATTGATTGGTGCCTCTGGCCAAGTTGTTTATGCAGTTGTCCTGGTCAAATTTTAGTGTATTTTTCCCCAATTCTCTGACCAGTAGCAACTTATGATGGTGGTGGGCAGGTAAAATAAAAGGTTGGGTTTCTAATAAGAGATTTGTATTTGTATATGCAAGTTTCCCTACCATAAGACTTGTTGGATGCCATATGCAATTGGTTCTGCATGTGGAGCTACCATTTTACATTTAGCTACAGGAGGTGGTGCTGTAGCAAAAGAAAAAGAAAGAAAGAAAGAAAGAAAGAAAGAAAGAAAGAAAGAAAGAAAGAAAGCAGGCAGGAAAGTGTATCCTATTAGCATCTGCCACCCCTTGGTTTGAAATCTGCCTTCCACCTGACAGTGCCAAACACCCAAGACCTCTAGGCAACCAGCACTGACCATCCCTATTAAAAAGCTCATCTTGCTGCTGTTGTGTTAGGTTAGGAGAGGAAAAACCCCTCTCTCTCCTTATCAGTGCCCCAAGACCATTTCATTTGCCTGATCGGCTGCAGCCTATTAGGAAGCAGCTTAATGTGCTTAAAATAACAAATGACCTGCACTCAGCCGCATCCCTCTTAATGCCTTAAATTATTGATCAGCCTCTAAAGAGCGCCTCTTTCTTTTCAACTTACCTTCCAGATGGCTTGAGCCTTTTAGGACCTAGAATATGTCATCGGTGATTTTCATAAAAATATACGAAGAGCCCAGCTGCTGGATCAGACCAAAAGTCCTTCTTCCCCAGAATCCTGTTCTCACACTGGCCAACCATGACTCTTGGGAATTCCATAAATAGGACCCCCCCCCCTTCCATTTACTGGAGTACGCAATATTCAATCCCTAAGAATTTGAGTAAATGTCTCAAGTTTTTGAACTTTTCCACCCTATGTACAGACAGATAAATTGCAGGGACCATTTCTCTGAATTTCTCCATGGGGAGGTCAGATTATCCAACAGTTTCTCTGTAGTAGGGCTCAACATTGGCAGGAGCACAGCTCCTTAATTTTTTCCCTAATGCCCCCACAACCACACACACACACACACACACACACACACACAGAGCAAGTAGTAGTGGTAGTAGAAGAAGCTTGTCCATCATTTTGCATCCTCCACAATACCCTGGAGCTAGTAATGTTCTGGACTTTGCAGCTGAGTCGGTAGGGGGGTTGTGGAGGGCAATAAAAAGAAAAATCTTAGATTTGTATTATGCCAGTTAGCCCTCTGAGAGTTTCTCCACTTCTGAAGCCATTGCCGGTGATTAAATACATCAGCATAGGTGGGGCCTGTTCAGGCAATTCCTGGGTCTCCTTGTCTCCTGTATACATAAGAAATACAAATGGGCCTGTAGCTTTTTTTGTTTGTTAAGCAATGACCATTCTCAGCCTTCAATACTTAGAAATTCCCTAGCTGATGAGCAATTTCAGTTTGCATCTATGCCTGAGGTAATTTAAATCCGCATAAACAGCATTCAGATCCTCAGGGATGTTTTAATCTCTCTTTCTGAATTTTCATATTCTAGATTTTTAAAAAACCCATCACACACCGTACAACCAGCCCTCACCTAGTCTTGCTTTGTTTGTTTTATCCTGTCTACAGATAAATCTTGTGCAGGTTGATTGCATTTCCCCCACTGATGTGCTGAAATATTTATATTTAAAAGGTGTTCTTCGGTTCTTTAATGCAGCACGAATTTTCATATCTTGGTGCCCAGCTTCTTCTATGTGTCATAGTGCAATCCCTCACATCACCAGAGAGTACTACTTTAATAATACCATATGTGTGTTTTTTGAAAGTCAAGGGCAGAGAGAGAGAGAGAGAGAGAGAGAGAGAGAGAGAGAGAGAGACAGAGAGAGAATGGTACTCTGAGCTAGGAAAGAGGCAGACATTTTATTTGGTTCACATTAAAACACTGATAGGTTTCATTTCTTATTAAGATTCTGCCAAATAAATAATAAATACATTTAAAGGCACACCAAAACAATACAGACCCAAACAGAACATTTTTTAAAAAAGTTTGCACTTCTCTGAATTTTGCAATGCAGTTCTCTAGCCAAGTAATGTGTACACAAATATATACCCATCTACTATCTGTTAGGCAGTCGTTGCCAACCTTTTATTGGTCCACAGACAAATATGGAATTTGGAATAGGTGCCAATGGCACAAGTCACAAAATGGCTGGTGCCAGGGGTGTGGTCTGACACAAAATGGCTGCTACCTCCAAAAGAAAACAGAAAGAAAAAAGTTGTTCTTGCTGACAACTAATGAATGAATGAAAGACTTTGTTCTTTTCCAGACACTGTTAAGCTTTGGTTGTTATGTTGTCTGTTGCTAGTGTGCTGCTGTAGATTGGAGCTGGGAAATAAAAGATACTTGAAACTAGAGATAATTTTCAGTTACTGCAACCAGCCATACACATCCATAGTCACAAGTAAAAGTAAATATATTAAGGAATAGAAAAGGATAGAAATACAAAGAAAATAAGCAGAAAATACATCATCATCATCAATTTCTTGTTGCAGATTTACTGTACAGTTGTCCTGAAACTTACATGCAGTTTATTCATGTGATCACAGGTTTCCAGGTGTTGCTGAAAGATAGATAGATGATAGATAGATAGATAGATAGATAGATAGATAGATAGATAGATGATAGATAAGGGGCAGGAGACAGGGGGGAAATGTCAAAATGGGTTGTGAGAGATCTTACAAGAGCCTTCAAAGTCTGGGAAGCAAGGTGGAAGGCTTCAAAAGCTCCTTCCACTGCAGGAAAACCCATCATGGAAATAAAATTTTAAGCCTTCCACCTTGCTTACTGGCCTCTAGGAAGGTCCTATGGTACTCCCAAGATTTCATCCGCTCAACGCTTTAGCTTTGGACAGATAGATATGGTCATGGAGGAAGGAGTGGCAGTTCCAGGGGTCTTCCCAACTTTATGTGATCTTGCCTTTGTGCCCTAACCCCACCCCACCCCAGAATGTAACCCTCTCATAAGTTTCAGGCCTACTGCAGAGACAACAGAAACAATGAGTCTTTGTCTCCAACTGCTTCCTTATTTTTTCCTGCCCATTAGCAGGTTCCTGTACCCCCCATCCCACCCCTAGTGAACCCTATTACACCTTTGGGGCCTGTATGCTTACTGTTGTGTTTCTTTGATCCCTCTCTGCTATCTTCTTTCACCTTCAATAAGTTGCACAGAGGCTAGATAGGTGCTAGCTGCAGACCTTCACAAAACCCCATGATTAGGACTAAGGCTGACAGGGATCCAGTTTGGATCAGCCTGGACTATGGATGGGTGAGATCCAAAATGTATCCTGGCTGGAAACCGTTCCTGCAGTTAGGCGTTTGCTAAAAACATCTTGAGATGTAGGTTGCCGCATTTCCAGATTTTGATCCTGGCTGATGTGTGACTCAGCCTAATGGGTAGCAGGCAAGGGACAGCTGGATGGGCAAGGAAGAGGAAGAAACAGGCTCCTGCTCTTATGTTTCCCGTCACTTGGTCAACTGGACAACTTCAGTTGCTGATCACCAATCATTTTGTTAATTTAAAAAAATAAACGAACACAAAATTCTTTTTCACTCTGATGAGTAGACCTTGTCTCTCTCTCTCACCTGTCTCTCTGCATCTCCTAAGAGGGTCAACGTATCTTTTAAAGTCTTTACGGGTAAACAGGCGTGTTGTATTTTGTTCCAAGAGACAAAGATCTGTTTGCCAGAAGAGTGGGCATTTTCCGCTTATCTCTGCCATTATGTCCTGTGTGCTGGGTAATACTGTTAGTGTTAGCATCCCATTTCAATAAGCAATTCAAGCAGATGCCCCGATTTCCCCCTTCCTTTTCCTTTTCCATTACAACTTCAGATTAAAACAACTCCCGGGGGGCACTTGGAACCCAGCCTCATCCACGTGCATTTTCTTCTCCTCCTCCTTCCACTTTGTTAAGCTACACAAAAACGATTTTTATTACTTAAATGAGCTCCCAGCCAGTGTGGCTTAATATACTAACTAATTGATTTTTAAGGCTGGGAAAGCAGTGAAGTTTAATGGCATTTGCCGAGTCAGCTAGAAAATAGAGAGAGAGAGACTTTGCTTGCAGACATGAGTGAGAGAAACCCATTTGCAGCAAATGCAGCACATGGCCTCCAAGCGCTGGGCCAGCTTTCCTTACTGACTTCTCCAGAAAAAAAAATTCTATCCCTTTCCCCAGTAAGCTATCTTGCAACAGTTAAGCCAGCTAATTGAAGTGTATTGGTAGCAGATTGCACCTGCAGCCTCACCATTGTTTTTGTTCAGGGATGTGGGGAACCTGTGGCTGTCTAGATGTTGATGCTCTCCAACTCCCATTCTCCCTAATTAGCATTCCCACCATATTTATATCCCACCGTGTTAATTCCCGCAATGATTATATCGCCATCTCAAGTCCAAAGACAGGAAACACAACCAAGCCTTTGTCTGTTGGTCACGTCCCCTGCTCCTCAGTCTGTTCCATAGAAGGCATTGGAAACAGATTCTGACACAGGAAAGAAACATCTAAACAACATGATGAGCCCTACATACTAACTAATCAGCAGCTTAAACCCAGAGTTGCCTCCTAAAGAACCACCTGGAGAATCTGCCAGTCAAAAGCCACCTCTACAGATACATACTTACATATCCTATGCTGTTTTATGGATATTGCTGGATTCACCCAAGTTGCTGCTCTGCCCACCTCATAGCACATTGGCTGAAAAAGCTGTTGTGGTTGCGGATCAGGGGTGTTGGAAGTTGTAGTCCAGCAAAATCTAGTAGGACACAGTTTCCATGTCCTTATTTAGACAATCAGGAGTCAAAGCGGAAAAAGATGGTATCTTTCTCACTCTGTGGCTCTGAAGTGCTTTTACAGTTGAGGACTGATCTTCTAATCTGTCTGCACTATCAGATACCCATTTTGCAGATACTCTCATGGAGCATATTTGAGTGGGAGATCGAAATAATTCCATTTCTCCTCTGTGGTCTTGCTTTTGTGGAACTATATTTATGCACAGGTGAGATCTTCCCCGCCTGGAATGAACAAACTAATCTTTGCTCTTTTTGGACTGAACTGAAAATGGACCCAAACAATCAGAATTTTTTTTTTTGGGGGGGGGGACATGTAGTGCATAGTTAAACAATAAAACAATGGAACTCACTCCCACAGGAGCCAGTGATGACAACCAAGTTAGATGGCTTTAAAAGAGGATTAGACAAATCAATGGATACATTCTACCTACACTGTCAGATACATCATGCTGGGGATCACAGGTGGGGAATGCTGTTATGCTCATGTCCAGCTAGCATACTTCTCATGGGCATCTGGTTGGTCGCCATAAAAACAGAATGCTGTCATATCATGTCATATTCTAGAGATCATTTCCTGAGCCAGTTGGGGGTGGGGTTCAGGAGATGTCCACCAATCTGCAAACTTAACTACAAGGAGGGAGTGGAGACTTTGGCGGTAGCAGCAGCACGGAGAAGGCTAGTTTTCCTCCGTAACAAACTGGGCAGCACATCTGGACCAAATGAGCAGCACTTGATCAAAGTCATTGCAAAAGCTATGACAGGTAGATCTTGAGAGGTCTCCAGTTTACAAGCGCAACTGCTCTTCCATTCCTGATGCACAGTGGAGCATTTTAGGATGGCCGGGAGGGAGTAGGTGCAAGGATAAAGATGTGGGGAGGACTGCTGTGAATCCTTTTCTGGCTTGGGTATTGATTCAAGCCAAAAAGCTTGGGGGGGTGTTGTTCTTCTTTTTAAAAAAATGCAAACGTTACAGAAAGAAAAAGATAGAAACATTGTCAGTTGACATGAACAATAAATATATGCTATTGATTCTGACTTAAGCATCTAAAATAAGAAGAACCTTCCAGATTAGGCCAATGGCTTATCTAGTTCAGCATCCTGTTCTCACAAGAGCACTCTTTCCTTGTGTGGCTTCCATTAACTGACATTCAGAACTTCACTGTGCTCTAAGGTGGCAATGTGCACACTCCCTAGGTCTCTGCAACCCTAAGGGCTTTCAGAGTCCACTTTTGTGATGGCATCTGCGTCTTTGCAGGTACTTAGAAGCACACTTTTCTTTCCAGGAGCCCTTTTAAGAACAATCAGGTGAACTTCTGCAACATCTCTGGTACCCACAACATGGGTCGTTCTTTGTGTGTTTGCCGCAAGCCCTTTCCTTGCGGAAGAGGCAAGTTGGGATTGTTTTTTTTTTAAATGAAAATGTAAATGGGCTGATTCTTCAGCAAGTTGTGAAATCTTCTAAAAAAAAACCTCTCTGTCTTCAGTATTTCTATCATGATTTCAAGAGCCAGGGGCAACAGATTACAATCCCCAGATTGCAGTTTAAGAACAAGAGGTGACTATTAGTATGAAGTAGTCCAAAGCAAGGGATATCTGAACAGTAATACACTGTTGCGAACCAGAGATGGAAATGTTGGGTCTTAGTTAATTATGCCCCCAAGTATTTCCCTCCCCCTTTGTCTGTTCACTCTTGAGTTTATTTTTTCAGATCATACAATCATTAAATGTGTTTGAATCTGGTAGAAAAGGCAAACTCTCCAATATTGGCTACCAATTAACTGTGATAAAACATCAGATTCTCTGCCAAGACAATTTGTTGATAAGGCTCCTCCCTCCTTCAGTACCAACTGGCTTGTGCAATGAGGAAACAGGTGTAAATCACAGAGACTGGAGAAAAGTAAAGGATGACATCCCATGATATCAAAGCTTTGGAAGAATGTGCCCCCTCCCTGGTGGATGCTGTACAGCTGCTCCCCTCCTTTTAATTTTTGCTTCATTTTTGAGTTTTATTTTTATCCTCCATATGTTGGGTTCCCGGCTATATTTCATCAATGGAAGTGAGCCATCAAAATTAGGAACGGAGCTGCTGGTGTTTCCATCCACATGGCGAGTTGGCTGAAGCTCTCCCCCTCCTCCTGCTTCTAATTTTATCCAATCTTATGTTGTGTGTGTGTGTGTGTGTGTGTGTGTGTGTGTGTGAGTATAAAACATGGTAATGTCTTTTGCAGAAGAACCACTTGCCCACTAAGCTCTGGCAAGTATCAATTGTCTCCAGCTAGAAGCGAGTTGGCTTGTGTGTAGCCTTTCAGGCTGTTGATCTATTGTCAATGACTTGCACTGCTTTGCATGAGCAGATGGGCTAATAACTGTGGTGGATTTATCTGGTCTTTTTATTTCACCTCCCTCCCAACTTTATATCCATTGACATAGCATTTTCTTTTTATATGCAAGCACTCCTGACCACCCTTGAATGTGTCTCTGTACAGGGAATGTAATATATGACCTGGATATACCTCAGCTATAGCACTTCCTGGGATCATGAGGGTTGTCCGATTAGAGCTGAGGCAAAAGAGCTCTCTGAAGACCTGTTGCCTTGAAAGTGTGTGTGTGTGTGTGTGTGTGTGTGTGTGAGAGAGAGAGAGAGAGAGAGAGAGAGAGAGAGAGAGAGAGAGATGCGGGGATGGGGAAGAAGGAAGGAAAGGGGCAGCCTCCATCAAATTGTGTGGGTCAGATCTGAGATGGGTGGGGGAAACTCACCAGGCAGAACACTTCCTCTGGGGGTTGTTAAGTTTAACACCAAAGTTCCCATAAAGGAAATTTGAGACTCATAACTTGATCTCTCCCCATCTTGGTTATTGAAAGCCATCATAGCGTGGGACTTTGACTTCTGTGCTTGTGAATGCCTTCATGGTTGGGGTGGGGTAGGGGGCAAGTTTTTTTTTTTTAAAATGAAGCAGTATTGTGTGACCTTTGCTTAAACAAATTATAAAAATCTACACAAGCATAGGTCCTATGAACTTGGACAACTACCATCATACAAAGTCTAATATTAACTTTTGGGTGTTGGAGAGGGTGATGGCAAAGTATCATAAATCAGCATGAGAACATTGCTACAATTTCAAGTAAGAGACCCTCCCAGATTACATACCTGCTCCTTCAAGGGGAGCTCAACCCCACCCAGAGCAGGCTGAACTGTCATTTCCTGTACCGCAAGAACCAACCACCATCAGCGCTTCAGTCTTGATGGAATTCACCTTCAGAATCTTAATGTGATCATGAATAATCAGGTCTGGATTGGTAGTGTTTTATGCAAATGAAAGGAAGGAGCTGCATTCTCCAGTTTTAGAAATTGTCCTATTTCATTCAAAATTCAGGAGGAGTAAAATGCAGGGTACAGTGAACTAGAGGAAAAGGGTGAGGGAAATTATTTTAACCCTACTCACAAACCACTCTCATTGTAGCCTGATTGTGTCCTTAATTCACTAGTTCTGCTTTTCCTAACTCTGTCCCCTGTCGTCATCAAGGAAGTCCACAATTATTTTTATTTCTTTAATTGAAAGTTGTCAAATCCAGCAAGAGCTGCTTGCACTGAGAGTGAAACAGCCCTGGAAAAGGTAGCCTTGGAAAGGCTCTCTAGGGGAAACCTAGAGGTTGGTCCAGACCAACCAGCCTGCGATGTGAGGGTTGCAATCTCATAAGTGCTAGACATCTTTTAAAAAGTAATGCCTCAGTTGGATTCCGTGTTTATTACCTTGATCTCCTTGTGTTTTTACTCTTGTATCCTCTCCGGTACTTCACCATTATTTCTTTTGAAATGTCAAGTGGGTGTTTTCTATAACTATGTTTTAATTGGGTTCTTTTGTTTCTGTTTTTTACAATCTTGCTTTTATGGTGCTCCTCCCCGTCCTTAACCTACTCTCTTCACTTCAGTGTGTAAAGTCATTTTCTTTTTATAACATTGGCTATTATTGCTTTGGCCTTGTAAAGTGACCAAGGAGCCACAAAGTGCTTTGTGATGCTCATCCTTCATGCTATACATCAGGGGTCAGTAAACATTTTCAGCAGGGGGCTGGTCCACTGTCCCTCAGACCTTGTGGGGGGGGGCAGACTATATTGGGGGGGGGGCGGAAATGATGCAAGACCAACATGAGCCCCGGTGGCTGCTTACCTGTGTCTTGCGAGTGGCAGAGACTGGCGGCAGTGGAGGGATGATGTGAAAGGGCTCCAGAGAGGGGCTGCTTAAAATGGCAGCCACTCAAGCACTGCTGCTGCTGGCACCAACAAAGCCCAGCCCCCTTCCTCCTCTAGGCAGGGCAGGGAGAAGCCAGGAGGAGGGAGGGTGGAGGTGGCGGTGGCTGCGTGTGAGGGAGAGAGAGGGAGAGGGAAAGAATTTGTGCACTGACGATCCACGCAGCAATTCCCAGACTGTCTGTGGGCTGGATCCAGAAGGCTATTGGGCCTGATCTGGCCTGTGGTCCTTAGTTTGCCTACCCATGCTGTACATCCTGGGTTCCCACTTTCTTGGGGTGGTGTGCGGATTTGGTAAAGGAGAATAGAAGAAGCAAATATTGCTTGAAAGACATGTTCAAATCCTTCTGCTGGTACTTGTGGAGCAAGGGAAAATGCAGCCGCAGAAAATCCACTTCTGCCAGCTGATTTGGATCTAAGCTGCTTGTAAAACATCTCATCTCAATCCGCTCAAATCCGCCTGGCCCCTGACTGGTACTTTTCTCTCCTCTTCTTCACCTGGTGGTGTTTCTTTCCGTTTTCATGATTAAACTGTCAACCACTCCAGCAGAGCCTGACTATAAAGGAGCCATGAACTTCAAAGCAGTTTGTCCAATATGTGCTTTCCTAGCCAAAGGATTAGATATAGTTTCATTTTGCAGTCCTTTCAGCTGGTTTGATATGTTAGTAAAACAAAATAAGGAGGGTGGGGCGGGAAATCATTCCCTATCATGTTTCCTCTGCAGTGTATGATGTGGGGAATCTCCCATCTTCCCCTGAAGAGGCGGGTCTAAATTTGCATGGGATGACCATGCTTTCATGTTCTAATGTTACCACGGAACCCCTACATCAATGGTAGCCAATGTGGTGCCCTCCAGATGTTGCTGGACTGCAACTCCTATAATCTAGCTGGACCTGCTGAAGAGTTGATGTCCACCAAAATCTAGAGGGCAGCACATTGTCTACCTCTGCCCTCTGCAATTAAGTGTCCAAACCAATACAGGCCAGCCCCTCTGGACATATAAGAACCCAAGTTGATGACAATAAAAGGAATCAGATTGTACCTGGGACCAAAGACTTATTGTGGCATCAAGAGGTGGGACAAGGAAAGTAAAGAAAGCTGCACAGGGTGAGGCAATACAGTTCTATGATGCTTATGGCTTTTTTCAGTTGGGCCATTTATAAATAGAAGGGAATGAAAGCCACACTGTTGGATGATGGTGGTGGAATTGCATGCATTCGGGCAAAAATCTACATTGTATTCCTTTTGGAAAAAATAACGTTGGAGGATGGCAGCTACTGAGGGTGACTGCAGAGTGAATCCATCTTAATTCAAATTAAATGACTTTAATTAACATAATCTCTACTTCCAGAAGCAAGTTTGTGCACCACATGTTTATCTGTGTGTGTCTGATTATGCTGTATTTCACCTTGAACAAAATTTTATTAAGAATTGCAGGGCGATTAGCCGTACTCGGTTTAAGATAAAGTCTGGGCCAAAGGAATTGTGGTGAAGGTGGGAAGAGAGTGGGAGAATCTTCTATTCATCCAGACTGTGTTTTACATATCCTACATACTAATAGTAAACTTGTTCTCCAAAAGCTGTCTTTATGTAGTCATATTATGTAGCCAATCAGACACCACCCACACTTATGAGAGAAGTATCAGAGCACTTGAGGAAATCCCAAGATTAGCAGAAGAAAGAAACTCTACACACACCAGTCCAATGAAGACTCAGCATGTTCAGTGGCCACTCACACACTTAGCAGTTTTAAAACCCAAATACAAAGGGTCACTGCCAAGCACACAGAAATAAGATACACTCCAAATATCTGAAAGAACAATGGACTCATGCTCCACCCCCACTGGATCACCTAATACTCCTCTCCCATTTCTCACCTGAGAATGACCCCAATCTATACCATAGCAGGCTCACACCCTGGAGGGCATTGAAATACTTCCAGGTATGGAATCATAACATACATGGTACCACATAACCCCAGCACCTGTTAAAGGTCAACCAGTCAATCATCTGTTGAACTTAGGTAGTTGAGGGCCTCACTTTTTTGAGCATAACTGGAGTGGCAGTTGCTTGAGGAGTAATCCCCCCCCCCATATACTCAGCAAACAAAGCTTAATGGATCTCAAAATTCACCCGTAGAAGATATTGGTGGACCAGAGGGAGAGGTGCACATTATGACCAGTAAATCAGGTGGTGTGAGCCTATCTAGAGCTCACATCCAACTGAAATATGACCTGTGAAATATTGGAATGATTTTTATAATTGTTAGGGAAGACAGAGTGTCACATAGCACAGTTGTTTTAAACTGTGTTCTAGAGGACTCTGGGGCTCCTTGAAAGCTTTATAAGGGTTTTTCAGTTATGGAATCAGAAACTGTATTTTTTTAAAAAAATCATCTAGTTAATCATTGACATTTCTAACCAGTGTACATAAAGATTACAGAAAACATACAGTAGGCAAAAACAGCTGGAATTCATAAGGAAAATAGAAAAGTTCCTTAAAATATCTGCTAAAATAGATAGGTCTTTGTCAAGATACTGAAATTCAACAGAGAGAGGGTTTGTCTGATCTCAGCCAGGAGGAAGTTTCAAAGAATTGGGACCATAATACTGCATGCATAGCTTTTGGTAGATACAAGTCATGCATCTGAGGCATAGGGGACCACTAACAGCGACTCTCCCAAATATCTCAGTAATCAGACAGAGATACAAGGAATCAGGCAGTCCTTTAAGGTATCCTGGACTCAAGTTGTTAAGGGGCCTTGCAAATTGATACGAGAACCTTGAACTTGACCTGGTGACGTATGGGCAGTCAGTGCAAGCCTTTCAGCACTGGAGTTAAGTGCTGGTATCGGAAGCTGCATTGTACCCAGCCTCCTTGTTGTTCCATCTCGCTCATTATTTACATTGACTGGCAGGGGCTTTCTGAGATTTCAGACGGGTCTTCTTCCCCAGTCCTACCTGGAGATGCCAGGGATTGAGTCTGGGACTTTTTGTGTGCAGGGCATGTGATCTACAATTGAGCCACGGCCATGATCCTTTCAGTGGCAGATCTGCCATTTATAAATGCAAGAAAGTTGAGATAGCTCTATGTTGTGTTATTCTAGATCATGTAAAAGTGATGCCCACTGGGTCTCAACAACAAACAGCATAAACTGGGCACACAACCTAAAATGGATGTCTCAGTTGGCCACTGCGAGTACAGAATGCTGGTCTAAATGGGCTTTTGGTCTGATCTAACAGGATGCTTCATGGTCTACTTCTCATATATTTTATTAAAGAGATTACTTTTATGATGAGTTTAAATGTAGAGTTTGTGGTCAGCATCTCCTAAGAGCTTTGGACAGGCATAATAAATCTGTGTTCTGTGCATCCTGATAATAGCCCTCCCCCCTTAAGTATACAAATGCAAAGCTGGATCAACCCCTCTAGTCCAGCATTCAGTGCAAGAATAACAACAACCAGTATTTAGTCCACCATAGTTTGACCACAATCTACATCTTGCCAACCCATACCCTGGAGCGTGCTCCCATATCTTCTTAGCACGGTGCTTTCTGTGGGAGATGTTGTGGGAGGAAGTGGACAACAGAGCATGTCTGGTGAAAAAGAGTGTTTGACTAGGGTTCAAGTTTCCACTCAGGCATGAAGCTCACTAGATGACCTTGGGACAGTCATCATCCGTCAGCCTAGCTCAATTCATGGGATTGTTGTGTTGTGAGGATAAAATGGGGTGTGGGGAAGCAATGTACACTCCCTTGAGCTCCTGGGATGTAAATGTATTAATAATAATTGTGGAAAATGCTCCTTTCAAGTACTTAGTGACCAATGTGCTTCTTGGGTACCTCAGCTAGCACAATTAGAACCACAAAAACATGGAATTGCAGACTTGGAAGGTGCCCAAAGAGTCATATAGTCCAGCTCTCTGCAGCTGTGAGTTTGTGGCATGCCTAGACAAGGCAGGGAGACCCAGTAGCCTAGAGTTTGCAATTAAATATGTTCTGGGTCTGGTTTCTTTCTAGAATAGTTATTGGCATATGCACATGAAAACGCAGCAGCTTTACACACACACACACACACACAGACACACACACACACAGACACCACTTCCCCGTGAGTCTTGGCTCCTGCTGCTGAAGAAGACTGTTCTTTTCTCTGCTTTTTCTGGTCCTACATTGTTATGTTATTTATTGTGCTTACTGGCACTGGAAGGATGAAATTACCTTTAAGAAAAGATAATTAATGCTTTTAAGGTTTGAACCTGAGACCGTAAGTGTGTGTATTTGTTTTCAAAACATCTTGCAATTTCTCACACAAAAGAAGGAAGGAGGAGAAGGAACCTTTTCCGACAGCCTCTTCCCATGCCCACCAACATGAAAGCAGTCACACAGCTCCCCCACCCCACCCCTTTCACATTCTGAGAGCTGGATCACAGTCAATGCGGCGTAGAGTTGAATTTGGATGTTGTTTTTCTGGGTTGTATCCAGTTGGGTCCCGCCTATTAAAATAACTGGGCCTAAGCTAGTCACATCCATTATGTTTAATGTGCCTACTCTGAGTAGAACCAATTTTACTTATTTATTCCATAAAACCTATGCAATGTACATTGTAAAACAATCAAACCCTTAAAGCAGTTTACAAAAAAGGTAAAACAACAAAATGACCAATAATAGTTAATAACAATTCGAGACTTTCGAGAAGTTAAAATAACAATAGGCTAAAAACAGATTAAAACTCTGTGTTTGAAACTCTTAATTAATTTTTATTTCTTAATTTTTGGTTTTCGTCTACTCAGTTTACTGTTGCACAACAACTCAGTGAGGTAGTTTAGACTGTGAGACAGTGACTGGGCCAAGATTGTTCAGTGACTGATTTCACTTTCCAGGATAGAGCTGTTCTCTAAACAAAGATGGCCACTGCCAGACTGCGAAAGATGAGAAGGCTATTAGCTGGCAAGTTTTTTCGAGAAAGCTTCTCTCTCTCTCTCTCTGTGTGTGTGTGTGTGTGTGTGTGTGTGTGTGTGTAAGAGAGAGAGAGAGAGAGAGAGAGAGAGAGAGAGAGAGAGAGAGAGACAGCACCTGGACCATTTAGAGAGGTCTTGATCACTAAGTAAGAAACTGAACATTTCATATACCAATGAAGCAGTTGAGGTAAGATAATAAGCAGGACACGGGTGGCGCTGTGTTCTAAACCACAGAGCCTAGAGCTTGCCAATCAGAAGGTTGGTGGTTCAAATCCCTGCGATGGGGTGAGCTCCCGTTGCTCGGTCCCTGCTCCTGCCAACCTAGCCGTTCAAAAGCACTTCAAAGTGCAAGTAGATAAATAGGTACCACTCTGGCAGGAAGGTAAACGGCATTTCCGTGCGCTGCTCTGGTTCGCCAGAAGCGGTTTAGTCATGTTGGCCACATGACCTGGAAGCTGTGCACCAGCTCCCTCAGCCAATAAAGCAAGATGAGCGCCGCAACCCCAGAGTTGTCCGGAACTGGACCTAATGGTCAGGGATCCCTTTACCTTTAATAAGCAGGAAATGCTTATAGTAATAATGAGCACTGTTTGCTGTGGTGTTCAGCGTTTTTGTATTCTCCATTCTCCAAACGCACTGCGACTTTTGACATGATGTTTATATAAATAGGTTTTGTTCCATAATTTGAGACTCAGTGGTAGGTATTTGTCCCAAACCTGCCAGAGAGCTTCATGGTTGAACATGAAGCTGAACTTGAATTTGTCTTGTCTGAATCTGCACTCCTTTCAGCTTGAGCAAATCATTATTATCATTATCATCAATATTATCTACTATATATTTTGGAAAGTTGTTCCTGTCCTCTTTCTTTGCAATTCTTTTTAATTGATTTTTCACATTTTAACTAATTATACAAATGTTTCTGTCTGTTCTCTATGCATTTGGACACCTCTTGTTAGCAAATTTGTGTGATGGATCCTGAGATTTGTTTGCTCACTGGGTGGGGAAGAAGGGGGAAGGGGTTAGGTTAGGATTTCCCCCCTGTGAACTATCTGAATTTTGCACTCCTATGTTATCTTTCACATGGTATCTTTCAGCATGAGTCTTCAACAGCTTTTGTTCTATGTTGGAGAATAAGATGCCCTTTGAGCCATCTCTATTGCTGTTGTTGAAATGGGAATAAATACAACCTTCTTCCCAGGCTTGTTATGTGAAAGGTTATGAGGAGCTTTTGTAGGTGGGCAGACCAGAATTCAACATTGTGTGCAATTAGTCCCACATCACCAAGGCAGTTTCAGCAGCCTGCCCTCGAAGCAGAATGTTATATATTTTTATTTGATATTCTATTGTCTCTTTTTCGTGGCTTTTTCCCTTCAATGGAAGTGATGCATGTGTATGCATATATAATACAGAAAGTTGCTTTGTTTACAGTGGCTGCTTTTAACATTAGGGGTGACTTTGTTAAAGACCACACAGCTGTGGGGATTTGGGTAAGTGGATTTTTTTTTAATGGTGGCTTCATTCATTCATTTATAAAACATATTTATATGCCTCTATTTATTTAAAGAAACAGAATGGTTTAGAACAATTGTACACAAAACCGTCAAAGCATTAAAAACAGTAAAATCAAAAATCCGATAACTATTGTGGAAAGATTTACTGTCAGCGAAAGCCTGATGCAATAGAAAAGTTTTCAGCAGCCGTTTAAAAGTCAGATCAGAAGGTGCATGCTGAATCTCTATTGGAATAGTATTCCAGAGGCTTGGGCTGATGACCCTCGGTTTCTTGTTGTTGTCAAATGAACCTTGCCAACGTAGGGAATGACTAACGATGTTCCTGCAAATGATCTCGGTGATCGAGTTCCGGCAGTCCCTGAGGTACCCTGTACCCAAGTTGCCCATGGCTTTGTAAATTAATGCCAGGACCTTGAGCCTTTGCAGTAATGGACAGTTGTGTAAAGAATACATGTCCACAGAAAGCAAGATGTGAATATATATATTTTTGTCCTCATCCCACATATGGCTGCCTACTGAGGGCATGAGACACCTCCTGCTGCTGCAGTTTGGAGCATTTTTTTACCAGATTAAGCTGTGACACCTTCTGGACAGAGGGGATCTGGCCATCATTATCCCTGCACAAGTAACCTTGAGGCCGTTTATCTGCTTGTGATTTCACCGATGGTTATTTTTTTGTAAATATTTTTATTGATTTTCAAAAGTACAAGAAAACAAGCAAGACTTGAGTAATATCAGTCAACGTTCAACAAGGTTGGCGTAAGCTGAGCGAAATACAGATATAGTACTGTTTAAAGTTTAAGAAATGAACCAAGTTGCTCAAGTTTTTTGGACATATCTGTTCCATAATGTAGCACGCAACATTGGTGGGAAAGTATTAGTTCCACGCCAAATTATGTAGCTGAGAAAGGGAGCAAGCCCCATTGAATCTGTCATGTTTTGAAATATTTTTGACTACCCATTGGTGTTCCATCAAGCGTTCAGATAGCCATATCTCCCTTAAAATCCACATAAAACAGGATGGAATGGATTTATGATGGGGGGTGTGTGGAGAGGCTGATCTGTCCATCCCAAGTGTTGTCCACATGCTTTCAGTGTGGCTTTCCAACCATGAAGGCTAGAAACTTATTATTTTTTAGAAATGAGAGAATACAGATTCTCATGAAGTCAAATTCTGTAATCTTTGCTTCAGTGGAATTGTGACACCCATGTGCCCCCTCCCCTTTCTATTAAACCAGCTAAAATTTTAATAAGATGGGGAAAGAAGGTCAAAGAATCCATACACTCAATTCAGAATAATATTGTCCTCAGGCTCAGAAATCAGACGAGATAAAGAAAATCTTTATTAAAAAGGGGGAGGGGGTATTTTCACAGTAATTTCATCTTCTTGTCATTGTTGTATAAACAGCTCCATCCTTTCCTTAACACAAAAGATCTTCGTGTTTTGTTTTGTTATGCCTTGGGGAACAGCAAATGCATTTTCCTTGTATTTTAGTGCTGACAAAGATTAATTGGATAAAAATAAAACACACACTGATGGGTGCACAAATGCATATATTTGTAGGTCCTCAGATATATAAATCTGCACAATCTTATCATGAACCCTAATTTCCATTTTCTCATGTACAACATGATTGACCAAGATTCGCCACCACTAAGTTGCTGATTCTTATTGACTGAAAGTGCTGGTTTTTGTTTTGTTTTTTTTTAAATTCCACATCATCAATATGTTGGATTTGTTTAGCTTGCACCCATCTTTGTGGGCTAGCTATCTTGGTGCTTGACTTATGAGAAGAGGTAGGGAAAGTCTTAATAAAACTCACCTCCCGCCCCCTCATTCCATTAAGGATTCCTAAAGTAGTGGTTTCTGCATTGCCAAATAAGAAGAAAAGGCACCACACACAAAAATGCCGAAGGAAGATTTGTTTCCACAAAGATAAACACAGATTTAGAAATAAGTACTGTAATTGAAACAGAAATGCAGCACATCTCACCATAGTGACCTTTTGAACATAGGTTTGCAAGTTATTTTAGTTAATGGCTTTGCCTTTAAGGTCAATTCACCATGTCCTCCCATCCCCAGGGCATCTGTAATGGTGCTCAGGAGGCAACAAAATGGTGATGCTTTGTTTCGGTGGAAGTGCAGGAGCAAACAAGGAACTGGGTGTGTGTGAGTTGACAGCGCAAAAAGGTGCAACCACTGGAACTGGAATTAAGAGTCCCATAACGGGAAGCCATCATTCAGTTTTGGGGCCCAGTCATGTGAAACACTTTGGAGTCAATTGGACCATTCAAGGGCAGTAAAATAATATGCTTGATGGCAGTTTGCAAGTAATTGAGCCTTCAATCAGATTTGTTTTGTTTCTCCTTGTCTTCTAGTCTTTCTTTCTCTATGTTGAAATGCTTCTGATGATGAAAATCATTTAAACTGTAAACACAAGAAATTTTCCTGGTGCAAAGTTGGCAACATCCCTAGCTAGGAGCTATTTCTATGTGTGTCTTCCTTTCTTGAAAACATTTATGCTAGTACTGAATACGATATCCTGCAGCAGTAGGTTCCACTGTCCAATTGTTTGAGTTACAAAGGAAGGATTAATTGCATCTCAGAAACACATATATTCGAAAATTAAATGGGCACCATGGATTGATTTTTGTATTGGACATTTCTCCTTCTTCTGACTTTGTTGGGTTTGGTAAATATCTTTCTGTCTCTGTGGCAAATTGGATGTTTAGTCATCTGTTAAGTGCTCCCTTTTGACACAAAAGTTGATGTCTGTAATCATGGTGAACTGGGTGAATAGCCATGCCTAGAATTTTTTCTTCTCCTTATGTTTCTTTTCAAATATTGTGCTGTGAGTTTCATAGGTTATTTACAAGTTGTACTAGCCTTGGAATATGAACAAATCCTAATGAGCCTTGAGTAAAACTTCAGTTTGAATCTCAGAATCTCAGATCTTGCTGTTAACTCAGGGCTTAACACATTTAACTTTCCTCTGTGCTTTCCAGTCCACACTTTAAAGCTCTTGTGTCCAAGCACCTGTTTTTTTTTCTTTTGCTCCACAGCTTTCCCTTAGAAAACCCACTTTGAATCAAAGGAAGTGGTGATACATGGAAAACGCCAATGCATGTGGGTTTTCACAGGGAAAGCTCCGGGGTGCAAAAAAGAGCACTTGGACGGAGCTTTAAAGCTTGGACCTGTGCCTGGAAAGTGTGGGGCAAAAGGTAAATGTGGATAAGCCCTCAGTCTGTCCATAGCCAGGTTATATAAAACAGCCTTAGTCACAAACCACTGTGATTCTACCACTGCACAGGAAGAGCATCTGAGCAACTCTCCCACGTTTCAGTGGATGATGTTTCTAAAACATCATGGGGAGATATATTGCAGCAGTGACAACAGAAGGTGGCCTTGGGCTATAGCTCTTGCCCTGGAGAAATGTCCATCAAAATGGAACAGGAGGATGATAGATAGATAGCAGAAGTGCATAGCAAGCATCATTAGGTACACATTTTGGGCTATTGTGGTTCAGCTAATCTTCCAGATTCCTTTTCTAGCATACAGCCTACTGCTGACTTGTTGATTTAAGACTATATGCTTTTTCCAAGAGAGAAGCTTAGGCAGTTTATTTAGAAGTATGAGCATGTTCCTGGTCCGTTCTTTTGTAGCTTGTCTGCCTGCCACTAGGAATATATGGGCAGGCTATAAATAACAAATTATTATTATTATTATTATTAGAATTTGATTTTTGAAATGAATGGTCTGCTCAGAACCCTTTGCATTAATATGTACATTGGAATTTCACTGTCCACCAGATTGAAGATAGGTTAAAGTGGAATTTAAGTATATCAAAATATACTGTACATCTAAAATATATCTTTTTTCTGAGAGAGAGAGACAGCTCATATTTAAATAAACATCTTAAAAGGGATCCTTTTTTTAAAAAAATGCAGATTAATGCATCAGTGGAGTGGAATGATGGTTTCAAAATATGTGCAAGTGCCATGGCCACTGGAACGTTGTGTGCCTACCGTGGGTCACAGGGGAGGGGTTTTGGGATAGTTTTGCATAATGGCATTATAATGTTGCTTTACAAACCTATGGTGTGACTACATTTGGAATACAGTGTACTATTACAGTTGGTGCACCTCCAAAATGTCTATGTAGAGTTGAAAAATGTGCAGAAAAAGCAAGCAAAATGACCAAGCAACTCTCCTATGACAACACCTGGAGCTAAAAGGCGAGGAAGTGAGGACACAGAAGCATAAAATTGTAAGGTTGGAAGGGACCTCAAGAGTCATGTAGTCCAACCCTCTGCAGTGCTTGAGTCACAGCCAAAGAATCCCCTACAGATGGTCACCCAACCTCTGTTTTAAAACCGCAAATGAAGAAGAGCCCACCATCTTCTATTAGATCATATCTTCACATGTGATGGGGATGTCATGGGGTTCAAGAGTTTGGGAATTTGTTTTTGTTTTTGTTTTATGCCAATGAGCATCATTAGATAATGCTCCAAGACCTAGGAATGGGTTTTTGCCTATTTCTGGGGCAGGGTGTGGAATATAAAATGCTTTATGGAGCAGGGCTGAGCAAGAGATATCAAAAGTGCTGTAAGAATTTGCATTAGCGCAATCAAGGCTGAAGAAGGAAAGTGGGGGGTGGAAAGGTTAATCAGCTCCGTTCTATTCCGGGTTGAGCTGCAGCCTCTTTCTTCCCACCCTTATACGTACAATTCTCTTTTAAAGGCCTTTAAGTGGAGAAGATGTTCTGTTTCCATGACAATGTTTATGAAATAGCCTTTCTATTTTTTCCCCACCTCCCTCATTTCTACCCCCTCCCCTCTTTTTGCAACAATTCCATGTGGCTTTCTTCTTTTTTGGAATGCCAGCAATGCCCTTGGCTGTGGAACACTACTGAAGGGCCCTCGGGAGCTCCTCTTGAAACTGAGTAGGGTACGACAATGCGTAGATATTGGGGAAACTAGTGCCAGCTTAGATAATTGATTTACTTTCCGCATGTCTCTCTCCTTTAAGAACACAAGAAAGGCCCTCCTGGAGCAGGCCATGGCCCATCGTTCAGCATCCTATTCTTCACAGTGGCCAGCCAGATGCCTGTGGGAAGCCCCAAAGCAGAACTTGAGTGAAACATGTGTGATTCCCAGCAACAGACGTTGAAAGGCACAATGCCTTTGACAGCGGGAGTAGAACATAATAAGAGTCATGTTGGATCAGACCTCCTTACCAGGGACTTCTGAGTTCAGTTGAAGGGAGCTATGATTTCTTTGTCATCTCCGAAACCTAAGATTGGGGCTAGAAGCATATTTATCTGTTTATTTAATTGATTTCTACCCTACCATTCTGTTTATAGAATCTATAAAGTGCCTTGCAATAAAACTGCAAAACAACATATGTTCATCCATACGAACAGCATAGGAAACTGCCTTCTACCAAGTCAGACCATTGGTCTATATAGCACGGTGTTATCAGCACTGACTGGCAGGGACTGTAGGGTTTCAAGCAGGGATCTCCTAGTTGGAAATGTTGGACATTGAACCTGGGACTTTATTCATGCAATGGACGTGCTTTACCACTGACCTATGGCCCTTCCATATATCCATGCACTCTAAAAACCAAGCATGTGATGAAACCAACAACTCAAAGGTGGCATAAAAGCATGATGCCGATAAAAACTGAAGCAATGCTTAGTAGGATAGGACAGTCCTGGAGTGATGCCTGAAGGTGTCTGCTGAACTGCCTAAGGGATGTACAGTCTCCACAGTAGCCATCCCTTACAAACTTTTCACGGAAAAGGGTCTTCACTGCACATCTTAAATAATGGACAAGTTAATATGATGGTCCTGTAAGTCTGTGGTCAAAGGCCATTTAGGACTATTTAGGTAAGATCCAGCACCTTGAATTATGCACCTAATGTGGTATGTACATCTCTGGTCTGTCTATGCGTGAAGAGACTTTGAACATGGATTGTTTCAGGTAGCTCAATAAGCTACACCTGAGTCTCAGGCCAAGCAGGTCCCACTTGAAGCCTCAAGAGTCCCTAACAACATGGAGCCTGTAGATTGCCCCTTCCTCTTGCTCTCCACCCCACCCCACTCCTCTGACCACCTTTGGCATGTAGGCCCCCATGAATAACCCTAGTAATGAGATGCAGAGGCCTTAGGCATGTTTTTATGGCACAGTTATGCCATTTCAGCTTTGTTTGCAGTACAGCATAATAGGATTTCTTCTTGAACTTCACGCTCTCCTATTTGATGATCGTTTATGACTGCATATTATGTCATCAATCTCCCAGACTCTGTGAGAAAACGCCATAATCATTACAACAATGCAATGGTCTGGCGGCCCATTCAGGGGAAATTTATGTGACCTTTTTGCATTGTAGCATAAGCTGACTTGAACTATGAGCTCAGCATTTCTGGTGTGCCTTATTAATGAGCCTCTAAGAGAGAACCCACAACACGCACAAACCCTTCCATACAAACACACACTTTTCCTTTGCTGCTTGCAGGCTCCCTGCTGTAAGGTTTTGGTTCATGGACTGGAAATGTCAAAAAGGTCATGTTTTCTATTATAGTCTGATCAAATGCTGTCTGAGATTCCACAATAATAACCTTGTGAGGATTGCCTCCTTTGTATACCCCACTCAGACAAATGAGGCTTACTTGAGACCATGTTTTAGAGCAGGCAAATTTTGCAATAGTGTGATGCTGGAAGTGGTGGGGCATGATGCAGCCAAAGTTAAGGACTTTGCTTCCACTCCACACCCCCAGCAAGGGGGATTTAAGCATGTTCTTAATTTCCCCACTGAAATCAACGTGACTCCAAAGTGCTTGGCTGGTTCATACCCATAATGTATGAGTATACGATGTATAATGTATAAATGAAATTCCCACCTGGAAAACATGCAGATTAATTCATATGCATATGATATGCAAGTGAATATGTACATTTCAGACTCAGATAGTATGCTTTATATTATTTTGGAGACTTAAGATGCAATCCAAGCCCACCTTGCACTGGATTGTGGGGGATTTGGATTGAGTGGAAGCACACACACACCTACCTCTTGCTTTGGCTGGCTTAGCTAGGCATTCTGAGGGTGGTGGGTCTGCTGGGTTCTGAGCCACTATCGCAGCTGGCACCTGCCAGCATCAGGCCTGAACCTGGCTCAATCACTGCACCAGCCCGGAGCTGCTATGGAGACCAGGACCAATCTCCCTGCTCTTGCTGAGCTTCCACAGCTGCTGCCATGAGTGACCTGTCTACCAATGCAGCAGGGTTACAGTGCACTGCAAGAGCCCCCACTGCAGCTGCAACGGAGTGTTAGGACTGATCTGTTAAGCTGAGAAAGTGAGATGCTGGCTGTGGGTATGTTTACATCCAGCTCAGTGAGTCCCATGATGAGTGTCCCAAGAGAAGTTGCATTATGTGCCTTGAAAAAACCTCTAAGGCACCATATTGTATGTCTGCTTGAGCTGGGAGGCACTGTGCAGTGTTCCTCACCCCTTTTCTGTTACTATTTGGGGATGGTGACCACACAGGGATTCATTTAGTCAGCTGAATTGCAGTTTACACTTATCAGGAATGACTGAAAGCACCACCATTTCCCACAAAGCCCAATTCCAGCAATGAGCTCTGAATAACCACATAAAGGAATGTTGGGAGGCACACCTGGAGAATGTTGTAGTCACAAGGAAGATGGCTGCCCATTGTTTGGGGAGCTGCTGATTCAGAAAATATTTATGTAACATTTCACATGTGAGAGTAACATGTGCCTCCCATTTACCCAAGGAACAAAAAAAGTACATTGAAACACTGGTCTAAATGATCAAAACTGATTGGTGAGTTATCTCTGTGCAGCACATAATGTTGAAAAGGTATTGTTCTTTTCAAAGGAAATATAGGGAGGCGGGAAGGAATTTATCTGTGCTCTAGTCATACTTCCATCTTCTTAGCCTGTGTGCAGATGTTACACATGAAGTAGGGACTTCTCAGTGGTTACACCACAACTGTGGAACACTCTCCCCAGAGGCTTACCAAGCAAGGTACTTCACCGGATAGCGTCTGATGACATTGCAAGGCCCTTCTATTCACAAGAGGCCATTATAAATTATTTTTGAAGGGTAGCTTTTACAATCTGCTTTCACTGTTTTTTCCATAGTTGGTTCATCTAACAGTTAATTTAAGGAAGGAGGTGTCATGTGGATTTTCCTTCTAGCCATCTAAATATCTTGGGCCCGGGATGCCTTTACCCTACCCTCTTGCCATCTCACAGCTTTTACCTTTTGAGAGAGAAATGGAAGAGGGGAAATCCACATAGCAAATTACATCTTCACTCAGTTTGATGAATGCTCCCAGCCATGTTCTTGGCAAGATGTTTTGTTCTTCCTAGCCAAGCAGTAGCGAGGGAAGGTCAGTGAGACTGCAAAGTTTTCTGACTCCCATAAAGTTGTAAGCTTCTGAGTATTTTCATGATCAACAAACAAAACCTCTTGGACAAAGGAGGAATCTCCAGCATATTATATACAGTGTAGATCAACACTGGCCCCCAGTGTTTGGATGAAATAATTTCAGATCTGAACCTCTGTCTCCCTGTCTTCCCCCTGCTGGCAAATCAAGGTGTAAAATGTTCTGATAACGTCCGATAGCTAGAATCTTAGAAGGCAATGTTTGTTGACCCATGCGGCTATTTGCTTGCCATGATGCTAGCCCATTTGGGGGCAAATATGGAGGTTCTGGCTCAGGCAATATAACTGAGAAAAGCAAGTTTAGTGGTTCTTTCTCAGGAAAATCATCTGAAGATTTTAAAGAAACCCAAGAATTTGATGAGCAAAATTTCTCAGGAAAATTTACTTTTGCCAAAAAAGAGGATTTTCATCAGTAAAGGACCAAAAAAAAAATGCTTATGGTAATTAATATGTATAGACACATATTTAGTAGCAATTAGTGTAATTTAAATAGAAACACAGTACATCTCACTCCAGTGGTGAAGACACCAGGTGGCTTGTGTGGCTTCGGGTGCTGCTAGCCATTGTTGGGTGACTCCTGTTTCTTTCTTTTGATGGTTCTTTACATTTGAACCAACTTTGGACTGGACAGCCCACAAATAGAGGACACCTTTAAATAGCAAGCTGTCCTATGAAAGCTCATGAGTAAATGCAGGCTTAGGGCAGGCTTTTGCAATAGACTGTCCCAGGCTGCTGGGACCCTGACATCTGCCCATAGATGCCGAGTTCTGCCTGGGAGGAATTCCTCTGAACACATTGCTCAAGTTTATTTAAACATCCTGAAGTTTCTGTATGCCTGTCACTGTGTTTGTTCTTCCATTAAGGAGGAACATCTGTGCTGCAGTGGCAACTACCAGGGTCCTAGACTGCAGGAACATCCCTAGTCCCCTCCAAGCATTCAGGTTCTCTGTGGTAAAGAACTTGGTGGCCTGGTGTGTGTTACTCTTAATGGAGAGTAAACATCTGGGGTCTAAAGGTATCCTGGAGGTCATGGCCATGGACTAGAAGAAATGCTATTTCCACGAGAAATCATTGTGGCAGTTCTAAATACATGCGTTGAGGAGTAGGGATGTAAGAAGGCATTGCCTTCCATCCCCTGCGGTATTTGTTGCATGCAGCACTATTTCCATTCCATTGCAGTTCATCTTCTGCCAAAATTTACAATATTCGCCTGGCTGTCTGCTCTGGAGAAATTACATAACTTAGGTAAGTTACCTAATTACGTTATGTATGTTGGCATTGTCTTACTCCACCCCATTGATTTCAGTGCAAAGGTAACACAATGCAAATGCAGAAAAGGTAATCAGTTGCATATTATCTGCAAAATGAAAGCAACCATGAATACTGATGATTTTGGCTGGGACGAATAAGCGAACACTGGTAATTTCTGCTCCTGTTTTTGTTTTCGTTGGAATTTTCTGACGTCTCAATTAGCGAGTAATCCCCATCAAATGCAGTAGGGCTGTGTTCCAAGTAACCATGCCTAGGATTTTGTTCGATTTGTACTTTCAATTTCCTCTCCTGTGCTGGCAGATTCCAGAAGTGGAAAATTGGAAAAAGTGTTTTTTCCCCACATACCCCCCCTTCCCTCCCCATATCTACAAGATGGATGATGTCGCATTCAAAACCATTACATTTGAGGGTGGGGGTGGAGAGGGAGGGAGAGGGGGGAAAGTATCTTTCTGGTTGTTGTTTTTAGTGAACAAAGAAATAGAGAAGAGCGAGAAAATAGTTTCCATTTAGCTTTAGCTTTCTTGGCCATACTGGAAATGAATCATGACATAAAAGGGGGATAAAATGAAATGAAAAAAGATACCATTTATTTCCTCTTCTCTAGAGCTCGCTGGACACTTATTCTGAAGGTTAAAAAACTTTGCTTTGGCACTGAAACACATCACATGAAGATCGAGATAAAAGGCTCTCAAACAGCCACAGCCTTACTTAGCCAAGAATTATGGCCACAGATTGGGGGAAACGAATTTATCTGCCGACAAAGCTAGTATGGCTTAAGTGTTTTTAGAGGTGGTAGCTTTTTTGTACAGAGGTCATCGTAGATGAATGACCATGCATGTTGTTTGCATGCAGAAAGCTCGGGGGTCAATGATAGGCACCTCCCATTAAAGATTTTCACAGCCACTTTGCATAGGAGTAGGTGGAGGAATAACACTTGCACAGGAAGGCTCTGTCCATCCTACCCTTCAATATCAAGATGCTCAGCTTCCATATGCATATCCATTTGTGTGTATTACTCAGGAAACCTGTAAGGTCTTGGCATAAGGTTGCCTATTCCTAAGGCCCTGGAGAACCAGTGTACTCACAGTGACAGTTGTGGGACTAATGGTCTGACTTCCCCTCAAGCCCAAATGTCCCTCCCCCAAGTATTTATGATTTAGAGCACCTTTATCCCATGCTTTAGCCAAAAAGCTTCCTGCCAAAGCATCTTACAAACACAAGTAATAAGAATGTTATTTCTTATTTAGGCTTACAGTCTTGAAGACATGACACACTAGGGGGAAAGGCAAGGAGGCAAGTCAGCTCAGGCAACTGTTCTTGTAACAACCAACTTAGAACCCAGGGCATCTGATGTAATGGCTCCTTCTAGGTGGCAGCTTATGGAGGACCAAAGACAGCTAGTCTCTCAGCAGTAGGGATAGGATAGCCTTTCCTCTCCCCTCCCTCTCTGTTCTGCAGCCTCATTATCATACATATATATTACATATTACATTTTATATCTGGTTCAGCAAAAAACAAACAAACAAACAAACAAAAACCCTGAAAAAAATGGGTCTTGCTATATAAATTGTCCTATTTGGTATCACACCCACCATTAATAATAATGCATCTTTCTCTAGATAATCAGACCAGTGTTGTTTTTTTTAACTTAATAATTATTAAAACATTGCACTTTTTAAAGGGCAAATGTGTCGAAAGATTCTCCTCTCCCTCTCTTGGCATACAGATTTTATGTTCTCCAAACAGCCTGGCTTTCCTTTCCTTTTTGATCTGGGTGGGGAGTTGAAGAAGACTGTTAAAGCAGCAAATAACACTCCTTTCCTTAAAAGCATAAGTCCTTGGTTTTTTCCTTTGAATTATTATTAATTATTATTAAAGGGTGCTTTTCATTTAATCTGATGTTTCAGTATTTTGACCTGACCTAAGTCCTTAACTGTGAGGGTACATTGAATGAATGAATGAATGAATGAATGAATTTGAGAAAGCTTCATCCACCCCCGCTCTTCGAAAGTGAATTGGCTGATGATTGAGGAAGTTGTGTGGAAACCTTATTTCCTAAAGGCAAAGGATGTTTCTCTCGTTGATAAAGCTTCAAGGTTGGAGCCACAATGGTGTTTAAAATATAGCTGTCATGGGCTGCCACAAGTAATTCAGGCAATAAAGTATTTCTTTTAGCCATGTAAATAAGGCAATAGGCAAGGCTGAGGAATGGATGTCTATGTGCAAGCTGTGCAGAAGAGGATGGAGACAGAACTGTAGATTGATCTGGAGAGAAACTGGGGAAGACATTTAATCGGAATGGTAAATGAGCAGGGGGTAGTTTTCTCCCACTGAAAATTATCTGAGATGGTGCTGTTTTTGCCAGATTTGTTTATGTGAGAAACACGGGAGGAACCATCTTTCTCAACTTTGTAAGGAAATCAGCTTCAAGCTTGTAGTATCAAAAATGGCCAGGCATATGTGCCCTTTGGGCTGCTTCTGGCTGGAGTTTGGATTCCACCTGGCAGCCACTGTTCCACCTGCTGTGGCAGAGGGAGAGGTGAAAAAACAGGGCTCCCCTCCATAAGCTCAGAGGGCACCCTGAATAGCCATCCTGCTAGAAAGTTTTAGTGCCTGAATTTTCTTGTTCCTGTTTACCTTTCTCCTCTCCCTTCCCTGTTTATATGTGAACATGAGGTCTTTGTCATTTGGGGGGGGGGCAAGCAGAGGAGAAATAAATAATATGTCCCAAAGCGTAGGTGGTGCCACACTAAAAGATCAATTTCTTACAAGTGTGGAACAAATATTATGTGGCACCTGTAACAGTTTGATCGAAGCAGTGAATTGGGCTAAAGATGGGGTAAGGCACCTTTACACATAAGCTGGTTCCAAGCTCTTGGGGACTTTATACACTAATAATAACACCTTGAACTTGGCCTGGGAGAAAATCAACAAGCTGTCCTGGTGTCTGAGCAGAGCTGTTATATGCTGACAAGGTCTCATTCCTCTCAGCAGTTGTGGCCATTCAGACATTACAGAGGCAGGTGTGTAAGCATTTTCATCTTTCCCCATCTTTTTTTAAACATCCAAAGTGGTCCTCCCCCCCCCTCCAACTGTTCTAGGAGACATCACTGAGCAAATAACTGCACGTATACCCCTTTGCTCCCTGCTTTTAAAACATTCAGCAAATCTTTTGACAACTCCCAAAGGTTTTCTTCTTTTCTACATCCATTAATTTGATGCATCAGGCAGAGAACTGGATTTTTATTTGCGAGCCAATAAACAGGGCTTTTATGCAGCTGTATCTATCTCTGTCTTTTGCCTGCCTTGGCTTCCATATAATTACGGGAAGGGAGACTCTTTGGTTGGTTGTTAGCAGAAAAGCTTTTATGGAGGGGGACCTGTTTCCAAAGGCTGTAGAGGAATTGGAAATTGGCTGGATCCAAAGGCTTGATGTTATTATTACACTGCACAGCATCTGATATAATAAATAATATCTATGCCTTAATCTCAGCAGCAGCTGAAAAGGGGACAGCTCTGACAATCAGGCAAACGTAAGCAATAATATTAGTTCAGAGGACATTTGTGGTGGTTGGAATTTTTATGTATTTAAGTTTATATGCTGCTGTATCCCAGGAACTCTTGGTGTGATTTACACTGCATTATAAAACATGAAAATATACTGTTCCTTGGCCCGAAAGCTCACCATCACTGAGTGAGCATGTGGAATTATGAAAGCAGGGAAGGAAAGAAGAGGGGAGAGAGGATGGGCATGCACAAAGGGCCCTTTTCATGTGCTCAGGACAAGAGCATGCAGAGTTACATTTTTGCATGTGCTCCAAGCAAGGCACATGCAGGAACACAGGAAGCTTCCTTATACCAAGTTAGACCCTTGATCTATCTATCTCAGCATTGTCTACATTGACTGGCGGGGCTCTCCAGGGTTTCAGATAGGGGGCATCCCCAGTCCTCCCTGGAGATTTTGGGGATTGAACCTGGGACCTACTGTATACAAGGCAGATGCTCTACCACTGAGCCATGGTCCTTCATGTAAAACAAGACCCTTCAAAAAAGGCACCTTTCCTACTGCCTTCTCTCTCTTATCCTGCCCACTTCCTGGGTATGTTTCTGGATCTGTGAAGGTGGATGTGATGGCAAGCACACATGCAGTGTGGATTGAGCAGGGCCCCATTTGAACACACCTCAACAAAAGTATGAACCAGGGTGGAGATTTTTGTGGAAGTTCCTGTACGATTTCCCATGGCATCCCCATTCCCCTGTCACTCAGCACTGTTTTCGTTTACAGATAGGTAGCCATGTTGGTCTGCCATAGTCAAAACAAAAAAAATTCCTTCCAGTTGCACCTTAAAGACCAACTAAGTTAGTTCTTGGTATGAGCTTTCGTGTGCATGCACACTTCTTCAGAAGTGTTTTCATGTGAGTCGCTTCTTCTGAATAGGCCTACAATGGATCTGAGACTTCTAATCTGAGGTGGCCGTAGTGAAAACTGAAGGAAAGACATCTTCACTTCATTAATCCAGAGCAGTTCTTCTCTGGCTTTGCTGCTGGCAGATGCCCTCAAAAAATGTGGCTCTCAAAAGAAAAATGGTCAACACCTGCTGTAAGCACATTCCTAGGGACAGGGAAGGGTCAGCAGGGGTTAATTCCAATTTGCCTATAATCCAGAGGTGGACAGTTCATGGCCTTCCAAATTTTATTGGAACATTGACTGTGTTGGTTGAGACTGATGGGAGTTGGGGTACCACAACATCCCAAGGACCACAGATCCTCCCCACCTGCTTAACCTAAAGGAAAGACATACTGAGTATAACCATCATGGGATACAGGACTAAACCTAACGGCTAAGGCTGGGCTAATGAGCTAGCCAGAAGTGGCCTATGAACCCTGCAGTAGTATCAGCACCTGTGATTGGCAGACAATATAAAATCCCAGGATTGGCTATTCTTGCTGTAAATAAGAGGAACATGGTCTTCTGACCTGGTCAACTGAACAGAACTTTCTGTCTTCTGGGTCTCTGATTCCTGCATAAGCCGAGGTTCTCGGTTAGGGAATAAACTTACTAGGCAAGGATATATCTGTCTGCAGCCCCAGCCCTGCCCATAGCCAGCTTACACTGATGTGCATTTTACAACGTTGTAATGTGCACCCAAGCCCTCAGGATGTGCATGTTGTCTAGAAGTGAATATCACATTTGCTAAAAGAGGCAAATGAGGCGGAATTTGTAAACGAGATTCTAGTTTTCCAAATATTATGTGTAAAGAAGCAAGCAGCCACAACCTGCGTCTTATCTTAACAGTTCATTAAGTAAAGAGCAGAGAGTGTTCAGTGGTGACCTTTTTTAAGAAAAAAAGAAGATAGATTTTTACTTGGAGTGACGTTTCGGTCATTAATTTCAAACGAAGAAGGCTCAAAAGCCGGGAACAGGTTCAATTTTTGTTGCTGCTGTTTTAAAAATGACATCAATGATATAATTAAATTGGGTACTGGAGTGTCAGTGCAGAAAATGAAGTGCTCATTTTGTGCTGCTCCTCAAACCATTTGTTCATTTTAAATGTTGCCCCTATTTGTGGGAGCACTGGAGGATTCTTGCCTCATTTCCCATGTGATGGGGTGCCACAGTAGTGCAGTCATTCTTGGTGGTATCTCTGTGTCATGAACTGGCAGAACTACAGGGAGGAGGAAGAGAATCCCAGTGAGGGGTGTAGCTGGGACTGGGACACACAGGGGCAAGCTGGGGAAGGAGAGGTTGGTCTAGGAAGTACTCATAGGGTGACAGAACTAGAGCAGCAGGGCCCATCACCAGAGTCAAAGGGGAACGTCTTCATGAACATGGCTGGTGCTAATGTATAGGAAGCAATGGGCTGGGCATTCCAGGAGGCTAAGGCAGGCAAGGGCCCACAACCCAGCTCAGTAGCTGGCCAGGTGGGGCTCGCCAGCTCTGGGAGGAGGAGTATGATTTCTCAGCTGAAGTAGGCTTGGAACAGGTGAAGGTCACCTGCCTCATCAAGTCCAGATGCTGCAGTCAGCATGCAAAGTATAGAAGGGCAGCAGAGCTGTGTCTACTCCAGTGTTTCCCAACCTTGTGCCTCCAGCTGTTTTTGGACTACAATTCCCATCATCCCTTGCCACTGGTCTTGCTAGTCAGGGATGATGGGAGTTGTAGTTCAAAAACAGCTGGAGGCACAAGGTTGGGAAACACTGGTCTACTCAATTACCCATGTTGATGGACCTCAGCTTGGATGCTCCAGGATCTCTGTGGGACTGTGCTTCAGTTTGGGCTTTGGATGTGTGGCTTGAGCCTGGACTGGAGGCTTGACATACTGACTTGCTGCCAGGTAGGCCAGGGGTTCAGGACACTCTAGTGGGCATCTGTTTGTCTCTGCAGACAGTGGAGGAGTGTGCCTTTGAGGGTGAAGTCAAACCACTAGAGAGTCACAGCGCCTGCTGTGTCTGTAGAGACTGAGGAGCACATTTAAACAATTGGGCTATTAAAGGACGTTGAGCAGAGGTGCAGTTAACCACAACAGCATCATTGGGTGTTTGGGAATTGCCCCACAGAACTGCTTCAAGGGCTGGTGGAACCCATTGTGGATGGCTGCCCCACCCCCATTTCTTATTTTGTTTAGCCCATCATTATGAACTGTGCCAAGCAATTGGATTTAGCCATGCCGCAACTAAACGTCATCCTGGGGCATTCTGAGACATTTATAGACACAGCCACCCTCTGCATCATCACTGCAGTCAGGTGGTCCCATTGGGACCCACTGGTTAGGGGCCAACAAGATGACACTTCTTCCATACCTTCTTTAGATCTGGAGCTGGCCCTGATAGCTCCACACATTCAGACTTAATAGGCGTATTTACTTATGACATTTTGATTCAATGTTTCCTCTAAAATGCTCTGGGCAGAGTACACTTTTATTTTCATAATGATCCTGGGAGGTAAGCCAGGTTGAGAGACAGTGGCCTGCTGAAGGTCATCTAGTGAACTTTTTCATGGCTGAGCAGGAATTTGAATCTAGACCTCCTGCTCCCTAGTTCAGCTCTCTTAACAGGAGCACCTGTTCCTGAGAGGTTTTTAAGCAGAGGTTGGATGGCCATGTGTCATATATGATCTAGTTGAGGTTCCCGCATTGCAGGTGGTTGGTCTAGTCAGGCATGGCGAAACTTGGGCCTCCAGATGTTTTGGAACTACAGTTCCCATCATCCCTGACCACTGATCCTATTAGCTATGGATGATGGGAGTTGTAGTCCCAAAATATCTGGAAGGCCAAGTTTGGCCATGCCTGGACTAGATGATGCTTGGGAACCCTTCCAACTCTACAATTCTATGATTTTGACCATGTGTACAGCCTAGTCAGCAACTGGACCACACTGAAGGAAAGATTATGTATAGCAGGGCCCCATTCCACTACAGAGGGCTGTCTTCATGGAAGTGCTGTTGCCACAGGAATTTATTCATCTATCTTGCTCCTGAGTTAGCAGCTAAGTACTCCTCGAGGAACTAGAGACTTTCAGCTGTTAATCCCTAGAAGAGATCTAAGTTGTTTGTATAATGTCTCCTATAAAAATGTGTTTTCTATTCATTTATCTTAAAAATCTAATTCTGTGTTCTGTGCTGCTGAAGTGACATTGAAAACTGTGCAAAACATTGCTGTTGGATACTGTAGAACATTAACAGTGACAATTAAAAATATGGGTATGCAGGGGGGCAGGGGAAGGAAACTAAATTCATTTGCCTGCAGCCAGTAGCAGACACTTTCCCGAAGATCTAGGTTTTTACCCACATACAGTGGTTGCTAAATCTAAACTCACTTCCAGTGGAAACGCATTTCAAATAATAGCTGCTGCCAGAGAAAAGGTATCTGTGGGGTTTGATGTAATTTGCAAGACAAGGGCAAGTTATAGTTTGAAGGATTGGATGTCACTATGGTTTGTCATAAAGCAGGAAATAAGCAATTAAGCAAAACAAGATGAGGATAAGGTAGAGCACATACGGACAGGTTTTGTTCCCATTGATTTGGTGTTGCCTGTCTTGATCCTTGAAGGCTGAGACATGAAGTGTGAACCGTGGGGATAGCACCCCTGTACTCATTTCCACCAATTCCCTGGGCCCGGAGCTAGGAGCTATTACAGCTTATCAAGGAAGAAGTTGTCATGTCATGATTCCCATTGTTTGATGCTTTGCATGGCCTGACCTGAAAGGTCTGGAAGAGGAAGACAAGACACTGCTCCTGTACTCTGAGTCTTTTCAGTGATGTGGAATAATGGGAAGGCAAGCGAGAGGGTGGTGGAAGAGGGCAGAGCAGTAAATGAAGCCTGTGTTTGCAGAAGGGACTGAACATTTGATTGATTATAGCTTGGTGCTTTTGACTAACCAAGTGTCATTCCTTCTTCTCCTGCTCTCCACTCAGTTCTGCCAAGTCACACGTGTGGAAATCCAGGAAGGCTGCAGAATGGAATCCAGCAGGGGACAACGTTCAGTGTTGGCGACAAAGTGCGTTACAGCTGTAACCCGGGCTTCTTTCTGGAGGGTCATGCACTGCTCACTTGTCACTCCAGTTCAGAAAACACTGCCTCCTGGGACTTCCCTCTGCCCTTCTGTCGAGGTAGGTGTGCTTCCCTTCCATTTATTCTGGGGAAGGGATGGTGTGTTAAATTCAGTTCTCCATATTTCCACATCAGGTTTTTTTTCCTTTCATGAAAATTGGTCAGCATGTTTGTTTGAATTGCTCCTAAAATGCACAGTTTTGTTGCAATTTTGTCTAATATACACACCTCTGCAAGTAATTTCCCAGAATGCTTTTTATGCACACTTCACATAGCACATGCATTCTCGTATGCATTACATGGCTGGAGAATTGCATTGCAAAATTCAGAGAAGTGAGAATTTTGAAGGATGATTAAATTTCAGTCTGCATATTGTTTTTGGAAAGCGTGAATTATGTAGATTCATCTTTAAAGGCAAACTGGGTCATTCCCCCACCCCCCGCCAATCACTATTGTTGGGTCATTCCAATGTCTAGGTTGGGTCATTCCAAATGTCTAGAACAACATTTTGAAGTTGTTCTGTAGGGAGGAGACAATACTCAGACTGCATTTTAATGGGATGTTTGGTTTTTTTTTGGGGGGGGGGGAGAATCTGTGTCATTCAGTCCAAATTCTGCACCAAGCAAAGCTGAATTGTGAGGCCTGCATATATAAACTAAGCTGGGAATATTTGAGTATTTTATTATGTATAATTTATTATGTTTCTGCTGAGCGGGGGGAGGAAGTGAAGTCCTCCTTATTAAAACCACTAGAAATGCTAATATCCAGTCATCTTACTTGCTTCCACAACTTCAGCTGACACTGGGCACGTAAATATAATTTGGTACCCATAATGGCATGAAACTTGGTTTTAAGTAAAGGGGGGAATGCATAAGAACCTAAATACTACATTTTGCATTTCCCCCCATGCACTTCCTCAGAATTGTGACATAAAAATAGTCCGCTTATACTATGGAATGTATAAGGAGGGTTGGGGGGGGTATGTCTATTTTCATTTCTTTTATGCATCTATAGAAAAGCTGTGGGTACAATCGTTTGAGAAGAATATTGATAAGCTGAAAGGCGTGCAGAGGAGGGCGCCCAATATGATGAAGGGTCTGGAAGCCAAGCCTTATGAGGAATGGTTGAGGGAGTTGGGTATGTTTAGCCTGGAGAAGAGAAGACTGAGAGGTGATATGATAGCCATCTTCAAATATCTCAAAGGCTGAACTAGATGATGCTTTGGGGCCCCTTCCAACTCTGATTATATGAAAGCTTCCCAGTACCCCCCCACCTCACATTTGGGACTAGCCAATCAATCTATAAATAGAAGCATTTGATTTGATACACAGTAATAAATGTCGTGAGAATTCTGCCTCTCTCCTCCATTCTATCATGTATCCTACGTGCCTTTCACTCAATTATCTCATATTGATTCCTTTATTGATTCTTTGTTCATGTAATCAATTAGCAATCCTGAGCTGGAGCATACATCTTATATTTAAATTGAGCAAAGATGGTTTGCCTAGCGATGCATAATTCCCGGTGCTTTCCTTAGTTTAACTCTGATATATGCAGCTGGCTGCATTTTTGTCTTGCATTTATCCACTCCTGCCCATTTTTGTTACCAGTGCTCTGAGTACGAATAGTACGGCTAGTGCAGCTGGGGTGATACCAGAGAGGGACCATTCAGCCTCCTTCATTTTTCTTCTCTGGAGTTAGCATCATCCATCTTGACTCCTTAGCGGAACTTCATGCTGAGTTGGTGCTTCCACCGAGAAACCTTATTTTTCAACTTGGCTGTAGGAAATAATCATTTTATCTCGGTGCTCTGCTCCGCATCATGTTTTATTTTCTTGCAAAAATAAGGAGGAGAAAGCTGCATTGGCAGAGACCAGTGTTCTATGTAGGACTGAGCCAAACCTACTTGCTGGACCCACAAAAGTAAATAGAATCATAGAATTGTAGAGTTGGAAGGGACCCCAAGGGTCATCTAGCCCAACCCACGGCAATACAGGAATCTCAACTAAAGCATCCGACAGAAAACAACACACCAACGAGGACTAATATTGCAAACACAAGGTGCCTGGATGCAATTCAGCCTCTTGATAATCCTGAAAGCCCTGGCCTCACTATGGTTCATCTCCCCACGGAAGGCAGACCTGATATTGTCACTGCTGAAGAGATGCTTAACTGGTCTATTGACCCAGCATTTTATGATGACGTCTCTAATGAACCTGGGCAACACCAAGCCTCGCAAGTGAAAACTACACTGCCAACAGGCAAAGATGCCCCCATCACAGAAACGCAGCCACCAGGTGAAAGTGGGGTCTCTGAACTGTGGGAGACCCTTTTGGGACCACTGTCTTCTATCTCACCACATTGTGGAAGGAATTTTTAGAAGCATGGACTCACTTCGCAAGGAGGTAACGGGTCTCAAGGCCACTACTGAGAGACCCTTGTGGGACTTGTTGAAAATGGCATATTGACTGCAGCCCCTCCTTCCAACCATGAGAACACGGAATCTGGAGCCTTAAATGACCCGTCACTGCATTATATTGTGGATGAGCAAATGCTGTTTGAGGCGTTTGCCAATGTGGGGTTGCTGGGAACCAAGGGTTCAGGGCAAGCTGGGAGCCCCTGACTAAACATTATGCATATTCAGCAGCCCTTGCTGCATGCTGTTGCTGCTATCTAATGGCTTTTAACCCACCTGTTAGGGCATAGGTGGCAAACCCATGGGTAGAATCTGACCTGTCAAGCTGTGGGAAATGGTCTACCAGGCCACACAGCTTTTATCTTCTGATCCTAGAGTGGTGGTGCTCAGTAATGAGATCCAGAGATAAGGCCCCCTGCCTGCTCTTTAGCTAGGAAAAAGAAAATGAAGCATTTCACCCCACCCCAGAGCCATGTGGTAGTGCGGGTCCTGTAAACACTGCAGTCACAGATCATATTGTGAAGACTAAAAGGCAGCATCTCCCAGCAATCAGAGAATGCTGTGTATGTGTGTGCGCATGTGAGTTTGTGTCCATGTATACAATCAAGCGTTATGGCTGCATATGTGTGATGAGTGTGTGTGCTGTGTATGTGGATTTGTGTGTACTCTCTTTCTCTTTTTTTAGCCACTCTGGGCAACAATGGGAGCGTCAATTATGCACTGCCACCTGCAGCCCATTAGAGGCAGAATTGCCCAGAGAATACTCATCCCGTTCTGAAAATTCAGATCACGTCCCTGCATAGCCAGCTCTGAATCTGTGGTTCTCTTACGGCTGTTGATTATTTTTTCACAGTGATCACGTTCCTTTATCTCTTTTGCCTGTTCCAATTAGCTTTAGTCAAATTTATCTTCTGCGCCAGCATTATACTAACTTTCCTCACTTATTAGTTTGCACACCAGTGGGAGGAATGGCAGTGTGCAGGCATTTGTGCCTATTAGGGGAGCAGCCACAAGAAGAACCTCAAAATCGCACACACACCCCAGCATCATGCATTGTGACAAATTAGACTTGCAGAGATGAGACAGTAAAAACAAATACCCATCTCTGGCAGGAGTGAAGAATGTGGCCTTCCAGATGTCTATGGGCTATAGCTCCCATCATCTCTGGCTGTTCACATGCTGATTGGGGCTAACTGGAACAGCTGGAGGGCTGCAGGTTCCCCATATTGGATCTATAGCATCTGCACTGTTTTCGTACTTGTTTCTAAGTTGACTCGTTTGCCAAGGAGTTCCTGCTCCTGTGTCATGGGGGAAAGTGAAAGGATACCTGTTGCAGGCAAAGGAAGATGCACAGCATTTTGAAAAATCGTTGCTGTTGGAGTTGCCACAACCCAGGGTTCCAATCCCCCCTTTCTCAATGGAAAAGGCCCCAGAAGGTGTGCATGGACAAAAACAGATCACCTGCTGTGCCAGCCCCAGTGACCAGCTGATTGTCTGGGCTTTCAAAGCCCTACACACAGCACTTGTAAGCCCCCGTGATTGGCCAAAAACCTATTTAGAGTTTGCTATCAGTCCAGTCAAGGCTCTCTGGTTTCCATCTCCATTCTGAGCTGTGCATGGTGCTACCAACTTCCCTGGTTCTGCCCATCAGAGACATGACCGCTGCTTCGTCTGACAGCATTTCTGGAACCCCCTCCTTTCTGGCCATCCTAGAACTTGACCTTTTGCTGTGTCTGCCTGTGCATATTGGAACTGGATTCCTGTTTGCTGACCTGCCCTTCCAGACACCAACCTAAAATTAAATGACTCTGCTTACTGCACCCTGGGCATGGAACCCATTGTTATTTCTCCCACTGTAGCTGTGCCACCACAGACCCTTTCCCCAACAGAGACTGCTGCCTCAAATAAAACAAGAGTGCAACCCAGTTCTTCCTTGGAGGCATTCTTGCTGGGGAAACCTGGGGTTCCTCAGACCATGTCAGGGGTTATTTAATTAGAAGATCAGTAATGGTAGACAAGCTTCCCTGAAAGACAGCTCCCCCCACCCCCCGCGTTGTGTGAAAGTAGGTGTAGGGAGTGCCAGGTGTGTTTTAGGATGTGAATTTAATACAGGATGGCAATGAAGCCAACTGTCCTAATCCCATGTTGTGTGAAGTAGGGTATGAGTGGAACGTTTTTGGAATCCTCTGCAGCTCTCAAGAGTCTTTAGATGTGGAAAGAATTCTCTTAAGATTTAAAGTTTGAAAGCTCCTGCCTTGGAGGAAGACTCTACTGACATGGGGAACAGGGCTGCTAAAGAAAAGAATAATGGAGATCCTAATAAACTGCTGGTCAATTGTTAAAAGGGCCAAGCAGGTCAATAAGTTGATAGTAACAACCTATCATGCCTTTCACTGAGCGAGTCCAGAATTGTCTTGTCATTGACATGGTCTGCTATTTACAGCACAAGCTGGTGCGTGCTTCCTTAAAAACCCATTGGGCTGCTGTGTCTTGTAGGGCTTTCTCCCAGGAAAGTGTGCATATGGTTGAAGCTTCAGATGCATGAGAATCACCATGTAGGGAGAAAGACAGATCCAGTGTCCTGCTGCCTATGGTCATTCAGTTGGAAGCCTCAAATCATAAATAAAAATGGATAGAGATGTGGCACCCAGCTGTAACCAGTGCAGGTCTTGCTGAAAGTGGCTTCACTGTATACAGAGGCCCAACGTTTCCCCGGAGGCGCATTTTTGTGGGTGCAGCTGCTGCAGCATTGTCAGCACTGGCGTGGAAGCCCCATTATGCCACAATTGATTCTCGAGCTCTGAGCTAAAAGAAGTAATAAATCCCTCAACTGCACAGACTCCCTGGTTGAGTTATGGCTATCATTTGTTTCGTAGTGGAAGGAGGATTTTTTTTAAAAAAAGCAGGGCAAGAAATGCACCAAAAAATGAAAGAGGGTTGGTCCTTTGGCCCACAGCACTGACAGCTGGCACAAAGGGCTGGAGCATGGGACATCTTCCATTGCACAGTTTGAGAAGTGATGGGTTGGTATTTCGTTTCCTGGGCCAGTTAGGAAGCATTCCAGGGTAAGAAACCAGAGGCATGCTTCTTCTGTCCCTGAGAAACCAGAGGCATGCTTCTCCTCTCTCTCCAGGGGAAACCCTGTTCATGTTATTTTCAGAGCTGCTGTATTAATGGGCATGATTCTATGATTTTGCAAAAACAAAACAAAAAACAAACCCACAAAATAGATAAAAGGGTGAGGGCAAGGAGCAAATAACTTTGCTGGAAGCAACCTGTCCTGATCACCACTGAGCTAAAATAACGTCATGTAAAATACTTCTCTTTTAACCAATTTTTTTGTAAGACCTCCTCTAAAAGCACCTTCTATCACCTTTTTGGTTGCTGCAACTTTCACCACCTTTCTTCCTCTACCTCAGGCTTCCTCATACTCAGCCCTCCAGATGTTTTTGGCTTACAACTCCCATGATCCCTAGCTAGCAAGATCAGTGTTCAGGGATGATGGGAATTGTAGTCTCAAAACATCTGGAGGGCTGAGTTTGAGGAAGCCTGATCTACCTCCTGCTGGTGCCCATTTCTCCATCTACCTTCTTTTCCCCCCCTCCTCCTGCCCCCACCCCCTGCCTGGCCAGATGGCGGTTGCCCTCCCCATCTACCTTCTTGAAGTATTTGTCCTCTGTTACCTGTCTTGCCTTTGTTTTTCCCTTCCTCTCACCTTCCTCTCCTTTGCCTTCTTGCATGTTCTCAGTTCTTCCTCTGCTATATTTACTGTTGCTTCCCCTTCCCCCAACCCTTTCTATCATCAGCTGTCTGCCTCTAGCTTCTTTCCTTGCACCTTCTTCCATATTCTCTTTACCTTTTCAAACATTTCTCTCCTTTCTTTTTTCACCTTCCGCTTCCTTTTACCTGTCAGCAATGTCTTTCCGTCTCCCTCTCATTTTCTTTTATGCTCTGCTCACTTTAATTCACCTTAACTGCTACTTCAGTTCACCTCTCTGTGATCCTTGGCTCCTCCTAATGTCAGCTTGCCTGGGGGGAAAAAATCAACAGGATTTCTTGGGGAGGTCACTCTCTTAACTTAACATAGGCAGCAGCTGTTCTTTGTTGCCTCTTTGCGGGATGCTCATGTTTGAAGAAACTTGTTTCTCCCACTCCGAAGCAACACATTGTTGTTCCCAAACAAGAAGTTTCTTTTCTTCTAGTTTGCAAAGTCTTTTCATTTTACAGTTCTTTTTAAAAAGCAACTAAATATTAATACTCCCAAATCAATGCTGAAATACTGAAGATGCAGTCCTGTGTATACTTGAGTGAGCCCTTTAAAAATGAATGGGCCTTACTTCTGAGTAGACTTGCAGAGGATTTGCTTAGGAATTCAATTAAGGTTAAGTAAGGGTCTCCCTTCCTGAGGAGCCATATCTCCCCTACCTTTCCTGCATCCCCCCCCCCATCATCTTTTATGGATGCCCTTCCAGCTGCACTTTTCTTGTGCCAGCTTACTTAAAATCAAATGCATCAAAAATAAATCTGGAAAAGTTTCAATATCCTCATAGCCTATTATAGGCAGCAACTGTTTGCTGCTGTCTAACACCACTTGCCAGTAATTTTGAGTTAAGTCCCACATTCATTTAAGGCCCAGTTCTTTCAGTGCAGTGCCCATTTGCTTCCCCAGTCTAAAAGCACTGTGCCCGTCCCATTCTTTAGAAGCAAAGAGCAAGGGGTGTTCTGTTCACTGGGTCACTGTCTTAGCTTGCTTAGCTATGTTGTTCTGCTGTGCCTTCAACCCTTCACCTTGCTGATCTGCACTGTACTTATCTGAGCATGAAAGATGCTGGCAGAAACCATAATCCAAGTTCAAGTTCTTCATCCAGCAAGATCCAGGACAGTACAGTGGTACCTTGGTTTTCGAACGTATCCATTGACGAACATTTCAGTTTTTGAACACCGTAAGCCCAGAAGTAAATGCTTCAGTTTTCAAACACACCTCGGCAGTCGAACATGCCACACGGCTTCCATTGAGTGCAAGATCCTGAGGCCTAACTGTCAGCTGTTGAGTTTTTGGTTTTCAATTGTTTCAGAGCTTGAACCGTCTTCCAGAATGGATTACATTCGAAAACCAAGGTACCACTGTACTGAGCTATATGAACTAATGGCCTGAGTCAGCATAAGACAAGTAGCAACTTGTCTTCCTAAGGTCCTGCAAACAGAATTCTAAAATCAAGTGTGGCTGATATGATTGCTTTGCCACCTTCAGTTCAATTTAACTTAGCCATAGGTAATAGTGATCAGCAGAAAAGAGCTGACATACGCGGATGAGACAGCATCTGAAGTTACAAGCATCCAAGGGGAAAACACCAGAGTAAAACCATAATTAAAATATTATGTCTGTCAACCTGTTGCAGGGTGATCATGCATATAATTGCAAAGCATTAGGAGGAGAAGTAGAAGCAGTCAACAAAAAAGGGATACAGAACCAGCCCAATAACAAATATATCTGTTTTGCCGAACCTCTACAAAATTTACCCACTCTCTCCAAATACCTGTACTTTCCAAAGATCTTCAGCTCTTGAGAGGTGTGTCATTTGAATCCTCTCATGGCTCATTGCCCTCATGGTGAATAGAGATGCCACCACACCATCTTCCATGCTCTAGGAGGAGTAGAAAAAACACAAAACCTTCCTCCCGCCACATAGGCAAAGCTTGCTAAGTGAAAAACACCCAAACCCTTTGTTAGTTAGTTTGCTGAATTTAAGCGGAGCTGATGGGTTTATGACTCCACTTGGCAGCTGAGCACAGATTCAGGAAGCCAGCCGAAGGAGTTGAGAACATTTGTAATGCTGCTTTTTAAGCATATCAAATACGCATTATCTCATTAAAAGTGCCCTGGCCTATTAGAACTCAAACAGTTGCTTGGAATGCGCTGTGCACAAAGTGTGTGTTTATGTTTTGTTTTTATTTATTTATTAATCCTGGGCTCTTGACAGGCACTTTGATATGTTGTAATAATAAGTTAAAAATAAGCTCATCAAATTAGGGGAAATATTAACAAGTAGTGCTAGAAGCTCTTAATATTTTAAAAGGATTTTTTAATTAAAGTTTCAAGAACAAAGGGGATAATTCTCCAGAAAAGGAACCAGCTGGTTTATACTGTTTTGGTATCGGGTCTGACATAATGGTTTTATTCAGAGAGAGTGCCGTGGGATGATTTCCATGAAGAATTTAACGGAGAAATGATTTTCAGGATGGAAAATCGACTCTTTAATTGGGGCCTTTAAAAAAAAAATCCACATTGTCTCTGTCATCAGTATTCCTGCTGTCCTGTTTCTTAAATTGTCTGTCAACAGTCATGTCATCCAGGCCTCAGGAACGTGAACTACAAAACTCATAGCCTTGGGCTGTGACCTATCTTGGTGCGTTACCTGGGACCATGTGTGCTTAGACCTCAAAGCACTCTTCAGATGTGGAAGGGAATGCTGCTGCACAACAACTTCCACTGTCTAAAACATATCGATTCACAAGCACTGGGAAGCCTCTGGATTGGGCAGGCCTACTATGTGGACTGATAACCTGACTTTCTGCTCTTCACTGATCAGCACAACAGAAGGAGATGGGGCTGTGTGTAGCATCCACCTCTGTGAATATGGCAGGCAGCAAGAGGCCTCTGGTTTGGCCAAGTCAAATATACTATAAACTCTAGAAGCTGCCCCAGCCTGCCTGACAGAGCAATGCCTTATGCCAGCTGAAACCCAGCTGTTCTGGCTCCAGCAACTGACCTTAGGGATCCTAAGATGGAGAGAACACATTCTAGTTCTGGATTTTGAGAATGATAACCACACAACTTTGGCCTGATCATGATATCACGAGTACCAGAAACTTAGTCTGATTTACCCAGATGAGGATGCTGGAAATGGTTCAGTGAATGCAGAGTGTTATCTGGAAAGCCCCTGGTTTTGAAGAAGATTGCCTCAGCCACAAATTAACCACTATTCCTCTCAGCTTCAGTGTCTCCCTAATTATGGAGAGAATACCACTGGCCTGCCTTAGAAGGCTGTTGGAAGGGTTCCTGAGGTACTTTATGATAAGCACTTGAGCATTAGACATACATACAGTAAATACTTAAAACTAATTCTGTTATTACTCATTCTGTTCTAAATGGAACTTGGGCTTTTGGAAGGCCAGTAAAGGATCGTGGTTGTCACAGTTGAACTCTGCCTATACCTTGAACTTGAACTGTCCTCAGAGGAGGAGCAAGAGGAGCAGGACTCTCCAGCAAATCTACATAATGCCAATGTTCCTGAGGAGACCTTGTCCTAAGGAAGCCTTGCCTCACATCATCTGCCTGGATTCCTGGACTACTCTCGTCTCACCCAGAACCACAGGGGTAGAGGAGGCAATAAGCCAGGCAGAAACTTCAGAGCCAAAGTGCCCTGCAAGGCTACTTGGGAGGAGGCTGAAGGTCACTGAAGCACCTGTTAGGATCAGGGCCTGTCAGCAAAAGAACCTTCATTGCTGAACCTCTAGCCTTCCTCACATGGGGAAATGCATAATGGACTCCACAGAAGTGATTAAGAAACTCACATGTCCATGGCTTTCAGACACAGTTCCTGTCCCCCAAGTGGCTGTAGCAATTATTTGCCAGTTTGGCTTGTTCCTTTTCAAAATGCAGACAGAATTGTGATTTGGGTTATTTCTGCCCCGAGTACCAGCTGTCACACACAGGGATGCAATTTGTACTTACGCAATGTGTTTGCCTCACCGGCTTGACACAGTTGGGCAACAGATGGTCATAAGAAATCTGAGTTGGCGTGAAGGAGAGCGTCTTTCCTCCTGGAGTTTACAGCAGTCATTTCAGGCCCTGCTCATTGAGATGGTGGCTGAATTGTTCAGAAACCAAGATTCTACCAAGCCATATCATAACCCGGGCTCAAAGTTTGTTAAAGATCACTTCCTTCTGCTGCATACCGTTATAATATTTTAAGGTGCACAGAGAGATTCCTCTTAATGATGCTATCCATGTACTAGATTCAGGCAGCAAATGTGGGGAAAGAGATGTTCTCAGTGGATCCCACCTCCTTGGGAATCTCCCTTGCTGGAGCATTTAAGTTTGTGTCCAGCTTTTATTCACACCCAGTAACTTGCTCCAAACTTAGCCTCAATTCCAGATGACAAATGATGATCTGCAAGCTTTATTCAGGCTTCTGAGTGCTATTTGTGGCTCCCCCTCTTTTTAAGACTGTTTGAAGTATTGGGAATAAGATACTGATGCAAGAATTCTCCTGCACAATGTGGCCTAGTGCTTCACCATAAACCTCAATATACCTACCAACATTACATTTCCAGAGATGCCAAATCCTGAGCATCTTTTGGACCAAGTGTCTTAAGTTGTACCTGTTTGGACTGGCCTTTGGGGCTGTGGATTATCTCAGCCCAAAGCCTTTGGCACAGATTATGCGGGAAATAATCAAGATAACATTGTAACAATATGCCCTTGTGGTAAATATTCCAGGACCAAGCCAGCTGTCTCATATTGTGAAAAGGAGAGCTCTGCTGATTTGACCAAGGATCAGTCTAGAGCAGGGGTAGCCAACATGCTGCTCTCCAGTAATTGTTTTCCTACAACACTCAAGTTTCCTGACCATTGGCCATTGTGTCTGGAGCTAATGGGAACTGTAGACCAGCAAACACTAGAGGGCGCCATGTTGGATATCTCTGGTCTAGAGAAGGAAAAAATGGCAGAACCAAAGAAGCAGATGAAAGCTTGTCAAATCATTGTGGGGTAAGGTAAGGACAGTGCAGGGAACAGTGCAGGTTTACAGGTACACTTTTAAAATCCCTCTGCTGGGTCTGACTGAAGGCCCATCTAGTCTGGATCCTGTTTCCTGCAGCGACCCAACAGCTATCCCAGGCAAGCAGGGCAAGGAGGGAATAGCTCTCTGTTTGTTCCCCAGTAGGTGATGTTCAGCAGCAGGCTGCCTTGACTCATGGTGAACCTAGATATTGTGTTTAGTAGCCAATTATGCTTGCATACTTCATGAATATGTTTACTCATTTTTTAAAGATGTACAGTGGTGCCTCGTAAGACGAAATTAATTCGTTCCGCAAGTTTTGTCGTCTTGCGATTTTTTTCGTCTTGCGAAGCATGGTGTTGGGAAAGTTTTGGAAAAGCTTCAAAAATCACCAAAGTCTTTAAAAACCTCAAAAAAGGCTACCACACCGCGTTCTATGAGTTGCTCCTCGAAGTCAAGTCGCAACTGTATTAACGGTGTTAAGAAAAAAGAAACAAACTTGCAAGACGTTTCCGTCTTGCGAAGCAAGCCCATAGGGAAAATCGTCTTGCGAAGCAGCTCAAAAAACAAAAAACCCTTTCGTCTAGCGAGTTTTTTGTCTTGCGAGGCATTCGTCTTGCGAGGTACCACTGTACAGTAAGCTCACAACTTACATCCAGGGATCATGCCTAAAGCCAAAATTGTGCATAGTCAAAAACATATTGGGTGCAATGCATGTGGGATTGCTGAAGTCTTTTTTCCTGGATGTCCGGCCCCTTTCCACCCCCTTTTAATTTATTTATTTTTTTGAGAATATTTTGCCAAGAGCCTGAAGCTGAATGCACGCAAGTTAAATTCGCATAAGTTGCAAGCTTGCAGCATATGACATCACAACAGCTTTGCCTAAAGTAGGAAGGCAATCTGATGAACTGCTTCAATACCCTAATGAGAAGTGTATAGGGCTTAGCCTATAAGAGACTGATGTATGCTAAAGATGGTATTGGGCCTTGCAAATATTTCCCTCTCTTCAGTTTGAAGAGGACACCCAGGGAGTGGATGTATGGGGGGGGGGATATAGGACTGATGAGTTTGACGCAACAGTGCTGTAAATGTTCAAGTGGAGATGACCTGTGTCTTCAACCAGAAGTCTTTTGAAAATATAATGACAATATTTATCCTTGGATTTTAAAGCTGCTTGAGACAAATAGGTGTTCACCATGTAAAGCTGGAGAGAGCCCCTTGACGAACGCATCTGCAATGCTGTTCTGTAGTGTGCATTGTAAAGTTAACAGGCTTTTGTTGGCGCCTTCTCAATAAATAGTGCCGCCTTTTGATGGCACTCCAACATCCTAAAGTGACACACTACCACAATGCAAGTCAAATTAATTCTTCACTTCCCTTTATCTTCTTCCCCATGTTTTTCGTCCTTGATCCTCCTACTTTATTTGCTCTAATAGCTTTGTGTTAATAGAGTCAGCTTGTACAGGAAGATAACCTGTGGCAAGCCACGGATCCCGTTCTCTTTCTGCACAGTAAATGCTGTCAGCTTTACTGAATGACTTTGTGTGTGTGTGTGTGTGTGTGTGTGTGTGTGTGTGTGTGTGTGTGTTGCTTATTTAGAGGTGGGACCTGCAGCAAAACATTGCAGTGTGGAGTACAGTACTTTTGTTTAGGATTCCAACTACTCCAGTCCATGAAAAACCCTCCATTCAGGTTTTTCATGCCTCTGTCCTCATTTCACTGTTTTTGGGTCTGGTTATTTCCCCTTCAGTATTTCTGTCCTTGTGCAAACCTTGGGATTCCCCCAGCCTGCTGATACCTCTCTTTTATGTGTGGGCGGTGCTGTTTTGGCTACACAAGCAGCAATAATCACAGACTGAACTTGGAACTAGAGGAAACCCCCCTAATATTAATAGTGATTTAATAGTGGTTTAATAGTGATTTAATAGTGGGATGTGGGTGGCACTGTGGGTAAAACCTCAGCGCCTAGGACTTGCCGATCGCATGGTCGGCGGTTCGAATCCCCGCTGCGGGGTGTGCTCCCGCTGCTCAGTCCCAGCGCCTGCCAACCTAGCAGTTCGAAAGCACCCCCGGGTGCAAGTAGATAAATGGGGACCGCTTACTAGCAGGAAGGTAAACGGCGTTTCTGTTTGCGGCTCTGGCTCACCAGAGTAGCTTCGTCACACTGGCCACGTGACCCAGAAGTGTCTGCGGACAGCGCTGGCCCCCGGCCTCTTGAGTGAGATGGGCACACAACCCCAGAGTCTGTCAAGACTGGCCCGTACGGGCAGGGGTACCTTTACCTTTACCTTTAATAGTGGTTTAATAGCAAAGGTGAGCAAATGCACCCATTCCGTTCCTATATCATCCTTTACTACTCAGCCCTCCCTTACTGCATTCATTGCCAAACTCCTAATGCTTTGGGGATGAGGCCTTGGATATTGAAGAGATGATGGAGTTTGGGAGGAAGGGAGAGAATAATTTCCCTTGCACCAGCCTTGGATAACCCCACTTCCCACCCCTTGAGCCCACCCCTTGAGCAGGGCCCCACCCAGTGCCAGCAGCATGGACAAGCAGCAGTGAGAAGGGCGCCAGTCTTGTCCCCTGCTCAGATCACCATGGGGCCCAGGGCCACCCACCAAATAAGCAGACTTCGTAGACAGAAAAATGGCAATAAAGCGTTTATTGTTTGGGCTGAGAGTTTGCGTGAGGAGCAATGGTGCTGCTAGTTCTGGACCAGATGATCGCCATGGTCTCTTCCAGCTCTGCAATTCTATGATATGTTTTTCAGTTCTGGTTCAGCTCTAACGTGTTTGCAAAACTCCCACCCTCCTGCTCCCAGTCCCTGTTTCAGCCCTCAAAGACTGAGGAAAATGCTGCAACTCCTATCTCTGGGGACTGGAGATACTTTGCTGTGAGATACTTACAGAACAAGAACCCAATTAATATTTTTCAACAATTGTTATCAACTGATGGCAATGAAGGCATTATTTTTTGTTGCTAACATAATATATTTCTGAAATATGGAAAGGGGGGAGACTTGTGGTCTTTTCTCTTTTTTAATATGCATGTTAAGCAACGGAAAGGATTACATTCATGAATCAGTCATTTTAAAGTCGTTTTTAGCCATGAGCTATTACGAATAATTGCCAGTTATATATACCACTTGGCACATGCACACACTCTATGGCATAAGCAACAATAAACTAAATAGAACCAAATATTTGACTGTGACTTGTCAAAAATTTAAATAGATTAAGTTTTAAAAATGAAAATGTCCAACATGTCAACAAGAGATAACTCAAATTACCGAATTCTTCTGAAATGCTGTGGAATACAAGATTACTGTATATAGAATTCAACTTGCAGATAGCTAAATCAATCATTTGTCTTTTCTTCTGTTTTCATTAAAGCTGCTGCTGCCTTGGTATTTTTGTGTTTTGCCACCTTGATAGAATACTTGTGAACTGTTTCCTTCAAGCTATGTTCAAGCACACTCCAGATTTCATTGCACTCCTATTTGTTCTTAGTTTTGTGAGCTTGTGGCTGAGAAGGGGTTTCAGCCAAGGACAGTAGGCTTACATTATAGACTGTAAAATGAGCATTGCATCCAACTCCACAACCGGTGTGATGAAAAACAAGGACAAAACAAGCCATTTCATGGAGAAAGCTGCCTTGGGTGCTGTTTATGTTGAATGTCAGAATATAAGCTATTGCAAAAAGAACAATAGTGGTGAATTTTTTTCCAAAGCAGAATTTGTTTTTTGCCCCAGTGGAGGGTGGTGTCCCATTAACGCATTAATGCTCAAAGCCCCATGCCCGAGTGGAGGGTCCTAATGCCCAGTGGCAAAGCACATTCTTTTCTTGCAGCAGATCTACAGTTCAGTCTCCAGTGTATTCCATTAGAAGAATCAGGTTCTATTTGGTGATATGAAAGGACTTCTGGCTTTAAACTCTGAAGAGCTGCTGCCTGCCAGAGGAGGGAATACTGGACTCTGTGGACAAATAATCTGACCTGCTATAAGACAGCTTTCTATGTTCCTGATTCCACCCACCTTCCAGATTTGCCTGGTCTCTTCTATCTGTTCTGTTGCTCCCTTCCAAGCTGCATTCCCTCCCCCTTGCTATCACCTCCAAGGATTTTTACATTAAAAACAAACCAATATATCAGGGCGAAAGGTCACTCACATTTCTGCCATGTATCGTTTGAGCCTGAACTGCCTTGTGCTAAATGACTGTGTGTCGGAAAGAACCACATAGACATAATATTTCAGCTTTGGCAAACTGTCATCACTTTGCTGTGCCCTCCCGTGGGGATGAGCGATATACTTTCTTGATGGCATTTACAACAAAGCCCCCAACCTTGTAGAAGCCAGAAACACAAATGAGCAGACTAAGGACTCATCCAGCCCTTGCCCTGAAGCTTTCCCCCAAGGAAACCCAATCTTTACTGCTGAATTGGAGCAAATGTCAACTGAGCTTGGCGTTTGCTCCGATTTGTCGCTAAAGAACCGGTTTTCCAGGGGAAAGTGGAGAGGCAAGGGGAAACTAATCAGACCTGTGCTTTCTAGGCAAGGGAGAAGCACAAGTTTGTATGAGCCCTAAAGTTGGATCCTGGAATATGTGTGAAGAAATATTCAATTTGCTTCTAAGCATGCACAGACTGCCTTCCCCACACTATGAAGCACCTCCAGCTGCATTGTTTTAGAGCAGGTCTTCCGAGACCTTACAAAACTAGAGCCTGGAGTTTGTCCTTAAGTTGTGGGTGCCTAGGGATGGTGGTGGGGCAGTTCAGTTTGACCCATTTCCACATCCATTTGCATATATCATCATCATCATCATCATCATCATCCTCTTCCTCCATGCAAAAATTGGCCTAGGTAACCACCCACTAAGAGTGCCTCAGTATTATATGTACTTCTGTGCAAACCATTTTGCTTGGAGAACTACATCACAAAATCTGTAAGGAAGTGAGAATGACATAGGTTCGCCTGAAAATGCAAACTGAATACGTCTTCTAATTCAACTTCATATTTTGCCTTCAGCTGATGATGCCTGTGGTGGAACACTTCGGGGGCAGAGTGGGATTATTTCGACCCCCCATTATCCTTCGGAGTACAGCAACAATGCAGACTGCACATGGACCATTCTAGCAGAGCCTGGGGACACCATTGCTTTGGTATTCCTGGATTTCCAACTAGAAGACGAATATGACTTTTTAGAGGTTACTGGAACTGAAGGGTCCTCCCTATGGTAAGATGATGGCTATGCTTTCTTATATCTGTGGGTTATCTGCCAGTATATCTCTCAACTTTGGTGAATCTGTGGGGAAAGAAAACTCCAAGCCTCTACGTGTGTGTCCTTGCAGACTTAAATCAGACAGATCTCTCAAGGCTTCCAAAATTAGTCTATTTTTAATGCAGTCTTTCATTCTCGTTGGTTGTTTTCTTTTAACACTGCTTTATGACCTGTATTATGTTTTATATTCTATTTCTGCACACCACTCGCGTACACTTTGATGTAGAACAGCAGATGAGTTCTGAAATAAAATAAATAAATAAAAGTAGAGGTATTTAAAAAGGGCACTGCAAGTCTTAAAAGCTGCGATATATCATAGGGGTTGAGGCTTTGATAGTCTGGGACTATCTTTGATAGTCTGGGTCCAGATTTTTTTAAGGATATGTGGGACGTATCTCACATTCGTTACACTCAGAGTAGACGCACTGAAATTAATGAACATGACTTATTTAGATTTATTTCAGTGGGTCTTCTTTTAGCATAGCTGATGTTGGATACAACCCTTTGCTGTTAGTGTTTGTGGAGTGCAGTTAAGTTCTGGTTTTCCATACCGCTCACACTGGCATACAGATTTAATTGTATCTGTGCATTTATGATTTTAACTCTGAAATGAAATGCAGGGTGTCATCTATGATGCACTAAAGTTTTGCACTTAAAGGGAAGATTTCATGGTCAGGATTTGCAGCTTGTTATAGTCACTATTAAGAGCTTTTTAAAGCATGCAGTAATGAGAAATATCTAGATATTTTTGATAGCTTGGTTAAGCTTTGCAGCAATGGGCTTCTGTCTTTGATACATGTCCTTGCTGATGATTTCCATAGCAGAGAGCTAGTTAAGTAGAATTTAAAGTGTAGGATGTAACGGTCCGTAACCTTGCTTTTTAGAATGGTGTTATTATTTTAAAATGGGTTGCTGCCTCTGTTATGGGAACTGTGGTGATCTTGCTAAAATTAGGTTTGCTCTGAACTGTGGCTTGGGATGAACCTCAGGCTCCTGTAGACCAGTCAAGCTCCCTTCCCTCTGGAATGCTACCATTGCCTCTGTCCATTTGTCTCTGTAACCATTGGTGGCGCTAGTTAAGCAATTAGGGTACACAATCCCTTGTTGACTTGGTGAAACTCTGAACTTCTGTCATGGCACCTCATCCCCACCCCCAGAAATTGTGAAGGGGAAGAAGATATTTGTGCTGCTGGAAATGTCCCACTGTTTCAGATTAAGATGTACCAGCAATAACAGGAACCATAAGACTTTTGAAGCCAGGTGGTCTCAGTGTTGGTATGATGCTGTAACAGAGGTACATCTTTCAGGTTTCCCATAGTCATCTGGTTAGCCGCTATGAGCACAGGATGGTGGACTAGATGGGTCATTGGCCTGATCCAGCAAGGCACTTCTTATGTTTTAATGTTGTTATGTTCAAATAAAATGGGGGTTCTTGCAAAGGCAATACAAATGTGTTTTGGAGAAGAACTCAAAGCAGATTTTTGTTTTCTAACTGCTCTGGAGGATTCAAGGGTGGGGAAATAGAGTGAGACATGGAAACTTTAATTGCAATCAAATAATATTTAATCAAATGGGAAGATGAAAGGAAGATATGTGAAGCAATTGGAAGCAGCCATGTGTCTTTTGTAGGATATTGCTTTTGCCTTAATTTCTAATGTGTAAGTGTACCCTGGGCCCGTGTGACATTGACAAAGTATTTTTTATCAAGGCCCCCACTTGGGCTGCAGCGGCTGCTGACTCCAGGGCTTTACATGCAGGATGGGAATGCAGTCTCTTCAAAGACAAGGTCTTCCTTTTGGGCTCTGATGGCAGGATTAGCATTTTGTCACCTATCTCTCCCGCTCTCCCCTCCTGCTGTGTTACAAGACACTGTGACTGAGAGATACCCAGAATAAAAGATGCAGAGAATCATTCATGAAGGAGTCTTAAAATAACACAGGCTCCATCTGCTTAGAGCAAAATAAATCAATCTTCTCTTGTAATCACAGTTGTGTTTCTTTTTTATTTCCTGTGGTAAATAATTCTCAGTGGTGAAAAAGAGAGCAACCTTTGCATTTGGGGCTAGACCTGTGCTTTCTTTCTGGAAGGGAGGAGGACACAGAGGGCATGTCTTGAGGTCCAAGACAGGGTACCTGTGAAGTATCTGAAGAAGAGAAACCAACTTGGGTGGAGTTTGGTGGCTGCCCAAATAAAATGCCACCATGGCAGTGGAAATGACCACCACCACAATAAGCAGCCAGTATGTTGGGCTGAAACAACTCTACAGGTGGCTAAATTGGAGAAGGAATATGTTTTGTAAATTGGGGTAGGTGCAATGGAGGTCTTATCAGTGCCAGCAGCATTTGTCTTGGATGTCCAGTAACACCCCCCCCCCCAAAAAAAAATGACTTGGAATGATGTTGAATCATGGCAGCCATCCACTGTCTGCCACTGGCAGAAGAACTTGCCTCCACCACAGATAGGCTTTGTGCGCCTCTCACACATTTCTTGAAATTTTGCAGGTTTGGACAGCCCAGAGGTTTCACTTACTTCTAATATTTCAAGTTCCAAAGTCCTGTTGAACATACTGCTGCATTGATAAAAAGAGAGCATAAGTTCTGGCCCTTTGGTAGCTGTGGAATGAGCATCAGGAGCTGGGAGCCACACACAGTAGAGTAGACACTTGTGTTGCCCAGGAAAAATCCCAGCCTGATCCAAAAGCCAGATCAGAGAGCCAGTGGTCAGCTTGGGTCAATCACTCCAGAGCCTATGAGCACTTTACCATCCAGGGAATGCTCCAACCTACAGCCTCAGTGGCTCACCAGATAGGACAGCAGAACACAGGCCTGCAGGTCCCCTGTTCTAGCCGTGACAAATGCTGACACAGACTTGAAATCTCCAGTAACTGCAAACATTCTTTTTCTCAAACATAATACTGTAAGTGATTTGTGGTAGTTAGATGGTGAAAAGGAGGTGGGGGAGGAGAGGAACTCTCTTCCAATTGACCAGATCATCCTTTCCTTGCCTTGTCACTCATAACCAATCCTTAGTCATCGTAGGTGACCAGGCAATTTACAGGATGTTGGGGGTAAGGCCATTATTTCTACACTCCAAATCCTCTCAGGAAGGGGAAAGGTTGTCAACTGCTGACATAATTAGAGATATTGCTGGGTATTAAATTAAAAGGTAATGTGTTTACCACAGTTGTGTCACCATCAGAAGTAAAGACGTATTCATGTAGCTAATTTTATACTTGCCTGACAAGCTGTTTGGGGGGAATTATAGTCTGAGTTGTTGCAAAGCTATTAATCTGGGATAGCTGCCATTTAACTCGTACCCAATTGTTTAATGTTCCTGGAGCTTGCATGAAAATTGGATGTTGCTCTTTTTAATGCAGAAATGGCATTTATTAGTGTATGTTAATACTTTAGGGGGCAGTCACTTTCATCTGGTGCTGGCAAACTTCACAAGCTATGAAGCTTCTGAGATTATTCAGGCCTTTGGCTTGTCTTGGTGTAATGCTGGCAGCGAGTGCCTGTTGCAGGTAGAAGGGACGTGAGCTTCTACCAACAGCCTTTCTGTCCTGTTGCTCTTCCCTAAGGACAGAGAAGAGCCCAAGTTTGCAGCTGGTCCTGAATATGGGGTGGTATTATGCTACCATCAGGGGAAGGGCTGTAGCTCCTCGGTAGAGCATCTGCTTTGCATGTGAAGGTCTCTGTTTGATCCCTGGTATCTCCAGGTAGGGCTGGAAAAGGCTGCTGCCTAAAACATTAGAAAGCTGCTTCTAGCCATTGCAGCCAGTATTGAGTTAGGTGGACTAATGGTCTGACACAGTATAATGCAGCTTGCTAGGTTCCTAGGCAGAGATATCTCCTGGGTATTTTGGATCTGCAAAATCTTGGTTAACAGTGATTAAGACCACATCAAGTCATGTGACCAGTTCTGATCTTTCTAAGAGCTTTCAGATTATACCCAGTGAATTGAAGTAGGGATGGGGAACCTGTGGCCCTCCAGATTTTGCTGGGTACAATTGGCCATTGGTATGCTGTCTGTGACTGAAGGGTGTTGAACAGCATGAATGAATCAGGGAGAAAACTAGCAAACAATCTTTCTGTTATGCTTCTGCAGGGCTTCTTCCTGGTGCATTATGCTATGTTAGTGGGTACTGTGTGGATCCACCCCCCCCCCTCTCAGGGACTAGCTGCCTTGGGCTGCCTTTGGCAAACCTCATTATTTGTAAGAGTCCCTTTTCAGAAAAGGGCCAGGTCTCTGTTGTCTAAAGTAAGCCAGAGGGCTGCTCTTTCCAGTCTACTAGCCTGGAGAACTCCCCATGATTTCAGCATAATTTAATTTCATATTCACAAGAAACTAACTTCTCAAGTTCTAGGCACAGACTTGGAAAAGGCTTTTCAAATTTTACTTTTGAAAGCTGCCAAAGAATACCCAGAGGTTGGTAATTAAATTCAAATGATTCATTTCCCCCCTTCTTTTTGTAAGTAATTTTTGCCAGTGGGGGTGGGGGTGGAGTGGGCTGAGAGAGAGAAGAAATCTGGTGTTTTGTTTAAAATATGTTTATGATTCTGTTTCACAATACTGCTAGAAATCATTTCCCCTTTTGCCTTTTAATTTCCTTTATTAAAACAAAATAAGAGCCATGATTTTAATTATTAGCAACATGCCAGATAGACTCAAGGCCAAATTATGCATTCTGACTCAAATATTTAATAAGAATTATAAACAGCTATAATTAGGTCAAAAAACTCATAGAAAACACACAGAAAAATTTGAGCCATCCATGTAGCAAACTTGTGTTGGATGTGGTGCCATGCTTCAGGATGGAAGAGGCACAACCATAACTGGAGGCAGCATAAAATCAAAGAATTGTAGGGTTGGAGGAATCACAACTGAAAAAATCCCTGACTGATAGCCACCCAACCTCTATTTAAAAACCTCTAAAAAATGAGTCCGCCACCCTCTGAGGTTGTCCGTCTCACCTTGGAACAGCTGTTACCATCAGAAAGTTCTTCCTAAAATTTTGTCGGAATATCCTTTCTTGTCATTTTAATTCATTGGTTTGGGTCCTACACTCTGGAGCAGCAGAAAACAAACTTGCTCCATCTTCTATTTGACAGCCCTTCAGATATTTGAAAATGGATAGCATATCACCTCTCAGTCTTCTCTTCTCCAGTCTAAATGTACCCAACTCTCTCAACGATTCCTCATAAGTCTTGGTTTCCAGACTCTTGAACATCCTGGTCACCCTCCTCTGTACATGTTCCCGCTTGCCAGTATTATCCTTAAAATGTGGTGCCCAGAACGGGACACAGTACTTCAGGTGTGGTCTGACCAAGGCAGAATAGAGCTATTACTTCCCTTGATCAGGATACTATACTTCTGTTGATGCAGCCTAGAGTGGCTTTAGCTTTTCTTCTGCTGCTGCTTCACACAGTTGACTCATGCTAAACTTGTGGTTGTCAAGTCATATTTTTCCTGCACAAGTTGAGAACCTTACATTTGTTCCTAATGGAATTTGTTTTGTTAGTTTTGGCCCAGTTCTCCAATCTTGAATCCCAATTCTGCCTTCTGCAGCATTAGCTACCTCTCCCTGGTTGGTGTCATCCTGCATCCAAGTCATTTATAAAGATGTTGAACAACACTGAGTCCTGGGAAAAACCCTGCGGCATCCCACTTGTCACTCTTTTCCAGAAAGAGGAGGAAGCATCTGTACGCAAAACAGCTCGACAGAAGTTTTTAAGCCTGGAGACAACAAGAAAGAATTGGCAGCGTGCTAGTAGCTCATTCTTGAGCTAGGACAATTTTACAGTGCCAGGTGGGATGTGTTTTGTCTCTGCCCCTCCACATCTTTCCAAAGGCATGAGCTGCTTTAATAGTCTCCTTATGTGACAGTCCAGTGGTGATCAAGCAAGGCCCTCCAGCTGCCAATTTCCTTCTGGTAGAAAGAAACAATGTGCCTGGGCTGCCTGGCCAAAGTTCCAAGTCTGATATCCCAGCTACCTTAAATCTCTCAGAATTCACATCCAGAATAACCCCCTCCCTCAAAAAGAAGGGCTTGCCTTATGAGACCCCATCACACACAAAAAAGTCTTGCCTTAACTCACTTTTGTGTCAGGACTCACAACTGACAGAGCAGGGCATCACATCAATAGATGCCTTCTAGATTTGGGAACCAAGGTTTGGAAGAAAAAATGGGCACTTGCAGGCAGGTCTTACAGCTTCTACATTTCCCATTTATATAGAGAAATTAGTGTTGTTGTTGTTTTCAAGGCTGCTACTGGCAGATTAGTAGTGACTAAATCATGTACCCTGCTAAGTCATTAGTCAGCTATTTCTTCCCTCTTGTTTCTATATAAAAAAACCTGTTTCTGGCTTAAGACTAGAAAGGTACTTTTTTTAGGGGCTAGAAATTGACCAGTTTAAAACTTGACTGTTCCTAACACAAAACTGGGGTGCCATTTTGGAGGAGTAATTGCTGCCCCCTCTGTTTATGTCTGTATACAATTATGTCTCAGGATAACCTACACATGCCAGAGGTCTGGTTCTACATACCAAGTACTAAGAGACTGAGCTAAGAACTAGGTACCCTCTTGTCTGAATGTCACTTCAGCCATGAACTCAGTAGACACGCCTCTCTCTCTCTGCTTCATTCTTTTCCATCCCAGTTGTTGCTAAGTTTAGGTTTATTAAATTAATGTATCACTTCCCACTAAAAAGTCCTTAAGTGATATATAAGCAAGTAAATAAATCTATGCATGTCAAAGGCACAAATCCATTTCTCCCCTATATGCATAAAAATATCAGACTGTCACCATTCTGTAGTTAGTGTGGCTGCCAGTAGGTGGCCTCACACCTGCAGTGAGGTTTAATGGAGGGGGAGGCACTTCACTTAGCAGTTCAGCAAGCTGCTGTACAAAGCACCTCTCCAATTCCATTAAAATGGGGTAGGGATGAGCTGGGAGGACAGGGGGCAGGTGGTGAGCTTGGGGTATAGGCAAGGGGGTGGATGAAGTGGAAAGTGAGAAGATTTACTTAGGTGTGGGGGAAGAGTGGTTGGCAAGGTAGGGTTTGCAAGTGGAGCAAGTAGAGCAGCAGTCCTTTATTAAAAAGGATGATAGTTTGACCTGCATTAGATTTAATCCCAAGAGTGAGCTTTTGAGCCTTGTTGCAAATTTTGTTCCTCGGCTCTACTCCAGATTCAGTTTCTCTATACATCAGGACAGCTTTGTTCTTCTTCTGCAGATGAAATGAGAGTGCCATAGATGTGTCATGCAGCCATTGCTTCAATTGCGAGAAAGCAGGATTTTGCTAAACTTCTTTCTGAGCTTGACATATGCTAGGGCATTTGTTTGCTTCCTGCATTTGACCTCCTGGCTTTTGGCTCTTACCTGCCTCAGGCTCACATGGATATCATGTTACCAGGTAGGTGTGAAACAGGCAGTCCAGGAGTGGTTCACCACATGCGGATCACCTAACAATGAAACAACACTTCTCACAGCTCATGAAACAACACTTTTTACAGCCCCTTTAATGGCAATTGCACTGTTTCTGGTGAGATCTTGGGCCCTCCTGTTTTCCTGAAAAGTGTGAAATGAAGCTGTAATGGAGATGGAATAAAAGTAGGAGAGAAGCAGTGAGGGGGAATGAAAAGCCTTCTAGCCAATTAGAAATGACAGTTCTGGGTTTTCTCGCCTGGTAGGGAAATGTTGGCAACATATTCTAGTTCAGTGGGCCTTCCCTAATTGTGTTTTCTCTTGTAGGGAACGGGTGAACAGGCTTTATAGAAGAATAGAAAACAAAAATACCATATATATTTTCTGCCATATTGACCCTCTCATTTTCTAAAGCTATTGTTTCTACCTCTCAGCCATCACCAGGACACAGAGATATAAACAGGCATCAACATTCACCTCTCCTAGATTTCTTGTTGGTTTAGACCAAATTATTGTCAAGCTGGGCATGGGGTGAGACACAGGTGAAGCAGGAAAGGTAGAAGGAGGCTTCACAATAGTTAGGAGAGCAAGTCTTCAATTTGTTTTAACTGTTGCACTGCACTGCACTGCTCAGCACAGAAGGATGCTCAGGTCAAATGTATTCTGCTCTGCAGAATTTCCATGTGTTCCCCCATTAGTTGGTTCCTTTTTGCATCTGTAAGAAGTTTGCCATAAAAAAAGAACCTGCTTGAAAATTCATATTAAAACAGATTTTTTTAATAAAAAAAATCCTCTCCAATTTATGCATTTAAAAACGTATTTTGATATACTTGTGAGTTGAGAAATTCCTTGAACATCCGTAAAGGTAAAGGGACCCCCTGACCATTAGGTCCAGTGGCAGATGACTCTGGGGTTGTGGCGCTTATCTTGCTTTACTGGCCGAGGGAGCCGGCGTACAGCTTCCAGGTCATGTGGCCAGCATGACTAAGCCGCTTTTAGCAAACCAGAGCAGTAAATGCAAACGCCGTGCATCCTTACTTAGGTACATACTTACTTAGGCTAAATGTCTCTTATTAGGATTTAAGAGATATAGCCTATAATGCCCCATATGAATTTCTCTGGCCAGCATTCTTCTTATTCTGAATTCTGGTATAATTAGGAGAATTTCTAGAATTAATTCCAGCATTGAAGTATGTGCAGTTTGCTGCAGTTTTGGCTTCCTTAAGTTCATTTGCATCTCTTCCCTAAATACAGTTTTCTGCATTTAGAAATTTTGGTTGTTGGGCCACGGTAGGCCATCACTGAGGCATATAGATTGAAATGGATTATAGAACAATGCTATTGTCCCTGGGAGCTCTCCCTGGTCCTGTAGTACCTAAACTGGCCAGTTGCTGTAACCAACTCTCTAGCATCTGAGACCTGCTCCTTGTTGCTTCACCCTAATGCTGATTTCTCAATAGATCATCTCTCCTCACCTTATCCATCAAATAAAATCTGGAGTCCAATACATGATTTAGACTTTAACCCTTGGGGCCAAGTGTGATCCGGTATCAAAAGTTTAATCTAACAAGATATCTGAATTTGCCATGAACTGCAAGCATGGAGATATTTTGCTTTGGCTTTTTCCTTGGAGGTGAATTTAACCTGGAATAATTTCAGGCACTTGAAATAAGGTTGGGTTATTCATTAATTGATAGCCTCTCCATCAAAATGCTGTCAATGCAAGCCATAAAACCAAACTGCAATAGCTTGCAGTTTCTTAAGGCAAGTGTTCTTAGATATTGCAATGATGAATATGGAAGTTAAAAGTGTAATATCATTTAATTGATTTTTATAACTTTTGGCCAATTGTCATTAAACATTTAGCTTTCAGGGGGAGTGTAGGGAAAGAGGCTCTGGTGGTTAAATGACACATTTTTACAACTGTTCTGTCCCCAGAATATGAACAGCTTCCTCATCATAGTTAATTATTGCTTTGCCACTGAACAGTGTCTTCTGTAATGATGATGAACAGCTTTTGATTTTAGTACTGTTTAAGGACATATAGTTGGAAGATAAAATTGGAGACCAGCTTTGAAATGTACTTTGCAAAGAAAAGGGAAGAACTTACAAAGTGATCCTTACAGGAAGCTAAGTGGTAGAGCAGCTGTTTTAAATGCAGAATGTCCCAGGTTCAATCCCTGGTGTCTCTGGGTAGGGCTGGGAATATCCCCTGCCTGAAACTTTGAAGAGCTGCTGCCAGTCAGTGTAAGCAGTACTGAGCTAGGTGAACCAATGATCAATCACACCCTGAGTGTTCTCAGGTGGCTTCCTGTGCTCCCATTCTGGTAAGCAGTATTGATTTGTGAACTAGCAGATTATAACAAAAGTCATTCTAACAGAAATCCTTTCAGAGGGTTAGGCCCAAAGAACATTGCAAAAGAGTCCGTGTCACTCTGTAATAGATGTGTTCCACTTCAGTTTTGTGTGTGAGGTTGTGCAAACGGAAGAACGCCTTGCACGACTTTCTAGTGTGAGGTGCAAAACAACTCTTCAGTGAGCAAGCAGAATAAGTTATTATGTGATCAGGGCACATTGATGATGTTGATTTAAAAAGCACAAACACTGAAAACAATTTGTACAATGTGTCCTCAGAAATAAAGAGCATCTGTGAAACTAAAGGATTTCTGCAAGATCCACAAGTGCCTTGTCCAGGGAGAGCCTAGCTGGTGTCCTCCATATGCTATTTTACTATATCTGTGACCATTGGAGCTGGGGTTGATGGAAGCTGGAGTCCAACAACACATTGCCTTTCCCCAGCCTAAGGTCTTGCTGTATAATTTTTGTCAGCTACTGTGAGGCTAGAGCTGAGAGCACTGTAGGACTTGTATTGCTACCCTGATGAAATTGTAGGCAGTTCCCACCAGACCTGCTGCACTTCTGTAGCTTGGCCAATGGGTTGCTGTTCCTCTGCACAGGCAGATGACTGACCTCCTTGCCTCTGGTCTTTCCATCCCAAATACTTGCCCAGACTTTGATTTGAGAGTCTGATAGCTCTCACCAAAAAGTGCTGGAAAGTGAGTTGTAGACTGAATCTATCCACATGATCAGTTCTTGGTCTCCACCCCAAATGGGGTCGTGCAAATCAGTGGTTAGAACCTTTTCTTTAAACACACAGGTTTTCTCTCTGTTGCTGCTTGAATGTTAATTACCGTCTCGTAACTGTGTGGAAGTCAGTTCAGTACGTATGATGTATCTTTAAAATAAAAGTGCAAAATTAGATCCTAAAGCTAGTGATTATTTCCCTGGCTCCCATAGCCTTGCCTGTGCTCTTTTGAAATTTGTCCTATTCTCAGGTAAGAGTTGTGATCTGAGAAAGAGCTTCGTTTGCCCAGGGTTGTCTGATCCCAGTCATGGTAGCCTTCTTTCATTTCTAGTGCTGTGAACACTTTACTTAGATTAAGAGCTGGATAAAGCTATTACATAGGTGGTACCTCACACTGCTTAGGTTGTCTGCTTAAGTTAAAACACTAAAAAAAGGATTAATACCTCAACTTTCTAAGCGTCTGGGTAGGCTTGTCTATACAGGAATGTTTTGAGCAGGTGCTGAAAGCAGTACACCGAAGGCACCTGCTTGATCTCAATAAGCAGGGAGTTCCAAAGTGTAGGTGCAGCCACACTAAATGATCAAGTTCTTACAAATGTGGAAGGGGTGTCATGTGGCACCTGTAGTAGTATTTGAAGCAGTTGTGTAGGCACATCTGGGATAAGGCAATCTCGTAGGTACAGTGGTACCTCGGGTTACATATGCTTCAGGTTACAGACTCCACTAACCCAGAAATAGTACCTCAGGTTAAGAACTTTGCTTCAGGATGAGAACAGAAATCGTGTTCTGGCAGTGCGGCGGCAGCAGGAGGCCCCATTACCTAAAGTGGTGCTTCAGGTTAAGAACAGTTTCAGGTTAAGAACGGACCTCCGGAACGAATTAAGTACTTAACCCGAGGTACCACTGTAAACTGGTCCCAACATGTTAAGGGCTTTCTATACTAATAGTAACACCTTGAACCTCGCCCAGCAGCAAATCTCCAAACAGTGCAGATCTCTGAGCACAGGTGTTTTATGCTGACAAGACCTCACTCCTTCTGGATCAAGTGTGAGCAAAACCCAACATAAGCAAAAATTATATGGACTGGACAATTGCCACTCTTTTTTCTTTAAATCTCTTCTTTGGTGAAGTTTGTTGCACATGGAAGGGTCAGAATTTTATGCAAGGAACCATCTCCAGCAAGGTTTGCAAAGGAGCTCTGAATGGGAGTCTCTGGAGGGTCTCTGGGCATGTAAGTGGCTTTGAAGATGCTATTAGCTACTCACTCCATCTTCCTTTTCCTCCTCCCAAGGGTGTGCACAAAGGCTGCCTTCAGGGGCCTCTAGCCCCTTCAGTAGGTTTCAGAACTGTGTTCTTCCGATTGACATTACAATAGCAAATTGCAAGTCAGTGAGCTGAATACTGCCTGATGGGAAACAGCTGACCAAGCTCCCTTTCCATGTTTTGCTTCACTGTCCGCTGTTTTAACAACTTGAGTTCATCGACAGTGCCATCAGAAAGCCTTGCCTCTGGCACTGAGGGACTTGTTTTACTAAATGTGTATATACTAGACACTCTGTGTATATGCTACAGCATATAGACAGGAATCCTGGAAACTAGGAATCAGTACCAGTAATCAGTTTTGCCTAGAAACCATATTGGGGGGTGGGGAGGGGAGAGAGATGAATTTGGTTATTCAAGAATGGATGCCCTCTAAAGGGACGCAGGTGGCACTGTGGTCTAAACCACAGAGCCTAGGGCTTGCCGATCAGAAGGTCGGTGGTTTGAATCCCTGCGACGGGGTGAGCTTCCATTCCTTGGTCCCTGCTCCTGCCAATCTAGCAGTTCAAAAGCATGTCAAAGTGCAAGTAGATAAATAGGTACCGCTCTGGCGGGAAGGTAAACAGCGTTTCTGTGTGCTGCTGCGGTTTGCCAGAAGTGGCTTAGTCATGCTGGCCACACGACCTGGCTCCCTCGGCAAGTAAAGCAAGATGAGTGCTGCAACCCCAGAGTCGTCCGTGACTGGACCTAACGGTCAGGGATCCCTTTACTAAACATGCTCAGAGACACCCACATTATTATTGCACTGTATTTTGGAATAAAAGTCTTAGATGAGAGGCAATTGCTGGAGGCAGATTCTGGTTAGCCATGGCAAAAGATTTTATCTCCAATGCTTCTCTCTCCAATGTCTTTCACTGGAAAGGGCATTTCTGCTGTGTCAGGAAATGTGATGTTGATGTAGTCTACCTGCAATCAAAGGCCTCAGATGAAGGAAATAATGTCTGCTATCACCTGATTCCTCCTCTTGGTTCTTTCCAATGCCACCCTAAGGCATTTTGTTGTACATGACTTTGCAAGGACCACTTGTGAAAATACTTGTTTTACCATTCAGTCATCAATTCCTGCCTTCATCTTCCCCCTCCCCCCACAGTGGTGTTTCCTGTGGTACCTATTTATCTACTTGCACTGGTATGTTTTTGAACTGCTAGGTTGGCAGGAGCTGAGGCAGAGCAATGGGAGCTCACCCTGTCTTGCATATTCAAACTCTTGACCTTGTAATCTGCAAGCCCCAGAGGCTTGGTGGTTTAAACCACAATGCCACCTGTGTTCCCAATGGCGTTTCCCTGTGCTCTGGCTTCTGTCATGGTGTCCTGTTGCACCAGAAGCAGTCATGTTTAGTCATGTTGGCCACATGACCTGGAAAAACTGACTGTGGACAAACACCGGCTCCTTCAGCCTGAAAGTGGGTATGAGTGCCGCACCCCATAGTCAAATTCGACTGGACTTAACCATCTGTCCAATTGTTTCCTGAAACAGACTGCTTCACCCTGTATCATAGGTGGGTTGCCCCTGGTTTTCCCATCTATTATAATGAAGCCTTTGGGGATGGCTCCTTGGCTGTCCTTTGTCTGTCTGCCTCTTTTGCCAATTGCCAGTCACACATGGTTCCTATGTCTTGCCTGAAGCCTTATGAAACTTGCAGATCCACCTTTGTTTGCTGGAGGCTGTGGCTGTTTCTCTGTGCATCAACAGATCTTGCTAGCTTCCACCTTCCACCTAGGGCAAAGCTCATTCCACCACTTGATTGACTGACTGAGTGAGTGATTGATTTAGGGTATATTGAATTTCTTTTACAACCTCCTCCAGAGCTTAATGTAACACCCCCAGAAGCCTGACTTTTGCACATTGTTTTTGAATTCTGCTCTGTGCCACACTGGGTTGCGGGTGGAGGAGCCCAGGGTGTCATGGATGGGGTGCTGCATGTTCCATTACTGTTGAATCCTCATGTGCACCATCAAACTTGCATTCATTCTGAAGCTTGAAATCTAGTTTGTTGGCAGGAGCTGCCCTTCCAGACAGCTGTCTTGGAGAGAAGCCACAATCCTGTTTATTAAATTCTTAGCATGGCCTTCCCTTTTTCATTCTGGTATGGCTGGAGGGTGCATTACACTTCTGCAGTTGGGCTGCAGGTTCTTTTCCCATCCCCCTTCTCTCTGGCTGTCTTCGCTCCCCTTCTGCAGCAAGGCAGTTAAGAAAAAGAATTCACAACACATTACAGTGCAGAGACCCTTTGACCTTTCCTGCTTTGTTTCATTCAATAAAACATGATTAGATTTTATAAAGTGTTTCCTGACTAATCTGATTTCCTTCACCTCCCCTGCTCCTCAGCATACTTGAAATATGATTAATTTAGCTTGCTAGATAGGCCATGGTGTTTTCCCCATGAACACGTACACCAGCTTTCCCCAACTTGGTGCTGTCCAGATGTTTTGGACTACATCCCCCATCAACTCCAGCCAACAATGTTGTGGAGTTGACTTACTGGGGTGATGTTGTGGTGCAATGTCACCACAGTGCCATATTTGTATCTCTATTTCTTGACCCTACACACTTACAGTGGTACCTCGGCTTAAGTACTTAATTCGTTCTGGAGGTCCATTCTTAACCTGAAACTGTTCTTAACCTGAAGCACCACTTTAGCTAATGGGGCCTTCTGCTGCCACCATGCCGCCAAAGCACGATTTCTGTTCTCATCCTGAAGCAAAGTTCTTAACCCGAGGTAATATTTCTGGGTTGGCGGAGTCTGTAACCTGAAGCGTATGTAACCCGCGGTACCACTGTACTCTCCCAAGCTGCCTTGTACCAAGTCAGACTATTGTTCCACCTAGTTCAAGATTGTAGCAGTGGCTTTGCAAGGTTTCTGCTAAGTTTCTCTGGAGTTTCAGGTAAGAGACATTCCCAGCCCCACATGGAGTTGCCAGGAATTGAACCTGGGATGTTCTGCATGTAAAGTGAATGTTATGGGTCTGAGCTTATAGCCCTTCTACAATTCTGGGACAATTCTATGGTCCCAGTTCATGCCATTCTTTTCCCTATTGGTGCTAGGTTCATGGCAGCCTTTATAGGACAAATTCCCCAGGAAACACCAGCTGCTGATAGCATCATTATAATTTTAATTTCAAATACACTGATTGAGCAGACATTATCAGGGTTAAGGAGCAAGCATACAGGCTAGCAGTGCTAGTCCCAATACAGCATTAGTCCATTGCTGTTGTTGTTGATGGTGATGATTTTAAAAAGAAATTATCAATGACATGACCTCAGTGAGCTGCAAAATAGACAGATGTATTGTTCATAGTATGTTGCGGATTGTTGTTGTTGTTTAGTCATTTAGTCGTGTCCGACTCTTTGTGACCCCATGGACCAGAGCACGCCAGGCACTCCTGTCTTCCACTGCCTCCCGCAGTTTGGTCAAACTCATGTTGGTAGCTTTGAGAACACTGTCCATCCATCTCGTCCTTTGTCGTCCCCTTCTCCTTGTGCCCTCCATCTTTCCCAACATCTTTCCAGGGAGTCTTCTCATGAGGTGGTCAAAGTATTGGAGCCTCAGCTTCAGGATCTGTCCTTCCAGTGAGCACTCAGGGCTGATTTCCTTCAGAATGGATAGGTTTGATCTTCTTGCAGTCCATGGGACTCTCAAGAGTCTCCTCCAGCACCATAATTTGAAAGCATCAATTCTTTGGCGATCAGCCTTCTTTATGGTCCGGATTACCACTGCTCCTAATTTTGCATTAGTGTCCTTGGTCTCCATCAATAGACATAAAGAGGATGGCATGGCATCAATACACTAACTTAAATTCTAATTTACATAGTATATGGTTTGTCGGCTCTGTCTCCAAATCCGTGGCATTGTAAGAGTGTACAAAGTTGAGATTATAACAATAAGAATGTGAAGCTGGAGGAGAAGTATTTAAACATTCCCATTTGCTGGTTCTCCACCCCTCATCCTTCTGAATCTTACCCTTGCTTCCAAAAATAAATTTTTACCTGCAGGCTAAAAAAGAAATTATTGGCAGGTTATGCAAATGTAGCTCCGAGAGAGAGAGAGAAAGAAAAAGAGAAATTGGATGGAAATACTGCTTAAAGATGAATAGCAAAATGAAATCCTATAGACATGTGGAGCTAGAAAGTGGGGAACTGGAAGTCTACCCTCCCTAAGAATCCAGTAAAATTCATAGTGAGGTGTGCCCAATGTAAAGTAGTAGTAGGAATATGTCTATCAAATTCAAGGCTATTGTGGTTGAGCCATGGGTCTATGGAGATATGGTTTAGGACATGTTCATAAAAGGACATGGGAACATAACCCAATGCATAACCTGTTGTTTTTCTCCCCTGTCTCTGAACACTGAGAAACTTAATGAGGTCAATGACACATGGCTTGCCAGTAGTACATGTGAAGAGGATCTAGGGGTCTTTAGCAGACTACAAGCTTAACAAGAGTCAACAGTGTGATGCAGCAGCAGCAGCAACAACAACAAAAACTACCACTACCCTAGGCTGCATCAACAGAAGTATAATGTCTGGATCAAGGGAAGAATAGTACCACACTATTCTGCCTTGGCCAGACCACACCTGGAATGCTGTGTCCAGTTCTGTGCACCACAGTTTAAGAAGGGTATTGACAAACATGAACATGTGCAGAGGAGGGTGACCAAGTTGATCAAGGATCTGGAAACCAAGCCTTATGGGAAAGGGTTGAGGAAGTTTGTTGTGTTTAGTCTGGAAAAGAGGAGATTGAGAGGAGGTATCCATCTTCAAATATCTAAAAGGCTGTCACATGGAAGATGGTACAAGCTTGTTTTCTCCTGCTCTGCAGAGTAGGACTCGAACCAATGACTTCAAGTTACAAGAAAGGAGATTCAGACTAAACATCAGGAAGAACTTTCTGGCCGTAAGAGCTGTTTGACAGTGGAACAGTTTCCCTTGGGAAGTTGTGGACTTCCTTTCCTTGGAGGCTTTTAAGCAGAGGTTGAATGACCATCTGTTGTGGATGTTTTAGCTGTGATTATTGCATTGCAAGGGTTTAGACTAGATGGCCCTTGGGGTCCCTTCCAACTCTACGATTATGGGATTCTACGACCCCTCGCCACCCCTGTGCCCCATCCCAAGAGTCAGCAAAACAGCATCTTAAGCACACAGTGCCTAACTGGGCCCTTACAACTTATCACTGTCCCTTTACTTTGGTAAAAAATTGCAAGTCAGTTGGCTCAATAAGGTTTAATTCATCACACCATTGTGTTTAAATTCATTTTGGATTTCAAGATGCTAATGCTTCTCTTGTTCCACAATTAACTCCCATCTCAGACTTCCTCCCTTGTTTCCATAGCAAGTTAATTCATGATGTGGAAGGTAAGGTGAGAGAAAGAGAGAGAAAAAGAGAGGGACACACACACACACACACACAGAGAGAGAGAGAGAGAGAGAGAGAGAGAGAGAGAGAGAGAGAGAGAATGAATGAATGAGAAAACAAATCTGAAGCTCAGGTGAGGCAGATGTATATGAATGAGGAATGAGGCTGGAAAAAAATGTACCAAAAGATTAATGGCATGTCTTTACAATTTCAGCCTGAACACACCATGAAATGAAACTCTTCCTTCTTCCATACTTGCAATTTATTCTTTTTCTTATATATGTATTAAACTCCCTATATATGATTTTCCACATATGCTTTTAGAATGGCTCTTCTCCACAATCAGTGTCTCACACAGCTGGACATTTCCTGAAGCCCAGTGTGTGTGTGTGGGGGGGGATCTTTGCCTGGTCCTCAGATACTTCAGTGCTAGCAGGGTGTATATTTGATACAATCATCAGACCTGCTGCTGGCATGTCTGTCTTTTTATTTGGGTGTTTTGCTTAGCTGGGATTTGAGACTTGGTTGTGCTGCCACCAAATTCCATTATGTGAAACTAGAGGTTCTGGGGTTCATGCTTACCTGTAAGTTATTGTCTTCACCCCAAAAGTCTGTTCTCCCTATCTCAGATGTTTTGAGGCTGGCTCCAGGCAAAGGAGTATAATGTACTTTATTTTATTTTTTTATTCTAATGTTTTAACATCAAAATAGGCCTAATGTCAGGGGGTGGGCATTGACAGCCTTTCGTTCAAGGGCCCACAGAAACCTGGGTGTGTGTCACCTTTGAAATTCTGCTTTAACTATCAGCACACTCCAGGATGAGCCTTATCTACACATTACATGTGCCACCATGCTGTTGCCATCCTACTATTACTTCTCAATGGCAGGCACTTGTGTTGTATCAGTAATGGTAAGAGTTCTGCATTGTATGAGTCTACTGGATGATGTGCACACTTCCTCCATCAGCATTAGCAGTTTGAAGGAGGTGCATCACTTCTGTTGTTTAGATATATGTATGGTGTGTGTTTAGATGTATGTATGGTGTGTGTAGATGGCCACTTTCAAATTGCCAAGAAAGAGAAAATGCATAACCAAGAGGGCAAAAAGAGGACACAGATTTAAATTAAATGTGCACATTCTAATGCATATGTATAGATGCAAATTTAGAAATAATTACTGTAATGCTAATGGAAATAGAGTACTGTTATAGGCTTGGTGTCAGACTGGATGATACCCATGGGTACCTTCCAGGCCTGTTCAGAATCTATTAGAAGAGGCTGCTGAACAAGCCAAACCAGTTTCTTTGTTAAGGTAATGGCTTTAGCTGGCCAATTAAGTACTTATATTTACCATATCCAAAGAGGTTACTCTGATGCTATAGAGATAAATGGGTGTACTTTTCCCCACATCACCTGGCTGGATACTGCAACATCCTAGGATGGAAGGCAACAAGCCAAGGAGACCTGTGTATATGAGAGTTATTTGACTGATGCTAGAAGCTGGAGACACAGGGGTATATCTTGCCCTGTGCTGGACCCAAAGCTGTGGCTGCGGCTTCCCTGCAAACTTAAAGGCTAAGCAAGATCTGTTGGAGTATTAATGTTGTGAGCCCTTCTATCTTATCCTCAGGTTGTATATATGTGCAAATAAAACCATATATCCTAAAGACACCACAGTCTCTTTCATTCCAAGGAAACCTAACCCTGAGAAAATGCAGCCACCCCTGGAGTCTCTCACCATCCAGAGTTAAGCATTGCACACAGCAGTGCATATCACCACCATATGACCAGGTGATCTGTGTGGCTACTCAATCTAATACCCAGGCAGGTGCTAACTTTTGATTGACAACTGACTGGGAGCCCTCCCCCATCTCTTTTCTTTCTTTGATCAGGCATCTCCTGAAACTGAGGACTATCCTCTGTGAATGGGACACATGATCACCGTTTATGTGTACACTCAGTGCTCTGGCTTCTGATCTGTTCATTAGCTGCCTGTTTGGTTTTAATTTAGTAAGAGGGAACAGAAAGTCAGGGAATTTGTTGCTCTGTGCCAGTCAGTCAGTCCGTGCAGGAGACACGTTTGCCTTTTGACTTGAAAAGGGTTGAGAGTCAAGGCACTGAAGATAGGAAGATGCTTCCTACTGTGGGAGGCCACTGGTTCCTCTGGCTCAGCAATTGGTAGTGGCTCCCCAGTACCGCATGCAGGGCTCCCCACCCCAGCCCTCCTACTGGAGAGCTTTTTAACTGGATAGAAACTGTGACCTCATGCATAGCTGCATGCCCTGGTTTGGGTGAAGAGATTGGGGATACCATTGCAGGTAGTTCTTGCTATATGGTATATCTCATTGACTATTCCATATGGTTGTGGTGTCTGATCAATTTAAAAGAAGATGAGAAGGAAAACAGACCATGATGACCCAACTGGATCTTCATAATCCTGGACAGTATGTGGCTGAATACCACTTCCTGTTAAGGAGCTGACAGCAGGAAATGGCTGTAACTTTCATGCTCTGTTTGGTGGCTTCCTTGGGGCCTCCGATGCAAATTGCATGTTGGACTGGATGGATCCCTCAGTGGATCTGCAAAAGTTCTTCTTACAATCTTCTTGCATGTTTGGTGGAAGGAGCTGTCATCTGTAGAGGTTGTGGGTAATATTCAGCTAATGAATTGCATCAGCACAAAGATTTATGCCTGTGCAACAGGACTTTCTCCTCCCATGCACCCTGCACCCTCCTCAAATCTGCTCTGGGAAATCTGCTGTAGAACAATTTTAGAGGATGCATGGGGGAAGGGGAAGGTCCCATTACAGAAGTGGAAACCCTTGTGCTGATGGAGGTGTTATTTAATGCAACTTTGGATAGAACCCTATAATTCGGAATCTGGGAGGTGGCTTTTAACTGGAAATGCAACTTTCTTATGAAATAAAAAGATTCCCTTAAAAAGAGGTTGTGTGTTTTTTTTTGGGGGGGTGGACTCTTCTGTGCAACCTTTTCCTTGTGACTCTACAGTAAATCTTCAGATTCTTTTATTTACACTGAGGCAAAATCAACCCTCTACAAGTGTGTGTTAAGTGCCCAACCATTTCATCTACACAGATACTGTAGGTATTCCTTTGTAACCATCCCCACTACCCTGAATTAATTACTCTTTTTTCATGTGAAATCCTCACTTCAAATGAGAGAGAAAGTGATTATCTTTGTTTTCCCCCAAAAGACAAAGCCAGATACCTTTCCCATTCATAAAGCTCCCTTTCTGGAGACAGGAAGCTAGAATGAAACAATGCCTGAGTAATCTGGCAAAGGATGAGCTACAAAAACATTAATTAACTGTGCAGAGTGGAGGCCAAGCTTCATGTGTCAAGAGAGGTGAAACAAAAGGAACAGCATATCCTAGTCATCTCTCTGCCACAGCACAAAAAAAGGACTTTTAAGATGAAGGATTAGAAAATATTTGGAGCTAGTCCATTGCTGCTCCTTACTTCACCACATTTTAATAGGTTGTGTTTTCCCCTCTTGCCAGCCTTCTGAAGTTCAGCTTGACAAGGCCACTGCAAATTAGGAGGGGCCGTTGTCCTTGAGTGGCTTCCTCCGAAATGCACCAGGTTATTCAGAAGCTTTTTGGGGCTGTTGCCTTAGTCCTATGCCAGGGGTATTACTTATTCTTTAGGAGGGTACATTCTTGTGAGCATCATCTTACCATCCTCCCAGAGTGCAGACTCTAGATAAAGATTCCCAGCAGAAAATGGTTGCAAGTAACGTTAAATAAAGATAAGTTGAAGGAGAGGTTAAACCTCTCCTCTCCGATAAAATAATACATGGAAGTGGCTGGCAATGAAAAACAATAAAAATCAAATATAAAGATATTGTGTTCCATGTTCAATATAGCAATAATACTATCAAGCTGCTGCTAATCCTGCTATCTTCAGAAGGGCATACCTTTTCTGGTACTCTTACTTGGATCTTCTGAAGGATCACCTCAAAGGGTTGCTTTCACTTATGCATCTTCCTCAAGGCAGTCTGTAGACATGAATGATGACAGTATCTGTGGTATCATTGGCTTCTCTTTCACTGTGTAAGGCCAGCCATGGGAGTGGTATTTCTAAACAAGTCCTTCCCTCTGCCCTTTTAATCCACCTCTTCAGTTTTTCACCACAGGTGCTGTGCCACAGGCCAAGAGTCCTTTGGTTCTTGCCTTTTGGATTGCACCAAAAAGGTGCCCCTGCCAAATACTCACTTTCTACATCCGTAACTTGAATGGAGGCTCCTCACCCCTGCTATAGAACAAGGAGGAATTTCCAGAGAGGGAGGTGGGTGCTGTGAGGAACAGGGGCATAGTGTGGGAGGGGGCAGGGGAACATAGCCCAGGCCACACGGTTTTGAGGGGGTGCGAATCATAATCCCTTTGCCTCAGTTTGGTTGACATAGGAGTGTGTGTGTGTGTGCGTGTGTGTGTGTAGTATCTGTGTGGCTAGGTAAAGGTAAAGGGACACCATTAGGTCCAGTCATGACCAACTCTGGGGTTGTGGCGCTCATCTCGCTTTATTGGACAAGGGAGCCGGCGTACAGCTTCCAGGTCATGTGGCCAGCATGACTAAACCGCTTCTAGCGAACCAGAGCAGCGCACGGAAACACCGTTTATCTTCCTGCCGGAGCAGTACCTATTTATCTACTTGCACTGAAGTGCTTTCAAACTGCTAGGTTGGCAGGAGCTGGAACCGAGCAACGGGAGCTCACCCCATTGCAGGGATTCGAACCGTCGACCTTCTGATCGGCAAGTCCTAGGCTCTGTGGTTTAACCCACAGTGCCACCCACGCCCCTATCTGTGTGGCTATTGAATGCTAAATAGGCCTGAATTTTTGCCTTATTTACCGCCTGCACCCCTAGATGCAGTGTGTGCATCAAAATCCTACCCTGGTTCCCCAAATTATGCTGCAGCAGGCTGTATCTTGGTCTTTCCACATCTGATGCAGGTTATGTTGACATGTTGAACTGCAAGTTTGGAGACAGCAAGTATTAATCTGCTAGGCAGCAAACAGAAAGACTTTCTTTGGAGGTTGAAGTGACTGGGTGCCCCGAGGGACTGAACTCTGCCAACTCTTTGCAGCTGACAGTCTTGGAAAAAAGAGGCATTGTAACATTGTTGGAAATGGGCATTCTTCAGAACTAATGTTACAACTAGTGTTTTTGGGAGTGACAGGTAAGAATTTTCTGCCCAGGGGCCACTTTACCTTTTGGTCAACCTTCCTGGGGCCACCTGCCAATAGTGGGTGGGGGCTAGAGGCAAAAGTATTATCATTGTATTGACATAATTGTTTTGATGTTTATGCTGAGTTGTGTGTTGTAGACTGCCTTGTGGTCTTCTAATTAAATAATTAAATAATTAATCAATCAATCAACTTTTACGCCAACTTTTAGCATCAGTTTATTTTTTCAGTTTTTTATTCTTTTGACAATCATACAGATTAGTTAGATTTTCCAGTAAAAAATATACAGTTTGACTTCCCTCCTCCTTCTGTAGTTTCTTATGTTTTAATTTTAATTACAGCATCTCTCACTTAATTCTATTTGTTAGTTATTCCCTATGTTTTCCTTAATAAATATGTTTAACTGCTTGTTTTAAATTAATCCTGCTAATGAAGCCCAGCCAGATGGGCATGGTATAAATAAATTATTATTATTATTATTATTATTATTATTATTATTATTATTGATGTTGTTGTTGTTGTTTGTTTACAATAATTTTTCAAATAATCTATGAATCTTCCCCATAGCTTTGAGCATCAGTTCTGTGTAAAAGATCGAATATTAATGACCTCAACTCCCAAGGTTGCTCTGAAAGCAAGACAATTAGCTATTTCAAAGCACCTTGTGAATGTGTGTGATTTTGCTGGGATATCACAGCACTTCATTGCAGTGTTTGTTGAGCCCTTTAGCCTTCGCACACTAGAGAATTTGCTAACATTCAAGGTTCTCCTTTAATGCCATTTTTGCTGCTTCCTCTGCTGTAATGGGCACCACTTTAAGATCCCTATGAATGTCAAACTGTGCCTGGGAAGCTTGTCCGTCTTTTCTTTCCTGGGCTTTAAACTTTGAGTGCTTTTGTCATTTTGAGGGCAGCTCCATGAGCATCTCTCTCTTTCTAATTCTCCATCCCCAGAGAGCCTTGGCAGCTGGGGAAAGAGCGCTAGCTAACAGCAGGAGAGCTCTATGAAGGTTACATCCAGTTTTCAGAAATAATTGCTGGCAAGCATCAGACCCAGGAGGTTGCAACTGAAGTTCACAGGCATCATCATAGGTCAGGGCATATGCTGTGGCATCTAGCTCACATTGGCATAATAAGGCTTATTGCCCAAGGAGCAGGCAGGCAGAGGCTTAATATAACACAAATCTGGACAGGGAGATATAAAAATAGTACACATGTTAAAATGGGTGGGGAACCTCAGACCTGGTGGCCAAATGTGATCCTCTAGGCCTCTCTGTTCTGCTCTTGGGACTTTCCCCAGGCCACGCTCCATCTCCCCTTCCTCTCCCTTGTCTTGCTTTCTGAACTGTATGCTCTTTGGGACAGGGACCCCTCTTCCCATTCTTCATGTTTGACACACTATACATTCTTTGTTGTTGTTGTTGTTATCAACACCACCAGCAAGCTCTCATGTCACCTTAAACACAGTGCCTTCATGGGGAATTAGTTCACACATTCAGCTTCAACTGATCAACAGCTGCCTCCTTCAGTAATAAGCATGCACAAGATGTGCATGAATGTGTGAACTGGCTGCTAGCTGACTCAGTGTCACGAAGAGCTTATCATGTGGATAAAGGTAAAGGGACCCCTGACAATTAAGTCCAGTCACGAATGACTCTGGGGTTGCGGCACTCATCTCGCTTTACAGGCCGAGGTAGCTGGCATTTGTCCGCTTCCGCGGACAGTTTTTCTGGGTCATGTGGCCAGCATGACTAAACCGCTTCTGGCGAAGCCAGAGCAGTGCACGGAAATGCTGTTTACCTTCCTGCCATAGCGGTACCTATTTATCTACTTGCACTGTGTGCTTTCGAACTGCTAGGTTGGCAGGAGTTGGGACCGAACAACGGGAGCTCACCCCATTGTGGGGCCTCGAACCGCCAACCTTCTGATCAGGAAGTCCAAGCAGCACAGTGGTTTAACCACAACACCACCCACGTCCCCCTATCATGTGGATACTTAGTGCAAAATTCAACCAGTTAATAGGAATTAAGAATCACCTGTATACATTTCCCTCTTTCCCCTTGCTGAATTTTTTTTAAATGCATTCTGCTGATTGTCTTTTAGGTAATGAAAGGATTCAAATTAACTCTTTTGGCAAGCATTCCTTGCATATTAAGAAACCCTTTAAAAAAAGCATAAATGTAATTAATTGCATCAATTATAATAATGTAGCTGGGCCCCTGTTAGTTTTCTCATTATGAAGCACAGTTTATTTAATGTCAGCTTTTTTTTCAAAGGAAAGGAAGGGAAAATAGCTCTAGGCAAGGTGTGTGTCTGTGCATAAGATGGTTTGGTGTAGACACTTTGAATATGTTTATTAATGGGGTGTTCTAGACAAATGGCTTTACTACAGTTGCTGAGGCAGAGGTATAAGAGGTTGGATGAATACCTTTGGCAATAATTAGACCACTCTTATTAGAGAATGGCTACTGCAGTAACATTAATTGGGCATTGTAGAATGCTGAGATACCCAACCTTCAACAAGGATCTGTGAAAAAATATAATGGGAGTTTCATGCATAAAAGCAATAAGTTGAATCCAAAACATGCCTGTTCCCCTCCCAAGTCAGTGCCATGGACTTGCTGGATGCCACAGGGGAAGAAGGCTCAGAGCCAGGGGATTGGTGGTGGGACCATGATGAGTGGTCAGAGGGAGAAGAGGGAGCATACTGGGAGGGGGGGTCGAAAGCTGAAGAGGTAAAAGGGTTTAGTGAACAGGAAGAGACAGAAGTGGGGACTGGAGAGGAGGGGGCCGAAGAGGCAGGGTATAGTCAGGCTGATTAAGAAACCAGGGAGCCTCCCCCTCCTGCTGTGACCAGCTCCCCTCCCTCCTGGTCTCTTGGAACATGAAGAGGAATGAAGAGGGTGGAGCAAAGATAGACAAGACAAAGGAGCCGTGGGTTGCTGGAGAAGGAGCCGGGTGAGGACTAGACTTAGAGAACTGTGGGAAGGCGAGGACCTTCAGTCCTCACAACTGCCTCATTGGGGCAAGACCTACTAGGAAGAGTTGCTGTGGTCATTCTGCCTGAGCTGTTTTGGTTTCAAATTACAGTCGTACCTTGGAAGTCGCATGGAATCTGTTCCAAAAGTCCATTCAACTTCCAAAGCATTCAGCTTCCAAAGTGCGGCTTCTGATTGGCTGCAGGAGTATCCTACAGCCAGTCGGAAGCCTCAGAAGCCATGCTGGAGGTTTGGCTTCCAAAAATCATTTGAAAACCAGAACACTCACTTCCTGTTTTTGATCATTCGGGAGCCAAAACGTTTGAGTTCAAAGGCGTTTGGCTTCCGAGGTTCCACTGTACTAGAAAGAACTTTCTGACAATCAGAGTTGCTTGACAGCGGAACAGACTATCTCAGAAGGTGGTGGCCTTTCCTTCACTAAAGGTTTTTAAACAGAGTTTGGGTGGGCATTTGTCAGGAATTCTTTAGCCATGATTCCTGAATTGCCTTGGTACCTCTTCCAACCCTACAATTCTATGGTTCTATGGAGGTGTCATATGGAAAGACTAGAGAAAGAAGGGAGGAGACAGAAAACAGGAAATTGGTCGTCCAGAGTGTGTGCAAGCACAAGTTTGGTGGAAGTGGAATAATTTTTATAATCTGTTTTGTCATGAAAAATGTTACATCCTCGAAATCTGAGCTTGTTAAGGCTATATGAGCTTATTAAGGCATTGTTAAGGCATTTTCTCAAGCTGGGCCTATAGTCCTTATTGGGATTTCTCTCCCTAGTTTCCAAGACCTTCCTTCCTTTTTGCCAGGCTGATGCAGAACTTTTCTTGGCCCTTTGCCTAGGTGATATGCAAAACCTATCATTTTCTTTCCATAGGCATGGCTTGGGACAGTTATTTGCAAGAACAGTTTTTGCTATTCTTGCATTGCAGATCCAAATAACTGTTGTGCGTTGCATGTGCATTAGTAACCTCAGTGCCCATCCAAATGTATTCCACTCTCTCTCTCAGGGCAGTATTATGCAGATTTGAATAATATTTGTGCACTGCATATACCATTGGCTTAATTGGGCATCCTGTCTTTCCTCCTCTGGGTAAATCTGGTCATAACATTCTCAAAACTGCTGCTTGTTCAGGATGTTGATCAGGCACATCAAATCTGCTGGTTTTGTTCTCTTTCTTATTGCTCTTGTTTACATTGTTGGTTAAAAGAAAAATAAGTATTTTGGATATCCCAGTATTTTTGCTCATTGTTTCTTTGTATTGAATAAGAAATCCTGTTAAGGCACTTGTAAAGTCTACACTGACAGGATTGTGCACTCCATTTCTCTACAAGAGCCTTCCTTCTGTTAATAGCATCTGCAAGGTCCAAGTGCTATCAGAGGTGAATCAAAAGTGTTTTTCAAAGGCTCACACATACAAACTCTTTTGCACTCTCAATTTCCCTGCCCTAAGCCTCCAGACCCAGACCATTGCCACTGCTTCCTCTGTAAATGCAGTTGTTTTCGTTCACATTTGGCCTTGCTTTGGTATTCTTCATTTTGAAAAACTGTGACAGTGACAAAGACTCTGAGGCAGATCCTATTGCATACAGTCCCAGGAGGGGTAACTCTGCAAAGCAGGCTGCCTCCCAAGAGGATGGCAGAAGCCTTATCCACACACACGCCTTTCCATCCTTGAGAGCTCTCTTGTTGCCAGCCAGCATGTGTCCAGGGAGAAGAACTTGTTTCATAGCACTTAGATCTACAGAGACCTTGAAGAGCTTAAATTCCCATGGAAGCGTAAGATGTCAAGCCATGCCCTTTGCAGTTGAGAGAATTGGCAAGTGAGAAGGGAGTACATAACCTCTTCTCTGCCGCCACCAATAGCCTAGTAATGTCTCCCTGACATCCATTTTCTACCTTTAAGAGAGCAAGAGAGTGATAACCACCAAGGAATGAGGGTTGCAAGGAGAAAGTGAGGAGTCTGGCAGAGGTAAACACACACACACACACACACACAGACACACAGACACACACTATGGTGCCTCTCAATGAACGCCTTACTTTGTATTCATGTTATTCAGCAAATATGGGAACAGGTGCCCATTAGACTATCACTATAACAGATCCATTATGATGTAGTGGTTTGAATGTTGGACTCTAGCCAGGGAAAGAAGAAGTCGAAACCTCACTCAGTCATGAAGCTCACTGGGTGACCTTGAGATAGTTGCTATCTCTTGGCATAACCTATATCACAGGGTTGTTGTGCTTCTAGACTCCATTTGCCATCCTGAGTTCAGTGAAGGAACAGTGTGATAGAACTGTGCTGGAGCAATTAAAAAGCAAATGTATTCTAGTCTTCCTCCAAAGATCTCAGAGTCAGCGTATGGGGTCTTCTCGTGATAGCCTCACAACAGCCTGATGGTGGCAGGTTAGACTGAGAAAGAGAGTGGCTGTCCCCAGATCTTCCAGGGACCTTCTTGGCTGAGTGATTACTTGAACCTAGCACTCACTGTTCCAAACCTGTGCTTGCCAGTTTCACTTACAGCCTGCTTTGAATTGCTATACAACCTTGCTTGAGTGTATCTTGAGGGAATGGTCTCTCTCTGGGGAGCAGCCATAGCATAGTGGCAGAGTGCTTGCTTCTGATTCAGAAGGTTCCAAGTTCAATCCCTGGCATCACCAAGCAGGACTGGGAATGTTTCCTGCCTGAAACCATAGAGAGCCACTGCCAGTCAGCATAGACCAGGGTTGGCCAACATTGTCCCCTCCAGATATTGGACTACAACCCCCATCATCTCTGACCATTCATTCTGGCTGAGGTTGTTGGCAGTTTAACAACTTCTGGAATGTACCATGTTGCCTACCATGTGTGAAGACAGTACCAAACTAGGTGGACCCAAAAGTTTCACTTGGTATAAGGCAGCTCCCTATGTTCCTGGTTTTAGTTAATGCGATATTTGAGCTATCTTGTACCACATCAAATAATTTATTTATTTTTTTAAAGTCAGTGGACCTGTAGAATGAGTAATTTCCAACATGATGCTAGTTTAAGCCAGGGGAAATAGAAGCTGCCTTTGATGAGCTTCAAAATGTGTTGCACCAGCCTTCCTTTTGTGAGAAAGTGATGGAGAGAGAGGGGTTAATAGGGAAACAGCTGTGCTGATGATAAAAGTGAAGTGATCAAATGGTGGATTAATAACACTTAGAACTTAATGGCACTTGGCACATACAAAAAGCTCTTCCAACACCAGCTAATCACTTCTCCTCCCTCCCTGTTGTTTTCCTCCCCAGCCACTGCCCAACTACCCTGTAGCTCAGCAGACACAAACCTCATGCAAAATGCTTCAGAAATGTCCTTTGCGTTAACAGTAACACTGCAACTTGTACAGAGCACTTCATATCCATGAGATTTTTGAAATCCTTACAATCCTCTTTTTCAAATGTATTTTTATTCATTAACTGATATACAGACCACCGTTTAGAGCAGAAATATCCGCTTTGTAGTGCTGAATAAGGGTTCATAGAAGCAGAGTAATAATTATAAACAAAGTGTCATGTAAGTAAAACTACCTTACACTTTCTTAATATTGAGCAGTGCCAACAGATAGACCAGCAGCAATATTAAAAACGACATAAAAAGATTGAAGTAGGAATGTCTACTTGTATTTCTTACATCTTATAATGTGTATTCTCATCACAAAAGCTTATGCAATAGCAAATTACGTTGGTCTTTAAGGTGCCACAAGACTCTTGGTTGTTTATATAAAGTAGGTTAGCATCACTATGATTTCATTATAGATGAGATTTGGACTTTTAAATATACTGCATCAGAACTAGATTTTGTAATTCATTTCTGCATTGCAACTCACATCTGACTGGTTTGCTGTTGTGCACTAGTCCTCATTAGGCAAGAATGCATTCTAGTGGCCTGCACATGGCAGCCCTCTTAAATATGGCAGGGTGTCCCTGTGCCCCTGCCCTGATTGGCCTTGTGGGTGAGGCCCACCCCACATGGAGCATCTGGCATGACTAGAGTTGTGTGGCACCAAGTGGCCATCCCCTCCCCTGTCAGTGCAAAAAGATGCCCCCCCCCGCCGCCCCAAGATCAGCCAAGTGGCAAATGCTCTCTGGTGAGTGGATATTTTGAGCTAGGTAGCTGATGGCCTGACTTGGTATAAGGCAGCTTCCTAAGTTTTTAAGTCCAAATAACTACCAAGTGCTGCACGCATGTTATCAACAACAGACTGAACCTTAAGTGGTAGAGCATCTGCTTTGCATACAGAATGTCCAATCCCTGCCTGGCATCTCCAAGAAGGGCTGGGAAGTTCCCCTGCCTGGAAACTTGGAGGGCCGGTGCCAGTCAATGAAGCTGTGGAGATAGACCAATGGTCTCATTCAGTATAAGGCAGCTTCCTCTGTTCCAATAGCAGTATGGTGGGTATTTAAAACTTCATTTTTCTTGCAGATCTTCCAATGCTTTCTTTTTGGGAGTAGATGTGGAAAACTGCAGCTATTCTAGAGCATCCGTTCTGTTAGCTTTTGGGGTGTGATTCTTTGCTTCCTGGAGGGTTTCTGAATAGTTTGCATGTGGTTGATATTAAGGTGGATGAAGCTGGCAGGCAGTGCCATCACTGGACTGGCAGGCAGGTGGGGAATGGCTGAGGGCAGACTGAGGTTGGTGGGGCAGTGGCCTGTTTGCTGTGATGGACCAGCTTCCCTCCACTTCTTTATTCCAGTTTCTATTTTTGAAGGCAGTTGAATGCCTTAATCATACTCAGTGCTTTTTTCTAAAATAATAATAATATTTAGGGGTACTTTCATTTTCCTACTCATATTGAAATACTGCCCCTCAATGAGGCCAAACTTAGATTCACAAAATGTTTAGGGGTATGCATCATAGCTGTCAAGTGTCCCTTATTTGAAGGGACAGTCCCTTATTCCAGCGCCATGTCCCGCTGCTGTCCCTTATTGATAGATGTCCCTTAAATGTCCCTTAAATGATGTCCCTTAAATGATGTCCCTTATATTTCAAAGGAAGCAGCTCCTCTCCCTCCCTCCCTGCCAGCCAGGGAGGAGGGAGGCTCCAACTGTGTTGCTTGGCTGTGTTGCTCACCCAATAAGAAGTCTAAGAACGACTGGGGGGTGGAGCTTGCATGCCTTGTGTGTGGCTAGTTAATGCAAGCTGAGAGGGTTTTTGAATGCTGGACACCATTTTGTTGCACGTGCTGCTGCAAACTTTGCAGTGCAAAGCCAGGCCGGGGAGCCATCTTAAGCTGAGGCTGCATAGGCCTTGTGGTGCATGTGATTCAGATTCTATTCAGTTGAACCTCTGGTTACAAAGTTGGTTTGACAGTGTTCTTGAAGCTACCAGCATGAGTTTGTCCATACTGCAGGAGGACAGGAAGACTGGAGTGCCTGCAACAGGTGAGGCTGCAGGTCCCTTATTTTGGCTGCTGGTCCCTTATTTTCAAGGCTGCTGGTCCCTTATTTTCAAATCTGTAAGTTGACAGCTATGGTATGCATACCCCTGCGTCCCCCCCAGAACCCCCCACCCACACTGTGCATACACTCTGGCCCATAGGCAGCCCATACAACATGAAGGGTGGGTCACCAAATTTGCCAGAAACCCAGAACCTGAAGTGGAAGTCATCACTCAGAAGCAGTTGTACAGAGAGAGGTATCAGGACTGAAGCCAAGATTTCAGTCTGAAGGGAGTGGAAGAGAGACATGTATAAGTCAGCCTAGTAGAGAAAGGCATGAGATAAAGAGCAAGAGGGCAGCGGTGGGTCAGACAGAAGAGGCCAAAAATAAGGGGCAGGGTGAAGCTGGCTGGACCTGGAAGCAATTTATTAGCCAGGCCACAGGTTAGGGAGAGCCAATGAGCTGCTGTGGGGCTGGATCCATGTTGGAGCCTGAAGAAGGTAATTCCTTCCTCCACCCCACCTCAGTTTTGATGCCTCATTTTGGCTGCAAAGGGCCACTACCCAGCAGAGTTATGGAGCGGCAACGCATCTGTAGCCCTAGTATATATGGTAGCCAAGGTGGATGGAGCGGGGGCGGGGGGTAGGCAGATTACAACATTGGCCCCAGATTGGTCCTGGCTCAGGATCCAATGGGTCCCATGCTATCTCAGCCCTGCATCTGCCCTGCCTCCGGAAACCTCCATTTTGGGGCTTTCCACTTGCTGCTGCCTCATGGTGCTTCTTCCCAGGGGAGCTGCATGTAAGTGGCCTGACACTGGCATCCTCTCTACACAGCCTGGGATGAGCTGAGGGACTGCTCTGTCCCAAACACACCCACCAATTCCATCCCCTCACAATGCAGATGTGGATTACTCTGTTAGCTTTCACACTTCCCAAACATCCTGGCACAACTCTTAGCTCAGTAATGTACAGTGGTGCCCCGCAAGACGAATGCCTCGCAAGATGAAAAACTCGCTAGATGAAAGGGTTTTCCGTTTTTTGAGTCGTTCCGCAAGACAAATTTCCCTATGGGCTTGCTTCGCAAGACGAAACGTCTTGTGAGTTCTTGCGAGTTTGTTTCCTTTTTCTTAAAGCCGCTAAGCCGTTAATAGCCGCTAAGCCGCTAAGCCCTTAATAGCCGCTAAGCCGCTAAGTCGCTAATAGCCGCTAAGCCGCTAATAGCCGTGCTTCGCAAGACGAAAAAAACGCAAGACGAAGAGACTCGCGGAATGGATTAATTTCGTCTTGCGAGGCACCACTGTACCAAAATGCATTTCGAAACATGCATTTTGCTGGGGAAATATGCCTAAAGTATCATATTTTGAGAGAATTTTTTTAGCAATATGCACTTAAATATGAATTTTCATGTTCATTAAAATATCTGACATGCTAACGTGGAACCAGGCAGAATAGGCTAAGGAGTGAACATAGGTAAAATTGACATGAGCCAGCCTTGGACTGATTTGTCCATCCTTGCTGCTACTTGACAATGATGCTTTGCTGGGCTTAAAGAGCACAATCCTAGCCTTTATAGATATTGACTTTGTATCATTGTTAAGCTATCATACAGTGATATATATGTGGAATTGCGAGAATGGCTGGGCGTCCAAAGATGCCCCCAAGGAGCCTTATCCTTTTAATGACAAAGGGCTCAGTTTAATGCTTGCCAGGAGATTACTGAGGTTTTTCTGACCATCCTAGAAGCTAAAAGAATGCAACTTTCAAGTCATGTTAATTGTTTTTAATTACAGCAAGGCATGCCCCTAGGCAAAAGCACAGAAACTCAACCAAAAACTAAATCATGTGGCATTTAGTTCTGAACATTAGTGCCCCCCACAATGCCCATTGGGCTTCCTCCCAACTCTCCCTCCCTCTCTCTCTGTACTTTGTACACATATAAATGATTGCTTGTTTGGGCTGCTGCTGTCGCTAGTCTATAGGAATTTTGCCACAAATGATGAAGTCTTCAACAGAACATGCTCATTTCAAAGATTTGCCAGCATGTCCCTCCCTTGTTCGAAGATGTGCAGGGGTGCTGTCTTGCTGCTTTGTTTACCCCCTTACAAAATGGGCAGATTTTAGCATTGGGGGGTGGGCTGCGTAATTGCCTTTTCTTGTGAAAATGTGTGTGAGAAATAAAGCCATCATACAAATTATGCCACCCTGGAATTTCTGCAAACCTTGAAGGCTTGCAATTAACACTTGTTTTTGAAGTAAGTGGAAGGAAGATTTGTTAATGCTTAACACAGCTTTATTGGTGTCATTCTTTGCAAATTTGGAATAATTAAGTCCAAGGGGACAATATGATAGATTATGCACGTTGCTGGGTAACAGGGTTTATTATGCTGGCAATCAATTAGTTGTTGGCATGTCCCTCTCTTTCCTTTCAGAGGAAGATTTTGATATGTGTGTGTGTGTGTGTGTGTGTGTGTGTGTGTGTGTGTGTGTGGAGAGAGAGAGAGAGAGAGATATTTTCAGACATTTCCCACCTCCCAAACAATTAACAACTTCTTAAATATTATTTCCAGTTGCCAGAACTACATATGTTTTCAGTCAGGGCAGTCAGGTGCTTTGACTTAATCAACCTTTGATGAGAGTTTCAGCTTTAGCTGCTGTTGGGGTCAGCATTAGCAGTTTTTCCTCCACAAGGAAAAGTAACAACTTCCCTAGCACAGACTCACATTCATGTATATCACTGTGGAATATGGCTGGGTCCCTGGTTCAGTCCCAAACATCTCTAGTTAAAAGAAGAAGAAGAAGACTTTATTATTTATACCCCACCCTTAGGAGGCCTAGTTTCTCATCTGGGGACCCTGGGGAGATGTTGCCAGACAGAGTCCATTGCAGTAGAATGGTCTGACTCAGTTTAAGTAAGCTTATGTTCCTGTTTGATCAAAATGGTGGCCCTTTGCAAACTCAAGTGAGTCCACAACAATGGACACATTCAAATGTTCCAGAGGTCAGCCAGGACTTCAACAGGAGCTCCAGTCTCATCAGCCAGGAAATCTCCAAGAGCTGACTGGAAATCCATTGGATCTATCAGCCTCCAAGGGCAGACCATTCTAATAGTTCCCCCAACTCTGCAGAGGGGGAAAGGTGCTGAAAGCCTGAATCTCAACACAAAGTGATCTGACTTTAACAAGGAAGTGATGTCAGTATCCCCCACTTTCAGATCACCCTCTTCCTGCTCAGGTGAGAAGACAAGATCTAGAGTGTGGCCTGCCATATGCGTTGGGCCAATGACATGTTGGGACAGCCCTGTGGTTGTCATGGCAGCCATGAAGTCCTGATACACCCCAGAGCCAGTTGCCTTGGCTTGGATGTTGAAGTCCCCGCAAACTGGGAGTCCTCAACACTGCCTACTAGACCAGCTCTGTCAGCTCAGGCAGGGAGACTGCAGGGCTACAAGGCAGGTGGTAAACCAGCAGACTCCCTAATCTGTCCTGATAACCCAATGCCCAAATTAGGCACATTTGTATTCAAAGAAGTGTATATTAGGGTAAGTTTCCACTACAATGCTGCTGAATTTTCACGATGACTTTTTAAAAAAAAGAAACAAAAACCAGACTGATATGGAAATGTGGAGAACGTGAACTGAGAGAAACTGAAATGAACAGATTTGCCCTTCCTCAGGCTTGAATAGTTCTCCTTTTTTCAATATCAAAATCCACACTGTTACTGACCCCAGTTATGAGCTGTTCTGCTCATTGCTGAATCAAATTCTCTGCCTAGTAGCTTAAATGGCTTTTTAAAATAAAATAAAAATTTGATAATTTGATGATGGCACCTCGATGTCCAGGGGCAATATATCTCTGAGTACTGAGTGCTGGGGCAAACTTCAGGGGAAGGTTGTAGCCTTCATGCCTGCTTTTGAACTTCCTGTCAAGCCACTGTTGGAATCTGAGTGCTGGGTTTGTCCTTGATTGAGACAATGCAGTTTTTATGAATTTGGTTCTCATCTCTTGCTAGTCTTTTGGAATGTAGGGATTTTCTCTCTGCACAACCACCCATAAAATAAAATGATAAAGATTGCACTAATTCTTTTGCATTAAAGTGGCACTTAACCACGCACAAACACTTGCTCCCCAGCTGCAAAATGTGCTCTTTTAGTGTTTAATGCAATTTGACTGGGAATATTGCTAATACATTACAGGCAATTGTGGTGGAGAGTTTGTGTGTGGTGTGTGCGTGTGTAATCTCTGGCATGAAACACAAGGCTTGAACTCTGAGAGAATTCTTAATGGCCTTTTATTGATGGATAGAGGGGGGAAAGTTCATCTACGCCGTGGCTAATTTTGGCCATTTTCTTGAAAATTTGACTGTGGCATAGCAGTAATCACAGCTGGGGAGCTATGGAATGGCTTATAAGTAATGCCACTAATAAACCGATTAGCATATTGTGCCTGTTTCTGCATGGTAAAAAACTGCATTGTAAGGCTGCTTGGCAAGCCTGTTGTCTCGGGCTAATTGGCCAAAGGATGACATCAAATCACTTTGAGGAGAGCTCATTTACTCCTTGTAGGCAAAATTGGCTTTTTAATATGCATATTTTTCGAGATGACCCCCTCCTCCGGAGCTGAAGACTCTATAAACATTTGCTCCAGCTTTTTAAGAAAACAAACCACAGCAAATTGTCTTCCAGAACCCTTTTGATAAACATTCCTTTTGGCAAAATAGCCTCTGTTTTTCCAGAGGAGCAGATGGACTCTGCAACTGAGTTATGTGGAAATGAAACAGATGGGGCTGGGGGATCTGTATGAAGCAGGGGCAGGCAGGTGGGTGCAGGGCAGGCAGCGGCTTAACAGTAGAACACACACAACGCTTGTAAGACATTTTTGCGTTGTGTTACCGACTGTCCTTTTGAAGGATGTTGGATGGCAAACTTGATCTCTGCTCATGAAGCTTTAGAAAATTGATAGTTTCCACATTTTGCATGCAGATAGTCTCAGCTTCAAGGGACGTGGGTGGTGCTGTGGGTTAAACCACAGAGCCTAGGGCTTGCCAATCAGAAGGTCGGCCGTTCGAATCCCCACGACGGGGTGAGCTCCCGTTGCTCGGTCCCTGCTCCTGCCAACCTAGCAGTTCAAAAGCATGTCAAAGTGCAAGTAGATAAATAGGTACCGCTCTGGCGGGAAGGAAAACGGCATTTCCTTGCGCTGCTCTGGTTCACCAGAAGTGGCTTAGTCATGCTGGCCACATGACCCAGAAGCTGTATGCCGGTTCCCTCAGCCAATAAAGCGAGATGAGTGCCGCAACCCCAGAGTCAGCCACGACTGGACCTAATGGTCAGGGATCCCTTTACCTTTACATTAGTCTCAGCTTCAATTCCTGGCATCTTCAGCTAGGGCTGGGAATGACACTGACTAAGCATGACTCGTGTATGCTGGTAATCAACATGTCATGTCTTTCCTTGCCCTTGGCAATGGCTGCCAATTACATGGGAATAGCACTTGGAAATTCTCCAGATGAAATATATACAAATACACTGAGAGGGGATATGTGAGACTCAACACAGGCATGCCGGTAGCTATGGGCAGCATAGGAGGAACTCTAGAAGAACAGCCAAATTTAAATACGAATTTGACCCACAGCTGTGAGGCATTTGCGAACTTTTTTGCGGAGAAAGTCTTGCTGCTCCGCCGTGACCTCCCTGCCAATTTGGATACAGTAATAGAACTGGAGGCCCCTTGACTGTCCTCGGGTCCAGTGTTGGACCACTTTGATCAAATACGGATGTAGACAGATTCCTCCGAGCTGGAAGGCCCACCACTTGCCCTCTTGACCTGTGCCCATCCTGGCTGATTAGAGTGTGTCCAGATGAGGTGCGGGCCCCCCGGGTGAAATCATCAATCAGTCCCTTGCACAGGGACTTTCCCAAGGGAGCTGAAGGAAGCAGTGGTGTGTCCGCTCTTAAAGAAAACATCTCTAGATCCTTTAGATCTATCCAATTATCACCCAGTTTCGAATCTTCCGTACCTTGGTAAGGTATTTGAGAGAGCGGTTGCCGAACAGCTTGGTAGGATTCTGGATGAAACATCGGCTCTGGAACCATTTCAGTCCGGCATTCACCCTGGTTACAGGACCGAGATGGCTTTGGTCACCCTAACAGATTAGCTCCATAGACAGCTGGATCGAGGCGGGTCAGGACTGCTGATTCTCTTAGATCTGTCAGCAGCCTTCGACATGGTCGATCACGGCCGCCCTGACTCGGCCCCGGACACACTGACCAGATGCTTGGAAGTTGTGGCTGGATGGCTGCGTGGGAGCCGGTTGAAGTTAAATCCTTCGAAGACAGAGGTCCTCTGGTTGGGTTGGGACAACATAGGGTTGGGGAGCCAACTCCCATCTCTTGCGGGGGCTCAATTAGTGCCAACGCCTTCTGTCCAGAGCTTGGGTGTAACCTTCAATGCCTCCCTTTCCATGGAGGTGCAGGTTGCAGCCACAGCAAAGGTGGCATTTTTCCATCTCTGCCGTATTAAGCAGTTGGTCCCTTACCTTTCTCACCCTGATCTGGCCACAGTGATCCATGCAACGGTCACCTCCAGGCTTGATTATTGTAACTCGCTATACTCAGGGCTGCCCTTGAAGCTGACACAGAAACTCCAGCGGGTGCAGAATGCCGCGGCGAGGCTCCTTATGGGGTCCTTGCCACAGGATCACATTCATCCAGTGCTTTACCAGCAGCACTGGTTCCCGGTGGAGTACAGGGTCAGGTTTAAGGTGCTGGTTTTGACCTTTAAAGCCCTAAGCGGCCTAGGACCCACATACCTATGGGACCGCCTCTCCTGGTATGCCCTCGGAGGACCTTAATGTCCACAAATGAAAACATTTTGGAGGTCTCAGGTCGCAAGAAGGTTAGATTGGTCTCAACTAGGGCCAGGGCCTTTTCAGTACTGGCCCTGACTTGGTGGAATGCTCTGTCACAAGAGACTAGGGCCCTGCGGGACTTAACATCTTTCCGCAGGGCCTGCAAGACAGAACTGTTCCGCCTGGCCTTTGGTTTGGACTCAGTCTGACTCTTGTTTCCCTCCCCTTATGGTTTTGATCTATGGGCTATGTTTAAAATGAGGCTGCAATTTTATTTTAAATTGCCCCCCCCATTATGCTTTTACTATAATTTTACTGGTGTTAGCCGCCCTGAGCCCTGCTCTGGCCAGGAAGGGCAGGGTATAATTTTTTAAAATTATTACTATTATTATTATTATTATTATTATTATTATTATTATTATTACTACTACTACTCCCCACTCTCTCCCAATTTTGCAGTAAATTTCACAAAGCACCGTCCATATGGATTCCAACCTATAGTAACACTGGTGTGGAGAGGAGCCACAGTCAAAGGGAGGGGCAGTGTTCTATTGTCCAAAGCTTTTGGCTTGGTGATCTAAATTTGTAGAACCCTTTATGTTTTGCACCAGGAAATGAAATAAAGTCCTATTACAAAACTCGCATCATTTCATATTATTGACCATGCCAACTTGGGACTGATGGGAATTGTAAGCCAAAATATCTGGAGCACATTGATTGGTGAAGACTGGACAGTGAGCTAGGTCTTTCATTAGCTGCAGGATAGGAATTTGTGATTCTGCATGACAAAGTGAGACGTTGCAGTGGCTTAAGTGTTTTTGTGACAGTCCTGGCATTTTGGGGGCAGTTGGAGACTATGCATGCGAGGCTGGAGGAGAAACTTGGTTCAGTTCACGTTCAAAGTTGAACCTGCCTAATTCACACTTTCTGAAACAATAGGAGAACTGAATGATAGCCATCATCAGAAAATAACAAACAAAACTGCTTTATATTGGGGAAAATGCTTTACAAGCAAAAAAAATGCATCAAAATGAGTATATAAGGAGAATTTACACACTAAAATTCTGATGAATTTTCATAAGGATATGGAAAAGCTGAGAACTGAACTTAAAATTAGAAAAATGAGAAACTGAGAGAAACCCCCTCCCTTTTTATAGATTTGATTCTGTAGAACTTTTGGTGCAGTGGCTTAAAGGTGTAGAAGAGAAAGATGTTGTTAATAGAAAGCGCTGATGCAGCCATAACTCTGCCGGTTAAAATGAGTATAGCTACAAATAACCTCCATTAGAGGAGTGGCAGGGGGCTCACTTGGAGAGGCATTTTAAGGTTAGCTCACCTCTCCTTCCATAGTAATTCACTTCTTCTTTCAACAATTCAGGCTACTTGGTGTGTGTGTGTGTGTGTGTGTGTGTGTGTGTGTGTGTGTGTTTTTAATTTGACCTTGTTGTTTCCCCATATTTTTTTAAAGACATACTTAGCTCCCTTTTTTGGAAATACCACTAAAGTTAATAATAGACCTTTGTCTAAAATTTAATGCATCTGCCAAGGGAATCTTAATCGTGTAAAGTCTTCCTTGCAAGGGATGCTTTTGACCTTCAAAAATGGTGTGTGTGTGTCAGTCATACATAGCTTCCAGAAATGCATTAGGTTTGTCAGCATCTCACAATCTCATCTAAGATTCTCAGTGCACCTCCCAGACAGTTTCAGGTTGGTTTTGTTTCAGATCAAGTACTTCTGTGCTTTGTGATGGGGTTGGGGGCTTCTTTGGGGAACTTTGGGGATTACCATTTTTGGGTTGGCCTCCATTGGCAGATGTGCCTTTCTGCTCTTTCTAAAGGTCCAGTCTGGCTAGCAGCTTGATCCCTGGTTCAGGAGTTGATCAACCCAACAGGTAGAAGAAGCCATAGCTTCATGGTTTGCATGCAGAAGATCCCAGATTTAATTATTGGCACCCTTACATGAACGAAGAGGAAATGCCACTGGCTGAGGTTCCACAAGCTACAACCTCTCAGAGTTGATAAATTGGGGAGTGGATGGGACCAATGCTCTGGCTTTGTATAAAGCAACCTAATATGATCAGAATTATAGATTCCTTTCAGCACCTGTGAATGTATTGCTTCCGGATTTGGGGTGCAGGGACCAAACTGACTCTTTCTTTTTCTTTTTTAAACGCCAACATGACCTTCACATGAATTCACAGGACCTATTTTAAAAGCACTTCCTGGGAGGGAATTGTTACATCATAATAGCAAACTTGTTTCACATCCAGGTTGTATTGTGTACCGGTTATCCGGTGCCTAATAAAACTTTAGTGCTTTCCTAGTGACGCTGTGATTTGGTGAAGTGGAACGCGGCTTTACAGTGGAGAATAGCACCTTTCTGAAACATTTTGCTAGTTTTAGAGCCATGTGACATTAACCTGACTTTGCCTTCATTGTGCAGGGGTTTTTTTAATGCAAATATCTTGAGAGATGTGTATGTGTGTGCAAAGTTCAGATCAGCACCCTGGTGCTGGGGGAAGGGGGATTTAGCCATTTCCTCTGCACTATTTTCCTGATGAATATCTCCCCTCAAAAGTGTCATCTGGCCCTAAGGCACTTTTGGGTGGGCGGCGGGACGGTGGTGGTTAGATCAAGAACATGGCTCAGGAGGAAATGGCTGTCACCTCCACTGCCCACCAGTATCTTAGTCACTGTCTTGATTGCTGTGAGCCCTTAAAAAGTAAAGGGATATCCTTTCCTGGATCAGTGGATTAACCATACTGAAGCACCAGTATTTTCTTAGGCTGTGTCAGGTAGCCATCAAAATTAATCCATTCTCTACTCCGCTCCCCACATACGCACACCACCACTCATTTATCTGCCAGTGATCCAAATTAATCCATTTAGCCTGTCTCGCTAAATTTAAAGTGGCATTGCTGCTGATTTTCTTCGGCAGAACTTAAAAGGTATTCTCTTTAGTCATCTCCTGCCTCTTAGCAACGGTAACAAAGGCCGCATTAAGCTGTATAAAAATGATATTACAAGATCTATTATAATGTCATTTTCATTAGTTTGGAGCATATGAAAAATATGTAAAGTGTCTCTCCCTGCTGAAGGCTGTGCATGTGAGAAGGAGCGATGGTCCCAGATTGAACCAATATACATTGAATTCAGAGTCTGCAAGTGTGCAGGGGAGCCTTATTATTATTATTATTATTATTATTATTATTATTATTATTATTATTATCATGTTGTGTTGTTCGTAAGATGTTGAATGGTGTGGTGGGGAGCATGTGGCCCTGCATATGTTGCTGGGCTCCCAACTCCCATCAAACCCCAGCCAGAATAGCAAATGGCCACTAATGATAGGAGCTGTAGTTTAGCAACTGCTGGAGAGCTTCAGCTTATCCACCCCTGATGTAGACAGTGACTAAGTTCCAGGTTCTTGATGAGAGCTCTGTGAGAGCAGAATGTGATGATTTGTCCCTTTCTTGAGAGTGCCCTAGGGCCACACTAGGTGATACTACATAAATAGGGGATTCCCACTTCTTTTTCTTCATGATGCAGGGACTAAGCTGGTGTGTGTGTGTGTGTGTGTGTGTGTGTGTGTGTGTGTTCATAGAATTGTAGTGTTAGAAGGGACCCTGAGGATCATCTAATCCAACGCCCTGTAGTGCAGGACCATGTAGCTGTCACATACAGGGATCAGACCTCAACCTGTTGTGTTGTACTTTCAAATGAGACTTGATAGGCAGGAAGTAAAGGTAAAGGTAAAGGGACCACTGACCATTAGGTCCAGTCATGGCCGACTCTGGGGTTGCAGCGCCCATCTCGTTTATTGGCCGAGGGAGCCGGCATGCAGCTTCCAGGTCATGTGGCCAGCAAGACTAAGCCACTTATGGCAAACCAGAGCAGCGCACAGAAATGCTGTTTACCTTCCCGCCGGAGCGGTACCTATTTATCTACTTGCACTTTTGGGTGTACTTTCGAACTGCTAGGTTGGCAGGAGCAGGGACCGAGCAACGGGAGCTCACCCCATGACGGGGATTTGAACCTCCAACATTCTGATTGGCAAGTCCTAGGCTCTGTGGTTTAACTCACAGCGCTATCCGCGTCCCAGGCAGGAAGTATGTGGGCACTAATTATTGTCCTTTCTGCCAATCCTGCCCAGCAAATCCTCTCACCAGTTTGTATACTTGTCTCCCAAGCTTGGCTCACAAAATAAAAGTAAGCCTGTCTGGGAGTAGGGATTTCCAGAGGAGATTTGCCTTGTTCAGAAGAAAAAGAAGAAGAAGAAGAAGAAGAAGAAGAAGAAGAAGAAGAAGAAGAAGAAGAAGAAGAAGAAGAAGTAGTAGTAGTAGTAGTTTGGATTTGATATCTCGCTTTATCACTACCCGAAGGAGTCTCAAAGCGGCTAACAATCTCTTTTCCCTTCCTCCCCCACAACAAACATTCTGTGAGGTGCGTGAGGCTGAGAGACTTCAGAGAAGTGTGGCTAGCCCAAGGTCACCCAGCAGCTGCATGTGGAGGAGCAGGGAATCGAATCCGGTTCACTCCTCCCAACCCATTCCATTCTTCTCCTGAAAGCAGACCCCCTTCTGTGTTTGGTGTTTTCTCTGCAAACAGGAGGATGGGGCTGTGCATTTGCCCATATAATGGTTGCTTTGGTGCTTAGGGTTAAGTTCTTGTAGGATCAGGGAACAGTTAGAGGCTTAGCTCAACCTTAGCTAGAAAGAGAGAAATTGCAGCTGAAATAGGACGGAGTAGGCGGAGGGAGTCCCAAAAGATCTATACATTGTTAGAAGTTATGGTTGCTGTCAAAGGGGCTTACATTAAGTGAGGTTGTCAGGACTGATGGAATTGAGACCCCTTGATACCCAGTGGCATAACCTCAGAGCTCCTAGAGATAAAAGCCTGGGCGCAGGGATTCACTCTGCAAAACTCCTATTTGAAACCACCTGATCCACATCTCTAAGATTTATGAATGGATCAGAACTCACTTGAAACAACCTGTTCCACATCTCTGAGAATACCAAGCGGATCATAGGAATATAAGGAAGCTGCCTTGTACTGAGTCAGACCATTGACCCATCTCTCCAGGGTTTCAGATAGAAGTGTTCCCCAGCCCTACCTGGAAATGTCAGGGACTGAACCTGACACCTTCTGCATGCAAAGCAGATGCTCCACCACTGAGTTTTATCCCTTCCCCAAAGAAGCGGAGCCACCTACCTGATTTTGCACTTCTCCAAATGTTGTAAGACAGTCTCAGCAGTTTATCAGAATGTGCGTTGGAAAGCATATGTTGGGGGGAAATGCACATTACAATATGTAGTATAATTAGGGATGGACAGATCGGCCTCAATATGATCTGTGCCCGTTCCACACATGACCAATATTAAGTCCTTTGGGTCTAGTTTGAAACAGTGAGTGTAGGCCCCTCCCCTCCGTAAAAATGCACTTTGTAACAAACAAACACAGATTCCACCAATATACTCTCAACACATTTACAAGGTGGTCTGAGGGCTGTATTTACATCTTTCTAGATACCACAGCATCTGCCGCACAATTTGAAGTGGGCTGTGAGGGACAGAAGATGATGCCATTGTCCCTCATGGGGCAGCCATCTCCCCTATAGTGTGTCTGTGAAGGGCCAGATCCTGTTTTAAAAAGAAGGGAGGAGTTCAAGATCGACTAGTACCTCACAGATCTCTTTGGGAGGAGTACAGATTCTGAAGCACACCACATTCCAGTCTACACATTGATTTGGTTGTTGTAGATCAGATGAGTTCTCTCTAGAAGTTGGAACTCCCCCACCCAAAGTCTCCCCCCACTCCTAATTTATAACTTTAAAACAACAGAACAATGGGCAAAATCCTGCAAAAGTGGCAAAGACTAGAAATAGACAGATTTCTCTATCCTGAGTGTGGCAGCCCAGTCCATGTTTTCCTGCTGCTGTTCAAGAGCTGCAGCAGCCCCAAGGAAAAATAATATCATATCCTCCTGCTTAAGGTGCACACTTGCCTGCTGAGGTATCCATCCATGTCTGCCACAGGACCCTTTCCTCCTGCTGGGGAATCTGTAGAATGTTCCAGGGTGCAATCCTAGTTGACAGTGGTTGTGTGACTATGTTAGGCTTCATTATTACACTGAGTGAGCTGAGATTTGCCCAACACTCCCTTGAGAGTATGCCTTGCAGGGGGAGCATTCCGAGTGATGCAGATTCTGCCTGTTAGTAAAACTTTCCTGACATCATTGATCTTCTATATGCTTCAAAGTATCTGGGTTCCCTTGAACATAGACTGCCATTAAACTGATCAAACATATGTTACTTCCATATCCATTTGCTGAGTGCTTGTGAGCCACACCTTAAAAGAATATAATTTTAATTATATTAATTTGCATTATTTCCTCCCATTACCACATTTAGGGGAGCACAATGCAGTTTTAAAACATGCACTTTATTTTTTTTAAAAAATATAAAACAAAACTTAATAGTCGTTCAAACATTTTTAGCAGTATCAGTGAAAAATAACCCAAGCAGTTACCCTTCTGGAGTATGGCTAGAAATAGATTTTAATGAATGGAGACTGTCAAGATGCTGGTGTCCCATTAGGGTGATATTTCCTTGTCCCTGCTCAGTTAAATACTCTGCCACGAAGTCATAGAATAGAATAGAATTGGGTGGTTGTTGTTTTTCGCTCAAGATGACAGTGGCATCTGCAACAACAAACTGTCGTTGCTTCTTAAATTCTCTCTAAGGCAAAATTGTGGCCATCAGAATTATTCTCTTGGCATCAGAGCAGATGGTGTCAAGTTTGTTCTTTTGAGGGGGGCAGGATTGACAATGGGGGAAAGGAGAGAAAGTCATATGTGGTGTACTAGCTAATTTCCAGGGAAACCTAAGTCAGTACCTACGGTAGTTTAGAATCATATCTGTCAGAGCTGCCCTAGGTCCCAGCTCACAAAGGACCAACGCCAGTTCGTTGTTGTATAGAACAGTCTTTATTGAAGCTCAGTTTCGCTTTTACATCTGCGGCGCGCAGCTCTACGTCTCAAACCCTAGACCGCTGAAGCTCCGTCTGAGTCTCCTCCCTCCAGACACCAGTTTAAGACTCTAGCCTTGCTCCACCTCTTCCTTTGCTCTTTCCTCCTCTGGGTCCGTCTGCCCGCTGGGGTTTTGCCCTTCCTAGACTCTTCTGACGCTGAGTCCCCTGAGTCTTCCCCCTGCCTCCGGCGGGCTTTAGGACCTGGTTCCCAATCCGGGTTTTATGCTGTCCCGAGCGCCTGTACATTTGAACTTGGCGCGCGCTCCCAGCCGGCCACCTTCCTCCTGACCGTTACACTGCTCCTGTCACTGCTTCCCTCTTCGGGGATGCTAGCTGGGTCTGACCTCCCCTCCGTCCCCCCACTCTCCGATAGAGGCGTCCTCTTCCCTCCCTGCTGGAGGAGACGCTGGCTCTGACACATGGGATTCTTCCCCCCCACTACGCTCTGGTGGGGAAGCTGGTCCTGATCTCCAGCTGCTGCTTTGGGAGTCCCCGCTGGCCCCTTGCTTCTGGTGCGTCCCCCCTGGGACCCCCCTTGCCCTGACCATCGGCGCCCCCTTCTGGGAATCTTCTGATTCGCTGGAGAGGCTCATGGAATCTCTCGGGTCACTGTCATTCTCCCCTCTGCTGCCCTCAGATTCTTCCCCTTCGCTCTCCATTTCCTCTCTCCCCTGTGCCTCTGCTCCTGAGCCCCTGACAATATCCCTCTCTGCTCAGTCCTAATGGGCCAGACCTCAGGCAGAGCTCACCTGACAGACGAATGGGAGGCTGAGGGAGGCACAGTTCATAAATGCAGTCCTGGAGACTCTGAGATACCAGGTTCCAAAGTGAGATCAAGAAGCAGAATCGAGTGGTGGGTTTGCAGAACCAAGGGTAGCTCCCAGGTAACAGACAAGTTGCTCTGATTGAGCCCTTGTTTCCTCCATCATAGCCCATCTTACTAGTAGGGGCTGTAGGTAAACCTGTTTGTTACAGGGATCTTCACACATCAATGCTCCCTCCCAAAACATTCACTGGATGTGCAAAGCGAATCAGGATTGTGCATGCCAGCCTTACCCTAAATTCTGCTGGCCATTCTGCCCCACTCTTCCTGCAAATTCAATATCTGCAATGGTGTGTGTGCATGTGCACGCCCCTTTTGATCTGTTCCGATGTGCATGTTGGAATATACGCCAAGGTCTAATCCACTGGGGGTTATGCTTGCAGTGTGCAGCATTAGACCACTGGGTCATACAGCTCAGTGGCAGTGCACATGCTTAGTATTTGGAAGATTGTAGGTTTGATTCATGGTATCACCAGTTAAAAGGTGATGATAAGGGCCCTCTTCTCTGCCCAAGACCCATGAAGAGCTATATCCAGTCAGAGTAGCCAGGACTGGGTTAGACTGGGCAAATGTTCTGACCTGATATAAGGGAGCTTCATGTCTTTGACTGCATATTTTATGTATTTAGAACAGCCATTGCACCTCACCTTTCTCTGTAAACAGACACAAGGCAGATAAAAATGGAGCAATCCAAAACACTTCATTGAAAGTGGAGCAGACAAAGCTCCACTAAGTAGAATCAGAGTTTATCTGGTCTTAAAAACTGCTGGCTTCTATAGCTGGAATTGAAGTCCTCCTCGGTGGACCCAGCATGACCACAGGGTGACATGGTACCCAGAGAAACCCCTTGACCATACCCGAGGACAATACCCCACATTCAGTAGACCTAATGTGAGCATATAAGGCAGTCACCTCATGTTGTCCAATGGTAGGGCCAGTCCTGTATATAAATCCTCAGTTGCCACTGGTTCAGCATCCTCTGCAGGCCTGCTTCTACTCAGGTCTTTCTGGACGGCTTTCCAGTGTAGCACTAGATCCTCTCTCTGCCAGACAACACACCCCAACCCCACCCCAAATTTACCACCTTGTTTGAGGGACGCGGGTGGCGCTGTGAGTTAAAGCCTCAGCGCCTAGGGCTTGCCGATCGAAAGGTCGGCGGTTCGAATCCCCGCGGCGGGGTGCGCTCCCGTTGCTCGGTCCCAGCGCCTGCCAACCTAGCAGTTCGAAAGCACTCCCGGGTGCAAGTAGATAAATAGGGACCGCTTTCTAGCGGGAAGGTAAACGGCGTTTCCGTGTGCGGCTCTGGCTCGCCAGAGCAGCGATGTCACGCTGGCCACGTGACCCGGAAGTGTCTCCGGACAGCGCTGGCCCCCGGCCTCTTGAGTGAGATGGGCGCACAACCCCAGAGTCTGTCAAGACTGGCCCCTACGGGCAGGGGTACCTTTACCTTTTACCTTTGGGAGATCAAAATGGGAAATCTGGAGTTCTGAATCACTTTAAACCTTATAGCCATCACTAGAAGAAGTTGCATACCTGGCTAAGCAAAATCATCCCCTCCCCCCGCCAACAGCTTATTTCTTTTCTAGGAAATAATTCCACTCATAAATCAGTACACTAGCTAGGGATGTGCCCTTAGTTTTACTCAAGCGTTAACAGAAGCTCTGGACGTGGTGGGTGAGGAGCTGTCTTAAAATGGCTTCCCAGACTTAGCAACAGCCCAGGCGTTCCAAGTCTCTCATAAATCCGGAGCCTGACTTCTTCTTCTTCTGATTCTTGGTGCAGTTGCCCTTGCCCTTGCCCTTATGGTACTGGCTCCACAGCTGAGATGCTTTTTTCTTGTACTTTTCTTTGTCAGCAGTGGACTGCTGGTGCCACATAGCCCCCAACCGTTTGGCCATCTGGACCACAGTCCAGTTTGGATGATCACACCTGAGCGAGGGACGTTTGTCTGCCATGAAGAGGAAGAAAGCAGGTAACGGCCTCCGTCTTTTGGAGTGATGTTTCCTCCTCTTTGATCTTGTTCGATGTCTCCGGTGTGACTTTGTCACTCTTCTCAGCCGACTGGATCTTTGCCTTTTCTTTGAGCAGTGGGTCCTGTATCCCTTGGCCATGTTGTCATACTTTCCTTTTCTCACACGTTTCTCGGGCAATTTTCTCTGCTGTTTTCAGCACCTCTAGAAACAGTTCAATGAAGTTCAGCCTGTTGGACTGCTCCTTGAAGATGATTAAAAAGGCCGCCTATGATGAGACTCTGCCCCTTGATTCCGACATGCTATACCGGACTGTGTCTATAAAGGGGTGTTAACGCATGGTGGTGGTCATCTTGGAGGTGTCTTCCTGGTTGCACACACACCCCTGCTATTGTGGGCCTTCAAGGCCTTCCCTAGACCAGCTTGTGCATTTGAATGATATACCATTGTTCCATAAGAGAGTGTGATTGTGTCTTCAACTTCAAAGTGAACCAATAAGGACAAAGCCTGACTTTAACCATTTGCATACCTCAGGCCTATTGGCCCATTGCAAAGTCATAGTTACAAGCAGGAATGTACCAACTCATTACTGATATAAGCCATGTTTTCGTTGCCAGTATAGCCACATACCCTCAAAAGATAGCTTAAGTCCTTCCAGGCTTTTCTTTGCAGGCCAAGGGTCTGCTAACTGTAGCTAGTTTCCCTAGGGAAATGTAACCAATCTGGTATTCCCCAGATGTTCTGGACTACCATTCCCATCAGCCCCAGCCAGCTTTGCCAATAGTGAGGGATGATGAGTGTTGTAGTCTAAAACATCTGGAGCATGCACAGTTGACCACCCCTTCCCTAGGGTTCGAGAATGTAAGGAATAAAACTTGCTTTATCTTTGGAGTCTGCAAATATTGCTGCAGCCTTTTTTTGCACTGTAACCTAAACTGTGTCTAAAGGTGAGATGGAACAGAAAGGGTGAGATATTTTCCATTGACTTTTTTTCCTGCTGTGCAAACTCCCACCTATTTTGGCAATTGGGATGTGTGTGTGAAAACGTTCACCTGTTGTGAGGTGGGGGCAGACTATGAAGGTATTGATCTTACTATGCACATGGTGGAAGCATGCAAAAAGTGGAGCCAGTGGTGCCTGGTGCCTGTTGGGAATGGTAGGCTGGAAGACCAGGAGCCCAACAGCAGGAGGAGCCAGAATCAGTGAGAGACAATTCATTCTATTTTTGGTCCATTCTCCCAGCTGAGTTCTACAAGGGCAGCACTGAGGAGGAGAAAGGTGACAGCAAGTTCGGGCCCCTGGAATGGTTGAAAGTAAGAAGCAAGCAGGTGGGGGCTATCTGAGGGCTGGCTAAGGTTGGTGGGGCAGAGTCCCATATGCCCTATTAAATCAACCTTCACTGTGTAGAGCCACTGCCAGGGTGCAATGAGCAGGAATGGTCAGGTATTGATCTCAATGGGCACATGATGGAGGGCAAGCATGAAAGAGGTGAAACCGTTAACATTAAGCAGGTTAGTGTTTGTGGCTACAGCAGCGGTCTCATCCTTCCTCTGGTAGCCACTCAGACTACATCTACAGTCCCCAGCTAGAGAGTGACGGCAATATTTCCCGCCCTCACTCTGAATTGGCTTCATTGAATCATCACAAAGACCTAATCTGCTTTGCTCTGTGGTGTTATTATGCTCACAACTTGGTCCATCTTACTGTGAGAAGGAAGCAACCCTAGTTGGGGGAGAGAGGGAACCCACAACAACATCTTGCTGTCAAAGCAACTGCTGTGATCTGTAGGAAAAGAGGCACGAAGAAGGGGGACTTTTCTGAAAGGGCATTCAGGGAATATTCCCGCTTTCTGAAAGAGCCCTTTGCACACCAAGCATGTTCTCATTCACCCTCTCTCAATACATTCCTATAGGACCTGTGGTTGTCACTGTTTTCGTTTTGAACTTTTCTGACATCCCTCCCCTGCCCCTGAGTTGGGAACTTATTTCTTCTTTTTATCTAGGGATGAGCAAACCAATCTATTTGTGCCCCTTTCACATCTGCTCAGCCATAAGTCTGTGCTGTCACATTTCTATATTATAAATAAAAATCATCATGCAAATTTATATTTAAATACATGCTTTAAAATGTGTATTTTCTCTTAAAATAAACATCTTTTAAAAAGTGTGAAAGCCAGTGGAAAACCAACAGCACAATCTTAACCACGTCTTTTCAGATGTAAGCCCTATTGAAATCAGTGGAGCTTACTCACAGGTAAATGGGTTAGGATTGCAGTCCAAGTTCCCATCTGCACATTAGTGTAGGTGGTAAAGTTCAGATCTATTCATATCAGATTTTGCAAAGATCATTCCCCCCCCAGCACCCTTGCTTTTATCACAAACCTAAATGGCCTCTTTTACCTCCTCTTTATATGTTTTAAGCTTCATCTCATTTATAAAGAACTTCACAAGAAGACTCGTTTATTCAGCATTCATCTTGTTTTGCTTGAAGAAAGCTGATATAGTTGGTAGACCATGTTCAGTCTTTGCAGAGCATTTGCTCTGATTTGTTTATGGGGCAGTTGTATGACAATGAGCATCAACCTGCATTCATCCTGATTTCCATATGGAGTGTTTTTTACAAGTCTCCCATTATTCATTTCAATGCATTTCCCCACCACATTCCAAACTTCAAAAAGTCTATTTGCTGCAGATGGCCATCACATTGATGGAGTATTGGTGGTGGCAGTAAACATGCGGGTGGGCCTTTATGGCATCCAGCAAAGAAGACCTGCTGTTGAAGGGCCGGGAGGCAGGTTGAGCACCATAGGCCACATCCTACTGAAAGGCACCCATGGCCAAGTAGCACAAGCCCAGGAGCACCTTCTGGAGCAGAATTCCTCAAACTTGCGTCTCCCGCTTTTTAAAGACTACAACTCCCATCATCCCTAGCTAGCAGGACCAGTGTCAGGGATGATGGGAATTGTAGTCACAAAACAGTTGGAAACCCTGTTCTAGAGCATGGGGATGACCCTGTGGGCAGGGATCTGAGTTTGCAAGTGGGGAGCCAGCATCAGGCAAAGCTCCTTGATGGGCTCCTTGTCCAGCTAGAAGTATGGACAGTACTCCAGGTTGGCCAGGGAGAACTTACCTAAGCAGGTAGACCCACAACAATGCATTCTGCATTTCACATGGGCGAGCAGGCAGACAGCAAGGGTGGCTACATACAAGTCACATAAGTGCAACAAGGGATGTGGCAACAGAAGATACACGTGCTGGTTGAGCCTCTTGCCCCTAATATGTGAAACTGTGGAAAGGGGTGGCACTGTGAGTGGTTTAAAGACACCTCCTCCATGCCCCTGCTGTCAGCCCAGGTGAGCCATCCTCTAAAAGGCTCCCTGCTTTGGTACAGTCCCAGGGAGCTGCTTGCCTGTGCAGCTAATGGTGCCTTCCTTGTGGGGTGCGCCCCACTCATCTCCCCCTACTGTTGTCCCCTGCTTCTCTGGTTAGTTTACCTTTGGGGACAAAACAAACAAAGCAACCTTCTTTATCTTTACAGATTTGTTTACATAAAAAAGCGAAAGATTGTGTCAGCAGTACAGCAGCTCCCCTCGATTTTGAATTCCCTGGGGCTAAATATTGTATTCCATAATAATTATGTGCGAGAAGTCTTGTGTTCCGTTACGGATTTCTTGATGGGGGAAAAATGAGAGTAGTCCTTTTGAATTAAATCATAAACTATCTGCCTTTTAATTGGACTACCCAGGGTATAAATTTTAATAGCATTAGTTGTGAGTAACACATAAAATAAGGCATCAGGAAGAGAATTGAAATACTTTGGGATAAATCTCTCCCCTGATATATATCAACCAACATTACCCATCTCCAGAATCATGCTGACTGTATAGGATAATCCATATACTCTTGTGGCTCTCAGTAACTCCAGAAAAACAAACAAACAGAAACTTCATGCCTAGAGCAGAACCCTACTCCTTTCATGAGCTTCTACAACACATCCATTTGGATGTGTTATCTTGCATAGGCATGTTATAAACTGCAGGGAAAGAAACTTAAAAACTGTATCGAGAAAATTCCTCCCCCAGGTCTAGATATACCCCAGTTAGTATTTAAGATTAACAGGATAGTGTCAATACAATTGTACCTGTCTAAACAAAATCAGGGAAACATAAAAACCTGCATCTGCATGTCCAGTAATGAAAACGCCCCAAAGACAGTATTAAAGCAGCTAGTAATATAGTCATGTATATAGCAAACAAAGGAGTAGCCCAAAGATAACGAGTGCATTGGATTTCACTGTAATGTCCCTTCTGTGAGTAGAGAAAGAGCACAGTGGCCTCATAGATTTCTGTGCTTCTCCTTGCTTGTTAAAGCATGGACACCTTTCTCTAGGTGTCACTGCTTTCCGGTCTCTAGAGTCTTGCAAGTCCATAAGTCATCATCTCCACTAAGTTCTCTGTCAGCTTTCAGAAAAAAACACACCACCCTGGATTATTGGAGAGGGTGTTATTCCTAGGTGTAGAGCTGTGTCATCAGTTGCTTCCACTGCCTGTGGTTTTTTTGTGATAGTTTCTCCAGCTGATCTTTTAGCAGCTCAAAGGCATTCTGACGTTCTGAAATTAGAGAGGCGGTAAGTTGTTTTACTTGCACTGTGACTGCTCCCATCATAGCCATTGCTGATGGTGCCATGTTTCCCTGACCAGCCTTTGTATTTCTAGCTGCCGTTTTGGAATCACTTGGTTTAAAATATTTACAAAGCACAAAGGTAAGATAAACTCAAAAAAGGTGCTTTAGATTGTCTTTAACGTTATAAAATATGCAGCGGGGTCGGAGCTGCCGCCTCAAGCGTCATTCCTGCTTTGTGTGCACATACACCTGTCTTGTTAGTTTTGATACATTTCAAGCACTGGCAGCATTGTGCAGACAAACCCCCTCCCCACCTGAATATTTATCATACCCCAGTGAGCAAATGGAGGAAGCTAGAAGTCCAAGCACACTTACTTGGTATGGTAAAACATGAAGTCTTGCTGTTAGCCCTTGAGAAGTGGCAGCTGATAATGTAAGAACTGGTTGCTGCCCTAAAAATAATTGTATGTGACAACTGTTCTTGGTTGCTGTCAGCCTAACTACTGTAATTTAAATCTCTAGCACTTGGACTACAAGTCTAATTTACTTGGGTGGACTTTTCATTAATTTGAAAGGTTCTTGGGGCTTAAAAGCCTTCATTAATTACATTTTAGTAAATGAAAATGTAATAAGGTTCAAAAGGGAGCACAACTATCTCCCCACCCCCACGATCGTATTTGGATTTGTGTGTGTGTGTGTTTCAATTAAGACAATTTGCCTCCTGGGAAAATACAGATATTTCTCTTCTCCCTTTGACGTCATGGTTTCCTTGAGTGATTTTGTTTGCTTGTTTTATTGCAGGGAGATGTCTGATGTGATGCAATGAACAGTGTTGGGCATGTATGTAGGAGGTCCAAGTTCAAATTTCTGCTCAGCCATGAATCTCATGGGGCAGCTTTGAGCAAAACCAACATTGGGGGTGGGGTGTTGCACCTTCACCTTCCTGCCACTGGTGCCATGGCTGCTTACCTGAATAGGGATGAGGCAGCATCACTCCCTCTGGTGCACCTGCATTTACTCAACCTCCCCACTACCCAACTCCATCCAGGTAAGCAGCGATGATGTCAGTGTCAGGAGGGCAGTTCCGCCCCACCACATGCACCACTACTGTTACAGTCCCTTTATCAGCCTCATACATTCTCAAGTTGCTAGCAAGCTGTGAGTTTTGAAACAGCAAAGTTTGTAGAGACTCCGTTAACAGTGATTTAAAAAAATCTCCACAAAACATTGCAAGGGACCATTTGCAAGAAACAGTGCTCAAGTGAACATAAAGGGCCTTCTCTTGTTTGGTGGGATAATACCTTGACTCACCAACCACATAGTTAGAATGAAGCTGGGCCTGCACTTTCCTCCCAGAATGCTTTCCCTTCTTTTTGCCTTTTCAAGGCTGGAACATGCCATTTTTTGACAGGTGAAACTCTCCATAGCTTCTGCAGTTCTGATCAGTTGGCAGCCACTATTTTGTTGCAGCTACCATTTCATTTCCAACCCAAAAAGAAAGGGAAAAAAAGGAGAAGGAAAGAATGCCTTTCAGAACAGATCGTTCTGGGGAAATAAAAATGCGGTGCAGCAGTCAACTGGCGGGGGATATTGTTTTTGTTTGTTGCTATGGTATGTATTTTCAGCTTTCATATTGCAAACTGCCCTGTGATACTGGGATGAAGGGTGGGACAGAAATATAATATATAATACAGTCATATATCGGCTACCGAATGCCTTGGGAGTCAAACATTCCAGCTCCTGAAAATCGAAGTAAGTGTTCTGGTTTTTAAACATTCTTTTGGAAGCCGAACATCCGATAGGGCTTCCGTGGCTTCTGATTGGCTGCAGGAGCTTCCGAACTTCAGTTTCCGAATGTTTCAGAACTTGAACGGACTTCCAGAACAGATTCTATTCAATTTCCAAGGTATGACTGTAATAGTAATAATTTTCAGGTGCTCTGTTGATCATACCCATCCCTGAAAACTGTGTGTCCTGTGACCCTGAAAAATGCCCTACTCCTCTTCTAGTTTTGCAGCCTGTGAGTGAGGTAGCTAAAGGGGGCACATTTCAGAACAGTCCTGGAATTGCATTATTCTTTAAGTGGTAATTGAGAATCCCGAAAGAAGAGCCAAGTCCCAACGCATCAGCTTTGTTTGCGGGTTGCCAAGTTGCAGTACATTTGCATTAAGTAGTGGCTGCTACACAAAGTGTGTGCGTGTGTGCACTTGAGTATGTGTGTGTGTGTTGGGACTAATTCACAAATTGAATTTAGAGGTGTCCATGTTTAATTGCCTTGCATGCACATCTAAAATGTAAAATGTGGCTGTGTTAACTAACTGTGTGTTTGAAATCAAGTGTATTATGCCGGTCTTGTCCTCAAGGAGCTGTGATTAGTAGGAGCTTCTTGCTGAGCTTTCACTTAGCAAATGTACAACTCAGGTTTCCCATTATGTAGTTTGTGAAGGGCCCTGGAGATTTGATTCATCCTTTGGGAAATGCAGGCAATGTGGTGGTATCCATATCAAATTTAAACTTGGTGAACACCACACATTCAAGATAGTGAAATGCAGACATAATAATTGAAATAATACAGGAGTGGGAACCTCCAGCATCTGGGCAAACTTTGGCCCACAAGGGTGTCCAATTTGGCCCACAAAATCATTTCCCTCAAATCACACCCATCCACCCACTGGTGATGGGCAGAAGGGCGGGATTTAATCCTGCATTGGCTCTGTGCCCAGTTCCCAGAAGGGAACAGGATTGCACAGCTAAGGCAGCAGGATTTAATCTTTGCTCATCAATTGATGAGTGCAGGTTAAAGCCTTCTCACAAGCATAGCTCCTGCACATGTGCAAGTGGGTAAAATTGGGGGTGGAAGGGGCAAGAGTCTCTCATGCCCAGTGGCAGACCTACATTTTGGGGGCCCTGAAGCTTGAACTTTGATGGGGGCCCCTTCACAACCAGCAACGAGGTCTGAGTAACTGCTGTTATGTTCTTCAATGGGGTTGTTCCATGACAAATCACCCCCTTTTTAAATGTTTTGCTTGATGAGAAACCATGAAATTTACTTGAAATAATGTCACTATGAGCAAAATTTCAGTCTCAACTCTAGCTGCATCTCCCTTGTGGATTTGGGGTAATCCAGTCTGCAAGAATCAATATGTTTTCTTCCCAGTTTTGAACTTTGTGAAACCAAGCGGACAATCCCCTGGTGACCTATATTATGCATGTGCCGAAGTTGTCTTTTAGTAATGACCTCACAGCAAACAATAAAATGTCTGATAACCCACTCAGCCCAAACTACTTCAATAACAGAACACCTTTCTCTGCTGTGATTCTTGCATGTTGGCATGTGTTGGGTCATATCCTTTGTTTTGTCCTCCTGTCATGCTGCCCCCTCTCCCTGCCATTCTTCAGAGAACGAAATAAGCATATTTGATTATTCTGAGGCAGCAAAATAATTTGATTATGGTCCCTTAAACAGGTGTTTTATTATCTCACTAATTCAGCCTGAACGATGTTTCCAAATTCCCTGTTTCTCAAGAGTTCGAGGTAGCTTTTTCACCTCTCACTCCCACCGCCCCCCTCAGTTTCTTCAACCCCTGATTAAGCTCATTTAGCCTCATTTTCTTGGAGTCATTTCCACTCTTTCCCCAGGAACCTGCAGCATTTGTAGTGATGATCTTAGGGAATGAGAGAAATGGAACCATTTGATAGAGGTCATGTCTAAAACGGCTTTGGAGATGCAGCTCTTAATCTCATCTTCAGCAGAGCACTTCCCATTGTCCCCAGATTTAAGTAAATAATTTAGCAAAACAGGCAACCTCTGTTCACAAGAGACTCGTGCCCAGAATAATAGAGCTCAGAAGCACTGACTGCAGACTATGTCTCACAGACAGCAGAGTTATGTCTGGGCATTGCCACTTCAGACTGCATGTGGGGACTTGAATAAGGTGAATGTTCCTCCATCCACACGCATACGCACAGAAGAGGGGAAAGGGAAATCCCACACATAGCAAAGCAGCGTATATCGGAGAGAAAACTAAGCAAAGACCTTTCCCCTGCTATCTAGTTTCTATGTGCAGTATTGGAAGGGATCCAAGGGTCATCTGGTTCAACCCTCTGCAACGCAGGAATCACAGCCAAAGAATCCCTGACAGATTGCCAACCTCTGTTTAACAACCTCCAATGAAGGAAAGTCCACTACTTTCTGAGGGAGTCCATGCCACTGTCACCCCTTAATATCAGAGAGTGATTTCTAATGTTTAGTTAGATTCTCATTCCTTGTAATTTGAATCCACTGAATCTGATCTTACCCTCTGGAACAGCAGAAAACAACACGGCTCCACCTTCCATGTAACAGCCCTTGAAATATTTGAAGATGGCTATCATACACTCCTCAGTCTTCTCCAAGATAAACATACCCAGTTCCCTCAACTGTTCCTCATAAGGTATGGTTTCTAGACCCTTGATCATCTTAGTTGCTCTCCTCTTCACAAGTACCAACTTGTCAATCGCCTTATTAAATTGTGGTGCCCAGAACTGGTCATACTACTCCAGGTGTGGTCAGACTAAGGCACAATGGAGTGGTACTATAACTTCCCTTGATCTGGATGCTATACTTCTGTTGTTGCAGCATATAATGTCCCCATTGAAATCAGTGGGACTTAAACACAGTGAGAGTTTTTGGGATCACATCCATTAAAATGATATGTCTTGGCGATAATAAACTATGACATTCCTTTATGGATTGGTTTGCTTCGAAAGCGTCAATATGGTCACCATGGGACTTCACCAGAAAGACTGTTTATTGAGCATTCATCCTGATTGGCTTGCACTAAACTTATACAGAAATTAGACGATGACTAGAGATGGGCAAATCTGACAATTCTGGTTTCTCCCAGTTTCTCCCAGCTTATTTTCCGATCTTACATTCAGCTCTCCGCATTTCTACATCAGTCTGTGAATTTCTTTTTTCTTTTTAAGTCCTAATATAAATTCACCAGCATTTTACTGCAAAGTTATCCTAATATGCACATTTTCACAAAACAACATTTTCCCTAATATAAGGAGTTTTCTGTATAAATGAATTCTGTATGCATTTTGTAAAACTTACTCAGCTGGAGGACTGCACTGCAAAATTTGGAGAACTGCAAACTTAGAAGGATAACTGGGTTTCAGTTTGCATACCATTTTTAAACATGTACCTTGGGCAGTGCCATAGCTACGGAGGGAACTAGCCAGGTTTTTTGCCCCAGATGAAGCCTCCAGAGGGGCACCATTGAGGCTCCCAGCGTGTTTGTGTGTGTGTATGCAAATGTGTGTGAGTGGGTTTACCAAACTGGATGTTTGACCTGGGTGAAATAAAGCCTAGCTTTTCCCCTGCCTTGGGTAGGTTTGCCTTTAAGTTGGAGCCAAACTGAATTTCTCCTCCATCCCTAACTGTGACCTGTCTTTCTAGAACATTTGTTCAGATTCATTTATGGTAAGGTCATACAACAATGACCATTCAACCAGAATTCATCCTGATTTGCTTGTGGCGTGTTTATACACCTTCCCGTTAATCATTTGTTTATCCCACACTTTTCAGTGCATTTCCCATCAATTTCCTAACCACAGAAAATCTGTTGGTTTTTTTAAGTGGATTTGTTGTGCGAGGGAGATGGAGCGCTTTAATCCCTTTTGATTGCACAAACCTACATTTTGGGTATGCGCTTGACTCCCTTCTGCAATATACCAAAGGTCTGGGGGTGACCTTGGTGGTTCTCACAGTTATCCAGACGAGGACAAGGTACTGCCTCTTGAAGTTCATAACATATTGCTCTGCTTTGGACCATGTCTCATCACCTTTCCATTGTCTTTTGTCAACAAAGCTGCTGGCTCTCTAGGTGAATGACATTCATGTCAACCCTTTTACATCATGCATGATGCCTTGGTTTGTTTTTCCCCCCTTTTCCCTCCTCACTACAGGTTTTATATTGATGTCCACAGTTCAGCCTGAGTCTCTCTTTCTTTTTCTTTCCATCGTAGGAATGGCATTTCATACTTGTCTTAGCACCTGACAGCCTATCTTTTGCTAGGAAAACTTTTGGCATTGGGTTGTTGTTGTTTTGCTTGCTTGTTTGTTTTCCCTGTCATATATGATAAGTCAGTAACATCACAATAAAATGGAACAAGGAGTTATCTGATAGCGGTTTATAAGGCGCTATAATTTTAAAATGACTGGCTCTGCCCGAATACAAAAACAAGGTACACTGAGCTTGCTGTATATACTGATAGAAGAAACTGGATAAGGAGAAACCTCAGCTCCTTAATATGTTTCTGTCTGCTTTTCTCTCGGTTCCCCATTCTCCTTTTTCACTGCTGACTTAAAAGCTTAGCTGTATCTCCTTGGAGAATCTGGCCTCTTATTTCTTTACAGAATAAATGTCTCTGAGCCTTTTTATAAGGGGGTTATTCCAGCTTCTTCCTATCTGTTGTTTAGCTGGCAAGAGCCAGTGCATGATGGGATCCCTGGTATTTATGCTGAGGAATGATGAAAGGTTTCTCAAGCTTTGAATTTCAGGGGAAATTTCACTTCCTCGTTGAATTTTATTTTCGACATACTGTAATTGCTTGAGCTGAGTGGTGATCAGTTTCCGAACAAATGCAGAGCTCTTTTTGTAGGTGTGAGTGGGATGAGGTGTTAAATCATCTTCAGTCAGTTTCACCAGGTAGTCAGACTTTTAGATTTGTTTGTTTTGAGCTATGTGGCAACCAAGAATAGGTCCTCTGCATATACTATACTTGTTCAGACAGGTCTGAGTACTGGGAAGTGTGGGATAATGTGTTTGGAAGAGCTAGACTGAAAATAGTCACTGGCTATTATTATTATTATTATTATTATTACAATTTCTAAAAAATAGCATTTTGGAACCACGTTTTTCAGTGTTTGGAGCCTTAGTTTAGAACATTTCACATTAATCTTCGAAGAAATCTTACAGAAAAAATATGTAAGATGCTAATCATTGCTATTAAAGATGTGCTGAATATTATACACATGCAGTTTTGTGGGGCCATTCACCCCCAATTATCATAATTAAAGTATTGATGAATATTTTGGTTATTTTAGCACTAAACCAGAGATGGGGAACCTGTGGCTCTCCAGATATTTCAGAACTTTGGTTTCCATCATCCCAGATAATTCACCATCCTGGATGGGGCTGGTGGGCATTGGTGGGCCACAAGTTTCCTATCCCTGTTCTAAATACAAGATGGCTGAGGAAGTACTTTCTGATGGTGTGTGGACAATGCAACAATGGAAGTGACTGTTTTGGGAGGTGGTACTCTTCAGCAATCTCTTTTCAGCCTCTCTTCTCAATCTGCAACACAGGGGTAGTGGTATTGGTCTCCCTTTCATAGTTAGCTTTTGGACAAGTCAGAGAAGGTACTGTGAAGGTCTTTGCATGCACACAAAAACTGGAAATATTAAGTATTCTTAGCCACTCTAATGCAAGGGATAAAGCCCTTCTATTTTACAATTGTGGCAGATTGTCTTAAAGAGCAATTCTCATCCACTGACACTTCCCAAGGTAAACAGTCTTGTGCCACAAACTAATGTCATTCAACAGCCTGTCTCTGCTTGTGATAGTCCCTGATGCTCAAAATAAAGGCAGAAGGTCTGCGCAAAAGATAATATATGAGGAACAGCAAAACCCATCCTTCTTGACCCTAAAAGATAACAGCTTTCACATAGCAAACCACTATGACTCTGGGGAAACAGAGCCTGGCTTGGCCACATGGACTTTCTAAACAGCTTCTTTTGAGCAACATCTTGACAGTTAGGGCCAGCTCAGAATGAATTACCTTGCATTATCATTATGGATGATGCAATTAATTAAAGAAAAGTTAACAGCAATGTTTAGCCAACCTTGACGAGTGTCCTTTTGTTAATGTTGGACAGTTTTTCAGTTTCCAAGACTTTTGTATGTCAGCCGCATGAGACAACATCTTGTAGTTGTTGGACCACAATTACTATATAAGACTGCAGTGGCAAGCCCTACCTTCATCACTTGAACCAGGCATGTATCCTAGATGGGTACTAGTATCCTAGCTACCATGCCCTCTTATGATGACTGCAAATACCGGTATGTATCATTTTAAAATTCTAAATACATTTAGAGGGTCTAATTCAGGAGTTGCCAGTGTGATGTTAACAGGCTCCAGTTTGCTCACCAGTGCCTCTTAGGGTGTCTGTGAAGGGTGTAAGCAAATATCCTCTCAAAAATCCATAATACATGCAAAACTGTTGGTGTTTCCTGCTCAGTTACTTCTTGCACTGGTTCAGACTCTTCTATGCTGAGCATGCCAACCCATCATTGGATTGGATTCCTGATCCAGTGGGTCAAGATTGGATGTCAATCTGTTTTGAATAGAGGAGAGGTACAAACAAGTTTCCTCTTTGAACAACTGTGGAAGCAGCTGATGTATATGCGCTTTCCTACATCACAGGGATATGCCCACACCATTCTCTGATCCTGTCTCTTTCTGCTCTTTTTTAAAGATGTAGCAACCATTATCTCATGCTCCCACAGCATCCCTTTTGTAATATTGCATACCTTCACAGCAGCCATTTTGTTTTATGCTATGCCCACCCCTGCTTCTCACGCTCCCTTTATGTGTCCTTGAACTCTGAGAATGGTTCCTGCTTTGTCTAGAGAGTGATGTGGGACCATGAAGAAACTAGTCCAAGGTATAATGAGTCCAAGGTATAATGTCTGACCACCCCTGCATGTGTCCCCTGGAAGGTTGCCCAGAAGAGAATATAGTCCTCAGGATGAAAAATGTTCTGCACCCCTGATCTCGAGTGATACTACTGAACTGAGCTGAATTATAAGGGAGGGTGCTCCAGACCAGCATATGAACCAGGCTTTAGGGTAGATTAAGATGGCTTGTTAAAAACATAAAACTAGCCCTACTGAATCATCCCAGTGGCCCATCTAGTTCAGCACCCTGTCCTCACAGTAGCTAACAAGATGCCCATGCAAGCAGCACCTGAGTGCAACAGCCCCCTCCCCTCCAGCAATTTTCAGCATCTGGCATTCAGGAGCATTAATGCCTCTGGCAGTGGAGGTAGTTAGCTTCATCACTGGATGCCATCTGACGAAGAGTATTATTTTAGGTCTGCCTCACTTTGGCACACAATTGGATTTAAGCTCTAGCCTACCAGGGAGCAATGTGATAATTGCAATCATCTTGTGACTACACAGCCATCTAAATCCACCCTAAATTTGTATACATACAATCCCCTTCCTTAGGCACTTTTATTTTAATTTATTTTACTGCTTATACTTGTTAGAAAAGAACCAAGCTACCTGCAGGTATCCAGTGATCTGGCTGCATGTTTGCATGGAATAGCCTCCTTACTTTAAATATGCACCTTTTCATTTTTTCATTTTTTATTTTTTGCAAGAGAGACCACAGTAAAACCCATCTGTTCCTGTTTGGTGTGCTAACACATTACAGCAAATACATCAGTGTCTACTTCTCAGGGAGTGGAAGATGCTCCCGACCCTTCGAGATGAGATGGTTTATTTACCGTGAAGTCACAGAGTGCTCCGTCAACACGAAACCGTTTTGTTGCACCAGTCTTTGAAGAATGGGTTGCTTAAATAATTCACTCAGGTGATAGGACCCAGGCTTGTTTCGTATTCTTCTGCTCTAATTATTCATCTGCTTGCTCAGTAAATATACATGATCTTACAAGCACAACTTCAGGGTACTGCTTTGGTCTCTTGAAGAAGATCTGAGCCCATTAACATTGCCCTCAAAAGCAGGGAGGGTATCTGGGAGATCAAAGAAGGACCAAGGCAGACCCTGCCACAACCCGGCTGACCTCTTATTGAAACTCTTATTGCAAGTGTGGTAGTATTGCTACTGAAATACAGCATTGTTGAAATTAATCAACTGAATTTTTAGGCCTGCTAAGTGTCAAGAAGTAACCTGTAATGTCTTGGTTTATAAAATCCCATCGTTTTGTCTGTCTGTTTGTTTAATGACCCTGTTATTGAAGATCAGTAGTGACCTATATTCTTGCAAGTGTAGTATTATTGCTCTTAAAGTTCACCATTATTGAATATGTTGAATTTTTTGATCTGCATGCATTGAAAAATAGCCTGACATTTCTTGTTGCTTTATAAGGTAGAAAGGTTAAGTCCAGTCAAAGACGAATATAGGGTGTGATACTCATATCGCTTTTCAGGCCAAGGGAGCTGGCATTTGTCCACAGACAGCTTTCCAGGTCATGTGGCCAGCATGACAAATCTGCTACTGGTGCACAGAGGACCATGATGAGTGCCAGAGCACACACAAATGCTGTTTACCTTCCCGCCACAGCTGTACCTATTTATCTACTTGCACCAATATGCTTTCGAACTGCTAGGTTGGCAGAAACTGGGACAGAGCAATGGGAGCTCACTCCATTGTGCAGATTCAAACTGCTGACCTTCTGATGGGCAAGCCCAAACAGGCTCAGTGGTTCAGACCACAGTGCCACCCACGTCCCTCTGGGTGGGGAACCTTTACAAACCAAGGGCTATCATGGACAACCTCATCATTTGTACAATGAACTAGTTTCTACGTAGACCCTCACACCTCTGTCTATCACCTATCCTGGTAAACAAGAAACATTATCAGAGTTCATATGACACATTGCAGCCAGGCAATGTCATTCAAAGCAAGGCTGGTGAGGGTCATTGTGGGTGTAGGAATACTGATAAGAAAATGGTTGTTTTAAACAATGACAGAGTTTTGAGTAGAGCAAGCAAGGGGGAGCACTGAGGGGTAGAAAGTGACAGTTTATAACATTGGTTGAATACAGCAATAATAAAGGGTTGGGAAAGGCTGTGTTGTGTTAGCTTTTTGGTTTTAAATTTTGTTTTGTACCCCTCTACTATTTTTCCTTGTCAAAACTGGTTTGTTTTCTTAAAAAAGCAACCTCTCTGTCTCTTCCCATTGGCTTTAAAAATTCCATTTTCCTCTCAGTGTCCCTCCACTTTACTCGGACTTCTGTCATTGTTTTAAGCAGCAACTTTTTCCCCTTCAGTGTTTCTCTTTTCTCACTATAGTCAAACTTCTCTCTCTTCCATTTCTCAGCTGCCTCAAGAGAGAGAGAGATATGAAGGTTGTGGAGCCCTCAAACATTCTATTGTGGTTGGGAAGGAGAAAAGTGAGTGTAGTGGTTACATAGGGTGGGAAGGGGGAGCTCTAGGCAGTAAATTTGGGGAAAACAGCAGGGGGATTGGCAAGCAGAGCTAGGAACAACTCAACCCCTTGTGAGTATAAAAGAAAGTTTACTCAGAATGGTCACTGTCCTCCCCAATTAATATTTTAGTAACCCTGAGACATCTTTATGGCTAACATAATCTTAAAGTTACACTACTGTGTTCTCCTTCAAATGGGTTTACCATTGATGACACTCTGAAAGTTCAGATTGATGCCCACTGAAGTGATCCATATTGCCCCAGTCTTCTCTGTCTGCTTTGGCTCAGAATTTCCTTGAGGCATAATTCAGCATGCTACTTTTGGTCTATAATACCCTTACCCATCTTTTCTCTTGTGTAAGGAAAATCTGCCTCAGTGCATCACTGTTGCATTGAATTTAATATATTGACCATTTACCAAGAACCCTTAAAAAATAAACAAAAATAAACGGGGACTTATGTTAAGAATAACAGAGCTTTAAATGCCTGAGCCTAGCCATGTGAGGAATCTGCTGGGTTATAAAATAGTTCCTGGCAATGAAGCTATAGATCACATCCCTATAGCTGTTGCAGAAATTACCACGGGGACCAATGCACATTGCCTCCTGCCTCTTCAACATCATCGTTACTGTATCTTCACACCTTCATAAGCATCCTTCTTTGTCATAGTGCTGCTAATTTTGCTGCCACAGCCTGCTTTTCCATGTATGTATTACCCTAATAAAGCAGCATTATTAATGTGGCTCTTTAAAGAGGTCTTCGTCGATATTGCCTTCATCAGGCTGCTTACAGAGGGTGGAGAATGAGGCTGTAGGCTGCAGGGGGTCAACAAATCGCTCCAAAATTCTTAGGTGTTGTTCAAAACCACAATATTAGAAGCACAACTGGAGGTATGCAGGAGATCAGGAAAAGTACTGTGAGGGACAGGCAGGTGTCAGCATGGTTAACAAGCAGAGTCAAAGAAGCTATTGAAAAAACGAAAGTCATAAAAGCTTGCTCCACCCTTCTCTCTTCACTTTCCTTCTCTAGCCACTTCTTCCCTCCCTAGCCCACCTTAATCTATTAATCTCTTTTCTGTCTACCCATGCTGCTAGCCAACAGGGGCTCCAACATGCAGCACACTGGGTGGGGGCTTGCCAATCACCTGAACTCTATTCCACTACAGAGCAGCAAGGTGGGTTGGCTTGGCTGAGGCCTTAGCCAGCTTCTTAAGGGGAGCAACCTTGCAAGCAGTGGTGGCTGTGAGAAGTATTGCTGCCTCTTTCCCCAGCTCCCAGAGGGGAGTGTTTGTAGCAGCAGCGGCTGCCACATGTGATATAAAGAACTTTTTGTCCAAGTGCACGTATGTGTATTAATAGCTGGCATGGTGCTGCTGCTGCTGCTGTTGGTCTGTTTCTTTTCTCTGCTCTCCATTAGCCCCTGTTTTGGAGGCTATCCAGAATCCCAGCCTTCGTTCAGGGTGTCCTGCCTTTTATAGATTTTGCTCAGATGTTTAATAATATTTGATCTTTTATATTTTAATATATGGCATGCAAGTATTTCACTTTTATGAATCCTTGGGGAGGCCTCATTTACCGAGTGCCGGGCAAAGATGACCTTGGAGGGCAATTTAATTCTTTCTTCCCGCTACCTGCCTGAAGTCATAAAAAGCTGATGATAGTTCTCGCTAGGTCTTGGAAGCTGCTTATTAGGAGTGAAAGGGAGCTCATGTTTAGTGTTGTGATTGCAATTTTTCTTAATGCTGATTTAGAAATTATATCAAGCCACAAACAGGGGGAGTTCACTGACTTCTGTGGGGTGAAGGGCTCTAGGTTTGCTTTGTTTTTAGTATACTTTGACTTCTGCTATTTGTTTGATTTTTTTGTTTGCCATAGGACTCAGGGGAAGGACATTGGTGTCTTAAACATGTTTGTGCATTGGATTTCATTGGGATTCTTCCCTTTCTTCACGATCTCAATATCCAAAATCCCTGTCCATTCATTGACAATTCATGCGCATCTAGGGATGTACCATAATGGCCCCTTTCCAGTTTTACCACTTTGTTTGTAAACTATAAAGATGGGGATATTTGGGCAAGTTTCTGGCAGGACCTGTAAACAGGGGTATAGTAGTGGGTAAACTTAAAGGCAGCAGCATTCACATGGAACCCATACTCAGGGAACATGGCTACCACTACCACTGTAGTGCAGAACAGACTTTGGCAGTGAAAAAAGGGAATATGAGGCAGGTCTTTGTGAAGCCTCTCACTCTCTCCATCCCCCTCACTGCTACATTTAGCAAAAAGGTTTGTTCACTAGTTTTGATGAATACGTTTGTACATGGACTTAACATTTGTATTACAATAGCTTCACTTTCATCCTTCACCCACAATCAGCACCAATATAGTAAATATTGCTGAATACATGTACCGGTAAATAACAGCTATTTCATAATAACTGCAGCCAAATCCATTGTGACGTTGAACATTCCATTTGCCAGCTCATATTGCCAGAATGCTTAACACAGTCTGCTTCAGAAGCCCACACAGACTTATAGAAGTCAATGAATGCATCATTCAGCAGGTGGAGAAGAAACTACAGCAATATATAGTGGGAATGTGATAAAGGTACTCAGCCACAAAGGACTTATCCACACTTACCTTTTTGCCCCACTCTGCAGGGGCAGGTCTGTGCTTGAAATCTGTGCCTGAGCATTTTTTTGCTTTGCCTCAGAGCTTTCCGTATGAGATTTGCTCTTTAATGCTTAATCAGAGCAAACATCCATTCAGGTTTTACACGGATTGTTGTTTGCTCCAATTGAGCTTTAAAGAGCATGTTTTCATGGGGAAAACTTTGCAGCAGCAACAACAAAAAGTGCTTGAATGTGTGGAATGTGCCTGGAAAGAACAGAGGAAAGGTAAGTGTGGATAAGCCCTGGGTCTTGGTGTGAGACATCTCAGCAGCAGAAAGCACATGATTCCCAGCTCCTAGCCATTAAAGGTTGGAAAGAATGTGGTTTTCTTTATTGCTGTCTCCACTTTACGGGGTACGTGTAAGTTTTGATTAGCACTAGAATAGAATTTGTATAACTGCTCCAGATTTTATTTTATTTTTCAAATGGAGAACCTCCATTGCTTCCCTGTCCTAGTGTGCCTCTGCATAACCCAATATCTTTGGAATCATCTGCATATAACACAGGTCTTACAGTCTGTAAACGGCTTCTTCCATTACTCTCTTAAGACTGAAACAAAATGCTGCTCATAAAGGCATTGTTTTACAATCTTTGTGAATTGTACTTGTAAGTGAATAAATTGTTAGTTAATTATTTTCCCTAGCACCCCCCAAATCTACCAACCATAGGCAGGTTAGAATGGAAGAACCTAGGAGAGGACTGTGGACCAGCAGCGTAGCTAGCTGCTGGGGTGCCTGGTGCAGAGTTGTGTCCTGCAGCCATGGGCAGCGCGATCCGTGCCCACGGGGGCGAGCCTCTCCACTGCCTCCCCCTCAGCTGTAGGGCAGCTGAGGAAGAGGCAGTAGGCAGACGCAAGTCGCACGCTGCCGTTTCAGGCAGCTCAAAACCTGCAGGCAGCTAGGCCTAAAAAGTTTTGTGAGCCCATTTAAAAAACAAACAAAAAAACCTCATTTTGTCAGTGATAACACACAGGGTGGGCCACTTCCTCCTTCCTCCACCACTACTGTGGACTTGGTGGTTAAAGTATCAAGCAGAGTTGTAAATTGATTTGGATCCTTTCTTTATCTTTATAAAGGTAAAGGTACCCCTGCCCGTACGGGCCAGTCGTGTCCGACTCTAGGGTTGTGCGCCCATCTCACTCAAGAGGCCGGGGGCCAGCGCTGTCCGGAGACACTTCCGGGTCACGTGGCCAGCGTGACATTGCTGCTCTGGCGAGCCAGAGCCACACACGGAAACGCTGTTTACCTTCCCGCTAGTAAGCGGTCCCTATTTATCTACTTGCACTTAGGGGTGCTTTCGAACTGCTAGGTTGGCAGGCGCTGGGACCGAACAACGGGAGCACACCCCGCCGCGGGGATTCGAACTGCCGACCTTTCGATCGGCAAGCCCTAGGCGCTGAGGCTTTTACCCACAGCGCCACCCGAGTAGTTAATGGGTGATAGCCAACTAAGTCAGAGTATACCCAGTGATTTCAGTGGATCTGCTTCAAGCATCTCTAACATTGGATCTCACCCATAGTGTTATAGGTTAATTGAGGGAGGGAGGGATTTCTATACCGTCCTTTACCAAACAGTCATAGGGCAGTTTACAAATTTAAAGACCTCTTATTTCCAGCAGGTTGTGAGGCAGCTCAAATAACTGTCCAAATCCCTGTCTCTGGGATTTGGTGGCTTTGGGTTTGGGGTGGTTCCCCCAGCTCCTCCAACTCCTTAACCATTTAATAGCTTCATTACAGTGTAGAATATTGTTGGCTCATTCTCTCCACTAGACGGCAAAGAGCCGGCAACTTTTTTCTTTTCTTTTTTCCTTTGCATCCTGCAGCTTTTGCATGTAAGTATCCAAACCAGGAGCCTTGTTCCTTTCGGTGGGTTTAGCTTTCCAAGCCCCCTAAGTATCTTGGCTGCTGACCTCCTTTGTCTTCAGTTCCTGAAGCCTGCCAGGAGCCAGAGGAGATAATGCCTCATTAAGCTTGACGTGTGTGCACAAGAGAAAGGGAAGAGAGCACAAGCATGCAAGGATGTGCAGGCTGAGCAGGAAAGAGTAGCAGCGAGGGAATGGCAGAGAAGGGTATGGGAATGCTTAATGAATATTCCCACTGCAGCTGGACTTTGAACAGTCACTGATTATAATTAAATCACTCTTTTTCCTTGGCAAGGTAACCATTTCTGAAATTGGCTCAGACGACACTGCTGTCTTACATGGTGACCTGTTCAAGGGATTCTAGACAAATGGGAGTGCCAAACAAGGAAGGGCACATCAAAGTACCTCAGTGAAGGTGGTCTTGCCTGTCGTGAGAAGTAAAAGCTTTAGCTTGCCTGCTCTGTGGGTCTTGAAGTGGGCACTCTGGCAAAAAGAGCCAGACTCCCCAGACCCTCCAGCTTATGCTGTAGAATTGGTTACATGAAAATACAATCAATGTTGTTGTTGTTTAGTCATTTAGTCGTGTCCGACTCTTCATGACCCCATGGACCAGAGCATGCCATCCTGTCTTCATTTTTTTGCATTCCCCCCCTTCAAATACAATCAATAAGATATAAAAATAAAAATATAATAATAATAATAATAATAATAATAATAATAATAATAATAATAATAATAATTATTTATATCCCACCCATCTGGCTGGGTTTCCCCAGCCACGCTGGGTGGCTCCCAATCAAATATTAAAATACAATAATTCATCAAATATTAAAAGCTTCCCTAAACAGGGCTGCCTTCAGATGTCTTCTAAAAGTCTGGTAGTTGTTTTTCTCTTTGACATCTGGTGGGAGAGCATTCCACAGGGCAGGCGCCACTACTGAGAAGGCCCTCTGTCTGGTTCTGTGTAACCTCACTTCTCGCAATGAGGGAACCTCCAGAAGGCCCTCGGTGCTGGACCTCAGTGTCCAGGCTGAACGATGGGGGTGGAGATGCTCCTTCAGGTATACAGGACACCAATGCTCTTTTGTTTTATTTTATCATATCTTGCCATAGCTCTGTTCATATGGTGTACACATACGGAAGCATGGGAATTAAGATCAACATTTTTGTTTGATCCACCATGCATTCCACATAATGGTAATTACCATGGTATTTCCCCCTCCAAAATATGTAGATATATTTGTTAAACCACAACAATATTTGTGCTGTATTCATGTTCTTTGCCTGGGTTGATGCTGCGGAATGCTTCCCCCCCTAGTATCTTCTCTCTTCTCTTTTTCTTTTTCCTTCTCTTATATTTTAAAAACTTTATAAAAATTCTATGGGGGAAAAAATAGCATTGAGTGAGTAAAACTTTTTAATGGCTGCCCCCTGCACTGTGAGTTGTTCTTTACTCCCTTAGTTCATCCTCTGCATACTCAGGAGTGGGAATAGGTTCACTATGTGAGCTGGAAATCCCCTGAGAGGTGAGGTGGTAGACAGACTAATATTTCTGGATAGCACAAGTGGTAGCACTCTGATAACTGCTGGGATAAGCATGGCTAAAGATAGCAAATAGGGTGGACACTCCTGAGCAACCTCAACACCTCAATTAAGTTGTCATCTCAAATGGACAGATCCCTTCAGAGATTAAAGGGGTGACACTCTGATCCACGGTGTCTGTTTCCTAGCACAAACTGTCTTCAGTTACCTTCCCGTAGAGCAAGAAATTGGTGCCTGACCTATCATGTTGACAAGCCCAAATGAGCTGTTTGTGGCAGTGATGTCATTTGAGGTTGTTATTACTTCGTTCAGCCTACAGATTTGCTTGGTTCAAAATTGTCAGATGAATTGGGCCCCAGATATTTGTTGGACAATTTTCTCCTGCCTCAATCCACCTGCCCACTGAGATGGTCTTCTGAAACTTATTTTTCCTGGGTGCCCCCACCTTCTGAGGTGTGGTAGGGGGTGACCCGGGAGGCAGCCTTTGCTGTGGTGGCTCCTTGTCTTTGGACTGCCCTCCCTAAGGAGGCCTGCCTAGATACTTCATTACCTGGCAAAACGTGCTGGGCAAAACTTCCCCATGCCCCAAGCTTTTAAAAATTGCTAATTTAAGCCTTTTAAATCTTAGATCAGCTTCATTTTACCACAGCTGTTGCTGTTCTAGTTTGTTGCTTTAAAAATTCTGTGTTACTTTGTATGTATTGCTGTTTATATATTTGTTACTTCTTGCTACTTTTTTAGCCTCCTTGGGAACATAAACGTGTGACATATAAATCTATATGTAAGTAAGCAAAGCTGAATTGAGTTTTGTGGACCCTCCCTCTAAAAAAAGTTATGTGTGCTCTGCATTTCGTGCATACATGCAAGCTCTTTGATTTTAATCCCTCACTCCTGATGAAACTCTGACTGACTGCAGTTGTGCAGGGTTTGGAAGGAGAAACATTGAGTTTCCAAAGGCCTCTCACCATGGCTGGGTGTTGTGGTTGTGACCATAGAGCTGGTGAAGCCAACTACAGTTCCCAGGGTGCAATGCAGCATTGTGCATGTGCACAGCCCCATCAACATTTATGCACTCACACTTTGGAACTCCCTGCGCATTGACACCAAGCAGGCGCCTTCAATGAACTCTTTCCACAGGCTGCAAAAATATTTTTGTCTAGGCAAGTGGCTTGCTACAAGCCTATCCAGACAGGTGGAATATTGACCTAGGTTTTCATGTACTACTAATTTTAATCGTTGTTTGAATGTTTTAAATAGTTTTGTTGTTTTTTTAACTGTGGTGGGGTTTTGTTTTAACCTGATAATTTTATTGCTTTATTTTTCTTGTAAATTGCTATGAGATTTTATTACAACCCAGCAGTATATAAATCTTGTGAAATACGTGCATACATAAATCCATATAGTCAGCTCAAGGAGAAGCTCAGAACCCCCGTTCTGATTGCTTGTTTTAAGCCAATTCTGATTGAAGTGCTGGGAACTTTACCCAGTGTTAATGTGCAAGTGTTTCAGTAATCAATTTCATTTTTTTTTTCTACCAATAAAGTCAGGTTCTGATGAGCTGAATGAGTTGGGCATATACTAAACATAGTTGCACACATTTGTTTTCTCTCTCCATTAATCACTGAGATCCCACCCCACCCACTGCTCAAGCTTCTGTGGGATGACAGAAAATGTCCACCCACACTAAAGGAAATTTGGCAAAAATTTAATGATTGCAGCATATTAGTCACAGTGTGAAAGACACATAATGTTCAATAATCTCTCTTTTCTAGCTTCCTGCCTTTGGCAAAATGGGGACTTACATGAAGTAAATCAGGGACACAGCTTATTGCAAAAGACCTGCTGGAATGTGGAAATAAGCAAACCAGCCCCCCCCCCTACAGGCAAATATCCAATAGGTTTAGAAGGGAATTTCAAAACAGGCAGTTCTAGAAATGTATTCCGAAGCGAGCCCTCTGAGGAGATGAATGTAAAAGATGATGAAGTTGGATGTTATAACTATAAAAGCATGTGTGAATATACCGGAAAGGAAGGGAGGAGGCTTATTCTTAGTAGTAACCGAAGGTAGAACAAGAAGCCAATTTTATAGCTGTCGGGACGATTATTAGACAATAGAGTAAGCTGCCAAAGGGCCAGCTTGAATCACCATCACCAGAAACATGCAGAGGCTTAAACATAGGGGAAAAATGAGAATAACTTCCCATTCTTTCTGATCTGGTGTGAGCAGGAAGGCCATGTGTACAAATAGTCAGCTATTAGATTAGCTTGAGGAGATGGCTAGTAGAAAACACAGCTGTGGCATTTTGGGTGAGGGAAGGAGTGGATCTTCTTGGCTATTCCTGAAATGTTTCTCCTTCTTACACCAGGACAAGGGAACTTTTTTCAGCCCGAGGGTTGCATTCCTGCAAGAGCAGTCTTCCAGGGATTGCATGCCAGTGGTGGGCAGGGTCATAGATAGGCAAGAAGTGACCAGAATGTCAGTCTTGCTTTTGTACAGCATATTACATGCAGAAGGAACTAAAAAAAATGCTTAAGTGACCCCCCCCCCCAAAAAAAGAAAAAATCTCCCAGAAGCATTCCTGTTAGCAGTAATAGGTCAGGAAACACACACAAAAAAATTTTAAAACTTATTTCTGTATGCAACAGAAGCTGCAAGAATACAATATGCAGAAATGTGGAAAGAGAAGTCTAGTCCAACAAAAGATCAATGGCTGCATAAACTAATAGGATATGTCAAACTAGGAAGTATGACAGCCAAAATAAGAAATATAGATGGAAAGACAGTAATAAGTGAGTGGGAACAACTTGAAGGGTATCTAAAATGAAGCGGTATTGAGATAAATCTACAAGCAGGGTTGACCCTATGAACAGTAGTAGATAAAACAAATGATTATGAATGGAAGGAGAAAACAATAGACAATAATGGGAGATGTGGCAAGCCATCAGAATGTAGAATAGGATGTCAAGGAAAGATAGGTTGGGAAGTGTGTGTGTGTGTGTGTGTGTGTGTGTGTGTGTGTGTGTGTGTATGTGTATATATATACACATACATGCATATATACATATACACATACACATGATAGGATGAAAAACAAAAGTACGTATAATGTATATGGAAAATGTAACAACAACAAAAACAGATTACTGTACATGCAAAAGTCAGAGATTTCTACAAACACACATACCCTCAGGCAAGCAAGGGGCAACATCACAGTTCAAGGATACATTCCAGCCAGGCAAAATCCCCCCAGGAGGGTGCAAAGCTGGGCTAGTGACCTAGGAAGAGTTGTTAGAGCCAGACAGAGAAGTCTGGGGCTTCCCAATACAGTTTGGCACCTTCATTTTATGTCAGTTGATGGATCCTGAGACTACTAAGACCTCATTTGAAAAGTGTAGCGGTTTATGTGGTAAATGTTCAGACATGGAATGGGGTCTGTACAGGGAGTTTCCTAGGGCAGGGCTCTTGATGAGCTATTTCCACCCATGTCATCCCTACTCCCATTTCACTACCATCATCCCTTCCAATAAAACAAAACACTTTTCCCCCCTGCAACTGGAATGCAGTTCATTAAGGAAATATCTGTATGGCTAAAGTACATTATTTATATAGCAGTTTGCTTTATGCTGCAAAAAATGTAGGCTTGTTGAATTCCAGACTTTGGTTACAATTTATTTATTTTTAATGCACCTACCTTGCATGCAGAAAGGTTTGGTCCCTGGTTTGATCCTCCACATCTCCAGATGGGGCTGGGAAAGGCCCCTTCATAAAATCCCAGAGAGCCACCGCAACCCATCACTGTAGTAGACAACTAGATAAACAAGTGATCTGACTAGTTGGAAAACCCAAATTGCCATTTGTTCCAATTCACCGTTAAAGAACGGTTTTTCCTGGGGCAAGAATCCACAGGCCTGTATCTAGAAAGTTCAGGGAGGGAGAAGGTAAGTGTGGATGAGCCCTTAGGATAAGGCAGCTTCCTGTGTTACATCCTCAGCTAGTAATAAAGGATACACAAAGTTAATTTACATTGAATCAGACAATTGGTCTGTCTGGCCCTGAATTATCTACTTACCAGCAGTCTGGTAGCCCAGAAACCAGGAGATTCCAGAAACTGAACCCACGTTCTTGTGAATGCAAACATATGCAAACCATATGCTGCTACCCTCCCTCCTGGATCATGGGAACATGCAAAAAAGGATGTGTTTTCTGGTATGGTGCTAGAAAATGCCAATGCAGAACATACCTTAGGCTCATTCAGGCATTTGCCTGGATATATAAATGTAAAGGGACCCCTGATCATTAGGTCCAGTCGTGACTGACCCTGGGGTTGCAGCACTCATCTCACTTTATTGGACAAGGGAGCCGGCGTACAACTTCCGGGTCATGTGGCCAGCATGACTAAGCCACTTCTGGCGAACCAGAACAGTGCACGGAAACACCTTTTACCCTCCTGCCAGATAAACCTTACCTGTTTATCTCCTTGCACTTTGGTGTGCTTTCGAACTGCTAGGTTGGCAGGAGCAGGGACCGAGCAATGGGAGCTCACCCCATCACGGGGATTCGAACCGCCGACCTTCTGATCGGCAAGTCCTAGGCTCTGTGGTTTAACCCACAGTGCCACCCGTGTCCCTTTGCCTGGATATAGGTGTGCTCAAATAGAATATGGGAACAAGGGTGCACATGCAAGCCCCGCCCACAGTGTCCTTGTTCACATCACCCCATCCCTAACCCCCCCATCTTGCATGGGGCATCTCTTGAATGCCAGCATGAGGAGGGTCAGGGAGTGGAACAGGGCAGGGGTGCACATGAGGATGTTGGGGGCAGGGCAGGCATCCCTATCCCTTCCCACACTGTGAGTGTTCATGAACACACCTCTTGAACTAAGTGTAGACTAGCTTTGTTCCACTGTTGTTGTTTAAAGAGGCAGCTGGTGTTTGCAGATGCTTGCCACATCGAGAAATTCAAATTGCATCTTTTCTTCTTTAAATTAAAAAAGCATGAATTAAGAATATCACTGTAAATCTTTTGCAATGAAAAAGAAATTGATTGGTTTCTTTGTTTTTTGCTTTGTTTTGTTTTTGGCCAGCCAGTTTAATGCGAGAGTGGATGGTAATTAAAGCTGACAGCCCCGGCTGATTCTCCTTGTTCTGTGCAAGCCTTTGCATCTTTTATGGGAACTAACTCCCCCAAAGTGGTCGAGATAATGATAAACACTATCTCAGGTCACCTCTAGTAAGAAAGGGCCTTTGTTCCAAAAGATGCCTTTTAAGAACAAGGTGCTGCTGACTTAGAAGACTTTTGATTTGCAGGTACTGGGGGAATTGCTCTGCTGGGTGCTTGCTTGTTCAGTAAAGATACAGGGGTCATCCTCTTGAATTGGTTTCCTTGCAGAAAAATAAACCCCTGAAGTTCCGACCACATCTCCTTTCAGACAACTAGAAGTTCTACCTTCATGAGTTAGGTGGCTTCATGTCTCATCAGTAAATTACCTATTTCTACCTTCAGTTCCGGGACGCGGGTGGCACTGTAGGTTAAACCAGTGGGTTTAACTGTGGGTTAAGCCAGTGTGGTGTAGTGGTTAAGAGCGGTAGACTTGTAATCTGGTGAACCGGGTTCGCGTCTCCGCTCCTCCACATGGAACTGCTGAGTGACCTTGGACTAGTCACACTTCTAGTCACACTTCTGAAGTCTCTCAGCTTCACTCACCACACAGAGTGTTTGTTGTGGGAGAGGAAGGGAAAGGAGAATGTTAGCCGCTTTGAGACTCCTTCGAGTAGTGATAAAGCGGGATATCAAATCCAAACTCTTCTTAAACCACAGAGCCTAGGGCTTGCCGATCAGAAGGTCAGCGGTTCGAAGCCCCGCGATGGAGTGAGCTCCCATTGCTCGGTCCCTGCTGCTGCCAAACTAGCAGTTCGAAAGCACGTCAAAGTGCAAGTAGATAAATAGGTACCGCTCCGGCAGGAAGGTAAACGGTGTTTCTGTGCGCTGCTCTGTTTTGCCAGAAGCGGCTTAGTCATGCTGGCCACATGACCCGGAAGCTGTACGCCGGCTCCCTCGGCCAATAAAGCGAGATGAGCACCGCAACCCTAGAGTCGGCCACGACTGGACCTAATAGTCAGGGGTCCCTTTACCTTTACCTTTACCTTCAGTTCCATCATGCAACTATTGTTGCATCCCCTCCAAGTGATGAGAGACTCCAGGGGTACCAGCATGTATGTGGTTTTCTTGAGGATGAGGGTTTGTTTTCTTGAGGATGAAGATTGACAGAGACTGTGGTGTCTTTTGGATATATGCTTTTATTTACACATATATGCAACCTGAGCATAGGTTGGAGGGACTCTCAGTATTAACACCCCAACAGATCTTGCTTCCCCATTAGGGGTCTAGTGAACTCAAAACCGCAGGTCTTGGGTCTAGCTCCGAGTAGATATGTTTCTGTGTCTCCCCAGTTTGCAGCAGCAGCCTAGTTCACCCACCCACACCCCTTGGCCTGTTGTTCTCCAGCCTAGGATGATGTACTATCAAGCCAGGTGAGGTGGGCTAATGCTCACCCATTCGTTTCTATGGAAACAGAGCTCACTTTTTAAGATGCAGGTGATGGGTGCTTAACACCCCCCCCAAAAAAAAAACCTGTATTGCTATAAATGCTATGAATGTCCAAATCTGCAGAACAGGCTTGAAAATGCCTAGGATTGGTGGGAAGGAGGGAATTACACCTCAAATATTGTCATGAATGGTGACTTCCAATAGGAAATTCAGTTTAACACAGCCTTCCCCAGTCTGGTGTCCTCCAGATGTTTTGGAAGACGACTGCCATCAGCCTCGGCCAGCACATGCTGCAAAAATTCCTGCAGCAAAAACCATAAAAAAAGACTTATGGCACCTTAAATACTAATAAATTCATTATGGTATGGGGAAAAAAATCTTGTGGACTCAGCCCCACTTTGTCAGATGCATGAATGCAAAAGCTTAGTTGGCAGATTATAATGTACAGTATAATGGAGAAAATTGTAAGGTGGGAGTTGAATGGCAATGAGATGCCAGAATTACAGTCAGTGATAATTAGATTTCAAGCGTATGCTAAATGGGCACACCTTTAATTTCTCATAGTAGAAGACTGGTTTTGAATGCTTAACTACTACACAACATACCCTCTCTTGCACTGAATTTGTGCAACTTATTTATGAAACTGGTTATGGGATGTATTGATTATGTAACACAGTGATAGCTCATGTACACTTGTAAGATTTGTTAAATGGCCAAGGTGTAATGTGGAGCACAATTAAGCTACCATTGTTAAGGGGCAAAGCATAAGGAGCAAATGCCCCACTATATACACTGAAACATTTGCGGGGGGTGGAGTGGTCATTGCCTGTGCAAATGGCTTGAATGGTTTCTGGACTGCAACCTGAAACCATAATCCCTGAAGCAGTGACAGGCCCCCCTCATGCCCTTCAACCACTGGAACTCTGGCTTCATCAATTCCTGTTTGGAAACAAGATGGATCTATTTGGAGAAGTGCTCTTGCTCTTTACTCCTGTGGCTTTTAATCTTGAAGAACAACTTGACCTAATTACTTGTTTTCCTTGCAGAAGTCCAGCCCTGGCGGGAATTTTCTCATCCTGCTGGTAAAATAAAATGGGAGGTTGGGTGGGGGCTTTGCCCGTGTGCTTTATTAAAGAGAATCGCCTAAAATAACGTGCTTTTAAATTAAGGGCCATCTCTTCACCTCTTCAGATAATTAGACTGGAAGTTCGAAGGGAAAGGTTAAGGGGCAAAAAAAAAAAAGTGAATACAGTAATAAATAATGATGTAGAGTTTGTGAAACACTGTCTCTTCTGCTTACTGAAAGATCGGCACCCTCTCTTTCCCTCTCTCGTCTGTAGATGAATTGCTTAATAGTGTGGTTTTCATATTTAATAAGCTTTGCAGCCATCAGGTGGGATAGTCATTGCAGGCATTCCTCACCAAGACAAGTTTGTTCTTAGAAACATGAAATGTGTTCCCCTTTCCCCAGTTTTGTTCGTTACGATTGTTGTAGAACTACTTCAGATGTATGCTATACTGTGCATACATCTCAAATGTAATGTATAACTGATAAAATAAAAACTCCCCCAAAGAAAGAACCATTGAGTCTAATGTAATATCTATTTTTCTTTTTTCTTTTAAGAAAAAAGGGGGAAGTCTGCATTATTATTATTTGCTGTTATTTTACCCCTGTCACCTGCCTCTCAGCTGTGACCCACTTCTTCTCCCTTCCCTTTTTTATCCTCAGGAGAACTCTGTGAGGTAACTTAGGTTGAGAGACTGGCCCAAGGCCACCCAGTGTGCCTTATGGCCAAGTAAGGATTTGAACCCAGGTCTCTCTCTGACATTAGATCCAAGCTTAGATTGCTACATCACACTGAGGTGCATGTTTGTTCATGCCCCTCTATCCAATACCTAGAAATGTGTGTTATCTCTGAAGCCCTGCTTAAACATAAGGACCAGGAACTTGAAGCTGACATGAAAAGATCTTGTGTTGCTCCCTTTTGTTTCAGTTGGTCTTATGCAAGGTATTGTGAATTGTTTCATTCATCCTTGGAACGACACCATATTGTAAAATCACTGTTCTGCTTGACTGAGTGCTGGCAATAATCTACCATCCCATGCCTTGAGAAGTGGTGTGAACCTGGAGCAGAGGGAGCAACTGCCAGGCAGGCAGCTTGGGAATGAAAAGTGAAGGCCTCGTGGCTTCTTGCAGCAAGGAGTTGCTCAGAGTGAGGGAGCTCACCAGAACCTCGGAGCTTTATATTAGGCTGTTATGAACCTGGAGGTGGATCCTTTGTCTTCAGGGGACAGGGGTGAGGACTCTGAAGCAGAAGGGGAAAGGCAGTCGAGGTTAGCTCCAGGTGTGCTTTCACCAGGTGAGCCTGTAGTGCCCGCACTCTTCTGGCTTGAAGCTGAGGTGTTGCTGTCGTCACACTCAGAGGGCTCTGCCACTGAACTCACCCCATAACTCTTCCCTGATCTAGCAGATTAGAAGACTGATTGAGTGAGTGGTGGCACCTTCCATGGGCAGCCAGGCTAGTGATTGGGATGCAGGTGCTGCTGCTGCTCAAGTCTCTTACAGCACAGCTGGAACCTTGTCTGGACTTGCATCCAGGCTGAGCCTGGCCTTGTACCAGGCCTCACCTGAGATCAGCACTCTGCTCACAACAGATTGGCTCCCTCGGGTCACCTGATCCCCAGGACCAGGACAATTGCTCCAGGGTGACCCTCTTGAGATTCCTATCTCCAAGCAGTGTTCCTAGTGGGGAATTGGTTGGGAATTATTGCTGGGCTTCTCATTGGAATCCCATTGTGCACACAAGACTTTGTTTTTTGTTTTCTTGTTTCTGATGGCTTTATTGTTGGAAGCAATTCAGTACATGAAAGCAAACAAACTCACATCTACAAAAGTGAGGCTAAAGAGACTGGGACCTCAGCCAATGGTCAACAGAAATATCTTGAAGTCTCTTTAAATTGTTGGAGCATCATGAATTGGCCACTGAATTAGAGCTGCACTGAAAATTACTCTTTTTTTTTCATCCATCTAATGGATGGAGATAAAAGAAGACCCTCCTGAGGGACGGTGAAGGGGTGTGTGTGTGTGTATTTCTCTATTGTGTAGGAAAGGGTTAGAGCTTTTGTTGCTTAAACTTATGAAGCAGCCAAGTGCTTTCCAGTCCCCTCCCCTCCCCATCCTATTTAAGATAAAAGCCCCATATTGTGCATAACAGCAGAAAGCTAAATTCACAGCTTCCTGCTTGCATCACTTCTTGGAACACCTTTGGAGCCATGTAACATCATGTCTCCTTGTGTTACTTGAAGGCATCCTGGGAAATGTTACTGACAGGAAGCAGTGCAAGGCTGAATAATTGCCTCCTGAACATTTAGGAGCCTACCCCCAATGTTTGCATGGAGAGAATATTTTTGAGACCCTGGGGCTGAGGATTTTGGGCCAGCATTACACGGAACATATCTGGGTAGCAAATAGAGATATGGTTGAAGTTTCCTCCTTTCTCTCAGGTTATTCCTCTTCCGGTGGAACATCACACCCTTGTTTTGGGAGTGGAGGTAAGATGCATTGGCCTTATTTGGAAACAAGAACCATCTAAGTACATCTTCAACTTCCTAAAGATTGCAATATACTAATTGGATATCCTCATGGGTTTGGATGACTAGCCGCCTATTAAGATTAAAGTAAAAAATCAATAATCATTACTCACTAGTGGAAGTTCAATAGCCATTCTAAATTAAGGCCTCTCTGGGGGTGCAGGGTTAGAGAGAGAGAAATAAGCTGTTTAGATCATCCTTCCCCAACCTGGTACTTGCCAGCTATTGTGGGCAACAAACCCTGAGTTCAGGAGTTGTGGTCCAAAACATCTGGAAGGTACCAGGTTAGGGCAAGTAAGCACATAGCTCAAGGCAAAACACAAGGACCAAGTGCATTTAAGCCACTAAGCCACTGAGTTATAAGTTTGCTGAGGAAGCGATTTGGCCAATGAACAACTAACAAGCCTAGAAATTGCCTGGAATTTTGATGAAATATTTTTGATTGGCATGTGTGGAGATTTTAGCACGAACCACAAAGATTTGAGACTAATATTTAAACCCATGCCAGGTGTTTACAGAGCTAAAGCATACCATATATATAATTGTAGCAGTTAAATGTAAAAGACCTCCTGCTAAGTCCAGTCAAAGGCAGCTTTGGGGTGTGGCACTCATCTTGCTTCAGGCCCAGGGAGCCAGGGTTTATCCACAGACAGCTTTCCAGGTCATGTGGCCAGCATGACTAAACCGCTTCTGTGGGTAATGATCAAAGTAACTAATTCTATAAAGTCTGTATATATCACAGGAGCCAACTCCTAGGAGCCGTGGGGGCTTTGGGCCCCATAATAAAATATGGCATTGCCATTAAATGGCATTGCCATTTGAATAGTATGTGTGCACCATGTCATGTGTTAGATTACTTGGGCCCCCGCAATATTTCATTCAAGTTGGCACCCCTGGTATATATTAATACTTCGTCTTGTAAAGTAGACCCAGATCTTTTCAGTCTGCCCGGAGCTTGGCAGGGTTAAGTGGGGTGATAAGATGTCATCATATTGGGTGTCAAGCTTCCTTGTTATCTTTGATTGACAGTGATTGGGAGATGCACAGACTGATGACATGTCACCATTTATAGTATTAATAGGGCACATTAGCGGAGCATTTAACCCATCATAGGATGATTATATGGCTTCCATTTTTATGCTTTATAAATAACATTAATGAACTGCATAAGACCCAGATAACGTATGCCCCTATGAGACAATGCTACCTAAGAATAGGCGACTCTTACTTCCATTTGCAAGATGTATTTTATTTTGACGTCTGCAAAAGTGTACTAAACCTTCTGTTCATCTTATTCCAATTGCAATATGTGCTCCACACATCCATTTTTATTTGTTACTTTAAGCTTGTTTTGTCAGTATATTGTTATTTCTGGAAACTCGACAAACCCATCTTTTTAAAAATATACTGGTCACATTGTGAGGAAGTGAAGGCAAAGGGCCATGGAGTGGTGGTTTCTCCATGTGTTTTACAGTGCCCAGTTCCTTCCTGAGGGTGGGAGCACTTGCCTCCTGTTGCACTGGAAACTTCTATTATGTTAAGCAGCAAGAGAGACTTTTCTCCCCTAAAGTACGCCCTTGAGCTAAGCAGCTACTTGAGTTCTGTGTGTCTTTACCTATAATTAAATAGCCCATTATGTTAGGCATTAAAGCTTCATCACCATTCCTTTTAGCCCTATGGAGATCACAGTCTTCTGTTGTAAAAATTAACAGTTATCAATCAATGGACTCATTTAAGATATGTATCTCATAGTGATCTTCTTGCTCATTGTATTCAAGTCGTGTCCTCCATTGCCTCTTTCTCCATGCAGCAATTGATTCTTTCTTAGCTGTGGCTGAGATGGCCATTAGGGCTCTATGCTGCACGCAGCCTCTCTAAACTGGAATCTGTAGAATTACAACTGGGTTGAACATACTTGAAAGAAAGGATGGCTGTTCAATCAGCTGCTGAGCAAACTATTCAGGAAGGAGAAGCTTCTGGTAGGACTTCAGCTGCCTTGGGAGGCCTGCATAAGGATGTGTGAATTCCCAAGAAATTTCCCTTCTCTCATCTAACTACTCTAACTTCCCTTGAAATTCCTCAGGGGTTCCCCACCAAGTGGACACAAACCTATGGGGAATAAACCAGGACACAAATTTCAGATAGGTGTGGGTACATGCAACAAAACACACACACACACACGAGGCATTAAAGCAGATTGAGCAACTAGATCAAGACGTGAGAAGTTATGCAATTTCTAGTCACACAACAAAGTTTTCAGGCATCAATTCCCGACATGCATAGTTTTCAGCACAGATCAATAGCAGACAGCCACTGCCACAAACATTCCTTTGCATCACGTATTAATTTATCCCCCTGGGGCTTTGCATTGGGTTCTGAGATCAGCACAGATGCATCATCTGCCAGAGATTGCCTTCTAAGCAATTAGTCTAATTAAAAGGCAAAGTGTTTCTTTTACTAGTTTTATATCACCCCTACCCAAGCCAGAAGCACCCCCCCACACACACACACACACAATAGTTCTAGATTTATTTTGGGTCTTGGGATGTAATGATTTAAAGGCTCTTTGTGTCATTCTTAAGGGAGGATTAGTGAAGTCTTGCATTGTGACAGAAAGGTGGCATTACCCTGTTTGAACATATGAATCTGCCTTCAGCAGAATCAGACCATTAGTCCGTCTCAACCAATACCTGCTTAGCTCAGATAATCTACACCATGGTAGATTTTATTTTCATGAATGAGCTGTACTTTGGGTTCCTCTTTCCATTCTCCATTCGTGAGGAGAGGAGAGTAAAAATACCCATTTGCACTTCCCACTAAACTAATTTCAATTTACATATGCAGGTGGGTTTATGAGTTTTAAATGCAAACTGTGGTTTATGAGTTTTAAATGTGAGGAAAGGGCAAACCGTGGGTACCAAACAGACCCAGGAAAAAGGTGGCAATGTGTTCCTGCCAGGGGTAGAAGAAAGGGGGTGAGGTGGGGGCGGGCTGCCCCAGGTGTCACCACCAAGGGAGGTGACAAAATGCCAGGCGGCAATCACCGTGGAGCCTGCAGTGCGCCCGAGCCATGCATCTTTCCTGGGAGTGACATAGTGACTTGGGTACCCGCAGACTCTGCGCTGCCCCAAACTGTCCACCTGCCACCTCCCCCTTAGCTGTAGGGTGGCTGAGTGGGAGGAGGCAGGCAGACTCCTCAGAGGCCCCGCAGAGCATCTGCCCTGGCTGGCCCCACCCCATGGTGGCTGGCCCCGCCCCCACAGGCATCTGGCTCCAGCCCCAGGCGCAGGGCACACATGCCGCCCCAGTCACCCAATCAGCTTGCTCTGCTGCTGGTTCCTGCATACTGGGGAATGTCTGCAACATGCAGGGAATTACTGAGGACCTCCCCACCCCACCCCAATCTTTCACCTACCACTCACTTGTGGTGAGAGGGGGTTGGAAGGCTGTTTGTGTGGCATGCAAAGTGGCAGGAAAGTGCAGGTGTCATTTCTCAGTACTCTACTTATGTTATTTCGTTAGCCCAGAGGTGGGGAATCTTTTTCAGCCCAGGGGTTCATTCCCCTCTAGGTATCCTTCTTCATGCCATTGTTGGGCAGGGTCAGAGCAAGAAATGCACATTTTGCCTTTGAACAATAGGCTCGTCTATATGCACACCTATCATTGTATCCTCCATCCAGTCAATTAAGAGGCATTGTCAGAATCCAAGGAAACATTCCAGCTTGGCAAAAACACTCAAGGAGGGTGCAGAGCAAGACCGTTGAGAAGCAGGATTTGGAGAAAGGGTGTGTTGTGGGAGAGTCCTAAGCACCAGTTAGAGTTGCTTAGAGCAGTGTTTCCCAACCGGTGTTCCGCGGCACACTAGTGTGCCACGAGACGATGCCTGGTGTGCCGTGGGAGGGAGGCGGGCGAGTCGGGCGGCGAGAGGCGGGGCGGCGGCGGCGAGGATCCGCGTCGAGCCGGGGGCGGCTCCGCGGTGGTGGTGCCGAGGTTTCTCTCTCCATTCTCCCCTCACACACACAGGAAATAACACAGGATCAGCTGACAGGACCCGGCCAATGGGGCGGCGGCGGGGCAGCGCGCGCAAAAGGGAGGAGCGTGAGACAGCGGACGAGGAGGAGGCCGGCATGTCCGGGCAGCAGCAGCAACAACAGCAGCAGCAACTCCCGGCGACGGCTCCTCAAGCCCCGGGCAACCCTACTCCCTCACTGGCCTCGGCCGCCCTCCTGCTCCACCCGCCGCCGCCTCCCCCGCCGCCGCCGGCCACCTCGGCCCCGCCGCCGCCCCCTCCTCCGCCCGCTATCGCCGCCACCACCACAACAGCCGCCGCCGCCTCAGCTGGGCCCATGCCTGCCAGGAGCGGCGGCGGCAGCAGCAGCGCCCCCGCGCCCTTCCCTCCCGGCGTGACGCTGCGCGCTGACGTCACGGGGCTGTAATGGTGATGTGCCTCGAGATTTTTTTCATCAAACAAGTGTGCCTTTGCCCAAAAAAGGTTGGGAAACACTGGCTTAGAGGACTGCATTTGTCCCCTGGGCCTGAGGTTCTTCACATCTGGCATTAGCTCTATCCACACATTAGCTCAGCCTTTCTCTTGGGTTGGGTCTGCAGATGTTGCAGAACAACAACTCCCATCATCCATAGGCAGCAGGGCAGCAGTCAGGGGTGATGGGAGTGGTAGTCCAACAACATATGGGAACCCAAGGTTGAGGAAGGCTGCATTAGCCACACGAAGGGTGGGAGAATAAGGGATCCTCGCCCCAAAGTTAAACCTACACAGCTGGTACCACCCATCTGACCATACATTCAGCAAAGGTATGGAGTGTGAGTTAGCTGGACTGGGGTAGACTCATCCACTCAGTTAGGAAACCTGAATTATTAGAGCTCCGGGTCACCTATGCAAGGTTCTGAACCTCTAAACACATGGGTATGGTGAGGTGGGTGGGGTAGGGGCAGTGCCAGGATGCATGGTACAACTTCCCATCCATATGTTACTTCTTCATGCAGAGGGTTAACTGCTGAATTGGTCTATTATCTCAGACGCATCCTCAGTAGATTATTCTGGTGATTGTACTTGGTTGCATATTGATTTGGTGATTTGTTCTTGCAATGAGAGCTGAAAACCACAGTCTCTTCAAGGGCAGAATATGTGGGGTTTCTTGTCATTGCCTTCTTCTTTTTTACGCTGTTCTTGAAACACGGAATTGGTCTTAGAATGCCAATAGCATATAACTAATGTGACACTGTCTCTAATAAAATGTCTGAAATGGACTTTGGTTAAAAGTAATTGGATTCTGTAATAGCTCTTATCGCATTAATGTTGTTTGCACTGTTCTGGTTAAGGCCATTAATTTTGCTCTCATATACCCCAATTTTCAAGGGTGCTTGTGACTATTAGGTAAACATTTGTTTCCGACAGAATCCTTGATGGCTTGGCCAAGAGTTCCCTCATTATTATTAATTCCCTATTCCCCTCCAAGAAAAAAAATATTCATTGCAATTCTTTTCTCTCTCCTTTTGTTAAAAAAGTGAAAATATAGTATTGAATAAGTGAGTAGAGAGTTGTGTGGTTTTCTGTTTAATTGGATCATCAATAGGATGCTGTATGGAAATACCAGTGCCATTTTAGTGCTCCCAAAGTGAGCCATGGATAATGTCTCTGTGTGTTTTTTCATGGCCTATCTCAATATGTTTTTGTTTCTTTTTCTTGTTTACTTCAGCCACATTCACACAATATAGTTTGAGCACTACAATGCCACCTTGACAAGAGATTGCTTCCCACAAAGAATTTTGGGGTCCATGATTTAATGGTGAATGCCTTTCCACAGGGAACTCTGGGAATTGCAGCTCTGTGAGGGGAATAGGGGGTCTTCTAACAACTCTCAGCACCCTTAACGAACTACAACTCCCAGAGTTCTTTGATATGAATATATGGTGTGAATGTGGTCTTAGTCAAGAGGAACCATAATTGCTCTAAGAGCAGTGATACCATTGAGCAGTATTTTCCTGCATTCAGAACTGGATTCAGGCTCTGCCTCTGCTAAACATATAAACAACTTTATTTATTTATTTTAAAAAATGTATGGACTCCTGACCAGTAGATGGAACTGTTCCCTGCATGTTGATATCATGATGATTTCAAATTTACAATGCAACCTTCCTCCCCAAAGGAGTCAAGGACAGCTCCTGATAATAAAATGCCATAGAAACAATTTAATACATCACAACAACATGATACATATATTAGTTAAAACCAGGTATGTATAAATGATGAGGTGTGAGGAGGAAGGTCGGTGGGGTATATTTCCTTTTACTGATTTCTATATGTTTTGGAAAGTGCTTTGTCTGTCTGTTCTCTCTGCATTTGGACCCCTCTTGAGAAGGTTCCCAAGATGGAGGAGCTGTCTTTCATCCATGTTTGGATGCCACTGGATGCCATTTTGAATCAGGATGGCAGTCAAAATCATTCCAAACAGCACTGACCAGAATAGCTCTGAAGGTGTTGTCAACCAATTAGGTGTGACAGTTCCCGAGATTGAATCTGTATGAAAGGATACATCCGCATGCTATATTGAATCAAGATGGCAGAACTTTTTTGTTTTAGGAATTCTTGAGCAATGCTGACTCATTCTATTACCGTAGTATATTTTGTCCCTCTCCCTTAAAATTCTCTGAAATGGGTTGAAAAGCTGTGGAAGGGTAGCATTTTCACTTGTTACAGAGATTCAGCTCCTGGTGATACTCTATGATGTATTGATTTCAACTTCCTTGCCTTCATTGGGGTGGAGAGAGACCATCTGAAGGCAAATCCACTGACTATGGGTGTGGGTGGTATTTGAAAGACACTGTTACAACAGGAACTTCCTCTACATCTTCAAAGAATACTTTTAAAATATATATAGTAATAATCCACACAATTTTGACCTTTGCTGTCTTTGTTTTGTCTTCGTTTTTTGCAGGTTTACGGGAACAAACCTTCCTGCCCCTGTAATCAGCAGCAAAAACTGGCTTCGCATGCACTTTATGTCAGACGGCAACCACAGGCAGAAGGGCTTCAGTGCTCAGTACCAAGGTATTGGCAGTCTCCTGATTTATTCTGCCCAGTCCCCTGCTCCTCCTGAATGACCAATGAACAGTGGGGATTCCTAAAACCAACTTGAGAACTGGAGTATGCATTATTTGCAGCAGTTTTCAGTTTCTCTTGTTCATTTTTTCATCCTATTTAAATACACTTTTAATCAAAATGCAGATATCTAAACATAGTGCTTTTTTTTTTAGTTTTTGCTGATTTTTTGAGCTGAGAACTTTGTCAGAATATTCTGGAAACGTGCAAGCTGGCAGGTAGCCAAATCTAATCCATAAATTAGTCTGGGAGGGGAGGATTAAGTCAGCTCTTATTGATATTCACCAATATTGGAATCCCTCAAGCACCTAGTGGGCCTTTGCTTGCTCATAACCACCTCAGTGGGCTGCATTCCAAAGCAAATCCTGCGGCATTCCTTGGGTTTATCCATTTCTGTCCCCACCCTGCTGATCAACTCCTTGGAATGTGTTTGAAACAGGAGACAAAATTATAGCTTAACACAGAACTGCAAATATGGTATTGAAATATTCTTTTCCATACTGCCATGGCTAGCAGTGGGAACTGCTGTCCACAAATGGGGCAAGGCTGGTGACTCTTGCACAGCCTGCAGACCTCAAATTTGTCTGGCATTTGCCAGGAAGGAAAGTCATGCCAATGTGACCATAGCTCAGTGACGGAGCTGCCTCTTTGCATGCAGATGGTCCAAAGTTCAACTCCTGGCATCTCCAGTTAAAAGTATCAGCTGGCAGATGATGTAGATCCTTTGCCAGAGACACTGAAGGGTGGCTGTGAGTCAAAACAGACAATACTGGGCTTGATTGACAAATAGCGTGAAACAGCTTCCCATGTTCTTCACATCAGAACTTTTTGGGGAAGGTGGATTGTGTCTACAACTCAGCAGTGTAGATTTTCTGGCCCACAGGACTACTTTGGCCTTCCAGGGTCTTAATTTCATTCAGGAGACCATTTCCCCCAAATCATACCCATCTTGCTCTATAGCTGCAACTGTGTTAAATATGCAGCCTCCTACTGAAATCAGGGTTTGTGGGGACTGCAGATTTCAAATTACTCAGGCAAAGGAAAGCACTTCACCTGTGATGAAGTCAGGTGATTGGCAGGTGGGTGCCCCTGTTCACTTGTCAAAATGACCTGCAGGTTTTGTGGGAGGTCAGAATCCAGAGCACCAGCAGGATCCAGTCTCAGACCTCTACCATGGTGTGTGTGAGATGCATGGTGCTTTCAGAATAAGGTGTCATATGTGTTAATTCAGACTGGGTTCTCCTCCCCTCCCACCACTGTGTTCTGCGGTTAAGAAACTCAGGTTGTGATCTTTATGAATCATCTTTCAGATTTAATACCTGAAGCTGTTTAGTCATAATTTTCAGTTGCCCTGATGCTGATTTTTAAAAAAAGAAAAAAGAAAAGAAAAGGGAAATCAAAGTCATGATTGCTGCTTTGCTTATTAAAAATACACCTGCCTGAATCATACCTTTTTTTTCCCTTTTTTGCAAAAATAGTCAAGTAAAGATTAATGTTATAATTTCCTCTCTGATTAAGGAAAATGTCAGGGGCTTCTAATCCAGTAAGCTTGGTTTAAAAAAAAAAACAAAAAAAAAACACCTTAGACATAATAGTCTGAGTGTTTGCATGTTGAGTGCTTTAAAAGATAAATTTCCAAGAAGTCATTGCTCATATGGAAGAGACACTAGGGGGTTCCGAACCAATTTCTTGTGTTACTTTTTAGAGACAGGTTTATGTTTAGACAGATGACAGAAAATGCTTGCAAAGGACAGAGAAAGCTAAATTAAACCTTACTATTTCCCTTACCCTTTCCTTTATATTTGTAAGGCTATAGCTGTGGGTGGAAGGTGTATCTTAACCTTTTCCCATCCCTCTATTTGTCTACTCAAAACACCACATCCATCTGCTTTCCTCCCAGCAAGAGACAGTGGATGGAATTCTCAGTTCCCAGAGTTCCTTAACAATCGTTCAGGGTCTTCTAACTACTTTTGAGTACCCTTAACAAACTACAGTTCTCACAATTCTTTGGGGGAAACCATGACTGTGAAATCATAGGTCTTTAAACATAGCAGATGGGACCTAACATTGGTTGCATCTCTTTATATTTGAAATACCCTGTATATTCTTCAGTGGTGCATTAACCCTAAATAGTTTACTTGATGCCTTTTTGTTACTCTGGGAGAAACTCCTTCCTGGTATTTTTTGAAGATGCTGGCAAGGCGTGCACTAAATATGTACAGTCCAATGAAGAGTCTATTGCCTGCTGTTTCATGGGGATCTTTGAGAGGGTGAGAGACAGGTGAGGCTCAGGAACTGAATGGCAAAGAAGGAAATAGGGGGTAATTCTGCTGATGTGGGTCATTCATCCTGTTGTGATCTGGCGCTTCTGGAGAAAATTATTCCACCTGAACTTAGAGCAATTTACATGGAAAAGTCTGCAAGAATAGCAGTCTTGTGTTACCTTAAAGGCAGAGGCATTCTGTTATAAGCTTTAAAAGATAAAGTCCATTTTATCAGGTGCATATAGTGTAATCCTCAGGGGTGAGGAACTGAAGAAGGCTGTAAACATTGTGGGTGAAATTCCTTTGGGAGATTGAATTGTTCTTCCACCAATTCCTTAGCATTGCTCCCCCCTCCCCAATGTCTGATTTGCATCTATTGCAAATGGACTGGTCTGTAGAAAAGTCTGTTTTCTTGGCAGGCTGCAGTCCATTTTTTGCTGATCTCTCTTCCCTTTTGTTACCTCTCTAGTCAAAAAACAAATGGAGATGAAGTCCCGGGGAGTGAAATTGATGCCGAGTAAGGACACAAACCAGAAGACATCTGTGTGTAAGTTTCACCCACCGTTGCACATTCAGTGAGAACTAGCGCCTTAAGCATTCCATGACTCTACAGCAATCTCCAGAACGTTGCCACTCTTTCTCCCAAGTTTTAATGCTTGTTACCCCCACCTCCTACCCTGCATTATCGCCTCACCTCCTTCTTCTGGTGCTCTGTTTGCAAGCACCTACTAACTGTCAAGATGCGGCCTGGATGGGTGGGAAGGGGAAAGCCATATGTGTGCAATCTATAGTGTTAGTAATCCTGTGGAGGGCTTTGGGAGACTCGGATATCTCTGCTTTTTGTCACATACTCTATAGAGTCATCACGATGCAAACACATTTTTTGACAACCAGATGTATTTGTCTAGCATGAATGTAAGAGGACTTGGATCAGCGGTGAGGAAGCAAGCAACAAAAAAAGCTGCAGTAACTCCACTGATAATCTGAAATGAGATCTTTCCTCTCTCCCATTCCTGGTCATTGAATTTCACTGTGCCTAACTTAAAGAAAAAGACAAAAGGAGAAAATAGTAATATTCACCACACTTATTCCGGATGTGCTTTTAAGTTTTTCACTAACTTTGCCTTTCTTTAAACAAAGAACTTGCTAGAATAGATAGTTTGTTTTGTCCTGGGATTGTTCCTTTACTGAAGTTAGCAGACTCCTTTGGGTATTTTGTGTGTGTGTGATCTTTTGTTTGTACATGTGATCCCTTACACACACAAAAAGCATTAGATGCACTCCTTTGATAGGTATGTGATTTCGAAGTGGAGCAATCCTTGGCTGTGGATTCTTTCTATAGATTTGCATTGGAATGGAAACTGAGCTGGGATTTTGCAGTTGGATGTCAAAGGTGGATTTAGAAGAGTGTGATCAGTTTGCCTGCATTGGGCATTGAGCCAAGAGGGCACCACAGGGGGCGCTGCAACAATGATGAACAATGGAAGATGAGCGAGCCTGGAGGCAGCCAAATGTTGGCATTACACAGAGCATCACTGAAATTTTAAAGCACAAAGTCTACCCCTGCTGGATGTGGATAGAAACAGTGCAAGGGTGGGCATCTGGTGGTGTGAGTGGCTGTGCAGGAAAGGTTTGTGTCATTCCTAGACAGTGCAGAAGTGTCTCTAGGCTTACCTTTAACGTAGGATCAGAACTAAAAACTCACTTGGTTCCTTGGGTCAATATACTAAACACTGACATCTTTCAAGACGGTATGGGGAAAGGTTACTTGTGCTATTTGTGTGGTTTTGTAGCGTTATGGGATGCAGACTGCTTTAAAGTAATTCCATTTGGGCATTTGTATCAGAGAGAGAGACAGCAGGAAAAAACCAGAGTGGTTTTGAATTGCTCTTTCAAATGGCATTCTACTCTTCTGCTCATTTCTGGCATCCGAGCTGTGATTGCATAAACTGGCTGTAGTTTGGCTAGTGGATGAAAAGCAGGATGTAGAGTTAAAGGAACATTCTCAAGGTGAAGGGGTAATAATACCCGATTCAGATGGTGACATAAAATTTGATTTTGATCTAGTCCAACTTATTTGGTTGGGAATATTGCTATTAACTACTCAGCCCCACCTGTGCTCTGCTATGTGTTATCTATTTCACATGGTTGTCTGTGTGGATAGTGGGACTCTTAAGAGATTGATGAGCAAGGAGAGACGGCAGCTGAGAGATAAGCTATAGTTGTGACGGATTGTGTGTGTTTAACATGGCAGAGTAAGTCACAGTGCCTGTTTCTTCAACACATATTCATCTGAAGCAGCACAGTAGTTTATATTGGGGCATATTCCGTTTCCCTCTGCTTTGGCAATACAAAGCAAAAATAAATAATAATTTGTGTTCTTAATCGTGTTGTAAGACACTGGTTGGGCATCCTGCAACCAAGTGAGTCTTAAATCAGATATTTAGTTCAGTGACACACCATGTTCTCAACATGGCATGGGTCTTTCTAAAAATGTAGGAAGTTTAAGAATAAAAATATAATATGCTTGATCTTCTCAGCCCTAATTATATCAGGAGCCAAAATGTCAAACTATTTCTTCCCAAATAGATGTGAAGGTGATTGTCCATTACTTCAATATAGTTTTTGCAATGGCTGCTAATGCAAGGTGCAATCAGATCTTGGCTTTCTGGGTCCTCTACTCACTAGCAGCAATGATTCCTGCAGACATATTTCTAGCCGCAAGAGAGTTTGTTTCACATGTCCACATAGGCAGTTCCTACATCTGTCTCCTTAGAAGGATCACATCTTGGCTACAAGCAGCTGTCTATCCTGACTCCCAGCTTAAGAAGAACAAGAACTCAAAGAATGATTCTTTCCAAAGGCTTTAATATTGAGATTGGTGTGATACCTATGCAAATCTCTGGTCTATGGCTCAGCAGGCAATACACATAGTTAATCCAAGGCACACAGGTAATCTAAGCACTCAAAGCTTAGACTGTTGATCCGACACTGGCACACCCCTTGCTGTATTTTATAGAGAAATGGTGTGGGCTCAACATAATGCAGTGAGTGGTTCTGCTCCTTAGCAAGCAATCTAGCAAGAACCAGCCAGTAGACTAAGATTGTCTAGCACCTGGATGTGCCTCTCCAAGACATTTTGTTGAGTAAGATGGGGTCCACTTCCATGTACACTTCCATGTGCAGAAGCTGAATGAAGTGGCAATTGAACCTTTCTTCAGTGCTGATGATAGTACCCCAGGATAACGGGTTAGTTTAGTATATGTGTGGCATACACAACTCTGTCTACCTCACTACTAGCTGCTCCCCATTCCCCAGCATCTGCAGCCCAAGGTGGCTGCCTGACTCTGCCTAATAATAGGACCAGCTTTGAATGGATATGTACAGAGAGTAGTTTACATGTAAACCAAAGAATGGATTTGTTTAAATAGAACTGTGAAGTGGCATTTTAAAAATTTAGACATGAATTGTAAGTATACGGGAGGCGAAAAGGCCTCCTAGCGACCGAAAACCAGGCTTTGATCTTATGCTTCTCAAAAAGTGCCTTGCTACATGGTGAGCCATTTTTTTGCAATTTGAGAGAGTCGCTGGTGATTCGTATGTCTGCTGTTCAAGGGGACGGTGGTTAGCAATCCTTCTGAGCTCATCCTTCCAACCATGCTAAGAACCTGTGGGGAACTAAACTAAGTTTCAGTTCATACATAACAACAAATTGATTGTTGTTGCTAAAGGCATGAACCTCAGGCTCACATATACCCCCTTCCTCCTTCCTTCACATACAGGTGGAGGAAATGTAAAGCATTTCATCAAAGTTCATCCGAAAAAGGCATTTGCGATCTGAAAATAGAAAACTGTTCTATACAAAGCACAGCAAGTTAACAAACCAGAAAAGAAAACACTTTGATCCTGGTTTAATACTTTACTTGGTTAACTGAGTTTGTACAAACCACAGTTTCCTTGTTTGGATGCAACAGAAACTTCAGGTTGTTACAAACTGTGATGAGCAGCATTAAATCTTCTGCACATGTATGTAAGGTGAGAAGGAGGAGGAGCACACAACCCTAAAATACATTGTGTTGTCATGACATGAAACAATGATTTATTGGTACATCTGAATCAGTCTAAACCAGGGATGAGAAACCAGTTGCCCTCTGGATATTGTTAGACTACAATGTACAGTTATAGGTAATATGCAGCAAACTCCAGGACTTGAGCAAGCTTCCAAGGAAAGCAGATTGCAACCAACAGATTTCAGTGTTCACAACCGAGCTATTCTATACTCATGCAGGGCCTGATGGCTGCCAGAATTTCAAGGGCCATTTCAGGAAATTTAAAAGACAAGTTTTCTTGCTGTTGAATGGCCTCGGGTTGTTGGCCTTTGCCAGGGAGAATCTCTAGAAGAGAGAACAGAGGTGGGTGGAGCAATTCAAGTTTTGGAAAGACTTTCTCAGTCTGGTGGATTTAATGTCTATGGATCCTCCTAGTCAGGTGGTCCTGGCTCCATGTTAAGATGAACAATTCATGCAGTGTGTGTGTGTGTGTCAAGTTTGTAGTGCTCTTTGGACCCTGACAGTTGTGTTCCTACACTCTTGTTTGGTTGTGTACAAACTCCTGAGAAGGGTTAAGACCAATAGTCCTATCTTCTGACCTCCATACAGGCAGCCTTCCCCCCAGCACCCAGTTGTGTATGTGAAACCTTAGGATAGTTTATCATGGAATCAGTTGAGGCCCTTAACACAAATGTCCTCTGTTTGTTCACAGCCATGTCCTTTTGTGTTTTCTAAGTGTTTTGTTGTACATCTGCCAGACAATACAAAACAAAAACAACAGAGTCTTTGAGGAATAACAGGCCAAAGCTAAGCTTTTTTTAATGGGAGGGCCCATTTTCTTTTAACTAAAGATCCTGCTTCCCCAGACAATAAGAAACTCATTTATCTTCTAGCTGATATTACAAGACAACCCCTCATTGAATGGAAGCTTCCCCCACCCCCAAGGAAAAAACGGATCAATTATCCCTTTATTAATGCTGTGTACAGAGGGAGGGAGGATTGACGAGGGTTTGCCTGGCCTTTGAGTAGCTGAAGTAAATTATCACAGCAAACAATGAAACCATAATTGGATACATTTAACACAGAACTGTGAATTGGCAAATTGTATTTATTTATTTTGCAGAGGAGAGATTGGCTAGCTAGGATCTAGAAGGAGAAGACACCTCCAGCCACCCCATCTGCATGCACTTTGGATTGTCCTTCAGGCTGACACAGATGGTTGGTCCAAGAGGCAAGGACAAGATACACGTCAGTGTCTAGGCCAGTGTTTCCCAACCTTGTGCCTCCAGCTGTTTTTGGCCTACAATTCCCATCATCCCTTGCCACTGGTCTTGCTAGTCAGGGATGATGGGAGTTGTAGGCCAAAAACATCTGGAGGCACAAGGTTAGGAAACACTGGTCTAGGCAGGGTGGGGAACCCTTTTCCAGCCTGAAGGCTGCTTTCCCTTCTTTCTGAGGGTCATCCACTCCAATCCCCTGCAGTGCAGGAATCTTTCACCCAATGTGTGTCTTGAACCCACAACCCTGAGAACAAGGGTCTCATGCTCTACCGACTGAGCTATCCCAGCTCATAGTCTGACTTCTGAACCTAGGCTTCTGGCTTGTTTGCTCTCTATTTAGTTTATTTATTATTACAGTCATATCCCATCTTTTCTCCAAGGAGCTCAACTATGGTGTACACAGTTCTCTCCCCTCCATTTTATCCTCACAATGACCCTGTGAGGTAGGTTAGGCTGTGACTGGCCCAAGGTGACCCAGTGAACTTCATGGTCAGGTAGGGACTAGAACCCTAGTCTCCCAGGTCCTAGTCCAACACTCTTAACCACTAAACCACACTTGCTCCTAAACAAACCATGAGTGATAACCAAAGCTTGTTCTAGACTTATCACTCATGGTTTGTTTGAAGAAAACAAAGCATGGCTTGTTTCCTGACAGCATGGCAGCAGCAGTGGGAGCTGAGAAGGAGCAAAGCATCCACAATTTAGGAGCAAGGCACCAGCACACTCTGCATTCACATTATGCCATAGTTTATTTTAACTATGATTTAATGTGACATGCAAACAGAGCCATGGTGTCTTGACTGCCTTGATTTCCAACCATCCTTAAAACCACTTATTGGTTCCCAGGAACCAATGTGCTCTGTGACCGTGACTAGCATCCAGCATAGGAACTGGATCTGAGCCAAGTGATTAAAATGCTCAATAAGTTGAGCCAAGTGGGAATTAAAGAGTTCAATAAGTTGCTGCTAACTCAACAGGGGTCCAGAGGAGATGGAGAGAATTATTATTACAATTATTATTATTATTATTATTATTATTATTATTATTATTATTACTACTACTATTATTGCTATTATTGCTATTATTGCTATTAATTACTATTAATGCTTCACCATCACAAGACCTTGGGATCTTACTCAAATGCCCACAGAGCCTCTAGATTGCGCCCTCCTGCACTGCCACATTGGTCATAAGGTGGTGAAGATGGTTACTTTTTCCTCCTTTATAAGGTACATGGAGTTGAAGGAGGAAGTTGGAAGAGTGCTGCTCTTTCCCACTTTCTCTTTCAGATCTATGTGCTTTTGAAGGCTCAGATAAATTCTACTGAATCTGGCTTTTGCCCAAATTCCCTGGAAAAGCTAAATGTGTATCTGCATGCATTCTCTCTTTTTTGGGGGGTGGCTGATACAGGGAGGGGAGAAAAGGCAGTGGCCAGAGAGGGTGGCACCCACAACACTCACTCAAAAATCTAAATGTGCCCATGGGCCTAAGAAAGGTTGGTGACTGGAACCAAATAGGTGGACCAAGCATGTGATCAGTGGCTTCTAAATAATATAGCTGATGGTTATGGTGCTTCCACAGAAAAAAGTGTTGCGTCCATATGTGGTAGCTGCAAGGAAATTGTCTCCCACCTGGATGATGAGCCCATCCTTGTATATGGATGTGGCATTCCAAGTTTGCCTTTCATCTTCTGTAGCAATTGTTTTGGTTCATGTATACAGAAATGGTTTGTGGACTGGGCCTTCCATGCAATGTGCTTGAAAAGAAGGCCCAGAGAGGTGATACTGGGTTCATAAAATGTTGTGGTTCATAGGACGACCTGAAGGTTGATTGTATGAATGGTTCGTTCCTTAGGGAAATGTCTGTGTGGGCAAGCACAGAACTGAAGAATCCTCCTTCAAGAGTTTCAAGATTGAGTGATGGATCTGCGCCCCAAAGGCAGAAATTGGGGAGGATGGATGATAGGGTTTGCTAAGGGAGGTGGTGGGGGTTAGCCTCCTATTATAGAATTGAAGAAAGAGGCAAAATAAACACTCTTCTAGAATATCAGCCATAAAGGGATGTTACCTTTTTTTAAAAAAAAAAAAAAGATTGCATTGAGTTGTTGAGGACTTTTTTCATATGTGTGCTCATGGGGCTTGCGTCTTGTTTCTGAGAATACAAATGCACTGACAATATACAAGGATGAATGCTGATAATACTGCTCCAATCTTTATCCCACTATAGCAACTGAGGGTTGCTCCACACACCATGATCATCATCATCATCATCATTACTAGTGTGCATTCAGAAAACATTGTGCACCCCTCAAAGTGAAATGTGTGAATGTGTCAAGGTCTTCTAGGCTGAGTCAGGAAAGCAGTTCATCCAAGTCAGCAAAATTGAAAGTCAGGGTGTGGCAGTCAAGGTGGGAGCTATCTATCAGTACCAGCAGAGTTACTGGAAGTCAGAGACATTGAGGCACAGTTTTGAACACAATGGGATGGAGTTTCCCAAATGTTGCTGGGATTAAAAACCTGGAAGTGAGATGATAGATAGATGATAGATAGATGATAGATGATAGATGATAGATAGATAGATAGATAGATAGATAGATAGATAGATGATAGATGATAGATAGATGATTGATAGATGATTGATAGATAGATGATAGATAGATGATAGATAGATAGATAGATAGATAGATGATAGATAGATAGATAGATGATAGATAGATGATAGATAGATGATAGATAGATAGATGATAGATAGATAGATAGATAGATAGATAGATAGATAGATAGATAGATAGATAGATAGATAGATGATAGATAGATAGATGATGATAGATAGATGATAGATGATGATAGATAGATAGATGATAGATAGATAGATAGATAGATAGATGATAGATAGATGATATAAAGAGATGAGATAGATAGATGATAGATAGATAGATGATAGATGATAGATAGATGATAGTAGATAGATGATAGATAGATAGATAGATGATAGATAGATAGATAGATAGATAGATAGATAGATAGATAAAGAAATGTTTTGTGACCTTAGTGTCATTCTAAGGATGACCTGATCCCAACCACTCCCAGTCTCACTATTTGCTGGGATCTGTGATATGGCTGTCCTCTAAAGAGATCTTGTCTGGTTCTGAGTGCAGGCACAGCCTGTCAGAAACATATGTGGTTACAAGCCTATGTATCTTGCCAAGTACTGTTGTCCCAAGGCCAACATTGACCAAGGCTCCCTGTTGAGGGCTCACTGTGTGGCATACCTCAGTTCTATGTGCAAAATTGATCTACCTGTACTTTTCATCATTGTTATGACCATTGGCACCCAGTCTTCTACAGTGATCTTTGGGGATCTGCTAAGACCAATGGACACATAGTATAGTTGTGTGTGTATATGATTTAGTTAGCCACTCAGCAGTGGGAACTGGGCATCCTTATACATTTTTTCATGCTCTGTGGCTTTTCCATTCATTGCTAAAGAACTTTCACATTCTTCTTCACCCACCCACCCACCCAGTGCAATGTCAGAAAATTAAGCTGCATCAAATAACAGAAGGGTTGGAGGAAATAAACCAATGATGATGAAGATGCATGACATTTATGCAGTAGAAACTATTTGTTTCTTTGTTTATTACTTTGGGGTTTGTTTGTTTTTTAAAAAAAGAAGCTGGTGTACAGTTGAAAGACCAACATATTTTCTCTGAATCTCATTTCATCCTGGTTTGATCCCTGCTGTGTGTGTTTGTGGGCAAGAGTGCAAGACTGCAGTGGGTGGGATGGAGTTAATCTTGGTCCAGTTGACTTTTCTTTATCTTCTGCTAATAGGAAGAGGCTTGCTCTGTTGCAGATTGCCCCACATTCAAACTAAATCACCAACTTTGGAACACTGCAACCAGCTTCTGACCTCTTCTCCCTTCATATCTCTGCACGCTTTTGATGTCACACTATACAACTTATTTATTCATTATTTATTTATTTATTTAGCTGTGTCTTTTTCATTCACATCTGTGTCTTAGTGATGGTGGGCTTTTTACAGATATTCTGAATCATTCCACAGGTGTCCTTTTAAATAGCTGGTTCTGGAAATGTGCCCTTTAACTTGTGTGTATGCGCGTGAGAGATAGGCAAAAACATGCTCCGCATCAGGGTGGGGGGCAGCGATGGGTGGATCCCAGAGGCTGCTGCATAGACTGAGCTAAATTAAGTATTTCCATCGCACTTATTCCCTTAGTAGACATGTAAAGATTTTGCTGCTTTTTTAAAAAAGGGAAAACATACAAATTAAATGCATTCCAACTTGTAATTTTCCATTTTCTCTTCACATTCACCAACAGAGTTGACTTTTTTTTTTTAATGATTCTGTCTTCTATTCTATCTCTGTATATGCTGTTTTTTGCTTTGTAGTAACACAGGTTGGTGTGTCCCAGGGACATAACATGTGTCCGGACCCTGGGATTCCAGACCAAGGCAAAAGGATAGGCAATGATTTCAGGTAAGAATTTGTTTATCTGTCCCCCAACTCCACTGGTGTGTGCATGTGCATGTGTGCTTCAGTCTTCATCAGGCCCTGCAGATGTTTCAGCAAAGTACTGCTCTTGATTCTTTGAAGGTCTGTTCAGAGCAGATCAGAGGTAGAAGCTTCTTCACCCTATGCACAGTTAGCTTCTGTAATTAGCTGCTGCAAGGGTGGTTACAGATATGGTCTAGAAGGCTTTTAAAAAGGAGTTAGACAAATTTGTGGAGGGGAGTTTTACTGACAGCCATTAAGCATAATTATTACGTAGAATCCTTACAAGAAGAGGCAGTTTGCTTTGAATATCAGTTGCAATGGGCAAGGGCATGGCTAGGGAATGCTGTTGCCTTTGTGCCCAGCTTTTCCTGAGAGAAATTAGCTGGCTGGTGTTGGAAACAGTATGGAGTGTGTACTGGCAGTGATTGACCTAAAAATGAGATGTTGGGAGATGTCTAGCTCCTGTCCCAGAACACAATGACCGTGGCACTAATGTCAAAGTAAGAAGAGATTTTTATTCAAGTTTCCCCACCCCCTTAAAGTCCTTTATTAGGTTTTTACATATTACAAAAGAGAAAACCTTGACACTGTCATAAGATTGTTTTGTGAACCATCCTGAGACCTCCTGGTATATAAATTCAACAAATAATAATAAATAATGATAAGACATTACTACCAAAAAGAAAAAAGAAAACTACCCAAAAACTCAAACACCCACCCACTTACAGAGATAAATAGGATCCAGATGCCATATTGCAATCCAAGGTGCAATGTAAACATGACAACACAATTAATATAAACTTAACAAACTGTCAAAAGCAGTGCTTGAATATTTAGGTACTTTCTTCCCCTTTTGTTACCTTTTTACAAAATACAAAATTTCTAGCTAGCAACTACAGGGGGGGGGGGGGGAGATTAAATATTTTCCCACCTTTTCTCCACCTAGCTACGATAAGATCAATAAGAAGCTCCTTGTTCTTTTAAAATCTATTTGGGCCATCAAAGAGTTTCAATAATGCCAAGCTTGTGGTAAGCATATAGGTTCAGCAGCAAGCACAAGGTCCAGGAGTCAAGAGTTCAGAGTACATGAGCAAGGCGAGAGATTCAGAACCAAACAGAAGCCACGGAGATGTCCCAACAGTTTGACGTGCCCCTCCCTCCAAGCTTTCAAAATTGAGGTAGGGCTTGCTCACTCATAAGACCTTCACCCTATGGTGCTTCCATGCATGCGCCTGCCCATTCCTCCTGGGTGAGCACAGCTGATCCCACTTATAAAAGCAGCACCGGGCATAATACCCTGACCCTTTACATTCAACTCTTCTTCAGTTCCTCCCTCTGGCTGGTAAAGTCCTCCCTTGCTGCCTAATAAGTCTCTGTACTCCACATGAGGGTGGGTGGCAAGAGCAGGCATCTCTGCTCCCCTCCCCGGTTGTCTAGAGTTACAAGGAACTCCCATCTGCTGTCTCTTGGTCCTTCTTCTCTTCTGTCTGGGTCTGCCATAACCATGGGGCTTATGACAGGAGACCGCAGTAGAGAGCATAAAGAAGATGCAGCTATCAAAAGGGTAAAAATTGTATGCCAGGGTTAATTAGGAAAGGGATTGAAAATGAAATTGTCACTATCATAATGCCATTAAACAAATCTGTAGTGTGACCACCGTTGGAATACTGTGTACATTTCTGGTTAACTCACTTCACAAATGATATTGTAGAGCTGGGGAGGAACTCAGAAAAGAACATTCAAAAATATCAAGGGGCTGGAGCAACTCCCCTTTGAGGAAAAGTTACAATAATTGGGACCTGTTAGAAAAAAGTGAGTAAGAGAACATGATCAAGATGTATATGAATGTTGAAGAGAATCCCCACGCACTCTCATAAGACTATATAATTCATGGACATCCTATGAAGCTGAATGCTGGGGGATCCAGGACTTCTTCACACAGCACATAGTTAAAAGTAAAAAAATTAGCTTCCATAAGATGTCGTGATGGCCACAAACTTGCATGGCTTTAAATTCACGGAGGAAAAATCTGTGAATGGTTACTAGTCACAGTGGCTATGTTCTTCTCACATGGTTGGAGGCAATATCCCTCTGAAGCTAGCTGAGAAGAATTGTAAGTGGTTATAGGGCTGGTTGGCAACTGTGTGAGAACATTTGGGCTGATCCAGCAGGACTCTTCTTTTGTTCTTAAGGAGTCAACAACATACTTCGTAATGTTCTTTTTCTGCACACACACACACAATATTTCTGTTATTAGCTGCCCATGCGAAATGGGTGGAAAACAAAGCTCATTCAGTTGGACAAAGTGGATTATTCCATAAGGAGTGATTCACAGATGGATCTGTTGAGAAAGTGATTAAGGTAACCCAAGAATGTGCTATTTCATGATGGGATGAGATTCTACACTATTATTAACATGGTGACCTCTTCCAATCTGAATTGAGCCTTGCAACCTCATTGCAGCCATGTTTCCTTCAAGTGCAAGCATGGTTGATCTCATCTGCAGTTACTTTCAAGAAACTGCTTAGGATTGCAGCTCGACATGGGGACCACACTAGCTTGAATCCATAGGTCGGATGTGTAGGCACCTACAATCAGATATGTGGTGTGTCTCAGCCCACACCCAGGCCCCACCAATCCACACAGCTCTCTTAATTGCTTGGGAATGTCACAGGAGAAATGTTATATTTGTTTTCCTTCCACTCCATCACTTTTCAAACTCTCTGATGAGTCTTTCCACATTGCTGTGTCTGCTAAATGGCCTCTGTGAGGTGCAGAGGACTTTGGGATATGTTCAAGGCCAGCCCCATAGGGTGAAGGTCTTCAGGATAGGTGAGGTCTGTTATAAAGCTGGGGGATAAATTAGTTTGGTTCAATTTTTTATGTTAACCTGCATAGTTTGTACTTCCCAAACCAGTACACAAATGAAAACGTAGCTATTTTCTGGATTCTGTGTTATTTTAAAAGTGTTGTTAAAATGTGTGTAATGAAAGTGTGTACTGAAATATGTACATTAGTGAATAAAAAGCACAAAAATCATAATACTAGGGGAACCTTTGTAAAAATGGGCAAATGTGTATTAGGCAAAATGTGCACAAAAATGCATATATGAGCTGATTAAAAAATACATCCTTAACTGGTGTATAAGTGGAGTGAACTGAATATGGGGGGGGGGGGGTAGGGCGGGACTGAGAGTCTGAGAAAGCTGAGAAAATTTGAGAGAATTTTCTTTTTTGAGTGCCCCAGGTTTCCCTCACTTCAAAATGCAAGTGCACTCTAGAATGTGGCAACACACTCCTGCACCCTACAGGACATTGCAGCAGATGAGTGGTAGTGTTAGGTTGTAGTTTTCTGGGAGCTGTCCACTGTCAATGATCATCTCATTGGTCAATTCCTAACAGCATTCTGTAGAACAGAGTGTGAAAACCAGTGCATTATAGTTCTTCATGTGATTTGTCCCAAGCATCCTCTCATCTGTCCACTTATGGGTTTGCTTGTTTGCCTTCAGAACGCACAGTTGTTTACTCCCTATGGATTACGTTCCACAGTAGTCCCAGCTATAGATCGCTCTACCAAGCCCTGAGCTGGTTGGGGCTCTGACATTTGAAATGGGCACCTCAGAATCTGGGATTGTGGACCCCAAATTGAAGAACACTCCTCCTGGGTCCCTTTCTTGGAATGGATGTCTTAGCTCAAATGCTGAAGACAGGAGTGCCTGGCATGCTCTGGTCCATGGGGTCACGTAGAGTCGGACACGACTAAATGACTAAATGAAAACCAAGCTCAAATGCTATCCTGGTGATTTGCTGCAGGGCGTGGGGAACTTTCTGATGCCCCCCAGATGTTTTGGACTGCAACTCCTATCGTAGTTGCAGAAGTTATGGTCCAAAACATCTAAAGGACACCAGGTTGGCAAAGGCTGGTGTAACAAGATCCCTGTGTTGTGTTTAGGGTCTTGCCATGTCCACAGGTAAGCAGGGTTGTGCTTTTAGCATCACCCCCAAGGTCCCTACTCCTTTCTCCAACAACCACATGTCATGTGCACTTGCTGGTAGTGAAATTATAACACCTGCAGGGGCTTTGCAAAATCAGGAGACCTACACTACCAGATGTTCCTATGCTAGTGTCTTGTGGAAGCCAGTTGTTAGTCCACCACACCTCAACCCGTGTGATGTATCAGAAGGGTCTGCAGAGATTTCCTGCTCCCAGAAGAACAGCTTCTTCCAGAGTCTCCAGTTAAGGGAAAAACTCCTCTCCCACCCAGTTCAAAGTAACAATGTGTTTATTGTCTCCAGGTACAAAACAAAGCTAATATACTATATGCAGTTACAGTATTCTGGTCTTTGAAGTAAAGATACTTATGTACAGGTCCACTAACAGTACCACCATGCTAGCTAACGCTGCTGTGTAAAACCCACAGCCTCTTCCTCTGACTCTCACAGATTCAGAACCTGACAGCAAATAGGACAGAGGACATGAGAAAGGAAACGCCCTAGAGACTGGTGTTGCTATGGTAACCCAGTGCATCTCAGAACATTCAGACATGGGGGATGTGCCCCTCAGTACATGAGACCAAGCACTGTGTAATTTAGCCTGTTGTTCACATTACACCAACACCCTCCTTATGACCTCCAGCAGATACTTCCATGTTGAAATTTCACTGTGCACAACACACGTGGTTGTTGCAGAAAGTAATAGTGAATAGTAATAGTGAATAGTGGGCATCTCAACATGTCTAGCCCAGGCACATGAGTAACGTGTGAATGGGGCCTCTCTCTCTCAACATGGTGAGGAAAAAGAAAGTGAAATACTGACAAGTCACCACAGTGGGTTCTGTGCTAAAGTTTCCTACAGACTGGATGTGTCCCTAGAGATAGTAGTTTCTATGTAAATTTTTTAGTATGGCCACAACTGTTTACAGAGAGTTATCCCATATCATGTAATTATCACTTCTTTTTGAAATCATGCTTCTCCTTCCCCCCTTCTACCCTTTTGTTTCAGTGTCCCTTGAAAAGGAGTTATTCCTGTATGTAGAAGCCCTCAGTGAAGGGTTGATTTTGGGATTTGAACCCACAGCTGCATACACACCATATAGTTAAAAGCACCCCAGCAAAAAAAGAATCCTGGGAGCTGTAGTTTGTTAAGGGTGCTGTGAATTATGGTTCTGCAAGGGGTAAACTACAGTTCCCATGATCCTTTGGGCAGGAGATTACGTGAATGATGAGCACACAGCCCAAGTCACTCTCACACACCTGAATTCCTGATGACTGCACAGCTAATATTCCCCAGGCCACAAAAACTCAGGCTGTTTCACACATTCTTATGCACATTAAAAAGGTAAAGGTAAAGGTGGCACTGTGGGTTAAACCACAGACCCTAGGGCTTGCCGATCAGAAGGTTGGTGGTTCGAATCCCTGCAACAGGGTGAGCTCCCATTGCTCGGTCCCTGCTCCTGCTAACCTAGCAGTTCGAAAGCATGACAAAGTGCAAGTAGATAAATAGGTACCATTCTGGCGGGAAGGTTAATGGCGTTTCCGAGCTCTGCTCTGGTTCACCAGAAGCGGCTTAGTCATGCTGGCCACATGACCCGGAAGCTGTACGCCGGCTCCCTCGGCCAATAAAGCGAGATGAGCGCAGCAACCCCAGAGTCGGTCACGACTGGACCTAATGGTCAGGGGTGCCTTTACCTTTACCTTTTTAATGTGCATGAGAATGTGTGAAGCAGCCTGAGTGTTTGTGGCCTGGGAAAAATTAGCTGTGCAGTCATCAGGAATTCAGGTTACCTAGTGGCTAAAATATAAAGTGCCAATGTCTGTCCTTGTGTAAATTGAAAAGCTGCATGGATTTAACAATCGCAGATCAAATACCACAATCAGTCAGAGCTTTCATCCCAACCCAAGCAAAGTGCTTCTCAATCCAGACAAGTGGCTGGCACCAGTAGTTGTCAAGTTACAAATGTGTATGTGTGAACCAACCCCTTTGATGGTCTTCTCCAGCCTGGTGCCCTCCAGATGTTTTGGCCCCAGCCAGCACAGGCAAAACATCTGAAGGATACCATGTTGGGGGAGACTACCCCATGAGGTTGTTTGAATGGCATGAGTGGCTTCCCATTGCTGCATTGCCATCTCTTCCCTTTGGCTTAAAATAAGCCAGTCAAGCTCTTCACATTGTGTGTGTGAAGGGTGTGTGGGGGGGGGTGGATCAATATTTAATCTAACTTCTCTGCCAAGTCCTGATTTGTTCTCTAAAAATGCCTTTCAATTTTCACCCCAAGCCTCTGTCCATATTCTCCTGGAATCTGGGTCAGAACCAAAGAAATAATGATGTCCACTGAGGGATATGATGGGGCAGGGAGGGAGTGAACACACAATCCCATCTAAGAGTATTCGGAGACACTATAAGCTGCAATCTATATGCTACATCAAACGTAAGATGCACACTCAGACCAGCTGCTCTCCAGGACCTCAACAGAGGCTTCTCCCTGTTCCATCAATGACATTGTCTCCCCATTGAACCAGAAAATAAGTACTTAGGATGTGGTGAGCTGATTGCTGTGTCAATGAAGTGCCAGTTGCCAACACACACCATATGCTATGCTGATATTTGGGGCAGGTTAAAAAGTGCAGGTACAGTGGTACCTTGGTTTGCATATGTCTTGGTTTGCATACGTTTTGGATTACAAACACATCAAACCCGGAAGTGTGTGTCCCAGTTTGCAACCTTTTTTTGGATTACAACATTTTTGGGGGATTACTAACAATTTTTTTTTGGCGGCCCCATTTGCAAAAGCACGCCTTGGGTTACAACCCGTTTGGGTTTACAAACGGTCCTCAGGAACAGATTATGGTTGTAAACCAAGGTACCACTCTATTTAATTTGTGTTGAAAATGCCCCTTTGAAATTTCCCTGGTGGAATCGCAAATAAACCTTAGAATAATAAAAAAGTTGATATATATCATAGAGCAGGGGATGGGGGGCAGGATTTGACTGGCAGACCAGATCCTTAGCTCTGTCTCCCCTGGCAAGCCACTCGGACAGTAGGATGGGGCCAACCACCTGTCAGTCACCTGACATCACAATGATGTCAGGTGACCCATTTTTCCTTTGCAGTGCAGCTTGAGTTCAAGCGCCAGTGCAAAGGAAGATCCCTGCTTATCCAAGCCACCTGTAAAGTCACCACCAATCATTTGGTCAGTGCTGTCTTCATGGTCCACTTTTGGCAGGGATCAGCTGCACTCATGAGCTCCAAGTGGCAGTCTCTATTAGTAGTCTCCCTTGGCCCAAAGGCATAGCTTGTAGCTACCACAAGCCATGCATTCAATATTGTGGGCCCAGTCCTGTGGACTCCTTTCTGAACTCCCTCCTGAATTTCAGGCACTTTACAAAAACTTCCATATTTCAGCAGACTTCTTAAATTGTTCTTATTATTTGTATGCTTTTTTATAATTAAATACTCTGCTTAGAAAGTCTGGATGTTGAGGAGCAAATAAATAGATAAACGGCCAGTCAGCTGCCGCAGTGACTTCCTGACTGGAAACCAGAATGCACGAAGAACAGCTTTTAGTTCTTATTGCTGATCTGTTTTCCCAGAAGCTGAAAGCAACGCCATTTCTATCTTTCAGGTTAGGATCCAGCATCCAGTTCACTTGCAACGAAGGCTACGATTTGCAAGGTTCCAAAAGCATCACCTGTAAGAAGCTAAGTGGTATGATAGCAGCCTGGAGTGACCAGAGGCCAGTTTGTAGAGGTGAGGCAAGTAACTGTGCAGTGCCAAACACTCCAAATTGGGCAGGAAATTGGTTTCAATTTCCACCTTCTTGGGGGTTCATTATAAGCAGGGAAGGGGGGGAAATATGATGCTGTGAACTGTATCAAGTTCACTCGGTAGGGGTCTCTTTTCAGGGTAGCATCCAATAACATCCTTGCTGAGAGCCTTGGTTGGCCCATTAATCCTGCAGCATGTGTAGCCTGCAGTGGGGCTGGGAATGGTTTAATTGCTTCTCCTTGTTTAATCTTCTAAACACACGTTTCTCTAATTGTAAGGTGGGCTCAGCTAAAGAGGTGCAGTCACTGAGTTCTTCCTCCAGCTGTCAAACTTACCTCTTTGGCTGGGACAGGTGTGAGCAACATTAGGCACCGATGCCCATTTTCTAAGTGTTTGAGTGTCCCAAATCAGCAGGAATTGGGATGGTGGGGTCAGAGTGTCCTTCAAGATCCAAACAGGTGTGATCTCCGAAATCCTTTATGCTTAGGCTAAAAGCAAGGAAAGGTGACAGTCGCTGGTTAATGGGGGTTTTCCATAGATGTTTAAAAGTGCATTTTGAGCATCCCATGTTGCCATGGTGATGCTATACTGACTAGCCTACACAGAACTGCCACGTGTCATGTTTACTGAACGTAACAGGGAAACTTACTTGAGGTTAATATTTTTATTTACTTATTTATTTCATGGAATCCAACCCATTGCAATGCAGGAATCACAGACTGCAGGAATGACAGAGGACCACCCAACCTCTCTTTAGCAGCCTCCAATGCAGGAGAGTCCACTACCTTTATTTCTAAAGAAACAGTACATGTAATGAACATAAACTAAGGGTGATTAAACTGTGACCTTCCAGATGTTGTCAGACTCCAACTCCCATCAGTCCCAGCCTGCAACAGCCAATGGTCAAGGGGGGGTGGAGTGAAGTTGTAGTTCAGCAACATCTGGAAGACCACAGGTTAGCCACCCCTGGCATAGGCAATCAATGGGGGGGGGTGGACATATGCCAGAGGATCAGTGCTAATAACACTTAGGGCTTGTCCACAATTCCACTCCTTGAAAGCATGGGTCCAAGCAGTTTTCCTCTTGCCCCGCTCCTTTCTAAGGGAAAATTCACTCTTTAGTGATAGATCGGAACAAATGGCAAACTAGGGGAAACCTGAATTGCTGTTTGCTCCGACTGAATGCTAAAGAACATTTTCCCCCAGGAAATGTGGTTAAGCTCTTAATGTCATCACCAAATAGGGACTCCAAGGGCTCGTCCACACTTCTGCTTGCCTTGCACTTTCTCCTGGAGAAACCTGTTGTTTACTGCTGAATCGGAACAAACACCTATCGTGTTTTTTCCTGCAGATTGATGTTTGTTTTCCAATTCAGTGTTAAAAGTGGGTTTTCCTCGGGAAACCATTGGAACAATTGAGAAAACCCTCAGACCCATGCCTAGAAAGGAAAGCCTCTCTGATCCATGCTTTCTAGGCATGGGACAAATGGAAGTGTGGAATAGCCCTAAGTAATTGGAAGGAGAGGGTGTATGGTGTACTGGAGATTTCTGTGCCCCACGGGGCACATACAAGGTATTCCTCTGGGCTTACAAGACATTCAAGAAGGAAAGAGAAGAGGCGAGTTTGTGCCAGAGATGTCCTGGAGACGGAAGTTGAGAGTCCTGTCTCCTTCTCTATCTGCTGTAGTATTTAGTCAATAGGGATCTCTCCGTCACAAGTCTTTTTGAACCATCACTGCACAGCTTGTGCATTTCTGCTCTTTCCTTTTTTTTTCTTGGTACTTGCTTGGCACTGCAAAATCCCGGCTAATTCCCTGAAGTGTGGATGAATTAAATCAACATAAGAGGATATTTGGCATAAATATCTGACTCTGCAAATGAATTCTATAGCAACCTTTCATTTGAAATAAGGGAGGACTTGCCAGTGCCATTGTGACAATGTTAATCATTAATTTTATATACAGTCACAAACTCCTTCCTCCTTTTAAAATTTAGACTTTTCTTATCCCTGTAACTATTTTTTTATACTGTATTTTGGGTTTGTTAGGTTTTTTATTTTTTAAAAAATAACTTTCAAATGTTGAAGCCTTGCCTTTTTGATGAATTGTATTAAGAAGTGAGTTTGGAGTCATGGAGTTGCCTGTCCTTGAAAGATCTTGGTCTATAAGTACCTCATGGTCATAGCGGATGCTCAACTGGGGACCTAAGGAACGTTGGCTGGGTATTCATCAGGGCTTCCAAAGACCTACTTTAGCCATTTGGGGCAGGGGAACTACAGGGGACCAGTGAGGAAGGCTCTTGAGAATGATTGCCCATAACAGTACATACTGTGGAACACCCTGAGTGCTATAAAAATGCAAGTCTGACCAGCTAGAAGGGCTCTGATCAATGGTGGCTAGTGTCCATTGTAGAGCCAAAGGCAATGACAGGTAGAGCCACTCTCTGACTGGTTGGAAGGAAGAAGGCAAGCAGATAGGAGATTGCTAGGGGGTTGGTGGGGCAGAACCCCTTTCACCCTAGTGGCTCTGCTAGACTAGGGAAGTTCAAGCAACACCTCCCCATGTGTTCACTGACTACACTGGGGAGGGGGCAGTCAAATTGCATTCACTGTCTATTCCGCATGGCCCCAAATCTGACAGAACTTACTTACTTACTTACTTACTTACTTACTTACTTACTTATACATGCCCCATCCATCAGGCTGGGTTTCCCCAGCCACTCTGGGCGGCTTCCAACAGAATATTAAAAATACGATAAAGCATCAACCATTAAAACCTTCCCTAAACAGGGTTGCCTATTATTCGCTTGACATCTGATGGGAGGACATCAGTTTGAAGAGACTACGTAGAGACAGATGTTTGCTTGTATGAGCTCCTCTGGTCAAGTGAGAAAGCAGATTAGCCAGGGATCTGGCTTATCCAGAGGAGATCCTGTGCAAATAAACCTGTATACACTTTGGATCCCTTCACATTTAGGGGTATGCTTGTGCCCCTCCTGCACACTTTGAGTGAATACTTCTTGGGGATCTTTTAAACATCTTAGACACTGCAGTATACTTTCTAGGTCTTGACCCCTTAACCCCAAATTTTGCAGAAACTGGATCTGATGACTCGCTTCCCCCATGGCCAAACTCCCTGGGTGAACGCCATGTGCATAGGTGTGTTCTCAAATATGCCATAACATCTTTCCCCTGCCCTGCCCATTTCCCAGTTAGATATATTTACTTTTCACTCACTGGATGCCCTTTTCATTTGACATTCATTTTTTTCTTAAATACACACAGGCACCTACCTTTTGTCCCTTGCTTCACATTGGCCACATTCTTGCCATATATTAAAAGTGCTATGATACCATGTTAAACAGTCAGGACTTTGCCAAAGAATTCTGGGAGCTGTCGTTTGTTAAGTTCTCTGGGAAGAGGGATCTATTGTTAAGGCACTATGAGAAATGTTGTTGTGTGAAAGGAATGGGTCTCCTAGCAACTGTCAGTGTTCTGAACAAACTACAGCTCCCATAATTGTTTGGGGAGGGGGCATGACTATTTAGAGTAATATCATCATACTTTAAATGCATGTAGCCAGTTCTCTTGTTCCTCATTTTCTCTTTTTGCTTCTCCCGCTCTGTCCTTCTGCATTCAGTCCCTTCTTCCCCACGCCATGCCTGAGATGTCTTCCTCTGTCTCCTATCTCCATCTTTTTTTTGCTAAATGAACCATTCCTGTGGGATGTCTTGGCTCCTGACATACAGACATCTCCATCTGTCTCTGTATTCAAACAGCTGCTGAAGACACTCTTCTTTGCTCAGGCATCTCCTCTGTGGTCATTTCTTCTTTTGTATCACCCTCATATTACGTCGCCCTTGTGTCATCTGTGATGTGAGCATGAGGGCAGAACCTGTGCTTTCCTTTCATTTAGAAAAAAATCTGTGTAAATTTAATAGATTCTTCAAAACTGCTTTTATTATTACCACTAGCAACAAATAGTCATTATTATTTACAAGAGTAAATATTATTAGTATTTTGAGGATGGATCCAATTTAGTGTGTGTGCAGCACTTGATTTGTTTGGTTGGGGCAAAAGTAAAGATAGCACAATAGGCTTCCAGGAATTGCTTCAGAGAAGGGATTTATCTCAGTGATGTGGCACACAATTTGCATGGAGAAAGTCCCAGGTCCAGTCCCTTGGCATCTCCAGGTAGAGCTGGGAAAGACTTCTATCTGAAACAAAAGTGTTACTTCTAGCCACTGGTCTGTTTCAGAATAATGCAGCTTAATAGTTTGGTGAAGGGACGTAGTTCAGTGGTAGAGCACACAGAAAGTCCCAAATTTAAGTCAATTCAACTTCAATCCGCAGCAGCTCCAAGTAGGTCTGGGAGAGATTCCTGTCTGTAACCCTGAGCAGGTTCTGTCAGTCAGTGTAGACAATGCTGAGCTGGAAGGACCAATGGTCTGAATTGATATCAGGCAGCTTCCTCTGTTCCTGCTCAGATCTAAAAGACACTTATAAGAGATTCCTCGTATGTTGCCTCCCAAAGTGGTGTTCAGAGCATTTAAGGTCTAAAACTGAGCCTTTCATGAATCTGAATCCTAATCTGAAATGAATTTTGATACTGGCATCCAAACTTATGGATTTCCCCATGAACCCAGAGAAAGGCACTTTGTGTCCACCTTTTCTTCTTAAATCTTGCCTTTTTCTCCTCTCTTTCATCCAAAGTGTTCTTCTGATATATTCTCCATCATCCCAGAACCTGTGGAAAAGCCAAACTTAATTTGACTGCCTTCTATTAAATATTTACAGTGCTGGGATTTGATTAGGCCTTCAGGCTGAGCGTGGGTGAAGGAAGTTAAAGCCCACCTCGCTCTCTATCAGGAAGCCATACTGCAAAACAAATTTGATAGTGTTGCCAATAGTCTGCTTAGCTGCCAGGTATGGCCTCTTCTCCCTGCTCTTTTTTGAAATAAATTGATTGCACCTTGAGATATCTATGCCAAACCACCTTCTCAGTTTCATAAGTGCGGAGTTGAATGCACAATCTTGTAGGGTGCTCTGCATCTTTTTAATCCCAGCTTTATTTCATTTTTATTTCATTTTTCTTCTTGTAAAAACAAGAACTATAAAATAAGTTTCCAGCTCTCATTGGTGGTGGAGCTAGAGTTTGTAAATGAACAATGAAGGGTAAATAATTTATAATGTCATTGCCTTCGAATTCGGCCACAAGACTTTAAGGTATGTTTTGCTTCTTTGATTGTTTTGTATAACTCAAGTCTTACAAACCAACACTTGAACATTTTTTTAATTAAAAAAAATCTATTTAAAAAATGCACAGGGCAGTCCTCATCATGTCTACTCAGAAGTAAATCGAATAAAATTTGATGGAGCTTACTCTCAGGTAAATGGGTACAGGTCTGTAGATTAGATTTGTGGAAGCAAAAGACAAAAACACTCAGCTTTATAAACACCCCTTCCCCATAAGTACAGTTTTGGTTTGTTAATTTTGTGTTAGGGAGGGGTTTTCCCCCCTGCTATTATTATTGAGTTAATATCCCGCCCCCCTTTCTGCTACTGTACTTGTGTGATTACTCTGTGCATTCAAGATCCAAAATGTGGGATGATCCTGCCTTTGGGCAACCTGTTTACAGTAGCCTAGGCCCACACAAGCTGTGATCCAATAAACCAGCTGATGGGAGTTATAGGGAACTGGGAAAGGAACTCTGGAATCAGCTAGTTGCAATGTTTGGGTCAGATTTTGAAGGAATCACTCCTGCACTTGGCTCAATGTGGCATCCCTGCCACTGTGTTCTAGTACTACTGTAAAGGTGGAAAGTTGGGGATAGCCCTCAGGTTGGCTAGCACATAATTCATATGCAGAAGGTTTGATCCACTGGCACCTCTGAGTAAAATGATTTCAAACAGTCTGGCTTGGAAGGACAATGGAGAGCTGGCACCCATTGGAATAGGCCCAGCTTCTCCAGCATGGGGCCTTCCAGGTGTTTTGGACTACAACTCCCATCAGTCCTGGCACCATATATCTGGGCTGGTTGAGGCAGGTGAGAGTTGTGATTCAACACATCAGGAGGGCACATAGTTGACAAAGTGCTGGGCTAGATGGACCAATGGACCCATTTGTGGCATACTCTCCCCAAGGAGGCCCACCTGGCACCTTCATTGCATATCTTTAGGTGACAGGCAAAAGCATTCCTCTTCTCACAGGCCTTTGGCTAATGAAACAATCTATGGCCTTTTAAACTCAGGGGGGTTATTGTTTGGTTTGTTACTATGCTATACATTTGTGCTTTTATACCGTAAAAGCTCTGCGATCCTTGGATGAAGGGCGGTATATAAATTTAATTAATAGTAATAATAACCCGAAATATCTGGAGGGTACCAGGTTGGCACAGTCTGCAATCAACACAGGCCACCAGCCTTGCATTGAAATCTGCCAGGTGCTTGATAATCCCATCCCCTTTACGGAGTCAAAGGCAGGCAGCAGAAGCTGAGCCCTTGTGTATTTCCATACATGACTAGTGGGATGCATTCAGCTTGGTGGTCTTGTGATGTGTGGGCTGGGAGCAGATGATCTTCAGGTGCTTTTTCAGTTTGTTCCTTTTGTTATTCTATGACTTGGTGGGTGGAAAGCAGAGTGGTGGGGTGGGATGAGGAAACAGCAGATAAAATATGAGACCTAATTCGTTGCCTGTGCATTCCTGGCCTCTTAACAAAGGGGCCATCCCAAGCTTAAATATTCCCTCCACACATACTCCTTGCTTTTTGTTTTCCTTTCCCCCCACCCCCACAGCTAGGATGTGTGATACGTACCTCCGAGGCCCCAGCGGCATTATCACATCTCCAAACTATCCTGTCCAGTACGATAACAATGCCTACTGCGTGTGGGTGATAACAGCAGTCAATCCAGCCAAGGTAGGTCTTGCGGATGCATTGCTGGGGGAGGGGATTGGGTGTGTGCCCTTTTTGAGCAGCGTGTTTGCAAAGTTGGGCTCATAATTCAGCAGCAAACCTGGTAAAGGGCAGGAAGTTGCATCAGCAGCAGGTGAGAGGCATATGAAAGTAGGGCGAGGCAATCATGTTCCAAACTAAATGGCTAAAATGTAGCTACAGGGTCAGCCATGGGACAACCCAGCTAATGCTGTCTTCCCCAATCTGCTGCCCACCTGATGTTTTGGGCTGCAGCTGCTACAACAAAATACAGCCATGCTGGCTGGGGCTGATGAGGGTTGTAGTCCAAAACATCTGGAGGGCACCAGGTTGGTAAAGGCTGAGCTAATGCAACCAAGGAAAGGTGTGTTGCTTTGTAACGTGATGCAGGTATGGCAATACACAGGTCAAGAAGGCCTTCAGTTGGCAACAGGGAGGTGGGATGCAACAAGGTCTAGAGTTTCTGTCTGGCTGTTCAGACAGACCTTTAACATCTAGCCTTGGGTCCCAGCAAATGGTCTGAAGGCACTCAAGCTAAACAAGCCTGAGTCTAGTTAGTCCCCAGAGGGGGAAATGCTTGGGAACATCATGAATGCTGCCTTGGGTTCCATGATGGAAAAATGGTGGGATATAAATGTAAGGAAATGGTACTTAAATGAATAAATCTAACCTGGAAGCATTTATAGAACTTGCAGACAGTGTGAATATATGCATGAAAACTTTTGTTGTGTCATTTATTCTTACTTGTTGTTGTGGCCCACCCTGAAAATTAGAACTCTATTTAAGTAAGATAGATAAATTTATTGTCATTGTCCGTATATACACAGTATACACAACAACGAAAATCAAACACCCACCCAAAGACCGGGTTCACATACACATTTGCACGTATCTCCAACACTCTCATCCTATTCAGACATAATCTATAAAAACATAACATAATCCAGAATATAACATAACCTATTAAAGGCATAACATAACCTAAAACCTATCTCATTCCTTCCTACTCCCTGCTTGCTATTCCTTGCAGCTGGCCCTGAGATCATTATTTAGTGCAATCAGAGCTCTTGGATAGAAACTATTCAGAAGGCGTGTGGTTCGTGTTTTCATTGTCCTATATCTTCTGCCCGAAGGCAACAGTTCAAAGAAGTTGTGAGCAGGATGGGTGGGATCTCTCAGGATATTGTGTGACTTCTTCAAAGTGCGAGACGTGAAGATCTCATCCAGGGTTGGTAGTTGGAGCCCAATAACATTCTGGGCAATTTTAATTATTCTCTGTAAAGCTTTTTTATCCGTTTCAGAGCTGCTCCCATACCACGATAATATACTATAGGTTAAGACACTCTCGATGGTACTGTGATAATAGGACAGAAGTAGGTGCTGAGATAGATTCAGTCCCCTGAGCATTCTCAGGAAATACAACCTCCCCTGCACCTTCCTCGCAACCATATTAATATTTGCAGTCCATGAGAGGTCCTCAGAGATATAAATGCCCAGGTATTTAAAACTACCAACCCTCTCCACCTCCTCGCCATTTATGTGCAATTGTAAAAATACACTTTTCTTTCTCCTAAAGTCAATTATGAGTTCTTTGGTTTTTTTGGTGTTAAGCATAAGATTGTTTTCTTTACACCATTGAATTAACCCCTGTACTTCTTTCCTATAAGCAGTCTCATCGTTCTCACTAATGAGCCCCACCACTGTTGTATCATCCGCAAATTTGATGATTGTGTTGGACTTATACAGTGGGGTGCAATCAAATGTGTACAGGGAATAGAGAAAGGGACTTAGCACACATCCCTGAGGGGCTCCTGTGCTTAATACTAGAGTAGAAGAATAGTAAGGTCCCATTCTCACTGTCTGCGGCCTATCAGTCAGGAAATTCCTTACCCACAGACAGTAAATCAATAGAGATTCAGCCAGTCAGAAACCAGCAACATAGCTGAAAAGGGATGCCCATTTTTTTGAACCAGTGGGGTTATGGTTCCCTGTGTATTCATTATGTATTTATAGCACTTTACCCTGAAAAAGGGCCCCCAGAGCAGCTTACAGATTTTTTATATATAAAAAAAATATTAAAGTGATTTACATACCACAGTTAATTTAGAGAACCTGATAGCGGTATCAGCAGATACTCAACCATAAGACAGTCCTGCCTTCACTTATAATATAAAATATCACAATATAAAAGGAAAGAAGATCAAGGAGCAAATTTGCACACAGGCTCCTACATGCAGAGTTCTTGTAATGACCAGCTGGTTTGAAAAGATTTCAAGGAGAGGAGGGTTTGAAAGTTGCTGGTTTCTCAGTGGAGCCTAGGGGGGGGGGACTGCAGTCATTTCCATATCCCTCTCTTTCCTGGGAGACAGGCTACCAATGGCTGTTAGCCGTGATGGCTATGCTCTGCCTCTGTGGTCAGAGGCAGTAATGCTTCTGAGTACCAGTTGCTAGAAACTGCTGGTGGACAGTTGTGCTCAGGTCCTGTCTGTGGGTTTCCCATGGGGGTCTGGATGATCACTGTGAGCACAGGGGGCTGGGCTAGATGGAGCATTCACAAAATCATAAAATTGTAGAGTTGGAAGTTACCCCAAAGGTCATCTCTTTCAACCCCCTGCATTGCAGTAATCTCAACTAAAGCATCCATGGCAGATGGCTTTTGCTTAAAAACCTCCAATGAAGGATAGTCCACAACCTCCCTCGGGAGACTGTTCCACTGTCAAACAGCTTTTACCCTTAGAAAGTAATACATGATGTTTAGTCAGAATCTTATTTCTTGTAGCTTGAAGCAATTGGTTTGTGTCCTAACCTCCAGAGCAGGAGAAAATAAGCTTGCTCCATCCTCCACGTGACAGCCCTCAAGATATTTGAAGATGGCTATCATATCTCTTCTCAGTCTCCTTTTTTCCAGGCTAAACATACCCAACTGCCTCAACCATTCTTCATAAGACTTGGTTTCCAGACTCTTAATAATCTTGGTTGCCCTCCTTTGCACGTGTTCTAGCTTGTCAATATCCTTCTTAAGTTGTGGTGCCACGAACTGGACACACTACTCCAGGTGTGGTCTGACCAAAGCAGAATAGAGTGGTACTATTACTTCCCTTCAGCTGAACATTAGACTCTTGTTGATGCAGCTTAGAAAAGCATTAGGTATTTTTGCTGCTGCATCACACTCGACTCATGTTAAGCTTGTGGTCTACTAAGACCCCTCGATCCGTTTCCCATGTACTACTTGCAAGCCAGTTTTCCTTCATCTTATAATTGTACAGCTGTTTATTCCTACCTAAGTGTAGAACCTTACATCTGTCCCTATTGAAATTCATTTTGTTAGTTTTGGCCCAGTTTTCCGATCTGTTAAGGTCATCTTGAATCCTGATTCTGTCTTCTGTGGCATTATTACCCCTCCCAGTTTGGTGTCATCTGCAAATTTGATGAACAACCCCTCAGTTTTTTTCATCCAAGTAATTTATAAAGATGTAGAACAACAACTGGCCCAGGACAGTACCCTGTGGCAGCCCATTTATCTCTTTCCCCAAAAAATGATGAGGTACCATTAGTGAGCACTCTTTGGCTTGGGTCAGTCAACCAGCTACAAATCCACCTAGCAGTAACCTCATCCATTAGCCTGATCCAATAGGCTCTTATGTTCTTATAGCCTAGTGGAATGGTTGCACCAGATGACAGTTGATGGAGGACTCTGGTGGAGCTGACATTTTTCCAGAGCCAGCAGTCCAATTTCTTCCTCTGCTATAGCTTGCTGTGATAGTTCCTTCCCCTTGCCTATGACTAACAAAAGGAAAGTGAATTCTGTAAAAATATACACCATGAATTGCACAATATAGGGAAAATTATGCAAATGGACACTGGTCTCAGAATTGCATTGAGTATATGCAGCCCCAACTGTATGGGTCTAAATTGTCTTGTGCAGAACAAATACTTGATCAGTAGAAGGGTTGTATCTCAGTGGTTCGAGATGTCAGAGAATTCCATCAGAAACAGAAATCCCTGCAATTTGTTTGTTCATCTGAGATCAGGAATGAAAAATCATACTACTGAATATGAACATTATTCATTTTTGTTAGTTTTTAGTACATAAATATTACACAAATAATTGCATTATTTTCTGCATTGTTTTTGATGTATCCCTTCTATTGAAATGAGTTAATTACACAACTATTATGTTACTAATTGCATAGGTGTTAACCATAGCAGTGAGTGATACAAATAATGTAGATTTTAGTAGAAACCAAACTGTAGCAGAATGGAAATAGTGTGGTGATGAACCTGGGCCCTGATGGAAACCACTGCCTCCTTGCATGCCTATCAGCGGTACAATATCTGTTTTGAATGCAGAGGTCTTCAAATTCAATGCCTGGCATCTCCAGATAGGGCTGTCAGAAACCCTGGAGAGTTGTTGCTAGTCAGTGTAAATGGAACAATAGTCTGAATCAGCTCCAGGATTGTAGTAGTTATTAGATCAAGGCAGGGTTATAAAGTAAAATTCATGAAGCTGGTGCTCTTCAGATGTTTTGGACTACAACTCCCATCAGCCCCAACAAATACAGCTGTGTTGGCTCTGATGATGAGAGTTGTAGCTGAAAACATCTGGAGAACACCAGGCTGTTAAAGGGTTTAATAAAGAATGTTTGGTGTATCCCTGGTTCCCCTACTCCTATTTCTGAAGTAGCCTCTGCTCCCTTGTGTTTATATCTCCCTCCACATTCAGAACTTGTCGAACTTGGGCATCTCTTTTTGTTCTAGTAGAGTGGTTGCAGAAAGGTTGAGTGCTTTTTCTCCAGTTCTGGTGTGGATGAGAGAAAGAGGGAGAGAGAGCATATACAGGCCCCAGAGAGAGGGGGGGGGGGATATTGAGCATTTACAGGACCCACTTTTCAAAAGAGAGAGAAAGATCCAGTCACTGGCCACCCACAGGTTTCAGGGGCATTGCTACTGCCACTACAGTAAAGGTAAAGGTAGACTCCTGACCATTAGGTCCAGTCGTGACCGACTCTGGGGTTGCGGTGCTCATCTCGCTTTATTGGCCAAGGGAGCCGGCGTACAGCTTTTGGGTCATGTGGCCAGCATGACTAAGCCGCTTCTGGCGAACCAGAGCCACGCACGGAAACACCGTTTACCTTCCCGCCAGAGCGGTACCTATTGATCTACTTGCACTTTGATGTGCTTTTGAACTGCTAGGTTGGCAGGAGCAAGGACCGAGCAACGGGAACTCACCCCGTCGCAGGGATTCGAACCACCGACCTTCTGATTGGCAAGTCCTAGGCTCTGTGGTTTAACCTACAGTGCCACCCGTGTCCCTGCCACTACAGTAGATTAAGCTAAAAAACACTAAAGCACTCTGACATGGAGTTTTAAAGTAAGAACCTGTGCCTGGAAAGAACAGGACAAATGGTAAATTAGAATAAGCCCTCACTGAGGGATAGCCTGTCCAAGCAGACCAAGGAAAGAGCTCTTTTCTTGCGTGGCTGGCTGCTGTTGATCCAAGAGGGAGAATGGTCCAGATGGCAGTTGGGCCAGGCAGATGAATGGAAAGACCCTCTCCATTGACTTTTGTCATATTGTATGTTTAATGTCGGGTGGGGGCTGTAGGGCTGTAGCCCTCCGGATGTTAGTGGACTACAAGTCCCATCTTTGACCTTGCTGGCTGATGGGAGTCCAGCGACATCTGGATGGCCACAAGTTCCTCACCTCTAGTTTAGTATGAAGTGTGATGTGTGGAGAGTTGTACCCCATGTAAGGAACATGAAGGATTACAAGAAGAAGATGTGGTCATCTTTTGTTGGGACCCTTTGGCTTTCCTGACAACTAGCAGACAGCACGGGAAACTTTTCCCTGGATGTGTTCCAAGGCCCTCCCCTAATCCTCACTGTCCTTGTTCCTGAGAATCAGATGACTGGCCAGAACTTGTATTGATGGATTTTGAAAAAGTGCAGCTATGCTCACTTGTTACCACTCAGCTTGTTGCTATTAGTATGAGAAGTTGTTCCACAACTGATGACTGATATCTTCCCTGTGTTTAAATAGCTGAGGATATTTCTTACAGTCCTGTGGGCTTCTCTTGTCAGGCACATGAGGGGGAAGAGAGAGAGAGAAGGTGGAAAACAAATCAATTCCTTTTAGCATTTGAGTGCTGTCACCAGAATCCGCAGCAATTGCAGAAAATACAGCTGAACGAGTTTAGAGTGTGTCAGAAAAGCAAATTGTGTGTGTGTGTTGAAGATGTGGGTGGCAGGGTGATCTAGAGAGAAATCTCCCACATGGAGACCTTGGGCATTTCTTCTGATGGGTTACATTACTGGACTAAAATTTTTAATGTTAAGTGTTATAATCACCCTCTCTTGCAGTCAGATACACAGATATACCTTGAGACAGTAAAAATGCTGATGACAACTCATTAATAGGAATGCATTGTATATAAAATGTCCCAGGTTCAATCCTGAATATCTCTAGTTAGAATAACTCCAAGTGGTTGGTGCTGGGAATCTTCTCTCCACCTGAGACCTTGGGAGAGCCACCGAACAATGGTCAGACAAAGACCAGTGGTCTAACTCCATGTAAGCTACCTCCTGTGTTCAAAGGCTAGCAAATTGTGTAGCCCTAAAACAGGAGTGGGGAACCTTTGACCTTCCAGATGTTGTAGGACTCCAACTCCTATCATCACTGCCCATTGGCCATACTGATTTTGGTTGATAGGGGCTGGATTCCAGCACTATCTGGAGGGTCACTTGGCCCTAGCAGATTGTGGTTTGTGGAAATATTCCTAGATATGGAATTGTGAGGATATGCACATGCATGGACACACACACCAGCAGATCTGTTAAGCTGAAATCTTATCCTTGGTTGTCAATAGCCAGCCAACTAGTCTGAAGTAAAGTGACCCATAATGACTATTGACAAGCCTTAATAGCTGGGCCCATTGAAAACTGCTCAGCAGATCTCACCACATCTCATGTTTTTTTGCTACTTGTTTTCAGTGACTTTTGAAAGGTGGGCTTTATACCATCCATTTATCTATATTTTCTAGGAGGTCTCTTGTTATTTAATGACTCATTAAATAATTTTCAATTTTTAACTAAGAGCAAAATCGAAACTAGGGCAAAGAAGAGAGTGGAAACGTAGGGGGAGGAAAGAATACATAAATAATTCTTGGACTCCAGAAACTTGTGTCTCTGCAACAAGGTTATGGTCCACAGTGTACTACAATGTAATTAGCTATTTAATTAGGGTCAGACTTGTTAAAATGTAGTTTACTTGAATGGCTGCTTTAACTAATGATGTGTGTCACTTAACAACCCTTTGTTCTTTGCATTAATTACATTATTCAATCATTACATGGTTTTTAATAATATTTTTTTTAGTACAGGTTCATACTAGGTGGAGGTTTAATGCAACGTAGTGTAGGGAGAATAGTAAAAAGAATTTGACAAAGCCTCTTGGGGGTCAAATGCATAAAGCAGGGAGTGGAATTGTATGTATTTATTTGTTTGCTGCATTTATATACCACCTTTCTACCAAGGAACCCAAGGCGCTTGACAATTTTAAAACACTACAATAAATAAAATATAATGTACAGTTTTCCCCAGGTGGGGGTCAGCTAAAGCAGGCCCTGGTGTTTTCTTTGCCTGCTTCCCTCACTCTGTTCTTCCTTGCGAGGAGGGGGCAGAATGTGCCCACTCCCTGTGCCCCCTGCAGGTTGACATGAGTGCCAGCCATGCCCTTGTGTTTGGCAGCAATGTGGGAGGGGTCTCATGCAATAGGAGCCTTTGACATTCACACTGAATGCATGACCATTCAGTGGCATGACTAGCATGTAAAGTGTGTGGCTTGCTGGTATGATCCTATGACACTTTCCCCTTGCATATGTGGTTTCCATATGAACCATATGCGTGAATGGGCTACAGCCATCTTTGAGAAGGATTGTGCTCTTTTCCTCCCATGTACAAATGCAAACGCTTTTACCTTCACTTTGAAAAAAGTGTAAGAACTTTCACTTGGTGGCTGAGGAGTGTGGAGAGTGCTTTATTCAAATATACCACATTATATTTGTTTGCCATTTTTCCAGTGATATGTTATTACTTGGGCAGGATTGGATTTTGTTTGTTTGTTTTGATTTCCACATTGAAAGTTGCTCTTTCAGTGAAGTGTAGCTTTTTCATCCAGATATATGCAACCTGGTGGGACAACCATGGAAATCTTGAGTTTGTGGGCGCAAGTTGCTGGCCTCCCACCTCCTCTCTGAGACTCCACATGATGCCCACAGAGGAGTTCACCAGCTCAGAGACCTAGAGGTTTCAAGTCTGAATTTGGGGTGATGATGCTGATGCAGCTGTGGAGCTCTCTCCTCCTGCATTTTTTAAAAAATACCTTTCAGAAGTGGTGGTGTTAAATTTTGTGCTGGATCCCCAGATTAAGCTCTTTACAGGATTGTGTTTTCCAAAGTGGCATACAGCAAGTGAACTGCTGGGCCATACATTCAGTAAGATAATTTAAAAAATCACAAATTTGCAGCCTAGACCTTCAGGTGGTAAGCAAGTTTGGACTAAAGGTTTCTGTTGTTTCCCTGAAGGTTTCTCTTCTCCTGCCCTTTACCTATTTTATTGGTTATCAATAAATGTGAAATAGTGTTCCCAGGGGTCTGCTATCCAAGGAACTGATCAAGTCCACATCTGCTGAGTTTCAGCAATGCTGGGACTACCAGCACAGTGTTCCTGATCCTGAATAAAGACAACAACAGCAACAAAAGCCAATAAACCAGCTTTCCCCAACCTTGTACCCTCAAGTTGTGTTGAACTACAATTCCCATTATCTCTAAGCATTGGGCATGTTGGCTGGGGGCTGATGGGAGTTGGAGTCCAGCAGGATGTGGAGGTCATCAGGTTGGAGAAGGTTGATTTAGACAGTGCCTATTGCATGATACTTTTCTTATTCCCATAAATACAGTCAGATACTTTGAAGAACATCCTGTGATGAGTGTTCACCAAAAAGACACAAACATATTTCTCCGACTTTTAAAAACTTATTTTTATTTCTCTCTTCTTTAAATCAAAGTTCTGAGGAACCAGGGGCAAGTGTGTAATTAAGGTCAGCTTTGAAAATGCAGCAAGGGCACAGGACTAGCCAGCACAGCTGCTTCATCCAACAAGTTGGTCAGGCTGGGGAACAAAGTTTAACACAGCAGTTAAAAATAGCCAGTTGGCTCTGTATATCATGTCACCCAACTGGACTCTGTATATCATGTGACCCAATAGGACCTGCGGTGTCCTATTTTGGTCTTGCAGAGGCACTTATGGAGCATGGCAAGTCAGGTGTCAAGTCAGAACGAAGGAGAGCTCCTAATGAGCTACTTACTTCAAGGGTTAGAAGTGAACTGGCCCCTCTTGAACCGCTGCCTCCAGCCCACATTTCCTAGGTTTTGTCCTATTCTAGGGTCTCTTAAGGGCCAGCCCTCTGACCTGAAGAAAGGAACTTCTGCTCTGTGGCCTCCCTCCTGATGTGCTCTTCCTCCACCACTGGACTGGCAAGATACTGTGGGAGGCACTTAGCTCCTTAGACCCAGGGAATGTGCCTGTGAGAGTCCTGGTCCCAGTTCTTCATTCCTTGGTGATGTGGGAGCTGGTTCTATGGATTTTTGCTACCCAACCTCAGGTTCAGTGGTCCCCTAATCATCAGCATCAGGCTCAGAACCAGGGACCAAATCTGGATCTTTAGCTCAAAGCACTGCAGCCTCCGACTTGGTGTCATGATCTCTGCTGGGCTGTAGGGTTGTGGCATGCAGAGCAACAAGGTTGATTCCAGTCTACCTGAGAGCTTCCCAGATAGTGCAGAGATTAAGGTGCCTAGTCCCTGCTGCCAGAATACCCTGTTTGGATTCAGTGATTTACACTTGCTTCAAGCAGTCATCGATGCTATTTTTTGGTCAGCTGTACCAAAGCTGCAGTATTGTCAAACAAGCGCTGTCATTTCCCAAGATCTAGGGAATGTTAGACAGCCTGGTACTGTACAGATTTGCAGCTCCCATCAGCCTAAGCCAGAATGGCCAATGGTCACAGATTATGAGAGGTGTAGCTCAACAAGAACTGGCTTCCCCTGAAAAACTGACATGGATGCAAGCAAATTCATTCTCCTCCTCTCTCAGCCCTCCCCCCCCCCTTGACATTCAGCCCTCCTAAGTGTGCACTGAGTATGCTCTGTCTTCACAGGGCTTTATGGGGTGGGGAGCTGCCTCCTTTTTAAAAAAATATTTTTTTTCTAGTTCTACATCCTTGGGGGATACTCATCCCTCACCTTCTTTCCCAGTGGCTTAATTTAGGCTCCCTTTTCTGTTGACCCACAAGCACTGAGATTGCTTTTAAGGGGAGCAATCTCATCCTTTCTTCAAGGAGCCCAGGGCAGCATTTTTCCTCACAACAATGCTGTGAGGTAAGTTAGGCTGATTGGCCCATGGTTACTCAGTAAGTTTTATGATTGAGTAGTAAATTGAACCCAGTCTTCATATGATGCTGTAAGCACTACACCATGCTGATGCTCTTGACGTAACTGTGAGCGATATGGCTGATTTAGATGATTGCACAGCTTGAATATAGTTGGGGGTAGAATCACTGAAGTTGACTTCCTGATCATTCATTGCATCACTTCTATAACACTGGCTGTTACCCCAGATGTTCAGTGTTGCAACAACCTTTAGAAGTGGGTCAGACTGAAAGATTGTTGCTTTCCAAGGCCCACTCAGTTTCTTTTATGGCTCAGTGGGAATAGGAATAGGTATAACGCACGCCAGCTCAGCACGCTAGTCACTACTCCATATTAGCCCCAGTTTGTTCGATCCACTCCTTCTGTTAACCTGGTTCCTCCCTGACATTTCAACCATTTGTTCTAACACCATGTGTCTTTGGTAGGTCATCAAACTCAACTTTGAAGAATTCGACTTGGAGAGAGGTTATGATACGCTAACTGTGGGGGACGGTGGTCAGGTCGGAGACCAGAAGAGTGTGCTCTATGTGTAAGTAGGCTTTTCTTCATGTAATTCTGGTTGGGTTTTTGCTTGAGTGTTCATGTATTCATCACTGTAGGCAGTTTAGACTTCTTTGGCAGAAAGCACATGCTCACTTTTGTTTACTAAATAATTTGCTGGGGTGGCCTGGAGCAGAGAAGCAAATGTGTCTTACTAGAATGGTTACTCTGTTGGGAGAGAGTTGCTGGTGTTGGATTGTGGCAAGGGTCTCAGGCAGGTAGTGATAACGGACCTAGATTAAAGAGCTTGTTCTCTACAGCAAGAAGTTATTTGTTTTGCTAGGCCTTGCAGAAATGGTAGCTTACACCAATTCTTCTGCCTCAGCTCTGTAACCACTTCCTCTGCTGAGATGCCACAGGTCTCTCCAGAGACCCACACCAATGACTCTGGGTGGCTGCCTGTTCTGTATCACCTATTAATTTTCAGTATATTGAAAGCCTGTATACATAGGAAGCTGCCTTATACTTGATCCATCTATTTCAGCATTGCCTACACTGACTAGCAGTATGTGGGGCATTCATAGTGTTTGAAATGTCTATCTTGGGGAAATAGCAGAGCAGTGTCCATGGCTACATACTCTGGGTTGAGAGAACCAAGAAGAAATGGGAAGATGGTGGCTTCTTCCATTTACACAGCTGGTGGTGCAGGGTAGAAAGGGAAGTGGGCAGCCATTTATCAAGCTGAATGCTGCATTTGGTGTGCCATGGATTGGAGGCAAATCAGAGTCAACAGTGGCAGTCTTCCCTCCCCACCCCCACCATCAAGTTCTGAAGTGGGTTTTGAGGAAGGGTTGAAAGGAATTGGAGAGACATTTGGTGGTTCAGGTTTGGAGCTATTCAGTTGTCATTTTCCGAATGCAGCTATTGGACTAGTTAATGTAGCCACTGGGGTAGCTAGTACTTGTGTAGGATTTGGTGGCATGGGTTGTTATGGAAATGTTTTGATATAATTGTGAGTGATTGCAGCTAGAGACAAGGCAAAATGGATTCCCCCACTCACCTGCCCCAAATATAGCACTCTCAATGGATGGGGTAGTACTGAACTTTTTAGGGTATTGAACCCAAATTCCATATTACATGGAAAAGCAGGAATGCTGCTGAACAGTATGTCCCTGGTAATGTGTTGATGAAAAGAAGCCTGTTTTGACATCATCAAGTTCCCATTTTCTTCTCCCCTTAAGCTTCATTGGCTGCCACTTCTAAAAGGAGGGGAAACACTGGCACAAATGATGTCAAATTGAACACACTTCACCAATCAATACTGAGGAAACACAGGGCATTTTCCAAAAAGCGTCTTGGCCATATTTGGAGCTGTGAAAGAGTTTTCCCCAGCTCCCAATTGCAAATTGCTCATCAAAGGTTTTGCGTCTAGTTATTTGGATCCCATTTCATCCTTTGATCTATGTGGCTTAACATAACTCTAAGCAATAAAAGCAATTCAAGTTCTAAAGTATGCAAAACTATAACAAATAAAACAAAGCTGTGCTTGGAACAACAGACAGTTTAAAGAACTTTCTACACTTAAGTGGAGGATAGAAATCAAATAAGCCTTTTCACAGAGTTCCTGTTTCTACCAGTCACGTTGAATTCCTCTTGGTGCTTATGGAAAAGTTAGAGTGATTGTCAAGGAAAGGAGGTCACCCCCATAGTGTTCCCCAGTCCCCTTCTGCTAAACAGAAGCTCAAGTTGACCTTGAGGCTATAAATGCATTTAGTAAGTGATCATTCAAACCACATTACACTAACTGCCTGGGAAAACAAGTGCATTAGATTGTGCCAGCACTGAATTATGGGGGAAGCTAATGCCATTACTGATTTCACTCTCAGCACAAAGGAGTAAGCAGACTTGGTCTTTATTTGAAGATGGGTGGACAGATGGACGGATGAATTATGCATTGAGAGAAGCATGGGGACAAGACACACAGAATCTGGGAGAGGGAAATATTTTCCTTCTTCCAACAGGTTAACTAGTTCCAGTTCAGATGACCCTGCAGCAAAATTTCTGCTGGGAATTAAGTTTGGACAAATGAAGAGATTCCGCTGTAACTTGGAAGTGTCAAGACAGACACTGTGCAAACAGATGATTTAGCTAAGTGCACTGAAGATGTCGGGTTATCATGGTACTCCAGAGGAAATGACAGCTTTCATGCCATTTACATTTCCCGTAGGAAATTAGAGAGCTGAAAAAGGTGCAGGAAAGGGCAACCAGAAGTACTGCAAGATGCAGTGATGGCCACCAATTCAGGTGCATTTAAAAGGGAATTAGGCAAATTCATGGAGCATAAGGCAACAAGCGATAATGGCCATGTACTTCTTTCAATGCTGGAGGTAGTATGCCTCTGAATACCAGCTGCTGTGAATCAAAAGCAGAACAAGTGGACAGCATTCAGGACAAGTAGTCCTTCACAGTCAGCTATCGACTAGTGGAATTTGCTACTGAAAAGAGGATGCATGATATAGTCATCAGTGGCTACTAGCCATGATGAATAAATGTTCCCTCCAGATTCAGAGGCACCACCATGCCTCCGTATTACCAGTTGCTGAAGAACAATCATGGGAGAGGGCAGTTGTTTTCAGGTCCTGCATATGGGTTTCCTAAAGGCATCCATCTGGCCAGTATGGGAAGTGTGATGGTGGACTAGATTGCTCTGACCCACCCACCAGGGTACTTCTGATGTACCAAACTTGAAGGTCCATCTCATAGATTTCTTCAGTTCCATAACATGTGGCCTTTAGAGCATATCTGTGAGAACAGATGCTGGGCTAGATGGGTCATTGGCCTGATCTAGCAGGCTATTATTATTATTATTATTATTATTATTATTATTATTAAGATTTGTTAGTCGCTTTATCTTGCCCAAGGTAACCCAAAGCAAATTAAGTTCTATTAAATTTGTTAAGAGCCTCTGTTGTCCTCTAAAAAGTCGATTACTGAATTTTATACGAAGCGCTTTGTATGCAATATTCATTACCACTTTTAGCTCCTTTTGCATCTTCTCTTCCCACCCCCCTTTCATTCCTGCCATGTGCACATTTTGAAATCTTTATTAAATCTTCTATATAACTTGGAAAGTGGTTTGACTGTCTCTTCGTTATGCATTTGGACATCTCTTAAGATATTGTAACCAAAATTTGCATGATGATTCCTGAGATCGAGCATGTTTTCCCGTGGATTCCATTTTGAATAAGTAGAGTACTGAACCTTGCAAAACTGCCATGACTTCAAATCTGCAATGTTTTGGGGGTTTATTAGAATTCCTGAGTGTTGCCAGGTACAAAAGTGCTAGTAAATAAATAGAATAAAATCCTGACCTTCTCTCTCTCTAGATATATACAATAATATGAATATTGTTTTTCTTATCAGGTGCCTTACCAATACACTTGAGCATATGCACGTGTCAGTAAAATGCATAAGATTAATTATCGAATTAGAATATCCACAAATTTCCACCACTTTCAGCATTGAAAAGCAATCTTGATGGGTTCATTTGTACCGTCAAAATATTCTCCTCGCGTAGATCAGATTTCAGGGCAAAGTGATATTCTGAAACAATAAATGGACAAAGAAGATGAAATTATCCCCCCTCTTCTTCTCTGTTATTCCTTCAGAAACTCTAGGTCTGAGTCACGGGTTCCTGGGGAATCTTGGCTCAAACAAAGCCTGAGTTCTGGACTCTTGTTTTGGACACACTTTTTAACTGTTGCCCCACTGTTAATATTTTACACTGGCTACTAGATTGTTTACACAAACAAGATTCAGAGGATTTATCTCAGAGTTGCTTTCCTCCATTTAAAACAAGAAAGAAATTCAGGTTGGTTCAGCTACATCATCTTTCAGGTTGTCTTGAGCCATTTACTGGTTGCTGTGACTGAATCTTCACACGCAACAGAATGAGATGGTCATCCTCAGGTGGTAGAGTGAGAGGGAGATCAGTTCACCCAATATGATTGTATAAAAAACAAACCGGAAAACCCTTCCCTGCCAATAGAAGCCTAGCACAGGTTGGGACCTTTCTCCTCATGGTGTCGCTTTTTTTTCTTTTTCTTTTTTTCTCTTGTAGGGAGTTTTTACAAGGGGATAATTAAAAAGTACAGTTCTGCATTGAAATGGTACAGGCCACTCTACCCCCCCCCAAAAAAAAAATTCTTCTTAGTCAGGTCTGAATTTACCTTCCAAACCTGCACCTCATCTTTCTTTTGACAATTGTTGTGCAAGAGCACGCAAGCACTGTAAGGGGCCCATGCTCCACTATGAGTCCAGCACCTCTTGGGACATGTATGTGCTTTTGCTGGGAGAGAGACTAGAAGGATTGGGACCCTGTTGTTCTCTAGCAGCATAGTCGGGCCTCTGCTTCAGATTGAGGGCAAGATGAAATAGCCATTCAAAAGACTTCAGGTTAATTCTGGAAAGGCTTTCCAAGTAGAAGTTCCCAGTGAAAAGATAGAAGCAAGGGCTGGAGTTTTGCTGACAACAGCCAAGGGGCGAGGCATGCAAAAATAAAAAGATTGGGAATTGTGAGCTGTACATTGAGTTGTTCATTTGCAGACAAAAAGCTGGTCAAAATGTGCAGTACAGGGGTCAGGAGAATTAACAGCGAACTGTTTCAGGCAGTAACTGGGATACTGACAGTCTGAAGCTTAGATAAGGCAGAAATGTTTTTGGTCTGGAGGTCTGAAAACTGTACCAGGATTGGATGTTAGAACATCAGAGAGCCTGCTGGACCAGGCCACTGACCCCTCTAGTCCAACATCCTGTTCTTACGGTGGCCTATTGGAAATCTGAAAATAAAAGACCCAAGCACAAGAGTACTACTCCCTTCCTCATGGTTTCCTTAAAATGGTATTTGGAAGCATTATTGTCTCCAGCCATGGAGGCAGAGCGAATGCATCAAGGCAAGTTCCCAGGTATGCTAGCATGCATCACGACTCATTCCCAGGTGCCCTCCCCTCCAGGCAGTAACCAGACCCAGACCTGCTTAGCTTCATCAAGGTGATGGCTTCATGTACCTTTAGGATCTAAACTGGGACCAGGCTACAGTGACTGGCCCAAAGGTTATCCAGTGTGCTTTGGGTTGGGGAATTTAAACGTGAGTCACCTCAGTCCAAACCTGAGGCTTTGTCAACTGCTCCACACTTGCCTTACTTGCACCTGCTGTTTGACTCGCACATAGTGTGGGACTTTTGCTTGAATTGATTGGAGAGATTTTCCTTCTCTTTACTTTTCTAAAGAAGTTTAGGCTGCTTTTCCACAATTCAATGCACAGGAGCCAGTAAAAGAAACCAAAGGAACAATAAACCAACCCTACAAATATAAAAGCATTGAAATCAATAAAACAACCATCAAGCAATCACAAGACTATCATAAAAACAACATCAAAATAATATATTACAAAATCCACAGGAGTGCAACAACAACCAGACTATTATCAATCAAGATAGCAGCAACGTAATTGGTTCAAATCTGCTTCCCCATAAACCTGGCGGGAGACTGAGATTTTCACTAACCACCTAAACATCCCTGTGTTATAACTGCAAGAGCTTCCCTGAGGAATGGATGCTATGGAATTCCAAGGGCATGAACCCCATCCCTTACCATGATGGGTAATCATTGCTTGTGTTTCCTGCTTGTGGGGCACTCTAATCTAGGTTAACAGTAAACAGATTGAGATCTGCAGGTTTTACAGAAGGTCAAAAGAGATTTCTGACTCAGTCTAGTTGTTGCTGTTGCTAAACAACTGAGTTATCCATCCACTCTACAAAAAGGGGGGGAGGGAGAAAAACTTGGAGACAGTACCAGAGTTGATGATGTGGTGTTTCTCATGTAGTTTGCCTTGTGTGGCTCTTTTAAACCCACCCACCCCTCGAAAAGAAAACCCAACAATGGATCAGGACCATGTCACGTGGTGAAAGGGATTTGACCTTTCGTCTCCCAGCAAGGACACTGTCATTTTGACAAGGGACAAATGCATCTATATATGGTGCCATGAGTATTTTCTTCTCATTGCAAATAACAGGTGCAAGGGGGAGGATTTCATGTGGGGACAAAGAATTTAAACCCCCTAACACACACAACGCTCCAAATCTACTCCACAGCTTTTTTTTTTTTAATGTTCAGTTAAGCAAGGGCAAACAGTCGCACATCTAGTTCCCACCTCAGGTCTAGTGTCATACTATAGTGTCTTCCCCTCAGCCCTCGTTTTGCAGGGTTTAGTCTGAAGTCTGCTTATCCTTTATCTTGTTGTTAGATGTGTCAGGTTAGTTGATCTGGAATGAGTCAGCCTAACCTTGAAGCTAAGGATTGGATGATGATCCCTTGATTTATGATTCTGTGAACTCCTTGGGACTTCGTTGCTCCTTGGTGGATCATGAATCCATTGACGTGGAATCAGGCAGCATAGCCACATCCCTGGGTCTTTGGCCCTGACTGAGCTAGGAAATACATCTGTTTGAGGTCCCTCATTCCCACAACAGTGAAAACCCCAAATGTTTAAGAGTTCTTCTTTTGATGTCAACACTGGTTTGTCTTTGGGAGAATTATGCCATAACATTTATCTGGAATGACCAAATTGACAGGGATTGATTTCAGGGTATTTGTAGGCACAGACTTGCACAGAAATGAGGGACAGCAGAGTTTAAGATACTTGAGATGATGCCTGTATTTTAGACTAATGATTTACAGCACAGTCCTAATTTTGTCCACTCAGAAGTAAATCCTATTGAATTCAACGGGGCTTATTCTTAAGTGAGTAGAGGAGTTAGGAGTGAAGCCTTAGAGGCAGTTGGTGCTGGTGGGTTTGGTTTGAGTATTATTTTAACTTTACATTACATTGGGTTACATTCCCCATGTTGACTATGATCTGTACCTTCAGAAAATATTGATGCAGGCCATCTTTGGTAAGGAAATTATATTCTGCCCTCTAAAAAGACTGTATTAGTGAAAACCATTGGGTTGTCAACACTCAATTTTGAGAGTTCTGTTACTTGGATGAGGCCAGTGGAAATGGGGGCAAGTTTAGGGGCAAGACAATGTGGGGAAGTGGATGTGATAAGAATCTGCCCAGGTTCTGTTGCTGTATTGCCATGCTACACTGCCACAAACCATACAGCCTTTCTTGACTCAACAGATTAGGGGCAGGGCAGTTAGGAAGCACCCATACATTCCTGTTCCTACTGTCATATTGTACACAGCAGTGTGTGAGTGGTGTATAGCAGCCAAGTTTGGTGGCCTTGCTTGTTCATGAGTTGGCTACACAATTCATATATGCACACTAAGGAGAAGGGACGCAGCTTGCTTTTACTGAAAATCTCTGGCAACTGAGCCAACCTTACTACATAAAATCCAGCTAGATCATCCTCCCTCATCCCCAACTGTGTCCTATCCTGGTCTTGAAAGGGAGCCCAACAGAGGCGGACAGCAATGTAGTTCAGGTGCTGCAGCACAACAGATTGAACAACTTGCTCCACTGAAGGCTAAAGGTGAACTGAGGCTTTTGTAGCCTGAGCCTCTAGTCCATCTCTTCTAGGTTCCACCCCCTTCTTGAGTACTACAGTCCTTAAAGGGTTTACACTCTGGCCTGCAGATGAGAACCTCTTCTGCAATCCCTGGTCTCCTGGTGCCTTTTCTGTACCTTTGGACTGTGAGGTAGGTCAGGAAGCACTCCATTTCTCAGCCCCAGGGGCTCTGAATTTGTGGTGCTGGTGCTGTCGGATCTATTCCAGAAGGCTGCTGCCTTGGGTTTAACAGAGGTTCAAGAACTTGGTCTGACTCCTTAGCTATTGACCCTGAAACATCTGGTTCTGTGTCTGCTGGAATCTGTGGTCAGGCCAAATCAGTTGCCTTAGCAAAATCTTCGCTCCTTGCATTTTTATTTTTATTTTATTTTCTGCCTCAGGACGAACTTCCACCCCAAAATTCAGTTAAATTGTTGCCTTCCGTTGATGTTACTGTTGCTATTACCATTCCTTTGTCTTCTTTGTTGACAGTTTAACAGGCACAACAGTCCCTGATCTGATTGTCAGCACCCAACATCAGATGTGGCTTCTGTTCCAGACAGACAGTGTGAGGAACTTACTGGGATTCAAAGCAACATATGAAGGTAATCCAGGTTAATATGTTGATTAATCCCCTCCTGCAACTTCCCTGAAGTTTTCTTGTCCAGGTGAATCAAGGGTTACAAACATAACACAGGGCAGTGCATACAATTGTACCTTTTATGCAGTTCTTGCAAAAGTACTGCATATTCTTCTCAATTCTTAGAAGTTCAGAGTTAAATAACTAGATATGTGGCTTCCAAACTTTTCCCCATTGACTTGCCTGCAGTGGAAACCAGGGCTATTGGGACCCACAATCATGCTGTGTGAATTAAAAGAGCAACCTAGAACACACTCAATATTATAAAATGAGAAGAGAAGGAATAAGTACGGTCATACCTTTAAAGTCGAATGGAATCCATTCCAGAAGTCCATTCGACTTCCAAAATGTTCAAAAACCAAATTGCAGCTTCTGATTGGCTTCAGGAAACTCCTACAGCCAATCAGAAGCTGCAGAAGCCCCATTGGATGTTCAGGTTCCAAAAGAACATTCACAAACCAGAACAATCACTTCTGGGTTTGCAGCGTTTGGGAGCCAAAATGTCCGAGTTCCAGGGCGTTTGGGATCCAAGGTATGACTGTATGCCACTTTGAGCTGCTTGGAGGAAAGGCAGGATATAAATATAACAAATAAATGCTCCTCAGCATTACAGGGGCACATCAGTAGTGGTGTTCCAGACAGTGGCTTCAGCTAGATGAGGATGTAGCCCAAGATGGGGCAAGGTGCTAGGTACAAGTATGTACAAGTCTTATGTTCATGTTCTAGTCAGGCAACATCATGCAAAGCAGAGATCATGTTCCAAGAAAAGCAGCAGCACCTTGGACAGCACCCTGTGAAACATGAGCTGAAATGTTGCTTCAGTAGCAAGCAAAACTAGACTAAGACTTAAATGGAATTGCAGCTCCATAGATGATTAGGTCCACCTCTGAAGTGATGGAGTTTAGGCTGCTTTGGTAGCCTAAATCCAGTAGCACAATGATTTCTGCTGGGGCATCTGAGCAAGAATCTAAGGAAGGCACCATGAGCTTCTAAGGCCAGAGAAGTTCTGGCAAAAGAGGCTCCTCTTGCAGTAGAGTTTCAAGACAGTGGGAATGTCTGGGGCTAGTTCTGAGGGAAAATCCCTCTCCCTCTCCAATATTTCCTCCAAATTCTTGGCCACATCTCCTAAAGATGGAGAGTCAGACCACACATTCATGGAAAAGTGATGAGTGACTTTTCAGGGCAACTTCCTGCTATCACTGTTTCTTTTGGTGAAGTACTACCAATGGAGTCTACAGCTGTCTCCATTCACCATGTGAAAACCAGTGGCCTCAATGAGTGTCTGGGTGCTAAGAATACACAATTTAAGGGGGATTTCCAGTGCATACAAATGTATATGAGGTATTCAAAGGCAGGCACCTGCAGGGTGACACTTTAGTATTCAGTGACTATTAAAAAAATCAAAGAGTGGCTTTGTGTTTGACTATGCTAATATGTTCCTTAGCACAATGGGAAACAAGGCAAGACAAAAGAAAATTTAACGTGGAACAATTAACCACTGAGAGAGAACTTGTCAGGAGGTTTGCTGAGGACTATGCCACACAATCCCACATTTCATAAGGGAAAGTTTCTTACAATTTTTGGGTTGTGTTTTTCTTTTCTTTATAAGAAAATTGCTTCTGTTCCTTTCCCTTTTGTCATGGTAATACTGATCTCCCATCATGTGTCTACTGAGTTGTAGGAGCTGGCTAAAGTATTGGGAAGAAGTCTTCCCCAGCCTAGCTACTTGAGTTTCTTTAAATGGGCTTTAGGGATTGAACCAAGGATCTTATTAATGCAAAATGTGTACTCTATCACTGAGATCTGAGACCTCCCTAACATAAGGAGAGCCAGGTCAAAGGCACCCTATCTAATCCCTGTCTATTCCAGCAGCCTGTTCTCACAGTGGATAAGCAGATGCACATTGGAAGCTTGTCAGCAGAACCTTAGTGCAATAGCACTCTCCTCCCTTGTGATACCCAGCAGCTGGTACCAGCGGGATACAGCCTCCAGCTGTGGAAGCAGAATGTAAACATTGTGGCTAGCAGCCACTGATAGCTGAGTATGCAAACCTATGCAGCTTCATTATACTGTTGGTCCATTTAAATCAGTATTGTCTATTTTAGGACCAGCTCTAAATGTAGGAATATGCACCAAAATGTATATTTTGATGAAGATAATATGCATAAGATTTTTTATGAAGATCCCCCCCTTTTTAAAAAAAGTTCAAAAATTGTTACAGAAATAGGGTAAACTGAAGAGTGGAAAAATGAGAAACTCATATATATATATAAATTATCAGATTCCTCCATCCCCAATGACCAAACGGCAGCCTGTTGTTGTTGTTGTTGTCCATTTGTTTGTTTTAGTTTGTTTGGATGCCAAGTATCCTGCTTTGTTTAACAAAGCAAAATACAAGGCTCAGAACTGATACTGTGTAAATGGAGAGGAGACGGCTTCTCAGAGCATAGGCTAGGTCATCTTGACCTGCTATTTCGGGTGATCACCTGTTCCTTCTGCCTGCTGCTTGTTGTTGCCGCTGACAATCTGGTCCAGGTATCTGGCTCCACTTTCTGTGCAGAATTGAAAGAAAACATAATGGCAGAGAGTGTGTGTGCTGAGAGTTGGTGTAAACAGCAGAAAAGGTTGTTGGGAGCAATGGGACCTTAGTTCACTAGTACAGTCTATGCTGTGTATGCAGAAGTTTTCAGGGAGGTTCATCCCCTGGCAACTCGAGACTTCCTGGCATCTTCTATTAGAGACCCTGGAGAGCTACTAGTAGTATAAGGAACATAAAAAGCTGCCTTTACTGAGTCAGTCCATTGGTGCACTGAACTTGGTGTTGAGTATGCTGACTGGCTGTGGTTCTCTAGGGTTTCAGGCCCTTGAACCAGGAGATGTGCCTAGCATGTACTATGCCACATCCTGTATAAATAGCCACTCAACTGGCTCCTGTATTGAGCAAGAAAATCACCTCTAGGAGATCAGAAAATAAGTTGGTTTTGCAACTTATATGGGTTTATTCCATCCCCAACTAGGCTGTCAGAGTATGCTACACATAATTGACATAACCTTTCCACCCACACAAATCTAACAAAACAAACAACATGTTGACCAACAACTTCTGTAGAATTATTTGCAAAATAGCACAGCTTGAAACATAAATGGGTTTTTCATCTTGCTGTGAGACTTCAGAAATCACACATCCCTCCTACCCTGGGAGGAGGGGACAAGAATTAGTGTTGCTATGCATTGTTTTGAGTTTATGTTTTGGCTCTGAAAGTTGTTGTTCAGGTGCAGATGGGCACAAACATGTTTATCATCCTTCCACTGTTTTGTGTGCTTTCCCATGCTTGTGTGTAGTCATAAGATTGTAGCCAGTGTTAATCCTACTCAGAGAAGACTCATTGAAATTAATGAACATGACTGACATGGGACTACTCTTGAGTAGAACTTGGTTGGATACAGCTCATAGTTTGCAAAGACTGTGGCTGTGATGCAACCACCGCCACAAGGAATTCTATCCAGTCGGTCATAGAACCACAGAGTTGTCCATGCAGTCCAACCTTTTACTACAGAACGTTTCCAACTACCTCCAGCAAGGGAAAGCCCATCCACCCTTGGCCCCATTGCTGGAATGCCCTTACCATGAAGAGATGCTGCCTAACGCTCAACCAAAATCTACCCTCCCTTAATTTAAGACCACTAGATCTAGTCTTGTCTTCTGGGGCAGCAACAGATAACAAGTCTCTGAACCTAATTCCAGTTAGTCCTCATTGTTCTGACTTAAAAGGGCTTTGCCCAAAACTAGACATGATGCTGAACCATGCAATCGGGGATCGTATATTGATCACAATGATAAAAGTACCATGCAGCCAATCAGATTAGTTTTGATGCTGCTAAGTGCAAATGAGGTCCATCGCATTGTCCTTGCTCTGGGTGTAGATGTGAGGAAGGAGAATGCATCCACACTGTCTTATCATCAATATTGATGTTCCCTGTTTCATCAAGCTTCAAGACTTTCAGCCTCATGCAACTCTGCTTGCACTTATTTATATGTGGACTAGCTCGGGGTTGGAGATGCACATCAAGATGCAGACACCATCCTTGGGATGACCATTCAAATGTCCATCCACATTCTGCTCAAACGAGTCAATTATGTGTGACTGGATTTGGGTGAAAGAGAGTTAGACCAGTTGTCTTAGCATAGGTGTGGCCACCCTTCGGTCTGGGAACCAAATGTGGCTCTCTAGGGCTCTATGTTTCCTGTGGGACTCTTCCCACACCACATCCCTTCCCAGTCCTACATCCTCCATTCCCTGGCTCCACACCCCTGTGGTCCTGCACTGCACTATCCTGGAATGATTTTGCCTGGCTGAACTGTGATAATGCCTCTTGCTTGTCTGGATGAATGATAGAGACTTAGGGTGGTATTCAACTAAGTTCTACTCAACATAGACCCATTGAAATTAAAAGACCTAACTTGGTCATGTTCATTAATTTCAATGGGTCTCTGCTGAGTAGAACTTAGTTTTACTGCACATGCCTATCATTCCACCTCTTCTGCCTCCACCCACAGCTGACATGAGGCCTCTTGGAGGATGTCCTTGAGGGAGTGTAACCCTTGGACCAAATATATACATATATCCAGCCAACACATCTTCCACTCTACTTGCAAACAGCTTTGCACTGTTCTGCAAAAGGGGAGGGCACACAGCAGTGAGCAACGTGTTTGTGAAACATGCCCCCTCCTTCAGCTCTAGTGTGAATAGCAAAAATACAGAAAGCATCACATGTAACCTGCTGGGAGCCTTCCCTTGGGGGTAGCCTGCTGCTAATTGAACCAGCTGTGTGCAAGGCAGTGGGAAGTGTAGTGGTGATGCATCCTGCCTTGAAAGCATTTTTGAGTTGGAGCACAGAATGAGAAATTTGTAGAGGAAAGCAGCAATTAGAGGGCTGCCAATTAGGTGATGAAATTATATGCAACATACTTGCAACCTGGATGTAGTTTCACAGCCAGCTTGTCTGAAAGAAAGTACAGCTAATGGATCCTTGTTAAACCTAGATGGAAATGGGGGTGGGGGGGAACCTCACCAAACATTATCTGGGAGAAAGGGGGGATATTGGCTTCTGTAGCATGCTTAAATAGCTATATATCCTGGCAAGGTTCTCCATCCTGGAGCGCCAGTCTGGAAATGTAAGTGTTAATCTTATTCCTGATAATAAGGTAGCAAAGGAGAAGAAAGACATCCAAGGGTAAAATGGTGAGGAATGGGTGGTGGTGGAGGAAACACACTGGTCCAGCTATAGTATTGCTTACTGTTGTCCAGAAAATAGAATGTTGGCCACAGATTTAAGTATCTCCCATTGCCAAAAAAGCAATTTGCTACACCTACTGTGGGTTAAGGATTGGGGAAACATTCAATTCAGTTCACGTTTGAAGGCAAACCTACCTAATTTGCACTTTTCACAACAATAAGCAAACGGAAACACAGCCGTTCTTTAAAATTCACACCTCTCTGAATTTTGCAATGCCATTCTCCAGCGAAGTAATAGGGGCAAGAATTCATTTACTAGAGTCAAGTGTGCATAAAAAATTCATATATCAGGAAAACAAAACAAAGAAGTGTATATTAGGAGAAATTAGCACTAAGATACTGCTGAATTTTCATGAGGACTTTGAAAAACTAACATGGAAATGTGGAGAACTGAACTCAGGGAAAGCAGGATGGTTTTATATATTTTTTATTTTATTTTTACGTATTTCACAGCGGCCTTGTATATCCTGACAATGGCATGAATCATCTTTCAACTTACAGAGTGTCTCTCAGTTGGTGAGCAATACAGTCTGCTCACCCTGAGGCAAAACTTGCAACCAATTTTACTCAAACCAGTGACTCCAGATTCCTAGATTCATAGCAAGCTGGTTTTCACTGACCTAAAGTCTGATGCAGGTTATGTGAACCTATGATTGCCCCGACAACAGGCCATCTTTATACTGTAGCAGTGTGTGGCTTTAGAAATAAAAACAAAGATCCACATGCAGTGGGGCTCATGATCAAGGTCATGCCTGAGTCACAATGAGGCGTGGAGATTTCCCACATGTGTGGAAACGTTTTCTCTCTCCCCATCCACAAATTTACCACCAGCTAGGCAAGGATTACAAGCAATATGCTTTTGGAGATTGGTCAGTAGTTCAGCTCACTGCATGGGAGCCAGTGTGGTGTTTTGGTTAAGAGCGGTAGTCTCATAATCTGGTGAACCGGGTTCGCGTCTCCACTCCTCCACATGCAGCTGCTGGGTGACCTTGGGCTAGTCACACTTCTTTGAAGTCTCTCAGCCCCACTCACCTCACAGAATGTTTTGTTGTGGGGGAGGAAGGGAAAAGAGAATGTTAGCCGCTTTGAGACTCCTTTGGGTAGTGATAAAGCGGGATATCAAATCCAAACTCTTCTTCTGAAGATCCCCCCCCCCATTTTGAGGATAAGGAGGGAAAGTCTCCTTGTGACACCACCAGGATGTCAGACATAGATGTGAAATGGGATCTCAGGAAAGGCAGACTTTGGGCTTTCAAATTTCAGTGGCAGCCCTTCGTCCTGCCACCTCTTGCCTTACATTCTACATCATCATTGCAGCACCCCCTGCAGGGCCCTCTCGGCTTGGCACCCAGTGTGGGCGAACCGGTATCAGTTTTGCTCTGGTATCGCAGTGTGAGAACCTGTGACAAAAGTGGGTCATATAAGAGTGTAGGAGTTGCCTCAGGCAGTTTGTAGGCTTCTGCTTGGGTGAGCTACCTGAGGAAGCAAAATGTATTGCTAAGGTTAGCAGCATATCACATGTGGAGGGAAGGGGTGTTGGCACAGCCCTAAGTCCCCACTGAGGTTTTCCTAAAGCAGCGTCTTCCAAGTTTAATCTGGATGTTCCTGTTCAGGCACATTTGTGGGATTTCAAGAGAAACAAAACTAGTATAATTGTTAATATGTTTTTGAAAGCCACAGCCCACCGCTTTATCAATAAATTGAGTGTGTTTATTACACTTATATTACATCTTTCCTCCAAGGAGCTCAAGGCAGTGTATATGGTTCTCCTCCCCACAGCATTGTCACACAAAAAACCTGTGAGGTAGATTAAGCTGAATGATAATAAATGTTCCAAAGTCACCCAGCAAGCTCTGGGTCTCCCTAGCAACTAGTCGCTATCCTGCAGTAGCTTCTCAAAGTGGCTTACAACTCTCCCCCCCCCCCACACGTTATGAGAACAGCAGAATTTCTCAAGTGTTGGGGTGGCTTGCACACAGACCCACCACAAGTTCATCGCACCTTGCTCAACAAAGTCTCCTGAATACAATACCTTGATCTTACACCAATGTAACATGACTATCCAGCACACCTGTCTGGAGGTGGGTGGAAGAGAAGAAAGTAGTGAGCATGAGGTGTATGGGAGGGGTGCTTGTCAGCTTGACTCCCCCTTTCATAATCTATTAAGATTGGCCCTCTCGGCTGGACTTCATTATAGTAGCCGAGTACCTTATTTAATCCGCTAATTAAAGTCTTTAGTGGAGCTGAATTTTCATATTGAAATGTAATTGGATAAATAATAGACTTAAATAAGCAAGTCTCTGAGGGGGAAACTGTGTGTGTGCGCATGCACATGTGTGTGTGTGTTGGGTTTTGTTTTTTTAACAAAAATAGTTTCTCCTATTCTGTTATTTTTCCAATCCTTTGGTCATGTAAAGCCAATTTGTGTTCCAAAATTCTCAGAGTTCTTGAATTCACTACAGTTACAGATTATGTGGTTACTAGGGGCTGTGCCCCTGCTTGTTTTGCTTGCCAACGCCTCTGCCATTCCCCCTAGAGCTTCCCCTTCCATCCACATGAAGCTACTATGCTCATTTTTCACTTTCCCTCACCCATTTGTTGTTGTTGTCTTTAGAGTACCACCCTCCTTAATTTTTAGCCGCCACTCATTTATCACATTTGTATCCTGGCTTTTGTCCAGGAACTCAGGGCAGTGTACATCAGGGTCTTTTCATTTCTCTCACTACAAGCAAAGAAGGAGTTATTGCTCAATGCTACCCACTGAAAATTATGGGGGAGTAGGTGGGAATTTGAGGCCGAGCTCAACACACATTCCACTGCATCACACTGACTCATCACCCACCCATTGATCCTTTTTTTAATGCAAGCTCTTCCACTTCTGGCGTAGCCATCCTAGCCGCAGCAAGGACATACAGACACCTTCCCATCTGCCCATCTCTCTGCAAGCACAGCAGGGAAGACCTGCATTCATGGATGGTTCTCCCCCAGCCCTTCTTTCCTCTCACTGTAAATTCACATGATGCCCCCCCCCCCATTTGAAGTACGTATATATTCCTTTTAAAAAATAAAAATGAAAACCTTGGTTCCTGCAGTGTTTGAATGTCTCTTCTCCCTCTATACTGTATTTCCAGCCCCAATACCTATCAGAAAAGCTCTTGTTAGCATCCTTCCCCCCATTCTTTTATTGTGCTGACTCTTGAAAACAAATATAACCCCCCTCCTCAGTATTTAAAGAGCACTGAATCAATTGAACACACCAGTCTTTCTGTTTTCTGCTACAGCTGTCATGGAGGTTCTCCTGTGTCTTATTTACCTTAAAGGACAAGAATTTAACTGAGTGAGAGATCCTGAGGATTATTCCTCAAGAGGGATGAGCTGCATTAACAATTTAGCACAACCATAACTGGACCATCTTGCAATGACAGAGTATTTGCTTTGCATGCAAAAGGTCCTCTGTTCGGTTCTCTGCAAATCCAAGCAGTGCTAGGAGAGTCCCCTACTTGAAACCATGGAGAGCTGTTGCCCAGTGTTGGTGTAGTACTGAGCTAGAGAGATGGGTCATTGGTCTGACTTGGTATAAGGCAGTTTTCTATGTTCCTATTTTCTCAGTCTTCTTCTTCTTCTTCTTCTTCTTCTTTTTTTTTTTTTTTTTTGCAGGGTGGTGGTGGTGTTAAAAATTAAAATGTTCCTTATAGCAAAATGCAGATGCACTCCTTCCCACTGTTACCACCTGGGACTCTGGGAGTGCAGCCAGATCTGGGAATGCTTGCACACACACACACACACACACACACAGACACACACACACACAGAGAGAGAGAGAGAGAGAGAGAGAGAGAGAGAGAATCTGTAGACCTGCTCAGAGGAGCAGGGACATCTGGCATCGCCTGCTCACCAGTCCCTCAATATGAGCTCCACCCAATCTGCTACCATCACCTCATGTGCCATCAACCCAGGGCATCAACCTGCCCATTATAGTTCTGGGGCATCAGCTTGCACATTATATTAGAATAAGATAAAAGGGAAGTATTTGAAGTTTAATGTTTGAAGTTTTATTCTGTTTTTAATGTTCTGTTGGGAGCTGCCCAGAATCGCTGGGGAAACCCAGCCAGATGGGTGGGGTATTATTATTATTATTATTATTATTATTATTATTATTATTATTACAGTCATACCTCGGGTTATAGACGCTTTGGGTTGCGTGATTTCAGGTTGTGCACTGCGTCGAACCCGGAAGTACTGGAATGGGTTACTTCCGGGTTTTGGCGCTTGCGCATGCACAGAAGCGCTAAATCGTGCTTTGCACATGTGCAGAAGCACCAAATCGTGACCCGCACATGTGCGGGAAGCACATTCGCAACCCGAGCATCCACTGTATTACTGTTGCACTAAAGGCAGGTCCCAAATTCTAATTCTCCCATATGTTCATACTGAGCCATGCCATCCAGCAGGTACTCCTACTGGAGTCAGTAGGACTCATCATGCTTAAATAGTTTTAGAGGTTTGGTGCAAGATAGTTTCAGTGTAAGAAGATGGGGAGGACCAAAACTCAGTGGTAGAAAACATGTTTTGTATGCTGAGGGTTCCAAGTTGGATCCCTGGCACTGCCAGATAGGACCAGGAAAGACTTTGGTCTGAAACATAGGAGCATAAGAAGAGCTGGCTGGATCAGGCCAGTGGCCCATCTAGTTCAGCTTCCTGTTCTCATAGTGGTGATTCAGAAGCAGGATAACAGCACTCTCCTCTCCTGAAGTTTTCAGCAACTAGTATTTGGAAGCATACTGTCTTCTTCACAGACTGTCAGTAGTGCTTCAAAGTACTGAGCTAAAGCTGCTCCCTATTTTCCTATCCTTAAGGGGGTCTGTGGATTGTTCTGTCTGTCTCAATGCAGGGATGGCTGGCAAATATCAATGAAGAACAGGAATGCAGATATCACTGTGCAGCGTGATAAGAGACTCCTGCCCAGCCCTTTTCTCATGCTGTTGGAAATACTACGGCTGTTAAGCAACCTGTGGGTCTGGAGATAGGAGTGAGCCATTGAATGAGGTGCTGCAGCGTACAGAAAGTGAACACTCTGGCCGCACTGCAATGTGTCCAGCAGGACAGTAGTGCATTCAGCACCATGGACAGGGCAGGGAAGACTATAGTGGGCCTCTGTGATCCACACCCAAGCCCTGCTCTCTGCAGGTCAAGTCAGCAGATTAATGCCCAAATACTTGCAGATGTATTGCTCTGCAAATAGCCTTCTTGCTGTATCAGATGATTTCATCATCTAGTTTTCAAAAGAAGTAGGTCAGAACAAATTGTTTTCTCTGAGTGCTACATATTCCACACACACACACACATCCTTGTTGGCTCTCTGCCAAAACAGCTTTATGAGTTCGCCGACCTTTGTAATGGATGTTTGCCGAATATTCAAGGGATGTTTATTTTTTAATGTACTTCTCTCCCCACACTCGCCCCTTTCTGTCGCTCCGCCTCCAGACTGACTGCTATTGACCCCTCTTAACGACTTCAAAGCTTAATGGAGTGAAGACTAAAAAGGGGGCAACATTTCATGTTGCCAGTTGACATTTTGCTTAAGCCATCTGGAGTTCGCTTTTGCTAAACTTTTCTTCAATGCCTTCCCCTTCATTGTGCTTAATTTGCATACCAGTTACTGGAAAACACAGGAGGGGAGATTGCCCTTGTGCTTGTGGCCTGTTTGCGGGTTTCCCACAGGCATCTGGTGGGTCACTGTGAGAACAGGATGCTGGACTAGAGGGGCCATTGACCTCATCCATCAGGCTTTTTTTTTTATGTACTTACATTAATATTGCCTACAAGTCATACACCCCTGATCTGCCAACCCCACAGTGCAATCTAATGCTTGCTTACTTTCCTTTCTGTTACTTGAGGCTGTCAGTAGTGGTTTCAGCTCAAATCCACCTACTGTTGATGCTGTGAGTCTGCACTCACCCACCCCTTCTGTTGGGTGGAACAGCGTTTTTGAAAGGTTGCAGGCACTCCTGAAATGGTTTGGAAACCTGTTAAGGGTTCCTAAATGAGAAGATAAGTCATGGCAGGCAAACCTCTTTCCTAAAACAAAGCATGTGCCCTCCATTGCCTCTTGCAAGTATGCAGTTGTTGTGGGGTACTGGTGTATTTCAGTTCATGGAAGTCAGCAATCCCAACAAGATTGGCAGGTGTCCGACAGTAAGGTTACCAGATGTCCCCATTTCCCGGGGACATTTCCTGGAATTACAGCTTTCTCAGCATTCACATGTACATAGCAAACAATAAGTGTCCCTGGATTCATTGAAAAGAATCTGGTAACCTTATCCTACAAGGGGCTCCATTGTACTCTGCAGTGTGCATGGCTTTCATCAGTTGACTCCAGATCATCCTATCCATACACCCAGAACTGTCATTGGAGTCCTACCCCCAGTGGCAATCAGTGATCAGTGGCAAGTGGGGAGAGGGCTTTCAAATGTTTGCCCCCTCTCGCATTTATGGAGCTCTGTCCCTAGGGAGGACCTTTCCAATGGCAGAATGAGTGCTGTTTATTTCCCCAGACTTTTCCTTCGTAACCATTATGCTTTTTTTCTCCCCTCTGCAATAAAGGGGTTTTATTTTGTTCCTTGTATATTTTGTTCTTCAGTGTTTTTAATGAGCCACCCTGAGAATATTTATGGTGAAGGGTGACAAATGTTTATTTATTTAGGAAATATATAAAAATTGAACAGTCAAATAATGGTCAAGCCTCTTTAAAAGCATTGACTTCATTAAAACAAGAGCACTTAACAATAGCTTTTATACACATTGTTTACAAATACAAATTAATTAACCTAGTGTTGTATACAACATTTAAAAATTGCATTGGATTATTACAAGAGTTTTGAAAATGTGTTTCTATTTTTATGCACTGGAATAGAAATTGGATAACATCAATCCTTACTTCTACAATCACGTTAAATAGAATTTGATCATCTTGAATGGAATTCCTGTATTATGGAATGCCCTTTCCTCTGCTGGACATGAAGCAGCAACCAGTTGCTTCAGATGTCTTTTAAATCCCTCCCTTTTTTATAAGCACAGGCTTTGCTTGACCAATGAGATTGGGTCCTGTTTTTATTGGTTTGAATTCCCTGAATTTCTGCTTTCATTTGTTTCCCTATGTTTTTATACTACTGTTTTAGTGGTTTTATGTTGTATTTTTCATATTGGACTGCATCCACTGTAGCATGAAGTAACTTGTACCGTCAGTGCAAGGATTTACACTTGCGCAACAGAGCATTGCCCTCTCTTGTCCTCCTATGTGCCGATCTGTTCTGTGGGATTGCCCAACCCTCTGGAAGAGATTTGAGGGGTGTGTTGTGTGTGCATAAGGGGAAGAGGGGGGAAGTTCTGTTGCACAAGCATAAATTCCTGAGCTGACAGAACAAGTGTGTTGGATACCACTCAACATTTGCTGTTTTTATGTGTTGCATGGCTTAGAGGTTTTTTTTTATTTAAAAAAATTAAGTTGCTTATAAATGCTTTTAAACAAATAAACAGGAGAAGAGTATAATCCTGCAAAAAGTCTTTTGGCCAGAAGCATGTGTGCTGTTCTGCCATAGAAGAGGGAAACTTTTCTCTGATCAGAAGGTTGGTGGCTTGAATCCGCACAACATGGTGAGCTCCCGTTGCTCTGTTCCAGCTCCTGCCAACCTAGCAGTTCGAAAGCATACCAGCGCAAATAGATAAATAGGTACTGCTGTGATGGGGATGTAAATGGCATTTCCATCCGCTCTGGCTTCCGTTATGGAATTCCATTGTTCCAGAAGCTGTTTAGTCATGCTGGCCACATGACCTGGAAAGCTGTCTGAGGACAAACACCACAACCCTATAGTCGCCTTTGACTGGACTTAACCATCCAGGGGTCCTTTACCTTTACTTTTTTACCTGTTCTGTCAGAGAAGAGGGAAACTCTGGTAGGACAGCACTCAGGGAAGTCTCATCAGCAGTGTTCCATTAGTAACAGAGACTAAAACAAGGTGTTCCAAGAGAGGCTGAGGATCCAGGTACACCCTCAAAAATAACCTGAAACTAGGGGCATTCCAGAGCTCACAATTGGGAACTCCAGAGTGTAGCCAATATCAGCAGTGCTTGAAGTCAGGGCTGATCAGCATTAACGTCAAACCCTGCTTTAATTTTTACCTGTTCCACACCTGTAGTCACATTTGATGTGAGGTGTGGAGCAGATGTATTGGGGAAAACAGCCTCACAGGCCCATTTAGTCCCAGAGATCCCCCCCCCCCTTTGCTGGCTTAGGAGATCATGGTGTTGTTTGGTGATTGCCAGTTGGGCAAGCCTGACCACTTATCAAAGTTTCCCACAGGAGTTGGGGGGAGTTCTTCAGCATTAAGTAGCTCAGAGTTCCTGATGAATAAACAGTTAATCATTTTTTTTAATGTCCTGTGTTTGGTTTTTAGCTATGGTGGGGCAGGGGCAGGTCAGAATCCAGCCTGTTTGAAAGCCTGTGTCCTTGACATATTATCAGCAGTGACAAAATTGAAAACAACAAATTGTTCTATTTTCACCACCTATGAAGCATGTCTCCGCCTTAGTTATTTGGCAGAGAGTCCAACCTGCATCAGTGCCTTTCCAGAGACAGTTTAGCAGTGGGAAAATCTTATTGCTGTTCAGCCTGCATCAAAACAGGAGCTGGATTAATGCAAATCATGGATTATGTAATTTTCTCTGTAAGGAAGGTGTCACAAAAGATGTTTCAAATTTGCTATCAAAAACTGAAGGAGAAGGAGGAGGAGAAAACCAAGAGAAACATTTAGTTTGTTTAGTTTTTAAAAGAAAGGGCAATGAAAGCAAGGTGGTTGATCACAGATGAAGGGGATAAAAAAAGGCCAGAGAAAGTGGGAAATGGGAATAATGTGACACAGATTAATAGCAGGAAAGTACTGGAGAAGGTATGAAAGGGAGAAACTGCTGGTGTTAATAGCAAGAGGGAGAAATGAAATTCTTTAGAAATGAAATGGTGTGTAAGCAGATAACTGGGACTGGGGGATGACTGCACATAGGCAATATTCCTGGATTCAGAATGCTATTTATCTCCCCAAGGCTTTTATATCTCTGCAGGAACACAAAAGGGTGTTTTGCCTTGGTTTTAGAAATGAGAGAATCTTTTACGCTAGGTTTGGTGTTTGTTTGTTTTTTACAACCAATCAGTATATAAACTTTATGAAATAAATAAAATAAATGAGATGATCCTGCGATGGTCATGCAACACAAAACACACATACACACACATACACATACACTTTTTCTCTCTTCCATCATGATTCTGCAAAAGAGCTGACACCCTGCATCTCTTCACACTTTGATTTGACATTTAATTTAGTAAAAATGAGCCAGCCAGCTCCTCAGATCTGCTTGAGATTTTTCAGGGGGCAGGGTGTGTGTGTGCAAGAAGTCATGGGGGGAATTTTTAAGCCAATCCAAGAGCTCAGAGGCCCAGCAGATGACATGCTCAGCCCACCAGCCATCTCCCCGCCCCTCAATCCACCATATTCAGCAACACAACACATTAATCAAAAGAATTCCCTTCCCCATCTGCCTCTTGCTTTCCCCCTTCCTCCTGTAGTTATTCTGATCAGTGTGACCACATTCAGTATACCGTGTGCAGGTCTGGTTACCTCAGTGCAGAAACGATACTGTAGAGTTGAGTAAGGTTCAGAAAAGGGCATGCATAATGAACAAGGAGCAACACTCCTATGAGCAAATATTACAGCCTTTGGGACTTTTTAGTGGTGACATGATAGAAAATTATGCATGGCGCAAAGAAAGTGGAAGGAGGAATGTTTCTCTCCTTCTCTCATAACACTAACTCATGGACATCCAGGGAAACTGAATGTTGGGAGTTTCACGCAGAGTTAAACTATGGAACTAGCTCCCACAAGAGGCAGTGTTGGCCAACTTGAATGTCTTTAAAAGAGGATTTGATGAAGTCATGGAGGATAAGGCTATCAATGGCTGCTAGCCATGATGGCTGTGCACTGCCTCCACAGCCAGAGGTAATAATGCTTCCAAATCCATTTGCTGGAAACCACGGGAGGAGAGAGTTTTGTTGTTCTTAGATCCTGCTTGTGGGTTTCCCAGAGATGGCTGGTTGGCCACTGTGAGAATAGGAGACTGGACTAGATGGACCATTGGCTTCATCCAGCAGGGTCTTATGTTCTTGCGATTGCAGGAACCCTTTGAGAAATCACAGCTCTGATAGTTCTGCAAGCCTGTCCTAGTAGGGGTGTTCACATATTACGTTCTGTGAATATACAATAGGTGTACACAGTTGAACTGTCGGAATCAAGAAGTGTACACTCACACAAACCCTTTTACTTGGATATGCTTTTGTACAAGCTGTTATCAAGGCATGAGGGCTGGGGGGACCTCTCTGTTTGATTTGAAAAGTTCAAGTTTGACAGACACTTTTAGTTCAATGTTGAGTACGAACTTGGACAGCGCCAGTGGCATCACTGTTGCTTAGCCCCATCAGTGTGTGAAACTCTGCAGGATCCGAAGCTCTTCCATGTTAGGTGAGCAGAGCAGGGAGAGTGGAAGAGACACAGAATTTACACTGAGCAATCAAGACTGGATGAGGGAGGGTTAGGTGGGGTTAATCAGAGGAGCATTGGGAGTGGTTTACAAAAAGGGTTGCTGAAGACAAGGGATGTAAGAAGGCAGCCGTTTCCATTCCCACCTGTATTTCATAATGGCTGAGGCTGTTTCCACACTGCTGCCATTCTCTTTCCACAGGAAGACACTTTATCTGGCCTACTGTTCGCTATGGCAAACTTTAATGTAATTAATAACTTAAAGGCACCTGCATGGGAGTCAGTTCCTGGGGCTGAGGTTCCTTCACACACACCCAATAAAATATCTGAGGGGACTAGCCCCACCCCAGTTGATGGGCATTGTCATTCAAATGGTGTGTGCTGTGTTGTGTGATCAAGTATGTGGCACAGGGCTTACCTCCCCTCCCCAAAAATATTTTATTCAAGTTGGCACCCCTGGGCACCTGGTAAAGGGAATTGCCTTGATTAGCAGAACCAGGTATGCTACTTAAAGCCAGTTCACACAATCATAATTTTTTAAGGTGGAAAAGTCACCACAAGAGAAACCCACAGTTCCCTGTATTGCCGTGATAAAAGTTACTCAGTGGAAAAACTGGGACAGAGGAAGCATAGGTGAATTGCACTTCCTCACCATTACTTCTGTGCTGCTTATTTTCATGCTCAAAATGGCTCTGAGCTTTGGAAAATTCTCTTAGCAAAGTGACTTTTCACATTGTTCATACAGCCATGTTCACAAAATGAAATAAATATTCAGTTCCCCTGCAGGGAATACAAAAATGCTGCCTAGGAAATGTTTCCTCCCTCTCTAATTAAACATCCAAATGCATTTGAGGTGATGACAATAGTGGCTTAAAGTGGGCCAGTTAGGAAGGCAGATAGAATGAGATGAACTCTGAAAATAGATCCAAATATATTTTTAGCAATTAATCTGGCAAAATACCACTTAAACTATTTGGCCCAGTTTTATAGGTGTTCTGGTCCTAGCCATTCTCTCTCTCTCTCTCTCTCTCTCTCTCTCTGTGTGTGTGTGTGTGTGTGTGTTGGGCTGAGGATTAGCAAGCAGCTCATTCAGATGTTGGCATTTCTCTCTTTGCTGCTATTCCCTCCCCCTCCCCCCCATTCTGTATCTAAAAGAAAAACTTACAGGAGAGACTGGGAAACAGCCTGTATATGATTGCAGGTAACTTCTCCTTCATCCTACATTTTGAGCTGCATTGTTTCAGAGAAGATTTGAGCCACCTTCCCCCCACAAATCCTTTAGATCTAAAAACTTGCTTTTTATATCAAGGAGTGGCAAGCCAGCAGCCCAGAGGCTGCCAAGACCACGTCACTCTTGGCTTTTCTCAGCTCCCAAAGTTGCCTTCCACATCAGATTGGAAACATGAGGTTCTGCAACACTTCTGAATTGCCAGACTCATTTCCCAGGAAGGGGAGCAATGAAGCCAGAAGGGGGCAACAAGGTCGTGGAACTGCAGGAGTCAAGCACATTCTTTTATAGAAGTGTTGACTGCCACTGGAAAATTAGAAGTGTCTTCCAAATTATTATTTAAACAAGGAAAACAAGCCAGAGTCCCCCAGTTTAATCACAAGTGGTGGTGTTCTTTGTTGTGTTTAAAAAAGAACGTTCCCAGCTTTGCAAGAATAAAATCCAGGGATTGTAAAAAGAAGTTGCACCCAGGTCTCCTTTTGCCCTCCCCACTTCTCTTCCTGTCTCTTTCTTTTTGTGTTTTTTCAGAAATCGACCAGGGGAGTTGTGGAGATCCAGGAGTGCCAGCCTACGGCAAGAGACAAGGGTCAACCTTTCGCCACGGGGACTCGTTGACGTTTGAATGCCAGCCTGCATTTGAACTGAAAGGACAGAAAACAATCACTTGTCAAAAGAGTAGCCAGTGGTCCTCTCAGAAACCAATCTGTGTTTGTAAGTCAGAGAGAAGGAATGCAGCCTTGAGCCATTTGTGAGGGATGGCAAAGGAGCTGCCGACATTGCACATTTTGGAAATGGGTTATTATGTGGGATATTGAGAAATTGAGGTTTTGTTTCTTTGTTTAATGCAATAACTCTGGAAACATTTTTGAGCAGGTTGAGGGAGGGAGTGAACCTGCAGGCTGCATCTTGAACAAGTAGGTCAACTGGGGGGGGGCGGGGGGCAGGGAATGCTTCAAAGTCTCAGCAGTTTAGATTCTCAGCAGCCCATGAATAGATTGTCTGCGGGGGTGTCAAAGCCTCAAAGTTCAGCAATGACACAGACATGGAGGGTGAGTGGGTGTGGGGAGGGAGTGGACCCAAGCCCACCATCCAGATTGAGCTACCTTGATAATAAGAAACAATGCTACTATGTGGAGGGGCCATTTCATACAACATGTAATCCTTGCCATGTCGTAAGACCATCAACCCCATTTGCTCCTGAGACAATCAGGTGTCCTGGTCTGAGTCTGAATCACACATGAGAGCCTGGTTGAATGTTGCGTTCATGTCAGCAGAGGCCGCTTGTTGAAAACAGAGAAGGTTGAACAACAGTCTACTTGCCCTTAATATGAGCTGGAATCTCTCAGACACTGAAACTCCTGAGGAAAGTGATTGATAGTCATTGGGAATGCGGATTCCTTCCTTATTCCAACCCACCACATGCCTGCTTACTTCCTCTTTCTCCCCCACTGCCCCCAGTCTGTCCTTGTCCAAGGCTTGGCATGGGGACCATATTGGAGGCCAGGCAGGTGTCATCTCCTTGGATGGCTCATACCCACTGCATGTATGAGCTTGCAGGCTTCCCATAGGCATTTGGTTGTCCACTATGAGAACAGCATGCTGAACTAGACTGGCCCCCTTTGGCTTGATCCATGCAGCTGGGCTCTTCTTGCATTCTTATGTCCACCTGGCTTCCTTCCTCCATTCTTCCTCCCAGAGTGATAGAAGATGCAGCTGGCATCCTGATGTGGTGGCAGCTACTTACACCCTGGATTTTGGACATTGATCTCCCCATCTTTGGCCATTAACATTTTGTGCTGGGTGTGTGTGATAGGAATTGTGATCCCAAGCAGAAGTAGGCTCCACAACACCAAGATCATAGCAAGAATTTCATAGCAAGAATTTCATAGAATTGTAGAGCTGGAAGGAACCACATGGGTCATTAGCCCAACTGCATGGTCACAAGGCAAGGTAGCCCCATTCCATCCAAAGAGCTGCCTAGTGCTGCCTGGCCCCTAAGGTAAGCATTTGACCGTGGAGTGGGGGAAGTTCAGTAGACTGGCATTGAGACTGTGTGAGAGTAGAATTAGGTCAGGCAGAGCGCTTGTAGTGGGCTTTACTTTCCATCTTGATTCTCCTTTTAGGGGCTGAGTTGAGGCATTCACCTAATATAAGACCTGCCTTGGTTTCTTGTGAAATCCTTAGCTGAAATTTCTGAGCTTCTCCTCAAAAAATAGCCACAGGCAAAGTATTGGGAACATACACAGCATATCATTGACACTCACAATTATTGATTGTCAAACATTATAGAGAACAGAGCATTATATTGGGGAGGGGAGGCTGAATCTATTAATATGTTGCAACTAAAACTGCTCTGGAAACTTTCTGTTAGCATTTGGGGCTGTCTTCTGGGCATGTTTCCATACCAGGAAAACTGGTGGGCACCACACAAATGTGCACACCCCACAACCAAACAAGTCTTGCCACCTATTCAATTGGCTTGAATTATATGCAACTTTCAAGCCTAATTTCAGTAGAAAGAGAAGACCCTTTGGACTCCTGTAAAGGCCTCTGTGCTTGGGGTGGGTGACAGGTTGGTGACCCCTAGTTCAATTTATTGATCTAACTAGTGCAGTTGAAATCTGTGTGTGCTTTTAGGTCCAGAGTTGGTGGGGTTTGTTTTGGTATGTTTTGCTTTGGTTTCCGGATCACCCTGGATTATTTTCTGATGGTTCAGTAGCTGGATATGAAGCAGTGCAGGGGGAGGCTTAGAGATGGTAGGAAGGAGTCTATGCAAATGTTTGATCAGGAATTGCAGCAAAATTGGTCAACGTATTAATGAAGAAATCAGCTGTGTCTTTCTCTGCTCTTGATACCCTTTTGCATGAGATGCCACCAGTGAAGGCTTGTTCATAGTTCTAAATGCCATTGCAAGAATGGGGCACTGCCCAACCAAACTCAGTCTGTTCCCAGTTAACCCCCACCTGCCTGTCTTCTTTCTTACGGTCAATCCAGGGGGTGGAGCTGACTATCAGCTTCCTCCTCCTTAGTCTCAGTGTTGCCTTTGTGAGATTCAATGGGCAGGACAACTAAAGCTAGAATTAGTTGTCTGTACCTGCCATTGGTTCTGGCTCTGCCACTCATTTGCTCTGGCTCCACCCACCGTTGGCCTGACTGCCTTGTCCCCCACCAGTCCCAATGGTTAGCAGCCAGCACTGCCCATGATACCTGATTGTACATGAGGCTGACCTGTAGCTCTGTAGTTGTGATTCAATATTATTTGTGAATAAGAAGTAGAAGTAGATTGGTGGTGGTGGGAATTTGGAGGAGGAACAAAGAGAGTGAAATGTTTAAAAGTGTAAATAAATGCATATCTGTGTGTTATAACATGGTAACATGGTACATTCATCTTACATCATTTTGTCATATGTAGCTTCTCCATAGTTTATCATCTGAATAGCTCTGCAACAGTTTGTGGACTGCTTCGAGCTATGCTTGTTCCACAAACCTTCTAAAGTTCATGAGCAGGATTGGATCTGGGCCAAGGAGTGTCACAAATGATCTGGTTCTTTACAGGCTGAAGATTTGGGGAATGCTTCCATGACATTCCATGGACCCTTAATGTCTTGGGAAATGCGCTGAGTAGAACTAAGGGTTTCTTTCAAGCCCACAGATGGGATCAGAAGGTCAGCCAGATAACCAGGAAGCCTGTGGTACCTTCAGTGACAGCTTTGAGCATCCTGCTGTGTCTTGCTTAGCCCCCACCCCCAGTTACTCTGCTGTCCAGGCATCTGTAGTCACTTCCCAGGACTGGCGAGACAGTGGCGTCTTGATCAGGTGGGGAGTGGTAGTTCAGTCCATCTGGACAACCCAAACTTACCCACAAGGCTAGATCTGATGCTGTATAATAAAATGAGTGGCAGCCTTACAACTTGGGGGGGTGCAAGGGTGTGTGGTGATCATATGCAGCTGACTTTGGGGAAAGAAAAGGGTAAAACACAATATGATTGTGAGGAAGAGGTCCAGGGTCTCAGCTGGCGGGGGGGGGGCATGTGCTAGGGCTGGTGGCATTGCTTGTGGGCCCTGCAGTTCCCTGCCACTGGGAATGGCAGGGGAGGGGAAGGGTCTTCGAAGTATTAAACACTGTGGTGTTACCTGCCTCTCATTTGTGCAAATTGCAAGGGAATGTGGGTGGGAAGCTCTGTGTGTGTGTGTGTGTGTGTGTGTGTGTGTGTGTTTTCAGCCACTAACTCCCAAATTGCAATGAACTTGTCTCAGCTGAGAGGGAAGGTGGGGTGACAGCTAGAAGGTCTGGAGCTTCAATAGAGTTGTGAACCTCACTGTCTTGCCCAGGTGTTCACAAGTCTGCTTTTCCTTGTTGCCATGTGCTCTTAAGCAATCAGCAAATATTAATGAATCAAAAGAAAGGTAGTGATCACTTCATCCTTCTATAGATATAACTGCATTTGACTGATTTGTTCATGATTAATGCTCTACGTTTGGCTGCATGATAGGCCACAACTATCTCATGCCTGCACACTCAACAAGAAATAAGCTTGGTTGTCTTAATTGGCTAAGATCCTTGTTTAGGTCTTTAAGTCGTTGTTGTTCTGCTAGAATTTGTAGTTTGTTGGAATTTGTGCATCTACTTAACTTTGCAACCAAAGTGGGAACTACCATTTCCAAGCCAAAATGTGGCTCTTGTGATATAGCATTATGATTTTTATTTTTATTTTATTTTATTTTATTGGTATTCCATGAATAGGTGTGATGTGAAAGGTACATATGATGTTGCTTTCTACTTTGAGCTGACATAGCATTCCGGCTTTCATGGGAGGATATTGTCTCTGGGTTAACTGCACGTTACATGAAGCTTATGGCTCTTACTGCTCTGTGTCCCTTTGCTCCCTGCCTTCTTGGTAACCTCTTTGTGAATAAGTATAATGTGTGATGTAACACCAATTGCTGAGCGCAGATGCTGAGCAACAATGCATAAAGACAAGCAGCAAAGTGTAATGATTCCACACCATGTGTTGATGTTTACCTAGACATTATAAGGCATACTGCTTCTGAACATGGAGTTTCTAGAGGAATTCACATGTCAGGATCACTGATTTGGTCAACAAACCCTTATATGATGTTTGTGTTTAGTTACTTTGGTGGTGCAACTTGGGTACTGGAGTGGAGTTTTTTCCACTATGGACCCCATCTATCGACCTCTGAGGGGAGGTTCCTAAATTTGTTCATTTTCCATCTACTGTATTTTAATTTTGGTTGGCTGCCCTCACTGTAATTGTTCTTTCTTTTAACCTGACGATTATTTGGAAGCCTCTATGAGGACTAGTTAGTTAGAAACTGAATACATAAATATGGAAATGCGTGATGAATGTGAATGGTTAGGAACCTGGGATGAACAGCATTCAAGAAATGGAAGAAGCTATATTACCTATCTCTGAAATGGAACTAAAATGTCAGCAAAATCAGAGTTTGACATACAGCTCTAATCCTGGTCATTTGCAGCTTAGGGAAAAATCATTAACTTGTTGATGCTTGGACCTGCTGTTCAGATTAGAGTTGCCCCCAGACTGTCACTGTTTGGTAGGAAGGATTAAATAGTGTACTTGGAAATTTAGGTTTGTGCAATTAAAGTGGATTAAACTGTTCAGGCACAGCCAATTTACTTTATAAAAAATGGTCTTGGGGGAGTGGCTAACTTTTGAGGCTAATGGTGGAACAACCTCTCCAGTTACAATGGGACATCTAAGGCAACATGGCATTTATTTCCACTTTCCCATTTCAAAAACTACATTCCCAGCAAGGTGATGTTAGAGACTGTGTGTCCCCAAATGTATGCTAGATAATCTTGACTTACAGGAAGAAGTTGTGGGAGAGTACTCAGAGCTGTCAGATAAGGCCTCTTGACTCCGACATGAAGAGCAGAGGTTGCCACTCACAAAAGAGCACAAAACAATCCTCACAATGGAGGAGGCCCAAGAAGCAGATGAATATGTCATTAAAATTAGCAAAGACTTTTCCTTGGACTGGGCAACTACCTTGTTATCACTCAAGTAAAAAAATAAAAATGGAAACACTGAAGAATCTGATTTTGAAGATTTCCAAAATGGCAAATGAGACTCTTAGTCAGTCAGTTGGAGAGACAAGTCCTGCAAATGGCAACTGATGACCTGGCATTAAAATTTATTTGCACCCTTGTAATTGTCAGACAGTCTGGGATCAGTGTAACATAAATACATACCTTTCCAAGGTTAAATTAAAGCTGTCTGACAAGCAGATAGAACTTCTGAGCTGCCCTGTAACTTGGGAGGAGGTGTTGGAAGTGATCCAAAAGCTCAAATCTGGGAAATCCCCAGAGACTGATGACTTCATGGTGGAAGACTACAAAGCTTAAGAAGAAGAACTGTTGCCATGCTTGATTAAACTGTTTTATTTTGGATGGGAGCAAAAATCCACTGATGTGGCACAACTCCAGACTGTTGTTATTGTTCAAACCCAGAGCTCTGGACTCCTATCACCCTCATAAATGTGGATGTGAACTTACTTGCTGCCATTATGTTAGGTGCCCTACCAAACTGGCATCATGCCCCGCAGGAACATTTAGTAAGGTAATAAACCTTATCAATGAAGTCAACTCTACCCGCTTCTCTGCAGTGTTGACCTCATAGGGCACCAAATTCTGAATTTGACAGAATTCAGTGGAACTTCCTAAGTCTACTACTTTCCAAAATGTGGTTGTGGTTGAAGTTCCTCCATGTGATGCAATTACTCCACTCCACATCCCATGCAGTGATCTCCATTAATGGGACGATGCTTCAGCAATCAGCCTTCTGGGGAACAGTAAACAAGGTAGCCCTCTCTCACCCTTGCCATTTGCTCTGGAGGGGGTGGTGCTTTGTGGAACAGAACATAAGGTAAATATGTTTGTGACTAACATGCTATTAATGCTGCAAAAGCCCAGACAAGCCCTGAAACCACTAAAATCACAGCTCAGTATGTTTTATCATGTAGCAGGACTGGAATCCAATATGCTAAATGTGTTGTATTCCCAATTAACATGTCCCAGCCCAAATACACGTGGCCATTCACTACATCTGCCTTTACTCCAACCCAATTTTTTGTGTTGTTTTTTTAAAAATACTTAGGTCTAATTCTTATGTCAGACCCCTATCAATTGTCAGAGCAAAATTTTGGCCACCTGCGTAAAGAAATCTTGGCAGAATTAAAAAGGTGGAGCCGTCTTAATTTGCCTCAGCTGCATCACAGCAGTCAAAATGTCTATTTTGCCAGATTTCTGGATGCATTCCAAGTGATTCCCATCCCTGCTCCCGTTGCAAGTTTTAAACATTGCCAAAAACTGTTAAGCAGTTTGTGTCCCAGGAAAAGAGATGGAGGGTAAGCCTCACTATGCTTTATGGACCCAGTGCGGAGGGGGGCGGGCTGGGTGTTCCCCATTGAAGTCCTACTATAATGCATTCCAAGTCAAACACTTAATTCCACTCATCAGAGTCTCTCTGGAGAACCCTTGGGTACAGCTTGAGCTCTCTCCCTCCTCGCCATCCATTACAGAACTTCCCTTTCTGTGGTTCTCCAGGAGAGCAGTGAGGAAAATTAATAACTCTTAAGAAAAACTTTCCACCTTGGAGGGAGCAGGGCTCCGTGTTGGTCCTGGGTGTATCCTCCCCTTACCCTGTTGTTTGAACATCCCACATTTAGTCATTTAGATAAATATCAGCAATTTTGGGCCTGAGAATCCATTGAGGTATATGGAATTCATGATCTAATACATAGAGGCCAAGCCACCAAGAAGGAGGCTCTTAGAGGACAGCTAGAAGGGCTGCATGGTTCCAGCTGACCCAGGCATGCTAATTTCCAGTCTACCTCTCTTACACTATTTGACTCCCTATGCACTAGATCAAATTTAAGAAATAGAGAAGTGGCCTCAGTGATATAATGTATACTCATAGATCACACCTAGGGCACCTCTGATGGTTTTCACCAGGTCTGGGAAGGATACCTTGAGATACAAATTGATGGACATAAGTGGGAAAGGGTGTGGTCCTCCCTCCCCCATGGTTAAGATAACCTTTGTGCACCTGCAGTTGGTGCCCCTCAAGGTCCTTCACCGACGGCACTGGACCACAGTGTGGCTCTCCCAATTAAACAAAACCTTATCCCCTTTGTGCTGGAAGGACTGCAGGGGACATGCTTCATTTTTTTTCATATGTCGTGGACCTGCAACAAAGCGCAAAACAGTGAGGCATGGATTTTTGCCATTGCCTCTTCCGTTATGGCCGAAGTATTGAAACTAGCCCTGCTATCACTGCAAAATGACAAAAATCCAGAGATCAAGCACAGAGACCTGGTGTTCTTTTTTGTTAACAGTGCAATTGGTTGTTGCCTATCACTGGAAATCTGACTCAGAGCTCCTGATGGAAGCTTGGATAAATAGCATCTCAGACGTAGCTCTTTTGAATAGCCTCATGCAGCACAGAAGGATGACAAGAGGATTATCTAAGAGGGATAGGTTTGAAGAGATTTTGTTTCCATTACTCTCTGTATCCCCTGGCTTCCCAAGCCACCGTGTGGAGAGGTTGTGTAAGTAGGCCACTGGCTATGATGACTGACCTTCGGGTACTTAGGGCAAGATGAATATTTCCATGTTTATGAGCAGATCATTTTCGCTATCACCTTAATTAATGCTTCGCTTCTTCCTATGCTGGGCTTCACCCAATATATCCATAAAACTGGAAAAAACTTTGTATAGTTTCACGTGTTGTTTGTATTGTTGTGTTAAAATAATAATAAAAATTGTTGGGGTGGGGGGAATGCAGTGACAGGTAGATTCACTAAAATATGTGGTATAGAGACTGATTGACAGGAAGATGTATAATCATCATTTAAAGATAACATAATAAAACTCAGTAAAGAACAGACATTGTGTAACCTCCATGCAAGCTTTGTGCAAGTGGGCAGCCAGATTAATTCTTCTTGGTTTGTTGATTTTGGTTTCCCTGCTGTTGCTGTGTGCTTCTGTTTTATCATCTTCTTTGGCTATTGTATTGGTTTTATTTCTGAGCCATCATATAGATTTTTCGGATCAATAGGCAGGATATTAACTTTCTTTTTTAAAAAAAAAAGAGAGAGGAAAGGATATCTACCGAGAATACTGACAGCCTCTGCATATTATTTGTGTCTAGAATTATCTGTTTCAATTACAGTTAACTCTCTGTGCCCAGATGTTGCCTGGTGTTTTACCTCCATGGAAAACAGGAGCGCTTCATGTTCATTCCACCCAATAAGGGCATTTTCACACCTGAGTTTTTAAATTTGCTTGGGCTTCAATAATGTTGCGTGAATTTACAATATCTGTCAGCTAGCACAGCACGGGGGAACCCTGGGTTCTCTAGATGTTGCTAAAGTACAACTCCCAACAGCCCTCACAACCATGGCCAGGGATGATGGGATTTGTAGCTCAGCAACACCTGGAGACGACTGGTTTCCCACACCTGAGCTAGAAACTTCACTTTCCTGTTTCATTTTGCATTAGCCACAGTTACCCATGATGCAGTAGGCACCTGAGAGGCCTAAATTCACTTTTTAGATTTAAGTGGGGGACTATTTTTAACAGCTGTAAAAGTTTTTCTCCCCTTCTGAAGTCTCGTTTCTCTGCTAATCCTCCTCTTAGCCCTTCCTCCTGTGTGCCAAAATGGATTCTTTCTCGTGCATTAATTTTGCAACCCTTAGTAGTAATTACCTGTTCTTGTTAATCCCATATTGCCTTATTATACCTGCTGAACGATCCCAGGCCCCCATCATAAACAGGCTGCTTTCTGAATGTCTAGCCTCTTGTGCTCACTGCCCCATGTATGCTTTCAGGATTATAAGAGGGGAATTCAAACTGTGATCAATGGCTTTCTCCTCACAATGTTTCCAGAGTCACTATATAATTTCATGTTAACTATGATGAGCTTTACATTCAGCTAAAAATTAATCTGTCACTTGACTATTGCTTTCTTTCCCAACTTTCCTTCTCTCGCTTCTTCCTTCCCATAATGCACAACTTCATACAGAGCCCCAGAATGGCAAATTGAAGAAATGAGTGATGGGAAACAAAACAGTGGTGGTTATGCTCTGCCTCCACAGCTGGGAGGCAATAATGATTCTTAATACCACTTTCTGGAGTTTTGCTCTTGTGCTTGGGTGCTGCTTTGGGGCTTCTCAGAGGCATTTGGCTGGCCACTATGAGAACAGGATCGTGGACTAGATGGGACATTGGCCTCATCCAGCCGCTCTTCTTACATTCTTCACATATCTTCTCTTGGGTTTTGGTAACAGGTGTGGCATGTTGTTTAGCAAAGGAACCAAGATAATGGAATTGTCTCCAAAGCCAACTCAGTTATGTTTGATCATCATATGCTGGAGCCTAGTTTCAGCCTCCTCTTGATTTACCTTGAGTTTGCGGGAAAGGTGTAGCCGTTGCTAGACCTGTAGAGCCACAACCTGGAATCAGAAGTCAGAGTCAGTCGCAGGAGATGCTGCTGTTGCCCAGAATAAATCTGAGCTTGACACGGATGCTTTTCTAGCTCTTCCAGTTTAAGGGGAGCCAGTGACTAGACTGGATGAGTTGAATTGCACCAAAGTGTGGTAACGTTTTGCCCGTCCATGAAACACTCTGACCTGTAGCCTCTAGTTTCTCACTCCAAAGGGACAGAGGCAGACAGATCCGGGTTCTACGTCAACATAAGTTTCTGCTTTTCCACAGTCTGTGTACATTCAGGGTATTTTTCTGTCAGCAGTGGCAGATATGGGGATGCCCAAGCCACAGCCATTCCATTAGGCTGCAGCAGAGGAAGAGATGGGCCTGTAGACCCCAATGCACTGGCCCTACTGAGAGATCAGCTCTTTTTGGCTCCTCTTTCTGAGCAGTTTCCATCCCAGCTTGTCACTACCAGTGCCTGAGTTTGCTTTTTTCCTTCTCCGACCTCATCCCTTCATCCTTTTGTATTGTGTCTTTTAGATTGTAAGCCTGAGGGCAGGAACTATCTTGGTTTAAAAGAAGAAAAAGGATTGAATTGAAAAGTTATGCTACTACTGTATTCACAAATCTGCTAATGATTTGTGTGTGTCTGTGTGTTGTGGTTTCCCTCAGGGGCAGAAAAATGGTGGATGCTCACGACACCTGTATGTAACATCTGTTAATTTGGAAAATCTCTTTGTAGGAATCTGTTGAGGACAAATATTACATAACATTGTGCTGAGGTTGTTTATCTGTTTATTTATTTCCATTTCTGAATTGCATCCTATGAAACATCTCAAAACAATTAAACAATAAAAAAACCTTTCCTTGTAATTTGCCAAGTTCCACTAAGGAATTGAGGAGTAATTGCCTGCCTGTTGTTTTATGGGTTGCTGTATTCTAAAAAGAGTTTGTGGATTCTGCTTTGAACTTCAGGAGAGAACTGCAGAAGGAATATGTAGTGGATTAACCTCCCGCAGGTTTGTGCCAAATCCCCTTAAGCCTAGTTACATTTGCTGATGTCCTGAAAAATAAACTGCCTGCTGCAAAGAGCAGTCCAATAAATTGTAAGCAGAGCATTTCTAGAATGAGTGGGTGGGTATGTGAATACATTTGCGACCACATGCATGCCCAACACATTCTTCTGTTTACTGTATAAGTTCAAACATCAGGTCTGTTCAGATTTCATCATCTTGAGAATCTTATCTTTCATTGGTTCATTGGAATGCAGATTATAAATCCTAATTGTTGCAAAGGTAATCTTGACCTTTCCCCCTCCCCCTCCCACTTTCTTCTCCACCCCCCTTGTAAATTGATTATTTCATTCTATTGCAATTTTTTCATTCTATTGCAATTTTGCTTCCTCTTTCCGGCTGAAGATTGTGTACGTGAGCTTTTCCTATTTTATCATCACAACAGCTCCGGAAATTAGGTTATTCTGTACTATGAGCTGCATACATTGAAGGTATAAATTAACAAAACCTGGTTGAGTCTGATAGTAACTGGCCCAAAGACACACACAAACACACACAAAAAGAGAACTTCATGCAGGAGTTTGAACTCAGATCTCAACAACCTCAGAGTACAAGCATTTTATCAACCAATCTTCAACAGCAGTGGCAGACTGTGGGCTCTCAAATTTCAGCGGTGCCCTGTGCGATGCTTAAATTTGATGCCCTTCCCCATCCCACAGCACTGCTGTGGTGCCCCCTGCAGCACAGTGCCCAGTGCTGCCACGCCAGTCATGCCACCCTAAAACCGCCTCTGCCAACAGGATAAAACAGCTGAATCTTGCCTAGGAGCCACCTTGGCCTCACATGGAGGTGGGTTTTAGAATGGCTAATCAGAAAAGGGTTAGAGCCCAGGTGGCTTAGCTTTGACCCTTCAAATGTTGCTGGACTATAACCCCCACCACTCATGATTATTAGCCATCCTGGCTGGGGCTGATGGGAGTTGGAGTCCAACAACTTCTTTAGGGCCACAGCTTAATCACCACTAGGTAAGAGATTTGGGGTTATCGAGTTGGGATTGGAGGGGAGAAGGTGCAGATAAGTGTGCTCTACTCAGTGTGTGTTCTTCAGTGTTACCTCATGAAAGGATGGTCTTGGGGATATGTATTGCATTGTCACCTTTCATCTGTTGGTCCCTTCATAAGACTGTCCTCCATCAGAATTACACGACAGAGTCACTGCAGATATCATGTTTGTGTCAAAGCTTTGTGAATTTACTTGAATTTCAGGCCGCAATGCACATCTGCCCTGAGCTTTGGCTTTATGCTAACCCAGGGATGGATCAACCCTTCTGGGGATGCATGTCAAAGTGAGTGTGGCCAAAATGCAAAAGCAGGCTAACCCATGCTGACCTAAACTCCCCACAGTGAAGTGGTTCACATGGATCTGTTTTATGATTCAGTACACTTCTGCTCAGGGTGAGCTGGGTTTGCTTCCTTCCAAACTTCATGAGTAGTGGAACACATACTCACAGTTAAACAATTGGGTCTTAATGCTGGATAGTCCTTGGGCTATCCTCTTGTTTGCCTGGATCAAAAATTGAAGGTGGCTGTGCAGAAGCCTCTGGCTTTCGTCTCTCTATATAATGAAAATGTATGCATGTCATCATGCAGCCCCCAATGGAGGATTTGTAGTGCCACATCACAATCCTTGATTTGCACAAAGTATATTTCCATGGATATTTATTTATGTGGTTGTGTATTAAAGCTGTTTTGTGATGGTGGTGTTCACAAAACAATTGGCACTAAGTGGGTGAACTTCTCTAATGTCATGGCAGGGGAACGAGGCAGACAGTGTGAGATTCTCTAGCAATGAAGTTGCCTCTGGTTCTAGAGATGATCAGGCCAAGCAAGAGCATGAAGGGGGAGGAAACTGCAGAATGTGTAGAGAGGAGAGGTGCATGTGCCAAGAACTGAAGGCATTTAAAGCCAGATGTTGGCTGTAGGTAGTTCATTGCATTTATTTTACAGCCATGTGATCAATTCTCTGTTTCTAAATCAAACACTAGTTTCATCATTGTACTACTTTCCTGTCAACTGCTATTATTTCCACAATAGAGGTTAAGTGTAACTCATTCTGATTGTGGACTAGTATATTTTCCTGTGGGAAATCTCAAGGCTGAGTGCCAAATGCAGCTTTTCAGGTCTCTCTAACTGGCCCTTGTGACTCTCCCCTGGTCACACCCCTCACCAGTCCTATTTCATACCCTGCATGAGTGTTTTTTGCCTGGCTAGAATGTGTCCTTAAGCTCTGATAATACCTGTTGCTTGCCTGGATGGAGGACGCAGAGGGGTGCATATAGAATCCAGCCTACTGTACAAAGGGAAAAAAATTCTCTGCCCCCTTTTACTTCTGGTTTTTCCCACCACTGGCATATGGCCTCCAGAAGGCAGTCCAGAATGGAATGCAGCCCTTGGTATGAAAAAAGATTTTCCAACCCTGTTGTAATGAAAGAGGCAGGCTGAATAATTCCTTGACCTTACTGTCATTTGGGTAAATGTAAGAGCTGAACTGTTTAAAGTTTAGGTGGAAAGTTTAGGTGTCATTTTGGCTCCTTGCCTCCCCCTCCACAAAAGTCCTTTTCTAGAATTGTGTTTCCCTGAAGTGTTACTCAGCCATCATACCGGAACAATTAAACCTTGGCCTGGCATTGGCAACTGGCACTTTGAACAACTGCTTCTGTGTAATACTCACCAGCACTGATGACTGCCCTGCTCCCCTCCACTAGGCAGTCAAGTGTGAAAGCTGCCATTTCTAAGTCCTCACAATTCCCCCAGGTGTACTCTTTCTCCACAAATTTAAAATAGCAGCCACTGGGCTCCATCTCAAACCTGAACGCAGTTCTGAAAAATCCTTTTCTTAATATATAATAAAATTGTAATGGTGTTGTCATGCAGCTGTTGCTCATGCATAAAGGGGGAGTGAGTGGACAGAGAGAACAAGCAGTGCAGGTGGTGGGCAGCCCAGGTAAGCCACACAGGGACAGACTGGGGCAGCTACCCTACAACCATCCTGCTATGCTATGCTGCTGCTTCCCCTGTTAGCGCCACCACTAGTGGGTGGAAGGGAAATGAAGGAGAGAAAATCCTTGTCCCCTTTGTAAACCACCCCCATGCTTTTTATACTGTTGTGATGGCTGCTCTGGAAAGGAGAAAGTCATGTTCACCACTAGTTTGGGGAAAGGGAATGAAGTGTAAAGTGGGTGGAGAGCTGTAATGGGGGGTTGGTCAAGTGTAAAGGGAGTAGGGTTGGCAAGGATATAGGGGTTGGCAAAGGGTGGCAGGTAGGTGGGCTTGGTGAGCAACATGAATAGGGGTACAGCTCCTAGTCTCCAGTAAGATTGCATGAGTTTCCAAAGGCCTACGATCAAGTTTCATGTCTGGAGGGGTGATGCATAAAGTGGTATTTTTTTGGGGGGGGGGTCAATGTGTGCAGAAGCTTTGGAGGAGAGTTTGTATTACTAAGGTGGGTGTGGAGATGTGTTGTGCGTGTACATATGTGTTATGTTACCTTAACTTTTATTCTTTATTTACTGTATTTCAAGACAGAACTTTTTTCAGTAAATAAGTTGCCTTTGTCTATACATTCAACCACATTTCAGGTCTTTTAGGTGGTATGGAAGTTCACCAGCAATTTGGATACTGTTGTGAATCATTTGGTCCTGGACGCCTTTATAAATAGAATTGCTTGCCTCTGCCAGTGTAGGACAACTAGTTTAACACTTTTCAGGGGCCTCTCTTTCTGACCTTCATAACTCTCTGTTGGCCACTCAGCAGCACCGCCACCATTATCCCTGTTCCCTGTCGTTCTCAAGTACTTTTGCCTGGCAGTAAAGTGTTGTTGGCCTGTGATAATGTATCTTGCTTGCTTGGATGCAAGCTGAGGGTGAGTGTGCAGAAACCTCTGACTTTTGTCTCTCTCTATGATAAAAAAGGAAGAATGTCATCACACAGCTCTCACTGGAGGATTTGTAGTACCTTGTCATAATCCTGCAATTGTTTGAAATCAAGTAGGGAAACAAAAGTGAAGGCCAGTTGCAAAATAGCAGTGGCCCTGGCATGGGAATGAGAAAGGAGGAGCACTGGGGGAGGAAAACTGGTGTCTTAAAACACTGGCAGAAATTTGAGTAAAGCAGAGATGGGGAAAACAGAGAGGAAAATAACAGTTTTAAGCAATGGCAGGGGTTTGAGTAAAGTCCTTCAGTCTAGGAAGGTACTACAAAATATTTGAAGGATCTACATCCCTATCTCTTTCACATGTGACAGTTGAGGAACGGAAGAGGGAAGCATTTGAGTTCACTGAGAAGGGAGGAAAACTGAAAAGAAAAAAGTGGTTGTTTTAAACTATGTCAGAGGTTTGAGTAAACTGGAGCAGAGGGATACTGACAGAAAAAGAGGTAGTCATTGTAAACAACAATAGAGGTTTGAGAAGAAGAAGAAGAAAGTAACACAGAGGGAGCAAAGTGACAGTTGAAAACGAAGTTTGGGTAAAGCAAGGAGTTTGGAAAAGCCCTGTTGTATTAACATATTTTGGAATGTAGCCTATAGTACAAAGATGGGAGGTACATCTATTGCTCTGCCCGACTTTTGCCTGCCCATCACTGGAATGTGGCCGCTTGAAGGTTGACTATCAGGGAATCTGGCCCTCGGGCTGAAAAAGATTTTTCACCCGTGACTCAATTGCATCACCAAGTTCTTTTGTCCTTGTAATAGAACTGCTTCCCATTTCCTCTCTCATTTCAAAAAATGGCTAGACCAGCAGAAGCCCTTATAGATTAAAAAATATAATCATGGCATCATAACCTTTGGTGAGGGGTGTGAGAAGGTGGAAAAGCAACGGCATAAATAATAATACAGTTCTGTGCTTGGGAAAACATGCATGATGAACCTTTCTTTCTGGCCAGCAATTAACATGAAAAGGTTTTACATACTAGGTGGAAGGGGGGAGGGGCGGGTCCAGAGGGTATCCAGGAGTGTATGTGGTGTTGGTGGGGGCACTATTAAATCAGTAATGTGTTAGACAAGCAGTAGACAGTACCAATTAAACAGCCTACTTGCTATGGGAAGCAAATGGACCCTGTCAGCTGAAATGTGGGGGGAGGGGGAATCCCTCTGGACATTGTTGTGCTTTAAACGTTTTCCTTAATTGCCTTTACTTTTCCAGCATCTGGCTTCACACCTGGTTAGCTCAGGCCCCTGGCCTACTCATAAAGGGAGAGGATGACGGGCAGGGTGGCAAATAGTTGCTCTGTAGTGCTTCAAAAGTCTGCAGGTTGTGAGTTGGGATTCTGTGGTTCACCCGTTGCTTAGTATATCAGAAGGGGCTGCTGAATTAGGCCAGGAGCTCATTTAGTTCAGCATCCTGTTCCCACAGCGGACAACCAGATTCCTGTGAGAAACAGCCTCCAAGTGGCAGTTTCTGCACACCACTTCCATAGTGTGCAATGCTCCTCCTTTCCACTGTTTTCCGATGACTTGTGTGAAGCATTTCCACCCACACCTGTGTGCTGTCTACAGTGATGTGTAGAATGCACTGGCAAGGAAATAATTCATACTGTCAGGGGTTCAGGGAGAGAGGCACAGATGAGGGAGGAGACTGAGAGCGAGGGGGAAGAATCCAGGAACGAGGAGGAGGAGGATGACAATGACTTGAGGGCTTCCATGAGTCTCTCAAGTGAATTGGAGGATTCCCAAAAGGGGGCGCCCCTGGTCAGGCCAAGGGGAGCCACAGGGGGGACTCGTCAGGAGCAGGGGAGCAGCAGGGAAACCCCGAGTGGGAGTGGGAGATCGGGGCCGGCTTCCCAGCCGGAACGGAGTGAAGAGGGTGGAGTTCCCAGTGTGACACACGGAGCAGAGCGGGAAGCAGAGAGGGGAAGGAGATCGGGGCAAGACGTCCTGCCGGAAGGGGCGGAGAGTAGTACAGAGAGTAGTATAACTGTCAAGAGGAAGGTCAGGGGTAGCGAACGCGCGCCAAGTTCAAATGTGGAGGCGCGCGGAAATGCGGAGAGCCCGGAGGAGGAGCCTGGTCCCAAAGCACGGAGGAGGGGGGAGCAGGCGTCTGGGGACTCAGCGTCAGGGGAAAGCAGGAGGGAAGGAACCCAGTGGGGCAGAAAGACCCTGCGGAAAAGGAAGGACAGGAAGAGGTGGACTAGCACAAGCCTCTTAAACTGGTGTATAGGCGGGACTGATTCAGAGGGGACTTCAGCGGTCTAAGCGTAACAGACGTGGGGCTGCGCGCCTCGGCTGTGGAACAAACAATGTACTTCAATAAAGACTTTTGTAAATAAAGTGGACTTGGCGTTGGTCTCTTGTGAGCTGGGACCTGAGGCGGCCCTGACACATACCTTGTAATAATCTTACAGCAAGTGTCTTAGATGTAGCTAAGATGGACATGTGAACACTGACAGTCCCAGATTAATGACTGAAGATGCATATATGCCCCCCCACAAACTTTTTTGGAGACACTGCAATTAGGCCTCATGCATTGGGTGACTTTTGAGTTCTGCTTGCCCCAATTTAAGCAGGGAGGTGTTCCAGGGATGTCATGCTTACCTGATATTAGTTTCCTTTGGAAGGAAGTCAGTGGAGGCTTGTGGCATTTTGAGCTTATTGACAAATACAGTTGACTCACAACTTACACACATTTAACTTTTGCAAATTCAGCTTTACTTACTTGGCCGAAAAACATAAAAATAAAAAGGGGGCTGGCATCCTGGGGGAGGGGACAACAGCAATCCCACCTGCCACTGCACTCACCTTGGGAGAGCATTTGCAGGTGCAGGGAGAGTGTTAAGTACCTTGAAAGAGCATTCGGAGGTGGAGGTGGAGTGTGATTTGAGTATACACAATTTTGGCTTCATGTGCTATCCCTGGAACGTAATGCCTATGTAAGCGGAGAGTTGACTGTATGCAGAATGGTTACACCAGGGGAAGAGGCTGTGGCTCAGTGGTTGAACATCTGCTTCATTTGCAAAAGGTATTGTGTTCAATCCCCAACATTCCCAGGAAGGACTGAGGAAAACCCTGAAGAGCTGCCACCAGTTAGTATAGATAGTACTGATCCAGATGAGCCAATGGTTTGATTCAGTATGAGACAGTGTCCTTAGGAAGGGACTGCATGCAGATGTTCCCAAGTTCAATCCACACCATCCACAGCTAGGCCTGAGAAACACTCCATGTGAAACTGTGCAGAGCCACTGCCACTGCACACAATATTTACAGCTTGTCTGAACCACCTCCCGTCCCCTTACAGCTCAACTGACAGTAGGAGCGAGGAGGGCAGCAGCAGCAGTGCAGGACAGATGTTGGGGAGCTGCTTCAGTCTGTCCTGACTGCTCCTCTGTGGCTTTCCTGGGGCCACCTACCCTAACCGCTTACCTGGGCAACCAGTTTGCCAGCCTGGACTGCCCATTCACTCACTCACCCCGGCTGTTCCTCCTCACTCTCCAACACTGCTGAAATAACCCAGCAGCTCTGAGAGCTCAGTTTGTTGTCACGCCATAGTTTACAGCAGCACCACCTGTTGACAGCTACGCAAACTGCAGCATGGCAACGCTGTTACATACTTACTATATGTAAGAATAGGTGAAATTGCATACAAACATATGCATATTGGCAAAAATGAGCACTAAAATGTTGGTGATTTGTCAAGAAGACTTTTTTTAAAAAATAATAATTGAAAGATGATGTCAAAGTGTGGATAACTGAACTTAAGATAGGAAAAATGAGAAACTGAGAGAACCCAAAACTGACAGATTCACCCATTCCTACTGGCTCTGTCAAGGAAGCTTGTATGTTCCTATGAGCTAAGGTAGCAGCACAACTTAGTACTACAACTGGCAGTTAAATGCACTGCCACACATCACACACACACACACACACACACAGAGAGAGAGAGAGAGAGAGAGAGAGAGAGAGATGTAGCCCTGCATTGCCTGATGCTGTTAGTTTAAGGACACTGCCCCTGAACCCTGTCATCTGCCCCTCTCCCAGACTGCCCTCTTCAAAAAAGATATTGATAAAGATATATGTTTCTTTTGTTTCAATCTTCAGCTACCTTGCCCTCCTCCTCTGGATGGGGTTGGAAGGAAAAGTTCTCTAACCATCTTCCAGCCTTCCCAGGCCATTTATATGTTGCTCCCCTGGCAGAAGATGGTTTTTATCAGAACCACAGCATGGGTTCCCAAACAGCTTACGATATTGTAAACAATACATTAAAATGACATAAAAGGAAAACAAAGAAAAATCTGAAAGACCTTTTTTAAAAAAGGAAAAAAGGAAAAAGGCAGGTTTAAACATCCCACCCACTAAAGGAGTCTATAGATAATTAATATCAAAAGGCCTGGTGAAAAAATAAATGTTTTTGTTGGGCATCTAAAGCATACCACAAATGGGGAACCACCTCTGAAAAAGCCTGTTTTCTTGTCCACCCTCCAGACCTCTCAAGGAGGGGACACATGAAGAAGAGCCTCAGATGGAGATTACAGCATCTGGGTCCATTCAAATGGGGAGTCATTGGGGTATTGGGGTCCTGAGCCACAAAAGGCTCAATAAGTCAAAAACAGCACTTTGAACTTGGCTCAGAAAATGAAAGGTTCTCTCTCTCTCTCACACACACACACACACACACACACACAGAAACACACACACAAACATTATAACTTTATTTACTGGTATATATATTTTAAAGACCCAGCTGCAAGACAGAATTTTAGCAGCATAGCTAATGAGGTACATAAGAGAGAGATGGGATAAGTGAATAATAATATTGCCACGTTTTCCTTCATTTTATTTTATTTTATATTTAATTTCTAAGCTGCTTATTGCGTTGATGCAGAGGCAGCCAATTTTCTTCTGCCCCCCCTTTCTTTCCCCCTTTCCTTGTATTGCCTTTGTAATACTGAGAGATTATTAGTTTGCATGACTCCCCCTCTTTCTCCCCTCCCCAAAATCTCACGTTCAGAAGTCTGTCACCTGTTTAGCTGAGCTGCCTTCTGTTTCTACAAGGCAGAGGGTATTTTTAGCTATGGCTCCCCAGCTTTGGAATCCCTTCCCTGAGTATTTATGCTGGCACCAGCACTCCAAGGTTTTCAGTGCAATATTAATACCTTCCTAAATATTTTTTGTTTGTTTCAATTTGTGCTTTGGTTGCTTCCGTTTTACATTTGGTCCCCCCCCCCTTATATTTTGTTACAGGTGTTTTCCTGGTTTAAAATTGGAACTTGAATTGGTTTCTATTTACACTTTTGTACAAAACTCTGGGATCTTTAGATAAAGGGCAACTAACAAATATTTTATTTTTTAAAAAAAATTAAATTAAAAATAAATCAAACCAGTTTGATGCATTATAGCTTGTCTGACATTAGGAACGGGGGGTGGGGGTGGGATTTGTTAAGGCGCACTTTCTAAAACAATGCATGAACAAACAAACACCCATCATTCAAAATCCACCCTCCTCCGAATTTTGCAGTGCTGTCCTCCAGCCACGTGATTTGTACCAGAATGCATGAACTAGGGTAAGGTGTGCAGTAAAATGCATATATTATCAAAAATACAAAAATTAATTGCATTAGAGGAAATTTATTTGCAGATTTCCACAGCAGGAGAAATTGCATACAAATGTATGCATCATAGGACAAACTCACACTAAAATGCTGATGAATTTTCATGCGGACATTTTTTCCAAAAAATCTCAAACTGATGTGGAAATATAAGATTGGAAAACTGCAAGAAACTGAAATTGACATATTTGCCAGTGCCTAACTGACACCAACCTTCACTTGCACTCTCTCGTTGCAGTTTCCTGCTTCTTCAACTTCACCACGTCATCTGGCATCGTTCTCTCTCCAAACTACCCAGAGGAATATGGCAGCAGCCTGCACTGTGTTTGGTTAATCATTGCAAAACCTGAAAGCCGGATCCATTTGGCCTTTAATGATTTTGACGTGGAGCCCCAGTTTGACTTCCTGGCTATCAAGGATGGAGGGACAGCTGAATCGCCTGTCTTGGGAACATTCTCTGGGAGTCAGCTACCATCTTCTCTGACCAGCAGCGGCCATGTCGCCAGGCTGGAATTTCAGACTGACCACTCCACCGAAAAGCGAGGCTTCAATATCACATTTACCAGTAAGTGGGCAAACATGTTCGTGTTGCGTGGACTGAAGGGTCCTCCCCCCCCCCCTTTATTCAGGGTTGCAGCCTTTGGTTTTTTTTTTATTGTTTTTATTAAGTTTTCAATTTTACATCTCAAAATAAATATCATACATAGAACCATACATTCAGTGACCTCCTTCCCCTTCCTTATCCACCATTCCTGCATATTTTACTATAACCATTTTATTCAGGGTCTCCAATCTTACATCACTCAAGTGTTTTTATACTGTTCAGTTTACCTTAATGCTGCCAGCATATTCAACTATGCACAATTATTTTCCATATACTCAGTTTTCCACTCCTCTTTAAATACATGTTCTTTTTGCTCTCTTATTCTATATGTTGGACCAGCTAATTTCGCATATTCTATCATCTTAAATTGCCCAATCTCTTTACCTGGGACCTCCCTCACTTTCCATTTTGGGGCTAACAAAACCCAGGCTGCCGTTGTTGCATACATAAATAAGTTTTTCTGGCACCTGGGAACCTCTGACTGAACTATTCCTAACAGAAATGTCTCCGCTCTTTTTGGGAAAGTTATTTTAAACATTTTTTTTCATCTCATTAGAAATCATTTCCCAATATTCTTTAACTTTTTTACATGCTCACCACATATGAAAAAAAGTTCCCAACACATATGAAAAAAAGTTCCAACACAAATCTGATTCTACTTTATACATCTTAGCCAGCCTGCTTGGGGTTAAATACCATCTATGAATCGTTTTCATTTATTTCTCTTTCAGTGTGTAGCATGCAGTAAATTTCAAATCATTCTTCCTAAGTTTCTCCCAAAGATTTAGATCTATGTTATGCCCCATGTCCATTGCCCAGTGTGTCATTGATGCTTTAACTAGTTCGTCCTTTGTTTCCCATTCCAATAACAATTTATGCATTTTAGTGAATAATGTATCCTTATTCTGTAATAACTCTCTTTCAAATTGCGAGTTTTGGTCCAAAAACCCATTTTTCTTATCTTGTTTAAATATATCATATACTGGTAACTGGTGATACTGTAACCAATCTGTAACGTGGTTCCTTAAATCTTCCATTGATTTCAGTCTGGATTCACTTCCTGAAAGGTCCAACAAGTCTCTGTAGGTTACCCACTGTCTGTCCATATTAATTCTCTTGATTGTAATTGCTTCAGGGGGGGATAGCCATAGAGGTGTTTTTCTTTCCAACATTTTTTTCTTTTTTTTGGTATTTCTTCCAGACTTTGTACACATTTCTCCTAATAATGTGGTTTATAAGGGTTGCAGCCTTTGAATACTTAAGGCCAGTACTTAGTAGCTTGTTTGAGGGGCAGAGGAACTAGAGACCAAATTTCAAACCTGCGCTGGATTATGGAGAAAGCTAGAGAGTTCCAGAAAAACATCTACTTCTGCTTCATTGACTACTCAAAAGCCTTTGACTGTGTTGACCACAGCAAACTATGGCAAGTTCTTAAAGAAATGGGAGTGCCTGATCACGGGAAGCAGTGGAAGAGAGGAGTGCCTGGTGTGCTCTGGTCCATGGGGTCACGAAGAGTTGGACATGGCTAAACGACTAAACAACAACAAAGCTTGTTTGAGTTAGAACTGGTTCATTTTTCTTTCTAAATAAGTAGTTTTGCCCCTGAATGATATTTTTCTCTTCAGCATGTATGTTTAGGGAGGCAATGGTCACCTCCAGGCTGTCATTAATTTGCAGGAAGGATCAAGTGCATACCAGGAATTTAAGTTTGCACAGTTAAAGTGAGTTTGACCTTGCACGACAAATCCATTTCTAAAGGTTTTTTTGCATTTAGGAAAGTGATGGGAAAATGCACTGGTATGTGTAAAATGAATGAATGATTAACAGGAAGACCATGAAACTATTTCACATGGTACTAGATGGTTGCTTGAAATACTGGCCTATTCTATATTCTTCCTTGTCCTAGCTTCAGGCACAGTATCTTATGCAATTATTTTGGTCATATTCACACCATACATTTAAAGCACTGTGATACCATTTTAAACAGTCATAGCTTCCCCCAGAGAATTCTGGGAGCTGTAGTTTGTTAAGGGCCCTGAGAGATGTTGTTGTTGTTTAGTCATTTAGTCATGTCTGACTCATCATAGCCCCATGGACCAGAGCATGCTAGGCACTCCTGTCTTCCATCGCCTCCCGCAGTTTGGTCAAACTCATGTTAGTAGCTTCGAGAACACTATCCAACCATCTTTCCCAACATCAGGGTCTTTTCCAGGGCGTCTTCTCTTCTCATGAGGCGGCCAAAGTATTGGAGCCTCAGCTTCAGGATCTGTCCTTCCAGTGAGCACTCAGGGCTGATTTCCTTAAGAATGGATAGATTTGATCTTCTTGCAGTCCATGGGACCCTCAAGAGTCTCCTCCAGCATCATAATTCAAAAGCACCCATTCTTTGGCAATCAGCATTCTTTATGGTCCAGCTCTCACTTCCATATATCACTACTGGGAAAACCATAGCTTTAACTATACGGACCTTTGTCGGTAAGGTGATGTCTCTGCTATTTAAGATGCTGTCTAGGTTTGTCATCGCTTTTCTCCCAAGAAGCATGTTAGGATTCCCCTATTCCCCTCCCAGAGCTAAATTTCTCAGGGTGGTTTAATAATCAGTCCCCCTTCCCTGGGAATTCTGAGAGTTGTAGTTCTGGGAGGAGAATAGGACCTTCCTAACAACTCTCAGCACCCTTAACAAACTACAGCTCCCAAACAAATGTTGTGGGGATGCCGTGGCTGCTTAAAGTGGCTTCAGGTTGCTTTAAATGTGTGTTGTGGATGTGACCTCAGCTTCCTTTCTTCTTTTTCTTCATTTTTGCGTGTGGATCCATAAATGTTTGGAAAACTGTCACTTTATTAAAGAATACTTAGCAGCAGTCTGCAAGTATGTGATTTTTCACTTCTGGAGACCCTGGATATTCATTGCATATTTATTTAGTGCCCCAAATATTACTGTTTGAATTAACATGGCCCCAATGTACTGTGCTTGCTTTGAGTATACCCTCAGAACCACCAAGCACTGCATAAATGAAAGGATAAACTTTGTTGCATAGAATAACAGAGCAGGAAATATTTTTGGGTCCTCTTAAATTTGAGCCATGAATGCCAGCTTCCCATAGCAATGTGCTCTCACGCACTCTCCTATAATTTTCTAAAGAACACGATTACATTGGCTTGGCAGGAGTGATGAACGACCTTTGTTATAACAGTGGTTAACAGCTCTGCAAAATTAATGGTATTTCTGGTTGGCAACTGCAAACCGGCTATTATTAAAAATAATTTGCTGGGCTAGATTAGGGGACAGGTTCATCAAAATCACCTAACCTGTTGGGGGTTTTTGTGGGGGGAGGTTGCCAGGGGCTTAATGCCTAATGTTTAGAAGTGTGGATGTGGAATTTGTTCACCCCACTGGGAACAGAGGGGTTATTCTGGGTCACATCATGGATTGAGCGGTTGCTCTCTGGATGTTAGTCAGCAAAGCAGTTGCTGCTGCAAATTTAGAGAGGTGGAGAAATAGTTTGGTAATGTATTAACAGAGGATGCATATGCACTATACATTTTTATATGTTCTTTAAATGTATGGTGCATAGGCAGTCTCTGTTAATTGGGACTGCAGTGTGCCCCTCACAGAACTACAATTCCCAGCACCAAAGTCAGTTTCCTAAGCATCTACATTCCTACCTTGGTTCTCGAACGCCTTGTGACTCAAACGTTTTGGCTTCCCAATGCCACAGACCCAGAAGTGAGTGTTCTGGTTTGCGAATGTTTTTTGGAAGCAGAACATCCGCCGCGGGTTCCACGGGTTCCAATTGAGTGCAGAAAGCTCCTGCAGCCAATTGGAAGCCACTCCTTGGTTTTCAAACATTTTTGGAAGTTGAACAGCCTTTCAGAACTGATTCCATTTGAGAACTAAGGTATGCCTGTATATAGGAAGCCAGGTGAAAAGTCTGTGAATTTTTCAGGGAAGTCAGCGAAACTATGCTAAGCCCAGTAAAATTTACTAGGGAGGGGGGTTAGGCCTGCACATTTCCATCCAAAACATACAGAAAATGTGAATGTAGTTTGCTATTTGAGCTGTGTCACAGGGGCCATTTTCTGGAATTGTTCTCAGATTAGATGACTGTAAGAAACTCTGCATGGGGCTGCCCTTGAAAACCATTCAGTTAACACAGATGTGGCTAATCCAGGGCCTTCCAGTTGTTTTGAACTCCCATCAGCTGAAGGCATCATGGCCAATATTCAGGGCTGATGGGAGCCTAGATTCAACAACAGGACATTTTGGAAGTAAGAGTCAAATATTGATAAGGTAGCCTTGCCACATAGAAGCATGTGTGATGCAGCCTTCTATTTTAATTTATAACGCATATACAGTAGTACCTTGGAAGTCAAATGAATCCGTTCCAGAAGTCCATTCGAATTCCAAAATGTTCAGAAACCAAGACGCGGCAAGAATCTCCTCCAGGCAATCGGGAGCCATGGAACCCGTGTCAGACGTTTGGGTTCCAAAGAACATTTGCAAACTGGAACACTCACTTCTGGGCTTATGGCGTTCAGGAGCCAAACCTTTCGACTTGCAAGGCTTTTGACTTCCGAGATACCACTGTAAACAGAAACCCCACAACATCAAAATGGTCTTGATTTACCACCCCTCTTAGAACCCTCATGTGTTGAGATAAACACTCAGACAAGGCAGCATCCCACACCCTCTCAAACCATCCTAGATGAACCTAATGCAGACTTTCAATGTTTGGTGATTTCAAGTCTGGCTGTAGCCAGCAGCACAGCTAGCAGCTCCTTGCGAACAAGGATGGGATGTAAGTCTCTTTCAGTGGCCAGAAGAGCTGGTGTTGGGTCCAGGATTACAGACTGCTTTGTTAACTGCAGAAAGATCCATGAATATAGACTGCCTATAAGCTGTTGGTTATTTGCACTTCCACCGGAAGGAAAGTGCTTTTGTTCATCTGCCATCTTGTTGCTTCCTTCCAGCCTTCAGACACAACGAGTGCCCTGATCCGGGTGTGCCAGTTAACGGCAAGCGTTTCGGTGACAGTCTGCAGCTTGGCAGTTCCGTGTCCTTCCTGTGTGATGAGGGATTCATCAGGACACATGGCTCGGAGACCATCACCTGCGTCTTGAAGGAAGGCAACGTGGTGTGGGACAACTCTGTGCTGAGATGTGAAGGTGAGCTGCCAAACTGGCATGCCATGTTCTTGATTGGGGTACAGATTGGGGTACTTGATTGGGGGCCTGGAGGAGTTTGACATTTGCCTCTTCCAGTACAGACTCACCTGGGTGTGGATTTGAACTTGTTTCTCTGATGGCGTTCACACTTCCCAAGTGTTTTATTTTGCTCAAAAGCCTTTTCAAAATGCAATTCAAAATGTGTCTTTTGAAATAAAAGGTGTATAAAAATGTGTACTTTGAGAAGAAGATACATTTGGAAATGTGTATTTTGGGAGAAATTGCATTTAAAATATGGATTTATTTTAAATGCACCCATGCATGTGATTCCCACCCCCTTCATGCAGCAAATGAGTAAAACAAATTGTAAGAGGCATATGGAAGTGGGAAGAGAAAACTATAAAAGAAAACAGACGTCTCTATTTATAGCAAATTCTAAGTGGGAAGGCTGTGAGACTATCTCCAGAACAGATGTGTTTACTTCATATGACAGAAACGGAGCTATGCGGCTCCTTGCCACAAGGAAACAAGGAAATTTAGCCATTCCCAAAGATGGATCAGTAGAAAATGACAGCAGTACAGGTGTCCTCAGACTTTCTACCCTCAGGGCCCACTTGAGATGGCTAACAATTACAGAGGCCTAGCAGTCACAAAGGGACGCAGGTGGCACTGTGGATTAAACCACAAAGCCTAGGACTTGCAGATCAAAAGGTCGGCAGTTCAAATCCCAGTGACAGGGTGAGCTCCTGTTGCTCGGTCCCTGCTCCTGCCAACCTAGCAGTTCAAAAGCATGTAAAAGTGCAAGTAGCAGTTCAAAAGCATGTAAAAGTGCAAATAGGTACCGCTCTGGCAGGAAGGCAAACAGTGTTTCCGTGTACTTCTCTGGTTTGCCAGAAGCGGCTTAGTCATGCTGGCCACATGACCCGGAAGCTGTATGCCGGCTCCCTCGGCCAATAAAGTGAGATGAGCGCCTCAACCCCAGAGTCAGTCATGACTGGACCTAATGGTCAGGGGTCCCTTTACCTTTACCTTTTAGCAGTCACAAAAGGTTGACACAGGGGCAGAGATAGGCCAAAATGGAGGCAGATGCAGCAAGTTTGGTATAATTAGCTGGCAATTACCAAAATCTAATCCATCTTTGAAAATTGCACGTTGGATATTCTAACATATGCATGCAGAACATCCTATATAGTAATAGTGAATTCCTTCTCTCAGTGTAGCTCCTTATGCAGCTAAAAGAGCCCCATCCACACTTTAGAGGGCAGCATAAGGAAGCTCCATTCCTGGTCCACAGTGCAAACTTTGCAGTGGTAGTATACAGAAAGCCTTAGTCTTCACATTAATAAACTGTTGAGGAGAATGTACCCTTTTCTTATCTTTCTGGTTAATTGAGTAAGAGTGTTTACCTTCTGACCCTTTATGAATAGTTGTGCACTATTCCAGAGCTTGATATTCACACCAACACACAGAGTTTGGAAATTAATAGACCTAACTTATTCATTTTCATTCATTTCAGTGGGTCTACTCTGAGTAGGAGGGGCATTGGATACAACCCTCAGTGTCTGGATGTACATGGCTGCTGCTCCCAGAGTAAAGTTTTCAGGGATTTGTTCAAGGGATGGATCTGAAGCTTATCAATGGCCTTAGGACATATCTGAAGCTTATAGCTTTTGGCATGTTGAAGTTAGATATCTTGTGATCCATCACTCTGCATTGCAGGCATACAATTAAGAAAGAAAGAAAGAAAGAAAGAAAGAAAGAAAGAAAGAAAGAAAGAAAGAAAGAGCTGTTAAAGTGATAGCAAATTAAAGTCTCTGATAGAACATATCCCTGCTTCGGCAAGCTGCTCTGTGAGCCTTAACATTTTCTGTTACAGGAAAACCAAGTGAAATGAAAATAAGTCGTTACAAATTTAAAGGCGTTCGCCTGCCCTTTATTCTCTGAGAAAGATGCCAGTGCGCGATATCTTTGCAATCGTTTAAATACAGATGTGCCAAATTCTTGAGAAATAATTCTAGTAATTGGTTCTCCGAGTCTTTAATGTCAATGGGCAACATCACAAAGTGTGGGAGGCTCATTAGGAACCATACCCTGATGCATGGAGGGATCTGTCCTTGCTCCATAGTACCAGAACAAGTCAGTAACTAAAGGGGGTGCAACAGGAGCAAAAAAAAAAAAGTACTACAAAGGCCCACCAAAACCATCTGTGTTGCTGCCCATTAGCACACATTTTAGAAACACAGAAACTTTCCTGCACTTAACCCTTGCTTAGCTGTAAGCTGCTTTAACCTTTCTACATAATTAGTGCACCTTATACCCGTGGTCCTCCAGACACCCATCAGCCCCAGCCAGCATGGTTTGTGGTTGGGGATTAGGGCAGTTGTGGTCCAGCAACATCGGGAGTTCCCCATGTTGCCCATGCCTGATTTAATGAGAACAGAGCCGGCCCTACCATTTGGCAGGATGAAGTAGACATGCTCCACCCTCCACATTTTGGAATGCCAGGAAGTGCCAGGCAATTACCTGAGGTCTCAGATGATGAACTGCATCAGTGGGTCATACTGTGATAGCTTGCCAGAGAGGAGGTAGTTCTCATCCAGTTACTGGAATGATGGAATTTGTTGTTTTGCTCTCTTCCCTTTCATTTCTATTCCAGAATACCATCAATACTGTCAGAAAATGCCTGTGGCTTTATTTGTTTACTCATTTTAATTACTTTAATTCACTTAATGTGAATTTTCACTCCCCCTCCTCCCATCACTGCCTTTGGTATAATATTGCATACACCTACCTCCTCACTTTCTCTTTAAGTGGTGGGGGGAAATGAATAATATATTTCGAAAAAATTAAAACTGCTTTTCATCTCTGGGAAGCTTTGATAACCCCACCAATATTAACGTGTACTCCTTTATCGCCCATCTCGTTGACTCGCCTTTGACTCGCCCTCCAGTGTGAGCTCAATTAAATGTGAGTCCTAATTAGCTTCCTTTTTTTAATTAAGTAAGAGGGGAGAAGTCTGTCTAGAATATTTAAAGTGCTGTTTGACATTTGAATAAAAAAATCAGCAGAGAGAACCAGCAAGGTTGATTGAGATTCCGTCGGGAGAGAGGATAGCGTAGCCACCAAAAATTATCCCGGGTTTCTACAAAAGCTAAAAGGAAACCTGTATAGAATTTGGAAGCTGTTCCTTACACCACCCATCTGGGAATTTCAGTAGAGGCTAGAGGAGCTTCAATAAGATGAGTGATTCCCCACCCCTCATCAATATTCTAGGCACCCCCAACTTGTCATCTGATTCCATGCACATCCCACCGGCCAATAAAATTTAAATTTCATTTGGACTGTCCTCATCAAGAGAAAAATCAAGATCAGCCAAAATGTTAAGATTACTGAAGTGTCTCTGGTGAGGTTTCACAAAAATGCAGAATCACTTAGGTGGGCCCACCTCAAAGTTTATAGGTTTCTGCCTTTGGGGAAAGACTAACTTTGCATGCAGGAGTTCCCAGCTGCGATCTCTGGTATCTCCAGGTAGGTCTGGGAGAGAGACCTATTGGCTGAAACCCTGGAAAGCTGCTGCCAGTCAGTGCAGACAGTTCTGAGCTAGATGGGCCAAGAGTCTGGCTTAGGATAAGACAGTTTCCTATGTCCTTAATATGGGGAAGAGCTATGAATGTGGCTATTTATTTGTTGATTTATTTAGTCATCTGTATCCCACATTCTTCTTCAAAGAGATCAAGGTTGCATGTATGGTTCTCCCTCTCCTCATTTAGACACCACAATAGCCCTGTGAGGCAGGCTAGTTTGAGAGGCAGTGACTGCCCCAGGACCACCCATCAACTTCATGGTCAAGTGGGGATTTGAACCCTGGCCTCCCAGGTCCTCGTCTGACACACTAAGCACTACATCACGCTTCTCTGAAACTATATGAACACTCTTATAGGGATATTTCATAAATCCTTCACATGTACACCTCACTGCCTCTCTGCAGGTAGAACAAGGAATGTTCCCTTTCTGAAACCCTGGAAAACTCTCTGCCACTCAGCACAGATAGTAATGAACTCAATGGACCCATGGTCTGGCTCAGTGTACAGCTGCTTCCTGTTTTCTTATATTGGGAAGAGAAGCATCCTTTTGTGGGCTCACTATGCGGCAGAGGTGCTGCCTTTCCAATTGTTCCATTCCTGTTGTTGTTGTTTAGTCATTTAGTCGTGTCCGACTCTTTGTGACCCCATGGACCAGAGCATGCCAGGCACTTCTGTCTTCCACGTTCCATTCCTGACAGAATAGTTAAAGCAGGAGCAACAATCTGGTGCCCTCCAGGTGCTTCTGGACTACAACTCCCATCATCCTTCACCATTGCCAATGCTTACTAGAGCAAATGGGACATCTAGAGGGCACCAGGTCTCCAGTCCTGAGCTACTGGAGAGTTTTGATCCATGTAGTGTGGTAAATAAAGTGTGAATCAGTAGACCCAGGAATCACTCATAAGATCAACCAATAACATATCTGCAGTTCTGCTAACCATGCCCGATGGGGCAGAAAGCAGGGGGAGGGAGCACCAGCTGGAACTAGTACAACAACCATAGTTGATGTCATCATGTGACAGGAGCGGGATCAACTCAAGATCCAATGGATTGCCTTCTCCCTATGCCTGGAATGCTCCATTTGGCAAATGAAAGGGAGAGCTCTGCCCTGGTGGATCGACACTTCTGCTCAATCCAATCACAAACCAGCCTGGCACAAAGAGAGTTTGGATTGCTCTATTACTGTTTTAAGGTTTTTCTATCATAACCCAATACTGATGATTGAACGTGAGCTTAAAATGGGGTGGCCCACCTCCAACATCCCTCTGTTTACCAACTCTACTTCTGATTTTTGCATATGGAGTGACACTGGGGAACATTGGGGGTGAGTCTTGCATGCCCCCCATATTAAGCCCCCACATGTTTAACTAGATACTTGTATAAGGGTTACTCTTCTTCTGAAGTGTTAGGATGATCAGATGAGGATGGGTCCCTGTCCCTTAACACAAACACAAAAGGGGAGACTTTGGAAGAAATACAGCTTGTCAGATGTGGGGTAAAAAGTTGCTCCAGCAGAATTCCCCTCCTCTTCAGAACAATTCAAACTAAATGACTTTGGTGTAGTTTTGTACACAATGTGTGTATAATGTGTGGTTCCCATTTTACCACACCAATGCAGGCCATGCAATTGTAAGGGAGAATTTAAGCAATTCTCAAGGTGTGGCCTTACTTCTGCCAAGGTTATTCTGAGAAGCAGCCTGTTGACAGCCACCACTTTTCCTCTCCAGAATCCCCTTTGGTATGATGGTATATGAAAATGTGGGGCTGTTCTGGGCATTTGGGGTTGAAAGTGAATAGCAGTTATTGGGAGCCGTCTGTGAGGTGGGGGAGGGGCATAAATGTGGGTGTGCGGCTGGCACTGATCTATTGGCCTAACATTTATATTTTTGCTCCCCTCCCCACACGCGGACAGCTCCATGTGGTGGCCATCTGACCTCTCCAAGTGGAATGATCTTGTCTCCTGGCTGGCCTGGATTCTACAAGGATTCTCTGAACTGTGCGTGGGTCATAGAAGCTCAACCAGGATACCCTATCAAAATTACATTTGACAGGTGGGTGCTATTATGATTTAATCCAACCAAATCACTTTAAAAATGCAAAAATAATTTTTAGAATAAACTAAAACAGTGTGGTTGCCAGATACCTGAGAACTGTGTGTACCTGGCAAGCTTGAGCTCCTTGGAATGTTCTGTTTCAGACGAACTTTTGCCCGTTTAAGAACATGCAAAGCTTCCTTATACCAAATCAGACCATAGTTCTATTTAGATCAGTCTTGTCTGCACTGGCAGACAGTGGTTCTCCAGCATTTCAAATGGGTTTCTTTCGCTGCCCAACCTGGAGATGCCAGGGATCAAGCCTAGTATGGTGTGTGTGTGAACACCTGCCTTTTGTGGGGTTGGAATGCAGCCTACTGTACAGGATTTGTATCTGTGGGTCCTCCCACTTTCGTCTTTGGCCCTTGCCCCTACTGGCACACAGGCCCCAGAAAGCAGCTCACGAGGCTCCATCAGCTGAAAAATATTCCACAACCCTGGTTTAAAAGAAAGGGACGGGCAAATGGGGACACAGGGAGTTGTTGTTTTTACAGACACTTCTCTCACCCCATTGCAGATTTAAAACGGAGGTGAATTACGACACACTGGAAGTGCGCGATGGCAAGTCCTACTCGTCACCCTTGATAGGCGTCTATGACGGCACTCAGGTCCCCCAGTTCCTCATTAGCACCAGCAACTTCCTTTACCTCCTCTTCACAACTGACAAGAGCCACTCTGATGTCGGCTTTCAAATCCGCTATGAAAGTAAGTCAGGAAATGCAGGCAATTACGCCCTCACCAGTGTCATAAAATTACTCCTTATAGCTGTCTGGAATATGCTCCCCCCCTTCATCTTCTTTGCTTGGTTTGCACTATTGATACCAAATGTTAGAAGACCTTGAAATTCTTTAGTGTCAGTCACAGCCTGTATATGGGGGACTCAGAAATGAAGCTTGGTGTAGGGTGGGGACTTAGTGCTGAATGGAAATGAGAGTGTGATGGAAGCTTCCAGGGAATATTTTGTAGATTCTTTGGCTCCTGGGTCCAGTCATGTGGTGATGATATCATCCTTCATCATAGTTTTCTAGATCAGTCTTCCTTAGCCAGATGCCCTCCTTTTTTTCTTTTTTGGACTACAATTCCCATCATCCCTGACCATTGGCCATGTCAGCTGGGATGATGGGAAGCTGTAGTTCATAATATCTGGTGAGTTCCAGGCTGGGGAAAACTGATTCCAAACCAGATTCAGTCTATATTATTTTGAGGATGTCAAGTAAGCATCTCACAAAAATAATCTGTCCTGCTCAAATTTACATCAGGAACGATCCATCTCTCACTAGCTGGCTCCCCTCTTTGATTTAAGTTTCAACACTCCCCAACAAACAAGAGAAACATTTTGCAGAAACTTGAAATGAAATGTCAGGACAGCTTTATATATAAACCTATATCTAAAGAATTTTGGCAGAAACAGAAATGAAAGAATGAAATTTCCAATGTTTGCTTCTGGAGCAGAATTCAACCCAACAAATATGATCATAGAGTTTTAAAACTGGTAGGGACCCCAAGAGTCATTTAGGTCAACCCCCTGCAATGCAGGAATTGCAGCAAATATAATTCACAATTATTGTTGTTTTCAGTCCTTAAACGCTATGCAATGATATGTAACTGATCACTTCTCCCACCCCAATTTGCATTGTGTTTCCCTTGCATAGTTTCAGGCCTTTTTTCCATTGCCTGTTACATTACCAGATCAGAATGAAAGCAACCTCATATCCAAAGTGCACCCTGTCCCCTTAAAGATCAGCTGGCAGCCCAACATGATGCAAAAGTAAATCCGTTGAGTTCAATGGGATTTAATTCCAAGTAAATGTACAGAGGATTGCAGCCCAAGACAGAGTCCTAAAATCATTACCTATTGACAGAGCCAGCCCGCCCATGACACAGGGTGTAAGCTCCCACCTCTTTTTTTTTTTTTTTTTTTTTTTGCATTTTAAAATTTTATTAATATTCCATTATATATACATTATAACCGTATTTAATACATCTCATACATTTTGGACTTCCTTCAACGTCATTGACATTCATTCGTATTTGCTTCTTTATAACGCATTCCATTCGTTCATACTGCCATTCATACCTCCCTTCATACATTATTTCCAATAGACAGTACTTATTAGTGCTTTACAGTGCCTCTTTAAATCCCACTAGCGTTGTATTTACTAAACATTTGTTCTCCAGATAACCCACAAATTTTCCCCAATCATCAATAAACTTTTGATCCTTACTGTATCTAATTTTCCCTGTTAATTTATCTAGCTCCGCATATTCAGTCAGTTTTAGTCTCCACTCTGCTATCGTTGGGCTTTCTTCCTGCTTCCACTTCTGCGCTACCACAATTCTAGCTGCCGTTACCGCGTACTGGAAAATTTTACAATCTTTTCTTTTAATATCTTTTCCCACCATACCTAATAAGAAAGCTTCAGGCTTCTTTACAAAAGTATAACTTACTATCTTTTTCATTTCATTATAGATTTCCTCCCAAAAGCTTTTAACTTTCCTACACTCCCACCATAAATGATAGAACGTTCCTTCTTTTTGTCTACATTTCCAGCATTTGTTATCTGTTTTATACATCTTAGCTAGTTTTACGGGTGTCATATACCATCTGTATAGCATCTTCAACATATTTTCCCTTAATAACACACAAGCTGTAAATTTTATATTCACTTTCCACAATTTTTCCCAATTCTCCAATTGAATGTCATAGCCAAAGTCCTTTGTCCACTGAGTCATCACAGTTTTTACTTCCTCATCCTTCGTGTTCCATTCTAACAATCTTTTGTACATATTTGACAGATTTTTATGATCATTGTTTATTATCTCTCTCTGAAATGTCGATACCTTTTCTTCATAGCCCCTCTCTTTCACCTCTTTTTTAAATATTTCATTTATCTGGAAGTAGCTCAACCAATCGTATGTATATATTTTAACCTGATCGTATGATTTTACCTTCCACTTCCCTCCTTCCTTCATTACCATTTCTCCATACCTGCCCCATTTTTTCTCCATATTAACTTTCTTTACACTTATCAACTCCAATGGGGACAGCCAGTGTGGGGTCTTTGGTTCTAAAATATTCTTATATCTATTCCAAACCTCTATCAACGGTCCCTTAAAAATATGGCTGCAGAATTCCTTATGCACTCTTATTTTGTCCCTCCAAAGGTACGCATGCCACCCAAATCTGTTCGTATACCCTTCCAGATCCAATAACTCTGTATCCTCCAGCTTTATCCATTCTTTTATCCAGCAAAGGCATGCCGCCTCATAATACAATCTCATGTCTGGTAAGGCGAAGCCCCCTCTATCTGTTATGTCTGTTAATATCTTAAACTTGATTCTGGGCTTCTTTCCTTCCCAGACATATCTAGAAATCACCTTTTGCCATTCTTTAAAGTTTTTTGTGCCCTTTATTATGGGGATCGTTTGAAATAGAAATAACATTTTGGGAAGTACCATCATTTTGACCATAGATATTCTTCCCCAGAATGATAGTTTCATCCTGGCCCAGACCTCCAGATTTTTTTTAATTCCGTTCCACACCGGGATGTAATTATTTTGGTATAGATCAATATTTTTATTAGTGAGCCAGAGTCCTAGATATTTTACCTTTTTAACAACTTCGATTTCTGTTTGTTGCTGTAGTAGTTCTATCTTGTCTTGATCCAGATTTTTAACGATCATTTTTGTCTTGCTCTTATTCAGTTTGAATCCTGCTAGCTTCCCGAATTCCTCCATCTCCTCCAAAATTCCCTTTATGCTATCTATAGGTTCTTCCACCGTTAAAACCACATCATCAGCATAAGCTTTAACTTTATATTCATTTGAACCTAATGTTATTCCCTTAATTTGTTTGTTTTGCCTTATTGCATTTAGTAAGACCTCCAAAACGACTATGAATAGCAGCGGCGAAAGCGGGCAACCCTGCCTTGTTCCTTTAGATATTTTTATATCTTCTGTAATCACGTTATTTATTATCAGCTTCGCCTTCTGTTCTGTATAAATAGCCTTTATGCCGTTCCAGAACTCTTGACCCACTTCCATGAATTCCAAATTTCTCAACATAAAATCCCAAGCAACATTATCGAAGGCTTTCTCCGCGTCTACAAAGATTAGGCTAGCTGGTTTGTCATATCTCTCCGATAAATATTCTATTATGTTAATTATACTTCTTGTATTGTTTTTTATTTGCCTTCCCGGTAGGAAGCCCGCCTGGTCTTTATGAATAATCTTTATTAATATCTTTTTTAACCTTTTTGCTAAGATTCCGGCGAAGATCTTGTAATCTGTATTTAATAAAGAGATGGGTCTGTAATTTTTTACTTGAGTTGGATCTGCATCTTGTTTTGGGATTATTGTGATGAATGCCTCCTTCCAAGTATTAGGAATCTCTCTTTCTTTTAAGATGTTATTCATCACCTCAACTAACGGATTCATCAGTATATCTTTCATTTCTTTATAGTAGCTCGATGTGAACCCATCTGGGCCCGGGGCTTTCCCTCTTTTCAATTCCTTTATCACCTCCTCTACCTCTTCTCTGAGAATAGGAGCATTTAACCTTTCTTTTTGCTCTATCGAAATCTTTCTCACCATTTTCCCTTTTAAGTATCTTTCTATTTTCCTGTTGTTATTTCTCTCTTTATTCCTATATAGTTGCTCGTAAAAATCCATAAATCCTCTTCTAATTCCTTTTGGATCAGTTATCTCTTCTCCGTTTATTTGTATTTTGTTAATTATATTTTGTTCCTTTCTCCTTTTGACTTGCCATGCAAGCCATTTTCCTGACTTATTGGCAAATTCAAAATTTTTTTGTCTTAGTCTTTTGATATTCCACTCAACCTCCTTATTTATTAACATTGCAAATTGGGTTTGAAGGGACTTTATTTCCTGCAATATCCTTTCATTGTTTGGTTTTTTAGTTAATTTTTGTTCGTAATCCGTGATCTGTCTCAGAATCTCTTTAGTTCTTTTTTCTTTATTATTTCTTTTCCACACATTTTGTTGAATAAACAGGCCCCTCATTACTGCCTTACTCGCATCCCATACCACACTTGTTTTTACCCCTTTGTCTAGGTTATCTGTAAAGTACTCAAATAGTTTTGTCCGTATTTTTTCCACGAATTTTTGATCGTCCCATAGGTTATCATTTAATCTCCATCTGAAGGTTCGTTCTTCAACTCCCCTCATCTCCATTAATATGGGATTATGGTCCGAGATAACTTTAGCCTGTATTTCAATTTTTTTGATTCTTAGTGTTAATTCATTTGATATCCATATTTGGTCTAATCTTGACATCGATTGGTTCGGTTCAGAGTGAAATGTATATTGTTTCTCCAGGGGGTGTCTCAATCTCCATATGTCTACTAAGTTACAGTTCTTAACCATTTCAAAAAATGACTTAGGTAATTTCCCTCCTTCTGTCTTCGTTTTCCTTAATCTATCTATTTCCGTTGAGACCACCCCGTTCATATCCCCCATTATTATAATTTTTTGATCCATATATTCAAATAATCTCTCTTCCAGTAATCTGAAAAACTCTGTTTTATTTCCATTTGGCGCATAAATCCCCACTATTATCAACATTTCACTTTGCCATTTAATGCGGACTGCTATTATTCTCCCTTCCTCATCCTTAAATAATTGGTGTGATTCAATATTATTTTTAATATAGAGTACTACTCCTCTTTTTTTCTTTTTATCCGAAGAAATAAATTCATTCCCTAACCTCTTATTAATAAGGATTTTCTTATGTTTGCTGGCCACATGAGTTTCTTGAAGGCATATGATATCTAAATTTTTCTTTTTTAGGATACGTTCAATTCCATTACGTTTTTTCTTATCGTTCATTCCATTAATGTTCCAATTCCATAATTTTAAAGACATATTGGTTTAGGTGTTGCTCTAGTTTAGGTATTATTCTATATCCTTTCTGTCTCCTCTCCTTCTTCCTCCTCTTCGTCTTCTTCTAGTTCTCCTCTACTCTGATCTTCCTCTTCACCTAATTCTAATTCTTCCCTCAATTTAAATCCCCCTTCTGCACCTTTCGGCTCCTCTTCTCCCGCCTGAAGCTCTTTATATCTTCTTGTAAACTTTCCTATTTCCTCAGAGCTAGTCAATCTTCTTTTAACTCCTTTATAAAAGAAGGAGACCCCTTCCGGAAATTCCCATCTGAAATCGATCCTATTCTTTTTAAGCAATTGCACTAGTGGTTTATAGGTTTCTCTTCGTTTTAACAGCCTTATAGGAATGTCTTTAAATATGATTATGTAATGTCCATCAATATATAATCTCTTTTCCCTATTTCTTTGCAGAATCAGGTTCCTCATCTCTCTATCTTTGAATGTAACTAAACAATCCCCTGGAAATTTCCTGACTTTATTTGATTTTATTTTCATTCTATATGCATTTATAATTGTCCTCGCCACATCTTCCTCCTCCACCTCCATCCACTGTGCTATTTCCTTTACTAATCTTTCTTTTATGTTTTCATTTTGTACTTCCGGAATTTGTCTCAAATTCCCACCTCAAGTGGCGGAAGTGCAAGAGGCAGCACTCTGCCCACCCCAGCACTTCCACCAACCAAAGGGAGGGGTTCCAGCATGTAGCATTTCTGCTCATATTCCCTACCCTCAGATGGAAAAGCCGAGAGAACAGCCATACTTTGAGGAGGACCCAGGTTCCCGCCAAGTACTGTGGAACTGGGGTGCAGCAGGGCGGCCCAGGAGGCAGCAATCCCTATTTTGCTTCAGGTGGTGAAACAGGGTGGGCCATCCCTGCTTATTGTGCAGAGTTATGTCTATCTCGTGAGGTGTGATTCTCTCCCCACCCCCACTTCTACTTCCAAATATCTTGAAGCTGATTCAATGTGATAAGCAAGTAAATTTAAGACAATGTGATATCCAATTAAACTTAAGTGTTTCTCTTATTTTGTTATCACTCTAGTATTTTTGGGTTGTGAAGTTGCTTATAAATCTGCATATAAATGTAGCATTTAATGCTTTCAATGGCCAAATATGTGCCCAGGACCCAGTGGCGTAGCGTGGGTTGTCAGCACCCGGGGCAAGGCAAGTAATTTGCGCCCCCTAACCCGTGGATTTGCGCCCCCTAACCCGTGGATTTGCGCCCCTAACCTGTGGATTTGCCCTAACCCCAGATGTTGCGCCCGGTGCGGCCGGCCCCCCCTGCACCCCCCACGCTACGCTACGCCACTGCCAGGACCAGCAGCCAAACCTCTCCCTCTGTGTTCTTTGCAGCGGTAAAACTCCAATCGGACCACTGCCTGGACCCAGGGATTCCTGTCAGTGGGCAACGACATGGGGACGATTTCTATGTGGGGGCCTTGGTGACCTTCAGCTGTGACGCAGGCTACACCTTGAGTGACAGTGAAGCTTTGGAGTGCGAACCTAATTTTCAGTGGAGCAGGCCTCTTCCTAGCTGTGAGGGTAAGAGCTGAGTGTTGAAAAGCTAAAAAGTCTGGGCTTGAAGAATAATAACAACAGAGCACTATGCCATTGGCCCCATCCATCCTTCTCTCCTGCTCATCATGAAGCAAAATGGCTCATAGCCTTGTTTCCAAAATAGCTTCTATGTTTCTCTTCTCTTTTGCTGTTTTCTTTATTCCGCTTGTTACCATAACCAATTCTTATTTATGTAAACCTTAGGGAATTAGGATTATCTAATTCAAGTATGCTGACTCTTCAGGGGATGAGGCCAGGGTTCAGAGTGGATCAGAGTATTGCTGTCAGGCCCAGTCATGGATTATGCATACTAAAACAGAAGCACTTGCATCAGAGAAGATGCCAGCACTCTCTTGACTCTCTGTTGCTTTCCTCTCTGACTTGGAGGCCACAAAACAACAAAATGATCAGTAGAAGCAGTTAAGAGCAGGTTTTAAAACATTGAAAAATAATTAAATTAAATGATGAGCTAAAAAAACAGATTAAAACACCGGCCAGCTTTCTGCATACCTGGGTAGACGTGTGTAAACAAAACACAAAAATGTTTTTAGCTGGTGCTGAAAAGAGTGCAGAGAAGGTGCCTGCCTGATTTGATTAGAAAATTGGGGTGAGTGGACACTTTAAAACTTCATGAAAGTGAGGTGGAAGTAAATCAAAATTAACTGAGAGAGGATGGAAAAACAGGGCAACGTCAGGGGCCACCTATGTGATCGCCTTACCCCACATGTGCCCACACAACGACTTCAGTCAGTGGAATAATTCAAGCAGGTGCCTTCAGTACTGCTAAATTGTCATAAAGGCTGTCCAATAGCATCATGCTGTCTAGCCCAAGCAAGGCTGAAAACCAGGCAGCAGCTGGGAAGGTGCTTGGGTCTTTGCTAAGCAACTGCTCCTCCCTCCCCACCTCTGAGAGCTCTGGCTTTTAATGTCTCCTCTTCTTCTCTTGCTTGATCACAGCTCTCTGTGGAGGCTACGTCCGTGGTTCCAGTGGCACCGTGCTTTCTCCAGGCTTCCCGGATTTCTACCCCAACAATTTGAACTGCACTTGGGTTATAGAAGCTTCTCACGGCAAAGGTAACTCACGTGACATGCTCCCACCTTTCATCCCACGGGGGGTGGGGGTGGAAAGAAAGGATCTAGCTTTATGGGTCTCCTGTTGATCCTCAGAGCAGGGAGGTGTCCCTCCACCACATTTTCTGAAGGTTACCATGAAGTGGAAGGACTAAAAACTTACTTTGGAGTAACATAGTGCAAAAGTAAGTCCCAGCACAGCCTACTGCCTACTTCTGCAGTATGGAAATATTAATAAAACGATGCTGTTGTAATAGTTGTCAGATAATGTATTGGCTTTGAAATGCACTGTAGCAATTATAAATATGGTGATACTGATAGTACCTCTGTGAATGATAAAACTGAAAGGATAGTAGTTTCCCTTGTATTATGAGAAAATGAAAGGATGTACTCAAAGACAGCATGAAGCAAGGAGCTCCATACCTGCTCCCTGTCTTTTGTGGCATGCCCCTCAATCAAGAACCAAACTCTCTCCTATTTCCTAGTTCCTCAGTTTGTCACGGTGCTGAAGTGGAATGGAATGTGGAACTGCAATAGATAGGCAGGCATTTCCTCCTTTTTTTAATTTTTGCAATCCTCCAACACTGTTTTCATGACCTCCTCGCTGCTTTGCTTCTAATCATCTTTCCCCTGTGATGGGGTGCAGTCCTGGGCTACGTCACCTCTGCCACACCCTTTCCCCTGTACCCCTCTGGCTGTGGTATTAATCTGCTGCAGGCCACACTAGCACACCCTGCAATCAATGCAGTTCCTCAGCTGCACAGGATTTGCTGGTTCCTCTGCTAATTCATGCTGATTTGGGACAAAGTTGGGACTTGAAGAAATGCTGCTGCAAACAGCCAGATTTTTAAAAGGGGAAAGAGAGAGGAAATCAGGCACATAAGTGCACATTAATTTTGAGCTGCATTCAGCAGCTCTGCTCTTTGAGTTCTGCTAGATACCAGCACAATGGGAGCCACTATCAATCAGTTCTGTGATGCCAATTGTATTAAGGCAGATAAACCAGTCACTGAAAAGCGCAACGCATTAGTGCAGGCGTTACACACTGTGCAAGGTACCCCACAGAGCAGGAGCAATCCACTCTTCATTAATCCACTCAGCCCTGGATTCTCTCTTCTGATGAGAGGCTTCCCATTATCCTACCGCTATGCTTAACGTGCAGCACACAGAGCCTGACACTCTCCCGTAAGATGTAATTCGTGCAGCTCCTTGTTTTCCTGAAGATCAAAGAGCAGCTTCCGACCACCCTACGTGAGCAGCGTCTGCAAGCCGTGTGGGGCCATGTGATGTGGATCCCAGGACACCTTTGCTTGAAATTGTTCATTTTGGGAAAGGCTGTGGGGCCTTTTGTATCAGCCTTAGGGGGCCAGAGTGAATTATGAATAGTGGAGCCGATATGGTTGGTGTAAGCTGTCATATCCCAAGGATCATTCAAAAGCCCTTGGGAGGCAGATGGAATCAGAAGCTCACAAAGGGGGCAGGAACTGGCAGTGCAGGCAAGAGTCCAGTTTGTTACTCAAATCCAGGAGCACAAACGCAGGATAAATATTGAAGGCAGTCAGAGACAGAGTTTTCAGGACCTTGGACAGGTCAGTGGAAAGCTGATCACTTGTTCCAAGGACATCTGAGCTCAAAACTGACCCAAACCAGCTCTCCATGGCCCCAACTCCATCCCTGACTTGGGAGAGGAGGACCTTTAAGGGCCAGTCCTTGATCCTGAATCCAAGTACTCTTTCACCTATCCACCTGCCCTCACCTGGAGCACTACCTGCATTGAAGAGCAGGAACTGGAGTCCATGACATACCTAGCAGGGAAGGTTCTCATCCCATGGGAAAGTTTGGCTTAAGCAGTTTCTGGGGTGTCCTTGTTCAAGGGTCTTGTGCCTTTTGGTACCTTCAAGTGCATGAGTCTGTGCTAAGGAGTATAAAGGCCCACCCGAATTGGGAAGGGGCAGCTCACCTTAATCCGGGGGTGTGGAACCTGTGACCCTCAAACTGTTGTTGGCTTCCTATTCCCATGAGCCACAGGTAGAATGGCCAGTGGTCTTGGATGATGAGAGTTATAGCCTGACCACATCTGGAGGGCCACAGGTTCCCCATCCCTGCCTGAATCCCATTGTTAGGGCAGAGCAGATCATACCATGAAGTGCAGCAATCAGAAGGTCCTGCTCTGTTGACAGGGCCATGGGAGAAAGCCAGTCTCCTGGAATTATTCATATCAGGCCAGCTAATCCTGAAGCTTTGTACTGCCAGACAATCTGTCAGAGCTGAGCTGCAGGCAGCCATTGAGTAGGAGCCAGGAGTTCACACCAAGGTCAGACACGGGTGTTGAGAGGGAAAGCAGAATCCAGTAGCAAGAGGCCAGCAATGATGATTGCTGCTCAGGCAACGTCTCAGCCTGAAGAAGAAGGTTTTATTAGTGCCTCTTGTTGAGGACAGCCAGGCCCTGGGGGGAGGGGCAGGATAGAGAGAATGTGGGCAATTCACTTGGACCTCACCCATGAAGAGGGTGAAATAAAGTACAATGTTGCTGGGGGTTTTTCAAAACAATCAGAACATTTCCCCCACTCCCAATGTAATAATACGGGTCAGTGTTTCACCCAGTTGCAGAAGTAATTTTGCTGTTTTGAGTTTTCCCCACAGCTCCATTTGCTGGGCTGTTGACATGAGGATCTGTCCATTGGCCTGTTGTTCCACCAGCAAACTTAATCAACATTTAGTCCAATACACTCCATCCCTCCTCTCCTCTGCTGATTGACTGATAGCTCCATTGACCTGTCCTCCAGCCAGGCTGTCACCCCAGCCAAGAACAGCAAGGGACGCTTCCTGGCTCTGCCACAACCCTTGACTTTGTATCTGATGTGTTTATTAGTTGATGAAACATGATCCCAGATGTGGGAGAAATCCTGCTATTTGCAAGGGACTTTTTCTGCTTTTCTCTTCCAGCTTTTGAGACATTCAGTTCTTATTCAAGCATTCTACTCATCAATTCACCTGGGACACAAAGGGGATGGGTGGGAAGAGGGGTGGGCTATGTAGTCTCTCCTCCCATGCTGTAAATGTCAGCCTCCTTCCCTCTAGTGTTTCTGCATGCAGTACAGATGTCTGTGGGCATGAGGCCTCTGTTCACACGGATGCACTTGCTAAGGCTTCCATGCAGTTGCAGCTGGTGGGCCTTCGTGACATTCTCTCTTCTGTTTTCAATAGTGTGTGTTGCTGCCAATTACTTTTTAAAGAAGTGTTTATTGAGTTTTCAGAAATAACAAAACCTTCCTATCTAGGTGTGCTTGTTTTCCTGAGAAAATAACGTGATTTTGACAAACAATGCAGTGAGAAGGAATTAGTGCAGGGTGGGGCCTTTAGCCTTCAGGCGGATTCTCAGAGCCTTAAAAGGGGCCAGAGATACACTAGCCCAGGGGTCTGCAACCCGCGGCTCCGGAGCCGCATGTGGCTCTTTTACACCTTTGCAGCGGCTCCGGGGCGGATACTAGCGAGGGGAGGAGGCGCATTGTGCGCCCCAACACTCCCCACTGTGGCGGGCGCTGTACTGGCTGTGATGTCGCATGGGGGCGGTGCGTGCGTTAGTCACGCACCGTCCCGACGTCACCTTCCTGCCCGCTGTCAGATCGCGGCTCTGGAGATATATTTGTTTTAAATGTCACAATGGTTTTGCGGCTTCCAGTTTTTTTTCCTTCGGAAACAGGTCCAAGTGGCTCTTTTTGTCTTAAAGGTTGCAGACCCCTGCACTAGCCAATCTGGATGGACAGACTCATTCTAGTACCTGGAAATGCTTTACCTACTAGGGAGATATTAAAAACTGCAATCCTGCCTGCTCACCATACAGGGGAGCTGTGCACCAACCTCCACAGGCTTCCACTGCCCAGTTTTTGACACAGAGGCAGGTATTCTCCTTTTCCCCTCTGAGTCTGAAGAAGGCTCTAACACATAGATCCCCTCCCCTCCCGCACACATTTTCCTAGGGCCATAGTCTTGCTTTTTTCACTTGGGGTTGTTACCTGCTTGCTTAGTCTTTCTGTCTCCCCGTCTCCCCACCCACCCACCCAGCTTGACTTGCACAGAGAGGTTTGATGTCTCATGGTCTCCGGGAGGTACAGCAGAATCATGCCCATTTGCATATCAAGGATCTTGACGTCTCTGATCCAACCTTGCAAATGTAGCCATGGCTGCCTTTGAAAACTAAGAAAGCAAACTCTCCTTATTACCAACCTAAAGCTAAGCACGGTGCTTTCTGTTATCCATTGGAATTAAGTTGCTAGCCTTTTAAATCCTGTGCTATCAAAGCTTTGAGGCTGCCAGCTTTTCTTCCTATACATGGTTGCTTTACAGTTAGCTGCCCCCTCCTCCTTGCTACCGCTGAATGTTTTTTTTGATCACAACGGTCCCCAGGCACTGATCAATCCCTAAGAAGGAATGCAGCCCTTCATAGGGAGCCACTATTGGAAGACAGAACACTGTTGGTTTCAACCCAATATGATAAGAAACAGGTTTTTATCCCCAGGCAAGGAATCTTCACCCTTAAGTAGTGTTCTGCTTTGAGTGATGTCCTCACCAATAGGGGAGGCAAGGCCATGTAGCACCCTGGACAGCTCCATGCAGGGCTCTGGCTGGAGGCTTCATGAGTGCAGAGCTCAGAGGTTGCTTCAGCAGGGATCATCCTCAAAAAACTGAGCTTTCAACAGGAGTTGCAGCTCTATCTCAGTTACTAACTCATCTGCCTTTGATGAAAAGAGCCTCTTCATTTGCAAGGGCCCAGTTTCCTTTAATAGTCCTTGACTTCAATGAAGCAGAGGAGAATGTGGTTTCACTAAGATTTCTGAACTGGAGTCTTCTGTTAGTGGAGGACAACATAGCAAGCTGGTGGTACTGGCACAAGGGCTCCTCTTCCAGATGTGCTTTTAGTTCGTTGTGTATATCTGGGGCTGGCCATGATGGCAGTTTCAAGGCTGAATGCGTCATTAATATCAGACAGGAAGAAGCCACATGATTAGCTGGGCCTAGGTGATTCAGACACTTGGCGCAGCCAAATGGAAACCCCACTTCACCGGAAAGCAGTTCTCCAAATTGATTGGCACGGTGAATCAGTGGAAGCAGATAATTAAGTAGTATTACCCTAAAATAGGGGTCATGGCTCTCACTCAAGTGGCTTTTTTTTTAAGGATCAGAAAAATTAATACATTTATCTATTAGCAATTCATGGAGCTTCCATTTTCATAGGTAGTATACCGTTGAATACTAGGTAACATAAGAGAATTGACAAGGACAGGTTATTGCTTTCATACCTCATGAGCTTCCCAAAACCATCTGGCTGGCAGCAGTTAGAATGATGGGTGAAATCGACCCTTGGCATCTTGATCCCCCAAGTCAATTATTAGCATGAAGTTCTTGCAAAGGAGTGATGGGAGAATAGCATAGATGCATTCTTGTAGGGCTCGGACAGGACAATTATTCATCAAAGGTTGCTAGTCCTCATGGCTATATATTACCTCCAGAATCAGAGGCAATATGCCACTGAATACCACCTGCTGAGGGGCAAACAGCAGGACAGCTCTATGCCATTGGCTACACCTCATTGTTAATGAAGAGAGAGCTGAACCACAAGTTCTAGTTTGGATAGCATGCTAATATTGGCTTAGCACAGTGTGGTATGGGAGTAAAAAAAGAGAGAGAGACCAGGAAGGTGCAAAGTATTTGCAAGCTCCTCTCCCAGAGCCTAGGTTTTCTCACTGTCCTGGTAAGCCATAACTTTCTTTTGCGAGCTTCTGCTTTGGCACTGGTAGCCTCCACCCACAACTGCTGCTTCTCTCCCTTTCCCAATCGCAAGTCACATATTTTGTAGTGACTGAGGTACCATCATAGCACTCCCTAGCCTATCAGATCCTGCTGCACAGTGTTGTCAGTGAGGGTAAATGTGCGCAATATGAGTAAGAGCGATGCTTCCTAGAGCAGCCATGCAAGTGATCCAAGCCAGTCAGATACACAGTGAATATGAGGATGTCGCTGTACTGCATAACCAATCAGATATTTCTACATGGTATCATGGAGGGCACCGACAACAACTGGCAATCTCAGTATGCAGATGGATAATTCTTAAGGAGTATTGGGGCGGGGGAGATGTATTTGGCACAGTTGATCATTTTTTGTACCGACCGTGAGTGGCTTTGGCTCAGTCCAAGGTTGTACTCATGTTTTAACACCGTAGAGATAAGACTTTCCCCCATGTTCGCCTCCCAGCTGTGATTTTCTGTGCTTTTAATCTCTTTTCTGTGTGGCCAAGAGAACTTATCTGCATTATGGACTAATGAGCTGTAAAATTACAGTTTAAAAATAAATCTATTTTTAAGACATTAAAATGCATCAGAAAGAAAGAAAGAAATCCCAGTATATTTGTAAGAGATTAGATAGCTCAGAATCCAGCTCGACCAATTTGTCTGGCAGGACCTGGGTTTGCTAAGAATAAAAAGCAAAGCTCAGTTTCAGCAAGGAATGTTGGACCTGTTTTTAATGCCAGTGGTCGCTCTCTGAACATGTGAAATATAAGTAAATAAAGAAGGGAATGCCTTGGGTCATGTGCAGAGTGCTTTTGTCTCCACCCTTCACCACAGTGTATGTTCAGAATGATGTACCTTACAGTATTGTTCAGTTTTTACTTCCCTGTATATCACTTAATGACAAGCTGCTAAGTGTGTCAGGCAACTCTACAGCCCTGGTGTGTGACCAGAATGCCCTTTTCAGCATGCTTTGATCTGTGATGAACTGGTGTTTAAGGGAATAAGCTGCAAATCAGGACATTCCTAGTTCAAATGTTGATCTGACCCTAAACTCACTCAGGGCCTTAGGCAACCCACAATCTCTCCCTGAGCCTCCCAACTGCAGGATTGTTGTGAGAATGAGTGATATAATGTATGTAAACAGTTGTGAAATATTACTGATTACGTTTCTATCACGCATCTCAGTTGCCATGATGATGCACTGGCAACATCATAGAGCATTTCTTCCAGCAGCCTTTAAGCTCAGGGACCTCTCTCTATGGGGTTTCCCAAAGAGAAGCACACTGCCTGATCCAGGGCATATTTACCCAGAAAGAAGTCTCACTTAGTTTAATACTAGAGATGTCAAGAGGATTTTTCTAGATCCAATACACTGAATGCAATTCCCACCCCCAACACCATTTGCAAAAGCAGATGCAAATTTGCATAACATTTTCATATGTTGTGTGCCATGTGTGCATTTGTACCCTTTTTCACAGATGGCTGGAAGGCCCCAAAATATATCAGCAACTCCATGCAGATAACGTGTCTTACAGACTGAATCTCAGGAGGTGAAGCTTTCCTCCATAACTGTACCTCCATACTAAAAAAAGAAAGAAAGAAAAAAGGCTTCGTCTGTTGAATTTCTGCCTGACGCACAGCTATTAAAGGCACAAGGCCAGGCATGGCATTTGCCATATTCAAAGGTGGCAGGCGTATATGTCAAAAGAGATTTCAGATTTACAGCAACTAAGGTTCAGATGGCCGTGCTTGGATAAATTGAAGCATAAATTGTTAAAAAGCAAACAGTGTATCCTAAGAGCGTTTGTAGTGGTTATTTATTTATAATGCGTAATTACAGCGATGTTATGAGCATGGGTCAAACAGCCACCCTTCCCTTTGCTTTGCTTTGCTTTTTTTCTCCTTTTTCTAGCAAATAAAAATAAAAATCTGAGCCTTTGAAATGGGCATACTCACTCAGGCATTTATACCAGCAGCACCAATCCACCCCCAAGGAGCCCCTTGTTTTTCCCAGGGGTGGGAAAGCAGTAAATCACTCCTCCCACATTGCTGCTATAATCTGCTTAATATCTCCCCAGCTGCCTCACCCCCCCCCCAAAGAAACCAACCCAATATGACATGAGACCAGATAAAAACACTGAACTATACTGCAGGGTTTTTTCCCCTCTCAGCCCTCCACCAGCAACACTGCACAATTTTGCAGGGCTGATGCAACCAACACTTTCTCAACCTCAGCTGCCTCTGCTTGCAACATGGAGGTCCTAATGGTGGGCTTTATTTGCATTAGAATGTTTTTTAAAAAAATGTTTGCACACTCAGAACAGAAGTAAAATTGAACCTCGGTTGGAAAGAGCATGTGTTCCTGTATGTGCTGCCACCTTTTGCTTTCTCTACCAGGGAAGATAAGAACACAGCTTCTGTCTGTGGAGTCCCTTCACAGGGAGCCAGACGACCTCTTTTCTAATGTGTACTTCTAAAGTCATAGAGTGACACATGCATCAAGGCAGACCAAAATATAGCCTTCAAAAAAGGAGTCAGGGAGTCTGAACTCTAAAGATGGGACTTCCTGGGTAAGGCCTAGAGACTTGCTTTTTTTAAAAAGACCTTTTTAGGAAAGAAGTGAGAATGAAATCTCAGAGTCGGAGCCATCTTCTGAGTCTGGGCCCAGTGCAGTACTGCTTCTCCACTGTACCTCCTCTCAAGCCCCAAGGCTTTTACCTACATACAAATCCCACCCCCGACAAAGCACAGCTGCATCCGGGTTCAGGGCTCTGTGTGAGCTGTGATTCCACACATGAGAGTAGAAAAGGAGTGCAGGTTCCACATGATGTTATATAAAGTGCATAGTTCATGAGTATCTCACTATTATCGTTTGCTATTTGTTTAGAAGTCAAGTTTCTAATCCGTATGACTGAAAGCAAAAGTGAGAAAGGCCCCTAAATAAGGAACAAACAGGATGAAATGTCCCCATTTATTTTTATTTTTATTTTTATTTTTGTTATTTATTAACTTTATTGCAGGCGCTGCTCCAATCAAATCAGCAGCTCCAACCTGCAGATGCCTTCACTTCCTTTACGTATCCCCGATATCCCATTTAGGTTTCCAGTGTTTGAGGCCAGCTCCTTGTCCTGTTCCATAATAAGAATAAAATATGCAAAACAGTAAAATAGAAAAGCAAACTTTCCTTAGACTGCCTTGGCTGTGGTCTTTTTGGAGTGAAAAGCTGGTTCTTTGAAAAACACTGAGTACCATGGAACTCAGTGGCTCAGTCAACGGTGAATTCTAATGCTGCTGCTGCTGCTCAACCATGTTTCTCGATGCATATCTTTGAACTGGGGTGCCTCCCTGCATTTGTGTCACTCCACAGGTGTTTTCTTCACCTTCCACACCTTCCACTTGGAGAGTGGCCATGATTACCTGCTGATCACGGAGAATGGCAGCTTCAGCCAGCCACTGAAACAGCTCACTGGCTCCCACCTGCCTGCTCCTTTCAGCGCTGGCCTCTTCGGGAACTTCTCCGCTCAAATCCGCTTCATTTCAGACTTCTCCATTTCTTATGAGGGCTTCAACATCACCTTTTCAGGTAGGCACTGTTTTTCCTTTAAAACAAGGGTAGCTAACCTACAGCATTTATCCACCTTCCTAAATATTTTGATGTGGCTGTCTGACACACACACACACACACGGCCTTTTCTGCTTCCTCCTCAACTACACAATCCTTATAACTTTATTGTGTGTGTGTGTGTGTGTGTGTGTGTGTGTCCAAAATGCCTCCAGTCACCAAAAATCAGGCAACTAATCTTTCAAAGGAACATTTGTTGCTCCTGCAGCTCTGACGTGACATGAAGGAGTTAAGTTAAGAGCTCAGGAAGCAGGAAAAGCCTTGTGGGAATGGGCAATGTTGGATCCTTATTGAGAATAAAGCAATGTGCTCTACATGGGGCTGCCCTTGAATCGTGGGGGAAGAAAAACTCTTGGCTTGCTCAGTAATGCCATTTTTGTCTGTCTGTCAGAATATGACCTAGAGCCTTGTGACGAGCCAGAAGTGCCGGTCTACAGCATCCGCAAGGGCCTTCAGTTTGGTGTGGGGGATGTCTTAACCTTCTCCTGCTTCCCTGGGTACCGGCTGGAGGGCGTCTCTCGCATAACCTGCCTGGGCGGTAGACGGCGTGTGTGGAGTTCGCCTCTGCCAAGGTGTGTTGGTAGGTGGTCACGTGCTTTAATTTTGCTTGGGCAATCTACCATGTCATAATGTTACACGGGCAAATAGCTAGTTCTCTGTGGGGTTGTGGGCTTTCTCAGTGCCAACAAGCAGGAAGCATTGGAGGGACGAGGTAGGGCAAGGCAAGTGAAAGACATATAGGAGGATCTGTCTTGCATTCTGTTGCACCACCCACGTGTGGAGTTTCTCTGACAACAAGGAGCTGGAACATGTGCAGAGGAAGGTGACCAAGATGATCAAGGGTCTGGAAACCAAGCTTTATGAGGAATGGGTAAGGGAGTTGGGTATGCTTAGCCTGGAAAAGAGGAGTCTGAGACGGGGTATGATAGCCATCTTCAAATAGCTAAAGGGCTGTCACATGGAAGATGGAGCAAGCTTGTGTTCTCCTGCCCTGGAGGGTAGAATCCAAACCAATGGCTTCAAGTTACAAGAAAGGAGATTCCAACTAAACATTAGGAAGAACTTTCTGACAGCAAGAGCTGTGTGAAAGTGGAATGGACTCCCTTGGAAGGTGGTAGATTTTCCATCAAATGTTTTAAGCAGAGGTTATACACATCTGTGATGTATGCTTTAGCTGAGATTCCTGCATTGGAAGGGGTTGGTCTAGATGACCCTCAGGATCCCTTCTACAATTCTATGTATCTATGGACAAGCAAAGACCTGGAGAAAGCTGGGTCGTCACATGCAGTTAAAAACATTAGAACAGCTTTCCATCTGCACTGTCATTCCTCCTAAGCGTAGGCAGGTGAAATCAGGACTTGGAAAGCATAGGTAGCTCCAACCATGGTGGCAAAACTCAGCGAATTCTTGTGATCAAATCCTGACTTAATAATCCAGAACATGAACAAGTGGTGTGCACCTGGTCCAAGCCCCTTTCTGGAAGATTCGTTCCTTCCATCATGGAAGCAGGTGAACAAGCCAGAGCTTTATCGGAGCTGCCTGTTCTGTGCGAACCTAAGAACTATGGTTAATGGTCTTCAATAGAGCTCTTTTTTTTTCCAGATGAAGGGCTTCATTATCTAATAATCAATTCTCTGGGTGTCACAAACCTGTGGTGGGCAGGATCAGAGGCAAAAGATGGGTGAGACTAGAGGCTGAAATGAGTGTAGCAAAATATGTGGGTTACTTTCTACAGGAGGCTACAATCCAGCCACACAGTTCTTCTCCTTCCGCAGCTCTGGTGTTTTCCTGCTCATTAACTGAGGCCTATTCAATTGTTAGTTTGCTTATCTGCAACAGACTCTGACTTCAGACACAATAGCCTCTGGATTCCCCTCCCTTCCATCCTTTTGCTCAGTACAGCTAAGTCTTTCCAAAATGCTAGTAGTTAGTTCTCAGTGGGAGGTTAGCCAGTTTTCCCACATTTTTTTTTTTTTTGTTAACAATCAGCTAACAATGGATTTGTTCAAGGGGCTTCTTTGCCTGTACTTAAATAGGGGGGGGGGATCCACACTCCCCACCCCCCTCAGCAAATTGCAGCAGCAAAATTGCAGCCTGTAAAGGCATTAGACATTATTATAGCCAGCTCTGCTTCTACTCAAGTTTTGGCTCTTGTCTCCGCACCAGCCACCCCACATTCAATGGCAGCACCTGCCACTTTCAGCTCAGCTATGGCAGATCTTCCCAGTTGGCCAGCTTCTCCTGCATCTCAGAGCCAGATCAGGTGGGCCCATGAATTCCCCTCCTCCTGGAAGTACACTAGTTACAGGGGATGTTACAATGGAAGGTCAGCAGGAGGCTCTGTTCTTGCTTTGGTTGAGGAGTGCTCACTACACAGGGAGAGGAGGACAACAGAATATCTCCCTGATGAAGGAGAGCAAGCAGTTCACCAGCTCAATATCTCATAGGGGAAATCTTCCTCAGCTGAATTTAGAGGAATTTCCTCATTCCCTGTAAACCTCTCTCAGAGCTAAGGTGTTCATGCAGCTCACTCTAGCATGAATCTGGTGTTTCAACCTCATTACTCAACTGTCCAAAAGCAGCCTCTACTTCAGAAGACAGCATTGTTAATTCCTGAATTTCCTCCAGATATACTTCACCTTCTCAAGGAGGCTCTATTAGTAGATCTAGCTAAGATCTAGCTATTTTCCCCCTCAACTACCTCTCGGTCTCCAGGTGTTCTTCACCAACAATCTCTATTTGCTGCCCCCACTCTTCCACTTTTAGGAGGCAGCCTAGAGTGTGACCTTCATGCAGGGGTCCTGGTCCCACCTCAGGTGCTCTGTTTCCCCTGAAGACCTTGACTCATATCATCATCATCATCATCATCATGAATGCAGTGATGAATCAATACCATGTCTACTAGGTATAAGTAGCGCAATTAGGAGACTGAGACCCCTGTAGACATGCCAAAACATTTACTGTGAACACTGGAAAATATGTGTGAATGTATCTGTGGACTGCAAAGCCTCAGAACACAAGTCTGTTCAGGTTTTCTTTTGCTGAAGATCCATTTTCCTGAATTAAATATGCTGAAGTGCTCCGTCGGTAATTTTGCCACTCTCAATAATCAGGAGCCTAATGAGTTCCATAAAGACACATGTGCTAATTGCACTTCTTAAAAGGTTGTGTTACACCAGATGCTAGCAATCCCTGGGTTGGCTGTAACATTGGGTGACTGTAGGAGACTTGCACAGGGCAGCACATTGAAACAGGCAATGAAATGCTTTGCCTGCAGCAAGTGACAGATGCAGATCTCTGTTCCCACTTTGGTATATGCCTTCCACAACCTGGTGCTCTCAAAGCATTTTGGACTACAGTTCCCATCAGCACAACTCTTCCTGAGGCCCTGGAACATCAATGCCAATCAGAGGTAACAATTCTGAGTCGCATAGTCTGACCTGGAAGAAGGAGGTGTCTTCCTATGCTGTCAATGGTGAAACTGTGGGGAACTCTCAGGACCACTGTCTTCCTCTTGCCTTCCCTGGTCACCTTGGCTGTTTGCAAGGGAATCTTGAGGTTGGCTTTGCTTTTACTGGAGCTGGGGGATATGACTGGTTGGATATTTCAGTCAAGGTGAGGTTGTTTCCAGTCCCTCTGCTGGGCAGCAGACTGGTCTGCTATAACTCTGAGTGCTATAACTTTGAGTCCTGAGTTCCTCAATGTGTGTGTCATGGCCAGAAGGAGTTAAATGGTGTTATGGGAACTTCCCTGTAGAAGCCAGTTCTGAAACATGCAAATGCTGTGTGCATCAGTCTCCTTTCTGTGTTCCCAACCTCCTCATGTTAAATGAGGTCTGCAGGTCTAGTTACAGGTAGGTAGCCGTGTTGGTCTGCCGTAGTCGATACAAAATAAAAAAAAAATCCTTCCAGTAGAACCTTAGAGACCAACTAAGTTTGGTTTTGGTATGAGCTTTCGTGTGCATGTAACGGGACGCGGGTGGCGCTGTGGGTAAAAGCCTCAGCGCCTAGGGCTTGCCGATTGAAAGGTCGGCGGTTCGAATCCCCGCGGCTCCCGTTGCTCGGTCCCAGCGCCTGCCAACCTAGCAGTTCGAAAGCACCTTCGGGTGCAAGTAGATAAATAGGGACCGCTTACTAGCGGGAAGGTAAACAGCGTTTCCGTGTGTGGCTCTGGCTCGCCAGAGCAGCGATGTCACGCTGGCCACGTGACCTGGAAGTGTCTCCGGACAGCGCTGGCCCCCGGCCTATAGAGTGAGATGGGCGCACAACCCTAGAGTCTGTCAAGACTGGCCCGTACGGGCAGGGGTACCTTTACCTTTACCTTCGTGTGCATGCACACTTCTTCAGATACAAGTGTGCATGCACACAAAAGCTCATACCAAAAACAAACTTAGTTGGTCTCTAAGGTGCTACTGGAAGGGGAAAAAATATTTTGTTTTGAGGTCTGCAGGGTTGGGTTTTTTGTTCTTGTTTTTTACTCACACTTGCCTGAGCTCAAATGGAAACCTTCTCATGAGCAAATACTGTGCTTTATCAGTATCCTTTGCATAGATAGTTCTACCTCTGTTCAAGTAAACACAAGAGCCCCCAGCAGATCTCCCCCACTCAGTGGGGATGTTCGGGACAGGGTTTGCATGTACACCTCTTCCACTGGGTTTGCATGTACACCTCTTCCACTGGGTTTTCATGCTCAGGGAAGTGCCTGAACGTGCCCTTGCTTACTTTAAAATGTGGTAAGCTGGTCCTCTTGGGAATGGAGGAAACACCATCCCTGCTTACCCTGCTGTGGGTGGGATCCTGAACTACTTCTCCAAAGTCTTGCCCCGATGGCACTGCTTTCTTTTCTGTGGTTCATGGGAGTTTTAGCATGTGTTTGTGTTGGATCTAGAATTCTGTGTAGATAGGAGAATTTGTGCAGATCCCAACCCAGATAGGGAACATATCAAAGGTGTGTGTGCTCACGCTTTATACTAGTGGCCTGTTCCGGAAATATTAAAACCCAACCACTCTGCATCTCTCTGTAGCTGAATGCGGCTCCTCTGTAACCGGCACTCAAGGTGTCCTGCTGTCCCCAAACTACCCTCTGAACTACAACAACAACCACGAATGTATCTACTCCATCCAGACACAGCCAGGGAAAGGAATTCAACTCAAAGCCAGGACTTTCAGCCTGGAGGCCCGGGATGTCTTGAAGGTAATGGCTAATTATTTGGTGGGCAGATGAAAGGCTTACAATGAGGAAAAGCCACTCATCTCCAAATGGATTAATCCTGAGCAGAATTTGCAACCCCGCCAAGCAGAAACCAGCTGTCAGAGTACAATTGCTTCCCAAATGTTGACAGCCTAGATTTTCTCAAACTTTTGTCAGAGAAAACATCTTCAAAATGGTGGTTGATGTTTCAATGAAAAGTTTTTGGGAAAGCATATCTGCCTCTTTACAGGGACAGGATGATGTTGGCGACTGGGCTTTGGGTTTCTGTCTTTTTCCCCAAAGTGCTATCCATCTATCATTTTATTTTATATTTTTTTATAAAGTGCTTAGTACCAAGGACTCGTCTTTACCTCCATTTGCCCTGCCTCTTTCATCTGGGAAAGTGAGTTTTCTTCGTATTGCCATCTGTTCCAGTTTAATGCCAAAGAGCTAAATCCCCTTCAGTACATCCTGATTCACGATATACAACACTTTCCTTGGATTTGGGGTGAGGAGTGGGACAGGGATGGCTTATTACGAGGTGGTTTACCACACAGGGAAATACAGAACACCTTTAACACGACCTGAGGTCCCGGGCACTCTTTTTCCTTAGTTTCCACCTTACATGTCCATCTTTCTCTTCCCCTCTCATTCTCTTCCTGTCTTCTTTCTCCTCTTCTGCCTCTCCCTTTCTGCTTCTTAACAGACCAAGCAAAACCCTCCAACAGAAAAATAATGTATCCACCAGGGGAGTTCCAGTGAACACTATCTAATACACTTCTGGGCTATTCACTGCAGCTTTTCATTGATTTATCAGTTTGATTGATTGGATGAAACTTTTTATTTGACTGAAAAGCTGCCTCCCTCCCAGTTAATCAGGCAATACCCTTTTTATGCGAACATTTTATACATGCATTTAATTGTGCTGTTTTAGTACTGACATGTTTGCTGACCTGGAAGGGCAGAATATGAATTTAATAAATAATAATATAAGCAGCAGCAGCTTCTCATTTCACCCTTACCCCAGAAAGAATGTCACTTTTAATATTGTGATTCCTGTGAGATATATTTATTTCCTCAATCATATGCAAATTTATGGTAATTTAACAAATAATCTGATTAGTCCATTAAAATGCCATTAATTGGGTGATGAGGGGTATCATTTCCACCCCCCATGGTGACAACCAATTTCCCACAAAAAGAGTGGGGCATTGTGGGAAATTTGCACTAGACACAGCTTAGCAGAACTTTAAAAACCTCTGGGAAATCTCACTTCTCTTCTAGCAACCCCTGAAAACCACCAAAAATATCTCCCATTTCACAATTAATGGGACTAAGAAATTGGGGAGGGGCATTCACTCAACTCTAATTGATATAATGCCATCAGTGTTTATAGGTAAGAAAAGCAGACAATGAGCAGAATTATTATCCAGAAGGAGACATTGGGTCAAGACAATGCAAAGGTTGGGGGTGGACAGAATTGTGGGGAGGAGCCCATCCTCAGTTGCAGTTCTTTTTCCCTTTTCCAGATCTATGATGGCAACAATAACTCTGCCCGCCTCCTGGGCACCTTCAGCCGGACAGAGATGTTGGGCCTCAGTGTCAACAGCACCTCCAGCTCCATGTGGCTCGAATTCATCTCAGATGGCAACAGCACAAGTCAAGGATTCGAACTGCAGTTTTCTAGTAAGTCCATAGACAACCTTGCTGTGACACAAGGCATAAAAGCTGGGTCATCATCGTGTGGGACTTCTACATTTCTTGCAGAGGCAGGAAGCTGTTTCCAGCCAGTGGACCACATTGTCTTGTTCCCTAAACACTGTAGGACATTTTGACAGGTATGGGGGGCTGCCCACTAGGTACATTCAACTAGCAGCCTGATGTTCTAGCCTCTGAACACAGCCCCTAGTTCCCATGAATTCCCCCCCCCCCCGTGTTATTCTGTAGTGCTTTCTCTCAATATGTGATCCCAAGCACATCTTGGGATCTTTAAACACCTGGAATAGCAACAAAGCTTCTGGCCATAGTTCTTCCCCTTGCCGGCCTCGGCTTCAGCCTTGCTTGAGTTAGCTAACAAATAGGAATGGGGCTCTTCCCCCTGGGGAGAAGCTGGTTAATACACTCTGGTTAATAAGCTCTTTTGCCTGTATCCTGACTTAAGCACAGGACAACTTATTAGGCAGAGCTAACATGGTTGAGGCTGCTGATCAGTGAAGCAGCATTGCACTTGGAGCTGAGAAATGTGTGGTTTAGTGGGCAATGCAGCCTGTGCTTTGGGAGCAGATTTTCTTCTCTCTCGAAAGCAGCTGTGAGGAACCAGAAGGCTGCATCTGAGAGCTTGTAGGTCACATTCAGCTCAAGGGCTGCCAGTTGCCCATCACTATTTTGGGGCCTTCAGCAAATAGCAAGGTTGTGTGATGTGGTGGATCACCAATGCTTTATTTTCTAAAATAGGAGATGGTTACACAGAAATTGGCCCTGGAAGTCCTGTCACCTACTCCAGATCTATTGCTGTTGCAATATTTATGTACTCAGCTGCAAACTCTTCTTTATTATTACTTGCCTGTTACTGCTCTGCTTTCCTTTGGACCACATCAGTGAAACTGAGAGAGGAGTCTTGTTGTCTGGGCAGCCCAGGACTTCCATACACACTGCCCAGGAATGTTCCCTGGGGAGGTTGGTTTGGTGCTGCTAAGACAGTGGTTGGACTTCACTCACAAAGGTGCCCTCCATTGTCCCTTGAGACAGACGAATGCCAACTATACTTATTCCTTTTGCTTGTTAGTTATCATTACCATATGCCTTCAGTGGTTCAATCCTGGCAAGGTTATGGTGCTGAGATCCTGGGAACACTCAGATTATTGATTTATTATTAATTGAATTTACACCTAACGCTTTCTCCCAAAGGCGCCCACCAAATCCCTGGGTAAACAGGAATGTTGTCAAATTCCTTTTAAAATTAAATAATGATGGAGAGAGATGCTCTTTACTATGGAGAACATTCTGCAAATGTGGAACCACTACTGAAAAGGCCCTGTCACGGGTCAGTGGCAATTGGGCAGGCCCTGGTGATAGTTCCACCAACAAAGCCTCATCTGCCAGTGGAAGTTGCAGTTGTGAGCAGGTTCTGCTGATGCAGTGGCATGGATTGGGCCAGGCAAGGTCTCCAAAATAACAAGTTTCTTCTCTCTTCTGCTTTGAGGTTTTGAGCTGATCAAGTGTGAGGACCCCGGCATCCCGCAGTTTGGCTACAAAGTCCATGACGAGGGGCACTTTGCAGGCAGCTCGGTCTCTTTCAACTGCGACCCCGGCTACACGCTGCGAGGGAGCCGGGTGCTGGCTTGCTTGACTGGGGAGCGGCGAGCCTGGGATCAGCCACTCCCCATCTGCGTAGGTATGACTCCTCCCTTTGGTGTGACCATCCACTCACTTGGGTCACTTTTAGCATCACTGCTGTGGGGCCATTGTCTGAGGAGCTGGATGATTTTGACAGTGGTGGCTGGTGCCATTTGGGGCTTCTGCAGTGGAAGGCAAGGAGCCCAGACAGTAGGTGGAGGAAAAGCTAATGACAAGCGGAGCCAATTAATTTTAGCTTTGTCCCTGTTCTCCCTACAGAGTTCTGCAAGGTCTGCACCTGGGACTAAGGAGCAGGGGGGAGTTGATCAGTAGAGCCATCTCCTGTATTGGTTGTAAGTAGGAAGGCAGGCAGATAAGGAACGTCTGTATGGCAACACCCCTTTATGAACCAGTCTCCACTGAATTCAGAACAAGGGTAGCCAGTGATGTTTTAGACTACAGCTCTCAGAATCCCTGACCATTGGAGTTGTACTTCAAAACATCTGGAGGACACCAAGCTGATCTGCCCCTCATTTAGAACAACGACTTGCCCACTTCAAAACAGTTCTACAGATGACCTGTCCTGAGTGTCAGGGTCTCTGGGGTTCACATGTTTTTGCTTGGCTATCACAGTAGGGCCTCCTGATAGCACCTTCTTCAGCTTAGTCTGCTGAACTCGTGGAGCTTGAACTGCAGAGCAACATTTCCAAGTCTGGATTTGAGTGCCGCTCTGACGCTCAGTCTGAAATCAGCTCTGAATGAGCCAAGTGCAATAGGAGCTGAGCACCAGCTCTAATAGTGGGAACCAATCAATGGAAGGGCTGTTCCAGGAGATTTACTCACTTGTGCTTCATCCAGTTCAGTTTTAAATGCTGGCAGTAGTTTTAATTGCTGCTGCTACCATTCCAGGTTTCGCACCAGCCATTTTCCAATAACCTTCAGGTTAACTAGCCAATCAATAGGAGCGGGGCTGTTTGTCTCCTTGAGTATACAATGAGGATATAAATCAAGCCCTCCACTTGTTGCAATATCTTGTTTTAATAGTTTGGCTACATCTGTCCACATAAGAAAATCTGTCCTTTTAGTTTCCAGCCACACAGGAGAGGAATTAGTGTCCATTCATTTGTGTACGTGTTGATTAGCAGTATGATAATCATTGCTGAATTTGAATGAAATTTGCTTCTTCATCTGTTTAGAGGACACTAGCTTGTTCGTTGGACGTATCTTCAGGGCTGGGGGTTGTTTCTTCATAGAATCATAGAACTGCAGCTTTGGAAGGAACCACGAGGGTCATCTAGTCCAACCCCCTTCCATTGTGAGCCACAGAGAGCCACTTTTTGCATAAACTTTGTCAAGTGATTTTTTTGTATTGGTGAGGGGATTAAAAATTGAACAAAAGTGCAGCTTCAGTCTCCATCCACCATGGTATCTGACATGGAAGCAGTTGTAGCACTCTGTGGCGAACATCTTCACAGCCTCAACTGGCTCAGTCCTTCCTCCCCTTGGGACAAGTGCTGCAATCACCTTGTGCTTCAGATTTGCCTACCTGGTTCAATGGAAGACAAAAGATAATTCATAGTTTGAGAAGGTGTTTGGTCTTTTAAACAGATAAATAAATAAGGGTTACATAGAAATCTGCCTTCTGCCATCAGACCACTGCCCTGTCTAGTTCAGTACTGTGGACAATGACGAGCAGTAGCTGATGAGGGTTTCAAGCAGAATCTGTCCTAGCACTAATTGGGGACACTCAGGACTGAATATCTGAACTTTTAGATGCAAAGCATGTGCTCTTCCACTAAGCTGCAGCCCTTCTCTTTAGAAGGTTGTCCTCGCTCCGAATGAAGTAGAGGCAGAGGACGGTGTCCCCCTCAATATGGGGGGCTCAACCCTCTACCCACAAATATTGAGGGGGTGAAGCCCCTTCTCCCCCTATAGTTGGTGCCCCTGTTCTCTATTATCACCTCCCTTGTATTTTTGTCTATGTATTGTATGCAGTTACTATGATCCCTTGCCTCTTGAACTCAAAGGGTTATACGGGGGGTGGGGTGGGGGGGAATTGCCAAAGACTACTAAGCAAATGGCATGCAGAGCAGCAATGGAACCCAGTGTTTCTATTTTTCAGCGGAGTGTGGGGGCAGTATCAAAGATGAGCCTTCAGGAAGGATCCTGTCTCCAGGCTACCCAACACCCTATGACCACAACCTCAACTGTGTCTGGACTATTGAAGCAGAAGCTGGTTGCACAATAGGGTGAGTTCATGGAAGAAAAGCGCTTCTTCACACCAAATTCTGCTCCCATAAAAGGCATTGATGACCACCAACGTGGGTGGCTTTAAAAGAGGATTAGACGTATACATGGGGGAGAAGGAGACAATCAGTGGCTACCAGCCACAATGGCTATGTTCTAACTCCCCTGTTGGAGGTGCCATGCCTCCTAATACCTGTTGCTGGGCTTCATAAGCAGGGAGAAAATGGTGCTGCATTCAGGTCCTGCTTGTAGGCTTCCCATGGGCATCTGATTGGCCACTATGAGATTAGGATGCTGGACTAGATGGCTCTTTAGCCTGATTCAGCAACATGACTTTTATTAATTATAGAGCTGGAATAGACTAGATTCACACTTCTCTAAAACAGGCTCATGGTGTGAGATAGGGCAACCCACTCAACTCCCCTTCCCATGTCCCCTGGTGATCTAAATCACATCATGCTATATGCAGGGAACAGGTGCCCCTGTGTAGACCTGTTTGTGCTCTGCAATTAAACATAAATAAATAGATGAAAAAGCCTGTGCCAAAATAACCCAAAATCTCTGGCAAGAGTAGCTGGGTTGTGCAATGTGTGTGAATTATGCAAATTGACCATATTTGCATGATTTCTCTTACTTTGCATAATTTATTTTGCAATGTTTACTATTTTGCATAGGCAGAAGGTTAAAAAATAGGACCTCAAGCTTCATAATCAGTAAATTAATCAACTGTTTTGTTTCTAAAAAATCTAGTTGATTAATCAGTGGCGGGTGGGCTAACTTTAATCATAGAGGCAGAGAGTTAATGCCATACCTATTGATTCTTTTGAGGTTAGTTTCATCTTTGTGCCTTTTGCTGTAATAGGGACTGGGAAAAGAAAAGAAAAAAGTACAGATTCCCAACCCCGCAAAACACTGGTTGTCATGGTGGGTGGCATGCAACCAAGTTTTATTCAGAGTGGACCCACTGAAATTAATAGACCTAAATCATGTTCATTAATTTCAGTAGGTCTACTCTGAAAAGAGTCCTTCCATCCAGGCACCAATCAGTTTTATATATTCTGCAAAGTTTATAGCAAAGATTACTTCTGGAAAGATCTATGTTCCCAACTGCAGTGTCTGCAGCCCAGAGACTGAACATACTCTAAATTGTGATTCTGGCCTAGGCGAAACTGTAAAGTTACCAGATTTTTTTCAGTGAACCCGGGGACACTTTTCAGCTTCAATGGATTTTGTATGGGGATTGATCTGTAAACCCAGGGACTGTCCCCGGGAAACGGGGACGTCTGGTAACCTTACGCTACTGGCAAAAGGAAGTCTTTAAGTGCCTCAAACAGGAATTCAAAATACCAAAAAGAGGTTTAAACAAAGAATTCTGAATCCTTCCTTGTCTGCCCTCCCATCATTTCCTCTGCAGTTTCTCCCTTTCCACTCAACTTTTTCCCTGTCTACACTTACTTCTAATATTAGAACCTAGCTGGTGGGGGCAGGGTATGTGTGTCATGACACTAAACCAGGGTGCCACAGTGGAAGGGCCCATAGAGCCCAAACCATCACAGGCACCTTTCCCTGGACCCGAGGAACTGAGGGCCTCTCACATCACTTTGCTAGACCAACAGCACACAGAGTGCACCAGATGTGGGCGCATGTGGAGAAGTGCTTGTTTTCAGGCCAGAGGGATGGCCCTTTTAGAGTTTACAGTCCTCCAACATAAGGGGTGGAACTGGAGGCAGAAGTTCAAAAGACTTCACATCCAGCCCTCCACAAGTGTAGTTACCCTATTGGGAGCTCTCCATGGTGCTGCTTTGCCATGGGGTCACCTCCTTGGGACCAGAAAAGGGAAGGAGCAGAGAGGGCTTCAGCAAATGGGCAGCAGGGCTTTCAAATGGGGTTAAGCAGTTCTGTGACCCTTTTGGTGATGTAAATCATTAGCCCCCTGTTTATGCTGAATAAAAATCCCTTGATCCCAATATACTACTATAACATTGCTATTAGCCAAAATCACTGTTAGTATTTTACACCTACATTAATCAAAGCAATCAGCCTATCATTTTTAGCCCATAGATCTGTGTGCATGAGGAGGGTCTCATCAAGAGGGCTCTGCTGCATAATTTCATCCCACCTGCCATTCAGATTCCTCATCCTCAGGTGGCTCCCACTCTTGGTCTGAATCAGAATGAACCATGACAGGATGGTTGATATATGTCAAAGGAGGCCCCGTGTGCAAATCATGGCTGGCAGATTCTCCTATTGTGGCATCACGAAAGTGGGTCTTCTCTGTAGTGACACTGACCCCTTAGAACGTCTCTTCCCTATGCAAATCAGAAGGTGCTCACTGTGGCAGGCTTTAAACAGCTACTGAAAACTTACTTATTTTGTCAGGCTTTCCCTAGGACTTGGTTTTCTGAACTCACTGCTCAATATCTGGAGAAGTTGTTGGACTACAGTTCTCATCATCCCATAACATCTGTGATACTGGCTGGGGCTGATGGAGTCCAACAACAGCTGGAGGGCTGCAGGTTCCCCACCCCTGTATTAAGTGAGACAAGTGTGTATGAGAGAGAGAGAATAGATACATATTGATGGATAAACAGATTCAGTCACTGTGAGCGAGCTGTGAGTTCCCTGTAAGTTCCCTCAGCGGGAGGAAGGATGGGGTTCTTTTAAGATGTTTCAGAGGAGTGTCAAACAATAGTGATGGGACCTCCTTCAAAGCCTCACATCTTCCCTCGCTGCTTTTCCTCAAGGTTTTATTGCATCTCGAGTACAAACGTTGGCGAAAATACAGATATAACAAGCATATTCAATAAAAATTCAGAGAGGTTTGGGCCGCCTGAAAAAGCAGTCAATTAATAACCATGCAATTGTCTGACATATATAATGCATTGCCACAGTACCCATTATCTCGAAGATGGAATTAAAATATTGAAAGCGCCATGCCACTGCGGCCGCCGCCTAACAGGGTGGAAAAGAACGCCAATAATAAAGAAAACAGAAGTGGTTGTTAAACTTGGCTTGAGGTGTGCAGAGACATTTGGAAAAGGCAACTCCTTTTCTCCCTGTTCTTTTCTGCTTTCTGTAATGAGCTTATCTTGAATTGAATCTTTTTGTGACTGTCCAGTTATCCCTCTTTCTTTGTAGCAAATACCCAATTTCCTGTCACCGTGAACTGTGCTCCTCTTCGTGTTCCTTTTAACCAGCAATCTCATATTATTTTTCCACCCTAGTGACTTGTTTAATGCCAATTCCTCCCGCACAACCCAGGAATCCTTAGGACAACTGTGCAGTGAAGGGAGTGGGAAGAGATATGTAACAAAGTTTTTGGGGCATTCTGATCAGGCTAGAGTTGACCACTGTGAGAGCAGAATACTGAACTGAATGGGCCACTGGCCTGACTCATAGAATCAGAGAATCAGAGAGTTGGAATAGACCACAAGGGCCATCGAGTCCAACCCCCTGCCAAGCAGGAAACACCATCAGAGCACTCCTGACATATGGTTGTCAAGCCTCTACTTAAAGACCTCCAAAGAAGGAGACTCCACCACACTCCTTGGCAGCAAATTCCACTGTCGAACAGCTCTTACTGTCAGGAAGTTCTTCCTAATGTTTAGGTGGAATCTTCTTTCTTGTAGTTTGGATCCATTGCTCCGTGTCCACTTCTCTGGAGCAGCAGAAAACAACCTTTCTCCCTCCTCTATATGACATCCTTTTATATATTTGAACATGGCTATCATATCACCCCTTAACCTCCTCTTCTCCAGGCTAAACATGCCCAGCTCCCTTAGCCGTTCCTCATAAGGCATCGTTTCCAGACCTTTGACCATTTTGGTTGCCCTCCTCTGGACACATTCCAGTTTGTCAGTGTCCTTCTTGAACTGTGGTGCCCAGAACTGGACACAGTACTCCAGGTGAGGTCTGACCAGAGCAGAATATAGTGGCACTATTACTTCCCTTGATCTAGATGCTATACTCCTCAGACTTTTCCTATCTCCTTAGAGTTCCCAGGGCTCTCTGGGAGGAGCCAAGGTAGTTACAGTTTTGAAACTTACAACAAGTCTATAGTGCAGATATAGCCTTATTGTATCTGTTCTTTCCTCCACCTCTCACCTTGCATGGCAGCCTCCATTTCATGGTTTTCCACACAGAGGAGTTCCATGATGTTCTGAGGATCTGGGACGGGCCTGTGGAGAAAGGGATTCTCCTGAAGGAAGTCAGCGGTTCCACTCTGCCCAGTGACGTCCACAGCACCTTCAACTCCGTGGTCCTCCAGTTCAACACAGACTTTTTCACCAGCAAGCAAGGCTTTGCCATTCAGTTTTCGGGTAGGTCTGATAAACAGTACTAATCATTTGAGAGTGAGAGGAGGGCAAGAATCAGATGGAAGCGTCTTTCCTCATCCTGTCATGGGCTTTAGACCAGGTGTCCTTAGGTGCAGAATCTTGAGCACTAGCAGCTCACCAGTAGCCCTTTTTGAATTCATACCATACTCTGCACTCCTTCCTCATAATCCCTTTGTCACTACACTCTAATGAATGGACCTCAGACCCATCAGAGGATCAGGAATGTCCTGAGGAGTGCCTCTCCCTGCAAAAAACCCCATGAACACAAAGAATCAAACATCAAGCATAGAAAGACACTGGTCCTTTAACTGCCCAGGTGCAACTCTTGAGCAGCATGGCAAGATAGGGGATGTTGGCCTAGCTGCCTCAGCAAAGGGAATGTGCTCCCTTCTTCCCGTCCTCCCATTTGAAGTGAGGGCAACACAAGGGCCTCAGTTGCCCTCAGTCATGTCACCAGGAAGCTAAATCTGGATATACTGTGCTGTGATGTTATTTGCAAACAAGTATGAAAAAATAAGAAACCTCTAAGATAGTGGACCTTTGACCTTCGTGGCCTTTGAAAGCTCATTTCCACAATGAAAATTCCATCCTGAGATAGTGTGTTACAAACCAAGCAAGCAGAAACACATTTGCACAGGAGAAGATTCTGAGAAGTTTATTTGGTGCACACCCAAGGGTTCATGGGTCCCTGGCTATGCCTCTTGGGCCCCAGGATCAGCCCAAGTGTGCCATAAATGCTTTCTAAACCCTCAGCACTTTTCCTCCACATTGCAGCAAATCGTCAGCAGTCGTGTATAAGGCGTTGAATGAACTTATTTGAGTAACCCCTGAGAAGCACCTGGGGACCCCCAGTGTTCCCCCAAACAAAGCCATTGCTTTGTTCTATTTTTAATAAGCGTACTTTGGAGTCCCTCTTTTCAAGGGGCTGCTAGCTGCTTTCAGCACCCCCTCCAATTAAGAGGTATTCTGTCTGTTTTTAAAGCCTTGGGCACTGGAAAGAACAAGAGTGAGTTTTCACTTAACATAACATCAGATTTCCCAAGTTCCTTCCATAAAAAGGTCAGGCCCATGACTACCTCTGAAAGCTGGCGGCAAAATTCCTCTCCATCACTTAGTAGAAGCATCTTTTTGCAGTACAGTTTATTTGAGAGCATATGGTTGACATAAGATTGTAACAAAATGCCATGTAGGATTAGCAGATGCCCAGGCTTATTAAGTAAACATGAACGAGTGCAAATGTACATCAGGCTGAACTCCACGGAGCACACTTGAACTTGTCATCCCCCGCAGCTTTTTCCCAGCTGCAGAGGCAGATGTCATCTGTGAAACGAGTGATATTGTGTGCTTGAGTATGCATCCCTGTGCAAGCTCACACGCACACGTGCAAACCAGAGTTTGATGTGAGGATGTGCAGAGTCACCAAAGCCTGTTGTCAGTGCCAGGCTTTATGCCCTACACTGAACAGTGACAGCGCATCTAAGCATGTGCAGAGTGCACTTCATTACCACTGAGAAACCAAAAACAGAACATCTAGGCTGGGAGGAAGGGCAGTCTGAACACAAGCAAGAAGTTTCAGGCAGTGTTGTGGAATGGGAACACCAAAGGGGACCATGTAGCATAGATGCCCTGGCATTGTTGTTGTCCTCATCCAGCAAGAGGTAAACTTCTGCAAAACTTTTGAAGTGTAGGAATGCTGGTGTCGCCTAGTGGCTAACTATGGTGACAAAAGGAACCAGTGTGGTGGAGAGGTTAGAGTGTTGGACTAGGAGTGTGGACATCTTGCACCACACTTTTCTTCCATTGAGCAGGATGCAGGAAAACCTTGCAGCCTCATCCTTCCAAGTCCGGAAAGTGGCAGGCTATATAAATACCCCCAGATTGGCTAAGACTGGTATGCACTCTAGGAACTTCCCTAGAATGACAAGTGACACGTTCAGTGTCTGAGATGCACAGTTCAACAATGTCAGGCTATGGGTGGAGGTACCTGAAAGGAGAGTTCTCCAGCTCAGGATCCCCCACATCTGGACTAGACTGGAAACAGAACCAGGGAAAGCTGTGGCGAGTGGAAGCCCCTGTTCTGTTGACTAGGCAAGAATAGAAGCATGTGTCCCTGGTATATGCTGGTATTGGCCAATCCAGAGAATTAATACTGCCTGACAATCACATGTGCTTTTATTTTGATGGCCCTTCTCCCTTTGCTGCCTGCAGGGAGCCTTGAGCACCTCCATTCCACAGTACCTGACTTGGCCTTTCTAGGTTTAAGCCATGGGTGGGGAACCTTTTTCAGATCCAGGGCTGCATGCTAGTGTTGGATGGGGCAAAAGAGAACAGGGCAACAAATGTGAGTTTTGCCCTTGAACAGTAGCCTTTTTTTCTGCACACACTTGCACACACCTCCCTCCAGCCAAGAGGTTCTCGACCCGTGGTTTGAACTGTGGAATCATTGAGAACTGGTTAATATATGAGAAACGCTGTTGCCTTAGTTCACTCACTTTTTCCCTTCTTGTTTTCAGTGTCCACTGCCACCTCCTGCAATGACCCGGGTATCCCACAGAACGGGAGCCGCAGTGGCGACAGCAAGGAGGCGGGAGACTCCATCATTTTCCAGTGTGATCCTGGCTACGCCCTGCAGGGGGATGCCAAGATCAGCTGCGTGCAGATTGAGAACAGGTTTTTCTGGCAGCCTGACCCCCCAACCTGCATAGGTAGAGGCTTCAACTTGGCTCCCTCTGAAGTTGACAGCAGCTAGAGACAGTCACAGTAGAACCAGCAGGAAAAGGAAGTGCTTAGCCCAGCTTGGATCGCTTCACTGCTTCATGAGAACTTAGTGTGGAGCAGGGCCAGAGCTGCAAGTGAAGTGATCTTTCAATCTAGTGTAGTAGTAATAATAATAAATGAATACATAAATCATTATTATTGGACATTGTAGCAGATTATTGTGTGAAATAGAATATTCTTAATCCTACCCGTAGAATATATTGTGGTTTAAACAAATATAATCTGAATCTTGAAATACAGTTCATGGGAGGAGGAAGATAATCTATATTTATATTTAATTTTGTAATGCAGTTTGTATAAACCACTATTATTTTCTTCACCAGAATGGCCCAGTATGATGCTGTGTCGTGAGGTGGCATCATTCTGGGGCATTCTCCAGAAAAGAAAATGGTGGGAGCAGTTTGGGTGAATTCCACACCAAATTGACTGACTTTTGAAATGGTGAAAGAGGGAAGAGCAGTGTTACCCCTCTTTTTTTCACCAAGCCTGCCCCCCCATCCCCATCCCAAGGCAGCCAAAAGTTAAATGCATGCACACACAGGTCCATGCTGTATTAAAATTGTCATGCCAAGTACACCGAAGCAATAAATGTTCAATTAATGGCCTAATTAAATGTTAGCTGTCTGTGTCATCCTCTTGTACTTAATTTGTATTTATAAAATATAATCCCAAGCAAGGGAAATTAATTAATACCCTTTCATTCTAAAACTAATTTAAAAAGAAGGTCAGGAGTTTTCTGTTTCTTTTCTTTCTTTCTCTGTTTTCACTGTAGGGCAGTTTATGGGTTTCATTCCTTTGTGAGTGACTAACTTGATAATTTGATACCCGACCCAACCAATCATAGCCAGATAAACCACTGCTTTGGAAAGTTTTGGAAAGGTGAAAATATACATTATTTTGGCAAACGTACTCCAAAAGGCATTAAAATGCCTTATAGTTGGCTTCAGGACCCTGGACCCTCCAGATGTTGTCATGGGAGTTGGCATCTGTCAACATCTGCTGGGCCCATCTCTGCCTTATAAGGAAAAGAACTATAAGAAGGGAGAAGGGCCACATAACCATTCTGATGAAAATCCCCCTTGCCGCGACCATCTCACCTCACAAAACCTCAACTGAGCTCTGTTTTTTTCTGTGTTTTGAGTCTGGGTGGTTGGAAATTACTTCCAGTCATTCAGAGGAGCATGTTGTTGGAGGGGAAAATGTCATTAGCAGCAAACCTAGGAAGATACAGGGGTTGTAGAGGAGGAAGCCATTCCTAAAGTTGCTAGGTAATACTCAGGTCCTTAAAAAGGTAACGGTAAAGGACCCCTGACAGTTAAGTCCAGTTGCGAACGACTCTGGGGTTGCGGCACACATCTCACTTTACAGGCTGAGGGAGCCAGTGTTTTTCTGCAGACAGTTTTTCCGGGTCATGTGGCCAGCATGACTAAGCCACTTCTGGCGAAACCAGAGCAGCGCATGGAAACACTGTTTACCTTCCCGCCGGAGCGGTACCTATTTATCTACTTGCACTTTTTGGCGTGCTTTTGAACTGCTAGGTTGGCAGGAGCTGAGACCTTTTTCAGGACCTGAAACAGATGCCTTGCATGTGTGCATGAGAAAGAGGCTCTGAAAGATAAGCCTCATGTATACCTTCTCTTATAGCTCCCTGTGGTGGGATCCTGACTGGGCCTTCAGGAGTGATCTTGTCACCAAACTACCCAGAGCCTTACCCCCCAGGAAAGGAGTGTGACTGGAAGCTGACTGTCTCTCCCGATTATGTCATTGCCTTGGTATTTCACACGTAAGTTCTCAAAGTTTCTCTTTCTTACCAGGTATGGATGGGAGGGGGGTGCCTTCTTCAGTTTGCTGCTATGCTTTGAAATTCACGCTTCACCAAACTGCGTGATGCAGCTCTCTAGTGTATATGAGGAGAAAGTGCTCACGAAATCTGAATATTAGAAGAAAACAATTTACAAAAATGCATTACAGGAGAGGGAAATTGCTTGCAAATATGCAGACACTTGGCAAAATTAAGTACAAAAAATCCACAAATATTAGGAGAAATACATGTGGAAATAAGAATTTCATGTGAAGTTCTTTTTTTAAAAAAACGCAAACGTATTTGAAAAATTGGGGGGAAATGGGAAAAATGGAAAGAAAATCATTTGGAAAAATGAAAAAAAAAAAAGGAGCAACCCCCTCTGTGTTAATCATCATGTATTTTCTCTTTTCTCCTGGAGGCAGAGTTTCAGGGTGCCTGGGGCACCACCAGTACTTTAGTGCCCTTACATGATTCTGTATTCAATTTCCAGACTTGGTTCTAACCATAGTGCAGGTTCAGTTTGACATATTTTTTCAATGTGCATATTTCCTTTTCTTTTTCAGGTGTGCATGGGTGCATATGAGTGCATATGCAGATTGAGGAACATATCAGACACAAAGGAATCTTGATGTGATTATGTGCTCACATCAGGAATCTGTTTTGTGTGGTGGTTTTAATCTATGTGCTCGTGCACATCTCTTACCTGTGTAGGGAGGGGAATATAAATTTTGAAAGGAATGACTTCCGTAACACAGTTCACATTTAATGCAAAAGGGGGAGGGGGTGTCATTAACATCAGCAGTCCTCCTTATTATTGCTTGTAAGCCGCTCTGAGCCTTGGCTGGGGAGGGCGGGGTATAAATAAAAACTATTATTAATATTAATATTACAACAATTGGACTGTATGATATTCTTAGTCACTGACTTCTCCCCACTTAGATAGATGTGTTTTTTTCTGTTACTATTTTTTGCAAATTTGAGCAAGGAGGAAAACTGGAATGAAGATTGGGGTTGTTCCTACCTTCTTGTAGATAGAACATTGAAATAAATCAAAGATGGGTGTCCTCTGCAAGACCCACACTGGCAACTGAACGCCTTTGATCATATGAGATGCTTTTTAGCCACCATCCAAAATGGCTGCAGGCATTTGCTGGAACTTCAGCTGTTAGAAAACCTCCTTACTGATAATGCTCTGAGATCAGGCAAAGAGCTTTTGTAACATTGGTCAGATTTTAATTCTGCTTTTGGCAGGGTGAAGATTTTGTCAACAATGATAAATCTTTTTGGGTGGGAACATTCCTCATTGTCACGGTGCAGATTTTTGTCAACAGTGATAAATCTTTCTGGGCAGAAACATTTCTCAGCCTAACTTTTGAGCTCAGTTTCAGCTGCTGCAAACTTGGAAATGGAGGTGGGAAATAACCAAAGGGTTGTAAAAGTTGTTATACAGATATGCTTTGCTTTTTCTTGGAGTATTTGTTAACCAGTGTGTTGCCAGCGTGATAAACACATTAGCCCAAGTTGAAACCCCAGCTTGTATTATCCCTGTTTGTTAAGGCCCTAAAGATGCTATTTTGCTCCCTGTCTCTCCTTACCACCTCATTTGCTGAAGTGAGAGCAATGGGATGGGAGGTACAGTGTAGATCCTGCTTTGCAGTAGTAGCTCTTTACAGATCCACCAGGAAGCCTTTTCTGCTGCCTTTTTGCTGGCAAGTGACAACTCATATTTTCCCTACAAGTATTCTGAACCAGTGGATAATACATTTGTTTACATATTTCATATATATATGAAATTGGAAATATATATGTATATATGTGTGTATGTGTGTGTGTATTATTGTTTATTAAATCAGTATCCTGTCATTCTGCCAAATGAATCTCATGGGAGCACGCTTTGTATTTTTCCTCCATGCTGCTTTTATCGTGTATCAGTATAGTGTTGTTTTATACTGATACACAATAAAAGCAGCATGGAGGGGAAAAAAGACCCGGAAGTGTCTGCGGACAGCGCTGGCCCCCGGCCTCTTGAGTGAGATGGGCGCACAACCCTAGAGTCTGTCAAGACTGGCCCGTACGGGCAGGGGTACCTTTACCTTTATAGTGTTGTTTTAATGTGAGAGCCCTTTTCATGTACGTGGCCACATGAAGGGTCAACACTGTAATGAAGCAGGGGATGAAGGGCTTTGCCACTGGCCTCATCTCCAAACTTCCATGTCTCCTTGACTTTGGTGCATTGTTAGACGAAAGTCTGAAAGGTGAGGTGGCTCTACTTAGGGAGGCTCCACAGCATGATTTGGAGCCTTGCACAAATTAGAGTTCCATATTCTGTGGAGGAGCCTTTGCAAGGACATCTGCCTCCCCATTAAACTTTTGCCAAACACGTGGAGCTCAAAGGAGCAGGGCAGGGCAGATGCATGACATTGGGGTGTGGTTCACGAGGCACAATCCTATTCCTCTTCCCCACAGTATGCCTCCACATAGAGGGCCAATGACTGTAGACTCCATCTCAGTTCCAGCAGATCTTCAGGCCCTTTTCTGAAGCTGGTGTTTACATCCCAAGGCTGCATTTTTAAAAATCAAAACATTCTATTTTGATGGGCAATTTTTTTTCTATCTCATGTTGTAAATCTTAGCATGACCATAATAGAACCTCCTACTGGCTACCATTCCATTCTGCAGGCTCTGAGAAACCTTCACAACCATTCACTTTTAAGCCATGCCAGCAGATCCCACCAGGTTCCATTGGCACAATGAGTTTGTATTTCTGGAGCTTCTGCATTGGAAGACCTTCCACATTAATGCAGTTCCCCTTTTTCTATCTTGAGTCGCGCTCCCAATTTCAAAGAGCTATTTTATCCTACTTCCATTTTCTCTGTTTTAAAAAAAGTTAAGTTACCTCTTGTATGACGCAAACTCTTATGTGACCCATGGGGTTTCTCTCTACACTCAAGAATCCAAGTAAAAGCTATTTCAGACTTGGTAGTTAATTGCCATGGTGATGTTTCAGTCATTGGTATATTTGGATTTGATGCTATTTCGAGCAAAACTGAAATTAAGTCTCAATTTTTAGTTGCTGTTGTTTTCTTCTCCCATATTTTGAGCTTGGATTTTTATTTATGATGTTTATCTTATGGCTGCTGGCTGAAAACAATAAAGGTTTGCTGTGCTGAAACCTGTCATTATTTTCTGTTTTGCATGGTGGGTGAACCTAGGACAAGGGGCCAAATGCAGCCCCTTCTCTTTGCTTCTCAGGACTCTGAGCTACGCCCTGTCCTACCCCTGCTTTGTGCCCTCCATGAGTACTTTGCCTGGCTGGAATGTGACCCTGGACTTTGATTATCCCATTTCCTTGCCTGAAGAAATGATGGAGAGATATATGGTGTGGGGGTGGGGGTGGGGGTAGAATTTTCTGGCTTCTGCATGGCCGAAATGTAACCTTCTGTACAAAGGTAAGTATCACATGCAACCCCCCGCAGAAGGTTGTGCTCAGACAGAAAAATATTTCTCAACTCCGTTTTAGTTTATCACTTAATTCTAGTGTCATTTTAATAGAGGGGCAAATATACTTGGTAGCAGTGGTGGAAATGGTAATAAATCTAACACATGGATTTTCCTCCCTTCCTACCTTCTTCATCAGCTTCAATTTGGAACCAGGATACGATTTTTTGCACATCTATGATGGTCCCAGCTCGCTTAGCCCCCTTATTGGGAGTTTCTACGACACTCAACTACCAGAGAGGATTGAGAGCAGCAGCAATAACCTCTTCCTGGCCTTCCGGAGTGACGCCTCCGTCAGCAACATGGGATTTGTAATCTATTACACAGGTGTGTGTCAAATTCTAGGAGATAGCTACGTTGTTATTATCTCTACCATTTTTTTATCCTGCCCTATCTTTTGCTACCAGTCCCTAGTCGCATTTAATTCAGCAGACATCTATGTTATATTACCATTGTGGCAATGAAGGCTTGTCATGAGCATTGCATGGGGGGGGCAGGGGGTTAGAGAGACAGGCGTGCAGGAGAGAGCGAGAGAAGAATGGGAGCTTGCGCCATGGTTGAGGGAAGCAACAGAAAGCAGTGGGGCAGAGGAAGCTGAGCTAATCCATTGGTCCAGCCAGCTCAGTTTTGCCTATACTGTTTGGCAGTGGCTGCCCAGGGGTTCAGGCAAGCATGTCTTCCCAACACTACCTGGAAATGACATGGATTGAGCTTCTAGTCTCATGTAAAGGCAGTGTGGTGCACATTTAGAAGGAAAGCCATCAGAATTTCAAAACCAGGAATGATTGCAGCTCCATGAGCAGTTTTTGTTTTAAAGGAAATATTAAACACTGCTGATTTTCATGTATAAACCTGCTGCCATTTAGCTGAGAATCACACCGTCTAACATTTTCAAAGGGGACAAGGGAGCAATTTATTTTTTAAAAACAAAAGCATAATCTCCTAAGTGGATGCCTGGTGAGGAACATCTGCAGAGGGAACGAAGTGGGATTGTACAGGTGTAATATATTCCATCTTCTTTCCCCTTCCATTTCTTCTCTGCATTTGACTAATCCCATCCTGCATTTGCAACCCTTCAAAGAGCAGAGCGTGCCCTTTGCAACTTCCTCTCAGCTTTCAGCCTCCAGAGTACTTGGAGAGCACTGGGGGGTTAACCAGGTGCGCCTCTCTGTGTATCGCAGCAGGATTAAAGATTGCTTCACATGGGTTGTTAGCTCTCTCTGGAGGGAAAGGGTGGGGGTGGGGGTAACCTCTCTTGACTTAATGCTGAATGCACGGATGTCATTCTTTAAAAGGAATTTGGATGCTCTGCCCTGTCTCTCTCTCCCCTTCAACTCTGGCTTGTTCAAAGGGAAAAATTAACATGAAACTTTGCTCCAGAGTCAGACTTCTCTGTGGTGAAGTTAGTTCCATTTGAGAATTAATGCAGTGTAGCTGTTGAGAGAATGAACTGTAATCTTGGGAGTCCCGATTTCAAGTCTCACCTGAGCCCCATCACTCCCTCTAATAGCGAACTCAGTTGTTGCATGCTGACAAGACTGAGAACCAAGAAGGAATTTAAGAAGACCCCAGCTGCATTAGAGACTGCTCCATTAGGGCAAATGGGGCATTGTCCAGCCAAGCTCAGACAGTCCCCAGGGCTGGCCCAGGATGCATTGCCTCTTGACGAGGTGATTCGCTTCCAGAGAATCTGTAGCTCTGTCTTACTCCCCAAATCAGTTATGCTTCTTAGGTTTCACCAGGGCAGAAAGGGTGACTGTTAAACTCACTGGACTTAAGCCAGTTTAAATACGTCCTGTGTGTTTCTGTATGAAACTCCACCCAGCAGAAGTCTCAATATTCACACCATAACTTACTCTAGGGTGAAAGAGAATGACCCCTGTCTCCCCACCCCACTGCCCCATCTATGCCACCTGTTGCCGATTCTGTTTTAACACACTGTCAGCCTCTCTTTCACTTCTTGAACATGAGCCTTATGTGAGTTTGGGGGCTGTTAATCTCAGGATAAACTAATCTGTCAGCAAGCCCCAGGTTAGTAAGCCATGTTTTTAAAATACACTGCCTGCCTCTCCCCCCATCTCCAGACCTAGCAATAACAAATTCTGGGGTTTAAAAAAAAAAATAGAAAAGCTCAATTATTGGTTATTTACATCCAGCCAATTAAACCTGTTTAGCTGTTGCTCCTTTAAGGCATTCACTTAGCTCTAGTTTTTTAAAAAGGCACCCAAAATGATTACAAGGTTGAAGCTCCTTCAAAATGAGAACAAGTGTGTGGCCACTAGTGCTGATGCTAGGAGTGCTGGTGATGTCCTGACTCAGGATGTTGGTCTTCGTAAAGCTGATGGTGAGGCTGAACTCCCTGCATCCTTGTGCGAAATGGTTTAGAAGTCTCTGTAGAGCAGTGGTTCTCAACCTGTGGGTCCCCAGATGTTGTTAGACTACAACTCCCATCATCCCTGAGCTCTGGCCTTGCTAGCTAGGGGTGATGGGAGTTGTAGTTCAACAACATCTGGGGACCCACAAGTTGAGAAAGGCTGCTGTAGAGCTTCCTCTGTCCAGGCTGACCACGGCGATCTCTCCCACCAACAAAGGCAACCCATAGCACACGTACCATATGTCAATCAGGTAGAGATGATAACTCATAACTGCTGGCTCTCGCATTGTTTTCGCTGCTTTTGCAGCACCAAAGTGACCTCTCCCAGGCACAAGCCTGGGTGATGTTTATGGAGGTCCTGGGCTGCCCAGCCAACAAGATTCTCCCCCTCTTGGCCTCACTGATGTGGTCCAAAGGAAAGGAAAGCAATACAGTTGGCACCAGCTTGGCTGCAGGAGTTGCTGAAAGAAGGCATGCAAGATTCCAGCCACTTTAGGGACTCAACTCTGGATTTTTGGATGTAATGGAGTGATGTCACTTCATTCCATCCAGTGAGGGGAAATTAAAGACTGCAGGAGCTAAAACTGAGGGTTGTGAGCGGCAGAGACATAGCTCAGTGGCAGAGCATCTGCTTGCATGCAGAGGCTCCCAGGTTCAATCCTCAAAATCCCCAAGTAGGGATGGGAAATATTTTGAACTGAAATCCGGGAGAACTCCTGCCCCTGATTGTAGATGAAAATGATAGCAAAGGTGACGGGAAGAGTCAGAGGCCAAACGAAACAAAAAGTCCACAAGGAATGGAGAATATTAAAGAATATTTGAAGAACCATGGTATACAGGGTAATCTCCTGGCAGAGCCAGACTGAGCCTTGTAGTATATAAAGGTAATTGACAATTTAAATAGAAATATGATAAAAAATAGAAGAAATAAGTAACTGTGCGGTAAAAGTGTATTTAACAGATAACAGATAACAACAGATAACATACAATGAAAATGTTTGGAAGTCTTTTTTAAAACTTCTTTTTCTTCTTTATTTTTTCTTTTTTTCTTTTTTTTTCTTTTCTTTTTTCATAAATTCTAGTGTCATGTGTATTGTGTGAGGTATAAAAAGTATCTTTGCTTCACTTGCCATCATTTTCTTTTTTGTTACAAACAAAAACAGAGAGTGTTGTATAAATGTTGTATAAATGTATATTTTAAAAAATAATAAAGATTGAATAAGGGGGGGGGGGAATGAGGGGATGGACCAATGACCTGACTCAGAATAAGGCAGCTTCCATTGTTCCTAAGATATGAGGAGGGTTGCTGTTCTTTTTTGTGATTCTTTTTAATGTGTAATTCATATATACATAGTACTTAGATAAGATTTTTTATCACAAAATGCTCAATTAAACATGTATTTTATCTCAGTGTGCACATTTCTCAACATATTATAAACACTTTTGAGCCACAAACTGTATCTCTGCATTCAGAGAAGTGCAAAATCCTGAAGGATAATTACTGTCTGATTTGCGTATTGGTCCAGGAGTTTGCAAATTAGGTCAGTTTGCTTCAAAGTGCAGATCAATTGACATTCTCCTCCATCTCCAAGCTAAGGAAGGAATGAAAGTGAAGAGAGAAGACATCTCCATGAAAAAGCTAGGGGGGGGCGGAAGGACAGTTGGTCAAGGAATATCCCCCTCCCCACCTCTTTTTCCAGCAACAAAGCACAACATTGTGCAGTATGGTTTCATTTCATTTTTTTCTCAAAGGGAGCGCAGAGGCAGAGATCAAGAGGAAGACCTAAGATGCCTGACAGCTGAGTGGGAGGCAGAGTGTCAAGCGGTAGCTGCTTCAGCTCCTTACATGAAAGGCACCACGGCTCTTCAGAATAACAAGTGGGGAGGGGGGGAGTGAGAAATAGAGGCACTGAATGGTGGCAGGAAGCCTGTAGGGGTGAGAGTTTCTTTAGCGTGGAGAAAGGGCCTGATAATAATATCCCTTAGAAGTCAACACTGCAGACAAGAAAGGCAACATTTTTATTTTTACTTTGTGGCTTGGGGCTGGAGTTGTCTGCAGGGAGGCTTTCGCTGCCTATCGTCATCAAGGCAATCTCTCTCTCTCTCTCTCTCTCTCTCTCTCTCTCTCTCTCTCTCGTAGTCAGAGGAGGCTGCTCCATTGGGGCAAATGGGGTGCAGCTATTTCCCTCAACTATTCTCCGCTCACCTGCCTTCTTTCTTACTGTGGCAATTAGAGACCTGCAACTAATCTTGCACCAAAGAGTTGCCCCATTGTATCAGGAAACATTAGGGACACGGGTGGTGCTGTAGTCTAAACCACAGAGCCTAGGGCTTGCCAGTCAGAAGGTCGGCAGTTCGAATCCCCGTGATGGGGTGAGCTCCCATTGCTCGGTCCCTGCTCCTGCCAACCTAGCAGTTCGAAAGCACGTAGATGCAAGTAGATAAATAGGTAGCGTTCCGGCGGGAAGGTAAACAGCGTTTCCGTGCACTGCTCTGGTTCGCCAGAAGCGGCTTAGTCACGCTGGCCACATGACCCGGAAGCTGTATGCCGGCTCCCTTGGCCAATAAAGCGAGATGAGTGCTGCAACCCCAGAGTCATCTGTGACTGGACCTAACGGCCAGGGGTCCCTTTACCTTTATCAGGAAACATTCTTTCCTCAAGGTACCAGGATTCGCCTTACTCCTTATCTTGTTACCACATACCAAAGTGTATGCACAATACAGAAGAGGCCCACATGCTGCATGAAGGTCTCAGAGAGTCCTTTGTTCGCTTGCTTAATTAATATGCAATTAACCAGAGTCCTTATATGGAATCATAGTAGGGCGTTATCCCAAATGATTGGAAGGTACTCCATGCATATGTATAGTCTTAACTGATAAGGGGAACGTATATTAGGAAGCCCCCTTCTTTAGGAGGGTGCTCAGTCCTTTTGGATGTTAATCCACTGAGCCTCTCTGTCTGGCCAGCAAAGACAATAAACATTCCTTTGTTCTTCTCATGCAACAGCGTGGTATTTTCCTTTCAGCCTGTTAAATTGCAACATTTGTTGTTGTTGTTGTTTAGTTGTTTAGTCGTGTCCGACTCTTCATGACCCCATGGACCAGAGCACGCCAGGCACTCCTGTCTTCCACTGCCTCCCGCAGTTTGGTCAAACTCATGCTGGTAGCTTTGAGAACACTGTCCAACCATCTTGTCCTCTGTCGTCCCCTTCTCCTTGTGCCCTTCATCTTTCCCAGCATCAGTGTCTTCTCCAGGGAGTCTTCTCTTCTCATGAGGTGGCCAAAGTACTGGAGCCTCAGCTTCACGATCTGTCCTTCCAGTGAGCACTCAGGGCTGATTTCCTCCAGAATGGATAGGTTTGATCTTCTTGCAGTCCATGGGACTCTCAAGAGTCTCCTTCAGCACCATAATTCAAAAGCATCAATTCTTCAGCGATCAGCCTTCTTTATGGTCCAGCTCTCACTTCCATACATCACTACTGGGGAAACCATAGCTTTATATATATGGACCTTTGTTGGCAAGGTGATGTCTCTGCTTTTTTCCAAAGGGTGGCTCTAGCTGTCAGCTTCCTCCTCCTCCTCCTCCTTGTCAGTGCTTCCTCTTGTAGAACTCAGCAGCGATGCGGATGGGGAGAAAACAAGACTTAGTTGTTTTTGCCACTCGTTGGCTGTCTGGCTCCACCTTCTGCTGGGCTCCCTGCCTTCTGCCCTTCCAGTTCCAAGGAGATGGAGCTGCTCCTGGTCACAGGCTTTATCCGAGCGATACCTTTCTCATTCATGTCATACAGCAGCTCCACCTGATGCCATCATCATGGCTCGGGTGCTTAACTCTGTCTCAGTGAATAAACAGGAAGCCGTTGCTTCTTAGGATATCCTGGCCCCAAACCATATAGGACTTAATAGGCCCAAACCATCCTGAATTGTAGCCTGAAGCAGTTTAGAAACCTGTGAAGCCTTTGAAGAGATGTTCTGATTTGCCACAATATTCTGGCAAGCTTTGTAGCTCAGTGGCTATGTTCTACCTCCAGAGGCAGGATGCTTCTGAATACTTGTTGCTGGAAATCATGCATGTGAAAAGCTGCTTGCAGGCATCCCATATGGATCTGGTCAGCTGCTGTGAAAATAGGATACTGGACTAGATGTGTCTTTTGGTTCTCTTATCTTCTTTAGTTTCCGACGAGATGGACTCCTATTTGAAACCCTGGAAAGCCACTGCCAGCCAGTGTTGCCAATACTAAACTGGATGGGTTGTCTGACTTGGCACAAGGCAGCTCCCTACATTCCTGAGCCATCTGATATATCCAATTCCCACTTTCTTGTCTAATGCCAGTGGTTGTTACCCAGATCCAGAGCCCCTTGCATGCAACTGGTTGAATGAATATGACTGTATGCATGGATCTCCACATCCACCTTGGAACAGGTGGTTGCTGCCAGCATGGGAGGACTGAGCTCAACAAATTTAGTAGAAGGTCAAATGGTTTTAAGGAAACACTGCCTTAGAGGTTTCCTATGGTTTCTGTTTGTAGTTATTGGAAACTCAGTTGAGGCTGTAAATAAGCAGAATGAGCAGAAGCAAGTGGTAAAGAAGATGAGGTGACGTTACAGTATCCGACTTTTTACACCTAATGAGGACATAAGATCTTGAATCTTTTGAGGGAGAATAGGTGAGGTATGGGGGGAAGTGGTGGGTTTTGTGTGTTTTTTAAAGAACCATGACAATCTAATTTCAGGGCACATTTTCTTATTGTTCCAGGGCCACGATGTTCACAATTAAAATAAAATACAATAAAAAGCCTTGGGCTTTTAATGAGCAATTTTCAAAAGACAAAAGCTATGGATTAATCAAAGCCCCTAATTATATTTCATGCATACGAAAATCAGGAGGAGATGAGGGGAGAATAGAGAAAAGGAGCACACTTTTTCTGGATTCATTTCCCCCCCCCCCTGAATTATTTATATATAAATTGAGACATATTTCAATCCTATGGAGGTCTCTTCAGAAGGAAATCCTGATGGAATTCCATAGGGCATGTTTCTCATTAAGTGTGTATAGCAGTGTGTATTGCCTGCATAAGCCGGGTGGAATAGAAAGGTTTTCAACAGGGATTCAAAGGCTGAAGGCTGCTGAATCCCTGTTCCATAGGTAGTCAATAGGTGCTCCAGAATATGTTTTCCATAAACCATCCTGCATTCTTTCCTGAGAGGATCCTTTGGCACTTTGTTTTATTCAGAAAGACAAAGCAGGGGTGGTTGCTAGCAGTAAACAGTTAACATCCTGGCAATTTATTTTTCCAGAAAACCCCAGAGAATCTTGCTTCGATCCTGGTTCGATTAAGAATGGCACCCGGGCTGGTAGCGAGTTGAAACTGGGATCCACTATCACCTACTACTGCGGCAGTGGCTACGTGATTGATGGGGTGTCTACCTTGACATGCATTATGGGAGGAGATGGAAAACCTGTGTGGAACAAACCAAGACCTACGTGTACAGGTGAGCAGGGTAGAGTGGAAGTGGACTTCTTTCTGTTTAGTTAGTTATCACCTTCTGCACATGTGTCTCAAGGCAACGTGCAATAAAAACAGCTTGAAAACGGTTTTAGATAGCTGGTATATTTTAAATAAAACAATAGATACAAAATAGGCACTTATGGCAGAGACCCATTCATGCAGTTGGGAAAGGCTGTCAGAACAAAAAACATACTTGTTTGTTTCCAAAAAGTGCAAATACTGGGTGCCTGTTGTATCTCTACAGGAGTGCAGTTTCACAGAGTGGGCAGCCACACTGTGAAAGCCCTACTCCAAGCTACTGTGGGACTGGCTTCTGATATTTTTGAAACTTGCAGGAGGAGCTCTCGCACAGACCTCAGTGACCTACTAGATATATAAGGAATAATTATATATAAGGAAAAATTCTCCCAAAGCTGACCAGGGCAGCTTCAAATTGCATCATGTGAGCATTGCTGTTGCACGGGTACAGATAGTTATGCATCCAAAATCATAGCAGAGCCGTTCAAGCAGTTACCACCCATGTGTACCCCACTCCACTTCTCAACAACCCACATAGTTCAAGATGCTGCTCACAACAGCTTTTGAGATCAAACAGACCCTACATCATGGTGATAAACCTTCCAGTTGATGGCACAGAGTTTGTAATGAAATATGTATCAGGCACAAGTTCTGCTTAGGGTGGAATCCTCTATTTCCTCAGTGAGATACTACAGAGTTCCTACTGCTTGCTGGGCATTGTATTAAGAGAATGCATTGTCTGATATCTTTAAAAACAAAGGGGGGAGGAAAGAGAAAAGCATGTACTGCATGACAGACAGACAAATTGATTGTTGCTGTTGTTGTTTTTCGCCCATTCCAGCACCATGTGGCGGTCAGTACACAGGATCAGATGGTGTTGTCCTGTCTCCAAACTATCCTCAGAACTACACCAGTGGACAAGTGTGCCTGTATTTCATCGTTGTGCCCAAAGACTATGGTATATTCTTGGTGTTCACAAGCCCTGATGGTTAGATTGTTCATGTTGTTACAGTTCCGCCCAGCAGATGACATCTTTGTTTCCTGACACAGGAAATAAAAGTGCCACTTGATGGGAGAAGTATAATAAGAAGCAACATGATTGGCGATTTTCCCTCCAGAAGAATATATTCCACTGGTCCCTAAGGCTGTTGGAAGGAGTAGTTCGAAACACCTGGAGGCCACCAAGTTGTTGAGGACTGGTCTAGTGGAATATTTTAATCTGCATGCAGCAGTGTATACACTTTATATTGGAGAGACCCAAGGATTAATTTTAGATGTGTGGGAGCGGTGTGGCCATGCACTGAAGACAAAATGGCACTCATCAGTTCAAAAGTTCAAAATGTTGTGTTGTTTTTCTCTGATAGAAAAGGATTGCTATATTGTCAAGATTAGTTTTGCTTTAAAGGCCAAGAGGGACGAGGAGTGTGGTTTGAGAGGAAAGCAAGGGAAGAAGGAGCCCACTAAAATCCTGTGCCCCCAGAAACCTGGAACCAATCCTGGAGATTCAGCTCCCCTTCCCAGTGGCCCAAACTTTTCAGCCAAAAGTACCGTATTTTTCGCTCTATAGGGCGCACTTTCCCCCCTCCAAAAATGAAGGGGAAATGTGTGTGCGTCCTATGGAGCGAATGCAGGCTCCTTGGCTTCAGCGATAGCAACGGGAAGCCTCCGAAGCGCAGAGGGAGCGCTCCCTCCCCGCTCCGGAGGCTTCAGTCAGCTATCCGCAAGCCTTCGGAGTGCAGCAGGAGTTGCCGCCGTGCTCCGAAGGCTTGCGGATAGCAGCCTGAAGCCCGGGGAGTGCAGCGCCAACTCACGCTGCACTCCTCGGGCTTCAGGCAGCTATCTGCAAGCCTTCGGAGCGTGCCCCCAGCCCCGCAAGCTCTGGGAGCAGACCTGTTCTGGGGGCTGGGGTCAGGGGAACCTTGGGCTTCCCCCACCCCAGCCCTGCGGCTAAAAACAAAGCCAAGACTTGGCTTCTGCCAAAGATGCGCGCAACCTCTCCCGGCTGGAGAGGTTGTGCACGGCTAAAGTGGAAGCCAAGACAGCCAGCGGGATGGATCCCGCTCACTGTCTTGGCTTCTTTGCTCTTTGGGGCTGGGGGGGGGGGGGAATCATTTTTTCCCCTTTATTTCCCCCCCTAAAAACTAGGTGCACCCTATAGTCCGGTGCGCCCTATGGAGCGAGAAATACGGTATTCAGTGGAGAACTAATGCAAGGGTCTAAAGCCTTGACTCTTTGAGCTCTAGAAATCTTACAATTGTCCCCTGCAGCCACACTTTGTTGGGGAAGAGTGATACTTCCAGGGTTCCACAGAACAAGGGTGACCAGTGTGGTGCCCTCTAGATGTTGCTGAGCTACATCTCCCATCATACTTGACCGTTGCCAGCTATGAGTGTTGGGATCTGGAGTCCAACACCAACATCTGGAAGGCACCAGGTTAGCTACCCTTGCAGAGTGAAATCAGGACTAGCGTCAGCATGTGGCATCCTTGGGCAGTTTCAGGCACTTCAGCATCCCAATGGGGCCTACCTGCGATTGAGAGATGCTGTGATGGGCCTACTGTGGAAAATTAAAAAGGTGACTTTTCTCTTGACACTTACTAGAGACTGCTGCCACCCACCACCACCAGATAGGCCTGCCAATGTAGCCCAATGGCCTAGGAAGCTGCCCACCAGGGATTGCAATTCCCATTGGCCCCAGCCAGCCTGGCCGTATGATGCAGGGCCTGGTGGGAGTTGTAATCTAGCAACCTCAGAAGGACACCAGCTTGGACCTACTGGATATAGCATTATCCAGGCTTCACAAGTTGTGCTACAAAGTCTGACAAGAAAGGACTGTGGAGAAGCTTCCTTGGAGGAATACCTGAGGGGGCATCAGGAGAAGATTGGGGCTCCCTGCAGCATTCCAGCGCAACATCTGATTTTGCAAAGTTCACAAACATTGCCGCTGGCTTCACTGCTGAAATTTCCTAACAAGAGAGCGAGGCACTTGTGAATCTGTAAATGGGCATTTACAAGCTGCAAATAACAAATCTAGCATGCAAAAAAAAACAAGCGACAACAACAAGAACTTGAGCCTCAGGGTTTTGAGTCAGAAAAACTGCTGTTATGCTTTGAAAAAAATAGATATGCATAAATAACCCAAAGCCCTCAGAAGGTAGTATTTTGAAAAGAAATAAATAAAATGGACTAATGAGCTGCCTGTTATTTATTTCCCTCTCATTTTTGGAGGGGGAGGAATCTGCTAGAAGTATTTACAATGAAAGCATTTGGGGGAGCTGATGGGACTAAACATTGACTGCCTTTTTCTGAGCACAATCCAGACAAGTGCTGCTTCTGTGCAGCTTTCATTCATTTCCAGTGGGGCTTCTGGATCTTAATTTTGGGCATATTGCTGAGCACCCATAGCTCCTCCGATCTGCAATCTGTGTTCTTGCACGTTAAGATTGATTTTAAATATTTATAGTGTGCCCTTCATCTGTGTAGATATAAAAGGGCAGAGTTATACAATACATAATACAAACCAGCCATACAGTAAAATATAAAATAATAAAGCCCCACATCAGTATAGACAGTGGTAGCTGAAACCACAAAGGGTTTTATCCAACTAAGGCTCCATCTCCGCTATACATTCAAAGCAAGTACCACATTAAATAGTTATGGCTTCCCCTAAATAATCATTGTTAGTTGTTGATTTTTTGTTGCGATTCTACATACTTTGGGGTATGCCAATACCACTCTGTTGTGTCTCTGTTGCTTCGTTGGTGTGATGGTAAACTTCTGCTCTTTAATCTGCTGTTTAATTGCGCCAAATGTGCTTCATTGACAGTGGTGTTTGGTCAGTTTGCCTTCTTCCAGACCGCTCTCCATGATATCATCGAAGTGCATGATGGACCCAACCAGCATTCCCGTCTCCTCAGTTCTCTCTCTGGTTCCCACACAGGTAAGAGTATGTTCCCCCTCTCCCTAAGATCCTAAGCTTGCTTGGGCCATACATACTGCTCAGGCATCATTCAGTAGCATGGAGAGAAAACTGAGGGCCACAGCAACAGGTAGCCCTGAGGAGATGCCCTAAGTGATTTTGACATATGCAGCTGAATTCCAGTTGTTGGGGAAAACGAGCGGGAGAGTGATATTGCCCTCCTGTCCTGCTAGTGTGCCTTTCAGAGCAGAATGCTCAACTGGGTGGGCCTTTAGTCTGATCCAGCAGATCAGTTGCTTTGTTCCTGTGAGGGAGTGGGTGAGTTTGTTCCATTTTATGTTGCTTCCCACTCAAACACCCTGAAGCAATTTACAACCAACGTATTTAAACCCCCGCATGCAATAAAAATCACATAAACATTAAAAACAGATTTAACGGTACAGTATCCTAATATCTTATCGGTGGCCTCCAGAAAAAGAAAAAGAACATCTTTGCCTGTTGCCGAAGCAATGATAAGAGGCTTGTTCATGCAGTGCACTGAGCGCAGGTACAAGCTGTCTCTACACATGTGCAAGTGTTTGTGTAAAAGTGTACGCTTGTTGGTTTGCACTCTGTAAAGTGGGGTAAGGGGGAGAATGGGCAGCTGCTATAGACAAGGCCTTTTGTAGAGGATGCCTGGTACATTCGTGCCTAGCATAACTGAAATCTGGGCTACACTCCCCTGGGGGTAGGCATGGAAGGCATATATAGAAGCCTGACTTGTGGGAAAGTCCTGAAACTAGAGGGGAGATGAGAATAGGATGGATGTGGGGCAGGGTGTATGGCCTACATAGCTTAGTGGGCAGTCAGGAGAAGGTCCATAACATACTTGCCCTGCAGTAGAGTGTTGTGAAGCTCCATGCTTGATGTTTAAGCACTGTGCCAATAGGAAACAGAAATATATAACGTTGTGAATGCTTCCAGCTGCATCATCTGTCAGGGAAATTGCATCCTTTGTGAGAATGGCTGAGCCCTGGAACCTTTGCACAAGTAGTTGCTCTTGCAAAAGGCTTCCTTTATTTGTTGTTTAGTCATTTAGTTGTGTCTGACTCTTCGTGACCCCATGGACCAGAGCACGCCAGGCACTCCTGTCTTCCACTGCCTCCTGCAGTTTGGTCAAACTCATGCTGGTAGCTTCGAGAACACTGTCCAACCATCTCATCCTCTGTCTTCCCCTTCTCCTTGTGCCCTCAATCTTTCCCAACATCAGGGTCTTTTCCAGGGAGTCTTCTCTTCTCATGAGGTGGCCAAAGTATTGGAGCCTCAGCTTCAGGATCTGTCCTTCCAGTAAGCACTCAGGGCTGATTTCCTTAAGAATGGATAGGTTTGATCTTCTTGCAGTCCATGGGACTCTCAAGAGTCTCCTCCAGCACCTTACTTAAGGTGCAGAGGTCAGAGCAGCACAGCAATGGTGATGCAACATTGCGGCAGAATTAGAAGTGTGACCCCACTTCCAGTGGTTCATGAAGGTGCCCTACACCTGAGTGAACATGTGACTATGGCACAACTTCTTAGTGTTTTGTTGATCAACCCCATTCTCAGCCTCTTGCCATATGGGAAGTAGCGTCCCACTGGTACCTACATTGGAAGCCCAGTAAGACACAGACCTTTATCCCTCGCAATACAGGAATGGGGATACATTGCAATCCTTTCTTTGCGTTTTGGGCTCTGCACACCCATGCGACAAAAGATATCTGAATTACCCAGGGACATGTCAGCTGTGGAGTATGATCCCACCAAATGGGGGCCAAACATTTTCATAGTTTATGACCCATAGGCTTGCAGCAAGTAGAGACTTCCTGCATAGCTCAATCCCCCTCCCAGCCTGAGTTGCAAGAGGGAGTGGAATCAAAACATCTGGTGCCATCCTCCCCCTTGCTCCTCAGGTGCTTACCTCCACTCTTCTTGCTGGGCTGGTAAAGAGCTCTGGCGCTGGGCCAGCATCTGAACAGTTGACTCCAGGCTTGGCAGACCCCTGCCCCCTGACCACATCCAAGCTTCCAAGCAGAGGAGGAAGCATTCTGTGCAGAGAGCATTATCAGGAGGTCCTCCAGCAATGCTTATTTTCTGTCTGGAGCAGCATGGTCCTACAGCATTCCCATCCAGGTAACTTTCCAGATGCCAGATCATCATCATCATATTTATATCCTGCCTTTTTTCCCTGACAAGGGAGTCAAGGCAGCTTTCAGATATAACAGATACAGTCAATGCCAGTGCTGGATGTGGCCAAAAGTGGGTGGAGCAAAGACTTAAGATTTGACATTTTGCATAAGCTGCTTTCTACACACACACACCTCTATCCTCCATCTAGGCAAGCAAGGATATGTTCCAGCCAAGCAAAAACACTCAATGAGGGTGGAAAACCAGGCCAGCAAGGAATGTGGCTGGGGAGAGAGTGTGGCCTCAAGGGAATCTGGCAAGCAGGATAAAGAGGCTTGGAGGGCCTCCTTTGGCCTCCAAGCCTGAGGTTCCCCTCTTCTGCCCTACAAAATTCAAATTGCCACCTTATTGGCTTGCTACACCAGACCAATCCTGGCTTCACTTAGGTGAGAATTGTGCTTTATTGTATTTTCTTTGCGAGTTGTTATTTTTGTTGTGTGCTTTCTCCTTCCCTAGGTGAATCTTTGCCTTTGGCCACCACCAACCAAATCCTCATCAAGTTCAGTGCCAAAGGTCAAGCCACAGCCAAAGGTTTCCATTTTGTCTACCAAGGTAGGCAGAGATATCAATAACCAAACTGGAATGGAGGCACGTGTTGGGTGGTGTGGAAGCCATCGAGGGAGGGTCACTTGGGAGAGAGTTATTTGGGAGGATCATAGCCTAAATCTCACTGAGCAAAGAGGAGCATGGTTGTGCAATATATTACAAGGAGCAGATTTAAATCCAGAACTAATCTGGGCTGAGTGCTCTAGTGTTAATGTATTTATGCCAGTCACTCCTGCTGTCCCCATCTCTCCTCAGGTGTGCCCTGATGAGAAGACCACTCACTTGTAATTGTTCTTCATCATTCCCTCTAGTAGTGAGCTCAGCTTGTGAGTGTTAACAGAATTGTAGCTCAGACAAGGAGGGGCAGGGAAATAGAGAAAGTTACCAGCATACTCAGGGGAATGAAGAGGGCAGCACACAGTCAGCGGAGGACCAAGTATGCTCAGTGGCCACAAAATGCTAGCTGTCTATTGAGTAGGGATACAGAAAACCAGAGAAGGAAGTGAATAGAGCATCCTGGAAGAGAGGGTATGGCTGGCTGGAACCCTGAACAGGAGCACTCCACATTGAAACATTTTGTTGCAGGTCTCACTTGTCTATTTTTCTTTTGAAATGCCCACTCCATTTCCACTAAAATATGTTCAATAATATATATATATAGCTACCCCTGACTAGTCACAAAATTCTGCCTCATTCTGAGCATAACCAAGAAATAGTAAGCCACCTTGAATCCCAGTTTGGAAGAAAAGCAGGGCATTCTATCTATGTATCTCCATATCCAGGTGGGACAGGAAAAGTCTACTGCCTGAAACCCTTGAGAGCTTCTGCCAAGTCAGTGCAGGCCATACTGAGCTAGGTAGACAAAGACTCTGACTTGGTTGCTTTGTTTCAGCCATGGCTTATCTCCGCAGAGAGCAGCAGGGTTAGGAAGGTCCCCAGTTGTATGTGCCTCTGTAGAGAGGAGACTGCCTCTGTGTGCTTGCCTTCTGGCTTTGGTCTAGATACCTCTTATTGCGAGTCAAAACACTGCTTTTATATTCTTTTGACAATTTTACTCTAAGGGAAGGAAAAATAAATCTTTCCCTGTGGTGTTTTTCAAAAGCTTAATTGGGAGCCCATAATTAATGACAATTCTGGTGTGCATGATTTATCCCAGTAGGGAAAGCATACAAAGTCATCAGATGTTCCTCCCTTAGGAGGGCTTCATAATTTTTGATAGCCCCTAGATATCCTGGGTAGCTCAGCTTAGTTGCAAGCTTGAGCCTCCGCAGGAAGGCTCGACCCTGATTTCTTTTGACGCTTTTTTGCACTAATCAGAGAACCTTTCAGTTGACTCTCGTACCTAATTATGGGGGAAGAGATTTTGATAGCAATTGTTAATGATTTAACCGAATCAAAGACTCTGATGAAGTCAAATAAAAATTGCCGCCTTCCCTCCAGAGAGTTAATTGCAGCCTCTCCTGGGCTGCACAATCGTTTCTGATTGCCTTTTGGAGAGGAATAGCAATGGGAGCAATCCCCACCCAGCATCTGACCTCTCTTAAGTCCACATCAAACACCTTTCCATTTGGACACTGTCTGCTTTGATGGCTAGTTCTTGTCTCCTTTTGCTGGCCACACACAGGAGTCGGTGGATGGCTTTAGCTGTATCAGTGTGGCATGTATAAGAAGTTTTCAACAGCTGAGGATTAACTTCAACAGCAAAGCAGGGAGTGAATTTCTTGTGTCTGTCTAATGTGGGGGGGGGGATCAACCTGAGGAGCAACGTTCATTTGGGGGGCAACCTTCCAGGATTATTGCTTTAAGGATTTGCATGTATTCTCCTCTGTAACTTTCTCCCCCTGTGTGTTTGTTGCAGCTGTCCCACGAACTAGCGCCACGCAGTGCAGCTCTGTGCCTGAACCCCGCTATGGGAGGCGGATAGGCAGTGATTTCTCCGTGGGGGCTGTGATCCGGTTTGAGTGCATTGCTGGTTATGCCCTCCAAGGATCCCACAGCATTGAGTGCCTGACAATGCCCGGAGCCCTTGCTCAGTGGAATTCCTCTGTGCCTACTTGTGTTGGTATGTACCTATAAAATCTGGAACAGCACTGAACCCGACTACAGATTTGTGATCTGTTCAGTTCCAAGATTCCTGGAGGGTCTTGGGCTTAAGCTAGGATTTGAGCTGGTGCTAGCACAAAGGGACAGCAGTCAGGGACCCCTGCTTTCATTAACCTTCCATGCATGCAAAGGAGCAAGGCTAGGCACACAATGCTGATAAACAGACATATCCTAACCTTTATGTGTAAGATTGAAGGGGAAGTTTGGCTGCTTACTCTTCTTTGGCATTTTCTCCACTGCTTCTGGTGTGAATTCCATTCCTCCAAAAGCACCTCTCCTCTTGACAAGATGCCTTTCGGAAACCAATGAATCTGAAGGCTCTGTTTCTTGTTGATCATATTGCCCCTGTCATTAGAAGTGGCTTCTAGCCCATTTCCAAGTGCAATTCAAGATTCTGGTACAACCCTAACAATCCTAACTGCCTTGGAGACATGTTACCTGAAGTTTGGCTTCCTCTCACAAATACCTTTCCAGACCTTAGAGCAATCTCCCAAGGCCCTTCTCCAATAGCTCATGCCAAATGGAGAGCAAGAACTTTTTCTGATACATAATGAATGGCTATAACTTGGGAGTACAGAATTTTCTTTGCATGCAGGAGGTCCCAAGTTTAACTCCCAGTATTTCCAGGTAAGACTGGGAGTGAACTGTGCCTGAAACCTGGGTAAGCTGCTGCCAGTAAGTGTAGACAACATTGAACAAGACTGACCATTTTTATTACTTAGGATAAGACAGCTTAATTGTTCAAGGGAAGGATGCACAGCATAGCTGTCAACTTTTCCCTTTTCTTGCGAGGGATTCTATTCGGAATAAGGGAATTTCCCTTTAAAAAAGGGAAACGTTGACAGCTATGATGCACAGCTCAGTGCTTTGCATGCAAAAGGCCCTAGGTTCTATTGTAAAAATTCTGGTGAGGCTTTAAGCTTTGTTGCATGGATGTTATCTGCGGCTGCAGGCACCACACTGCATTAGATTTTATGGTTTTATGGTCTAATTATTTTTTAAATCTTTTTGTAAGTGTCCCAGAGAACCATTATTGTTGGGCTGCATATGAATGTTATGAATAAATCTTAGGACTTAGGGGAAAGTGAAAGCCGATTAACAGTGTTGATAGAGAGTAGTAGCAGCCTGCTAGCAATTAGGAAACCTCATATGGAATAGACCTGTAGCAGCCTCTCTTCTATGTTTCAGTGCCCTGCGGTGGAAACTTAACTGAGAGAAAAGGCACCATTTTGTCCCCTGGGTTCCCTGAGCCCTACTTGAACAGCCTCAACTGTGTATGGAAAATAACCGTCCCTGAAGGAGCAGGAATACAGGTAAAACATTAGAGGAATGCCCTGTTTGGTAAGCTCAGTTGAAGGACTTGTACAGCAGTCCCAGCCCAAATATCCCAAGAGCAATAAAAACTCCCTCCTGATGTAGCCAGATATGTCAGGATGCTAACTGGGACCAGGAGGTGAGAACTTCTGAGGCCTGCATGTAATGAGCACCGCTGACTGCTTGTCCATTTCCAGGTGCAATGCAAAAGGTAATCTGCAATGGAGGTGGGGAAAAACCCAGAACAGGTCTAGGGGTGCATAGGGGAAGGGGGTAAGTTGTACAAGGGTGAATCATTGCACTAATATAATGAGAGACTTCACTCTTGGCCAAAGTACAGCTGCATACCTTTAATGGTCTGAACAGCAACTGGCCCAGGAATCTGGAATGACATTTGTAGTAGTGTGCATTCTCCAGCCCAGGGTCTCTGGAGTCAGTTGCTGAAGACGCTGGGGCCAGAGTTAAGGTGTGAATCTGAGCACAGGTGAGGGCAAGGAGCAAATTGCAGAAGGCAGAAGATGCTGGCTGTGCTCTGCCCCACAGTCAGAGGCAGCATACCTCTTGCTGGAAGCCACAGGAGAAGAAAAAGATCTCATGCTCAGGTCCTGCTTGCTGGTTTCCCACAGGTATGTGGTTGGACACTGTGAGAACAGATGCTGAACTAGATGGGCCATTGGCCTGATCCAGCAGGCTCTACCTATGTTCTTATCTTGGCAAGGAAAAGTCAGAAGGCCAGTGTCTTTATGATAGGCCTGGCCAACACAGAAGTCCATTCTGCCAGCTGTCAAATTTGGCGCATGAGGCTGATCTTGATATCTGGCCTGTGGAGCCAAAAAGGTTCCTCACTCCTGGCTTAGCAGAACAATGAATCAGTCTGATCAAAGCTATCTAAGGCCCTGTTCTTATCTGCTTTCTGCTTTGAGTCCGACTTTGATTGGATAATGGTTGGGCACTGCCTGCTTCCACTATGAGCCTTGGGACTCAGCTACATTAGTTACACTGTCACACCAGATGGCACTGTGGAGTTCTGTCTTTCATCAACTTGATTTCCCCCTTTGAGGTTTACAACTCATTTTTCTGAAACACTTTTCTGATGTGTCTAGATCCATAGAACTGCACAGAGTGGATCCAAGCTACGTATCTTTTCACATTTCAGTGGGACCTAGATTCAACTAATTTAACCTAGATCCAGTGTATTATGATGCCGGCTATACTTGTTTGCAATATTCTTAATAATAAAAAATGTATTATTATTATTACTTTATTTATAGCAACTGCTCTGCTTTGGTAGGCAGGGAAAGGGAGGCAGAGGAACAATTAGTGCCAGCAAGTGAACCTATTTACAACTTCCGAACTAGCAACTGGCATGTCTTTCTGTGGGTGCTACAGCTAATTAACAGATCGGTTTTGTTCTGGGTTTGTTTCCCCTCCCGCTATGTTTAATTTTGCCCTGGATATCTTGTGACTTGTTTGCATTGTTATCAGTATTTCCCACAGGCATTGCAAAGGGGAAAGAGAGAGGTGGGGGGGGGATACTCACTTTAGCAGAGCAAAACTGTTGGAACAGTTGAGGTGGAGTTGCAAAGCATTTGGCACTTGCAATTTCAAAAGGTGATAATTCATTCATTAATTTAAGCAGGGAGGGAAAGAAAATGAGGAGAAGAGAGAGCAATATCCACTAATGAAGCACTTCTTTTTCTTTGCGCCTTTTGTTTGAAATGCAGTAGAGAATTTTGAGATTATCCTCAGCGAAGCTGCTAATGGATTTTTGGAATATATGCAAGAAAAAGCAGGGCTTTAGAGGCCCTAAAAATTTAGAAGATTGTGGTGCCCCCATAACTCAAATTCTAATTTTTTTAAAAAACACACAATAATAAATGGTAAAATAAACTTTTATTTTTGAAAATGAAACAAAACCTATAGTAAGATGGAATGGAATGTCTATTTTTTGTATACGTCCACTTTATTTATATTTGAAATTTTTTCTCCTAACTTTTCTAATTGCAACGTATTTGATCAGATCCTCAAACCTAATCTTATGTAACATGTCTGCTTCTATACTTAGTAGAGATAAGGCACCTGGCCTGCCTTGTTGCATCGTAGTTCTGTTGGGATTTTCAACTGAGAAAAGGAACATTCAGCTGAGCGATTTGTGACGATTAATGTTAAAAATCTGGCAATGGAAAGTTTCGGTGGTTGCCCCCTTCCATTATTTTTCTTAATGGTTATCCAGACCTGGGGGAAAGTGAAACATTTAAGCAAAACATGACTTCATTCATAAAATAGAACTCTCTTCCCACTTCCTGCAATACCACTGCAGTGATTTTCAGGTTTTCTCCTGGAGAAAGCTACCTAGTGCTTTCCAGAAGCTTATTAAGGGTTCCTAAATGAGCAGATCAGGTGTGACAGATACGCTTTCCCAAAAGACAGCTCAATCACTGCTGCTGATCCTCCTCTGCCATATGCAACCAAAGGGGAATGTTGAATGTGCTCTTGGAAACAGTTCACAGAGGGCAGTGATGAGGCCTAGCAGTCCTGGCCAGCCAGTCTTCTGTGTGAACTGAGTGTGGACTCTTGAATATGCTCAACTATCCATTTCTTCTGTGCAGGGCTCCTTCAGCTGCCTAGCTGAAGTGCTCCTCAGAGGTAGAAAGTACGAAAGCCTCCACAATCATCAAACCCTCTTCTAGCAAAGTCAAATCGCTTTGGAAGCTAAATGGGGCCACCCCAGAATGCAGCTGTTGCTTCTGCATATTTGGGGGTGCCCTAGATAGGAAGAAGTACAGAAGTTTGAAAGCTGAAAGGGAAAGGATTTGTTCCTTTTGAAACCACTCGCTTGATAGCTTGTGAGCTTACGAGATGTTTATGGCAGCTGAGCCTATAGAGATATCGGACGGGGGGAATAGTCTGCAGAAGCTAGAATCCAGCTCGACTTCATGAGCCTTGTCAGGTTGAGAGCAACTGAGACCCAGAATGTTTTGAGTTTCACTCGCCCAGAGAATAGGCAGGTAAGAGGCGACATGACAGAAGTTTATAAAATTATGCATGGCATGGGGAAAGTGAGTAGAGAAAAGTCTCTTCTCCTCTCATAACACTAGAACCCATGGACTACCAAAGAAGCTGAAAGTTGGAAGATTCAGAACAGATAAAAGAAAGTTCTTCTTGGCATAGCACAGGGTTAAACTATGGATTTCATTCCCACAGGAGGCAGTGAGGGCCACCAACCTCCCCCTTCCCATAAAGCAGTAAAATGTTCTGGTTTAGGGCTGGCAGACCTCCAGTGCCATCAAATGCAGAGGGCTGTTCTGTGCTTTGAATGGGTGCTGGTTTGGAGACTGACAGAACATGCAGCCAGTGTCTAGGACGAGGCCCAGCTCCATCGGTGCCCATCCCTTTAGACAGCTGTTAACCCCTGTTTTGTACCGCAGGTATAGGTTAAGTGGTGACAAAACAAGAGGAGGCATTGGAGATGAAAGCGTTCTTGATAGCACAACAGAGGCAGTGTCAGGCCAGTGAGGGTTTTATGTAATCATCCTGCTCACTAGCACTTCTGGTATGAATTATTCATCCCAAAGGCAGCTCTTCCCTGGGTGAATTAATTTAGATCCCTGGCAGAAAATACAGGCTGATCCTTCGTGAAATCCTGCACATGAGCGTCAAATTAGAAGCTTACAATGTTCGTGCCCTTCCAGTGTGGGGAGGGGAGCTTTGGGGGTCAGACGGGATGGTGAGAGGGAACCCCCCCCCCAAGTCTTGTTTCTGTAATGCATGAAATTATTATTAGGGGGATAATTATGCAGATACTGATTTGGCTGGAGCAATTGGTAAAGACTCGGTGGAGGTCATTAGCATTTCAGTGAGATGGATTCTAAAGGTTTTCATGTTTTTGCTTTTGCTTTAAAGTCCCTGCAAAGTTGTTATTCAGGATAAGCAAGCTAGAATGTCAGAGATAATGGTTTATTATCACTCTTGTGACACGCACCTTTTCCCTCCGTGGCATTTGGCAGAAGAGGAGGAACTTTGCACAGCTGTAGCATGGATCAAGCACTTCCTAGAGAATGTCCAGGAAAGGCTGAGAGAGACCAAGTTGGGGCTGGTGTATACTATCATCAGAATCAAGTGGTGAAAATTAACCTGGACTTGTACCACTCGAGGCTCCTAGGGGAGCATGGCTAGTATCCTGTTCTTGCAGTAGCCAGCCAGATGCACACAGGAAGCATGCAAGTGTTTCAGGGAACCCTGAGTATCTTGGGCATTTAACAGGGTTTCCTCAAACAGAACATCACTAACGGCAGGCGAGCTTCCCTGGAAAAAAAACACCACTGGCAACTGCAGGGGCCTGCTTAAGAGCATGTTGCCAGCTTCGGTCTGGCAACAGGGGAGCCCAATTGACCACATGCTAATCAAGTCTGTGCCCTAGAACGTACACTTGCTAGTCTAGGCTGTGCTTGACAGCAATGCTTTTCAATGCACTTCAGAGTGCCCAGGATCCTGACAGATAGTTCAACATTGAAAGGATTCTTTGTAGACAGAAAAGTATGCCAATGGCTACATCAAATGTTTTGTTTCTTTTTACAAAATTAAATTTGGTTTAATAATTAAAAGGCTATCCATATCATAATTTTTCGTTCTTTTCTTTTCTCCCTCCCTCTTCCCAGATTCAAGTGATCAGTTTTGTGACAGAACAGAACTGGGATTCCCTAGAAGTCTTTGACGGTGGGGATAACACAGCCACCATGCTGGGCAGCTTCTCAGGTGAGTTCTGAAGTGGACACAGAATGGGCTACAGCAGCCTTCACTAACCTGGTGCCTTCCAGATGTTTTGGACTATAACTCCCAGCAGCCCCAGCCAGCTTGACTGCAGTCCAGAACATCTAGAGGGCATCAGGTTGGGGAAGTCTGGCCTTTGCAGCTCCAGTGTCGACCATCACCAGGCTTGCCACCTCCAAAGTAATGAAAGAACACCCAAGACAGACAAAGGACAGAAAGATTCCGCTTTCCCTCCATTGCAACTTCTCCTTTAGCTGGGCTTTGAGACTTGCTTCCACAGTCAAGCACAGAAAAGCCTTTTCTTTGGTGGCTCCCTGCTTGTGGAATTCTGTACATAGGGAAGCATGCTTTTTGTAAAAATCGCTTTTTTTAAAGGCACCCAGGCCACTGGTCCTTCATTGGGAGGGCAACTAGTTACATCTGTGAACCCTTTTCTATGTATGTATATATAAATATATATATTTGGGTGAGCAGTTTAGGTCTAATTTTACTGCTGTTTTTGTATGTTTCTTGTTTTCACTATTTATTGAACCCTTTGGTTCCACTGAGACAATTTATGTTAAAAAAGGATGAACAAATATAATAATCTATTAATTAATGACAATAGTACAAGGCAGCACGTGCACAGACAAGGCGGAGAACAGGTTGAACACTCTTACCCCCATGCACAGCCTCCCCACTGCCACATACACAAACAAATTCCTCCCTCCCATGCTTTGCATGTTAGAAGCAAGCACAAACTTGGAAATACTACATTTAACTCCAAATATTGAATTCCAGTCCAACTTTATGGCTGCTTGAGAAGGGAAGCCTTTTTGTCATTACTCTGGCCAACACAAACTAGCTGGCATCCTGTGGTCTGGTTTAGGCTTGGGGCAGTGCCAACATTTCCAAATTTAATACCCCTTATTTTGAAGGGGTCAGTTGTGCTAATATTTGGGGCTCTTCCCCATCTTGTTCCGTACCTGACTTCTGTGAATGACGTTACTTGTGTGAAGGACAGTGTCATATTCACTTGAGAGCGGGGTCACACTTTTCACTCTACTTCCAACATCACATCTGCCACCTTCAACAATGGTGTGTTGTTTGTACCGGTTGTGTGAACTCTTGCTTGCACATAAAGGCACCACATGATCAGGACACCTGTACAGCTGGGTGTCCCAGTTGTGTGGGGCAATTGCACATGATGAAGAGTTTGTGCCTTGAAGTTGTTTTGCAGGCATCCATGGTTCTTGGAGGAAGCAGATGTGATGTTGAATGTAGGGCTTAAAGAATTGTGTTGTCCTATAAGTCAGTAATGCATGAGTGGTGCTTATGTGAAGTAAGAAACTGAGTGGGCAGTGGATTTTTTCAAAACAGGAAAGTGCATCAAAGAAGCAAAGCTGAGAGTGAATCCGTTTGCATTCCTAAACCACAGTTGGAGTCTCTTGCCAAAGCTTTCTGAGCCATTTTTCCACAGAGTTGCATCCATTCCCCTCCAGAGCTGCCTTTATTCCTTTCATTTCAGGACCCCAAGCTGTTATTCAGCCAGCAAAGAGGGGAGAACAGTGCCATGAGGGGTCCTCTGTGACTCCCTCCCCCCCGTAACTTCTCATCTCCAAATCCTTTTCTATATCTGTTAGTCCAACCGGATAATGCTTTCTGTGATGAGAAATGTGTCTCTGCGCTTTGAAAACTACATTTCTCAGTATCCCTCTGCTGGCCTCTGTGGAGCTTGATCAAAAATGAACCATGCTGCCAAAGTTAAAGGCTGCCTTCTCAGACACACAGATGCAATCTCTGATGTGTTCTCAGATAAGAGTCAGGCTTTGCCCTGCAGTTCTCCAAGACCAATGGGATAGAAGGGGGTGTGCAGAGCAGCCCCCTAAGTCTAATTCATTCTTCATCCTTTTAATACAGATCTGTTATGGGGACATCTGCTGGTTGTGTGAAATGATTGTTTTACTGGCTCAGTAATGAGCTGTTGAAGGCGCTAACCTTCAGGATGCTCACACCTTTATAATTGTGTGTGCACATTAGGGATGTTGGAGAAATTTGGTTCAGTTCACTTTTTAATGTGAGCCTACCTAATTTGCACTTACCAAAACAAAACACAAACTGTAATGTAGTTAGCCATCAAAATTCGCACTTCTCTGAATTTTGCAATGCAGTTCTCTAACCAACCAACCAAAATGTGGTACAAAAAGGCATGTGTGTGTGTGTGTGGAAAGTGTGGCTAGAAATGCATATATTAGTGAAAACAAAATACAAAATGCCTTATATTAGGGAAAGTTGCTTGCAAAACTGTATAGGGCAAAATTGCAAGTCTATTAAGAGAATGTGCACTAAAATCCTACTGGTTTGATGACCATAAAAAGAGAATTGCAAATTGGTGCAGAATTGTGGCAAACTGAAGCTAAGATTGGAAATAATGAGAAAATGAGAGAAACCAGAATTGACAGATTTGTCTGTTCCTAATGTACGAAAGACCTGGAGACCTCTCTACAGCCTGCTTGCCTCCTGCACTAAATGGGACCCCACCACCACTGCCAAATCCCCTCTTCTAGTCTTACTTTCCAGGGTTTGGGGGTGGCTGGAAGGGGTGGAGGGAGGACACCTCCCCAGATATGGTGAGTGGCTCTGGAAATGGTCTGGATCCTCTCCAACATTTCTGAAGCACCCTGGTAACATCTCTGCCTCTTGTGTGCATGTGTTTCGCCCCTAGGAACCACAGTCCCTGCACTGCTGAACAGCACCTCCAACCAACTCTATTTGCATTTCTACTCCGACATCAGTGTCTCTGCTGCAGGATTTCACCTTGAGTACAAAAGTAAGGATTCTTCTTGCTTGATGATGCTGTTCCAAGATGTCCAAGTTGTAGCTTCTGCTGCGAGAGCAATTACTCTCAGGGTTGTGCACACTTTGTCGCAGTGATCATGCAAATACAAGATTGAGAAAGGGTATATGATGTGGAATTTAATATAATTTGAAACTTCAGTGTATAAAAGTTAAAATAAAGCCAAGCTTCCAGATCTCATGACTGAAGAAAGGGGCTGGGGGATATGCAGGTAGTGACTGGGGAATGCTCAGAAACCAGAGAGGATCATTGGGTGGAAACTAGAATGGCCATTGCATAAGAGTAGTCTATTTCAACCACTGAGCCTTTGTTAATGTGCTACCAAAATGAACATTTTTTTTAAAAAAGGAAATAAAGTAGCCTTCATAAATAAAATGGAAAGGTAGGCCAGTAGCCAAGATGAAGAGCATGGTGAAAATGCCAGCAGCCTTCCCAAAAATGATGATATTCCAAGTTCTAATATTTCTGAATTAAAATTGGGGGCATTCTTCTTTGATTCCTGCGATGGTTTATTTCTGAGGTGCTCCAGGCAGGAATGAGAGATGTGGCTTGTTAGCTGGAGATGGCAGGGAATGTGTTTTATGCACATGCTTCTTTATGTGTTTTAATGCATGCATAAACCGCCCTTGATCCAAAAGAAGAAGCAGAAAAATGGATTTCAAAGTGGTCAACAGGAAAATTTCAAGATTCCAAAAATGTAACACAAACCAGCAACACAATGCAGCTAACAAGTGGTGCACAAATCACCTGGTGCAGACAGCACAACTCTATAAGGCTTTGAAGCTCTTGCCAGTTCCCTGGCCGATGCACCATTGATCACAAAGGCGTTAAGTCCTGCAACTCAGCTGCTACCTTCACAGCCAAACGTCTGGCTGAGAACAGCAGAGCAGCTGGACTGCGCCTGCTGCGCCCGTCATAGTGGCTGAAAAGTAAAGTGCCACTGCCAACCGCTGGAGGGAGTCCCATGGGAGAGGTCACTTTCAGAAACGAGAGCAGCGTTCTGTTACTTTTCATTCACCAAACAGAGATCAACAGCAGACATGATACACGCAGTTCCATACGGAATGTGTACAGGCTTAGTACATCTGGTGGTGCTTTAGAACTGGAGGCCCACTTCACTTAAACCTGGGGCAGGGGGAGTTCTTTTTAGGGCCAAACTGGACACAACGCTATCACGTCAATGCAGTTAGTGTGTCTAGTTTGTAAAATGTAATAGCTGCTGCAGGGTCCTGCTTGAAACTTCCCCCAGGCATCTGGTTGGCTGCTGTGAGAACAGGATGCTGGACTAGATGGGCCGCTGGCCTGATCCAGCTGCCAGTTCTTAGGTTCTTATGAGCAGCACCACTCTAGACTTAGCTGATTAATCAGCTGTGTGCCAGTAGGGATGGAGGAGAAATTTGTGCATTTAATGCAGACCTATCAAATGTGCACTTCTCAGACCAATGCATGAAGCAAAGCACAGCTTCTTCAGTGGCAGCTAGGTCTCTGTTGTTGGGTTGGTGTGATTTGAAGGAAATGGCCTCATGGGCCAAATTGAGACTCATGCTGGGACTGATAAGGCCAGAGGTTCCCCACCCTGCCCCAATCTACATCCTGATTTGTACTTCTGGCGGAATTCTTGCATGTGTGTGCATATGTGTGTGTGTATGCGCACACACACACACACACACACCACACACACACCACCCCCATTCGCCTCTTCTTGCTTTCTTGCAGCTGTAGGCCTCTCCAGCTGCCCAGAACCCACTGTCCCCAGCAGTGGTCTGAAGATCGGGGAGCGATACTTGGTGAATGATGTTGTCTCCTTTCAGTGTGAGCCAGGCTACGCACTCCAGGTACTGAGTGTTATTGAGTCTGTGAAGTGTTTCACTTTGCAGTGAAAACTGCGGATATGTGAGCTGCCCATGTGTGAGTTGACAGAGCTGATTGAAAGAGATACACAGGGATCTGTGATGTGACAGATTCAGGGGAAAGCAGGATGTTTGAGGTATTTGAGCATTGCAAATTCTTATATGAAGTGACCTCAGCTTTGGTTTGAATGTTATAAAGCATGAGTGTCCTGGGCTGCAGTAATCAGCTTGATTAAATAAATATTCCAATCTAATGTTCCATTAGATGCTCTGCTGTACCTCTTGAAATTAAGACAATGTATTTCACTCAAACATTATATACTATAACTATGGGCAGAGTTTTATATGCCAGATCATGGGAAAGTACCCATAAACCAATGGGTGGATTTGATGTAGCTGGGCAAATCTGGAAACAGATGAATATAATGAATTATAATGAAAGTAGCAGTGTTCCTTAAAGACGGTGAAATATATAGTGAGTCAATGAATAGATGGGTTTAAGTAACACGATACTTTAAGAAGGATTTGGGGGGTCTAAGGAAGGCTGATGAAGTTCTAGGCCTAATAGACAAAACAAAAACTGACAAATTGCTGGGTCCAGATGGCATCCACCTGAGAGTTCTCAAACAACTCAAATGTGAAATTGCTGATCTTCTAGTAAACATATGTAACTTGTTCCTCAGATCAGCTTCCATACCTGAGAACTGACTTCTTCATTCAGTGCATAGTTAAACTGTGGAATTAATGCCTACAGGTAGCAGTGATGGCCACCAACCTAGATGGCTTTAAAAGATGATTAGACCAATTCATGGATGGCAAGGTTATCAATGGCTACTAGCCACAATGGTTATGTTCCACCTCCACTAACAGAGGCAACATGCTCAGGTCCTGTTTGCACTCGGTTCCTGTTTGAGGGCTTCCCACAGGCATCTGGCTGGCTGTTGTGAGAATGGGATGCTGGACTAGATGAGCCAGCAGGCTCTTCTTATGTTCTTATGTGATAGATTATATGACACAGATTAGGAAATTGCAGATTAATCTGACAACTAAATTTTATTTTTGAGAAAGAAATTGATCTAGATTATTTAACCACCCTTTTAGCTGTTTAATGCATTTATGTTTATATACTATTTTGGTCTTTAATGTGGTTTTGTACAATTTATAAATATGTGATTTTTTTTTTAAAAAAACAACAACCATGTAAATTAACTTAATTTAGGATTTAAGTCTGTGTATATATCTTTTTTTGTTTCAGTGGTGCAAAATATAAACTTGCTTTGGTACTCTCACTTTTCATTAGGACTTTTTTTTTCAGTTCTTCCTCTATCCCACCATCTCATAGTCTGTTTTCCTTCCTTGATTCAGGGACATTCTCACATTTCCTGCATGCCAGGGACTGTCCGGCGCTGGAACTACCCTCCTCCACTTTGCATCGGTAGGAAAACTCCACCATGAAATTTATTTTAAGACCATCTCATCCTAGAGGGACACCCTTGTAGCCTCCTCACTATTTATTATTTGTTTTTATTTCATTTAAACGGAGCTTGGTGATGTCCTGGCTGCTTAAGGAATCCCTTGGGGGAACCTAAACTGATAATCTGTTCTGCTTGTTGATTCTGTTATAGTGTTGGGGGACCTCTGGCCCTTTGGTCCAATTAGGCTCACCAGGCCTCCCTGTTTTGGCCAAGCGACACACACTGCTCTATGCCTGACATCATATATCACAGGTCTGGGCTAAAATATCGTTTTCAGGCACCACCAATCAGCTGGCGGACACTTGCAAAGCCTTTTCCACAGCGCTTCGCAGGCTGAATGCAGAATTTCCTCCCAATGTAAATAGCAGCTTCAGAGGAATGGTTTTCTCAGGCCCACTGGGGAGAATAAAGGGTTATAAGCTCTTTTCCCCATTCAACCTTCCCTTTCAGCACAGCTGCACTGGGGTGCAGAAGGAGCAGAGTTTTAACCCAAAAGCCTGATAAGTAGGTTCCCATTTGCAAAACCACAATGTAAGAAGGTCCGGTGGTCTGCAAAGAATATTGCAAACTAGAATATTGGTCTGCAGTGTAATTGAGTTAGGCAATTCGGCTTTATAACAGCTGAAATCAGAAGCCCATTTTCCCACGAGAGTTTGTCTTTCGTTGCTCCTTTTGAAAATCAGGATGCTTAATTTGGTGCATAAATATGCATTTGAATCTCAATCTGTTAGCTGCAGATCCCGAATGAGAAATTGCCTTTGACAGCTACACACACAAAGGCGCACACCATTTCATAGCAGAGAAACTAGATTGGAGATTTTTCAAATATTTTTTATGCCACACTTAGAAAGGCAGAAGCGATCAAGCTTTGGTGAAATGTTCACGAGTCCCTACAAGCTCGACTGGCTGTTTCTTCTTCTTCTTCTTCTTTAATCCAGATGTTATCCTTTTTTAATAATTGAGGAGGAGTTCCATTTAAGTAGACATCAAGAGGGTGGGGAGTTAGAGACTAGCAAAGTCAGCAGAAAAAAAATACATATAATGAGCCATTAAATGGAGGGAAATCTGTGTTGTCAGTGTCAGCATAGATTAAAAGCACAGGCCTCCATGTTCTATTTTAGACTGTGCAAGGGGGGGACCCAAGAGGATTTGCGGAGACTTTCATAGGTGAATGAATATAGAGGAATTAGGAACAGAGAGAGCCCTGAATTTAGGTTTGGGAGATGAAAACTGGACTCTGCGGTTCAGGTGAGAAGGGTTATGGTGGTGGAGCTAAATCTCCCAAAATTACCCGCCTCCCACAAATCAGTAGTGAAATTGGGAGGGTAGGGGCATTATGCCATATATATATCTCAGAGAGCTGGTTTTTACAGTAGTCTGAAGTAAGGTGCGGAAGAAAATAATTTGAAATGGAGATGTTGGGGATTGATCCTAAGACATTCTTCACACAAAGCACATGTTCCACTGCTGAGCTGTGATCCCTTTGCCTGTGTCCTCAGGATAAAGGGCAAACAATATTGCAATAGGTTTATTTTTAAGTGGCAGCCTTGTGCCTGGTGTTGCTGGGGATTCCAAGAAACGAAATGGTGTAGTTTTGGAATTGGTGGTTAAAATCAGTGCTGTTTTAAAAGGTTCAGTCTGCCATCTTGATTCCAAATGGCCTCCAGTTGTTCCCTAAAATATATGAAAACCTGCTCCTTGATCTCAGGAACCATCATGCAAAATTATGTTACAATGTCTTAAGATGTGTCCAAGGGTTTTGCAAACAGATAAACAGCTTTCCAAAATGCAGATATTTGTTCCTGGCCACCTTCTTCTTGCTTATCTAACAGCTCAGTGTGGTGGGACCATGGAAGAGATGGAAGGTGTAATTCTGAGTCCCGGCTTCCCAGGAAACTATCCTAGCAACAGCGACTGTACGTGGAGGATATCCCTTCCAGTGGGGTTTGGTAAGAGAGTGCCCTGTGCTGTTCCCATCTCATCAAAAGCCTAATGAATAAACCTATTTGCACTTACTCTTGTTAGGCTGACCTCAGGTTGAACAGGTTTAGGTCTTGTCTACGCAAGGCTTATCCAAGCTGACCTTTTCCACCACTCTTCCCAGGCACAGGTTCCTACTTAAAAGCGCCATGACTGAGGGTTTGGGGGGGGGGGAATGTTGCCCCATAACTTTCCCTATGAAAATCTGCTCTTTAGCACTCAATCAGAGCAAATGTCTATGGGTTTTAATGGGGAAAGCTCTGGAGCAAAAAAAAAAAAAAAAAAAAAGGAGGGGTGCTCAGACATGGAGCTTTCAAACACAGGCCATGCCTGGAAAAAGCAGAAGAAAGTAAGTGGAGATAAGCCATAGTCTGAAGTAGTAGAATGGGTTGTACCACTTAAGACAGCAAGTTGGGGGTGTCATTTTTAAATGCTCATCCCTTTATATAAAAACCCTGTGCAAGCAACTGCTGTGCAATTAAAAAATGAATAAATTAAATAATAGAAGAAAATCATAATGGTATGGAGAAATCATTCTAACCATTCTAACCCAGCCTGCCCTATCTGAATCTATTAAATTTCTTATGCAGGGAAGCATCCAGAAATGGAATTCTCCACCTATAGTTTGACATGGTGCAGTCCATTATATCACCTCAGGACTCCTCTACGTTCTTTATTCTGCATTATGTAGAACTTGATGGCTTAAACCCAACCTTTGGACTACCACTCCCATCAGCCTCAGCCAGCACTGTGCTTGCTGATAGGCTCTGTAGTCTAAAACATTTGGGGAAACCAGGTTGATGAAGGCTGCTTTAACCCCTCCCCCCCTACCCCTCATTCTTAGAAACTGTCCTCCCTTCCTTGAGGGTTTCTTTTAAAAATGTAGTGGCTGTTACATGCTATAATTTGCATGTCGTGGTCTCTGAAGCTAGAGAAAATCAAATCTGCTCTAAGGGCAGGGCATGCCTTTGTCCCATATAAATCAACTTTTTAGAAACAAAACAAAAAACTCATGATCAGTTAGCCAAATTTGGCTAAACGTAACCATTTTTTAATGAATGTTGTATTTTTTTTTATGTGTCTGTTTACTTATTTATTTTATTCTTAGGATTTTGTGCCTATCATTTACCATAAGGTCCCAGGGCAGGTTGCAAGGAAAATATGGTACAATTTAAAATCAAATAAAACCAATAGTTAATACAACACCAAAACTACAATTAAAAGGAAGAGAATAAAGTTAGTGTCCTAAGCATATATCTCAGCTGTCAAAAGGCCAGGGTAAAGAGGTGTGCATGTGCATTAGGAGTGGGTAGGTGACAAATTGTGGTAAAAATAAGAACATTTTTAGTTGGATGCAAAAGTTTCTTATAATTAGCTATCTACAATATGAGCACCAAAGGGGATTGCACATTTCTGTACCCAATCCCAAAGCTGAGGAAGCTCCATTAATCTATATTCAGAGGATGCAACAGATAGAAAGCAGGAAAAGAATATGGAAGTTCAAAGTAAGGGTCTAGTGCAGTGTTGGCCAAACTTGGCCCTCCAGCTGTTTTGGGACTACAATTCCCATAATCCCTGACCACTGGTCGTTAGCTAGGGATGATGGAAGTTGTAGCCCCAAAACAGCTAAATGGCCAAGTTTGGCCAACACTGGTCTAGTGGCTTCCCTCAATGACAAACTGCCCAGACTTGAGGAAGAGCAATCATCAGAGAGGCAGCCTCTCCAAAAACATCTGGTTCCCAGGATCCAGGGTGATTATGTTCTCTAACAGTGCTTCCCCTTTCACTCTTTTAACCATAAACCTTTTGGACTTGTGCCAAATATATGTGCCCATATTTTTAACTGTGCTTCTGTTACGCTCATCACATTTGCAGATGACACCAATCTGGGAGGGGTAGCTTATGCTGCAGAAGACAGAATCAGGATTCAAAATGACTTTAACAGATTGGCGAACTGGGCACAAGCTAACAAAATGAATTTCAATAGGGACAAATGTAAGGTTCTGCAGTTAGGCAGGAGGAAGCAGCTGCACAAATATAAGATGGGGGACACCTGGCTTGCCACTAGTACATGTGAAAAGGATCTAGGGGTCTTGGTGGACCACAAGCTTAACATGAGTCAATAGTGTGATGCAGCAGCAAAAAAAGCGCTAATGCTATTCTAGGCTGCATCAACAGAAGTATAGTGTCTGGTTCAAGGGAAGTAATAGCACCACTCTATTCTGCCTTGGTCAGACCACACCTGGACTACTGTGTCCAGTTCTGGGCACCACAATTTAAGAAAGGGTATTGACAAGTTGGAATGTGTGCAGAGGAAGGCAACCAATATGACTAAGGGTCTGGAATCCAAACCTTATAAGGAACTGTTGAAGGAGCTGGGTATGTTTTGGGGATTGCAGCCAAATTCTATACAATTTTGTCGAGCCCAGGGATAGTTGAGGAATTTGATCTTTGCAAATCTTTCCAAAGTGAGCTGATCTAAACTGCACTTCCCATACTAACATGCAGATCTAGACATCGCTATCTGTTGAATTTTTGTTACTTTTCTGAATGTCATGAGTCCTCATTTCAAAAAAGTACATTAAAAATGTGTATTGAGAGGCACTTGAAAATAAGTATTTAAATGTGAATTTTTATGCATATTTTAAAAATAACCATTGCAAATTAATGTGGAAATGATCTTAAAGTTGGGCACATGTGAACATGAGAGTGGCCTGCACTCCTAGTTGAGCCACAGTCCACTTTCTGGCTGGGACCCCGGAATATACCTCCTTTCTCCCTCTTTCCCCTTGTCATACAGGTGCCCACCTCCAATTTCTGAACTTTTCCACCGAGCCTAACCATGACTTCGTTGAAATCCGTAATGGGCCGTATGACACCAGCAACATCATCAGCCGGTTTAGCGGGAGTGACCTCCCAGGCTCCCTCCTTTCCACATCCCATGAAACCACCATGTATTTCCACAGCGACCACTCACAGAACAAGCCTGGCTTTAAGGTAGAATACCAAGGTAAGGAGGAGGGAGCCAATGAAGCTGTGCATGATGCAGCCAGATTGCCCTTGAGGCTCCTGGAAAGAGTGCTCAGAATGCAAGAGCCACTTCTCTAATTTTGAAGTCATATCTCGAGGCTTTAATCCAAGCAACTATAAAAGGGTTACACAGTAGCCTGGCATAATCCTAATAGCCAGGGCCTGTTCACCCTGCCGACACAGACAAGTTAATTCACAATGTGTTTTCCTGGAGGGCTTCTGCACTCTGCCTGGGGTTTCAACCTGACCTGAATTTCTTAGATGCTTGGAGACCTCATAATTGTTGCATCAGAGGAATACTCTGTCCCACTGGTCTTTTGTCCAGGCTTTTTCCTGCCGCTCTTATTCTGGTTCTAATTAGAAGCACAGAAAGCTTTGGTGTCTGTCTACAAGTTTTTTAGAATTATTGTTGCTCCTTTCTAAAGAGCCACTACCCCAAACAGAAGCACCCACGCACACCCCAAAGAGACTGCAAACTAATTTTTTTGACACTGGGAGAGAAAACAGGGTAATAGAGAGGAAGGGGGAAAGATAATAAGGGGGAGATATATTTGAGCCTGGGGCACAGGTGGCACTGTGGGTTAAACCACAGAACCTAGGATTTGCCGATCAGAAGGTCGGCGGTTCGAATCCCTGTGACGGGGTGAGCTCCTGTTGCTCAGTCCCTGCTCCTGCCAACCTAGCAGTTCGAAAGCACGTCAAAGTGCAAGTAGATAAATAGGAACCGCTCTGGCAGGAAGGTAAACGGCGTTTCTGTGCGCTGCTCTGGTTCGCCAGAAGCAGCTTAGTCATGCTGGCCACATGACCTGGAAGCTGTACGCCGGCTCCCTCGGCCCATAGAGCGAGATGAGCGCCGCAACCCCAGAGTCGGTCACGACTGGACCTAATGGTCAGGGGTCCCTTTACCTTTTTATATTTGAGCCTATGCAGTGATATGTCTTAAAGCACGGATTTGATTGGGAGTAAGACCAGGGGATTTAAACCAAAGAGAAAAGGTGGGTCTTGAAAAGGGACTTAGGTTGCAGTCCAAACCTAAGATCTTCCAGGATGAGTGGAGTTTGTAATAAGTGGATCTTCCACTGAACCAGCTATTCAACCAGGGCTATGCCAACTGATGTCCCCCATCCAAGCTCACCAGAGATATACTGGTGTAAGTCCTCCATCCCAGCTCAGTTGAGGCAAGTCTCCAATAAAGGGCATTCCAGGGGAATACCAGGGGTGGGATGGGACAGTGGGGTGAGGAATGCATTCAGAGGGTACATGCTACCATAGATGACTTACTGTCTTCAGACACACTCAACCATTCACTGCATTATTAGCAAGGTTTCTTCTAGTGATATTAGTAAACTACAGAGCCATTGTAAGCGGAAGATGGTCCTTCAGCATCCCTGACACCAGAGACCCTGCCAAATAGACTGTGTGTCCCAGAGTTGCTTGTGCCCCGGATGCCTCTTACGAAGCCATACTAATAAATGCTTAACTTAAAATATGGCACCTCTTGTCTCATTTGATTTCCAGCTTATGAGCTACAGGAATGTCCTGACCCCGAGCCCTTTGCCAATGGCATTGTGAGAGGAGCCGGTTACAGTGTGGGCCAGTCCATCTCCTTTGAGTGTCTCCCTGGCTATCAGCTCATTGGCCACCCGGTATTGACCTGTCAACATGGAACCAATAGAAACTGGGACCACCCATTGCCCAGGTGTGAAGGTATGGCTTTATTGAGTCACTTCCCAAAAAGGAAAACACTAAGTAGAATAATAGAAGCATAAGCACACCGCCATACCCACCACTCCTGTCCCCCTCTTCCTCCTCCTCCTCCTTCTTCCTAATTGTTTAAACCAATTCATAACCAAGAACCCACACATTGACCACTAATATTGAAACGTATGTTGTAGGTATTTTCCCACATTTCTTTTGCTATTTTTGTGATATACATGTGACATGAGAAAACTTGGTATACTTATTTGTATAACATTATTCTTGTTTATAAAATCCAATTTTTAAAAAAGGAAATTCCTTGAGTGGGCACAAAGGAAGAAAGATATGTCTCTCCCCCTTCGCCAGCAACATTTTATCTCAGTATTTGACTACAAGCAGAGCCCTGCTGGATCAGGCTAGAAGACCATCTAGCCCAAAATCCAATCCTCACACTGGCTAACTAGACGCCTATGGAAAGCCCAGAAGCAGGACACAAAATATAGCCATCCTGACTATGAGACTTCTGATGTTCAAAGTGTGGAAAAACTCCGGTTTGTAGAAACAAGCTAGGTCATACCATGGTTTATGATCCCATCTCCTGTTACAAACCAGAGTTTCAACTAACCAGATTTTCACCCCATTTGAACAAAACCAAACATGCTGGTTGTCTTAAAAAAGGAAGTGGATCCTTCCAATCTTCTTCTTGTGGCCACACTGTGGAGGTGAGAGGAACAGAGAAAACACAAGCGTAAGGCTTGCTTCTGCTCATACACGTAACATTAAGCTATGGTTTAGCATCAAGTTGGGCCCTACCATTAGGCAGAGTCAGGTGGCAGATGCTGGGAGGGGGGCAGTAGTTGGTAAAGTATTAGAGGGTGAAATTTTGTGTTCCCTTGATCCTCTAAACTAACCTACTGCTTTCAGGTGTGGTAGAAATTGGCTTTCCAGTCACTGATGTAGAAGCAATATTCATCTGCCATCCCAATTGGCTTCTCTACATGACATGGAGTGGGCACCATCTTGATCTGGCCCTTGGGCAGCAAAATGCCTTGAGCTGACCTCGTTTCACATTACATCTGAAACAAGCCATTATATTTTTCTCCGAAATACGACTGCTGAACCCTTCCCCTCTCCCCTATGAAGGCAGCATTTCCTTCCTGATCTCTCTCCCTTCTTCTCCTTTTGGACACCCCCACCTCCATTAGGATGATTAGAGTGGAGTTTTATTGTTCTAAGTGAGCTTTTGCCTTTTCACATTCAATCAGCCATCAAAGTCTGAGCAGAACTAGGAGCCAAGCGGCAGTATAAATAAGGTGGAAGGAACAGGGCTTTGATCACCTTCTTGCTCTGTGCCTTTGACATCCATCTTGCTGTGCTGGAGTAGGTTTAATGACTAACTCCTTGCTGCTCCACTTGCTGAGAGATGGCTTTCCAGCAGTCAAACCCCATGGATTCGGGGATGGCTTGTCAGCACATGCTTCTCAACCACCCAGCGTGGGGGGCTGCCATGATTCCAAAACGCTGGCTTTATGAGCAACACATTCTTCGGACAATCTTTTGATTAAGGAACTTCAAGGAACTGCACAGGGACTTTGTCCCCCTCAGCCACTGGGATGACCATACTTCCCCTGTAAAGCTGGAGTGTCATACCTGGGATGGTGAACTATCCCTAAATATAGGGATATTCTGGGACACCCGTTTAACAAGGTTTAATGTTCTCCCTTCTTATTCATTAGAAGACAGATACAATGAAGCCCAATAACAATAGTGACAGCACTGAAATGGAATCTATCTTGCACCCCCCCTTTTTTTACTGTGGTTTCTCTCAAGGGGCTAGGAAAGGTCTAATCTATCCCATTATACAATCCCTTCCTAGCTGCTCTTTTGATCACTTTGCTTCAGTAAGTCTGCCACAGGGCAAGAGGCAAAGTTTTTGAATATGACTGTTCTTATTAGACGTGATCCTGACTAATGAGTTGAAAGTTCATGGAGAGAAAAGGTAGGTGATGTCGTACCAAAATCAGGCCACTCCTGATTTGGAAGGTTATTTATCTATAGAATTGTAGAGTTGGAAGGGCCCCTGGCGGTTGTCTCGTCCAACCCGCTGCGATGCAGGAATTTACTAGACTTCTTTTTCTCTTTCCTGTCAATCAACATGCAGTTCCTTGTGGAGGAAACATCACTGCACACAATGGCACTATCTACTCTCCAGGCTTTCCCAATCAGTATCCCAGTTCCCAGGACTGCACGTGGCTTCTTACGGTGTCGGCTGGATATGGCATCTACCTCAACTTCACCTTGCTGCAAACAGAGCCATATAATGACTTCATCACAGTCTGGTAAGAAGGACATGCAGACTGAGAAAGCCCAACAATGGTAACTCAACTTGATTAGAGGTCACATGAGTGTGGAAGAGTCAAAACCATGGTTGATGTGTTTCATCAACATAAGGATTTCTGCTTGTGCAGTGGAAACCCACACCCTGCACAAACTCCATGCCCTCCCCAAATCTGCTCTAGAGGTATAGAAGGAGGAAAAGGGCAGGAAGCCTGCATTATTGTGACCATGCACAGTTACAGTTCCCACATCCTCTTACCAGTAGATGATAGCACTTAGAAGGCCCTAATCCTGTTGATAGTCATTTAAACCTGCAATAAATAAGGCATCTGAAGCTTTTGGATGGGAGGCACAGGGACATAGCTATCAACTTTTCCCTTTTCTTGCAAGGAATCCTATTCAGAATAAGGGAATTTCCCTTAAAAAAGGGGGGGGGGAGTTGATAGCTATGCACAGGGAGCCAGCCTCTGATGCACAGCATTCTCACTTTCACCCATTTAGCTGCCGTGTGCTTCTTTTTTCCCCATTCATGTTTCTTATTTCTCTTTAGGGATGGTCCTCAACAGACAGCCCCACAACTGGGTGTTTTTACAGGAAACTCTGCTAAGAAAGCCACCCAAAGCTCTTCTAACCAGGTCCTCCTAAAATTCTACAGCGACGTGGCCAACGGAGGAGTCTTTGCGATTCACTATTACGGTCTGTACAGCTCACTGACATGCTGACATCTGCTATGATATATATGTCTTTTTAAACCATTGCATGCAACATTTGTCGGGCACAGTGTCATTTACATATTTATTTAAGCATTGATAAGGTGCATTCCTCATTGAAAAGTATCCGCGGCCAGAGCATACGAAAGCCCACCCTTTGCTAAACTTTATCAGCATGCCCAGTTGTCAGGGATGATGGGAATTATAATGCACCAAACGTCTGAGGGGCACAGGTTTCACATGCCTGGCATGGCTGGTTTCTATAGTGCTACAAACCTACTTTAAAAAAAAAATGTTTTGTCCTTGCACAGCAGCAGCAACAACAACAAAAAGATGAAGCAGGTTGCATTTGGAGGTGGGGATGGGTAGGATCTGTCTCAGGTAGGTTAGATGGAGATAGATCTTCAGACCTGTGGCTTCTGGTTTCCTGAGACAGATTTAAATGCTCACATTTATTGCCTTTAAACACAAAAGGCACATGCAAGTCCATATAGTTAGCAATCTGGAATTGTGACATATCTTGTTCATTCCCCTCTCTTCTCAGCCTATCAGCTTTCTAGATGCCAACCTCCAACCATGGTCCCCAATGCTGAGATCATCACAGAGAATGAGGATTACAACATAGGTATTGACTGCATGACTTGAATCCCTGGCACTTGCTCTGTGGTGTTTTCTGTATTTTCCTTAACAGAATACAATTCCCAGGATACTTGGGGGGGAAGACATGGCTGATATATGAGTGTTTTAAATGTACAGGGTGAATGTTGAATTTGTAATTAATTAACTCAGGCTGAGTTGCCTAGTTGCTGTCCTTGGTCCTGCAGACCAAGCTGACAGGTTTTTCAGCATGTCAGGTTGTGCTGAGAGTTGTTAGGCGACTCCATGATAGTGTTTTGCATGCAAAGTAAAAGTGATTTACACATTCGGACCATTCTAGCAAGCCAGGACTCACCCACCTCATTCAGCTGTTGATTTAGAACCAGGCTTGGGGGATGGATCTCCATCGTTGCAGCAGTGGCGGGATTTGGAAGATAAATGGGGCTGGGGTGGAAGCAAAGTGAGGGGAAACCTCACCAGACGAAGACACAGAGAGCAATGAGGCTTGGCTAGTGAATGTCTGGTTGCCACAGAGAGCTGGAGAAGCCATTGCAAAGTAGCTCAATAAATGTTACGTTGCTGCCTTTTGTGGCAGTACTCTCTAAGGGCACAACTGTGGCACAAGGATTTCTTGCATTAAAAAAGGTGAGGAAGCAATAACGCAGGAGGACTTTTTTGCTTGCAAAAATGTCTATATTAGGCAAAAATGCATGCCAGTATGTGGAGAAATTTGCACTAAAATGCTGGTGAATTTTCATGAGGACTGTTGTGGAAATGTAGAGAACTGAACTTAACACTGTAAAAACTAAGTGAAACCAGAATTTACAGACTTGTCCTTCAGTAAGTCATTCTGTCTAGTTTGAGCACAATCTGATTTTCTTCATTGGGGGATTTACCCCTTCTGCTGTTGAAATGCATTTTGAACTCCCTTGTCTCCTTCCCCAGGTGATATCATTAGGTATCGGTGTCTTCCTGGCTTCACCTTGGTTGGAAATGAGATCCTGACTTGCAGGCTTGGTACTCACCTCCAGTTTGAAGGGCCTCCCCCAACTTGTGAAGGTAAGTCTTTTAGAGGTTACTGTGGCTCTTGGAAGGGCCCTAGGGGAGACAGGAACTACCAGGCAGTAAATGGGGTTCGGTGGATTTTTTTGGTAAGTTTTAACATCTTTTCTAAGTGTACTAAAGGCAAAACAAACAACAACTATATTAAAACACATAAAAATATCAAAAGATACAGCAGTTATACAGAAGCTCGACAGAAGAGATGGATGATACCTTAATTACAGTGTTCTGAAAACTTGCAGCCTGATGTTCTCTTGTGGAAATTAGGAATAAAAAGAAATTTGGTATACACTATCCTTCCAAAGTAGGAGGGGCCCATGAAATAGTGATGGGAGAGACATTTGATTCAGATTGCACTAGGGATGAACCTAACTGATTAGCATTTTCCGAAGCAACATGCAAACCAAAATACAGCCGTCCTTCAAAATGTGAATTTCTCTGGATTTTGCAGTGCAGTTATTTAGCATAGTAATGTGTACAAAGCTGTATATAGTTGGATAAAGTGTGCATAAAAATGAATATGTACTTTATATACATTTGTGAAAACTAAATACAAAAAAAAAAATACTTGGGAAATTGCATTGCAAAATGTATATTAGGCAAAATTGCATACAAAAGGAGAAATCCACACTGAAGTGCTGATGAATTTTCATGAGCATTCCCCCACCCAAATATTTTATTGTTTTCAAAACTTGCTTTGCATACAGAATTCCCTTGTTCCAGTCTAGGTGGACCAAGGATTTGACTTTCTATGTCCCTATAAGCCCCTTGTAGGTATATTATCTGTCCTGCTGCTGCTTCTCTGTGGCATTGGCACAAAGTGATGTTCTGTGTTTGCTTTCTTTTGCACCAATCAGTTCATTGCCCAATGAATGAGGTCCGCACAGACTCCATGGGAGTGATCCTGAGTCCAACCTTCACAGGCAGCTACCCTCACTTTCAGACTTGCTCTTGGGTGGTCAAGGTGGAGCCAGAATACAACATCACCTTCACTGTCGAGTACTTCTTGAGTGAGAAGCAGTATGATGAGTTTGGCATCTTTGATGGTGAGTCAGCAGGATGATTGGGAAATTTTGAGCTGTTCAGGTCATTAAAAGAAAAATAACTTACAAAGTAGAAGGTATACAGCCTTATAAAATCGAAGAATTGTGTTGAGAGAATCGCTGGCAGAGGTGTGTGTTGCCTCTTTGTACTTTCTGATTTACAAGGCAAGCAGGGGTCCTTTGAGTAAGTCTTTCACATTCCTGAGTTGGATTGCACTGTTAACAAGGCATTTCAAGTTGGATCAGGGACTCCCTAAAGTCCCATGTTGCTCTGTGGACTTGGGTGCCCCCCCACCAAAAAAGCTACATTTTTAAAGTGACTGCTGCATTTATTATTATTATTATTATTATTTTAAAGCAAAACCAAGCTGACTAAGGAAATGATTGAGTAGGGAGGGAGCAGAGAGTTTGTGAGTGAAGGGCCACCCAGGATGTTTTGCTGCAAGATGCAAAACAGAAAATGCTGCATGCATTCACCTGCTGCTCACATGCATGCATATGCCGCAGCCTCCGCATGCACACACATGCCACCCACCCATGGCATGCAGGTGCACACCAGAAGAGGAGGAGGTGGTGGCGGTGGCTGACAAGTGCAGGAGATGGTAAGTGGCATTCTCGAAGGCTGGATCTGCCCTCTCTCAGCTGCCCAGAGCCTGCTATGCTGAGGCCACTGCCTCACCTTGCCTCATGGGCAGGCTGGCCCTGTGTGTCTTTCATTTTGACATATAGGTCTAATCTCAGTGAATTATTTTCCCAAGGCACTCCAATCACAGTGTTCTGGGGGAGGGAATAAAACTGCCATCTAAAATACCCAAGATCTTCACCAAAACCCATTGTCTTAGTCATGTCTAACCAAATGCTACACATAAGCAAAGATCTAACAGGCCTCAGCAAGATTCACAAACCAATTTTCCATCCTTTCTTATGAGCATCTGTGATTACTTCATTTTATTAAGACTAATTCTTAATAAAGATAAATCTCAGTGCCAATGTTTGCTATCAACCTAGTAATTCTCTATTGAGACAGCCTTTATGTATATATATATTGGTCAAGCTTTAGTTAGTCCTGGTTTGGGGCTTTTCAGGAAGCATCTGCCATGTCTCCCTTTTTCCCCCTCCTTACTCTTCTAGCTCAGTGAGATCATTTTGCAATACAGCCTTCTTATTTGAAAGTACTCAAAATTGTAAGCACATGAAGCAGCCTTATCCCCATTGGAAGGCCCTCCTAAAACATTCAGTCAATAGTGCTCTTGGTCACATTTCCCCTCTCTTTCTGACATTCCCCAGGCATAAGGTATATACAGTGGTACCTCAGGTTAAGTACTTAATTCGTTCTGGAGGTCCGTACTTAACCTGAAACTGTTCTTAACCTGAAGCACCACTTTAGCTAATGGGGCCTCCTGCTGCCGCCGTGCCGCTGGAGCCCAATTTCTGTACTCATCCTGAAGCAAAGTTCTTAACCTGAAGCACTATTTCTGGGTTAGCAGAGTGTGTAACCTGAAGCATATGTAACCTGAAGAGTATGTAACCCGAAGTACCACTGCAATGATTTCCTGCGCCTATGAGCCTACTGTACTTTATGCTATGCACAACATAATCACATCTGTGAAAGTGTGCTGTTTAAATAATAATAATAATAATCTCCAATTCTGTCACATTCCAGTCCTTTTTCCTCACCAATTTGCTGGGCTTAATCCACTCTGCAAATATCATCTAAATTACCAGCAATTTTTAGGTTCCCTAAAGAACGTTTGTAGTTCTGCCAAACTTGAGGATTCCCTCAAGCATGCTGATACCTTCCCCTTGCTTTTCAGTGGCCAGGTTTGGGCTTCAAATTTGTTGGCCCTCACCATATGAGCTTGCTATTAGAAGGAGAAATTAAACTAATTCATGGAGGAAGATGGGTCTATCAATCCGTATTAGCTATGGTAGCTAAGTGAAGCACCCACTTTTGGAGGCTTCCTACTCCTGAATACCAAGTCCTAGAGACAAACAAGAGGAGACAGCTGTTTCATTAGGTACAGTTTCTGAGCTTCAAGAGGCACTGACTGACCAAGGTTGAAACAAAATGCAGCTAAACTATATGCACCCATGGCTTGATGTGGAAGGGCTTATTATATATTATTATATTTTGTTTGTCTGATCTTTCTTCAAGGTCCTTCAGGCCACAGTCCATTATTGCTGTCCCTAAGTGGGAATTACTCTGCTCCCCTAACGGTAACCAGTTCTGGCAACAGAGTCTATCTCCACTGGTCCTCTGACCACGCCTATAGCAGAAAGGGCTTCAGAATCCGCTATTCAGGTTAGTAAATAGCAGGGATAGAAATGGCATGTGTATTGATGCATAAAGTAGTGATAACGAGCTGAGAAATTTATGCTCAGTTCTGTTTGGGGCTTTTTTGCAATCTGAAGTTATTAATAGAACTCCAGTATCCTGTTCTCGTGCACAAAAATAGCTCAACCCATTTTCTTTAGCTAAATGATTCCCCATGTAACTGAGACTGCAAATCCTATACATGCTGTCTTGAATAAACCTCGAGGCTGGATCACTACAATGTGCTCTGTGCGGGGCTGCCTTGGGCCTGGTTTGGATGCTCCAGCTGGTGCAAAATGCAGTGGCCAGAGGGAGGGGGGGCAGCACCTGGCCAATAACATGTTAAAGCATGGGTAGATAAACTAAGGCCCAGGGGCCGGATCCAGCCCAATTGCTTTCTAAATCCAGCCCGCGGATGGTCTAGGAATCAGCATGTTTTTACATGAGTAGAATGTGTCCTTTTATTTAAAATGCATCTCTGGGTTATTTGTGGGGCCTGCCTAGGGTTTTTACATGAGTAGAATGTGTGCTTTTATTTGAAATGCAGCTCTGGGTTATTTGTGGGGCACAGAAATTCATTCATTTCCCCCCCAAAATATAGTCCAGCCCCCCACAAGGTCTGAGGGACAGTGGACCGGCCCCATGCTGAAAAAGTTTGCTGACCCCTGTATTAAGGCATCCTTACTGACTGCCCATCTACCACCAAGCCCATCTTCAAAGCCAAGCATCCCCAAACTCGGAGCTTCAGATGTTTTGAGACTACAATTCCCATCATCCCTGACCACTGGTCCTGTTTAGCTAGGGATGATGGGAGTTGTAATCGCAAAACATCTGGAGGGCCGAGTTTGGGGATGCCCTTGTATTAATTTACAAATCCCTGAACAACTTAGGTCCAGGGTACCTTTGGGGCCACCTGAACCCTTATATCCCAGCTCAGGCGCCTGGATCAAGCCTGACGTAATGTGTTTATGGGATGGGAGCTATTACTGTAGTTAGTTTGTTTTTATTATTATGTATTTTGTGTTCTCATTTTGAAATTTTGTGTTACGAAACACTCTGTGATCTTCAGATGAAGGTCAGCATACAATTTCAATATTTTTAAAAAAACACCTCTGAGAATTATGGCTCGTTGGGGGGAATAGGTGGTTTCTCAGCCATTCCCAGTACCCTGAACAAACTACAGTTCTCAAAATTGTTTGGGGGGAAGTCATGGCTTTTTAAAGTGGCTATATAGTGCTTTAAATATGTGGTGTGAGTATGGTCCCACTCTCGTTGTTTACAGGTTATTATAAGCCTGTTGTATATTTTAAGATCCTACATTTTCTTGTTATCAAACTTGGGGCCACTTTCTGCCTCTTATCCCCCCTTCCTCTGCTTTGAGCCTTTGAGGTGCACAGAAATACTCTGTTTGGGACTCTAAATGGCAGCCAGGAGATGAAAAGTAACACACAGCAATCTCGGAGGAACAAAGCTTCTGTGTTCATTCAGCAACGCAACCAAAACATAATTTCTGCCAATTAAATATTAATTCATTCATTTATGGAATAACAGTATTAACTTATTTATGACACATTTATATGTGTCCCTGTCCCGAGTTTGATTGCTTTTCATTAAGTAATTAAAATATGCTTCATTCCAAGACTGGCTTGCTTAATTTTAAAGGGACTCTTTGCCAAACACCCGGTAATTGCTTTTATACAGGCGGAGTAATTAAACTTCATATGAAACCAAGACCAGTGTAAAAAACACCCACATTGAAAATGTTAATGGTAAAACTAGCTGCTGTTTCTCTTTTGGGAAATCCAATTCCTTTCCTTTCCTTTCCTTTTTAATTGGCAATTTATCATGGCATTTCACCCCTCCCCCACAACACAACACAACACAACACAGAGGCACAAAAGCAAATTCAAGCAGAAATATATTGGATGCCATCTCAGGCCTGTTTATGTTATATAGCTGTGTCTGTTCTAATATTGCCTTTCTAGAATGGGGCTGGGAACATTTATTTCCGTCCGATGGCCACATTCTCTTTGGGGAGCCACATACCATAGGTGGTCAAGGTCAAAGGTAAAAATGGGCACAGCAACAGATGCCCATTGTACAGTAGGCTAGATTCCATGCACATAAACCCTCTCCAGTAGAAACTGGTGCATGAATGAAAAAGGGGTTGCCCTCAGGATGCCCTTAACCTAAGTCCCTTCCCTGCCATTTTACTTATAACCAGCCAGGAGGTGGCTCTGCCTGTCAGACACTATTATGCCTCTCTGTCCCCCATCCAAGCAAGCAAGAGGCGTTATCATAATTCGAGAGCAGATTCCTACCAGGCAAAAGCACTCAAGAAAGGGGGTGAAGGCAGTGAGGGGTCTGGCCTGAGAAGAGAATGTGTGGTGGGGAAGGGCCTGTGGCCTGGACAGAGTCCCTAGGGAAAGATGGAGAGGCTGGAGGGTCACATTTGGCCTCTGGGCTTGAGGTTTCCCACCCCTGTTCTGGACCTTTTGCCAGGCACTAGTTGTTGAAGCTAATAACTACCATAAATACTAGCTAGCAAACCAGTACATTTCTCATTTCCTTCTCCTTTCTCTTCCTCTCATTGCGGTGTTTGTTGAAACAAACAATGAAGCCCAAGCTACATGTTACAGGGAGATGTGCTGGGAGAAGTGAAAATCAGAAATCAACTAATTATAATGCGGAAAGATGTATCCCATATTCCACCTCTCTTCATACTCCACACCTTTTCCCTTCCTTACATTGCACCAGCCCAGATTAATCTGGTGGCCTTAACATACACTTTTGACTTCCTTGCTCCAAAATGTTCAGCATACATCTCAAAGGCGGCAAATCTTTCTCAGCCCTCGTTCTTCATGGGATGGAGGGATGGGACACACCAGTGGTAGGTGGGGCCAGGGCAAAAAAAAAGAGCAGATCAAGGAATGTGACATACCTTTGTGCAATGAGCTACATTTCAGCCATGCAAAAATCAAAGGTTTCGCCAGACCCACATCAATCTTTCCATCCTCCATCAAGGCATGATGTAAGAGGCATGATCAGAGTTCAAGGACACATTCCATCCAGGGAAAAGAAGTCACTGAGGGCTAATTAGAGAGGTCTAGAGAGCTGCATTTAGCCCCCAGACCAGAGGATCTCCTCTACATTTCCCTAACATTTATAATAAATGTTCAGCCGCAGTTGTAATTTGTGCTGCCACACTTCCTAACATCATTGCATTGTTGATACAGATGCCAGATATCCGCATTATTATTTTTTACTGTTTTTATGGTTGATACAGTGACTTTAATTGCTTGAATTTAATGGTCTGAGCAGTTGTTAATTTTATTTTTATTACCTCTTGTAAACAAGCTGGGGGTTCCTTTCAGACTGGAGGGTGGGGCAGAAATAAATACATATCCGGATGTGTTGGGCACAGTTCAGTGACAAGCAATCAAGATACTAAAGGGCTTTGAAAACTAAACTAAAGAAATTGTTCTGGACAACACAGACAGTTGTGTGTGTTCCAAGGGTTCAGGGGGTTGTGTGACCACATGAGCTATGCCATTCCCTGCCCCCAAGGCATCCAGTGACCACACCCTCTGCCATCAGCATGTTTGGCAACCATCAAAAGAAGATCTATGTGTGTACCAATGTACAGAGACCTTTCACACACCAGCTGAATACATAGGAGGCAGGGCCAGCCTGTGATATTTTTTCAGTGCCTGTAGGTGGGGTCATCTGAACCCAGCTTCTGTGTAGCAATATTTATGTATATGTGAGCAAAAGCAATTCATATTTTTCTCACACTCTTGTGGGTGTGTTTTCTTCCTTTCCCCCTTGTCTAGCCCCTTATTGCAGCCTCCCTCCACCTCCTCTCCACGGTTCCATCCTCAGCCACACTGGTTTGCAGCCAGGAAGCACCATCCAGTTCGGTTGTGATGTCGGCTACCGCCTTGTGGGTCACAGCTTTGCGACGTGTTCAAGGCACCCACAGGGTTACTTCCACTGGAATGAAGCCATTCCTCTGTGCCAAGGTAGGCAAGGGAGAAGCTGTGAAATGAACACATTATTTCTATTGTTTATTTAAGCTTATGATTTACCCTGCTCTACATATATTTTTGGAGTGGGGGAAAATGGACTGTTATATTGCATAAATTAGAGGTCTGAAACACAAGTGTTATCTTTTTGAAGGTGTCCAAAGGTTCACGACCACATCTATTTTTCTTGGACTTGCAATTCAAGCAAAATGATGGTGTTCACTTTTCATCTTCCCATTTTTTTCTTCTTGTTGCAATATTGTTATTAATATTCTGCTCTTACACTCCAAGTGGCCACCTACCCAGGGGATCCTTCAGATCTACAGCTGCTTAGCTTCAGCACTGATCCAGCCTCAGATGATATGAGACCATTCGCTTTGGCCTACTGTCCCATTTTCTCTGCCACAATTGCTGTGTTTGTGTGTAACACTAAGCCATGATTTGTTTAAGTTGTGGTTTGTTTAGTCATGGGTTAATAATGAGTTGTCCTAAAGGTGACTAAGCAAGACATGGTTTCTTCTCTGAAGCTTGGCTTGTTCTTGCTCCATGCTTTTATAGTTTAATGACCATTTGGGGTGGGGTCGCCAAACAAGCCATGTTTAAGGAAATGTCCTGGGTTCACATGTAACACTAAGCTATAGTTAAAACAAACCCTGGTTCATAAGCCTCCAACAAACTATGGCTTCAGCTTGTGGTTTGTTGACAGTAAACAAACCATAGTTAAGCTACTGGATAGGGTCCAGAAGATCAAACAAATCTTGGTTTAATAAACCATGGTTTGGCTAACTAAACTTAAGGCCGGAAGTAAAAAAAACAACAACAACCAGGAGACAGGAGAGTGATATTTTTCAAGGCTGTCCCAAGTTCTCACTAGTCCCTCAAGTTACAATCCCAATCTAAAGCAAACTTGGATTGTTTTCCTCACATGAAACATTTTGAGGGAAGCCCCCCAAAAGGAGCAATCAGCCTAATGGAATTTTCCAGGAGGAAGAAAGATCCAACCACCTCTCAGTCATCCGCAGCTTCCCCCAGCCCCCTAAATGAGAGTCAAAGTGAATTTGAAAGTTCCTCCTTGAGCAAAATCTACAGGGAAGTTCAAGGGAATTCAAAAAGAGTTTCTGCTAGATCAGCAAAATCCATTGTCACACAAGAACAACTGGATTATCAGATCTTTAATCAAGTGTTTCTGCCTAAACATCCACCAGTAGTCTAAGTAGGGCATCGCTGCAAGAATCTTACAGTACCTCCTTCTCACTGAAAAAGGAGAGAGCCCAGTCTAACAGAAGTGGGATGAAAGCAGCTAGTTTTGAGTGGAGCAGCAGAATTGGGTGGTGCGGCCTACTCAGCACTAGGCTGGGGTTACCATGGTAACTGCAACTCTTTCAAATCCCACTGGGAACAACATGTTAAAAACCCACCAGTGCGAGCACATCTCCACCTGTGAAAGCAGGAATTAATTATCAGTGTCTTCTGAAATGAAGAGCCAGCTGATTTTTAGCTGCTGGAACCCAGGGCAGCCAAGTGATAATGTGCAGCAATTATCATCCCACCATCCCCAAAGCACTGACTGCCCTGAAAGGGCATATTCCATTGAATAATTCCAGCTCCTGAGACGTTATAAAAAGATTTTTTAAAAAAATCAAGTGGCAACATGTGCCGCTTTTGGGGAATGAAGAAAGTTCCAGCTGAGCTTCCTACAGCTATAGTTCATACAGCAGCACATGAAATATCAGAGAGAAAATTATTATTATTATTATTATCAGACTAGGTCAAGCTGTTGCCAGTGGTCACTTTTGCTGCTTACTGAAAACTCTTTTCAGGTTTCTCTGGACTTGTGATTTACCTTGTCAGTTTTGCTGTGAAGTGTGTATTTCACTGTCACATCACAGTAAAGTCATAAGGCATTGCATTTGTTTGTGGCTAAATGATCTACATGCAAAGAATGTGTGGGATTTGATGTGAGTGAATGTGCTGTCTTGGAGGAAGGAAGGAAGGAAGGAAGGAAGGAAGGAAGGAAGGAAGGAAGGAAGGAAGGAAGGAAGGAAGGAAGGTTGTTCTGTCACCAGCCAACTTGCTTTCTGGGGTAGCCATGGAGGGAAAAAAGTTCCTTTCCCCAGAACCAGCATGAAAACACAGGTGGACTACTATCCCTCTTCCAAGGAGGACTGAGTTTCCCCTCTGCCATAGCCAGCATGCTGGCTACTAGCCTCTTGGTGGGCTAGTAATTTGCAGGCTTCTTTCCAAGTCTCTATCAATTGCTACATTTAAAAAACCATTTCAAAATATGTATTTAAATGTGTATTTTCTCTCAAAATACGTATTTATATGTGATGGGCCTCTTCTTCTTCTTTGGCGATCACTCATAGCCGAGTAAGATTGCCTTCCATAAACACAGTTTTAACAATGAGTCCATAAGTGACTGTGGAGGCCAAATCTGGATCCACATGTCCTTCCACAGTGGGGACCCAAAGCAACTACTCTATTCTGATGGGCCTCAGCCTCCCCAGAGCCTGATGCCTTCCATCATATCTGACCATTGGCCATGCTGACTGGGGCTGATGGAAGATGGAGTCCAACAACCTCTGGAGGGCTCCAGGTTTGAAAGCAGGTTGATGTAGCCCAAGGAACAAATAGACACCACTTGCCATGGAATAGAAATTCATGCACTCTCAGTGTTGAATAGACAGAAACCATTCCCATTTTTCTTTTGAGAGTCAATGTGCTTCATTCTGGTGTGGAGTAGGATCAGTGAGGGCTGAGCTCCTTGACTCCGTGGAGCCTGAATTATCTATTTAACCCACACTTGGTTTGAAATGAGCCAAGAGGAGCTGCCTGCCGCCAGCCAGCCCACTTACCCTTCCTAGCAGTTCCCTTATGTCTTTTTCAAGAGCTTACACTGCACATGGAAAAGTAGTTGAAACATGGAAAACATAGAAGCCAATGCCTCCTGACTCAACAACCTTCTCTGTTCTTTTGGAGTTTGCTAGTGGCTTATTGGCACTTTCAAATCTATGTCCTGATTCCTGATTCATTTCCTTAGCACATCACAGTTAAAAATACCACTATGCCAGCAGGTGTCTCCCAGTTGAAGACTGTAGGATCTCTTTCCAAGGAAAATACCCACTCTAGCTTCTCCCCTCAAAAATCCATATATTTTGGTTTGCTTTTACACCAGTCCTGGAGAGCAGTACTCTCTGCTGGGTATCGTGGAGGAGCAGATGGGAAATTTATTACCATCCTGAAAAACCAGGTTTCTCTGCTGCATGTAAACAAAGACTCATCATACCACATTCTGCCAAATTTTGCAAACTGGGATGTCATTTTGATGCCAAAGGGGTGCCTCCACCTTCTCTGACGAACCAGTAGCAGAGTCTATTTCTGCCTGACCATCTGTGGTAGAAGTGAAGTGGATGGAAGTCAAGGGCCGCCTTTAGTGGCTTAATGAACTTTTTGGTGAGCTGCAGCTGGTCTGGACAGGCCTGGGCTCAGACTAACTAGGTTGTATATTGACATAGAATTAGTGGAGATCATCCAACTGGAAGCTATGCAGGGCAATAGAAGCAAGCATGCCAGATGTTAAAAGATGGTTAATTAAAGTGTGGAATATCACAGTTATGGAGCAGATAACTCAAGAGGGGCCAAAATGTCTGCAGTCAAGTAAAATTGTGATCATTCATTCTGACTTTTGGTGGGGTGGGGGAGCGGGGAATGGTTTGGAATTCAGATTTCAGAACACCGTTGCAGGGTGTGTGTTTTTTTAAAAAAAGAAAAAGCATTTGGGCTGCTGTAACAACTTGAGGAAAGCCTTTATTATAACAAGCTAATAGCATTCTCATTCTCTCTGTCTGTCTCTCTCTCTATATATAATGCACCACAATATTTATACCATTTATATATCTAAAGCATTTTACCTTTGCTCTTAAGGTGAAAATGTGCTTTCCAAAGCCGCTTACAAATATCAGTGATAAGACAGCCCATGCCCTCAGGGACTGGAAGGGAGGAGGAAAAAGGGGGGGAAAGAGGGGGGAAGGGGGGGAGAGAAGGAAAAGCAAGCTCAGGCACTAGTTCCTAGTTATGAAGTTCAAGCTGAGAGACCAAGCTGAGCATCATCATCCTGATAGTTTTGCATTATGGTTTCATGTATCTATATTAAACAGCATACACAAATACCTGGGCTGTCCACTTATACAGATATTTGCATGTAGTGTTCAACATCTGTAGAGCTTGTGTACAGAAAGGAATAAGGGTGTGTGTTGATGGCCCCTGACTTCGGCCAGTGCTGTTAGGGATGGGGGAGAAATTTGATACAGTTTGCATTTAAAAGCTTCTTTAATTCATGCCAATCAGCTGCCCTTGCATGAATAACAAAGTGGTCTGCTGCAATTTGGGCTTCAAGCTTTAACTGAAGGATATATGTTCCAAGTCTGGGTTCAGGTACAGCCACCACCCCCACCATCCAGCCCTGACACTAGTGTTTCCTAGATTTATACAGATGGGGCAAATTGTCCTTCTGCCTGCTGAGCAGATGGGCTGAGGGACAACATAAGCTGTCTACTGTGTGAGCTTTGAGCAGATATTTCAGAACATAGAAAGCTGCCATATGCTGAGTCTGACCACTGGTCCATCTAGCTCAGAATTGTCTACACTAACCTCTCCATGATTTCAGACAAGAGGTGCCCTTGGGTATTGAACCTAAGACCTTCTGCATGCAAAACAGATGCTGTACCACTGAGCTACAGCCCTTTGCCTGGGCCAGCTCCACAGTTGTCCTGCCCTGCAATCGGAAAATGGCCCTCATGTTTTGCATGGACAGGATGTACAAAATGAGTATCTAAAAAAGAGAGAGAAAAGAGTCTGTGTGCAGAAGTCCAGAAGAATCAGGCAGAAAAGTTATTTGAAAGAAAAGAAAAGGAATAGACTGTATGGGGAGGTGGGGATAAGCTGCATACCAGGCCCTCCTGATTGTTTTGATCAGATAACACCTGAAGGTTAAAGAGATTACAGCACTGGAGCTGGAAGGGGCAAGGATTCCCAGGCGCCTGTTGCTGTGCTTGCTGCTGTTCCTGCTGCTGCTGTGTGAAATTGGTATTCATCACAAGCAGCCGTCTAGACGCCTGGCCTTGCCAAAGGATTTGCTGAGCTCCTTAGTGGCTCAGATGACATGCACACAATTATCATTGCAAAGCCAGAATGCGACTGATGACCCTTGTGCTGGCCAGTGAAATCCGTTTGTGCAGGCCTCTCCCCCCCCCCCTTATCCCAGCTGCCACTTCATTTCATCCTAAGTTTAAACAGCTCTCATTCTCCTTATGCCAAGGAAGAGTGGGGCATTTGGCACTGTTTCAAGTGGATGGGGTAGTTCTAGGGGCCCCACTGTAGGGAATGAGACCCCAGGGGTGAAAACACTGTGCTTTATTTCAACCTGGTCAGAGACGCAGTTTGGCACACATACACATGCATGCATTTGTGCACACATGTACACAGCCTGGGAACCTCAATGCCACTCATCTGGAGGTTTAACCCAGGGCAGAAAACCCCAGCTAGCATCCCTCACCCCCATAGCTATGGCACTGTGAGATCCTTACAGTGTACTTGTGTCATTCGCTACCTATATGACACTCCCCACTGAGGCGCTTATGAGAATTCTTCCCCAGATGTCCATTCCTGTCTACTGTCTGTTGTCCATTTGAACTCGGTCTGGATTTTTGTGTCATGTGCTTGAACTCTCTTTTTTGCCTTCATTTTCCTTTGAGACCAGATACTTAAGCATCATACAACCAGGTGTAGTTCTGCCAACGCCACTTCCAGATCTAGAATAGGACAGATCTCCTTTCACTTCATTTTGGGCATTTGGATGTGGGTTTGGGGGGGCAGGGGAAACCCACAAAGCAAAATTAAAGAATGGGGCAAAATGATTTGGGCAGCAATAGGACTAGGGTGGGAATTAATTTCAGCTTGTTTTTACAGGTGGACCTACTTAATTCATACTTTCCTTGTTTAAAGGGAGAGACTTGTAATTATGGAGAGTTCCTTTTTTCCTTTCGAAAAAGAAAAGAAGAAAGAAAATCTAAAGAAGCTCGTTCTGCACTGCAGCTGCAAGTTCCTTCTTCCCCCGACCCCCCAAATTGTTTCATGGTTGAATCATGACCAACACAGCTGCCCCCTAATTTTTATTCGCCTGCAAATAAGGTGCTGAAGTGGGGCCAGCTGTCTCAGACCCCACCCCTTTCTTTGGAACCACTGCTTAATCATTGGTCAAAGTTGTTGGGGAGGCAAGGAGAAGGAGTGGATTATCTCTAGCACTTGCATTGATCTATATTTTTATTCCAAATTTTGCAATCATAGCATTGCTGCTTCATGTGCTTCTGGGGTGGGAGGTTGTGGATAGGCAAGAAGGGCTACTTTTGGAATAATCCAATTAGAGAAGCAAAAAACTCATGTAAGGTGCAAATGATGGCACAGCTCACCATTTCCTTCCCAGCCCTTTCCTGCGGAGTTCCCAAAGCGCCAAAGAATGGGGTCGTTTTTGGCAAGGAATATACAGTGGGCACCAAAGCAGTCTTCCAGTGCAAGCAGGGTTTCCACCTTCAAGCCCAGGAAGCATCCAGCATTGAGTGCCTGACAAACGGGCAGTGGAGTAATGGCAATAACCCTCTTCCATGCGTGGGTAAGTCCCCTTTTATGTAATGTTTCCCTTTTGAGAGTTATATGTTTGTTGAACTAAACATCTGGCATTATTTAAGAAGAATACAAGAGCTCTGGTGAATCAGACAAACGGTCTGTGTAGTTCAACATTCTGTTTCCATCAATGGCCAGTCATTCCTCTGGGAAGACTTGAAGAAGGACATGAGAGCATAAACCTTCCTTTGTAGTCTGTTCCTATCATCTGGTGCTCAAGAATAAGGAGATTCCCTTTTCAGTTTGCACGGCTAATTACCTCTGATAGACCTACCCTTCCTTGCCATTTGTCCTCCTCAGCATCTGGTCTGGATGTATATTTCCTCCAATCACAGAGTTTCCAATAAGCTATTCATCCATTTAGCTATTTCATTTTCCATGTTTGTTTGTTTGTTTGTTTAGAACTTAAAAGGAAACAAACCCAAACTTCAGACAGAAAAAGGTTCCCAGTGCATCTTACAAACCATTAAACAATGACAAACTATCTAGTGTCACATGGATAGCATTAAATGGTTGGAATGAGGGTGCAGTATCCTAATTGTGATGTGTTGCCTTTTGCTCCCTCCAAGCATCCCTCTCTGTGACCAACTCACAACCACTTTAATGCATTGCCAAATATTTGAGCTCAGTAACAGTGGCAGATCAACCATTTTGCCTTACTTGTAAGCTTCATCAGGTCACAATACTGGTCAATGTTCAGCTGTGGTGGTGGGTCTTTGGTCTGGTTTCTTGCAGGTAATTTTGTTAATTTTGTTTTCTTCTCTTTCCATGGCTGGTGCTCAGCGGTTAGCTGCCCTGATATTGGCAGCATTGCTGTGGAGCATGGTAGATGGAGGCTGATCTACGAGACCCAGTACCAGTACAATGCACAACTAATGTTGATCTGTGACCCCGGATACTACTACACAGGTTACCGTGTCATCCACTGTCAAGCCAATGAAACCTGGAGCATAAAAGAGCCCAAGCCAACCTGCAGAAGTAAGCTAGCTGCCACCTTGGCATTTTAGCTGCTCAGAAATGAAAAGATAAATACGCTGAGGGATGGACAAATATGCTGCAATGTGTTCCAATATTCATTTGCACTTTCATCTGGTATATTCTGTTTTGCAGCAAATAGTTGATCTCACTCAGGTGTTCCATTTCATTCACTAATGCAGAAATATATGTTATGTAACACACAACAGATATTCATATTTCATGGAATCATGGAACTGTAGAGTTGGAAGGGACCCCAAGGGTCATCAAGTTCAATGTCTTGTAATGCAGGAATCTCAACTAAAGCACCCATGACAGATTGCCATCTAACCTCTGCTTAAAAACCTCCCATGGGAACCCATTCCACTTTCAAACAGCTTTTACTGTCAGAAAGTTCTTCTGGATCGCCTTTCTTATAACTTGAATCCATTGTATTGTGTCCTACCCTCCAGAGCTTGTTCCATTTTCCATGTGACAGCCCTTAAGATATTTGAAGACAGCTATCATTTCTCCTCTCTCATCTATTCCTCATAAGACTAGATTTCCAGACCCTTGAACATATTGGTTGCCCTTCTCTGAACACATTCCAGCTTGTCAATATCCTTCTTAAATTGTAGAGCCCAGAGCCACAATTATTCCATGTGTGGTCTGGCCAAGGCAGAATAGAGCAGAAATATTACTTCCCTTTCAGCCATCAATAGATATCTGCAAATCAATTATCACCCCTCCATGTTCCCTTTCATAGTTAATGACCGTGAAACCTAACCGTGTCTAGTCAGAAATAAGCCTCTTTGATTCAGTGATGCTTACTCCCAGGTAAGTGAGGTTAATATTGTAGCCACTCTCTCTACCTTAGTTTAACAATCTCATTCCCCTCACTCAGGCATCAGGGAAGGATGGGGGGGGGGGGAGAAGAAAAGGAGAAGTTTAATTTTAAAATGAGTTTTTAGAATGAGCAGTCAAATTCAGATGGTTCTCCCCACTTTGACAAACAGGCTAGGACTTTGAGGAGCAGAGATAAAATCTACAGGTAACAAGGGATAATTTATTTTCATATGTAAAGAACAATAATGAGCGAAATTCACAATAAGAAGCAGAAAAAAGACCGTCATCCCAACCCCACTTACCTGGGAGTACGCGTCACTAAATTCAATGGAATTTATTGCTGAGGAGACATGCTTAGGAGTGCAGTCTTAAGTGCACATCAGCTGCTTTTGGCAGCAACCTTCAGAAACTGGAAGAGTGTAAATAACATGCATTGCAAATTAGTTTAAATATCTATTTACCTGTAGGCCTAGCAGGGGTTTCTAATACAGCCCACAGTGTCATTTCCCCCCAAATCACCCCCAGCTACTCCATGATATATCCTAGGTGGGGCAAGGAAAATTGGTGGCTGCAAAGGAATAATCAGGACCCCTGAAGTGCACTCCTGGTTGTTCCTTGGCAAGCAAGATGTGCTGTCAGTACTGAACAGTTACTTGACACATACAGCAAATCCTTTGCCTGCATGGCTGGATTGCATACAGGCAAAGAAAGCAGCAGCCATTGAGTATCTGATCAGCAGTTGCTGCAAACCCCACTTCATTTGCCCCTGCAGTTTGATTTCAAACCACACAGACAAAAGAAGCATAAGAGAAACACTTCCTTTGCCTGTGCAGTTTGAAAGCAACCTCCCTGCTTTCATTTGTCTGCACAATTTGATTTCAAACCACAAGAGCAAAGGAGAATGCTTCACCTGTCATTGTGATGCTCTGCCCACATGTCAAACTAGCCCATAGGAATTGGGAGAGGTCTGGATTAAGCCTGCTGGGCAGATCCAGTTCCCATTCCTGTTCTAAGCAATAATTCTTGGAGTGGTTGGTCAAGCTGGAGTTCCTGAGCAATTGCATAAGTGAGAACAAGCATTGACCATTCAGAGCAACTTTCATTTTATAGACAGATATCCCCACACACACACACACACACACACACACACACCTGCCTTTCACAGTGATCCATGTTTGGGCAAGGGATGCCTTTCATTGCTGACAGAACTGGTCACTAAAAGCGCCCCAGCTCAGTCTTCTATAAGCACTGCTTTTAAAAACAAATCAGAGGGTCTAGTCTGTCACTCACACCAAGCTAACAAGAGCAGAAGCTGTGACAGCTGTCTTGTAAGCCCTGACAAAAGTGTTGTGTTTTAAGCTCAGCATTTATGAAAAGTGTTGTCATCCCCTCTCCCCGCTGCCCTCCCGTTAAAAAAAAATGGCTTCACACACACACACACACACACACACACACACACACACACACATATATATATGAGAACATTTTCTCACTTTTGCAAGGACACATACTGTACTGCATAGCTCTTCTAGCTTCCCCATTTTGTGGTGGGATAAATGAAGCCAAACCAAACTGTCAAGTAGAAATTGCTACTTAAATTAAAAAATCAGTTTACTATCCCAATCCCCATGAGAATCTGCACAGAAGCATAGCTGAGTGACAGGTGAGCTTTTGTGTAATGAGTAGGAATTGGGGGTGGGAAAGATTTGGTTCAATCGGCATTTTAACTGTGAACTGAAACACAGCTAGTCTTTGAAACTCTCACTTCTCCAAATGCTGCAGTGCAGTTCTCCAACCAAAAATTGTGTACAGAAATTCACATTGCCCTTTAATATTTAGGGGAAAGTATGCATTAAAGTGCACACATTAGTGAAAAGAATGCATTATATTGGGGAGAAATTGCTTTGCAAAAGTCTGTATATTATGAAAAATGCATACTAAAATCCTGATAGTTTTTTTGTGGGGACTTTTTAAAAAAGCAAATTAGTGAGTGAACTGAATTTCAGATTAGAAAAATGAGAACCTGAAAGGAACAAAAACTAGCAGGTGCATCCATCCATAATAGTGAGCAGGGTTCATCACTCCTTTGCCAATTGCTGTGGCGTAGATCTTGAAGAATATACCTCTTTTTCTTTGAGGTCTTCACTCTACCTGCTCTACTCTACTCACTCTACTCACAGGTGCCCCAAACTGTCATATTAAAACTGTTCAGTAAGTTTTTGCCAGACAGATCTGTTTGTTGCTTTCAAAGAATTACCAAGCTGATAAGAGAATGCTCTCATTTGTAAGAAATTCATGTCATGAGATGAAATGGAAGTCTTACAAAAGTATTTTGCACTCTGGATAACACATTTTCCATATAATTACTGCTGAGACAGGGGCGGGGGGAGAGATTTTGGCAATTGGATGGTGTGTGCACATTTTTGTCCTCCTTCCCTTTGTTCCCCAATCCTCAGCTCTGAAACAACAATATTCCACAAGCTTATTTGGTTTCTGGTCCACAGGGCATCTACAACCATTAGATCATCCAGAATGTCATCTGTTGATCTCAGGGGCAAATGGACCAAGTCAGTAGTTTAGAAAATGTGCATCTAGTAGCAAATTTTTGCCACTTTTGAACTCTGTACATACTAGGCAGAAATGTGGACATCACCACTATGGATTCATGTGGTCAGCAAGCCAGGAGTTGTGCTATGACAGCCTTCACTAACTTGGTGCCTTCTAGACGTTTTCTAGTAAAACTCTCACCAAAAAGCACAAATGGCTGGAGATTGTAGGAATTGTAGTCCAAATAACCAGAGAGCAACAGGGTGCTGATGGCAGTGCTATGAAAACACTAAGATATCTTCTTCGCCAGCTTTTCATAGCAATGGAGTATTTTTTTGAGGAAAATATAGGGCTAAGGGAATTTATTTTCACGTAACAAGTTATAAAATGGCATGTAATGTTGGTTGTGCTATATTAGATTGGCTTCAGTTTTAATTTGGGGTTTTTTGTATTCCTATCTATATGCTGCACTGCTCCTTAATCCTAAACATTATGAGCACTGCTGGGGTTACTACCAGTGTATGAAGCCTTAGGGGGCGGGGGAGAGAGAGAGAGAGAGAGAGAGAGAGAGAGAGAGAGAGAGAGAGAGAGACTGAGACTCTTTGGATTGTCTGATTAGCTCTGTGTGAGCACTAATTGATTCCAAAACACAGACTAAAAATAGCTGCGTATACAGTGTCTCATTTTGTAATCTGAGCTGTAGAAGAACTTTGGAGGGAAATAACCTTTGATCTGTATGATGGGACTGGCAGAACAAGATTATAATTAAGTGTTTTGGTGGCATCAATAGCAGTTTCTGTTTTGGTGTACAAGCCTAAGGTTGCTCTGGCTCTTTTGAACTTCTGCTGCAATTTGACAGCTACCTGCAACTCATTCTATTTGTTCTACCTACCTGTGTCTGTGTATGTAAAAAACAATGCGAGCTTTTTCGGAGATCATAGGTGATGAATCTATTAAGTGTAAATTGTGGACCACAGCACACCACACCAGATAATTTTCCTATTCTGTCAGGAGCTTCACACCACAGACATGCAGACACGTGGACATTTGTGCACACACACAAAACCCATTTGTGGTTCCTGCCTTGGTCTGCGAGAAGCAGTATATAATTGTCTTGTTAATTAGATTTTTTTATTAAAAAAAAGTTGTGGATGCCTTGAGTGAAGCATTCTCCAATGCTCAATATGGTAGAAACTTCCTCCAGAAAATGAACTCTTTATGTAAGTGATCATTAATCCAGCTTTGTGAGCAGAGTATTCCTAGCAGGAGACCATTGCTTATTCTTTCTACCCAAGTTGGTTTGTCCTTCACTCGGATGTTTCTCCTCTCCCTCCAGTTATCTCCTGTGGAGATCTGCCTGTACCACCCAATGGGAACAAGATTGGGACCCTAACCATTTATGGTGCTACTGCCATCTTCTCCTGCAATACCGGTTACACCTTGGTGGGCTCACGTGTGCGGGAGTGCATGGCAAACGGCCTCTGGAGTGGATTGGAAGTGACATGCCTAGGTAGGTGCTTGAGTAATGTTTTGCTGCTTTTGAGCCGCTAAACTGAATGTTGTTTGTAGCCCTGATGAACACCATTAAAGCTGTATTTCTGTGGCATGTAGATTTAGAATGGAGGCTGCAAGCTTAAATCAAGCCAATCGATGAATCAACTGAAACATTGGTTGATTAATCTCTGGTTGCCATTGCTAACCAGCTGGTATCTGAAACGCTAGATTGCCACGCACAATAAAAGAAAATATGTGTGGTTTTTCTTACTTGCATTACAGTATTTAGTTTATTTGTTTGTTAGATTGAAACATACCTTGAACTTCCTTTATTATCTCTCCCTGCTGGGAAAAGCCAATGAATGATCTTAATAAAGCAACTAAGAGAATTGTCACAAATCTCTGCAGTCCTTCTGACTACCTGATATTTTTAACATTCTTGTGAAAGAACGGTTGCTTTGAGAATTTCTCCCCAGATGTTGGGGTTACCTGATGTTTATCCTTGGAGTGGCATCAATTTATTAATGATAAGTTAATGATATCAGTCAGATTCTTATTGTTTCTAGCCAATAACCATTATAATAAAAATTAAAAAACAAGACAATCCTGGAGTAAGTTCGACATAACAAGTTTGGGAACTGCAAATAATCTAAATTTAAAATGAGAAAGTTCCCCAAATCATTTCGACTTTTTAAAAATAAATAAATAAATCCATTTGACACTGATTTGGGGAAAAGAAAAGGTATGGTTTATGTTTCTCACTGCTAGCATTATCTTATAAGTGACAAACTACCCTACATCTGCCACAGATGTTTTAGAATATTCTTCTAATTCTTTTTAATTCCAGCCTTACGCCTGATTTGCAGGTGCCTATCCCTCTAGTATTTTTTCTCTTAGGGGTAGGTAACCATTGTAGCGTCCCCTAGATATTTTGCAGTCCCATTGCCACCATCCCTGATCACTGCCTACACTGGTTGGGACTGATGAGAGTTGGGAGTCAGGAGTCAAGCAACATCTGGAAGGCACCACAACTGGGTATCCACACTAGTTTAGCACTTTATGGTCTACCTCTGCAAAATAAGCTCAAATTCTTTTTCAAAACATACCCCAGGATTGCAATTATTTATACATTTTTACCTCTTGATTGTAGTAAAAAAGCAAGCAGTTTACAAAGAGATATTAAAATTATTAATAAAAACATCAAGTATAGGTTCAGAGGACCATATGCTGTTCTTAGGGTAAACCAGTAGCTCTGGCTGATTCCCCCCCCCCCCCCGTTTGATCTCTGCCTAGCGGGTCACTGTGGCGAACCTGGCCCCATCGTCAATGGCCAAATAAATGGTGAGAACTACAACTACCGGGGCAGTGTGGTGTACCAGTGCAACCCTGGCTTCCGACTCATTGGGATGTCTGTCCGGATCTGCCAGCAAGACCACCGCTGGTCTGGAAAGACTCCTGTCTGTGTGCGTAAGTATGTTGCTATCTTTACTATAGAGTTGTGTGTGGTGCAGTGCATGTCCCATCAGAAAGGGGCAACAGGCAGGGTCAGCGGTGTTGGGCATCTGTCAAAGAAACCAGTGGGCCCACTAGCAGGGGCCCTCCTGGATCTGCATTTTGAAGGGGCAGAAAACTGTTCAGGATTTTGTGAGGCGGGGTAGGTTTACTATTGTTGGGATGGGGAAGAAATTTGGGTTTACTTTTCATCATGGGGTAAACCTACCTAATTCACACTTCAAACATGAACCAAAATGCAGAAGTCTTTCGAAATGTGCACCTCTCCAAATTTCGCAATTGCATTTCTCCAACCAAAAAACTACAGAAGAATGCAGGTATTTGAAGAAACAGCACATAAAGATGCATGCACTCATAGAAATATTAGGAAAAAACAGGAATATATTAAGATAAATTGCTCCCTAAAAATTGTAGCATACAAAAGAAGTGTAGCAAAACATATATGTTAGGAAAAATGGACACCAAGGCGTTGGACAAGTGGACTTTAAAAAAATTAGCATGCTGATGCAGAAACATTGAAAACTGAATTTAAGATTGGAAAAATGAGAAACCACAGTTGGCACATCTGTGCATCCCTACTGGCAACAGTGGTGGCAGCAGAATAATTTCTTTCCCTTTTTATATTTATATTTTTTTAAAGATCAATTTTGGTTTAAACTCACTGCTCAAGTGCTGCTCAGAGTAGAGCCATCAAAAATAATGGACCTAACTAAGCCAAGTTCATTAATTCAAATGAATCTACTCTGAGTAGGACTGACATTGGATAAGTTATGTTATGCTACTGTTTATTTACATGCTACTTTTTGGCTGAAAAATCTCCCCCAAGGCAACTCACAAAGAATAATTGCAAATAACAAACAATGCAAATGTTAAAAATGAAAAAAAAAATGAAACTTTAACATTTCAAAAGTATTAGAAAACTAAATACATTCCGTTCCTACCAAAAGGGCAAAGAATATTCCCTATTAAAAAATGTTAGGAAAAAGCAAGTGTAAATAGTTAAGCATCAGCGGTGGGGCAAAGAAGGGGGAAGAACATGCCCCTTGATGGTTCCAGAGGTCTCTCCCCTGCAGCAATCCTCTGTGCTTGAAAAAGTTTGCGCATAGCACCTCGTTACATTCTGTCCCCTGTCCAAAAGCACCCATACTTCAGCCACACAGCAAGGGCGGACTGGCTAACATCTCAGCTTTCTCACGGCAGCCATAACCTGCGGTCACCCTGGAAATCCAACGAATGGCCTGACGCAAGGCAGCCAATTCAACCTGAATGATGTGGCCAAGTTTGTCTGCAACATTGGTTACCGCCTGGAAGGGACATCCAAGTCCCAGTGCCTGGCAAATGGCCAGTGGAGTAATGCCCTTCCCATCTGCCACAGTAAGTCAACCTTCTCTTCTTCTTTTCGTATTCTGTCTTTGTGTCTGCATTTGTTAAACAGGTGTAAATTGATGTCAGGGCAAAAGCATTTAATTTCACATATCCGCTCATGAGGTCTGGACTGGTGGTGATAGACCAGGATCAAGAATTTGGGGCAGTAGTGGACCCAGCTGTGAAAAAGGAACTGAAAATAAAACTGCCAATATATCAAAATGCCATTTTACAGATCTGTGGTGCGACTGCATTCGGAGTACTGTGTACAGTGCTGTTCACCTCACCTCCAAAAAGCTATTCTAGATTTGGAAAAGATTCAGAAAAAGGACAAGCAATATAATTCATGAGAAGGAATAAAAAGCAGATCAGGGTGGTGATAGGGGACACTTCATCCTGGTATTTCAGGGTCCTGGAGTCTTGTCCCCCCGGACTGTGCAAAGGAGAAGGGGGACAGGGAGGCCAAAAGAATGCAGTGAGTCAGGTCTCACATCTGAAGCTGGGAAGCATCAATGTATTTCATAAAGAATATGCTGTGCATTTTTCTCACAGGAGCACAAAAATGAGTGAAGTATATTTAAAAATGGATATTAAAACCAACTGAAAGTGCCAAAGCAAATACTGAATAGCTGACTTTTGACAGAATATATAAATGATGCAGTATGTAATATGGTGAAAATTGCTTTACCCTTCCAGGTTGTGAAATGTACATATTATGACTTACATGATGTTGCATGAATGTTGATCAGTAAATAGCTTGAGTTGTTCGTGACATTTTAAATAATTTATACTTTCTATTTAAAAATCTGATATTTATGGTGTGCTCATCTCTTCCTTCCTTCCATCCTCCCTCTGGACCAACTTCTTGAAGAGGTGCACAGCCCCCAACCCCCAACCATGGTGATTTTCAGGAAGGGCTGAGAGTTGTTCTTTTTGAGGTGGAGGGGGGGGTGAGTTTTGCAGATGGTTAAGAGATCAGGAGGGATGCTTTTGCATTTTAATACATTGCTGACCAGTGTTTAATCTACTGATTATATCATTGTTCCATTGAAATTTGAATTGTTTTGGCAGCTTGATTTGTAAGCCACCTTGAGGGTCTTTGGATAAAGGGATGTGTTAAAAAAAATGATTGCGGGAGGGATGAGTGCACATTTTCAAAGGTCATGTCAGCCAGGCACAAGTGGAGATATTTCCTATCTCAAGGCCCCTCAATGTTGTTCCTGTTATTCAGCCCTCCAGGGCTATTCTATCAGCTTGTAGCATTATATATTTTATTAAAGTTCACTTCTCGAATTCCCACCCTTTTGCCTTTCCCCCATCTTGGGCACACACCCCCTTCCCTTCTTTTGTCTCCTTCCTTCCATATCCTTGTCAATATTCCCCCCCACACACATCTTGACAAGGTCTTTTCTCTTGATTGGGGTTGAGGTTGGACCCCAATCCTGGAACAATCCCACTGAAACCACCACATTAATTTCAATGCATTGTGGAAAAGAAACCAAATTTTGGAAAAGTATTGTGTAAGAATTTAACACCCTTTTTTGGTTTTAAAAGAATATTTCCCCCTTTGTTACACCCTCTGTTTTTCTTTTTATTTATTTTTTCTGTGATTTGCTTGCAGTTGTAAACTGTACTGACCCTGGGCACCTGGAAAACAGCGTCCGACAAGTGCAACCGAGTGGGCCTCACAGATACAGCTTTGGAACAACTGTCTCATATCAGTGCAACCATGGATTTTACTTGCTGGGCACCCATGTTCTTACCTGTCAGGGGGATGGCACTTGGGATCGGCCCCTCCCAGTGTGTCATTGTAAGTTCTTCAGTTTCCTGTAGAGGCTGAGTTCCCTTATGGTGGTACATGTTCTGAAAATGTCCCCCCCCCCTTTTCTGAGATGGTGATCTCCCACTGCCACATACACATCATATTATAGCTGACCAATTGAAATGTAGATGCCACAAACCAACCCAAATATTGCTAAGGAAACTGGAGTTATTTGTTTAGTTGGGTCAAAGCCTGCAATGCACATTGGAAGGTTTTGACCAAACTTTCTCTGATGGATCTACTTGGAACACAGTGTTTGAGATTTTATCCAATTAAGATTCATGAATAATAAGAATGGTGAGCGGAGGAATATTTAGCTGTTTGATTTCAAGTAGTTAAACCTTTCTTAAAGTGAAGCTGACATCATAGAATCTATACATTAAAATGGTTTAGGTGAGTAAAGAGATAAGAAAGGAGATGCACAACTGAGTGGTGAACGTTGAAGGTGGTTTGCCACAAACCCTGGATAAGCAATCATTTAGTATTCTCTACCCATCCCCTTTTGTTTTTTTGTGTTTGGCCCCAGCTTTGGGCAGCGTATACAACTTCTCTTGGTGGAATTCCTCTTTATTATCCCTCACTTCTGAGGGTTACTTGGCCTCCACCCGTGTCAGTCATTTTGTAGGCCCAAAGGAGGGAGAACTTCAATCTTCTCTAATATTTCCTGTAAGTTACAAGGGCGAGGAGTAATTAGCCACAGAAGATGATGACCAGAGATAGAATCATAAAATTGTAGCATTGGAAAAGAGCCAAAGAGCCATATAGTCCAGCTCCCTGGAATGCAGGAATCAATGTCTGTATGGCACTAGAGAAGTTTGTGTGCTTGATAACTTAATAGCAACAGCAACAAATGATGGAGAAAAGGCAACTAGCACCTTACGTTTCTCTGTGTGCTTGCCTGGCAGGGGCAGAGGGCTACTTTTGATGCCCAGGCTTTTGAGACTTCTCAGCCTCCTCCTCTTGCCTACTAGAGCTGAAATCAGCTGTAGTTGCACACAGTTGTAGAAGGTGTTTAGAAGGTGAAAGCTGAAAGTATCTCCAAAATTTAATGTATGGAACCCACGTATACATATAAACCCCTGAAAAACTGGACCAGTGGATAGGATTTAGGAATGGATAAATCTGTCTTTTTTCAGTCTGTATCATGTTCGCATGTTTCCCCTGTAACCCTGTCCCATTCCATTTCTGCTCATTTTTTAAAAAAAGTATATCCATACGTATTCTTAAATGTGTAATAACTACCGAAAATACAGATTTAGATGTGTATTTCAGTACAGATAAACTTTTGAGTGAAGCATTGCAAAATAGCAAAGTTTGAATTTGAACATTCGTCTAAGAGGTCCATATCTTGTCATTTAATTCACAAAAATCCAGGTCCTCAACCATCATCCCTAGTAGAATTAGGGGGCAATGGAGACAAGAGCAGCCCTGCTTAGACAATATTTTTCTTCTTAGGACAGACACTGGTTGCACCAACAAATTAGAAAACCATTACTGCCTGAGAAAAGTTACCATCCAGGACAGCCCAACAGCTTTACATTTCATAAAGCTGAGATGGTCCAAAGTCTCACCCCTTTTGAACAAGTTTTGGGGTTTTTTTAGTTTTATTTTTTTCCTCTCCCTTCTTCCCCTCACGTTAAGCAGTTTTTTTAAACACACGCACACACATTTTTGCACCTTTTGTTTCCCCCATGTTATCAGCATGCTACCTTGCCACTATGTGCAAACCATGGGAAATTGATAAGTGAATCCCACATTGGTATTCTTAAGGGTGATGGGTAAATATTGGACAAATGGGATTAAACAACTGCTCTTTGTAAAACTGAAGCAACCAGCAAGCAACATTTCTGGGGAAATGTGAAGATTCCTACACATCTGAGAAATTTCAGTGAAGTGAAAGGAGTTTTGATGAAACTGGAGCAACCTCTCAGAGGTTACTGTATACCTGAGACCTGCAGAAAACACTAAAGCCTTTTGGGAAGCCTGGAATTAGTGAAGAATATCTCCACACAGTGGGGAAATTTCAGAAGATCTGAAAGTAGAACCGCTCAACAATTTTACCTAAGGCAAATTTCCGAGGTGAATCTGGAGGTTTGTGCTTGGCGTTTTATATGCAGGGTGTTAAAGTGATCGTTGGGATTACACTCAATCAATAAGACTAACAATATTTATCAGGGCCTTGATGGGTGGGGGAAAGGACTACACAATCCCATTCTGGGATACTGCTGGGGAAGGGAGTGTTCGGAACCTTGGAAGATCATCAGAGGCTATATCCTGTTCCGGACAAAGTCTATTGAGAAAGCAGGAAAAGTGGAGGAGGCTTTGAGGCAGGGGAGTGGAGCCACAGACAGCTTCAAGAGGAGCTGGGAGAAATTCAAGTTCGAGCCTGTCTTGTTCTGATGACGTATACAGGGAGGACTGGGAAGGCAGAACCAGTGGTATAGCATAGTGGGGGCCACAGGGGCAGTTGCCATGGAGCAAAATTTCAACACCAAGTGCTGCCTCAATACTGCTGCATGCTTCCCTCACTGGGTTCCATTGAAAACTGCTTCTCCATGCGAACCAGGATGTGACCTCTCCAGACAATAGAATGACTCTTCTTTTCTTACCTCTGTGGCTGGGTGATGTGGATGCTGTTAGGCAATTGAATGACATGCCTGCAGTGTATTCCGTGCCTCCCTCCCACCTGCCCCCTCCATGCAGACTCGGGCACTGGCAACCCACACTACACCACTGGGCAGAACAAGAGTTCAGGCACAGAAGCAGAACCATGGATAGCTTTGAACAAAGCAAAGCACTTTTCAGGGTTGATACAGGCACTGAATGGCAACAGATGAGGATGTCAGTCCAGCAAAGGTCAAGAGCTACCTGGAAGGAATACACTGCAGGCATGTCATGACTTCTAAGGCTACCTGCAAACAGAGAGCCATTAGTACTTAAAGTGGTTGCACTTGATTCTTCAGATACTGACTGAGGTGAAGCCGGGGATTCTTTGGCTCTGCTGTAGGTTTGGAAATGGAGTCCTCAGAGCCTTCTTATGATTGTAATGGTCTTGACCTACCATCATGACAAGAGCCCTAGCTTGAGCATATTTTGAAAGTGATGCCTCTGGGAGTTTCACAACAGATTGAGGAAGCCAGCAAAGCAAAAAGGTCCTTTCCCTACTGTAGCAAACGTAAGAACTGGCCTCGCCTATCCTAACAGCCCAGAACATCACTTTAAAAAAAACAACCCTTAAATGCAAACAAAAACAAACACCCTAAAAAAATTAGAAAGCTGGAAATTCAGGAAGTACTTATTTATGTTTTCATACCAGCACTTTTCAGTGGCTTGTGTGTATGTTTGTGTGTGTTGATAGATTAGATAGATTAGATTGAGAGAGAGAGGCTGTGCCCTCAGGCTTAAGGTTGCTGACTTAGAAAAGCTGAGAGAGGGGAAGCTGTGTAGACGAGGCCTTCAGAGACCTGCTAGGGAGATTCCACTCCCACCGTGATAGCTCCATTGCTATTACAGCGAATGAAGAACCCAGAAGAAGAAGGTGTTGTGGAAGAGAGAAATAATCACTTGGAAGGGACTCATTTTTTATATCCTGATATTCTCCCCATTTCTCAAGTGGGGAGCCTTCTCCTGCTGAGGATACACCTCCAAAGAAATTGCTGGGAATTCTAGTAGGACCTGTAAGAAAATGTCACAGTGTTGGTTTTTTAAGGAACCTTTATTCTATTTTTAACAGAAAATAGCAGCAAGTAGGCAACAATAAAGAAAAGAAAAACATACAGGGAAAAGGAGGGAGGAGAAAACAACAGTAACCTGTGCCTTGTTCCAAGCTTGGGTGTTTTCTGAAAGAAAAGGTACAGAGACAGCATATGGCAATCAGCTATAGGTATCAAACACCCCCAAACTTGTAGAGGTTATTGTTGAGAGAAGGTGGTGCATGCTGTGTAGGATATGAAAGAATGTCATACCATATACAAAGAATTTAGAGATTCTGGTCCCTGCCTAAATTTCAGATTATGAGTGATTATCCTCCCATCTGTCCAATATGAGACCCTAAGCCATTTTCCACTGGGTTGCGAAAACAAGGTGAGCTGCTAATATCATATAAGTCATAAATTCCTTTCATAATGTGCTAGCATTTTCATCATCAAATACATTTAATACCATCAGTTGAGAGCAACCTATAAGCCATTCCACAGAAATTGTACACATTTCAAAGTGAACCCGAGCCCATAACTGTTTTACCAGATAACAGTTCCCACCGCAGGGACAAAATGGTGAGCAAGACCACTATCAGAGTAACTTCAGCATGTGTCCTCTAATAAAGCTGGATCCAATTTTTAGTGGGTGAGTTTCCCATGTTTTGTTCTGGTCTTGAATCCAGATTGTTTTACCTACATCTGACTTTTACATAATCACATGTAAAAAACAACAACGGCCCCAACAAATTTGATTAAGGAGCAACCGATTTGTCTGATTGTTATTAAAGAGTAGTTTTAATTATTAGTGCTTGAGTAGCAGAGTAGAAATCCTGTAAAGGGGTAGAGACCTTTGACTTTCCAGTTCTTAAATTGTGCTTCTCTACCTGATTGAGAAAAGAGCAGATGGTATCCTATCGGAATTACCATAGAAATAATCCATGCCAATTTAATCTGCCATTTTTTTCCCAGACTTGTACTGTGCTCTCTGGAAATGGGCTTGATAAAATTATTTAGCCTTTTTGAGTGTATCAGTTGAAAAGTTAGTGCTTGAAATGAGGTATTGATAATTAATTTTCTAATCTATCCATTGCCTGTCCCATTCACCTTAAGCAGTTGTAGAATGTGATTTGCTGCTTTTTTTAGTGGTAGCCAAGTGCAGGATACCATCAATTTCCATACCTAAACAAAAGGGCCATATTGTATTTTATCTGCTTGTAACTTATCAGTGGCAGGTCATGTTTCTGTCTCAGAATCTTGGCAATGAGAGTGCTAAGATTCATTTTTTTTTGTCACAAATTTATCTCTAGTAACAGAGATCCCCCCCCCCCAAAAAAAACCCTCAAACTATAATAGCCCTAGATATTCCTGCATTTTTTGGTTTGGGGTTTAGGCTTCAGTGTGCTTTCTCTATGTCAGAATGATTGACAGGAACGTCAGGTAAATCTGTTGCCCACCAGGTTATCAGAAAATTCACATAGCCAGGCAGATCTGAGCAGGGGAACACCACCTCATCTATCCATAGCCCTGGAGTTTGGATTCCTCTACTCATCTATTAGGCTGGGGAATATTTCAGGCTTCCATTGCTCAGGCATGGTTTAAGCATAGAGTAAGGCTTATTTGGAGGAAGACCCTGTCTAAGGTCATGGGGAGAGTCATTTGTAGTGACTGGCCTCACATCTACCAGGAAGAACAAAAATGTACAAGTAAGGCAAAATTCCTGTTTAAAACCAGTTGGTTCCAACAGCATCAGTTAATGGCTGGCATCCACATGTTTATATAAGGCATTTCAAACGGAGTTAATATATCTAATTTTTGTGGTAAGGGAGAGATTATTGCTACATTCCAGCAATTTCTAGTTTTAAAAGACCCTGCTCAGGAAGGTGAATTATGCATTTGTGAAATCTGGCACATTGTACGTTGTTAATCCTTAGAAGTGCTGTCGCTGAAGCAGGTTTTTAGCTTAGAAGTAATTCCTGGAGGATCAGTTATTAAATTATTTGCTACAGCGTGATTTCTTGCGTTGGCTGTCAGAGCATTGGTCTGGAAATCTTGGCACGGTCTCACTCACAGCTCAGTGCCAGGGTCTTAAAAGACAAAACCAAAAATGCTCATGTAGGCAAACACTTTAGTTCAATCTTTTATTTGTTATTAAAAAGTACATTTTGCATATTCCATCTGGATGTTGCTAATAACATTTTTAGAACCCATCAAAAATGGGAGAGGGGATGGTGGAGGCTTCCATGGCTAACATTCCTTTCATGTTAAGAACCCTTCAACTTGAGAACAGATTCAATGACTCTTGCAGAAGTTAGGATGTTTGTCAATAGCCAGCCTACCACCCTCTAATTGCTGGGATAATATGGTGATGCTGCATGGCTTTTTAAAAGCAGTTTTAGACTAGGCAGCACTTGGGACCTTCCTCTGTTAATTTCTTCAAGAACAGCAATCTACGGTAACTGGACAAGTGCAAATGAGTTCACACAATCAAACAGAATAAGCAATCATGTATGAACATAGGAAGCTGACTTATACTGGGTCAGAATTGGTTCATCTAGCTCAGTATTGTCAGCACAGAAAGGCAGCAGCTCTCCAGGGACTCCGGCTTTCTCATCCTTACCTAGAGATACCGGGGATTGAACCTGGGACCTTCTGCATGCAAAGCACGTAAGTTGTCACGCCATGTTGGTGATTGGAAAGTTTGGGACCAGACCAAAAGGAAGCAGGCTTGCACCTAGCCCAGGACTGATGAGAGATAGACCCAAATCTCTTCCTTGTTGGGACATTAAAGCAGGCCTTAGGTTTCAGCTCCCTGATGATGCCCCCATTTCCATAGTGCTTTCCTTAAACCAGAATGAGATGCTAGTGTTGACTGCACCATTTCAAATTATAGGTCAAGGGAAGGGTGCCAAGTACCATCCTGTACAAGTAGCTTGCCAGCCGCTGAATCCCTGTGGTTACTTTTCATATTCAAACTATTTTAAATTGTTTTATCAAACATATAATACATGAGACCAAGGGACAGGCAATAGAAGGAAATTCTAATTAGAAAAGTTCATGAATCTGCTTAACAGAGAAAGTTTAATTAATAATTATCTCAACAATAAACTAAGTAGTTGTAATCTAATACTTAAAAATACAATTTTAAATTGTTAGGATTAAAATGTTACATTTCTTTAAAAGCAGCTATTCTAATCTTTTGTTCATACATACAGAAATTCAATGTACGAACTCTAAGGGAATCATAAACTGGAGATTAAAATAAAGCTGCAACCCTAAGCACCCTTACTTGTAGTTTAACTCTGTCAAAATCAATAGGATTTTCTTCAGAGAAAGTATGTTTAGGATGGGAGTGTTAATGTGAAATATACCATTATTTCTCTTTTAGAAATAAAAATCTATTCCCACCCAGTGCATTTTGCCTTCCTTTGCCCAATAGCTTCTGGTGCTTGTACTGGTGTTGCCAGTGGCATAGACTAGGCTGAAGGGTAGTCATGGCATTAACACTTGGCAACCTGGAATAGCTGCCAGGGACCAACTGCCCCACCAGAGTTCACATCTGATGTGGACCCTCCATGCTCTGCAGCTAGGGCTGTGAGCTACCATTTTAATTTCCCAGAATGCCCCCTCAAACTTGGAGCCAGCCTTTTCTGAGAGCTAAGACAGGACAAGCTGAAACCCCTCCAAGACATATTCTTGCCAGGCATATTCTATGCGTCAGCCCATTTGAGCTGAATACCCCACATTTTTTTAAATAAAAAAATGGCAGTGTCATTCAACCCCTAGAGCTGAAAATACAAGCCGAAGCTGGGTATGAATTATTTCTTGATGGACTGTGCCATTTTATGTCGGGGTTTGAATACTTCTATCCATAAAATCATCCCTTCAGACATGGAAACAACTCATCAAGAGGAAGGTCTAGGCCAGTGTTTCCCAACCTTTTTTTGGCAAAGGCACACTTGTTTGATGAAAAAAATCTCGAGGCACACCACCATTACAGCCCCGTGACGTCAGCGCGCAGCGTCACGCCGGGAGGGACGCACGAAAGTGTAACTTTCAATTTTTTTCCCTCCCCCTTGCCGGGGAACCTCCAAGTGGGGTGTGAAGCGAGCGTACCTCAAGACCGAAACGCCTAATTCCTAGGGGGAAAGCATAACTGGGCGTTAACCGATCGCAAACCCTGTCCTAGCCCATTAACATAGGAAATTAACATATACAACGCGGCAAGACACCGGTTTTGGAATCCGTTCCTTCCCCCTCTCGTCTGCCGAGTTGGTCCCTGCCCCTCTCGCGAGACTCGCCGCCGGGTCCGCTCTCGCGCACATAGCCCGGCGAGAGGGCGCCTCCCCTGCGCGCGCGCCTGCGCGCTCTGTGCCCCCTCCCTCCCCCTTTTCGGCCCAGCGCGCCGCTTTGCCTGTTCGTGCGCCGCGCGTGTGAGGCGAGCGGGAAGGCCGCGTAGCCCCCCATGCAGGAGACCCAGGAGAGCCCGGCGGCCGCCGAGCCCCCCGCCGCTCTGCCCGCCCAGGACGAGGGGCCCAGAGGAGGAGGAGGAGGAGAGCCCGGCGGCAGTAGCGGAGGAGAAAGAGGCGGCAGCGGCAGCAGCAGCGGCGACTCGGAGGCCGAGCTGCCGGACGGGCCTTCCGCAGAGGAGCCTGAGGGGAAGAAGGAGCCGGAGCCCGAAAAAGGCGGCGGCGAGGAGAAGGAGGAGGCGGAGGAGGAGAAGCCGCGAAGCAGCAACGGCGAGGAAGAGGAGGCCGCTGGTGAGCGTCGGGAGCAGCCGCAACCGTCTTCGCCTCCGGCCGCTGGGCCGCCTTCGCCGCCTCAGGAGCCGCCCGAGGTTGCTGCTGTAGCTGCCGCCGCAGAGGAGCCGCCAGAGCGGCACACCAGGCAACATCTCGCGGCACACTACTGTGCCGCGGAACACCGGTTGGGAAACACTGGTCTAGGCTAGCCTTCTTGATGTGCTAGTTTTGCATATGTAGGGAATAAGTATCCATACATTACTACACACACAAACACACACCTGCAGTCTAAAATGGCACAGCCCACCAGCAGATATATCACCTTCAGTTTGTGCTCATGTATTTAAGGACTAATAACACCACCACATCTTTTTCTTACTTTGTATATTGAACTATGGTCAAATCAGTTTTAATTCCCATATTCACTGAACTTCAGGATGTTGGCATGGCCTTCTAAGTGGCCTGCATGGACTTCTGAGTTTCTGTTTCCACTGGGTTGAACTAGATGATCCTTTGGGTCCCTTCCAACGCTACAGTTCTATGAGTCTATGTTTTCAATCCATTTTAGGAAGATGTGTTGGGCAATGTTGAGGGAGGCATGAGCTGGATTTCCCATTGAAACACAAATTGAAATCCACCAGAAATGTCAGCTCAGGTTGGGCTTACCTTATGAGAAATGGTTCTATCAATTGACTACTTTTGGGTTAGGACCAAAACGGCCAACGCTATTGACGAGGTGGCTTTCCAGTTTGTGCCCTTTGAATGTGCTGGAAGGCTAATGCTGTGTCTGCTCAAAACCTTCTTGTCCCCCTCCCGCCTTGTTTCAGTGGTCTCCTGTGGCCATCCTGGATCCCCACCCCATGCCCAGATCTTGGGTGAAGTCTACACAGTTGGCTCTGTGGTGCGTTACAGTTGCCTGGAAAGGAGAAGCTTGATTGGCAATTCCACCCGTATGTGTCAGCTTGATGGGCGCTGGAGTGGGTCTCTCCCTCACTGCTCAGGTGGGAAGACTTGACCGCACCACACAGTTGATGCTAATGATGGTTTTATTTATTGCCTCCTTAAATCGCAAGGTCACCAACTGCAGTTGTTTATTTCTGTCCTGCTTTTTTATCCAAGTTGGCCTTTAGAAAAAATAATAATTGGGACGGTTGTAGACAAATAGATGGATGGCTTTGAAATTGAATGTTGACAGAAGAAAAAAATCATCCATCTGCCATCTGGGGGAAAAATGAGGTGGTTGCACAGAGGTGTTGTGTGAAGCAGTTCAAAGTAGAAAGAGCAGCAAGGGGGAATGGGCAGGGTCTTCCCAAGGAGCAGCAGACCTTTGGAAAGTGGGCTGAGCCATTTGCCAAATGTGAGAGCAAAATAATTGCCCTTTGGCTTAGAACTGTGCTTCACCTTCATTCTATTTCCCATAGTGGCCTGCCAGCTTATAGAAGCAATGTGTTGCCCTTGGCCTGTAGCAGCTGGTACTCAGAGGTCTATCTAAACAAGGAGGGGAGCCATCAGTTCAGATGGGCCTTCTGGGGCTTGGTTTCTGGTGCCTCTGGGAAGCTTGTAAGCAGTGTACAAAGAACATGGCATTGCCACCCCAGCATCTGGTAAACATGTTGTAGGATGTCCTACATGTTGTAGGATGCAGTGAAGACAATTGTGATGAAAGGGGAGATGTTCATTCCAATACAGCTTTCCCCCAACCTAGTGCCCTGCAGATGTTTTGGACCACAACTTGTGTCAGCCCCAGTCAGCACAGAGAAATGGGGAGGAGAGTAAATGAAGTCATGTGTTAGAATATATTGTTAGTGCAATTACACATACATACAGATTAGTTACAAGAGGGACTAAGGGAGATTATTCAGATGCTTCCCAGAAAATGAGAGTTTCCAGGAGGGACTTGTATGGGTCATGGGTTGGGAGCTCGTATTCCTCCCATCAGCCCGAGCCTTAGGCAGCAACATGCGGAGGGGCACAGGTTTGCCAAGTCTGATTTAGATGCAACTTGTGTAAAAAGAGAAAAAGAAATGAAAAGCCTCCCTGCTTGTGGCTCACTGTGATCTTTATTCTGGCAACGGCAAGCGAAAGGCCTAGCCTCACAGCACAGCTTGGGGAGTTGTGGGCCTTCAGATCACTTTCTGATTCTGTGAGCTCCCACACCAGAGGATGCTTTTATTCCTTGTTTGCAAACAAGTCCTTTTACAAAAGATTTTAAAAGTTCCCATTAGGTGTTTACATGAGACACGGATAGTGCAGAGCTGCTAGGGAGGTGCTTGTAGCCCAGTCACAGAGCTAGTTGGTGGAAAGAGCCAAGAACAGATGGTTGCCATGCCACAAAAGGAACAGGCTCATCTCCATCTCTCAAGGCAATCCCGCAAGGTGGCCTCCTTGGCCTCCTTGCATACCTCTGTACTCTGCGAGCAAATGACTCGCTGGCTCAGTGGTATGTCTTTTTTCTTCACTGGATTCCCAATAAAGACAGCAGCTCTGAGTCAGTGAGGACAACAGGTGGCTTTGAAGCATCTTGTCATTTTCAGTTTGAGGAGACCAGAGCTGGCAAACTGAATGAAAAAATACCCAAACAGCAACAGCTGTTGCTGTGTACATCTGGCTGAGATTGTACTCATAGCTACCCAAGGGTGTTCTTACACCTGATGATTCAGCCATTGGTGTGTCATTTCCATCCTTGTGTATGTACCATGTGAGCATATAAGACTATCAGAGAATTCCATCAGAAACAGAAGTGGAAGTTTCCACTATTTGTGTTTTTATTGCTGGACTGGAACAGAAATCAGTATTCACTCACAACCCTTTTGTAAAAGCCCACAATTGATATGTAATTAATGGCTTTTTTGCATTGTTTTGATGTTTTATTTACATTGAAATGAATGTAATGATCTTAAATAATCGTATAAATTAATAGCTTCAATAAATCATAACATAAATTACATTAAATAGCAGGCAACATTATGAATTACATAGTATGTGGCAGAAACCACACTCTGGCAGAATGGAAACAATGTAGAATGGGATGAAGACAGGCTGAAATGGAAATCACCTTCTTACAACCCTACAAACTCAGAAGCAACTTTGCAAAATGCAGTTTTGGGCACACAGAATTCAGCTCTCTCAGAATACCGGCTTCCACATTTGTTCGATATTATGATTGATATCATTACTGTTCAGATTTCTAGCCCTCACAGCTGCAAAAGCAGGCTTTAAAGTTTGTGGGCAATGCCTGCTGAAGTTAAGAGAGGTGACCCATTGATAGCCTATGTTCTACCTCTGAATACCAGTTTCTGAGAATAGCAAGTGGGACAAATGCTATAGCATCCCGCTCTAGCTTTCAGACTTCTCACGAGCATCTGGTTGTTCATTGTACCAACAAGATGCTGGCCTGGGTGAGCCTTGGCCTGATCCAAGAAGTCTCTGGTAGCTTTCTCCCAGGACTTTCTGCTTTCAAGTATCAGCTAGGCGTGGAAAGAGATATGAAAACAGGGACTACCTGAATGACAGTACTTCTGCTTTCCTCTTGCCAGGAAGCCTCGAGGGACTGTGTGGCGACCCAGGAATACCTTCTCACGGCATCCGGCATGGCGGTAACGAGCTAAGTGTGGAGAGTACCGTCTGGTTCAGCTGCGAGCCAGGCTACACCCTCCGGGGTTCACTGCAGAGAATCTGCCAAGCCAACGGTTCTTGGAGTGGGACTCAGCCAGAATGCGAAGGTCAGTGCAGCGAATGAGCCACATGGAGCACTACAAGCACAGAGGATTTGGGGGCGAGCTGCTGGTGGAGCAAATTATTTACCCTTGTTCACCTCCAGGACATTTTTATATTAAAAGAAGTTTATAAATTATTATTATTATTATTACTATTATTAAAAAAAAAATGTTGAGGGAAGCAACTCCATTAGAGGCTTCTGTGTCTCTTCATACCCACCAAGGGCACAGCAGCAGTCTAGGGCAGTGCAGCCTCTTTTCTGTCAAAGGCCTCATGGCCCTTGGGATAAATGTTTCTGCCATTCCCTTTCTTTTCTGCCTTCTTTCTCCCCACCCTTCTATTTTGCCCCCTTCTCTTTACTCTTCCCTCTCTACCCTAGCCCACCACCCCAATGCCAGCTAGGTTTTAGATTAGGTGAAAATCCTCTGAAACCTAATTACTGTGTGGGGTGGGGCAATTTGGCAGTTGTGGCATCAATTAGAAAAACAGGCCCATTCCCACAAATGCAGTTATTCTGTTTAAGCCTAGTTGCTGCAGTAGGGAAAGAATTAGGGGCAGCACAGCTCCACTCCCCCAACTGCCCCCCCCCCCCAATGTGGCCTCCAGAAAGATCACAAAAGGCCATAAGGCCACAGCCCACCAAAGAGGATGCTGGACTAAATGGGCCACTGGCTCAAGCTCTTCCTCAAGCTCTTCCTATGTCATTAAAAATGCTGCATTGATTGATTTATAACACACAAACAAAGTGAGTCATTTCTAGAAATCTATGAATTCTTTCCTTGGTTTGGGCAGGCAGGAGGAAATTCAGTCAAAAGAAGGCTTTTGCATTTCCCCACTGCCATCTCACACCAGACTAATTTACATTAAATGTCCTATTAAAAGGTAAAGGTACCCCTGCCCGTACGGGCCAGTCTTGACAGACTCTAGGGTTGTGCGCCCATCTCACTCAAGAGGCCGGGGGCCAGCACTGTCCGCAGACACTTCTGGGTCACGTGGCCAGCATGACATGGCTGCTCTGGTGAGCCAGAGCCGCACACGGAAACGCCATTTACCTTCCCACTAGTAAGCGGTCCCTATTTATCTACTTGCACCCGGGGGTGCTTTTGAACTGCTAGGTTGGCAGGCGCTGGGACTGAGCAACGGGAGCGCACCCCGCCGCGGGGATTCGAACCGCCGACCTTTCGATCGGCAAGCCCTAGGCGCTGAGGCTTTTACCCACAGCACCACCCGCGTCCCTAAAATGTCCTATTAGAAGCCTCCTAAACATTTATATGCAGATTCTTATTTTTATTTTTAAAAAATCATTTTGTGTCGACTGTTGTTACATGTAGAAAAGAAGAAGTAAAATCAGGTAATCCGGTGTGATAAACCTCAGGCAACCTTTTCAGGCAGATGCTGTTATAGAAATACTTAAAAATCAATCAGCAGAAGCCACAAAAGCCGGAGAGAGGCAGGGAAACGACACGCAAGAAGACCCAAGCGAGCTCATGCGTCTCCCTGGCTGATCAGAAAGCCGAGCACTTTGCAAATGAGTTGGAAATTTATTCTGAATTGATGTAGCCAATGACGCTGTGTCCCATTTATTAATATACTGGGGTCTGAAGGGTTTGATTCCTCCCCGTGCTATCAAAAATGTTCTTTTAAAAAAAAATTGCTTGAGCTAGGGAGGAGTTATGTACATTAATCTCAGGATAAATAACTTGTCAAGTTCAAAAGCAAGCAGGAATACAGATCCCAGGCAAGACTTTTTAATCACAGCTTTATGAATAATAGGAATATTATGCCCCTAATGCGGATCCTTTAATGTTAGGCGCTTACCGATCAGGGGACAGAAAGTAATTCATAGTGATGTGTAGTTCACAGGCTCTTCTGATTTGTATTCAGGACAAAGAGAGCGGAAGGAGAAGGTATTCGAAGGGCTGACGTCCAAATGTGAATCACAGAAGGATGTTGTTAGCAGGCAACCCCAAAGAAAACCTCCTAGATCAGCTCTCTGACTTTACTTTCCTAGGTCTGACCTGCTTTAAGCAACTCAGAGCTCCACAATGGCCATGACCTCCCTCTCTTCAGCACCTCTTTCTCTATGGGCTGGAAACGGGGGTGGGGCAAAGGGAGAGAAGGCAAGGAGGTTGGCAAGGTACAAATGCACTGGCAGGAGTGGCAGATGGGCTTCCCCTGGTGCTTCCACCCCACGCCAGCCTCCCCAATGTCTCACTCTTCCCTCTCTTCCTCCCAGTAATCCACAGCGGCTCACCTGCCAGGAAGCTAGTTTCTGCGTCAAGTACCGGCTGCCCTCAGGTCCAGTGGAGGGCTATGGCCTGTCCGCAGCTTTGAAGTCAGATTCAGCTGTTAGTAAGAAAAAGAGAGATCCAGCATTTTAGCATGAATTACATGCTATCCTCGTTTTGAGTGGAAGTTACATTCGAGAGCCACATGCACATTGGCAGAGCACACCTAAGCCTGCTCTGCCCTGGCACCCCTGTCCCCCCCCCCTTTCCATGACATCTTTATGACATTTTGGGGCTACTTCTGGGTTTGGTGGTGTGTGTGTGTGCACGTGATCACACATCATTTGGACACGCCTAAATTGCCCGTTGCCTGTACTCCTAACTCGCGCAGTTTTGTATGCTATTCAGCCTAATATACACATTTTGGCAAACCAATTTTATATAACAAAATACATTAGTGCATGTTATTTTCATTAATACAGTGTTTTTCAACACACATTTTACCCTGTTTATAAACAGTTGTATTCACATTACTTGGCTTGGGAACAGCATTGCAAAATTCAGAGTAGTATGAATTTTGAAGGATGGTTGTGTTTTGGTTCGCGTTGTGCTTCATGGAACTTGGGTTAGGTAGGTTCGCCTTCATCTGCAGACCAAACTGGGTTTCTCGTCCATCCCTGCTTCTGCATAGACATGGTTAGGATTCCATTGTAAACCCCCAGACTTGTGGCAGTCTGCCACCAACCCCTATGACCTTTAAAGCCCTGAATGGCCTCAGCCCAGTATACCTGAAGGAGCGTCTCCACCCCCATCGTTCTGCCCGGACACTGAGGTCCAGTGCTGAGGGCTTTCTGGCAGTTCCCTCACTGCAAGAAGCAAGGTTACAGAAAACCAGGCAGAGGGCCTTCTCGGTAGTGGCACCCACCCTGTGGAACGCCCTCCCATCAGATGTCAAAGAAATAAACAACTATCAGACTTTTAGAAGACATCTGAAGGCAGCCCTGTTTAGGGAAGCTTTTAATATTTGATGTATTATTGTATTTTAATCTTCTGTTGGGAGCCGCCCAGAGTGGGCGGGGTATAAAGCAGTTGGTGGGGAGATGCAGCTTCCCCAAGACCAACATCTCCTGCTGCCCCACACCCTCTTCCTCCAAGTCATGGTGAAATGGCAGGGACGGGGAAGGGGCCGTAGCTCAGTGGTATGCAGAAGTCCCAGGTTCAATCCCGAATGGCATCTCCAGGTAGAGCTGGGAGAGCTACTGCCAGACTTGGTAGACCACGTTGAGCAAGATGCACCAATAGCCTCACTGAGCATAAGGCAGCTTCCTACATAGGAATAGGCTTCCTTCTGGTCTAGTTCATCTGCAGTGAAAAGAACAGCACTTACTCTCTGGTGGGATTATTAATTTGAAGTCTTTTTTCTATAATTATAAAAATTCACAGGGGAAAAAAGGATTTCTTTTTTTAAAGGGGGGGGGGATCCCAATCAGTATTTCAAAGGCCACAAATGGTTTGAAATGAAGCGAGTTAATTAATCGCTCTGCGTTAGAAGTCTGCTGTATTATCTTCTCTGCTTTATGCGACAGAGGCTGCCTTGTATCCCAGACCCATTTTCCGTGCGCAAGTGTCAGGCTTCATTTAACTTTAATTTCCAGCAATTTTTAAACATGGAAATGGGCATTTTTCTTTTTTAAAACAAAAAACGAGTCAGCCAGCCAAAGCTGTCCCCTGTCCTTCTCCCAGTTTCTTTCATCCGAGCATGGGAGCAACTGGGCCAGTGGTGTGGGGACAAATGGACATCACGGGATCTCACAAAAATAGTTTTCAATCGCTGCTGCTGCTGTTTTCATCGTTGATTTGCACATTCATACCCCCGACTGGATTTCCAAAGCAGACTTTTGTTCAAAATCAAGCCCCTTGAATGCCACAAAAGGCTGAACACATTTTGAAATCAATGCCGCTGTGTTCTCTTTCAATTGGCAAATGTCCCCCTGCTCCGTATTCTGATATGACCGTCAAAGGTACATTTACATTGCCCGAGTGTGTTGCTGTTGTTGTCGCCATCCCTCTCCCCCATGCTGGCACGTCTTGCTTTGCATTTCAAGCAAAATGTAAGTTACTGTTTAATTTTAAAAGTGTGTGAAATAGCCAGCTCCAAGCAAGGACTTTAAAGGGCGCTGAAGGCTTTCAACAGCATTTTGTTCCAAAGCAGGCTTTCAGCAAATGCATTGTAGTGTCTTGTTAGGGAGCAATTGCAGGGTGTTGTTTCAGCAGCAAGGAAAACATAAAGGGGAGCGAGTGGGATCAAAAATCCTGAATAAGGATCAGGTAAAAGGCCAGATTTCCTGTTCTTGAGCCTTCTAGGTTGATAATCTTTAATACATATGTTTAACTGAGGAGATGAAGGTCATATTTTCCACAACTCCTGTGCAGAAGCTCATATTCTTTAAAAGCCACCTGATCTGGAGGAAGCAGCATTTGGAACCTTCAACAGGAGTTCTAAAGCCAAACTTCTCAGTACCAAAACGTGGCTGGACTGGCTATGTCACAAAGGATGTTGGCATGTTGAGGAAACTTAACTGGGCAGTTACTATATATAAAGGAGAGAGGGAACCTGATTCCTTTGGAAAATAAAGGAGACAGCTGTTCATTTATTTGTGTTTTCCTATACATTTTTACAGCTGTTTGGTCCTACACATCTTGTGAGCAGATGCAGGACTCATCCAGACTTCATTTTGCACCATGCTTTCCAGGCACAGGTCCAAGTGGTTTATTTTCCTGTTTTTGGACCTCAACTGCCATCGTCAATAGCTAGCAGGATGAAGGGATTATGGGAATTGTAATGCAAAAACAACTGAAGACCCAAGTTTGGGGAACCTTGTCCTAAGTCAACTACATACACCAATCTAAATGCTTCTAGAATGTAGCTTTCATAAGTAACCTTTGACACTTCTTGTTTTACCTTTATTTGGTCATTGCAGTTATATCTTGTGGAAACCCTGGGACTCCCAGCAATGCAATAGTGACATTTAATGATGGCCTGGTGTTTTCAAGCTCCATCATTTACAAGTGTCGGGATGGCTATTACTCCACGGGGGTGCTCAGCAGGCATTGTACGGTCAATGGGACCTGGACTGGAAGTACCCCAGAGTGTACAGGTGAGTAGCTCAAGAGCAGCTGGGAGCAATCCAGTAAGACATTATATATACAGTGGTACCTCGAGTTACAAACACTTCAGGTTACAGACTCTGCTAACCCAGAAGTAGTACCTCGGGTTGAGAACTTTACCTCAGGATGAGAACGAAAATCGTGCTGCGGCAGCGTGGCAGCAGAAGGAGGCCCCATTAGCTAAAGTGGTAACTCAGGTTAAGAACGGTTTCAGGTTAAGAACGGACCTCCAGAACGAATTAAGTTCTTAACCAGAGGTACCACTGTACACTGACCAAAATTTCATCCACCTTGTCTAGTCCTCCCTCTTTTTCAACACCAATTAGCCAGATGCCATTGGAAGAGTCCAGATCAGGCTCTTAATCTTAATGATGAACAATTGAATAGCCATACTGCAGTTTATTTGCATCCACCACTCCCATTTGGTCCCTTCTTTTTCTATATCAGCCCTCTTCAACCTACTGCCTTTCAGATGCTTTGGAATGCCATCAGCCCTAGGCGGCATGTACTCAAATGGGGGGTAGGGGTGGAGTTTGAATCATAAAAGGGGGTGAAACTCTCCCCCTTCTCTCTTGGTTTTTTTTTGGGGGGGTCACTTCAGCTCCTTTGAAGATGGTGGCTGTAACCTTCACACAGAGAGATACAAAGTACCCCCGTTTTAAAGGACTTTTGGGGTAGCTGCCACTAAAATATAGCCACTATTTCCTGGCAACCACAATTTCCTCCTAGAATACTCCCTGCAATTAGACTTTTTTTTTTAGTGGAGGGGCTGGGGGGAATGGCAGACACCAGCTAATCAGAACCATAAGAGAGCTTCAGTGATTTTCATGTGCTAGAAATCACATAGGCACCCAAAAATCAGTGAAATGCTTCCTCTCATTTTTGCAGTCTGTGAATAGGGCCACAAATTATTTAGGTGTGTGTGGCATTTTAGCTTAGCCTTACCCAGCACATCATTTAGGAATTAGGCAAATGACCATTCTCTGCTTTCACCCACGCAAATCTGCAATCTGGAGAAAATACAGGTTTATATTTAGAACTGAAGTGAAGATTTGCTCATTATATCTCATTATTCAGAGGCCAGCTTTGCAACTTTGCTTTGGAGACATTCTGAGAATGTAACCACTTTATGTGTTTTTCTTCCCACCCAGTTATTAACTGTGGGGATCCTGGAGTGCCAGCCAATGGCATTCGGTTGGGCAATGACTTTACCTACAATAAGACTGTCACGTTTCTGTGCATGCCTGGCTACATGATGGAGACAGACAGAGCCTCTGCTTTGACCTGCACCAAGGACCGGACATGGAATGGAACAAAACCTGTCTGCAAAGGTAAGGCCTATTTGTTCAGCATCTTCAGGATTAAGGTTGTTGTTTTTTTAAAGATGCATTGTATGCCTGGGAATATAATCTGAGATTTTCCAAAGAAATTTGGATTGCAGCGCTTGATATGGACAACCATTTGTCAAAGTTGCAATTATCATGGTTGCACACACAGTAAATAGGACAAGGAGAAAATTACTATTCCTTCCATGGGTTTCTGACTGGGTGTGCATGTGTGTTGAAGTCCACTTTACCATACAACAGATGTTCCAGATGGCCAGCTTACTGTATGGCTGGTTGCATGTATGCTGTGGTCATCTTGTCCCCTTGTTAATGGGGGCCATCTATATCCATGCAGTGTTTGATTATTCCCTTTCCCAAGTGGAAAGGGCAGACTGGGCATTTGTGAAGTCAATTTCCTTTGGAAAAGAGAGACCTGGTGGGTTTTTGCTCTTCTCTTTTAAACCAATGAATGCCTATCTGCGAGGGCCGCCAAATGAAGCAGTGCTGGTTTTGATGGTTAAAGCTCCAAACAGTTTGGGGCCATGTTATCTGAAAGATCACCTCCACTAGTATGATTCTGCCCCAGGCACTAACTTCAACCTCATTGGGCCTGCTTGCCTCCCTTACTTTCTTCCTCATGGACAAATTTATGGGGACTGTGTACCAATGATGGCTGAGACCAAAGATAAAAGTAAACTGAGCAGTGAAAGTGATTGTTGTACAATAGACTGCGTCCCAGTCATGCATTCTCTATTTAGGCAAGCAAGAAACATTACTGCAGCCCTTGACTGCAGTATTTAGAGAAGGCATGGAGTAGGAACAGTGAAGGATGTTGCCGGAGGGGGGGGGAGCCATGGTTTGAGGAGAGAGTCCCAAGGGCCTGACAGAAGCCTGGATATGACCCCTAGTGTACTTTCCCACCCCTGGCATTATTCATTCTGGATGCTGAGATCTAATCTGGATCCATTCCATTGTCTGCCAAAACGTTGGGGAGTTGAACCACTGGATTCTGCTCATCCCTGATGGTTACCTGGGAATGAATGTGCCCTTTTGTTCTCTCTGCCCAGCTATCATCTGCAAACCTCCTCAGGTTGTCCCCAATGGAAAAGTTGTGGGGTCAGATTTCAGCTGGGGATCAAGCGTGAGCTACAGCTGCCTGGAAGGATACCAGCTATCCCTGCCCGCAATTCTGACCTGCGAAGGGAATGGATCATGGAGCGGAGAACTTCCGCAGTGTTTTCGTAAGCATGCAATCTCAGCTGTGCTGTAGGGGAAAATTGGAAGTGGAATGGGTGGGACATATTTCACTCCAGACATTACCTGCTTTGGGCTAAGGCCAGGACCCAGAGGCCTGTGGAAGCACCACTGAAGTAACTTGAGCCCAGACTTCATGCCATTTCCCAAATGTCCCTGTCTATCAAAGGCAGAGCGGGTAAGGTTACTTGCTTTCCCAAAAGGGAATCAAGGCAGGAGAGAAATGGCAGGGTGCAGGCTCTTGCAGCGGAGCAGGGGGACCTGTAAGCACTCCCTTGGTTCAAGTGGCCCAGCCTCAGCCCACCCCACTCTACTCTACTTGTGAGTCCTACTTAACACACAAACCGCTGATCCAAAGGTGTCATCAAATCCACAATTTACAACCCATCCTCTTCGTTCTTGCACCAGAGGGAAATGCTGGGTGGCATTTGCTGACCCCTTTTCAAACCTGCCTTTCATTTAGACAGAAAATGAGAAGCTAAGCTCTGTTTGCAGACTTAGCCCTTGATGCTGAGGAAGTGTTTGAAGGCTTGCTAGATGCTAAATCCTTCTCCAAGCGCAAACTGTGTGTGATTGAACAAGCTTTGATTGTTTCTGTGCAGAGAGAGTTTCATCGGCCCACACCACCGCTGCATTGGCTTCTCTTAAAATAACTTGCCATAGGAAAGCTTGGCATTAAGGTGCCTTCTTCCCACCGCCCTCCCCGGACAATGGCTATCAAAAGATTGAGGGTGGGGGGAGCTCATGTACTGCGCACCTCCCCTCACCTGTTGTAGAACAAAACAAGATTTCTTGTTTAATGCGGTGCCACATGATGACTTTCCACTGTACAATTGAAGATACATTTTAAATGTAAACCAAAGCAGGGGTGAAAAATGGAAGCTTACCTTTCATTCTCCTTCAACTCTTCTGCTAGGAGATGGTGGGTAGAAGGAAATTAATTAAACAGTAATTGGTGACAAGGCAGAAGTGTACTGAATGATGCTCGCCTACCCCTCATGTCGGAAGCTGATTTTTCTTTAACATTGCAGCTCTATGTGGGATGTGTCTATAATCGGAGGATTCATTTGAGTTGGGAATCGTTTGCCTTACTGAACTGGTCACCTTTGTTAAGGTAGCCTAACTGCTCTGTTACAGCCGTTTTCTGTGGTGACCCGGGAATCCCAGCTGAAGGGAGGCGTGAAGACCGGGGCTTCACGTATCGCTCCTCTGTCTCGTATTCCTGTTTGCCTCCACTGGTGCTGGTGGGATCAGCAAGGAGGTTCTGTCAATCTGATGGATCGTGGAGTGGAACACAGCCAAGCTGCATAGGTAAGAGGGCATTTTGGTGGGGCATTTCACCAATGAAAGCTATGAGCCAGTGAGTGCTGAAAGTGGACAACAAAATGTCTAGAAGGGGTGTGTGTGTGTGTGTATGTACACACACATATACATATATACATATGGATGGGTGTGTGTATATATAGAGAGAGAGAGAAGGGGAGTGAGAGTGATTGGTATGGTTGCTAGACCAGGGTATGAGACACCTGACTCCTTGTGTGCCTCCCCTACTGCAGTTGATGGGATCTTCAGTCCTCTCCCTTTCCCAGTCAACACCTGAGATAAGATCTTTGTCTCAGGCTACTACTTTAAATATCCAGACACACAAGATTGGGGGAGGGCTCATGGAGCCTTGTAGTGTAAAACTGTCAGCCCAGAAGTTCCCAGTGCAACATTCATCAGAACCATAGGGAAGAATGGCAAACCAAATTCAGTTTGGTTTGGATTTAATGGGAATCTACCTATTTTGCACTTCCCATAACCATCATTGAACAAAATCAAAGCTATCCTTCATGACTCATACTTCTCTGAATTTAATGATCCAGTTATCTAAATAAACATTGTGTGCAAATTTGTGTGTATTAGGGGGAAATGTGCATTTTATGATTAGTGAAAATAGCATAAAATTGCATTCTGTTAGGGGAAATTGCTTGCAAAAATGCATACATTAGGTAACATTGTGTATAGTAGGAGAAAGTCATACCAAAATGCTGGTGGACTTTCATGAAGGATTCTTTAGATAAATCACAAACTGATGTGGAGAGCTGAACTTACAACTAGAAGGATGAGAAGCTGAAAAAAACTGAAATTGACAGATTCACCCATCCCTTTGCCACAGCTCACTTGTTGGAATTAAGCAAGATAAATGGAGATAAATAATGCTAGATTAATAGTGTCATTAACTCTTCCCTGCTCTTCAATCTTTTACTACATTTCTGTCTGCTTCTAATCAGACTCAACACACACAACATGTATAGATCCTGGTGTGCCCCTTTATGGAATGCAAAACAACTCCCAAGGTTATCAGGTAATTATTATTGCCTCTTTATTGATCTAATTTTATTCTCTCCTCTCTCTAAATGAACTCCTTTATCTGCCTGATGCATAGTATCTCTCGATCCTTCCATCAATTTAATCTAGTCTCCCTTCCTCCCTTCCACATAACGTTTCTCAGACACAGAATGATTCCTTTGATTGAACTGAAGTGCAAATGTGTTGCATATGAAGACCCTACTGAATCCAAACGAAAGGCTTACCTCATGCAGCATCCTGCTGCCCACAGTGGTCAACCAAATGTCTCTGAGAAGCACATGAGGAGCAATAATTGTTCCCAGCAACTGGTGATTCACAGAGATGTTGACTCTTTGTGACTAGTGGCCGTCACTACCATTATCATTCAGGGATTTGTCTTGTCCTTCTTTTGAAACTGTTAGCTGTCAATATATCCTGTGGCAGCAGATTCCATAGGTTAGCTGGGTACTGTGTGCAGAAGTACTCCCTACTGGTCATGGTGGTCACCTGCGATCTCCAGGATCAGAGGCAGCATACCAGTTGCTGAAGAACAACAGTGGGAGGCAGGGCAATTGTGGTCCAGTTCTGCTTTGTGGATTTTCCAGAGGCAGCTGGTTGTCCATTGTGGGAAAATGGGATGCTGTGTACTAGATAAACCTTTAATCTGATGCTGAACCTTTAATCACCTGAACTGAGGTAGGGGCTAAACCAACCCCTGCATCTAATGACTACTCGTCGCTCAGAATTAAATCCGCTCCTCTCCTCCTCCCTTGACAGTGGGATGCAAGTGCTGGTTCTCACAACTTCCTATTTCTGTTGCCCTTCCCTTCATGTGCTGAGCGCCATCCTGGTGTATATACCTGTTTATTGATTATTACATCTTTATCCAAGAAACTTAGAGCAGCATGCATTAGACACACAATCCAAGGCTGAGATAGAATGACTGGCTCAAGGTCACCCAGTGAACTTCTCTGCAGTCCAACATTCTGGCTACTGCTATGCATGGCCTTTCGTAAACTGGGCTGGCACAAGATATTGTGCTGCTGCCACTGCCCCCACCCCACTCCTCCTCTTCGTTTTAGCCCACTTCCCCCCTGCTTAGGTTATTTCTTTCACCCTAACTTTAACAGTAGAGTCCCTGCTGCACTCTAAAAAGCACCAATTATTTTTATTATTATTTATTTGGAATACATATACCCTTCTCAATAGTCCAGAGAGGCTCTCAAAGCATCATTCTGGGAAGGGTGGCTGCGAGAGTGCCTGAGCTGCCTAAAGATGCCACCTGAAGTTTATTGGGCCACATCTCACAGCTTGCAATTGCAGGCAGGTTCCAAGGCTGTAAAGGCTGTAAACCCCTTTTCTTTCCACCTCTCAGTCCCTGTTTCTCCATACCAACAGATCGGGAGCATCGTCTATTTCAAGTGCCACAAAGGATACCTGTTGCAGGGCTCCACCACGCGGGCTTGTCTCCCAAACCTGACATGGAGTGGAATGCAGCCTGATTGCATCCGTGAGTATTGCAGCCTGATGTGAAGCAGAATGTCTTGGCCGGCTTTTGGGGTGCAGCCTGCACTAAAATCCTGGGGTTTGGGGTGTGTGGTGAAGCAAGTCTCCTAGACTGCCTTCAGATTTTGTAATGGCCCCATGAAAAATGTACGGGTTGGTGGTCTGGAAGCCAGTGGCTTCCATCCAGGCAAGGAGTCCAGCTGGGAAGCAGATGGGCCAGAAAATGATGAAGCAGGGATTGGCATTCTGAAAGCCATTCATAGGAAACTTGCTTAGATTCAAGTGTACACTGTCTACACTGGCTGGCAACTGCTCTCCATAAACCCAGGCAGATGTCTTTCACAGCCCTACTGCTGGAGAAGCTGGGGGTCAAAGCATATGCTGTGCCACTGAGTTCTGCAGCCCTTCTCCTTATATTCCTCTCATGGTTAGTGAGCCTAGTGCTCAGAGTAGCAGCACAATCGCAAGGGGAGCTTATGACACTTTTGCCCTTGTGACATCTTCCACTTCCACTCTGGCAAGCAGCTAAGCTTTGATACAGCAATAAGGTCTGGGGAATAAACAAAATTCCCACTGGCCATTCTTAGTTTAAGTGCTCATCCTTTTGCCCCACACTTTCTAGGGACATGTCCACGTGTTCCACGTCCAAGCACCTTCCTTCCTTCCTTCCTTCCTTCCTTCCTTCCTTCCTTCCTTCCTTCCTTCCTTCCTTTTTCCCTGGTGATATCCCTGTGAAAACCCACTCTTTAATGCTGAATCAGAACAAGCAGCAATTTGGGCTTTCTGTGGAATTGTTTTCAGAGATAAAGTGTGGATTTTCATGTGGAAAGCACTGGGGCAAAAAAAAAGTGCTCAGACACAGAGCTTTGAAGCACAAATCTGTGTCTAGAAACATGGCACAAAAGGAAATAGGGGTGAGATCTAAGAGGTTGCATTTATCAGAGGGTGTGCTTTAAGCCAAAGTCTTAAAGTCCCTGTGCTTTGTGGCTGAGCAACACATTGCTCTGACTGAGGCAGTAGGCCAGAGTCAGCAGCTTTAACCCCAGAGCTTACAGAGATTTTTGGTGCAATACCACTCTCTGGCCATCCACACTGGGGGTGCTGAAGTGCAGCTGCTCCCTTACCTGTTAAGCTGCAATGATGGTTCAAAGAGTAAAGCTATTGTACCCTGCTCGGAAACAACATCATTAAGTGGTATATAAATAATTAAAATAAACAAATAAGTTTCTGAATCCCACTATCAGAGACCCCTGGCATCTTACAATGAGCACCTCTTCCTGACTGATCTCAATAGGACTGGCTTGAGCAGCTAAATCATTTTTTGGCAAGGGGGAAGCTCTAACCAGTGGGTCATTTGCAGCTCACAGGACCTCCCCATCCAGCCCAGCAGCCTCTCCTACTGGGCCCTCCTGCTCCTTAGAAATGATGTCCATCTCCATAACTGTATAGAGTTTATGTAGGTGTAAATTGTGTTGAGTTTTCAGGGTACTCTCTTTGTATAATTCTAGCTCACACTTGCAAGGAGCCAGAAACCCCATCCCATGCCAACGTGGGCGCTCTGGACCTGCCCTCCCTCGGATACACCCTGATCTACTCTTGCCAGAGTGGCTTTTACCTGACCGGAGGATCAGAACACAGGACCTGTAAAGCAGATGGCAGTTGGACAGGGAAGCCCCCTATTTGCCTTGGTAAGCATTCTGTGATGAGGCTGAAATTTGTCCTTTGCCTGCAGACTCAGAGAGAGAGAGAGATCGCAAGATCGCATTTATATCCTGCACTATCCTGGCCATTCATTCATTTCATTCACACACACACACACACACACACACACACACACACACACACATTACACCACCCATTCTTGCCTCTGCCTCCACCCAATGCTGGGCCATGCATTCCCTGACCTGCAGGTTCCTCAAAAGATATGGGCATCCATGGTCCAAAAAAGCTTCCTTACTCCTCCCATAAATTGATCTCTCCTCTGTGGATTTGGCTAGTCCTTTAAAAAAAAAAAGCCATTTAAGAAAGGCCATGTCTTCTGAATTATGCACTGCAGAAAGAGTTACTTCCTATTGCCTGTCATACACAGGGGAAGAAAATCCTCCGTCTTGTCTCTCCCCATTCAGTGTTGCTTGCGTCCCAATCGCCAAGAGGTGAGAGACTCTAGGTGTTCCACTGCTTTCCCAGGGTTCAGTTTTCTTGGAATGACGGCCAGTGAAGACTGTGGTGTCTGTAGGATATATGTTTTCATATACACGTAAATATAGCTTAAGCATAAGATAGAAGGGCTCACAACATTAATGCCTCAGCAGATCTTGCTTCCCCATTAGCTTTCCAGGGAAGCCCCATGTCACAGTTTTGGGTCCAGCACAGAGTAGATAGGCCTCTGTGTCTCCAGCTTCCAGCACCAGCCAAAACTCACAAACCAAAAACTAACTCCTAGGATGACTTGATGCCCAACAAGGTGTGTGCAGAGGACATGGCTATCCCCCTCCTGGAAGCATATCCAGTTGTCACTATGGCAACATCTCTTCTTAGCTAACTTAGCTGATGAGGCCGGTCAAGACCACCTTGAAAAAGGAACTACTTTTACTGATTCAGCAAGCTCCCTCTTATAGATTCTAGACCTCACTGGATTACAGAATCACAGGTACCCAGAGGTATCATCCAGACTGACCCCAAAACCTATAACAACAATTTTATAGATCTCTACCAAGAAAGCCCCTGTAGTCTTTCACCTAACCCTTCCCACCCCAACAATGTTCCCCTTTATTCAGAAAGGTCCTCTTGTATCCTCACATGTTATGGCAGACCTGTGTGTTGCGCTGCTTAGAGAACGGACCTTTGTTTGTCTCTTTTTTTATAGCGGACATCCGTCCCAGTGGGAGACCAGTGGGCACTGCGAGGGACCTGCCTCTTCCCAAGGTGTCAGGTACTGCTTTCCTTTATTAAAACCTTAGTACCAAATTTAGAAAATCAGCTCAAACAAGAAACGGCACAGAACCCATTCCACTCCCCCAACGGAATCAGTGCTTGCAAATTTATGCAAGTGGAATCAAATAATTAACTGATTAATAGATCAAAACTCATTCCATTAATCAACTAAAATACTTTAAATGAGTGCTCTTAATTGGAAGTAAAGGAAGATAAATTCACAGATAAATGAAGCTTTTTTTGCCCCATATGCGCATTAAAGTTGTAAGCACCAGTATAAAGTCTGTGTGCTCGGTGTACTGAATGATCTCAGTGTAAGAGGACCAGGTAGTTTTAGTGAGCAATGCAGAATTAAAGGGTAAGCCACCCCTTCTGCTATCCTGAACCATATCCTAAGGCTTGAGTCCTATTTGCCCCATATCAATATACCTTATAATAATTCCTCTAAGTTATGTCTCTGCAGATTTCCTAGCAACCTTGAACCCAAGTGGTGAGCAAAACCCTTTGTGCTCATAGATATAGCTCTGAAGGGATGTGTCATCTGCACCGTATGCTAGGCTGCCAACATTTTATAAAGTCCTGCTTGCCTATCCTTGTGCTCCTACTTCACTTAGTTCACTTCACTGGGAAGGGCTGGCCTAGGGGTGCTAACCAAATTCTCCTTAAGAACATAGGAGGCTGCATTTGTCAAACTATTGGTCCACCTAGCTCAATATTTTCCACACTGAGCAGCAGAGACTCTTGGGGATTTCAGACAGGGGTATGTCCTAGCCTTACCTGGAGATATCAAAGATTGACCTTGGGACCTTCTGCATGCAAATCAGGTGCTCTCCCACTGAGTGGTACCTCTTGCCCTAGTTGCAATACGCTCTGCATTCACACACCATACCACAGTTCCATGGAAACTCCATGGGCAGTTTCAATTAGTATGAAACTGAAGGTCAGGCAATTTTGGCTAACCATTGCCATCTTGTTGCAAATGTTCTGCCTTTCATTGTTCCTAGTTCCTGCTGACGTCTTTGCAAAGAACTCCTTTTGGAAAGGCTCTTATGAGTACATGGGCAAGAAGCAGCTGACTATGCTCTCTGTCACGAGTTATGACCCAGTCACCAGTAAAGTCAATGCCACCTTGAAAGACCACAGTGGTGTGGAGCTACAACTGTCTGGTAGGTCAGCTTCTGTATATCCCCATTTGCCACAGGTGATGCAGTCAGTTGCCCATCCGTGTTGGGTAATAAAGAAGTGGGAAAATTCCATACTTCACTTAATTAGCACAATATGCAGTGTCCTACAGATTTGGTTGTAATACAACTCACATCATCCCTGACCATTGGCCATCTGGCTGTGGATAATGGGAGCTGCAGTCTAATAAAGCCTGGAGAGCACCACATTGGCTACCCTGCAGTATGCAGTACAGCGAATTAATAGTATATTAATGGAGCCAGGTTATGGCTAAAAGTGTAGGTAGCTATCTCCCTGCCGAAATAAGTGCAGCATTTGGCCAAGGCTAGGGAACCTGCAGCCTTCCAGATGTTGCTAACTCAACTCCCATCATCCATTGGCCATGCTGGCTGTGGCTGATGGGAGTTGCAGTCTAGTTGGAGGGTCCACAGGTTTCTCATTCCTGCATCAGACCAATTAGGACCCAGAAACTGCTGTTTCCTTGGGTCCCTTGCAATAAAGTGTGTAGAGTCGTGAACTGCAGTGATCCTTAGTCCTCCCTGCTCAGGCATCTAACCAACAGTCAAGGCAAAACAAGTGATCAAAGAGGCAAGCTGAGGTCAGCTTCCAGACAATCCACTGAAACTCTATTCATGGTTAGGATTTTTTTGCCTCCAAGATGCATTGCTGCGCACTCACTCGCACTTACCTTTGTCTGATGTTTCATCACCCATCCACCTTGTTTGGAGTGAGCTTTTTGGAGCTCTTAGGAATTTCACCATCCTGAATAATTCAGTGCTGCCTGAAGACAGGAGCATCTGAAATAAAATGCATCTAAACTCTAGCATTGTGCAACTGGAGAGTGCAGGTCCAGTGTGTGAAAAAGCTTGTAAGTCTTCTTCTCCAATATCACTAGGATATTACCCACCACTGTCACTTTCATTCTGTCTCTGTCAGGGCTTGTCCACACTTTGGCTCATCCTCTGTCCAGAAAGCATGGGTCCAAGTTTTCCCCTTGCCCCACTCCTTTTCCAGGGAAAGCCCACTCCTTAGTGTTAAATCAAAGGAAACGGAAATCTGGAGGAAACCCAAATTGTTGTTTGTTCCAAATGAGCACTAAAGAGTGATTTTCCCCAGGGAAAAGCAGTGAGACAAGAGGAAGTGTGAATAAGTCCCCCCACACACACACTTTTCTTTTTTGCTAAGAGAAGCCACAAGCTCTTGAAGGACCAACCTTCTCATTGTATTCTCTTTACAGGTATTTACAAAAGAGAAGATGTCCACCTGCTCCTCCAGGTGTACCAGATTACAGGACCGGTGGAGATCTTCATGAACAAATTCAAGAATGAAAAGTGGGCTTTAGATGGTCATGTAAGTATTAGCACAGCCCAGTATTGTCTTGTTCATTTGGCCCATCCACACATTACGCTTTCAGAATTTGTCTGAAGTGTTCCAATGGTAGCTGTATAGAGCTGCGGAGGGTGGGGGGGAGTAGGGATGGGAAGAAGAAACAGCAGGAGCCATTGCACTGGGAGTCTGAAGAAGCAAAAGTCAACATAAGATTACTAATTAGAGTAGTGACCTCCCCCTGGTTGCTATAGTTATGGAATATCCTCTCCAACACAACTCACTGGATTCTATTCCACTTCACCAGATTTTAGCTCCTAATCTAGTATGATCACCAATGGTTTCCCATCATCTTGGGAAAAAAGTGGCAAGTGGGATGCTGCAGGGTTCTGTCCTGGGCCCGGTGTTGTTCAGCATCTTTATAAATGACTTGGATGAAGGAATAGAGGAGGCACTCATCAAGTTTTCAGATGACACCAAACTGGAAGGGTCAGCTAATACCTCAAAAGATAGAATCAGGATTCAATATGACCTTAGCAGATTGGAGAACAGGACCAAAATTAACAAAATGAATTTCAGTAGGTACAAAGATAAAGATATATACACTCAGGCAGGAATAATCAGATGCACAAATATAGGATGAGGGACACCTGGGTTGACATGTAAAAAAAAGATGATGATCTAGGGATCTTAGTAGACTACAAGCTTCAGATGAGTCAACAGTGTGATGCAGCAGCAAAAAAATAATGAATGCAATTCTAGGCTGCATCAACAGAAGTGCCCAGATCAAGGCAAGTAATAGCTCTGTTCTATTCTGCCTTAGTCAGACCACACCTAGAATACTATGCCCAGTTCTGGGCACCACGGTGGAAGCCAGGCCTTATGAAGAATGGTGGAGGGAGCTGGATGTGTTTAACCTGGAGAAGAGAAGACTGAGTGGTGATATGATAGCGGTCTTCAAATATCTGAAGGGCTGTCACATGGAAGATGGAGCAAGCTTGTTTTCTGCTGCCCCAGAGGGCAAGACCCAAACCAATGAATTTAAATTACAAGAAATGAGATTCCAACAAAACATTAGGAAGAATAGTCTGACAGTTAGAGCTGTTCAACAGTGGCGATCTGCAGGGACTCACTAGCTCTGGCTCCTACATTTGTCTCTCTGACCAGCATAAGCATGAAGCACATTGACAGAGGAGAATCATGCATACTTAGTTTCTGTGCTGGTCCAACCAGCATGAGCTGAATCAGTGCCCTTTGGGTGGCTGATTGAGCACCCAGACCCAACACTACACTTGAGCAGTTTCAACATTTGAAGAGACTGCTCAGGAGGGCTGGATTTGCTTTCAGGATGAGCAACCTGCTGTGTGTGATCAGTTCTCTTTGCTGTGGGCTCCATATCTTTGCTGTCAAAATGTATACTTTCATCATTTTTGTGCTGTTACGTTGTTTCATTGAATAATTATTTGGGGGCTTTTGGAGAAAAAGTCTAGCAATCTATGCTAAACCACCCTCCAAAGCCCAAAATCTTTATGTAATCAGAAACATGGGATTCTGCAGTTTGTTCCTCCTTCCCATACACAGGTCACTCCAGAATCATCGAGTGGGACGTTTGTCTACCAGGGGTTTGTGCATGGCAAAGGTTTTGGGCAGTTTGGCCTGCAGAGGCTAGGTAAGTTATCCTGCCTTTGTGCAAAAATCCTATTCTTTAAATCTTTTACTTGTACATTATTTTAATACCAGTATAACTATTTTTTCTGTAATTTTTATACAGCAATGCAATGGGGAAATTTTCAGTTCAAGCTGTAATGTATAAAAGGTTTGATTCTGATTGGCTAATAGAGGGAGTCTAGGCTGAGACAAACCTCAGTGCTTTCTGCTTGCCATAGTCTTTACCTAATTTGTTAGTTTTGGCATTTATTCCCCTTTTTCTTACATATAGGGGATTCCAGTTATCTGCCAATATTTTCTGCATAAGTTATGCGAATTGAGCAAATATCTATGCAATAGTGGGCACATGATGAGGGATGAACCATCCAGACTCAGAACCCCCAGCCTCTGTCTCCCAGCAAAGCATGGCGTGTGATTTAATGGCACATCTTCCTTTTCAGACATCATTGAACGAGATGCTGAGTCTATAGGACATCCATTTGCATCCAACAGCAGTTCAGTGGCAGCTGCTATCCTTGTGCCTTTCATTGCCCTGATTATTGCAGGGTTTGTGCTCTATCTCTACAAACACAGGTGAGCAAACCTGGGAGCAAACGGAGGGAGGCAAGAAAGCAAAATACAAATTCTGTATTGCTTTCCTATCTCTGTGTTTGTGTGTGTTCTTAACCAGTCTGCCAGTCCAAGTGGAGGGGAGAAAAGCAGAGAGAGGCTGCGTAATCTTCCCTGTTTATTGTTATTCATTAATTGCTTAAATGGGCTTCGAAATCGCTTCCCGCCAAACTCTGTCCCTTCCTGCTGGGGAAAAGATATGGGCACCGTGTATTTTTTACTCTGATCAGGGGCGGGAGGGACGCCAAGCAAAATAACATACTTAACCTTGTAGGGAGGAGAGTGACTCTGCTTGTCTAAAGGAACTCCCGACGAACAACCAATATCTGATCAACCATGCTCAATCAAAGTAGCCTCTCTGCTGGCATGCCCTGCAGGGCCATCTCTGACTCCTCTTTTTGGTTTTGTCTGGTACAGAAGGAGACCGAAGGTGCCATTCAATGGTTACGCTGGGCATGAAAACACCAATGTTCGTGGAACGTTTGAAAACCCCATGTATGACCGCAACTTGCAGCCGACGGATATCATGGCCAACGAGGCAGAGTTTACAGTCAGCACCGTGTGCACTGCGGTATAGCACTTAACAAACCTGCGCAGTAAGTGCCGTGTTGTTCAGCTGTTCCCAGTTCATAAGTGATCTAGCGTTTTTAATTTGCAAAGTATTTGCTGCAGTTTCCCAACCTTGTTATTGGTGACTCAACACAGGCCAAAGACTTCCTAGATCTGGGCCTCTGCATTAGGACATAAATTTCAAATAAATAGGGATGGGATGCCCAGTAGTGACTGGCAGTGCAGTGCAGGTGGATTGCTGCATTGCCAACCTGCTTTCCTAACATTGTGCATTGTTGCTGCTTATCCAGAGGGAGAGGGGGAGGGGCAAGGCAGCAGGAGCTCAGCGTGGTGTGCCTGCAACAGCAAAGCCAATACAATGCTCCTGCCCACACTGTGCCAAGAGGGAATGATGTTAGGGTGTTGAGAAAGCAGAGCAGCAATGCAGCAACATGGCCACACACAAATCCCACCAACTACTACTGGCCATATCATAAATCACTCTACTTCTTAAGCTTCCTCACAATCCCCATTTAGTTTTTTTTTGTCTCCAGATGACTATGCTCGGTGCTTGATGGAGTCCACGTTTGGTGTTACTTTTATGATGGTTTGTAGACACCTCAAGGTCTCCTTTCTATGGTAATATAGATGCAATGTAAATATTTTCATAAATAAACGGCTGTTTTGGGTAAAATTACTTGGTTTATTTAGGTTCCACAAGGAAAAAAATGGTAATCAGATTTGAACATGACTGGACATAATTCACACCACTTTGGAATAATAAGCAGGCAAGGATTAGTTATAACCCTTTCTTAATTTTAGAAACGTAGAGGGAATTAACAGCCAGCCCATTGACAGAAGGTTAACTCTTTTGTGCTGTGGATCCAGCCTTGCTTCTTGTTTTCTCTTCCTCTGCAGCATTCTCCAGGGACGGGAGTCTCGCCAGTGCCCGATGTTCCTCCTGGTTCATCTTTGCCCATGATCATCCCTCCCAGAAATGTTGGGGCTGTGGAGTTGATATGGTGCCTTTGAGTTGATCCAGAGAGAGAAAGAGAGTGACTGCCTTGCTGTTCATCACCGTTCCACATCCTCATTGCCTTCCGTTCCGCCCTGCAGCCGATAGTCAAATCAACCAAAGCACCCACTCCAGCCCTTGTGTTATGACCACATGGGAGTGGATCCACCAACACGTCCCCCACCTCTGAGCCTTTTTCTAGCTGATTCTGGCCAATTTTAGAACCCAGAGACCAGAGGTTGTCCAGCTGCTTGTTTTTGGTTGATTATCGCCTTCTGGGGAATACATCGTGACCTGGTAGGGAAATCTAAGAGCGTTAAATTGCCAGAGGAAGTGAAAGACATGCAAGATGAAGTGGCTGCATTGGGGCTGACGAGACTTCCTGGATGCAGAGAGTATGGGGCACAAAAGCACCCATCACATTGAACTAAAGCAGCAGGTTTAGCAAATGGAGAAATGGTTGCTTCATATGTGTTCATTCTCTCCTTCCTCCCCCATCTCATGTAGGTACTTCATGCTAATAGCCTAGTTCAAGGACTGGAGGTTTCTGCAAAACCTGCCACACACACCCAGACTCAACCCACCTCATTCTGTACTTTAAAATAACCTCTGCTTTATTCTGTCAAGGTCAGCTGCTTGTCTTTGTTCCAGGTATAAGGCCAATTCGAACCCTGCCTTTTAAACCACAGCTGCCATTGTTGCTTTGTCCTTGCTAGTGTTGACAGGATTGTTAGAGAGTAAGGACCATGCCAGGGACCTTTCTTGGCATAGGGGATGGGCAGCCTTATTTGCACAGTTGTCAAAGTTGAAATTGAAGCATCTTTCCCTAGCTAGCACATTCATTGCAGGTCGGTCACATTTTGCCAGCCCTTGAACTACAATATTTTGTCGCTGGGGAACAATTTCTCACAAATGCACTTCCCTTGCTTTTTTGAATAATGCCCTGAGGAATATGGCAGCATGAGAGTCATTAAGTCCTTTTGGTTACTGTATGTGGCCTCACCAGTGTCTAAAAAGGCTAATTCATTTTGTTCTGACCCCCCTCCCTCCTCATTTAGATTCCTTTTAGGGAAAAAGAGGCTGAGCCCCCACCCCCCAAAAAAAAAAAATCTGTACCACCATAGTAGGGTTGCTCACATTTCTTTTACATTTATTTCAAAAAAATGCCTGCAGCATTGTGAAACTGCTCTCTTCTCCATGTTATTACATTCTGTGCATCCTGCTGGAGTGCACAACTGCTCTACTGAAGTGAGAACCTGAACGAACCCACTCAGCCCCCATCTCTTGCTACAAGGACAGAATCTTGCACTACTAGTCTAGATTGGATTTTTACTCTTGGCAATAGACTAGAGACTTTGCATTGTCGAGAGCAGCCCATTTGTCACATGCAGTCAGATCCATCTAGCTCAGTGTTGGTTATAGCAGTAGTCTGCCAGGGAGAGAGTTGGTTGGAAATATTCTCTTTGACATCTATTTACCTCACTCCCCTCACCCCACATGCAGAAAATTTCAGAGAGTAGAGGGATAAGTATAAATACAGCCCTGCAATGCCCCACCTGCAGTCTGAAGTGGTACAATTGAGAACACATGTTTGATGTGCCTCATCTACTGAGCATCCATCATCAAGCGATCAAAGGTATATTACAGTTGACTGAACATTAAAACCTCATCTACCATTTGTGTAAACTAGGGTAGATGGGCCCCATATTTTCCCAGACAAAACAAAATTGGGATTCGTGTAGGCATTTGGGGCATGGTTTAAAGCTGGAATTTACTCTGGCTGCTTAACAAACTTGAGGCACAATCTGATTAAACTGGAGCATGCTTCAGTCATGTCCAGAAGATTCTAGATGTAATCCTGGATCCACCTGAGAGTATAGAATAAAATTGTAGCATTGGAAGGAACCCTGGGGGGTCATCTATGCCAACCCCCTGCAATGCAAGAATATCAGCTAAGCAAAGCTCCACTAAGCATCTATGACAGGTGGCCATTCAACCTCTGCTAAAAACCTCAAAGGAAGGAGACTCCATCACCTTGCAAGGGAGTCCGTTCCACTGTCAAGCAGATCTTACCATCAGGAAATTCTTCCTGATGTTTAGTGGGAATCACCTTTCTTACCAGCCTTTCAGGAGATTTTTACAGTAAGAACTTTTGAACAGCAACCCCATGATAAGAACTCTTTGACCTTTCCCCCAAATAACATATTGTATAATTTCCATGCCAAACGGCTTTAGAATTCCAGAGGAAACTCAAAGTGCAGGATTGTTTTACTGTGTGCAAATACCATTACATTTTTTAATCCCTATAAAGGAGCACAGGTGTTTAAATTCTTTGCCATCTACCCCAATAAAAGGGAGAAACCGGCAGCATTGACTTTCACCAGTATTGTTGGGTTTGGTTCAAGCTTTCAACCTGGAAAGCATGCTTTCGTCGGAAGATGCCATTTGGTGATAGTTGGTTTTTTAGCTGAGACTCACAGCAAGGGAGAAGACATACTGGTGCCTTAACACACACAACCAGGTTTGGGCAGAACCAGGGACAGTAAAATCACAATCATGCCTTATCCCCTTTTTTTTTTAATTTTTTTGCAGGGAACAAGTATATTTTGAGTAAATTGTCAGACAGCTAGTGTTGAGGACTCTGAATTAATTTTCACCCTTTTCATGTCAACAGCTTTGAGCAGGAATGTAGCCTAATCAGGGTGAATGTGCACCTTCGCCCCTTGTGTACTACTTAGCAGTCTAGCATTCTCCAAATACTGATTTGGTGATATATTTTTGTAGTAGTGCTGATTTCTCTGAGCTGTTTGGAACTGAGAGTGTGGGCAGTTCAGGAAGAGTAGAGTCAGTGTAACTACTTTGGGCATTCTGTGTGGAAGCTCCCATCAGCTGGGGACAGAAGCAGAAAGGAGCAGCTTTCATCATAAGAAAGAAACAATTTGCACATAGAAAAGTACTATAGTGAGTGTCAAGAGAGAGAGCCAGGCTAGGGATCTTTCCCCTAATGCATAGGTTTCTACATGCAGGGCAGTTTGCTTGGTTTTAAACCAAGTAGTGAAATATTTTCATAACCATGGGAGGTAACACAGTACAGCTTGTTTAAAAGGGCAAGTTTGGACACTCATTCTGCCATACTGAGCTACAACAAACCAACATTCACTAACTTTTCATGCTAGAACCCAAAGTCCCCTGCTTCCCCAACTGAAGCCCTAAATTAATGGTGTTTCATAGAACAGAATCATAGGGTTGGAAGGGGCCTTGTAGATCATCTAGTCCAAATCTCCTGATCTGCAAGGCAGGCTATAGATACAACATCATTCACAGATGGCTGTCCATTCTCCTTAAATTCCTCCAGTGAAAGGAGACCCCAACACCTCCTGAAGCAGTCTATTCCACTCTGGCTTGTTACCATTTTTCTCCAGAGGACAATGAGTTAAAACTTCAGGGATTCTGGCTAAACTTTTGACATGGGTAACAGAGGGCTAATAATTGCATGTGGCAGTGCGAATGCTTCCAAACCCATCCAGCACCATGCAGCAATACCCCTGAAGTAGCATGTTTAAATTATTGTCTTGAAGGAACTTTGTTCCACTCGCCACTGTTGCCATCATGAGTTTGCTTCAGAACTTGCCTCCCCTCTCCCTGGCTTTTGGGTCACTCTGGAGCTACTTGGCCAAAAGCTGTGTTCTCTTTTACAAATTCACCTGCTCGCTGAACAGCACGGCCCGGGATCAGGGAGGATGGAAGCTGTTGTCCACCAACATCTGGAGAGTACCAGCTTCCCCTGCAAACAGCATCTTGCATTCTCATAGGGATTAAAACCAGGGGACCTTCTCAGCCTAGCCTACACTACACTTCTGAAACTTGCTGAGATAATGCAATAGAACATGGTTTCCAAACCGTTCTTCAGGACTTCTCCAAAGTTCCTCAGGAAGATCAGCAATGGCGAGCAGCTTGCCCACAATTACTGATCTCTGGTGTGTACTAAAGGCATAGTCTCAGTTTAAGTGGTCAACAGACCCTTGTGGACTGAGCTTAGGCCCCAGAATCCATTGCCACATGCAGTTGAGGGGAACTTAACAGAGCAGCCACTGTGAAAAGTTACCTTAAGGTAGAAAACTATGAAAACCACTGCCCTGGGAGGCTAGCTAGTATAAAGTTGCAATGTCAATGCTACTACTTCAAACCCGAGGGCAGCCTTCACTAGCCTGGTGCCCTATGGATGTTATGGACTAAAACTCCCAACTGATGGGAGTTGCAGCCAAAAACATATTGCAGGCACCACGTTGGTGAAGGCTGACCCAGAGCAAGGGGGCCCCTGCTGCTGAGTATTCTCCCACTGAAAGATTGATTCTTTTTTATGAATTCATTTTCTCTTATCAACGTGGGGGGGAGGGGGAAGAGAGAGATACTTTTATGTCCCTGTTGCTTTTTTGAAAGCTGGACAAGAGATCTTTTCATTTTCAGTGCCCATTGGACTTGCATCACACAGTTTAACAGAAAAAAAATGAAGAAAAAAAAGAAAAAAAAACTTTTTTGTACAGAGATATATTTTTATGAAATAAAGGTTTGTACAGTGGAGAAAAAGACACAATGTAAATTTTCTTTTTTCATTATTGTAGTAAAAAGTAGTGGAAGATTCAGCTTTTTTTGTAAATGTAATAAAATGTATAAATATGGTTTCCATTTAAAAAAAAAGAAAAAGAAGGAAAAAAAAGAAAACCAACTGTAAATATGTATTCTACATAAAGCTGGCTTGTCTGCAGTATATAACATTTTAAGTTATCCCGTCTCTGTATATGAGGCTTATCCTTTGTGTCTCAGCGTACTTTACTGAATTTGAGAGCTATTTTAAATTTTTGAATTAAAATAAAATATAAATTTTTGCATTGCTTTTCTTACATGGTGTTTTTTTTTCTTCCTCATTCTTTTATGCAGCAAATATTCAGGGGTGGGCAGGAGTTAGACCTAGCCGCAGTCTGCAGGTTGACCACCTGATGCTTGTGGGCTGTTGGAATTCTTCCTAAGATTGCTGAATTAGCTAAACCATGGCCTGATCCAGCAAACACATCTCATGCTTTCGACAAAGGGCTTTTTGATGGACTCCTGCCCATGGAAGCCCATTAGATAGCCGCCGCCACTGCGCCTGTGGCAACAGGCTAGTTTAGAGTCACCAAGACACAGTCACACAGATGTACTTGGTGGTGAGCTGCTTTTGGCTTGATAAGCACAAAGGACTTTTTTTCAGCCTGAACTTGCTGGGACTCAGTTCCAGCACCTCTCAGATGGGCGTCATTCTAAGAGAACAAGGGAGGTGAGTTCCAGCACCATTTTTTCTAGAAAAATAGTACCGGGTCTATCAAGCATCAAAGAGGATGCTTGACATGCACACAAGTTGAGCACATTATGGGTGCACTTCCTTTATAAGTTGGAGATTTAATATTATATTATATTATATTATATTATATTATATTATATTATATTATATTATGGCACTCATCCCATTAAAATTCACACAAGGTGGGAAGTTAAGAAGAGAGCTGATCCCTTCCAGTTTGCCGATCTTACCCTTTTGCAGGTTCTAATTCAGCAGCCCACAGTAAGCATTTACCGAGCTAATTAACAGCAATTTATATACTAGTTCTTTGTAAATTAGCGATTAACTCCCAGGGTATCCTACACATCCAGCCCTCCCACTCCTTCATTCTCTGCCGCTTTTATAGAGTTTAAGCATTTATGCAAGGGAAGCATTTGTTGTTCTTTGTTCAAATTATTTTTTTGAAAAATGCTTCATAGCTTCCTTCCATGATCTAATTTTGCTTCCTGAATTAATCAAGAGCAAACAAAACTCATGTCTATTCATTGTTTCTGCCTTTATCCCCAAATGGCTAGACTATCCTATCAGTTCTGCTATCTTCTTGCCTGTTTTCCCTGACCAAAATACATTTCCCATTGTGGTGGGTTAAGCACCTTGCCAATCCAAATTTTGATGGCAAGGAGTGGTAGAAGCCACAAACGGTCAAGAGCTAGATCTCATGGGTTTATATTTAGTGATCTTACACTACAGAGATTTAGTCTTTAGACCATGGATGGTCAGTGGCTCCCTGGCCCCCTATTGTGGACTGCATTCTCTTCTCAGAACCACATGTCATCATTGGGCAGAGCCAGGGCTGATTATGGTGGAGTCTGAATCAAGAGTGTACAATTCTTACAATTTTCCTCACTGGTATCTTAGATTAGAATTCCCAGTCCTGTGCTGGTCTACTCAGTAATTCTTTTCTAACTGTAGTTTCCTACATATCTGAAGCCTACCAATTTATTCTCAGAAAATGCAGGGAGGATGTCTTTCCCAGTCACGTAACCAGGAATAAAAAGGTTAGAAACATATCTAGCCAATACAGTATTGTCCCAGTTGTTAAGAAAGTCTATAGAAAGGGAGAAACTACTTTTAAACGCCAGAAAAAATAAGGAGATAGGAGACGAGAAAGAATCATTGTGGGAGATTGGAGTCACTTCTGGGTGCATTGGAGGGCCACATAAAATGAAGTCATGGGCCACAGGTTGTGTCCATTTCCCATGCTTTAAACCACAAATAGATGCCAACACTCCACAGGCCATTTTGAAAGGTGGGTCAGTCACCTGATGTCAAATGCAGAGGAAGAATTATGAATGTTAGAGTGATGTTGGATGAAAAGTTATGTGGTTTTTAGCTATAACGCTATAAGGAGTAATGGGGGGGAAATGGACTATTAATAGACAAAAATTTAATGTTACATTATTTTAAGATTAAAGATTAGGATAAACAAAGAGGGGAAGGATTTGCTGAACTAACAATTGAACTGGAATACAAAAAGGGAGGTGTGAGGAGGTCCGGGAAATAAGCAAATGAAAGAAAGTGATGGAAAGATGGAATTGTTTTTTATCTATTTTTATTCTGTATTTTTATTTTTTATTTTTCATTTTGTAAAATTCTAATAAATATCTTTTAAAAAAAACAAATGCAGAGGAAGAATTAAGAATGTTCTCCAGGTGCACTCATGAGCTTTCTTTTACAGCCAAAACCTGACACTTTTTGAATTTGATGTTTTTGTTGTGCTTTTGGCACCCTACCAAATTCAAAATGTACCATTTTTTTTATTTCTGCAAAGGGGGCGGGGGTGGATCAGGAGCACACTTAGAATGCATTCTTCTTCTTTTGCAGCTGTGGCTTCAACCTATAATACACGATCAGACCCAGGAAAATAGGATGTAAGTCTCACAAAATGTCCTCGTAGGCTAACTCTCAAAGCCTAATTAAGGTCCACAGGCCAGAGATTCCCCACCAGCATTTTTAAACCGTGTCCACTGGTTACTAGAAACAAATGGGTCACCCACAGACATGGCTGAAAATAACTCTCAAGCTGTTCTATACTTCCATGGACAGCGGAGTCTTTTTAAAGTGAACCTCAAGCCCTTTCACACAGACTTCAATTAGAGTGCAAAATTTTCCTAGAAGGGGCCTTGGAATAAATCTACTACACTCCAGCTGGTGTCAGGCATTTTCTGGACATAGCAATTCTATCCCCTGGGGGGGGGGGGGAATCCAAACCTTGTGCCCTCAAGATGCTGTTGATAATCAGCCCTGCTCAACATGGTCTATGACTGTTCTGAATTAACTACTGCTTTACTACTGAAGTAACATGGGCCTAAACTTCTGCCTTTTTGAAATGATTACCTAGTGTGCTATTAGACATTACATCAACTCAATGGAAACTATCCAACCCCCTTTCTTTAATAATATTTAACAAACAAGATTTATTTTTGTCTCCTTTAAATCCAGAAAGCAAATAAGGCCAAATTTATCCATTTCAGTTTCTCTTTCTTTTCAATCTTAAATTCTGTTTACTACATTTCTGCAGCAGTGAGATAGATAGATAGATGATAGATAGATAGATAGATAGATGGTGATAGATAGATAGATAGATAGATAGATAGATAGATAGATGATAGGTAGGTAGGTAGGTAGGTAGGTAGGTACGTACGTAGATAGATAGATAGATGATAGATAGATAGATAGATAGATAGGTAGGTAGGTACGTAGATAGATGATAGATAGATAGATAGATAGATAGATAGATAGATAGATAGATGATAGATGATAGATAGATGATAGATAGATAGATAGATAGATAGATAGATAGATAGATGATAGATGATAGATAGATAGATAGATAGATAGATAGATAGATAGATAGATAGATAGATGATAGATAGATAGATAGATGATAGATAGATAGATAGATAGATATAGATAGATGATAGATAGATAGATGATAGATGATAGATAGATAGATAGAGGATAGATAGATGATTGATATAGATAGATAGATGATAGATGATAGATAGATAGATAGATAGATAGATAGATAGATAGATAGATGATAGATAGATAGATAGATAGATAGATGATAGATAGATAGATGAAAGACGATAGATATGCTCACAAAAATTCATCAGCATTTTAGGATGCATTTCTCCTACTATACAAACATCACTGGGATGGTTGGGGAAACTATTTCAACCTAGTAGGAGACTCTGAATATGACGGGGAGCAAAGCAATTTCATTAGGAGTCTGCAATGTGAAACCGGCGCATTTCAATACATTGGGAAGTTCAGTGCTATCACTTGTTAACTGAACGGATGCAAAGGATTTTTTCCCCTAATCGCATTGTGTGTGTTAATTGGCTTTCCAATGCAAGATGTCTATGTTTTCAACAACTATTTTCTTAATTACTATGGTTAATTACGTAATTATCACTGTGCTTTTCTGCATTTCATATCCCTTTGAAAATGTTTACAACCTCCGCTTCCAATTCAGGTGTGTATCTGCGGCTCAAAGATAGCACTTCATGCACCTGATGAGAAGGGCTGTAGTCTTTCCAAGACCACAATACTGTACTCTTTCTTATAATGCTCACCTTGTATTTGAAGTTAGAGGTGTGAAACTTCAAGGTTTGCATACAAATACAACAGCATGGGCTGCAGTCTGCACCGTGACAGGGAAGGGAAGCAAGCTAGCTAGCCAAACCAACTCTGGCTGTTTTCACTAATCAGACCTTTAGAGCTTTCTGGACTAGACTGACCTATTCTCATTACTGGGTAGAGCAGAGTGTCATCCAGGCATGTGGTGAATAACAAGGCATCAGACCATTTCTCCCCAAAAACAAATTATTCTGAATGCTTATATCCTGTGTTTGCTTTCACGTTTTAGGTTCTCTGACTGTAAAACTAGATGCAGCAGAAGCCAAGAAATACCAAAAAGGACCCAGGAGCTGAAGGGTGGATATTAATGAGAAGTATTGGCTTTATTAGGAAAACAGTCTAAGACAGGAATAAATGGGTGTATTTACCTTGTAAAGTAAACCCTTTCCTTCTCTTACAGCTCTTTGCCTCTTCAAGTTACTGATTTCTGAACTTCCAGACTTACTTATTTTCTAGCTTGACTTGTATACAATAGTTTCACTTTCCCTTCTAACATTTTGGCCAATCAGGAAGTGAGTAGAGTTTTGACTACATTTCTGTTTCCCCTTAACTGCAAGGTTTCTAGGATGAATCACTGACTCTCCTGTTCAAAACATCCCGAGCAAAACAGCTGCTTTTAAACTTTTGGCCCTCCTGTGCAGGAGAACCTTTAAGGCAAAATGCAACCTTTCAACAACCAAGTTTCCATCACAAAACAATGGAAAGCCGGGTTTCTTTACATTAGTCAACTCTCTCCTCCCTCCAAGGGCACTTGATGCTGCTACAGTATCAAGCCCAGAGCCAAGTCCAGTACCGGATTTACGTATAAACTAAACAAGCTATAGCTTAGGGCCCCACTCTCTTGCACCCCCCCCCCAAAAAAATCACTATTAATATACTACTTCTTAATTGTATTTCAGTTCAACAATTACTTCGATAAAATACATATTTTGTTATGTGCAAATGGTTTTAGATACCTGTTAGGTCCATAAATGGGGACGCGGGTGGCGCTGTGGGTAAAACCTCAGCGCCTAGGACTTGCCGATTGTCAGGTTGGCGGTTCGAATCCCCGCGGCGGGGTGCGCTCCCGTTGCTCGGTCCCAGCACCTGCCAACCTAGCAGTTCGAAAGCACCCCCGGGTGCAAGTAGATAAATAGGGACCGCTTACTAGCGGGAAGGTAAACGGCGTTTCCGTGTGCTGCGCTGGCTCGCCAGATGCAGCTTGTCACGCTGGCCACGTGACCCAGAAGTGTCTTTGGACAGCGCTGGCCCCAGGCCTCTTAAGCGAGATGGGCCTGCAACCCCAGAGTTGGACACGACTGGCCTGTACGGGCAGGGGTACCTTTACCTTTACCTTTACTAGGTCCATAAATTACCATATAGCATATATTCAACAGAAAAAACAGTGACAATTTGTTGTTGACAAAGGACAACTGGACATATAAAGGGCCCCAGTACCTTCAGTAGCTTAGGGCCTCATCAAACCTAAATGCAGCCCTGGCCAAGTCCTATGTCAGGAGGAGGAGAAACATGATTTCATTCCTCTGCCCCACCACTGTTGCTTCTGATGGAGTTACGTATATCTCAAGGTAAGTGGGCAACTTAGAAGGAGGTGAGAGGGGTTAGAAGCTTTCAGTTGCATGGGGTGCGGGCGAACAAAGAGGTCAAAAGAGGGAGAGGGAAAGGGGATGGTGGTCACTGTGGAGGCATGGGGAGATATCAGATCTTGTGGTCTCAATCAGTGGCTTGAACAAGTCATATTTGACCTGAATTTTCCTGAACAGAGCCATGCTGGTTGGCAATGATGGAAGTTGCAATTCCCAGCACCAGACTGGGGGAGGCTGCTGTAGTGCTGGACACACTCATATTTTTTGTGCCTCTGCCCAAACTGCTTTTACAAGCTTGCCAATAACATTGCATTGCAAAAACCTGCTTGGAAGACATGCTAGCGAGTCACAAACACTGTTTCCATCATGCCTCACCAGCTCTTGGGTGCAAGGGAACTTCTCCCAAAGCTCCAGCCACTAAGCAGAAAATTATGAAGAGTTTTATAAATTAAAGTTGAGTGATGTGTGTTACTTACCCTAATTTTCTCTCCACAACTTCCATCATCCCTTCTCATCAGCAAGTCTGCTTGCCAAGGTGGGAGTAGCCGTCAGATGGTAGCATGCATAATCTGCCCTCTGAGAAGCTTGTTCAAGGTGACCATGATGCTCCAGGAACAAAACTGCAGCTGCCCACTTGAGTGGTCCCTGTTCAGCGTACCTGCTCAGAAGAAAGAAATGGTGATCAGGGAAAGGCAAGTCAGCTGCAGTTTCCTCACTGCTCCTTGCAATTGAGGGAGCTAACTTAGGTGGACACCTGAGAAATCAGGATGGGGTGAACAAAGCCTCTGGGAAAGGATGTTCAGATGCCTACTACTGTTGTAGTAGCAGGGTGAGCCTGGGATGTACCAGGGAGAACAGGAGTCTGATAAACACTGTGCAGAATCCTGAGCCAAATGTCCAAGGGGCTATATCTCCTCCTACATCAGAACATAAGAAGAGGCTGCTGGATTAGCCCAAAGGCTCATCATTCTCACAGTGGCCAACCACATGCCTATGAGAAGCCTGCAAGCAGGACCTGACCACAAGAGAACTCTCCACTCTCCAAGGGTTCCAGTAATGGTTATTCAGGTGTATTCCTGCCTCTGATTGTGGAGACAGAACATAAGCATCATGGCTAATAACCTTCGATAGTCTTCTCCTCCATTATGTTGTCCAGTCCTCTTTTAAAACTTTTCTAGGTAGGAGCCATCATCGCCTCCTGTGGGAGCCAAGTTCCAGAGTTTAACTATGTGCTGTGTGAAGGAGTACTTTATCTGTCCTGAATTCTGTGGTTGTCTGTGAGCTCTAGTGTTATGAAAAAGGAAGTAAAGCTTTTCTCTGGCCAGTAACTGATGCAGCGCATGGAGAATAGCCGGGAAAGCCAGAAAGAGTCAAAAAGGTTACTGGAGGGGTATGGAACCATTTCCAGCCCATCTGGGGTAGGGGCAGCAGCAAAAGTGAGCAGGACAACAAATATAAACCTTTCCTTTGTGCACTGGGCTCATTTCTACCCACATTCTTACACCCCTCCAGGCAAGCAAGGAACATGATTCACACACACACATCCTAGGCAGGCAAAAACACTCAAGGAAGGCATGAAGCAGAACTGATGAAGGGCATGGCTGGGAGGGAGCTCGGAGGGCCAGTGAGAGAGGCTTAGAGGGCCACATTTGGTCCCTGGCATTGAGTTCCCCATCTTCCTAGGGGGTATCATAACAAGAGATGGCACAAGCAGCCCTCCCTGTGGCTCCATCATCATGACACACTTCCACGAGAGCTGGATGAACAGACACTGGGCCCATGTGTCTAGGTCAATAGCGTTGCTCTAGAAAATGCTTCATAAATTTGTTACCCTTCCTGAGGGGCCTTTCCCCGCTTTCCGTTCCGGTCTGTTCCATCCTCCCTGCCACGGTGTCCCTTTTCTCTTCCATGCGCCTTAATCATGTGAGTTGCAGCTTCTGCTTGTATCTCCTAATTGCAAAATTAAGGCTGAACTTGGAGAATGGCGCTGTGATGGCAAAATTAAATTATTCAAATAACGCCAGGCTATTAATTATGCATGTCCTTCAAATCTTTCATCTCCTGATAAGCTTCAGCAGCTGTGGGGGGAGGTGAGTGGGGAAATAGAGCAAAAAAAAAAAAAAAAAAAAAACCACACAACCTCCTAAAAATAAAAAAACACAGACAAAAGGGGGGGCAAGGGGAGTCTGCAGAATTTAATGAGGCAGAAGCAAGCCCAGAGAAGGGGTGTCAGGGGGACACAGATGCTGTTGACGCAGTTTTCAACAGAGGCAAAGCTTGTGCAATTTGGCTTATGTCTGAGACGCGCAATACAGTTACAATGGGAACCATCAAGTCAATATGAAGCGTGGTTTTCCCCCCAAAGCAGCACTGAAGTCAATGGCTGAGCATTTGCACTTTCTCCCTTATGATCCAGGGACAGGGAACCTTTGTTCAGCCCAAAGGTCACACTCCCTTGGAGGAAACCTGGGTGCTGCATGCCAGTAGTGACCAGGTGCAGAGGCAAAAGTGATCAAAGTACCTCTTGACCCTAATAAAGGTAAAGGGACCCCTGACCATTAGGTCCAGTCGCGGACAACTCTGGAGTTGCGGTGCTCATCTCACTTTACTGGCCGAGGGAGCACTGGGACTGAGCGATGGAAGCTCACTCCGTCATGGGGATTCGAATCGCCGAACTTCTGGTCGGCAAGCCGTAGGCTCTGTGGTTTAACCCACAGCACCACCCGTGTCCCTTGACCCTAGTACCCTGGGCTTATTACCAGATGCACAAAGATTCAGAGGTTTCTGCACACACATCTCACAATTCTCCACCCAGACAAGCAAGAGAAATTGTTCTCTTGTTTTATTCTCTTGTTTTCTTGTTTATTATTCTTACATTTGCACCCCATCTTTCCTGTGACAGGGTTCACAGGGCATGGTGTGGGGCAGATGAGGGGCATAGAGATGGCTGCATTCAGCTCCAGACCTGAAGTCCCCACCCTGTGCCCAGCCACCAGTAGATATATGGCTGCATCAACATCTGTTATTTACCCTGGAATCCCAACCACCTTGGCTTAGGACAATATAGATTGGTTAGAGGACACACTCAGTGTCAGAAGCATCTCACGCAGTCAACAGAATTGCCGCCCATCCATCGCCACTCAGATCATGGGGGCCTTGAGCCTAAATCAAAGACTCAGGTAGTAAAGACAAAGAAAAGAAGCATTTCTAGCCAGACATTTTTGTTACCAAGAAACACAACAATTAAAGATGCATTGCGAAGCAATACATGTATAGTGAGGGGGAAAGCAAATGTCAGTACTTTATTCATCTATCAAAACACTCAGTATTCTGCATATGTGTACGCCTGATGGCACATGTGTGTTGGGAAGGGTGTACAGTCACAGCAGATCGCTCGATCTGTAAGCTACCCAGCATCTTGGCTGGATGGACACAGCAGTTTCCCCAACTGCAGAGGTGTGCTTTTCCTTTCACCCTGGCGTTAAGGGTGAATGGCCATCATTTAAAGGTAAGAAGTAAAGGATGTGATTCGAAACAGATGAGAGCTAAACTTGTCGATGGTGGCGCGGCCTTTGAGAATCAGGTCCGCAAAGCCACGCTCCTTCATCTGCATAGTCTCAGCAGCATGTATCAGGGTAAACTGAAGAATACAGAAGCAGATTTTAAGATAAATAATGCAGACACAGAAATTGTTTGCATAACTGTAGCAACAGATAAAATGAAACAAAGAAGGGAGTCTGTTGGTTATCATTTGTTAAGATTATTGTGCCTAAGTAAATTGTTATTTTTCCACATTACACACCCTTTCTTACATCTTTCTTTATTCACATATTCTTTATTATGGTCCAAAGACAATGTCTGTATTTCTGCTGAGATACTTAAATTTATTCAATACAGACTTAATTGGGGATGGACCTGGACTCAATAACCTTTATCATAAATCCAAATCTTTAGAAGTTATTGTATCAAAAATATTTTTATTACGTTTAATCTTTTTATTACCTCAAAGTAATTTCTGCAGTGAAAATGCTATGATATTATATTTGAATATTGAGATACCCAAATAATTTCAGTTCATAAACCATGTTATACAGTTTGTAACATATATTAATTTTAAATTAGGAACTTGAAGTCCTCTCCTCTTTCTTTCTTATCACACAAAATTGTTGTTTTCAACCTTGATCTTTTATTCCATATAATTTTTCTTATGCCTTGTTGACACATCTTCAACTAGTTTGTTGGTAGTTTAAGTAGTAGGGTGCCACCCTGCCCTAAGTAATTGGCAATCCTTAACTAATACCCCATAATTATTTTCATACAGATCTTGTAAGTTCTCAATTACCTTTATCACCAGCTCAAAAATTTTCTTTGAACATGAGCATAAGGGGAAACTGGTTTAGAGTATGAGCAGATGGCATATTACTCCAAGATAAATAAAATTAGCGAGAACTACTCACCCTTCTGCTAGAAATGTCAAGATGAGTTGGGAGATTTTTTAAATGTATCTATTTTCAATAAATACTGGATGATTCTAAAATATGAAGTTATAAAGGTTTTAGGCTAGGAAAGCCCTTTACCATGTACCTTATTATTATTATATTATATTAAACAATTAGAGAGGTTGGAAGACATGCTAACAGCAACTAAAATTCTCTATGCAAAACACCAAAGATAAAAAATGATATCCAAAAGACTCAGAGCGTGGTTTGAAAAAATTAGGGATTTTGCCATTTTAGCCAAACTGGTGCTCTTAGCTTGAGAAATAAAACAGAGGCAAGTTTTTGCTGTTGCCAGCAATATCTGCTGAGAGTCTATTACTTATGGATACTTTCAATCAGCCTCTTTTTATGAATCAAAGATACCTATTTTGTAATGAAATATCACTTTATTCAATCAAACTCAAGCATTGGGTAGCCAAGTGGGGCAGAAAGGGACAGCAGCCCCCCCCCCAGATCAAGTAAAACAATAGAAATACTTAACTGACCAATCACATTAGTTCTGCCCCCCCCCCAACAAAAGTCCTGCCCTCTCCTCAAAAAATCCTGGTCATGCCCATGAATTCAGGCCAAAATAGTACACAGAGCAATACCTAGTCCTTATTTCCCCCTAGTCTACCTCAGAGACCATCTCAAGTCACAAAGCAGGACATTCCTGACAAGTATATGTTTTAGAGACAAGCAAACCTGCCTAAAGGGAATGAATGAAAACAGGCCTGTGACAATGGATTGTGGAGTCAAGGTATTCACCATTTCAAAAATATGTCTCCTTTCATTTAACAGTAATCATCATCTTCATCTTCATCATCATCATCTTGCATTTAAAAGATATCTTAAAAGGAAAGGAAGGAAAGGAAAATGCATTTCACACTTAGATTTAGCAGTAATTAATTGAGTCAAAGTCATGAGATTTATTAAGATATCTTTGAATGTGCAACGGACAAAGGGTTTTTATTATTAAATCCTTTTTGAAAGCAAATTATGCTAGGGGTTCTTTAGATGTGGCCAACGCTGACAAATTAACTTTTCTTCAGCACAATGTGTAGAATGCACCCATTGCTCTTTCTCTTGCCTATAGCTGTCATTAGGTGTGTCCTCCTCGGTTGCCTTTTCGCTTCCCAGGAGTCTTGGGAATAGATTCGTTTCCTTAATGAGTTTATCTAAGTGGCACTCCGTGGGAGCTAGCAGTGTGCAGAGTGTAGCTCCTCTTTGTGCATCTGATGTTTTTTTGAAACAACGCAACAAAACATGCATTTAGTGCTGGAGCAACCGAGTGCCAATTACTTAATAAGAGCCATTATGCTCTGCCTCAGGTAAAATACCATCAAGCTGGAATGAGGTGAAGACTTGAGGGGAAAGGGAGCAATATCTTTGGCTTCCTGGAATTTCTCCCTTGCACTTAAAAAAGGGTTTGCTACCATGTTGAAATAAATTGGGGGTTTGATTTGGGTTTTTGGAATTTTATTTTATAGTTAATGATTACTTGTAGTTTAATGGTAAATGTTGGACATAATGGAGATGTAAAAAATTGGATTATCATAAAAGATGCAGGAGGAAATGATTAACAATAGGACCCACAAAGGGGAGGAGGGAAGTCCAAGAGATTCTTTGGAATCTTGTCTTTATGTTGTGTGTTGGATATGTGATTGAAAAACTGAAAACCAAATAAATAAATTAGAGAGAGAGATAGAGAGAGAGAGAGAGAATGATTACTGTTGTTGTTGTTGTTGTTAAGCAACAATATTAACAAAAGCACATTCTAAAATGTTAAAGAGGCAGTTATCATTACATCCTTTTGTCACATGCAGACATCAACACTTAGAACTAATGTTAATAAAATACACAACAAACCCATAACTATTTGCTGTAGTCTCATCAAACAAAGGACTCTTTCATCTTCTTGATGTCTTCATGCATTACAAGACTTAAGCCCATCATTTCAACCTTCATTAGTCATTCTCATAATGAACCCAATATATCAACATGTTGACATCCGATTTGCATGAATCATAGAATTATAGAGTTGGAAGGAACCCTGAGTGTCATCTCGTCCCACCCCCTGCAGTGCAGGAATCTCAACTAGATCATACACCACATATGGTCATCCAAGCTCTGCTTAAAAACCTCCAAGGAAACAGAGTCCAGACCACATTCTGAGGGAGTCTGCTCAACTGGCAAACAGTTGCATGCCCAGACACTGCCCACCGACCTGATTGTGTCATGCATGCAAACATAGAAAGGACCACAGACAACATTACTGGGTTCAAATGAGGCAGCAACTTAGTTGATTACAGATATAAGTGAGATTTGTCTTGGCATTGGGTATCACCTGGCTCACTTACTGGACAATTACCAGTGGTCAGACCTAATATAGGGCTGACTCTTAACACACATCAATTAGGTGTAATCCTGACAGGATCACTGTGTAGAGGAGTGTTATTGGCCCCAGCCCTTGCATGGGCATATGGACAGAAGCACCTCTTCTGGGATCCCTTTAATGGGATACCCGACAGCCTTGGAAGGGAAGGACATCTCCTTGCATCTCCCCCTCTGACAATGACAAAGGACCACACCCAGTGGCATATCTGCCAAAGTTGTGATAATTGCTGTTGACTCAGGTTAAGCTTGTGTTTTGCTAAGACCTGCAGATCCTATTCACATGTATTAGTAGCAAGCTATGTCCTTCATCTTATATTTGTTCAGCTGGTTCTTCTGCCTAAGTGCAGAACATGACATTTGCCCCTATTGAAATTCATTTTGTTAGTTTTGGCCCAGTTCTCCAATCTTCTAAGGTCGTCTAGAATCCCGTTTCTGTCTTCTGGGACCTGTCTCCTGCAACATTAGTCAGTTTGGTGTCATCTGCAGATTTGATGAGCATCCCCTCAATTCTTCAATCCAAATAGTTGGTTTGAGGATAGCGATGGAATGGGGATGAGGTACTAGAAGTTCTGAATTGTGATCCAAACCTTAATCATTTTGATTTTTAGGAGTATAAACTGCCATGGTTTTTTTTAACCCAGTGTCTAATGAAATCATTAAGACACATTAAAATTATCAAATCATAAAATGTGTTTGGTGCAAAACCCCGTTATTTATGAGCAAAGAAAGATTACAGCCAGTGGCGTTTGATCACCCCAGAAGCCTACTGCTAAAGTTATTTAGACTCAATATGTGAAATTCGACTCTCTTCGCCTTTCCATCCAAGCTTTGTACTTTCCCCCCAACCATCTGCTTTTCTCCCCAACCCTTTCCAGATCCATTTGCCTCAATAGCTGCTCTGTGACATCATAGTATCCAGCCAATTGCTGCCAGGCAAGAGCAGTTTGTGCTGGTCTGCAACAGCCCAGAATGAAAGCTGCAAAGACTATCATTATGCCCCAAGATGCATCCCCTCACCTCTATCAGATGCTGGGGGCCAAAGAGCAGCCAACCAACAGGCGCCCTACTTCAAGCTCTATTTTTGTACATCCCTGCAGCATCTGGTTGGCCACAGAATGCTGAGCTGGACAAATTTGTCTGGCAATTCTGAAGAGTTTTTATCCAGGCAGATTTAAATAGCTACTCTGGCCTCTGGATTTATTCACCCTGCACTTTGCTGTTCTTTCTTTGGAACTAGAAATGGGCGAGCTTTCAAAAGATCCTCTCAGATTAATTTGGAAATCATCTTGAGTGCTTGATGGCAGAGAAATAGATGGGGGGGGGGAATGAGCAATGTCTCCAAATTAAACCAAGATTTTGGAAAACCTCACAGCACCACCACCCTTCTCTCTCAAGCAAAGTGAGAGACTCTTTCTTCCCCAAGTTGCTGACCTACAGGTGTTTTTGGACTACAACTATCAGCCCCACCCAGAGCATCCCTTTGGACTATGGCTTCCAGCTATGCTGGCTAAAACTGCTGGGAGTTGCAGCTTAAAACACTTTGAATGGCATCAGGTTGTGGAATATTGTGAAATAAAGGGTGGGAGTAGTTGTATTACCCTGTACTCGAGCGACTAAAAGGGGCTGTTGGAGCAAAATCAGAGAGGAGAGAGAGGAATTCTGGGGCTTGTCAAGCTCTCCTCTCCCTTGAAGGGGGATTTAGTAAGAGGCTGAAATCATTCCCTACGCCTGACTGCCTCGTATGGGATATCCCAGCAATATCCAAACAAGCGAGGGCCCCTGAATTGCAGATCCAGTAGTGGCAGATGTGAAAAAGTAAATCAAGAGCAAAACTACTAATAGAAACTCAGGGACTAGGGCAGGAAGATTATTCAAATTCTATTTACCAGGCCAAATGTCTTTTTCAAGACACTCTTCCATTTTCTGTCAAGTTGCTCCACATAGAATGGTTAACTGCTACTTTTTTTCTGCTTTGCTACTTTTCAGCAAGTCACTAGTTGCTCTTGGGAGGTCTTGTTAGAGTCCTTTGGGAGTGGCAGGGGAGGGGAGCAGAGAGAACATCTCCATGCTACAGTGCAGACATCCATCAGCTGCCCTGCTTTTTATTCCCCAAAGTCTCCACTGGGATTCTGTTCTCCCCTGCTGTCTCACTGAGAGCTAACATAAAAGTTGCAGGTGCTCTGTGCTTTAACAAGACTGGGAAGATGGGGAGGGACAGCCACACAGAACTAAGAGACACACAGGCTCCAACCTTTGGACCAAGGTGTCCTTTTTGCTTATCTACACTCCTTGAACTTAGAAGACTATTTAAATATTAAAGTACATATCAGGCTAAGAAAGTTTGCCTAGGGGTTTGAGGAACTGAGAGAGGCATACAACAACTTTTGCTTCCAATCTCTGAAAACTAATATTTTGCTTTACAGGATTTGCAATGGCTGTATATACATTGTCTTTAGAGGTATAAGAAGGCATCAGTTTTCATTCTGACCCTTGCTTGTTGCATGCAACATCGTTTCCATTCAGCTGCAGTTCAGCTCCCAGCAGAAACTAAATTGCTTATCTTGCTATCCACTGTAGTGGACTCCTACATAGTTAATGAAACAGCCATGCTCTCATCATGTTATTCCACACAATTCATTTCAATGCAAAGGAAAGGAAATGCAGTGCAAATTTTAAAAACAGCAATAGTGAGTGCCTATCATATTTGCTGGATCAATTTCCATTCCAGGCACCGGATGAACAGGTGAACACTGGCGATTTCTGTCAGAATTCTGAAAACATTCCTAGTTACAGTTTCAATGCTGGCGTTTACATGTAATAGCTGGGGACCCAGGCATCCATTGGAGAGCCTCTGTCAGCACCAGGCTTTGAGATCAGCAGAGGGTGCCCTACTTGTCCCACCAGCAAACGTTGCTAGGTTGTTGGGGATGTGAGATGGGATGCCACTACTGAGTGGGCCTAAACTATAGAGCTCGCTTTCCTTACTTGCATAGACAGCCACATTCCTGCCCTATCTAATGGTCATTTGTGGTGTTTTCATGGTGCGGCTCTGTCTGCCTCCTGAATTAGAATGACACACCTAATGAGTCAGCCTCTGCCACCATTGCCTAAATGCCACTCAAGCAACTTACCTAGTTACCTAGAGCTTGGTTCCCTTGTTGACCGATGCCAATAATTAAGTGCAAGGGAACAAAGGCTGGCAGAGCCTTCAGCCTCATGGAGATAAGGGTTGCACAGGCATGGGCTTTAATGGCCTCTAATGAATTGCCATGTAGTTGGGGTAATGGAAACAAATTGGTGTCAGGTTAAGGAAATACAAAAGTGACCTCTAGCTGCTGCCTTAATTGCTTCTCATTTTTGCTGGCTGGTGGATATATACGAGCTTGTCATAACACAGCCTGTGCTTCAGAAAAGTCCCTTTGTTCCAATGAAAATCAATTTTGCTGTGATATACCACAGGCTCAGTTTGTGCAAAAGTATATTGGCAAGGAGAGGCAGTTGCAAAGCTCTGTTGCTGCACTACTTTAATAGGAGGGGAGTCAATGACTCTGTGGTCAAATGCATGCTGGGAAGGATGGACCAATGTACAGGGATGGGGAACCTGTAACCCTCCAGGTTTCTACCTAGGATCTGTCTTTCCCCCCACTCTGTTAACATAGTGTTCTTCAACCTGGGATCCCTACCAGGTGGAGTACAACTTGCACTCTCCCTAGCCAATCTAGACAAAGGCACCATGCATATGGATGATGTTATATAAATAAAAATAAGTGAGACCTGCAAAAAAAAAATGTAGCATAGAGTTCTCTAGTTCAGGGTCCAGTGAGCCATATCCCTCTGCAAATATTCCATTCCATGCCCACCCACTCTCAATTACCTAACTGTTTCCATCTCAGGATCTCAGTCAGCATTATTTGGCTACTGAGCAAGTTTGGCTACTGAGTATTCCTTGGGATGTGCTCCCCCACCTTAACTGTCAGTTCCTAAATATTTGCTGTAATTCTACAATTTATTACCTAAATATTTTGTATGCCTTTCTTGTTTGTAGATTACCCCTATATAAGTACCCACGCTTGGCAAATGAGTTTGCTATTAGTATAGCAAATAGTAATATAATTGTGATTATGATGGTGCTATGTGCTAGTGCAGAAAAGAATATTTATGACATTTTTTTAGTCTGCATATGGTATTATACAATCATAAAAGAAAATGGAACAATAAAGAGATGCAAATGCTCCCTTCACTTTACTTGTTTGGAAATGTATTACTTCTCTATTCATCCATCTATTCAGATGATACAATATACAAACAAAAGTAAAATATCCGGCAGATTTTTTTATATATTAAAAAAAATATCACCTAAAATGCAATGCTAGTCCTAATTAGAGTGCATCTATTGAAATGAATAAACATGTTTTTAATAAATTTTCACAGTGTTTGGTTGTAAAAAAAACCTGTAAGTAGTTTGCAAAAAGAAGAAAACAATAAAATTATTGGTAAAAACAGATACTTAAGACATTTTTTAAAACCCAGAATCTGCAATAAATTAAAGCAAATTAAAACACTTATCAACATTCGACATATCTAGGTAAACAAATAAACAGTAAAGGATCCCTGAATGGTTAAGTCCAGTCTAAGGCGATTATGGGGTGTGGCGCTCATCTTGCTTTCAGGCTGAGGGAGCCAGCATTTGCCCACAGACAGCTTTCTGGGTCATGTGACCAGCATTACAAAACCACCTCTGGTGCAATGAGACACCATGATGAATGCCAGAGAGCACGGAAATGCCATTTATGTTCCAGTCACAGTGGTACCTATTTATCTACTTGCACTGGTATGCTTTCGAACTGCTAGATTGGCAGAAGCTGGAACAGAGCAACGGGAGCTCACCCCATCATGCAGATTCAAACCGCCCGCCAACCTTCCGATCAGGAACCCCAAGAGGCTCAGTGGTTTAGTCCACAATGCCACCTGCATCCCTTCCAATATCTGGGTAGGCTTGTCTGAACAATGTTTTTATCAGGTGATGAAATAAATATGGTTTATTTCTAATACTTCTAGTTCCTGCACTAGAAGACAGATTCCTTGCAGATATGGAACAAATATTATGTGGCAACTGCAACAGTGCCAGTTCCTCTGATCAAATGTCCCCCTCTCCTTGAAATATTTCCATTCTAGCTGGGGTTTCTTTCTTCCTCCTCCCTTCCAATTGCTTCTCTTTTTGTGCTGTGTCTTTTTTATTCTATGCCCGAGGGCTTTGAATATGATCAGGTAGTGAATGCTTCAGATATGTTGCTATCCATATTGGAAGGGCTCCTTTCTTCCCAGTCCTCTGAAGTTCCTGGTTAGTTGACTTGTGTTGAGATTAAAACTAGTAAAACCATTCTAACAACAACACTTCAATTCACGACATTTATTTATTTATTTATTTATTTATTTAGCTAGTTACTTACTTACGCAAAGCACTTTTACCCTTACTCTTCAGTCAAACTAGGCTCCCAGAGTGGCTTACAATATCCATGATAAGACAATCAAAGCCCTTCTCTATGGAGATTTAAAACCAGACCCTCTCCTGGACTCAAGGTCCAGCAACTGCACACCACTGCCCTTCTTTCTGGAAATAATTTGCATAGAACAACTGTGTAGTATTCTAGCACTAGCTACCATTGTCTGGCTGCTTCAAGCTCACAGGAAGGAAGTCAAGTCACTCTGGAAATTTTTTTCCTCCCTTTCTCCTTATCTTGCTCTGTCATTCAAACACAGAAGACATCAGCAACTTATTTTGAAATGGAGATGCAATTGTGAGTGTAGTATGCTGGGATTAATTGCTGCACTGAGTAACTATCTTTTCCATTAGCCTTTCTTCTTTTGCAGACTTTCTGCTATAAAACAATGCATCTGCCCTTAGAATAGGCTGTTGTTTGGTCCAGATGGTTGGTTAATTAAAAGATGCTGACTGGACTTCTCAGAGGGGTGATGACATATTGACACAGCAGCCCTTTGGGGCTACCTGGGCTCCATGTTAGAGAGGCTGGACTTACAAAAGCTTTATAAATACAAGCCCCGGAGTGGTTGTTTTCTTTTCACATTATTCCTTTCTGCTTCCAGGATTACAACAAGGTAGGAGGAACTAGTACCATGGACAGCAACAGGTGAAATGTTAGTTTTTCAAAATAGAGCCGGAAACTGATAGTAGTCAAGACAAGTTGAGGGGGAAACAGATGTTAATCTAAGCATGCAACTGGATGAGTAAAACAGCAAGATATGCCTGCTATCATATCTCACACAGTATTCAAAAGTGTAAATGCACTTTTGGACCATGGCATTGGGGAATAGGAGCTGAATGCTTTCCACACATACCATGTCTCCAGTCTCAATTGCCCCCCTCCAAAAGCTAATGGAATATTAGCAGCATGTGTGACAGTGATTCAGATTAGAAAGATGGAGCAGGAGGAAAAAGCAACTGCCACCCCTTAGTACCTCAAGCCAAATCAAGACCCCAAGGAGCTGCATTTAGTCCAGGAGGGGCTTGCTGTGACCCTCCAGATGTTGCTGGACTATGATTCTCATCATCCCCAGTCACCATAGCCAACAGAGTGATGGGAGCTGTAGTCTAACAACTTTTGGAGGACCACAGGTTAACTACCCTGATTTAGTCATTTGAAAATACAGAGGCCCATCCTTTCATAGATCTCCAAGTGACACGTCTAGTTTGACTTCAAACAGCTGGTGACTGCTGAAACCAGGGCCACTTGTCCAGCTCTGCTCTCCCACTTCAATGCCCAGCATTTAGCACAGGCATAGGCAAACTCGGCCCTCCAGATATTTTGAGACTACAATTCCCATCATCCCTGACCACTGGTCCTGTTAGCTAGGGATGATGGGAGTTGTAGCCCCAAAACATCTGGAGGGCCGAGTTTGCCTATGCCTGATTTAGCACCTGCTAATCATGTAGGGAAGTATGGAAGACCCGTAGATTGGTGGCAGAACATCTGCCCTACATTTGGAAGGTAACAGATTAAATCCCTAACATCTCCTGATAGGGCTGGGGGGGACCCCTGAGACCCTGGAGAGCCACTATGAGGCACTGTAGACCAATGACCTGCCTAATGCCACATTCACACCACACTTTTAAAGCAACATGAGACCACTGCAAACTGAGGCTTCCCCCAAAGAATTCTGAAAGCTGTAGTTTGTTAAGGGTGCTGAGACTGCTATTGCCCTCACACAGCTACAATTCCCAGAGTTTCCTGAGAAGGGAGGTTGACTGTGAAACCACACTAGGAACTGTAGTTCTGGGAGAAGAATAACAACTCTCAGCACTCTTAACAAACGACACCTCCTGGAATACATCAAAGATGTAGGATGCTGATGGATTTCTCTAGCTAAAGGCCAACCAACATGTTTTCCTCCACATCTTGTTGGCATTACAATACCAATCCAGCCTGACCATTGGCCATGCCAGCTGGGACTGGTGCTAGCTGAAGTCCAATGATATATAGAGGGCACCACCACACTGCTTGCCCATCCTCTAGTTCTTAACAGTGGTTCAGCTGAAAACCGTAGCAAAGCACTTTAGCGCTTCTTTACCTGCTTCTTGGCTTTCTCTAATGTGTCTGCCAAACCCTTAATGCTTTAAATTATTGCTTGCTCTGCATGCTGTCAGCCTGTCTCCCCAACCCCCACAAACAGCTTCCCAGAAACACCTCAAACAGACTCCCTTCCTCCTGCCTCACTCTCCTTTCAGAGCAAGGCCATTAGAGCACAGAGACACAATTTCTCTTCCCATCAGCAGGAGAACTCGCCAGATATTATCATGTGCCATTTCAATTCCAGTAAAATGCAACAAGACTTCCAGGTCCTATAGCAAGGAGGTAACACTGGTGCTGAATTTAAAAGCGAAAGCACAGCCTAACTAGCATGGACAGAGGTTTGGGGAGCTAAATCAAAGACCATGTTGAATGCAAAAAATATAATTACAGAGAGGATTGGCTTTCTTGACCTCTTCACATTCTAGATTTTTAGTATGCATCTAAAAATACATGAGCCAACCTGGTGCCATCCAGATGTTTTGAATGAAAACGCCCACCTGTACACTTCTGTATAGTGTGTGAAAAGGCCCTTTGATCTTTGGTGAAAGGTGGTTTACCATGTTAGTGGTGGGGTTTGGATGAGCTCGCATGATGCAAACTGACACCCAAAGCAGAGTTTCAATCATTGCTATGATAACATTTCAGCTTAACACATCAATGATGAGCTGCACTCAAGGGTACTAAATGAGCTTATTGATGTGATCTCAGAGCCTCTGTCTACAATCTTTAAAATTATTGGAGAACAAATGAGGTTCCTGCAGATTGGAGGCAGGCAAATGTTGTGCCAATCTTCAAAAAGGGAGGAAAGAAGACCCAAGTAACTACTGACCGGTCAGCTTGACGTCAATACCAGGAAAGGTCCTTGAATAGATAATTAAACAGCCCATCTGTGAGCACATAGAAAAGGATGCTGTGATTACTAAGACCCAGCATAGATTCCTCAAAGAAGTCATGCCAGATGAACATCATTTCTTTTCTTTTCTTTTTTTAACAGAATTACCAGCTTCATGGATGAAGGGAATGCTGTGGATGTACTGTATCTTGATTTCAGTAAAGCTTTTGACAAAGTCCCCCATGATGTTCTTGAGAAGCTGGCAAAATGTGTGCTGGATGAGGTAACTGTTAGGTGGATTTGTAGCTGGCTGACTAAGTGTCTTAGTAGGGATCTATCTAGGGGTTGTAATAGGCCATAATGGGTCCAGTGGGCAAGAAGGTGGTTTCTGCACATACTGCAGAGGGAAGTGAGGGGCAGATGGGGCTCATCAACCTTGGAAAGTATTCCATCTAGGAGAAGGAAAACTCTTATCCTAAATCTCCACTGCCTTGCAGGATATCTTCCGGAGAAGAAAAGGCTAAGGAGTAAACTCTGCATAAATCCAGAGTGGAGTCCCCAAGATGGCTGGATGGTGCCTTGTACACCTCCTTCCAGCAACTCCTGCAACCAAGCTGGTGCTAAATGTATAGCTCTGCTTTGCTTTGGACTGCAGGGTGGAGAGAAAGTGGCAGTGCAGGGCTTAGAAAGTGAGGTGTGTGGAAAGGAGAGGGCATGATGATGTGAGGACTCCAGAGGAAACCTTGCCAGGACCTCTTCCAGTCTGGCAGGAATCCTGATATTCCTCTCCCTGCACCCAAACTGGACCACAGCTGCAGTCCATCTCAGAGCAAGGCCAAGATGTGAATTGAATGAAATAACAGCAAGATCACAAAGTGATTCCTGACTGGGTGAGAGAACTAACGGAACTAATTCTGGACAGAAGCAGCAGCAGGCATTTTGGATACTTTCCCTCAAATTTGAAGGGAAGTAAATCTTCAACTGACTTGGGGTACATTGAAATGGCTCACAGGATTCAACTACTTTTTAGCAGTCATCTTGGGCAGGCTGAAGGTGACAGAATAATGAAGACAGAACATTCCAAACATATTACAGTTCCTTGTGTGAACCTTAGCATGTAGATACTATTCAATTCCTTTCCCTCATGGAAGAGCCTTTCCCCCTTTTGACAATCTCCCCCCACCCCCCAAAAAGGCCCTCCTCAGAAAATAATAATCTAAAAACTCCACCTCTTATCTTCTGCTCATAGGTGGGAGGCTGCAGATATTTAAGAGAGAAATAATTGTCTCCAATACAAAGCTTACTTGTCCCCCCGCCCTTTCTAACATAGAGCCAGGTCTGCACAGTGAGTTATTACTGCCATTAAAACTAATGAGATCCCTTGTGGTATGAGCTTTTCATCCCACCGCATTCCCCACCTTATTGATTGCAATTGTACAAAAGGCATAACCATATATCAGCTCATTGGAAACAAAGCTCGCTTGCATTTTTTTTAACTATTCACTCCTTTGCGGTTGTAAAGAAAACATCCTCCATGTAAAACGGTTTTCCCTTTCATGTGATTGTTTTCAGCATTCCTTCTGAAAACATTCACTTACCTGTTTAAGTTGCCCTTACGCCTCATTCCCCTCATTTGCTTTCAATGATGTCATCACTTTACCAGATTTAATTGGTTGTTTCGATCCATGTAATTCTATTTACTGGCATTCAGATGACCTCTCAATGGCAGGCAACTTGCTGTGACCTCATTCTATTCACTATGTGATCCCGGATTGTATGGGACTAATTCTAGGATGAGGAAGGAGCAGAAGCAAGTGGGGAAATATACCCACACACTTTCGAAAATGTCAATAGCCATGCATTCTGTGTCAGGGATGGGGAACCTGTGACTTTCAAGATGTTGCTAGACTACAATGCCCATTACCCCTGGCCCATGTGTGTGAGACCTGAGCCACTGTCTATCTTTATTTTGCCTGAGGAGAAAAGCCATGTTAGGTCTTGAACAAGACTGGTTTTCATTTTAACATGTACACAAGCAGCAGTTATTGACAATAGATTATTGGTGGGGTAGAAGAGCCATTCCAAATATAGGTGTTTATCCACTGCAGTGCTAAGTATGTGTCCCATTAGCGCAGAGGTTCCCACTCATGTGATGGGGCTTTCTCCCTCTTCCCCACTCACCCATACCCTAAATCTGTTCTGAGTTTCCCCAAAACCCTCTGGAACAGATTTGGTGAGGGTATAGAGGGAGGAGACATGGGAAACTTTGCATTGACAGGATGCTGACTTAGTGCTTCATTGCATGCGAGACACAATGTACAGCACTCATAAAATCTTGTAGGCATCCCATAGCTTGACAGGTGGCTGGTGCCCGTTGGGTGGAAATCAGGAAGCCCAACATTAGTTGGCACTAGAGCCAATGACAGGTTGAGTCAGGACCAATGACAGGCAGAGCCAACTAATTCTAGTTTCATCCCCATCCTCCTCCCAGTTGAGTTTCATAAGGGCAACCCTACAATTAAAGAGAAATGAGCTGACAGTCAATGCCACCCCCTGGAAGGAGGGCAGGTGACAGCTCTCTGAGGGGCAAGGTGAGGTTGGTGGGGAAGCAACCCATTTGCCCAGACAGACAAGAGTAAGACCTAACAGCAAGAGTTAGAGTTATTCCCCTCCCCCCCGAAAGTCTACTAACTTTACACCTATGCATATAAATCAGTATGTGCTGGTTTTATTTGGAGTTTTGCCGCAGGTCTCTGCCCCAAGTCTTTTATTTACCTAGGAATGTTCCTGGAGGCACCCCACATGCTGCTTCTCTCCAGGTTGATGAGGAGTCATTTGGGTACAGTTCATCAATCAGCTACGAATCCACTTAACAGTAGCATCAGCTTGCCCACATGGTATCAGCTTGCCAACAAAAATTTCATGGGGGACCTTACTGAAAGCATTGCTGTAATCAAGATATGCTTATGTCCACAGCCATCTTCCCCTGATCTATCAAGCTCATCATTTTGCCCAAAAGGGAGATGTTATTCTGGCACGACTTGATCTTAAAGAACCCATTTTGCATCTTCATGATCACAACGTTCTAGAACTTTTCAAGACATTGTTGACCAACCTCCTTCATTGGAGGTTTGAAAAGAAAGGTTGGATGGCCATTTGCCAGGGATTCTTTAGCTATGATTCCTGCATTGCAGGGGGTTGTAGTAGATGACCCATTGGGCCCCTTCCAACTGCAATGGAATATGATACTATGGCATTGCATAGTTCTTCTTTTCTCCTCTTTTCAAAGACGGGAAAATTTCCTAACTACCACTCTTTCAGCTCTGCACCTGTTCTCCAAGAATTTTCACTCAGCCCTATTTCCATTATTTATCTCAGGTGTAACAATTACTTGTGTCTCCAAGGCAGACAGAAAGCAAAACCATCCTGAACTATAGGACCAGCTGCCTTTATCAGAAGGGGTGGCATGGCTGGTTCTCGGGTTGCTTTCCATGACACCAATCTAGTTAAGCTCGTGGCTGTTGATTCAAGGCTGTTTGCTCAAGGCTGTCAGCTTTCAGAGCCCATCTATTATGAAAGATTTAAACATCGGGGAAGATCAATCTGCTGGCGATCACAGTTGCAACGCCTGCTACAATTCTCCAAGTATCCCAACATAAAATAGTTTCCCCTCAAATCTATTTCTTCCTTCCATTGTCTCCAGGGTAGGGTTGGGGATTGCTCTAGAAATTGGTGCAGGCCAAAGACACTTCCTCACGACTTGCAGCCCATCTCCAAATACTGGAGACGAACAACAAGGCAAATTGTGGTGATACAGGAATATCCCCCCTCCCAGATGTCCTTAGAATCGTAGAATTGTAGAGTTGGAAGGGCTCCAGAGGGTCATCTCATCCAATCCCCTACAAGTTGGATCAAGGCCCCCACTGTGATGCTCTGTTTTTCTCTATAGAATAGTTGCCTGTGTCCATATACCCCTGTGTTTCTTTAGGTCCCTTCTTTTGCAAGAAGTGAAACTGCCCAACAGGATGAAGAAGTGAGCACCAGAAATTTCTGATGTTCTGAATTCTCTGACATTCCTCCTGCCCATATGGCAACATTTTGCTGCGGATCTCTCTGCTAATAGCCATTGATATAGCTGTCCTACATGAATTTGTCTCCGTATATGTTATTGGCTCCATCAACTTTTTTTTCAAGTCATACCAACCCACCCCAAATACTGTATTTAGGTTGGTAGCAGCCAGTGAGGTAAGAAAGAACTATGGAACCACTCTCCTTTCATTGGCATTGCTGCAGCTTACTTGCATGGCATGGGGGCAGGGCAACAGCAGGGGGTTAAGCCTGTGTAGATGCTATGCTGGGCATGCATCCATAGAGCCCCAACCTCACCACATCTCCCTGCTGCACCCCAGCACAGAAACATCGGGAGCATTCTTATACTTGGTCCATTTAGGTCAAGGAAGATCCCATTGGGTTTGAACCTGGGACCTTCTCATTTCCTTTCATTTCCATCTCACTTTTAATTTGTGTGCTGCCTTTCTGTATTGCTAAACACACAGCAGTTTACAAGCCATAGAAACCAACAAAATGTACAACAAAGTCCACATGTCCTATAACAACTGATCCAATGCAAATAATTTTTTAAAAACTGACTTTAAAATAAGCAACTTTATATCAAATAAAGCAATGTTCAATAATCCAATTGGACTAATACATTGCACAGTAAAATTAACTCACAAAATAACAACAAATAACAGACAACGATTACAATATATCATTAATGAAAATAAGTCACAATGCATCCAACACCACGATACACAGGACATCTAAAAAGATTGAACTGAGTCACACAGCTTATAAAATTACAAAGTCAATTAACATAACTGGCAACCTGGTCACAAAGCAGACCCAGTTTCTTTCACACTCAGTGGATTCAAAGCAAAGCTCACCCCCCCGCCATCACCTTCCTCATAGTCCTAACTGGCAAGAAGAAAAGAAATCACCAAACCCCTCACAATCCCATTTTAATGATGAGCGGCCGCATTCCATTAGGGAAAGCTGGGACTCAGTGGTCCTTTTGTGTTCTGCTGACAGGCCATTCCACTCCAGCAGATGCATATAACAACACCAACAGTAATGAGGCTTTCGGGGGTGGCTGTGTGGGTTTCTCCTCTTTTTAAAGGCAAGTTCTAGGCTGCTTTCGGGGGGGGGGGGAAGGTTTGGCCATTTTCAATGCAGCCAGCCCAGATGTTCCTGAGTCTGTCGTGAGCCCAGTCCCACATCCACCATGAAGAATCTCCCTCCACAAAAGTATCTGACAAGAAACCCAAGGTTGGGGAGAGAAATTTGCTTTCCAAACCTGCCTGCTTCACACTTCCCAGAACAATAAGGTAAAAGGTAAAGGACCCCTGGACGGTTAAGTCCAGTCAAAGGCGACTATGGGAGGGCAGTTCTCATCTCGCTTTCAGGCAGAGGAAGCCAGCATTTGTCCATGACTAAACTGCTTCTGGTGCAACGGAACACGATGATGGAAACCAGAGTGCATGGAAACACTATTTACCTTCCCGCCACAACAGTACCTATTTATCTACTTGCACTGTCATGCTTTTGAACTGCTAGGTTGGCAGGAGCTGGGACAGAGCAACAGGAGCTCACCCTGTCACGGGGATTCGAACCGCTGACCTTCTGATCAATATGCACATGTGAAATGCTGTGAAACTTTTCAGAATGTACACAACTCCAAACATTGCAATACAGTTCTCCAGCCAAGAAATAAGGGACAAAAAGGCATTATGCTAGCAGGGGGAAATGCTTGCAGAAATGTGTGTGTTAGGAGAAATGTGTGCTACGTGTGATAGAAATGTGTAAAAGGAAATGTGTTTTTCCTTCTCTCTTTAGAACTCATGTTCATCCCTTGGAGCTGAATGTTGGAAGATTCAGGGCAGATAAAGGAAAGTCCTTCTTCGCACAGTGCACAATCAAACTATGGATCTCAATCCCCCAGGAGGCAGAGAGGGCCACCAACCTGGATGTCTTTAAAACGAGGATTAGACAGATTCATGGAGGAAAGGGCTACTAGCCATGAGGGCTCTGCTGTGCCTCCACAGCTGGATGCCATAATGCTTCTGAATGCCAGCTGCTAGAAACCACAGGAGAGGGAGAGGCTTCTTGTGCTCATATTTTGCTCACTGGTTTCCCTCAGGCATCTGGTTGGCCACTGTGAGAACAGGATGCTGGACTAGATGGGCCATTGACTCAATCCAGCAAGCTTCTCTTATGTTCTTAAAATGCTGACAATCTTTTTGTGAGGAAATGTTGTTGTTGTTGTTGTTGTTGTTGTTGTTGTTGTTGTTGTTGTTGGCAGCAGCATTTCAATTGAATTCACCTGATGCAGGGAGTCTCGAGGCGATATGCACACATTTTTAAATAATAATAATAAAGCTTACAAATGGATGCACAATGCAGCAGTTGAAACTTAAGCTTAGAAAAATGAGAAACTGAAATACTCATGTGTGCATCCCTACAAGACATGGAGTCAGTTGGCTGGGGCTAATGGTCCTGGTTTTGATCTGAAACATCTGAAGGGCATCGGGCTGTGGAAAGATGGTCTAGATATTTCTTTTTAAAAATAAAATGGGGTGAGGCAGCAAATTCACAGGCAAAAGTGAAACTGTGCAAAACATTTGCCTCGTAACATTTTATGTAGTTAAAATGTAAGCCTTTTCTTCTTCTTTTTAACCCTCCCCCATGCAGATAATTCATTGTCCCCAAACATTTACTAAAAGCTGGGGGTGGGGGGAATGGATCTGGATGCAGCAGGAGACAAATAGCTCCCTAGGAATAAATTTTCTCCCTTGCGGTTAATGAGGAACACAGTAGATGAGATTAGATGTACTTACACTGTTGCTTTCTCTGAATTTTTCTTGGCGGCACATCTTGTTCCGCTGGCAAGACCCTGTCAGATGACATGCAAACAAACATTTGACATATTCGCATCCAAAAGGAAACAATTGCTACAAAATACACATTATGCTAAATGTGCTAGCTACTGACAGATAGGCATACACACATGATTGGTGGCGGGGAATGGGACCTGGGCCAGTTTTTCTTCTGTTTTGTATGTCAGGGAGAACGGGGGGCGAGGCTCTGTCACTTATGCGCCACTAATGTAGACTTAGGAAGATACAACCAAGAGAACATTTGTAGAAAAGCCAAAAGTGGCCCTTCTTCAAAGCTACCATGTTTTTTTGTATTATTCTGGGTGAATAAACTGGTTTGCATAAAAACTAGTTCCCCACCCTGGCATTAAGTCTTAATGATTTATGTGAGGCCAGGTGTTGGAAAGAGTTTAAATGCAGGCCCAATGGTCATGTGTGGGCCTTGATAGTGATGTCAACCCCTGGTGCCGGGCTCAGCAAGGACTCAGTTCTGATAGCTACCACATATTCCAGCTACTGTAACTTTTGTATTTGCATTTCTGAAGTAGTTTTTTTTTTTAAGCTATATTCTCTTTCCTTTCCATCGTACTGTCAAGTTCCATTACGGAGTGTCTTGTTAACATCAACGAAAGGTATTTTTACACCTTCCAAATGGTAAACGAGGTATAAGTTAATTGAATCTAGACTCTAAATAACTCACTGGCCTGTGATAATAATACTTCTTCATTTGCTGTTACATGCAGAAGGATCTGTAATCATTATTTAGGGCGGCAAGATTTTTTTAAAGTGAGGTTTGTTCATTTTCACTCTCCCCATCCCCTCTCTTCAAAAGGAAAGAAGGGGCTTTAGAAAGGGCTGGATCAGCACTTATGTGCTCTCACGGAAAATGGAAATATGGGTCTGAATTGTACAGAGCTGGGGATGAAGAATCCAGAATGTAGTCCTTTGCTCCTAGCTTCAACTCTGCCTTATGGGTTTGTTTGCACTTATTTCTAGGCAAGATGGCCTGATTACAAACAACAGAGTGATTCACATAAGCACTCCATCTCGTAGACTCACCTTAGAAGCATTTATATATGTAACTCCCTTTCTGCAATTTGCCTTTTATACAGAATATGCTGTGTGCATAGTTCTGTTACTGTTTACATGGTTATATGTTAGTTTGCACATCTCTTTAAGACAAATCAATTAAAATCTTTTTAAAGAGGGCCTGACCCTAGGCACCCACAGGGCAATGGGGGGGGGCAGCCCCCACCTCACCCAGGTAAACCGTAATCTCTGGATTCCCAGCTTTCATTTTTTAAATAAAATATTTCTTTATGAAAATTGAAGAAATCTGTAACAAGTAGTGAAGAACCAGAGGCAGACATCACAATATGAAATAAGGACGGGGAAACATGCTACACAATAACAATTATCAGATTATGCCCTGCCTACAGACAGAGAAACAATGAGGGGGACAAATGTCATAGATACCCTTTGCACATTCAGTGACACTTGCATGACTGTAGGGCAAAATCAAGGTAAAGCTGTATTAATGTATCAAGGGGAACCAAAGATGATCAAATTTATCTTTCCTAGACTGCCCCTGTATCACCCTACTAAGTTGCATAAGGTTTTTTTTCTCCTGACAGGGCTATTTCCCACACGCTATCTAAGCCATCTCTTAATCAATAAATCTCCTACAGTTTTTCCACTGAAAGGCAATCTCTACATGGGCTGCTGCTCCCAACTTCCTTTCTTTTTCTTAAGAAAGGGGGGGGGGGGAGTCTGTAGCATTTATAGAAACTGAGATATGAGGCAAAATATGCAGGCGTCCTTCATCTCATGTTTTTGCAAAGAACAAGTGCTTTACTTCCTAATCCTCCCCTGGGCCTGACACGCCTACTCTGCCAAAATGCTTATTTCTATGTTTGTTCACAAAGAGCTGAAGTCCACCCTAATTCGCCATTTCTGAAACAACAGCCAAACTGAAACACAGCAAACTTTCAAAATTTGAAATACTCAGAATATTGCAATGCAGTTTGTCAGGTAGGTAGGGTGTACAAATATGCATATGTGTGTGTGTGCGCGCGCGCGCAAAGTGTGCATGCGTGTGTGTGTGTGTGTGTGTGTGTGTTTAAGTAACATGGAAATGCATCAGATTGGGGATATTTGCTTTGCAAAAATGTGTATATTAGGAGAAATTCACACTATGAATTTTCATGATGACTTTTTGAAAAAACAAAAGCACTGCAAAGTGATGTGGAAATGTGGAGAACTGAATTTAAGAGTGGAACAATGAGAAAGGCGGAGAAACTGAAAAATTTGCCCATCCCTACCAAGAAGCAGCAGCGGAAGAAAGCTGAGGAAGCAAGATGAGGTGGCCCGTTGTGATGCTTAACTTAATCCCCCCTCCACCAACTCTGTTATTTAAGAATAAGAACAACTGGACAGGGCAGACACTTCCCTCGGGCACCACTCTCTCCAAGATGCTATCTTCATTTGCCGGTGCAGCTGATCAATCGTTCCCATTTGACACACTTTTTAAAAAGCTACTGCAAAATCCTGGTGAATTATGATTGCTGACAGACAAGCTGCAGAGCCCTGTCTAGCGTGTCACCATGGGGCAGCTTCTTGATGAGACGTCACAGCCCTCATCCCTGCAGCTTTCGCTTTGCTGCCTGCTTTTGAATGAGCCCTTTGCTGTGATTAAGGGGGGGGGGATCCACATGTCCATGGCAGCCAGAGACGTAACACCTACTTTCTAAAAGTCCCCTCCTTGTTCTGGGGACAATTTAAATACAGTTGTCTACAGAAGACACTTTCTTGCCTAGACTTTGCCAGGACAGGGGGACATTTTGCTGGGTATAAGCAACCTTCCATGCTGCCAGTCACCAGAGGGCTGAGTTGAGACAACAGATAGCAAGGGAAAACACACTTTTGGTTTCACAGTAAACCCCTCAGCCAGAGCTTTCTGGACTTTTCATGCTGGTGACACACTTTTTAGACATGCATCATTTCGCGACACAGTCATTCAGTTTTACTTGCAAACCAGAGGATAAACTAATCTCTTTCCAGCCCCGGGAGGAGAATGGGGAGCATTTGCATGACACACCTGCACACTGCAGCCGACACACTAATGCAGGGGTCAGCAACCTTTTTCAGCCGTGGGCCGGACCACCGTCCCTCAGACCATGTGGTGGGCCAGACTATTTGGCGGGGGGGGGGGATGAACGAATTCCTATGCCCCACAAATAACCCAGAGGTGCATTTTAAATAAAAGGACACATTCTACTCATGTAAAAACATGCTGATTCCTGGACCGTCCACGGGCCGGATTTATAAGGTGATTGGGCCGGATCCAGACTATGTGCCTTAGGTTGTCTACCCCTGCACTAATGTGTCATGAAACACAGTTTAGAAATCTCTGCCCCTTGCTCTCTTTCTCTTCCTCTCAGAACAGAAAGGATATTTTGTTTACCCTGTTTGTTCCTGGAGGGCCAAGAAGTGGTCACCCAGAGCCCAAATCTCTGAAGGATGCAGCATTCTCTGTATAGCAGTTGTGCCTGGTCCTTTGGAGCAAATGGGGCACTGCCCCACCAACTTCAGTCTGCCATCAGCCAGCTCCATCCTGCCTGCCGTATTACTCCCAACCAGTCCTTGGGGTGGCACTGCCTGTCTTCCTCCTCCCCCTTGATCTTAGTGTTGTCCCTTGTAAAACTCAGAAGGGAGGGTGACGAGGGAACCGCCTGTCATTGCCCGTGTACTGCAGAGCAACTGTTAGGCCAATCACTAAACCATCTTGCTCTCTTATAAGATAGGGTGTGAATGTACACACACAGACTCACAGAACAACTTGTTGAACGTGTGTTGCTGTTCAGTTGTATTCAATATTTATTTCATTCTATTTATATTTTCAAGGAAATATTTCAAACTGCATATTATTGTGCACATATATCCAATGTGATATCCCTCCATCGGAAAACAGACACTTTTTAAAGCCAGTAGATAGAATAAGATCTGTTTTGTATTAGAGATTGTAAGGATCAATTTATGCACAAAATATATTAAAGTTCAGGGATGGGGGGGTGGGGTGAGGAATGTGGCAGCCAAAGGGAAAATGTGCCTAATGTCTTCTTCTTTGACAATCACTCGTAGTAAGATGATCTTCCATAAACACAGTTTTAACAATGCGTCCGTAAGTGACTGTGGAGGGCAATTCTGGATCCACAAGTCCTTCCACAGTGGGGACATCGGTTTCCAGGCAGGAGTTGATCACGGTTTTAATTTGCCAAGTGTGCCTTCCTCTCAGCACATTACCTCCTTGCATCCTGAGTTTGAGTGTCTTCAAAGCCTATGACACCTTTGGTAAAGGCTGTTCTCCAACTGGAGCACTCGCAGGCCAGTGTTTCCCAGTTGTCAGTGTTTATACTACATTTTTTTAGATTTGCCTTGAGAGAGTCTTTAAACCTCTTTTGTTGACCATCAGCATTACGCTTTCCATTTTTCAGGGTATTAAGGTGGTTCCCTCACTATTTGAGGTGTTTTTTCCAGGACACTGTTAACTCTTCAAGCCCACAAATGTAACCTTTGTTACATTTAAAGTACCGCCACACCACTTTAACAGCCATGGCTCCCCCCCCCCCCAAAAAAAAGTCCTGGGAACTGTAGTTTGCTAAGGATTATGAGAGTTATTAGGAGACCCCACTCCTCTCACAGAGCTACAATTCACAGAGTAGTTTAACAAACTATCTCTCTTCCTAGGGAACTACAGGAATTGTAGCTCTGTGAGTGGAATACAGCAGGCGGTCTCCTGACAACTTCCTGCCCTTAAACTACAGTTTCCATGATGCTTTTGAGGAAGCCATGACTGTTAAAAGTGGCGCAAGAGTGCTTTGAATGTATGGTTCAGGAGGGAGCTTTTGAAAGCAATGAATGCACATAAAGACCCTGATGCCATCATGAGTGCAAATAACCATGAATGCACAATAATAATAATAAACCAGTGTCCATAGGAATCAGAACTCTGAGAAGAGAGAGACTGAGATGAAGAAACCTCAGGTCAAACCCTGAAAACCTGATGTTGTTCCAAGAGCTTATCAAGAAAAATCCATAACCATTTTCCTCAGTGCAAGCTTGAAGTAATGGGGCTTTTCCAATTTATGGGGCATCCATCTGGACTTGTTTGTGAGGAGGTGAGGTGCCATTGCTTTAGACAAATGTTATCCTGCACTTCACCCATCATTTTCCTTCTCACAAAAACTCTGATCTTTCAGGGAAGCAGGTTTGTTGCAAGGGCCTCTCAATCAGCCATAATTGCATAACATGAATTTGCCTGTATATTATTGAATTCTGCCCCAAAAGAGTGGCAGTTTGGACACACCTTGGATTAGAAGGTGGGGAGGGGGAAGGAGGCAGTCCATAGAATGAAGGGTTTTTTAAATTATTATTCTACCATGTCAGCTCTCAGTGTGAAGACAGCACCAGAGCTAAATATAGAAAAATATTTTTAATATAAAAGAAAGAATACATATCCATTGAGTTAGCATTGGCATTGTGGCTGACAGTGATCTGGGAGGATGGGAAGCCAAAGAATGTTTGGAGCGTCTCTCTTTCTCTCTGACAAGGGAACTGGGGGTGGGGTGGGATAAGGGGAACAGAAGCTGGAAAAGGAACTTTGAACCAGAGCTCTTTGGTAGGCAGAGAATCAAAAGGTCTCTGGGCAACTTTGCAAATTTAACTGGTCTCAGAGTCCACCTATCAAAAACCTTGAGTGTTTTCTTTTTACTTTTTAATGAGACATTTTCATACTTTAACAGTTCATTACGTCCACAGCCACGAAAACCAGAGACCAATTTTAAAGTGCATATGCCAGCCCAGTCTTTGACTTCTGGAAATAACCATTGACACATGTCATGGATGCCAGCTGACCCTCATGCAGGGGGGCAAACACAAAGCACCACCTCTGAGGAGGATATAGAGCAGGCATGGCCAAACTTGGCCCACCAGCTGTTTTGGGACCACAATTCCCATCATCCCTGACCACTGGTCCTGTTAGCTAGGGATGATGGGAGTTGTAGTCCCAAAACAGCTGGAGGGCCAAGTTTGGCCATGCCTGATATAGAGAGAGCTCCTGCAACTGTCCCGTCACCAAAAGAAGGCTATGCAAGGCCAGGTACTGGAGAAGCCTGGCTTCCTACAGTTTACAAAGGGTTTCAGATTCTTATTTTTCCAACATTAATTTCAGTTCTCCACATCAGTTTGTAGCTATTGGTTTGTTTTTTAACTTCATGAAAATTCATCAGAATTTTACTTTGAATTTCTCCTAAGTTGCACCTGTTTGCAAAGCAGCTCCCTCCCCCAATATAATGCACTTTGTGTGTTATTTTCATATGGCTGGCACTGCAACATTCAAAGAAGGATGGCCACATATTGGTTTCTGTACTGTTTCAGAAAGATGTGGACGAGGTCGGTTGCTGTAGTCTCATTGCTGAGCAACAACAAGCAGAGCTCAGTGGCCAACCAACCAGAAGAGTCTACGAGATGTACTTGCCTGGAGGCAGAGTCAGCATTCCAAGTCAGGTCCAGTCCCAGGCTCAGGAGAACAGCAGTCCACTTGGTCAGGCAGCCCAGGGGTCAGGGAATCCAATGATCATATGGGTCAAGGGGCAAAACAAGCAGGAAGCATCAAGGTAGGACCAGGAACTACAAACATTGTTCCCAGCCTGTAAGTGCTGCTGAGAGCTCTACTTAAGTAGACTAGAGCCAGCTGGTTCTCATCAGTGCCTTCTCTGTGTCCTTGAAGGCTGATCAGCCGCAGGTGGAGTCACTTCACCTTCTCCCCCTTCAGGCTGCTGTTCAGCTGGCAAACCATGACACTGGTTCACATTTATATGTGAAATGAATCAAATTTCTCCCGTCACTCCTAGCTTCTTATCAGCCTACGTGCAATTCAAATCATGATGGCTGACTCCTGCCCAGGTCCCCATGTATATATATTTTTAATTGTGCAGATTATTATGCATAGCTGTAACTCCTTGACAAGCTGAATAGGTTAGAGGCAAAAAGAATGAAGGAGGTGGAGAAAAGAAAGGGATTTATACCTTGCAATGTTGAGAATAAACAGCTTAGGAGCAGGGGATGTGGACTGTCTGGAGCCAATTCTATGATTCTATGTGGTTTGTCTGACGAGGCCACCATAGGTCACAGTTAAAAGACTAAAGTGGCACACCTGAAAGATCACCTTGCATCTTATATACCAAATCCATCATTGTGTTTTGCAGGAGAGGGCACCCTGCAGATATCATCCCACCAGGAGGTCCATTCCACATGATGTAGGAATCAAGCTTTTAGCTGAATTCTCATTACATATGGAACTCTCATGACATATCAGGCATGTGCCATCTCTGTTGCCTTTTTGGTGCCTACTGAAAGCCATCCTTTTCTCACCAGTCTTTGAAGATTCATATCCCAGACTACATATGTATTGGATATTTAAAATTGTGAGTGTGTGTGTGTGTAGTGGTTAAGAGCGGTAGTCTCGTAATCTGGGGAACCGGGTTCGCATCTCCGCTCCTCCACATGCAGCTACTGGGTGACCTTGGGCCAGTCACACTTCTTTGAAGTCTCTCAGCCCCACTCACCTCACAGAGTGTTTGTTGTGGGGGAGGAAGGGAAAGGAGAATGTTAGCTGCTTTGAGACTCCCTAAAGGGAGTGAAAGGCGGGATATCAAATCCAAACTCTTCTTCTTCTACGTGTGTGGTATATTTTCATGTGTATAGATATATTTTCATTGTCAAGCGCCTCAGGATGTTTCAGAGGAAGCGATCCATAAATGAAGTGAGAATAAATAAATACAACCCTTGAACTTCTGGCCACCTCCATTTTTGGTGGCAACATCCAGACTTAAAGATGATCGTCAAGACTACAGTTACCTGCAAGCTCTGGGACTTCTGGCAATGGCTAGAAATGGCTGTCACCTGGGCTGCTGAAGGCTGCAACTTCTAGGTATTCTTTAGTCACATCTCAACAATGCAATACACACACTTGTTAAGGCAGGAGTGGACATTTTACTTTGCTGCATGTTTTGTGATCTTAAATCTCTGCTCAGGTTCGCTCACCAAAGAATACTTGCCTGAAACCTGGATCTTAATCACCCAGGGAATTCTCTTTTTATTTACTTTATTATTATTATTATTTTACTTTATTTACGTTCCCAGCCAACAAAACATTGGTTGGGAGATCATCCAGCTCATGGTTAGTCCATCTGCCTCTTGTAAGTGCCCTGTCTGTTTTTGCTTTGACCCCAAAGGGAAAAAAGTGATTCCTGTTGATCCTCCTACTCTGCAGCTGGCAAGATTATCCATTCCGCCTCTGCCAGCTCCAACTCCTGCAGAGGCATAGCACAGTTTATGCAGCAGCCCCTTTTAAAATCCGGTTGGGACATTTATTATAAATCCAAGTTAAAATAGGTGAAGGATTGAAGCTGCTGTTTTTCTGCAGGAATGGCATTTGTCAGCTAATGGCACGGGGTGGGGGGGAGAGATGAGGCATTGAGCATTTATTTGGAGGGCTGAGCACAAACCTTATCATTGGCCTCTGCTGCCCCCTGCTGGTTGTTGCCTGTGTCTGCTTGGGACTCCAGTTGCAACAAGGAACTGTAAAAAAAAGACCACTCCTGTAGGATATCAGCCTGGCACCATATGAAAAAAACACATTGCTTTTCACTTGCTCTTATATTTTTTGGGATGAACCATGTGAAATTCATACTGATCAGATGATTTTTGCATGGCTAACATCCAGCTTTCTTCTAAGTGGCAGTAAAATGGTCAGGTTTCAGAACAGATTACATGGCGATTTGCCTGGCGGCGTGCATTTGCCATATCACAGCTTTGGTGCTATCCTATTTTTTTCCCTTTCTCTACCATCCTGCTCTGAGCTACTGCTGCCAGCACCCACTGCAGCCGGTCTCAGCCTGCCTCTTTGTTGTTGCTGCTGTTCATTCCCAGGTACAACATCCTCTCTTTCCTGGGTGGATTTACCTGTGAGGAAGTCCCTTTGCCTTTAATCATAAAATCATAGAACTGTAGAGTTGGAAGGGATCCAAAGTGTCATCTAGTCCGGCCCTCTGCAATGCAGGACATACTTCTGAGTAGGAGCGCCTGAGACTAAGGAACACAGGCTGGGTTGTCCTCGGTTCATTTGTAAGGTTACCGGTAGTTCTAAGGACACAAAGTTTAGTTTTTTCTTGTGACGCTGATCAGTGAAACACATCGTTAGCTGGATGCGAAAACGTTTAGTTGGAGCATCTTTGCAATCTAAAAATGTCCCCAAAATACCAGCAGGGGGGGGGAGCAAGCAGAGCACCTGCGTTTTCCCTATTGCTACTGGAAACAGCGATAGAAGGGAGTGGCAGTGGGTCTGAAGGGATGCCCATGGGCAGAGTTGTTGCTGTTTTTTAATGAGCAACAGAATAGCTCAGTCAGTAGAGCATGAGAATCTTAACCTCAGGGTTGTGGGTTTGAGCCCCATGTTGAGCAAAAAAATTCCTGCATTGTGGGGTTGCACTAGATGGCCTTTGGGGTCCCTTCCAACCCTACAATCCTACTACTCTATTGCGCTAGATCCATAATACAAATAGGCAGGGTGCCTGGCTCTGGTACAATGATATGTAGGAACAGTGAGCAAACTGGATAGGTGATGTGCCCAAGGTATGTGTGCTTGTGTGTCTGTCTTCCTATCACTGAAATATGAGCAGGCCTGCCCTAGTGATTCTGTCTCTCATGGGCAGGCCATGGTAATTTTTCATAATTTTCTAGCTGCCAAAGGGAAATTACCAAGCAGTAGGGGCTGAGTAGACAGGCCCAAAGCCGATTGTTCTGGATGTGGAGTTAACTTGGCAGGACGCTCAGGAGAAGAGAAGAGGTGAAGGATTTCCCTATCCACTCAGCATGTCCTGAGCAGGACTTAACGTGTGCAAAGCTTTGCAAGCCATGGGAAGCTCCTCTGTTAGGGCAAAGGGGGGCAATGTCCCACCAAACTCAGCCTGCCCTCAGTCTGCTACCAGTTCCTGCCTTCTTTCTTACAACCAGTCTGGAGGGAGCTGCTGGTTGCCTTCCTCTTCCTCTGTCATCTCTGTGTTGCCCTTTCAGAATTCAGCAGGCAGGAAGAGGATGGGGAGCAAGACTAGAAACAGTAGGCTCCACCTAGCATTGGCTCTGGCGCCACCTACTGTTGGCCTCCTTCCCCACTGTCCTCCCCTCCCCTCATTATCATTGATTTGACGTGTTGCAAGGTCAAGAGGTGAGGAAGTGAATCTGTATGTTTATTCTATTTCTTCTAAAGGGCTCTGGACTGAGCCAGATGTTTTTCTATCTCAAGAGGAGAAGCTGTGCCTTTAGTACAACAAGGAGGCATGTGGCAAGCCTGAAGCAAAGTGCACGATGCTACTCTCCTCTTCCACCTACAGAAGCCAACTGGACTGGCAATGAATCTTACTCCAACAATGAAATATTCTCCACCACACAGGGATGTCAGAAGGCATTGATTTCCATTCTTCGCTGTATTCATCACATGCAACGCTGGTTCCTTTCTGCTACGGTTCGTCTTCCACACAAAACTACATTGTTTGTCACGCTGTCCACTGTGGTAAAATTGCATTAATTACATTGTTACTACATTACATTTCAATGCAAACAAAACACAATGCAATTGGGGGTGGGGGAGGTAATCAATTACATATTTTTTTGTGAACTGAAAAGAAGAAGAACAACCAGTCGTATTCATAGGATGAATAGGGTGAGAACCGGCAATTTCCACTCCTGCTTCCATTTTTGTTGCAGTTCTCCAGCCTCCATACCACCAGGCAGGAGGAGGACTCAAGAGAGGGAGACAGGCAGCAAAAAGCAACAGCGAACATCACGTAAGTGGAGTCAAGAGGCGTTCTGGAAGAGTATAGCATCCCCCACCCAGCACCCCTCCCTTCCATCCCTGGATAAATGGGTTCCACTGACAGGTGATTGACTAGAGGCTTAGAGAAAGCTGAAGGTTATATTACTACTGCAGTATTGATGATCCTTCTCTGAGGATCGTGGCTCTGTGTCTGCATCTTGCTGGCAAGGAATGATTGAGCAGCCTGAAACCCAGCCTGCAAGGAGAATAACTCTCTTTGAGCTGGGCCCTAAAGCGAACCGGTGACTAAGTGTGTGCCTGCAAGAAAAATCCTAACTCCCCCCCGGACTTTGACGCTCCATAAAACTTTAGCGGTGGCATCAAGTCACCTCCTGTATTTAAGGGACGATTCACTCAGCTATTTCTCAAGTGGTGGAGACTTAGTGCCAGACCTGATTGCCATTCAAGGGAGCGGGGAGCAAAGAAAGCCTTCAAGCTGCAAGAGCAAACTTCTGAGTTGCCGAGAAGATGGGGCAGATCTGCTGTGGAAGTCGGGGAGGAATCACCTGACCTGTACAAACCAATCAGCATTGAGAGTCTTCCTTGGCCAATCTTCATCTTCTTCTCCCCTACTCCCAATTCTCATTAAACACTGTGCAATTCAGTTTGAAGCCCAGATCCAGATTGGATCAGGGTCACTCCAATTCAGAACAATTGTCCTTTTAGCTCATATTGTTTACACTGACTGGCAGTGGCTCTCCAGCATTTCAGAGGTATCTCCCAGCCTTTACCTGGAGATACCAGAAATTGAACCTGGGACCTTCTGCATGCAGGGCAAATGCTCTGTCAGTGAGCTATGGCCCTTCCCTAAGTGAATTTCCAATGCACTGGCAGCCTCTGCCTTGCCAATAGTCCTCCAACCCACCAGTTGCTTGGCAATAGCGTCCCCGGTGATGGGAAGTTGTTGTTGCGTGATTGGTGACTCTGCTGCAGACCTGAGCCAATGAGCTGGGATTTACTGATGTGCCACTTGGAGCCAGAAGCCTCAAAGGCATCTCCCTTAGCAGTTCGCTGTCAGGCCAGGATGGCTTTCTGCCTGCTAGCGACTGGCCAACAGTTTGGATCAATGCACTCCAGCTGGGCACCCGCACTGGATTAAAATGCTTAGCTGTTTTCACACACACACACAAAAGCACTTATGATGATATAAGAAGAGCGGACAGGCAGAGCCAGTCTATTGGCTGAGATAGGGGGAAATCCATACAGCAGCTTCTATAAAACTGAGTTCATGGGTGCAGTTAAAGAAAGGCTTGTAGATTTCGACCCATTGATTAGTGCCTGCTGCTTTGTGAATTGCAAAATCTATAACAATGTACACACTTGGTGTGTATGAAAGAGAGAGAGAGCTGCACTCCTGAACCCCATTATCAGGGAGGGGAGGTTTGCCAGTGGTGACTGGTGCTCACTAGACTGGATGGAGCTGCAAGGAGTTCTTGAGTGCCTGGCCAACAAGGTTTCAGGGGTGTGGCCACGCCTGGTTTTCTCACCGTTTTTATCCCTTTCAAACACACTTTGGACACTTAAGCATTGCAGTTTCACAAACAGCACCTAAGTAAACTATTTTGGTTCAGAAGTGGTTGCTGCAACCACCACTCCTTCTCCAGGATAGGAGAAATGTTGTGTGGCCTCCCTCTGTTCTGGTTCTTTCCTTCCCCTAGCCTCCCCTACAAAGAAACAATGGACTCTCAAGCATTGGAGTTTTATTCATTCTTAGCACCTAACAGAGCTTTAAGCGAATGCCGACTCTCATGAGCAGGCACACAAATAAGGCATCCTTCCTCAGTAGCCAACAGAAACTCAGAAACTCTCAGTCCTGTTTAAACACACACACAGAGTGAGCAAGCTGTTGGACACTCACATTTTGTAGCCCTACAAAAAGATTTAGTCGTATGTTTGCTCACATGAGGAACCCCCTCAGAATATAAAGGTAAAGGGACCCCTGACAGTTAGGTCCAGTTGCGGACGACTCTGGGGTTGCGGTGCTCATCTCGCTCTATAGGCCAAGGGAGCCGGCGCTTGTCCATAGACAGCTTCCAGGTCATGTGGCCAGCATGACTAAACCGCTTCTGGCAAACCAGAGCAGTGCACAGAAATGCCATTTACCTTTCCGCTGGAGTGGTACCTATTTATCTACTTGCACTTTGACGTGCTTTTGAACTGCTAGGTTGGCAGGAGCTGGGACCGAGCAATGGGAGGTCTGCTCCCAAGTGGACTACTGCAATACGCTCTACATGGGACTGCCCTTGGTCTCTAGAAACTGTAGCTGGTGCAGAATGCAGCTACAGTGGTGCCTCGGGTTAAGTACTTAATTCGTTCCGGAGGTCCGTTCTTAACCTGAAACTGTTCTTAACCTGAAGCACCACTTTAGCTAATGGGGCCTCCTGCCGCCGCCGTGTCGCCGGAGCCTGATTTCTGTTCTCATCCTAAAGCAAAGTTCTTAACCTGAAGCACTATTTCTGGCTTAGTGGAGTGTTTAACCTGAAGCGTATGTAACCTGAGGTACCACTGTATTAGGTTGGAATGTGGGCAACCCGACTGGACCATGAGTTGCCAGTCATGAAAGAACTGCACAGGCTTCCAGTGAGCTACCAGGCCCAGTTCAAAGTGTTGACACTGGTGTAATAAGCCCTAAAGGGCTTGGGATCCATTTGATACTTGGGTACTGGCCTAAAAGAGCGCCTTCCCCCAATATTTGCTCCCTCGGGTCCACTGCTGGCTGGGGCTGGTTGGAGCTGTAGTCCAAAACATCTGGAGGGCACCAGCTTGGGGAAGGCTCCTTTCAGTATGCATCCTCACCTTCTTCTCTGTGCATCAGTGATGTGACTGCAACATGATTCCTCCAAGATGCCACCCCTTCGGATACGTTGCACTCATCATGGTATTTACTATAAAACAGGAGAGAGATTTGCAAGTGGATGTGTGCACCAGAGAAAGAAAAATGAGATGAACTCCACCTTGGGCATCAATTACTTGCTGCTGGCCCACTTATTTCTGAACAATCCCCTCCCCTGGCAGGCACCAGTAATATATGGCCAGGAGCACTGCACCATCCAGCCAATAACACGCCTATGAGAGCTCCATGCCCTGGTGCAAATTGCTGCCAACAGTGATATATAGCTGAGTTCAGTTCCTATACCAGCATTTGCCTGTTTTTTCTCTCCTCTGGTGGGAGAGGCTTGCCTCAGTGCTTAGGCAAAAGGCCACACACTCCTTCAGTGTCACATGTTGCCCTCATCCGCAAGAAACAGGAGATTGCCATCCTACTTCAGAAAACCCAGTAGGTTTTCTTGGTTAACCCGCTGGGTTAAACTGGGACTTAACTATGTGGGCCTTTGCCAGCATCCTGAGGCCTGTGCTAATTGTTTATCAGTATAATGCTCAATACCAAAGTAGGCTTCTCAGTGGTTTTAAAGTATAAAAATCCTATTGTGCAGAGCATAAGCACCCATAATTAAAATACACAGTAAAACAATCTCATAAAAGTACTTAAAATATAAAGATCCATAGTTAACACACACAAAAAAGGCAATTGCATTAAAACACAGTAATGAAAACAGGAGAGATCAAGGGAAGACCTGTGTAAACAGGTGTCTTCAAAAGCCAAGCAGAATGCCAATACAGATGAGGCTCTCATTTCTCGGCTTGGAGAAACTGGGGTCACCCCTCCCTCTTTAATAATGCTAATAATTAGCATGGAGAAATCACTTTTTAAAACGTGTTTACTAAAACAGGGTTTGGTTTAGATATAATGTATGTGTATGTGGGGTCATGTAAATTTGAAATATTAAGTATCAGTTGTGGCTGACAGCTGTTATTTACTAACATAAGACTGGTCTGAGGAAAACTGGGTTCTTTAAAATACTGAGAGGATTCTAAAACCACACCTGATTGGCTTACTGGGTAGCAATTCATGGTCACTCATTGGATGGGAGAAGTGGAGGGGGAGCATTCTATGTCAATTCAAATCTGTTTGGTTGAAGGATAGGCTTGCTACTAGGCCTATTCTGTTGAGAGACTTTGGAAGAGAAGAGGAAATCAAGAATGAAGAAGATGACAGAGAAACACTGGCTGAGAAGGAGTTGAGAGAGAAGTCTGGTACAGAAGCAAGATAGACAAGAAACTATTGAGGTTAGGGAAAGCCTGGTGGTATGATCCATCACAATAACCCGAATCATCAGTTTAAGATGAATATTGGCAGTGTGGCTACGTAAGGATGTTGAGCAGTAAGGAGAATTCAGCAGTGAGCTTCTGGAGCAGACCAGAATGAAAATTGCTTGCAAGCCTGGCTTTTTAAATTGGCAAGCGAATATTTGTATTGCAATATAGTTTTAGGAACAGTTGCGATCTGCGTCTTGTATTGCTGTTGTTGGCATCTGTCTGTCTTGAGAAACCATGGAGTGCATCTCTGGGGATGAAGTCAAACTATTGTGTTAGCAGCACTAAAGTGACCTCCATGGGACTCAAGCTTGGCCAGCGTGTGGAGGTCTTGGGCTCCCAGACAACAAGACCCTCTCTTGGCCTCACTGATATGGTCCAAAGGAAAGCACAGCAATGCATTTGCACTAGCTTGGCTGCAGGAGTTGCCTGAAGGAGGTGTATAAGGCACCACTCTGGATTTGTGTAGGGTGTACTCCTTAGCCTTTCCTTCTCCCGAAGGTATCATGCAAGGTTTGGAGGTTGAGGATGAGAGTTTGATGGACTACCTTCCAAGGTTGATGAGCTTATTGGCCTTTGGACCCACTATTGGTCTCATCTGCTCAGTCCACCAAAATGTGTCTTCGCATGCAAAGGATGTCCCTAACTTACTGAGGGTTTGAGACCCATCAGCTACCCTCATCTGGTTTAGCTGGCCAGTCAAAGCGGTTTCCCAGAGTGTGGCTGCTGTCGCACACTGACAGCTTCCAGGAGCCACAAGTGAGAGTCGATTGCCAGGTGGGAACCAAAGGTGGGCAAATTCCCCTGGAAGGGGCATGACATTTCCCCCACCAGAGGTACTGCCACCTTATTTGATTCCTATGGCCCTCCTAACCTCATCTCTCACAATTTTCTAAAAAGTGTTTTACCCCCTTCCCCAACAATAATTTCACTTCAACTCCCTTATGCTGTGAATGTTTGATATAAAGACCATTTGGCACAGCACTGGTGCCTAAATTTCCTCCCCCACTCCACCCCAATCTCTTTCCCTTTCCTGTTGTGTCTCTTAGATTATAAACCTGAGAGCAGGGGCTGCATTGATACACTAAATAAAATAAAAGAATGATTTGGTGATTTATTAATTCATAGTGAAGAATGTTTTGATGTTCTTGGCTTGAAAGCACTTGTAGTGTATATAAGTGCATATCTTCTCTCCCACTCCAAACATTTGTCAGGGGTTAATATGGGAAGGATGCTCCAGATCTTTAAACTGCTGTGTAATTGTTGTTGGGGTTTTTTAAAAAAAATTAAATAAATAAATTTGGCACTGTTTTATTGGCCTTGCTAGTAGCCTGTAAAACAGTGAAGAGAGGCATATTGCTGGTTTTATACATTTTTAATAGCTTTGTTGTCTCACGTCTCTGCTAATGAGCTGGTGATGGCAAGTTGTTAATAGACTCTTAATAAAATTTGACTTTGAGCTTTTTTTCTGTAAGTGCCCATTTAAAGCATCCTGGCTCTCTACTGTTGATGATGCTATAATTTTGCAATGTCAGCAGCACATGTGACACTGGATAAGTTAGTTTATAGCGCAGGCCTAACTCATGTCTACTCAAGGGGAAGTCCCGTGGAATTCAGTGGGGCTAGTTCATGTATGTGGGGTTAGATTTGGAATTATAGAGTTGCATTCAACAAAGTTCTCCTCAAGAGTAAGGTAAAGGTAAAGGGACCCCTGCCCGTACGGGCCAGTCTTGACAGACTCTAGGGTTGTGCGCCCATCTCACTCAAGAGGCCGGGGGCCAGCGCTGTCCGGAGACACTTCCGGGTCACGTGGCCAGCGTGACATCACTGCTCTGGCGAGCCAGAGCTGCACACAGAAACGCCGTTTACCTTCCCGCTTGTAAGCAGTCCCTATTTATCTACTTGCACCTGGGGGTGCTTTCGAACTGCTAGGTTGGCAGGCGCTGGGACCGAACAACGGGAGAGCACCCCGCTGCGGGGATTCGAACCGCCGACCTTTCGATCGGCAAGCCCTAGGCGCTGAGGCTTTTACCCACAGCGCCACCCGCGTCCCTCTCCTCAAGAGTAGACCCACTTAAATGAACGAACCTATACTAGTCATGTGCATTACATTCAGTGGGCCCACTCCCAGTATGACTGTTGTCTGCAACCACTTCATACCCTCCAACATTCCTCAGATGAAAATAGGGACATTCTATTCTACATCAGTATCACTGCTTGAACATTTCTTCCTGGTCAAATTCAAAAGTTATTAGAGAAAACACACAAAACTGAAGTATTTTAAGCACAGAAATCTTTGAATTTATGTACAGTATTGCATTTAGAGAAGCCTGAGGGGGGAAGAAAACCCCAAATGAATAAATACAACTCTCTCTCTGTGTGTGTAGACCAGGCATAGGCAAACTCCAGCCCTCCAGATGTTTGGGACTACAATTCCCATCATCCCTGACCACTGGTCTTGTTAGCTAGGGATAATGGGAATTGTAGTCCCAAACATCTGGAGGGCGGGAATTTGCCTATGCCTGGTGTAGACAATGCAATGTCATCATGCATTTATTAGTATTCTGGAGGCATGATAACTTTGTACAACCATTATTGTTACGATTGTGCAGGTGTATGATATGGAGTATCCCAATGTTTATTTTGGTGTCCGGGGACATATAAACTTTTGAGTTTGTGGACACATAAACTTCCCCTTTTTATTGTTTCAAACTTCTCAGCACATTAGGAATATGCAAGCAACTGCAGCACCCTAGTGCCATGGTGAATTCTGGATAGCTTAGATGCAAGGACATAGCCTTCCTCCCCCACCGCCTCAGCCCCCAAGATCCCTTTCCCCAGCTGCACTGGAACTCCCCTTCATACAAATGCAGAAAATGGGGAGACTCATCAGATTTCAGAAGGCATCACCAATTTGGCTCATGGGAGACATCTACATGCTTTGGACTTCAAATCTAATCAGCCCTGACCACTGAGAATGCTGGTTGAGGTTGATGGGAGTTGGAGTCCAAAGCACTGGGAAAGGCTGGTCTGGCATCTGATGAAAAACAAATGTATTTGGGGTGGCAAACACTTAAAATCCAGTGTCCCAGCCCTCCACATCAGAGGTTTTTATTTTCCTTTTCATTATATTTATTTTCCATACCAAACTGTTTTACAACAGTAATATTGATTGAAGTAGAAATACTCCATCAACAGTATTTCAAAATTCAGGTTACATTTAAAGCACAATATATTCTACAAGTAGAATTAAGAATCTTTTATTTAATTTAATGTTTGAACTACTATAATAGATCATACTATTTTTTTCCCTTTACAGCGTTGATGGTTTTCTATAACCTTAACTCCATTAAACAGATTCGCATTTTGTTGTCCTTACTTCATCTCACCCTTCTTCAACAGATGCTATTTCCCCTTAAAAAGAACAAACCATTTTATATGCAGTTGGAACTGATCTCCCAGATTCCTGGCTACTTATAATATTAGTAGTCAAATGCCTGCCTTCCAAAAACTTGTCTGTGTTTCTTTGACCTCTGCCTTACTCGAAGTTTGCAAGGCAATCTTTCCAGTACAGCTATTGGCCCAAACTTTCCTGTAACGATATTCATGACCTTAACATTTTTCCCCCTCTAATGTTTAGCTATTGTCGCCCTTGCTGCAAAAAGGAAGTGAGTAATCAGTTCCCTCTCCTTCAGATCTTTATAATTATTCCTCAAAGAAGTTCAGCAAGGCATGTCAGAGTTCACCACGTTACTATGCGACCGGGAAGGATAGATGGATTGGCGCCTCCTAAACACAAGTGGAATTAGAAGTCATCACAATGCAGCTCAGCGATGTGTCAGCCTGCCCTGGTTATGCGCTCCTTGTCTTTGTGCTCTGGGTATAAACCGCATGCCATCAGAAGAAATTGGCCTCCATGTCACGTGCTGCATGTTTCTATCCTCTGTCCCCCGGAGGCCCACTTTAAATACACTTGGAAGTAGCAAGCAGGGCTAGAATACATACATACATACATACATACATACATATATATATATATATATATATCCTCTGGATGTGGTTCCACTGGCACTTTTCTCTTTTCTTCTTCCTTGTTCTGCCTTCAATCAAGAATAAAGTGAAAAGCTGCCAATTGATCAAAAGAGCAGGTGATTTTTCCCTCCCTTCCCTCACAGAAAGGACAATCTGAATCACGCAGGGTTGTGTTCCTTTAAAAAAAAAAAAGAACCTAAATGTCTGTATATTTCAGCTGCCTTAAGCCACCATGATTAGAAGTATTCTTACACCAGGGACAGCCAAAATGAATAGCACCGGCACTCCTGCTACCCCTTTCAGAGTAGTGTCAGTGGGGGAATATTGATGAGCGCAGCCTTGTCATATCACTGTGCCGCAGGCAGGGGTGGTGGAGAATTTCTGTTCAGTCCACTTTTTAAAGCAAAACTTACTGGCGGTAGGGTCTCCGTGCTTTCATACAGTCCTACCTGGAGAGGCCAGGGATGTAACCAGCAGCCCAGAACAGAAGAAGAAAAAGAGTTTGGATTTGATATCCCGCTTTATCACTACCCGAAGGAGTCTCAAAGCGGCTAACCTTCTCCTTTCCCTTCCTCCCCCACAACAAACACTCTGTGAGGTGAGTGAGGCTCAGAGACTTCAGAGAAGTGTGACTAGCCCAAGGTCACCCAGCAGCTGCATGTGGAGGAGCGGGGAATCGAACCCGGTTCCCCAGATTACGAGACTACCGCTCTTAACCACTGCACCACACTGGCTCCTCAGGCCATGGCTGAGAACTAGGACAGTGTGGAACCTCCAGCTCTCACTGGGCTGACCCAATTCGAGATTGGGGCAATCATTTCCTTCAAGCTATTTCTGAATGATGTGAAGGACAACTGTGCTCTTTCAAGCTCTGATGGATTTCTTAGGGTTTGAGCTAATCCTCTCATGCCAGTGCAAAATTACTGATCCTCCATTTTCCCATTTCCTGACATTTTTGTTTGTGGGGTGGGTTGCTCTCTTTGAAAAAAATGGATCAAATTCTTGCCATGCTATTAAGGTGCTGCAGCACAAAGTGGACTCAGGTTAACTCCTAATGGATAAACACCATCTGCAATGCTGAGCAGATTCCAAATGGTCTTTTTCTGGTTCCCTACTTCTTCTTTGCCCTGCTCTCAAACATACCCCATTTTGAAACCCTCATAGAATGCAACATCTCATTGGGGTTGCAGGGACATTGGTTTGGTTAGGAAGCTGACACCCATCCCCCGTCGCCACCCCTTGGAACTGAGTTCCTTTCCCTATGGAAGAGAAAGGCTGCCAGTGGAGACTAATGAGATGAGCAAAAAAGCACAGGCCACCCACTGCCTTTTTTCATTCTCCTCTGGAAGTGTTAATATTAACACAATGTGAACATTATGCTCTGCTGGTCTGAGTTAAGCTTCATTCTCCTCCATCGCTTCTGACACTTTGAAAGCGTACCAACTGCTCACAGCCCGTTCCAATCATCTGCCGTGGCAACTCTATGAAATTAGACTTGTATCAAGGGGTTGGGGGAGCGGAGGAGAAGGGCAGTTTGGCATTTGTCTCTGGACACATGGTGCTAGCAAGCTGGAGGGCGCTTAGAACAGGGAACTAAGAACAGGGAACTGGATGGGCACTAGGAAACCACAGACACTGGCAATATGGCCATTCAAAAACCGAAATTGCAAGGAATGGTGATATTGGTGCATGCACCCCAGTTTTGAGGAGTGCCTTCATTTTCCTTGGAATGAAGGTCAATGGATATCTTAATATGTGGGACAAAACTTACCCACCTAGAAAAATACTTCCCCCCCTTCTGTATCCCCTCCTGAAATTTTTTTCTGGTGTTGCCACTGCATTGTAAGACAACCAGGTGAATGAAGCTCTGATGTTGTGGATAACATTATTAATTCCTGTAATAGTGCTGCCAGGGTAGAGATGGGGCTAGAGTTGGCATCTGGGTCTACTGTCGAATGGCCTGTTGTTCCTAGTAATTAGCTCTTTTATGTTCTGTTCCATCAGGTTACAGGAGAGGGAGAGATATGGGACTGCAGGGCACCATTACAGGAACTAATAATGCCATTCACAACATCATTCCCCTGCTTGTCTTTCCAATATAATACATCAACCAACAGTGGCCTTTCTGCATTCTCCGCAAGACAAACAGGACAGTTTCTATGCAAAAGAACAAATGGGCACAAATCTGAGATCAGAAATGGAAATAGAGAGAAAAGCCCGTGGGGTAATGTTTTAGCCTCCCAGGATACTCCTCAGCTGACTTTAAGCTTCCCATCCTTGAACAAAGAAAACTCAAAGGGAGGCTGGAACCAAGAATATGTTTAATTGCAATGCATCCAGAGGCACTGAATCAGCACACTGGGTTTTAATCACACTACATGTGTTAATTGGCTTACCAATGGCAGAATGCCTGTGTTATTAACTGTTGTGTCTTCGTTTTGAATGCAGGAGGGTGAATGTTAACAAGGCAATACTTGCCAATCTGTCTAAAACGCTGGAGAACTGAGAGCAGCCTGTCATGAGCTAGATGGCCCAGTGCCCAGGCTCAGCATCCCATAGTCCAATGGCCATGACTAAGCAGGGATTTGAACCCAGGTCTCCATGGTTCCTCCAAACCACACTGGCTCAAATATTCAGGGAATATGTCACATCAAAATGCACATGTGGGAGAGAATTGTTGGTTTCAGCTTCACGCAATATTTCTCTTAACCACCCACACACCAACCCGGTCCCAAATCTACAGTTTCTTGTGACTCAAATAACAGTTTAACAAGACAATCTGAACTTCATCCCATGGCTGGTTAGCAGGAAGGTCATTCTAAGTCAAAAGGATGTGAGTGCAAATTGTATACCCCTCCAAGAGAATTCTATCGGTCCTTTGGGCATTAAAACACATCAAGATTAAATATGTTCTGTTTGACCCCTTAATTTAATTAGAGTTTTCAGTCTTTGCTCATCCATGCCGTGCTTGTTAGTTCAAAGAATCAGTTCCCTGTCCCTTCCTGCAAAGGTGCTTAAATCTTAATTATGACCTCTGTTCCAGATCCTGACTACGATACCTCTAAGAGGGCCATTTGAACCCTGCCATAGATGATGCTCAAGACGTCCCATCTACGTTAGCAGAGGCAATCTTCAGCGATCTTTTAATTGAATGCTCAAACTGCAGGGTCACGTAAGGCAGCCTGACACTGCCAAGAGCAACAGCGGCTGCTTAAACACTCACACAAGCCCCATGCAGGCTTTGTGGTTTTTAAAGAGGACGTTGCCCAAAATATTCTACTGGTTGAGCAGAATGCATTGAGCAATGTTCTGACATTCTCTTATTGTTCATTAGCAACTTGTTGGGGTGGGTGGGTTTTGCAACCCTTCTCCATCAACTGAAGAGAAAAGAAATTGCATTTCGGAATTGTTTAAAAGGAGACAGAAAAAATGGTAAAATTCTCATAGGTGCACTGCAGGGTTTTATTTGCTTTCTTTCTTACTTGTTTCATAAAAGATAGATACCACTTGATTGTAAGAACATGCAAACGAGTTTACAAAAAGAAATGAAACAATAAAATTATCAGTAGAAATGATTAAAAACAGCTATTTAACACCTACAATAATAATTAAAATCAATATGAAGATTCAAAAACAGATTCAAACATGCATTGACATTCTACATATCTGGGTAGGCTTGTCTAGATAAAATTGTTTTTAAAAAGTAGAAGGTAAAGGGACCCCTGACCATTTGGTCCAGTCGTGGCCAACTCTGGGGTTGCGGCGCTCATCTCGCTTTATTGGCCGAGGGAGCCGGCGTACAGCTTCCGGGTCATGTGGCCAGCATGACTAAGCCACTTCTGGCAAACCAGAGCAGCGTACGGAAACACTGTTTATCTTCCTGCCAGAGCGGTACCTATTTATCTACTTGCACTTTGACGTGCTTTTGAACTGCTAGGTTGGCAGGAGCAGGGACCGAGCAATGGGAGCTCACCCCATCGCGGGGACTCAAACTGCCGACCTTCTGATCAGCAAGTCCTACACTCTGTGGTTTAACCCACAGCGCCACCCGCGTCAAAAAGATTACAGTGAAGGCACTTGCCTAATGTCAATAGGCAGGGAGTTCCAAAGGGCAGGTGCTGCCACACTAAATGGACAATTTCTGACAAATGCAGAATAGGTCTTGTGTAGTTTAGTTGTGGTTGCCTTACTTTTGAGGTGGCTGACGAGGTGTTTGTGGTAATCTTTTTTTCCCGCAAAGATTTACACTGAAATAATGAGGTGGTATAAGAAAAAAATAAATGAATAAATAATCTTGGGTGTGGATGGGGCAAGAGATGAGGCTTTTGCCTTTGTACAACAGGCTACACTCCAGCCATGCAAAACCCAGAGGTTTCTGTGCACAGATCTCTTCCATCCAGGGAGGTAGGAGGCGCCATCAAATTCCCATGACACAAGCCACCCAGGCAAAAGCACTGGGATGGGGTGGAGCAGTTCATTTAGGGACATGGCCTGCAGAGAGAGAGCCATGGGGGACATATAGAGAGGTTATATTAGCTATCAGGTTCCCTATTATTGCACAAAACCCTGACTAAAGCTGAGGAGTTTGTGTAGAGGGTACTCAACTGCTTCTTCCCTCCACAGCTGCTCTTATATCTGCAAAGCACCAGATGTATGTTCACTCTTGTTGTTAAGGCAAGCTCCTACAATGAAGTCACACATCTGGAGTTGCCAACATGGTGCTCCTGGGCTCACTGGTGCCCTCGAGGTCTTCCCCTGGCACTCATGAATCCCCCCTTTTTTTCTCTTGGGCATGAGGTAGTGAGGGTACTTACCTTTCTCATCCTTGCAAAATAACATAGCAGAGGAGGTTGGCTGAGTGATGCTCTTCCCACGTCCTCTGTCAACTCTTATGTCCTTTTAAAAACAAATGATATTTACTGAATTTATTTTTTTTAGCAGAGTCACCCATATGGAAAAAAGAAAATGGAGACAATGCACAGGAATCCAAGAAAACAGGAAATGTAACACCAGTCCATTCAACTGCAGAACCAAATTATTCACCATGTTCAAGTAAGTGCAAAGGTTTAACCCGAAATATTCTTCCACAAATCACCCTGAGTGATCAGAAGATGGCCATGGTGTTCTTTGATGGCAGCATAAAGTTAAATCATGCCAAAGGGATTCTGTCTTCCTGGTTGTTCTTTCTCCATAAAGGTTTGTCAGTTTCTTCATAAGAACAATGGACCATAATTGCCCGAGTCACCCATCATGGGAATTCCTTCCTTCCTTCCTTCATTCATACAACTTCAACACATGCTGAAAACACATTTTTGCCGATAGACTTTTGTTGTCCATTAATACCAACAGAGGTGGATTTGGGGGAAGTTGGTCTGATTCAATTGCACTTGGCACAGAGAATCAGGGGCACCACAACCATGATTTAGAACGGTGCGTGAGAGATTGGGAGATGCTGAATTTTGGCATCACACAGGACATCACTGAAATTTGAGACCCCAAGATCTGTCAGGCATACCCATTGGATTCTTTTAGCTCCCTGTGTTTGTTCTGGCAGTGGCTGTTTTATTCTGAACATTGTCACTTTATTGCCCTCTTGCTTTCCTGCACCACTTTGTTATGCCTGAAAGTCAGTCAGTAAATCTTTCAGTTCATTAACACAAAGCATATCTGTCATACTCACTCTGTGTTCACCCATCATCTTCCGCCTTCCCCAGAGGATCCTCAGAACACCAGGATACTTTTACTTCACAGTGTGCTGGGTTGGGACCATTGCTACAGAAGCTCAAATGCTACAAATTTCCTTTTCATCACTGGACTCCTCCCAAAAGTGTGTGCTTTATCCTGCTTCCGACCTCTACTTCCTTATTTTCCACCCATCTCCTGTTATAGGTTCACCACTAGGACTCCCCCACCCCCACAAAAAAATCTTGACTCTGTTTCTTGTTGCATTCTTATTTGTTCAAAGTCATGTTTCTCCTCTGCTCTTTCTTCTGATGCTGCTTTAGAGGGCTCCACCCAGGGCCATCTTTATCTGGGCGTGCAAGGGGTGCGGGGCACCTGGGTGCTGAATTATGGGGAGTGCCTGGCGCCCACCACTGAAGCTGCCTAAGCTCTTAACTATCTACCTGTTATGAATCAATAAATAATTTTGATCAAGCTAGAAAAACAAAATACATATATACCTAGGTAATACCTAGGTATTGCCAAAATGTATACCTACTGTTTCACTAAAGGACTGTCGACTTTGTGTGCTCATTTACCAAAGACACGCTGTGCTTGTCAGACTTAACAACGGCGCTTGTCATTGACAACGGTGCCATGCACGTGAAATTAACTCTTACATCAAAATATTATGTTACATATTGCACTGAGCTGCTATGCGGCAGCGGGGTCAGTGGCACCTTTGACACGACTGATGTTTCTCCTAAGTAGGTGCCTAAACAATACTTATAAGTTTAAGTGTGGTGGTGTTGTATACTTAAGTATAAGTATATTGCAAATAAATGAGCAAATAAAAAGTTTGTTTCTTTTTCATCTCTTCTTTCATAAACAAGAGATAAGGTGTAAGCGTGGTGTCTGACATAAGCATAATAAAAGTTAATTTGGGGGCTAAACTAAATTTGGGGCCGCTGGGCAGATCTTTGCATCCCGACGGCGCATATGCTAAAGGCTGAGCTGGCTCCACCCCCTTATCTCTGTTCCCCCAAACTACTCACTCTGCAAGTGGCATGAAATGCACCCTGCCAACTCCTTTCCTTCTTTCCACTGTCCTCCTTCTCTCAATTTTCTAATCCCATGCCGCCACAGCCCCCCAAGTGAGTCTGCATTATCTCTGCATGCTGAGAGGAGAAGCATGATCTCTAGCCTGACCTGATGGGTTGCTGTTGGGGGCTTCCTGCAAAGAATCATACAGACACAGCAGCATTGCTGGCTCCTCCTCACAATGTACAATAAGTTAATTAACTAATATGTACTTACATAGGAAACAGCTTGGGAGTGTGCAATTAAACAAACAAAAACAAAACAGTGAGTTGTGGAAGGGTTAAGCATTTCTTCCCCAGCCACCCAAGATTTGCTCTTTTCCAAAGTGGCTTGTTTTGAAACAAAAAGCATCCGTCAGGGCTTCACTGAACACATTTACACATCCCATGCAGTTTCAGGATAGTTAATGCCATAATTGCCTGAGCTTTTCCACCCCATTGCTAGTGAAGATTCCTGCATTCCTCTCCTTCCCCTCTCCATATATTCTGACACAGCCTGGCCAGATCTGACTTCTGAAGTACAGGCGGGTGGAAATGCCCACAACAGTTTCCTTTGAAAGAATGAAGCCTTGAATATTTAATTTCACAATGATCTGATCATACTTATTACAGAACAGATGCAGCTCAAATGCCTTCAGACAGATTTACTCTCTGGATAGGCAGTCGCAGAGGATAGGAAAGGAATCGCAGCTCATTTTGAGTCCATCTGCAGGCATTCTTCAGTATGAACATGTAAAGCCATTAATTATAGAGCAATCTGGCGACTCAGAGGTTAATCTCCATTTGCAAATCCAGGCACTTATTCCAAAAATTAACACATTTTACCCATGGTAGGGAAAGGGCTGTATGGTTGGGGTGGAGGGGGGGGGGGGACAGAATGCAGCATTTGTGTGAAAGGGAAGCGCTATTAATTCTTTCTTCAATTGATGCATATTCAGATTTCATAAGTGGAGCCCTCGCTGTTTCAATTAGCATTAATGCACCATTATATTTTTCCCCGCCCTCTATATTTATGTCACTCTAGCAGAGACACAGGCCACCTCCTTCCCTTTTTACATTTGTATGTTAATTTGATGTTTAAAATAGCCTTCTTTCTAAAACTGGTTTCCCAGAGCAGTAATGTGGGGAGAAGGAAAAGGATGAAATATGGGTTGAGGTTTCATGACCTTGCAGACCATTGTTCCATCATGCACTGAAATTACTTCTGGGGTGAGGAAAAGAATGCATTCTGTTGGGTGCAGCTGGGTGCAAGGGAGGACAAGGAGGAGGTCATGGTTGGTAGGCAACAAAAGGATGTCCTCTGAACTACTGGGAGTGCAGGGAGTTGGCAAGAGCATGGGCTGGTGGAAGATCCTGTAGTGAGCTCCGGATTTAGAGAATTGTAGAGTTGGAAGGGACCCAGAGGCTCATGCAGTCCAACCCTCTGCAATACGGGAACCTCAACACGCAGTCCCCCATCCAAATGTATCCACAGTTTTATTGCTGCACCACTAGGAGAAGGGTGAGAGAGAGGGAGAGAAATGAGATGTGGAGGAATGGAAAAGAAAGGGCATGTTTTCTCCATCTCTTATAATACTAGAACTCATGAACATCCAACGAAGCTGAATGTTGAAAGATTCAGGACAGGTAAAAGCAAGCCCTTCTTCATAAAGTGCATGAATGGAACTTGCTCCCACAGGAGGCAGCAATGGATGCCTTCAAAAGAAGCGTGGTGACAATGGCTATTCTCTGCCTCCATGGTTGGAGGCAGTCATGCTTCTGAATACAAGTTGCTAAAACCAAGAGGAGAGGAGGGTGCTTTAGTGTTTGGGTCCCGATTTAGTTTCCCACAGGCATCTGGTCAACCACTATGAGAACAGGATCCAGGACTAGATGAGCGACTGGCTTGATCCAGCAGGCTCTTCTTATCTTATTCTTTTAGGGTTCTGACTCCCTGTAAGGCAGCTTCTTGTTATTCCATTCCATGTGCAAAGAGGCCTTCTCACCTGTTTTGTGCCTACCTTGTGCTGCTTGGTGGGTGGCAAGCTATATAAATTGGGCTTAGTGATGCCCATAAGATCTATCCCAGCAAATAACTGGCACAGGAATGTCACCCACTAGCTAAGGGACCACGGGGGGGGGGGGGGCGGTCTGCTGCCTTCAGGTTTGACTGCTCACTATGAGATTAGATGAGCCTTTGGTCTGATGATCTTATGTTCTTATATGTTTTGCCTAAAATGCAAGATAATGTATGGAGCCTCCATGCTCAGAAACAGAATGTGCTTCTGAACCAGGTGCTGGGGATGAACAAGGGGTTGGTGTGCTAATCACCACCATGATATTTACAGGAGTTTACCAGAACTTACTTTACTGGTCTTCTGCTTCTAATGTTGTGCTGATCCTCACTCCTGCATTTCCCCCAAACTCTGTTCCCTACACACACACACACACACACACAGAGAGAGAGAGAGAGAGAGAGAGAGAGAGAGAGAGAGAGAGAGAGAGATTAAAAATAATCATAATGAAATGTTGGAAAAAGAACTCGCTCTTCAGAGCCTTTTCCCAAGAGATGTTTTTAAAAGTTGCAGGTCCGTTAAGGCAGGTGTTGTTACTGCTTCCTCTTTTTTTTTCACTGGCAAAATTATAACTGAACAGGTGCGTGATAAATGAATCCTTGGTTATTTATTATATTTTCATGGTCGATGGGTTCTGGAGATGAGAATGTACCAGGAGGGAGCAGGATGGCTCACAAAACTACATCTGCTGAAAGTGTTTGGGGAATGTGAGACTTTCAACTGCCCCGCCGGGATGTAAACAACTTCTGAGTCTTCCCCAATCCCTTAAACTAAGGCTGAGTGAGAGTGGCCTCCCAAATTCTACATCCTCCCGCAGGTGGAAAAATCAGGTAGGAGACATTTCTCCAAAAAGTCTCCTTGGGGCCTTGTTCTCCAAGGGTTGTGGAGGACAAAGAAGAACATTTGAAGAACAGTTCTCAGAAGAATGATCTCCTGAAAATAACAATAGGCTCAGTTGTAATATGCACTACAGTGATATTGATTGAGATGTAGTGATTACACTATGTCACGAGTCCTGAAGACACATTGTGGAGGGGCTGGTCAGATCAGGATGGGGGGGAGTGACCTGTTGACAACCCTGGGGGGGGGGGCATTGCATGAGGGTCCTAAGAGGCAGAGGAGTCATCTCTAATAATATTGCTTGTGGATCTGTTTATTTAAACTTTCATAAGGTTTTTAGTGGAATTGTTACTTTTTGTGAATGTTGTCAGCCATGCTGGAGATTCCTGTAAAAAAAAAGTGGGACACAAACCTACTTAATCATTAAATAATAAAGAAGCTGTTAATGGTGCAACCTTTGGAAAGTGTTGGGAACTGTAACCAATGGTATTTTGTAAGTCTTCTTATCCAAATTTCTCTCTGGATTTTGGAGTCCCGAATTACTTAGGCATGTTTCCAAAAACAGAGGAGAAGCAAACAAATAAATAAATTCAGTTGTTGCACAAAGGACTCTGAATGAACACCACCACTTTCAATTTCTTCATGTTGCTCCCCCTCACTTTAGACATATATGTGTGTATACACTGTATAGCATAATAAAATACACACACGCACAAGCAATCCTGATGGCTCCTGCACATGATTGCTGCCCTGGGCTCCTTTTGGAGGAAGGGCGGGGTATACATTTAATAAATAAAATAAATAATACATTGTTACACAAAGGTTCATTTGGTTTCACAGTTTCCCAGTGTACATCTTCACTTCTGCTGATTGATAACACTATGCAAAGAAGAAGAGGAAGCTTGACCCGACTGCAGATTTAGTTACTTCACTGCAGTTGTTTTACCAAATGTACAAAAGCACATTCGAGTAACAATGAACCACTGGAACTTGGTGCAATCAGATACATGGTCACATTTTGAAAAATCTTTTTTGAAGCGTTTTATCCATGCACCTTGGTAACCCAGAGGGAGATGGCAATGTCAATGAGATGCTAACAAACTGAAAGCTGCCGCTGAATATTCCACACCCGGAATCCCCTTTTAGAGGGTTATCAAAATATGTGGTTGTCTAGACGATAGTGTAATACATTGCGCACCATTTCCACATTTGCCATGCAGCTCCAGCTGTTAATTGAAAAGTGCTTCACCTATGTGCCTCCAAATATTGGTGGACTCCCATTAACCTTAGCCAGCCTGGCCAATGGTAAGGGATGATGGGAGCTGATTACCAGGCTAGGAAAATATTCCTTATTTTCCACCTTACATTTCCCCCTTTTGGCCAGCCCTCATCTCTGACATGAAAGCATTCTCTTACTAGGACAACCACAGCATTATTTTGTGTATATAGACAAGAAAATAACATCAATTTTTTGATCTTGTTGGAAGCATTTGTGTGTGTGTGGTGGGTTTGTTTTTTTTTGGGGGGGGGGAGTCTGACTAGTAGTTAAACAGCTTCCCCCACCTCTGGCATGCCAACTGGGAAATGATTGCCTCCCTCTAGGTTCTTGTACATGGAACGTATCAGCAGCAGGATCACCTGCTTTCAATTCTTTCCATACAGAACTAACATAAATCAGATATTGATTTTAAGAAGCCTTTGAAATAGATGCCAAGAGAGCTGGTTGTAGAATAAGCACAGCAGGAGAAATGTCTCTCACAAAAGAACGCCCCTCTTCAAATTAGACCCCCCTGGAAATATATGCTAAGAGGGAGTTAAGACCATTGCAGCCCATTGTTGCCTTTGAGAAACAACAGCATCTCAGTAGGGTCTCAGACAAGTGTTTGGCCCATCTGGAGACGCCAGACATTGAACTTGGGACCTTCTACGTACAAAGCAAAAATTCTGCTATTGACTTTCTCCAAGGGAAAAGTGTAGCGTTTAGTTTAACCCACTAACTTGAAAGTCTCCTGTTGGATCTCTTGCACAAAGCTCTGTCAGCCCTGATTCCTGAGAATGCCGGCTGCTGAGGAGTCCAAGTAGGAAGTTGTTTTATACTGAGACAGACTGTTGCTCTGTCTAGTTCACTATTGGCTACAGAGACTGGCAGCAGATTTCCAGGATTTCAGACAGGTTTGGATACCTGGTTTGGATTTGGGACCTTCTGTATGCAAAGCCGATGCTCTACCATTTGGGTGCAACCCTTCCTGCATTGTGGTTCCTGCATTGCTGGGGGCTGGGCTAGATGACCCCCACTAAAGCATCCCTGAAGATGGCCATCCAACCTCTGCTGAAAAACCTCCATGGATGGAGAGTCCACCACTTTCTGAGGGAGAGAGACCAGTTGACTTGCCAGTAACAGCACCACCAAAAGAAATGTGTCCCAGCAGAATTTTGGAGCTTATACAGTTTTCTCTGCTGTTTAGCAAGACACACTCCTGTTTACATTACAGAAACTTTCCAAATATGCAACTATACCTAAAAGAGCACCCCCACACCCAGTATCAGTCATGACTGGAAGGGGACGTCCTGTTGTTGGTTACTCTGTTGGGTGCTGCCCAGTTGGCATTGACCTGCAAACAGGGCGTTCTTGGTGGTTGTTCCTCATTTGTGCAATTTGCTCCCTGGTGACATGTGTCTGTCTCCCTCATGATTAGTGTTCAGAAGGAAGGTAAACACATTCCCATTCACCTGGGCATCTCATGGCTGAAAGCGGCTGTTCCTGGTAAGCTTGCGGTTATCAGGGTATGCGATTGTCTTTAGACGTTCCTAGCACTTTTCGTTGCTTTTGAATGTTTTAAATACATTTTTATTTTGGTTTTAATTGTGTTTATATGTTGGTCTTTCCTGCCCTGAGCTCCTTTGGGAGGAAGGGTGAGGTAGAAATGTCATAAATAATAACACAGAATAATATGCAGATAAATTAACACATACAAATTTGTCCTCGTCTTTCGGTGATACATTTCCTTTCTTTCTTTTTTGCAGTGTCTTTTGAACCCTCCTTCCTTCCTGTCTTGCTTCCTTGCTTACAAATAGGCCCTTAATTATGGGCAGACAAGCCCTCTGTGGCAGGTTGGGTGGGCGGAGGTGTTCGGACACAGCCTCCATGGTGGGGTTGCTGTTTTCCCTTCTCAGCCTCCCCTCTTCCCTCAGCAAAGCATTCCTCAGTCCTTTCCAGTATGTTTTCCAGATGTTTTTCTGCCCAGGTAATACACTCCCCCCCCCTTCTCTCCTTGAATTGTGAACTGATTAGATTTTTCACTTGACTGATCAGCGGCTTTGTTATTAGCTGAGTAATTGTGGCAAATAAAATTTAACAGCATAATACAATAGAGTCAGTTTGGTGCATTGAGAAAGCAGAGACCCCCTAGAGCAAGAAACTTACTTAAAGCTATGAAGTTAGTCTATGACAGGGATGGGACTTTGAATCTGGGTTTTCCAGCTCCCTATTTGCCTGTCTGTAGTAGTCAGAGGCTCCTTCATGGGTCACTGCCTTGACGTGGTGAAGGGACTTGAATAACTCAGAGAAGCTATGAGCTATGCCATGCAGGGCCACCCAAGACGGACAGGTCATAGTGGAGAGTTTTAACTAAATGTGATCCACCTGGAGCAGGAAGCGGCAAGCCACTCCTGTATCCTTGCCAAGAAAACTCCATGGATATAAACAACAGGCATATAAAAGTTATGACACCGGAAGATGAGCCCCTCAGGTCGGAAAGCATCCAACATGCTACTGAGGAAGAGCGGAGGACAAGTATAAGTAGATTCAGAGCTGATGAAGCGGTTGGGCCAAAGCAGAAAGGTCGCTCAGTTGCAGATGTGCCTGAAAGTGAAAGGAAAGTCCAATGCTGTAAAGAAAAATATTGCATAGGAACCTGGAATGTAAGATCCATGAACCATGGTAAGCTGGATGTGGTCAAAAATAAGATGGCAAGAATAAATATTGACATCATATCTACTGCTGTGGGCAAGACTCCCATAGAAGAAACGGAGTGGCCCTCATAGTCAACAAAAGAGTGGCAAAAGCTGTACTGGGATGCAATCTCAAAAATGATAGAATGATCTCGATACAAATCCAAGGCAAACCTTTTAACATCACAGTAATCCAAGTTTATGCACCAAATACTGGTGCTGAAGAAACTGAAATTGACCGATTCTATGAAGGGACGCGGGTGGCGCTGTGGGTAAAAGCCTCAGTGCCTAGGACTTGCCGATCAAAAGGTCGGCGGTTCGAATCCCCGCGGCGGGGTGCGCTCCCATCGTTTGGTCCCAGCGCCTGCCAACCTAGCAGTTCGAAAGCACCTTCGGGTGCAAGTAGATAAATAGGGACCGCTTACCAGCGGGAAGGTAAACGGCGTTCCGTGTGCTGCGCTGGCTCGCCAGATGCAGCTTGTCACGCTGGCCACGTGACCCGGAAGTGTCTGCAGACAGCGCTGGCTCCCGGCCTATAGAGTGAGATGAGCGCACAACCCTACAGTCTGTCAAGACTGGCCCGTACGGGCAGGGGTACCTTTACCTTTACCTATGAAGACTTACAACACCTTCTAGAAATGACACCAAAGAAGGATGTTCTTCTCATTATAGGGGATTGGAATGCTAAAGTAGGGAGTCAAGAGATAAAAGGAACAACTGGCAAGTTTGGCCTTGGGGTTCAAAATGAAGCAGGACAAAGGCTAATAGAGTTCTGTCAAGAGAACAAGCTGGTCATCACAAACACTCTTTTCCAAAAACACAAGAGACGACTCTACACATGGATATCACCAGATGGGCAGCATTGAAATCAGATTGATTATATTCTCTGCAGCCAAAGATGGAGAAGCTCTATACAGTCAGCAAAAACAAGACTGGAGCTGACTGTGGCTCAGATCATCAGCTTCTTATAGCAAAATTCAAGCTTAAACTGAAGAAAGTAGGGAAAACCACTGGACCAGTAAGATACAATCTAAATCAAATTCCTTATGAATACACAGTGGAAGTGAGGAACAGTTTTAAGGATTTAGATTTGGTGGACAGAGTGCCTGAAGAACTATGGATGGAGGCTTGTAACATTATACAGGAGGCAGCAACGAAAACCATCCCAATGAAAAGGAAATGCAAGAAAGCAAAGTGGCTGTCCAACAAGGCCTTACAAATAGCGGGGGAGAGAAGGCAAGCAAAATGCGAAGGAGATAGTGAAAGATACAGGAAATTGAATGCAGATTTCCAAAAAATAGCAAGGAGAGACAAGAAGGCCTTCTTAAACGAGCAATGCAAAGAAATAGAGGAAAACAATAGAATGGGGAAAACTAAAGATCTGTTCAACAAAATTGGAGATATGAAAGGAACGTTTCATGCAAAGATTACCATAATAAAGGACAAAAGTGGTAAGGAACTAACAGAAGCAGAAGACATCAAGAAGAGGTGGCAAGAATACACAGAGGAATTATACCAGAAAGATATGGATGGCTCATACACCCCAGGTAGTGTGGTTGCTGACCTTGAGCCAGACATCCTGGAGAGTGAAGTCAAATGGGCCTTAGAAAGCACTGCTAATAACAAGGCCAGTGGAAGTGATGATATTCCAGCTGAACTATTTAAAATTTTAAAAGATGATGCTGTTAAGGTGCTAGATTCAATATGCCAGCAAATTTGGAAAACCCAGCAGTGGCCAGAGGATTGAAGAAGATCAGTCTACATCCCAATCCCAAAGAAGGGCAGTGCCAAAGAATGCTCCAACTACTGCACAATTGCATTCATTTCACACGCTAGCAAGGTTATACTTAAAATTCTACAAGGCAGGCTCAAGCAGTATGTGGACCAAGAACTCCCAGAAGCGCAAGCTGGATTTCGAAGGGGCAGAGGAACCAGAGATCAAATTGCAAACATATGCTGGATTATGGAGAAAGCTAGAGAGTTCCAGAAAGACATCTACTTCTGCTTCACTGACTACGCAAAAGCCTTTGACTGTGTTGACCACAGCAAACTATGGCAAGTTCTTAAAGAAATGGGAGTGCCTGATCACCTCATCTGTCTGCTGAGAAATCTCTATGTGGGACAAGAAACTACAGTTAGAACTGGATATAGAACAACTGATTGGTTCAAAATTGGGAAAGGAGTACGACAAGGCTGTATATTGTCTCCCTGATTATTTAATTTATATGCAAAATTCATCATGCAAAAGGCTGGGCTGGATTAATCCCAAAACGGAATTAAGATTGCTGGAAGAAATATCAACAACCTCAGATATGCAGATGACACAACTTTGATGGCAGAAAGTGGGGAGGAAGTAAAGAACCTCTTAATATGGGTGAAAGAGGAGAGTGCAAAATATAGTCTGAAGCTCAACATAAAAAAAACTAAGATCACGGCCACTGGTCCCATCACCTCCTGGCAAATAGAAGGGGAAGAAGTGGAGGCAGTGAGAGATTTTACTTTCTTGGGCTGCATGATCACTGCAGATGGTGGCAGCAGTCACAAAATTAAAAGACGCCTGCTTCTTGGGAGAAAAGTGATGACAAACCTAGACAGCATCTTAAAAAGCAGAGACATCACCTTGCCGACAAAGGTCCATATAGTTAAAGCTATGGTTTTCCCAGTAGTGATGTATGGAAGTGAAAGCTGGACCATAAAGAAGGCTGATCGCTGAAGAATTGATGCTTTTGAATTATGGTGCTGGAGGAGACTCTTGAGAGTCCCATGGACTGCAAGAAGAACAAACCTATCCATTCTGAAGGAAATCAGCCCTGAGTGCTCACTGGAAGGACAGTTCCTGAAGCTGAGGCTCCAATACTTTGGCCACATCAGGAGAAGAGAAGACTCCCTGGAAAAGAACCTGATGTTGGGAAAGATGGAGGGCACAAGGAGAAGGGGATGACAGGGGGTGAGATGGTTGGGCAGTGTTCTCGAAGCTACCAGCATGAGTCTGACCAAACTGCGGGAGGCAGTGGAAGACAAGAGTGCCTGGCGTGCTCTGGTCCATGGGGTCACAAAGAGTCAGACACGACTAAATGACTAAACAACAACAAAAAAAGTAGTCAGAGGAAGTATAGTTTTCTTTTTTTCTTTTTCTTTTTTTACATTTCCCCCATTTTCAGTCCTATCGTCGTGCCTTTGCAAATCAAATGACCAGGGAGATAACAAGGGCTAGAAACATGTCTTTAAAAACTGGAAACTTTTTTTTTTACTGATGCCATGTGTGCATTGTGGGGGAAAATTGAAGGGATTCATTTAAATATAAAGGTGCACACTTTTCTTGGGATCTGCATGGTACCATTTCTTTGCTACCATATTTATTCTGGGGCTGTGCAAAAAAAGAAGCGCCTATCAGTCTAGCACAGGCAGCTGTCTTTCCATTTGCTAGACCCACAATACTAAAAGAGGAAGGAGGGGAAGGATATGGTAGCTTAGGTAACCTATCTCTTGACAAACAGCAGCTATGCTTTCCTATCTAATGAAATGGAAATAACACCCTAATAGCACCCTTTGTGGAGCTGGGGGTATGTAATTTGCTGGGCGAATGTGTGCAAGAAAACTCGGTGGCCAGTAAACATCCCCTTTTTGCATCATTTCTCCAACCACCAAATTATACGTTGCCGGAATGATCTTTTTAGACAAATGGGCAGGTTAACGGTCAGGAGAAATAGAACCGGCAATGCACCAGTCCTGCCTGTTGTGATTATGTAAGCAGACTCATTCTAGTTGCCATTCCCCCCCCCAACACACCCTCCCCTGGCAAATGTTTTTCGAGAGAGAGTTTAAGGACATCTGGAAGGGCATGGGAAGGAGGCTCCCAATTGATGGTGTTTCTTTCTCAGTCGAAAGGTAGCACTCACCAAGCAATAGGTGAGTCAAATGGAACATTAGTGCCAGGTGCCAGATCAAAACCCCAGAGAGAACACCTGTGTGACGGCAAATGCCAGCTCTCAAGCCAACTTGGTACACGAATTCAGTTTCCATTCAAGTATAAGACAGAGAAAGCAAATAATATACAGGTACGTGTCAACCAGTTCTTATATGAGGTGTGGCTGGATGAGAGGCAGTTCCAGTGAGTGCAGGAACATAGTACAAAAATGTAGCATTTGTGGTTAGGCTGATAGCTTGCTAATAGTCCAGAATAATTGACTGATATTTCATAACTGGGAGCAAAAGTTCTGGATGCAGTATCTGTTGGGGGAGGTAATTACAAGCATTCAGTTACTCTTACAAGGGAGAGTGAAAACAGTTTGGAAGCCATTTTCCAGGGCTGTCTTCTCTAGCCCTCCTCTGTCATAGGTGAAGTTTTACACCAATTGCAGAGAGAATACAGTATTTTGGAAGTAGAAGGCCCCAACTATGGAATGACCTCCACAAGGAGGTCTTGCGCCCATATTGCTGATCATGCCACCAGGCTAAAACCTTTTTGTTTTCTGTCGGTTTTGATCTTTGCCTATTTTATTATTAGTGATGCATTGTTTCATTTTGTCATGTGTCTTGGAGATTGTCAGCTGCTTTGACCACTTTCTTTTAAATGGAAAAGAGGATATCTTGTGCGTATGCTGGATTATGAGGAGAATCTGGGTGATTCAGGGAAGGTTTTCATCTTGGGGAGGGGGTCAGATTGCACCCTTAACAAGGCACCTCTGGAAGACGCTAGCTGGGACATTTTTATCTACAGAAAGGAGGACTGTTGCCTTGGGCAGTCTCATTTCACAACTTGAGTTGTACCCTCTACTGGTCATTTCAGAAAGACCACAGGTGTTACTATTGGTATATCAAGCCCTTAACAGAGTGGCACATTGGGGCATTTTAAGCTTTCACAGTTAATTTCAATTATCTTTTAAATACTTTTAATTGCTTGTTTTAAACTGCTGGGTTGTTTTTCTAACTAATAATTTGGACATTTCTTGTAAAGCACTTTGAGGTTATATTACAATCAAGCAGCAGTATATAAATCTAGTTTAAATAAATAAATCATATACATGAGATAGTTCTGTATTTTTCATCTCTCTCTCTCTCTCTAGATATATGTATATATAGAGAGATATAGATATATCTGCAAGAGGAGTCCAGAATTCCCCTCCTGACAAAGTCACCAGCTGCAACCGATCTTATATATCTGCCAAGGCAAGGAGAAGGCGGTGCATCATCCGAATTAGTTCCCTTGTGTTCTGTGACTTGGCAGCCCCACAACATGTCGGGTTTTTTACATGCCCCAAATAATTCTTCAGTTGCCATGGATTCAGCAATGTTTTTTTTAAAATGACGCCAATGTTATTTGTGGGTACTGCAGCCTCTTGTTTTTATATTTAGGTACTTCTTGGCTTGAGGAGAGCTAAAATTGCCCTTAATTTGATGTCAGGTTGGAGAAATCATTCTAACCTTCATGCTGGTCACAACTTAGAAAAAGAAAGTTGTTATTAGATTTCTACCAATTTTCACAAAAGAATTGAATTTGTAAATTTATGGGATTGCTGCTGAGTAAGTAACATCTCCTTATTATTCATTGTGTAGATGGCTGCTTACAGTTGAGAGGAATTGCCTTGAGAGGAATTCCCTTGCGATCGTCCAGTCTGGCCCATACAGAAAGGTAGCTGCTGACAGGGGCATTACTAGATATTTAAAACACTCGGTCAAAGGCCCATGGTACAAATGAGCATAAAATGTGCACATGCTACTTTATATGCATTGGTGCATAATTTAATATGACTCTCAAAATTCATAATGTGCCCACTAGTCTAAAAAGGTTGGCAACCTCTGACAGAAAGGTTTGGTACTGAGAGGAATTTGACTTTAATATCTCAAATCACTTAGGGAAATAGCAAAATAGATAAAGCAGTAGATATACATGGGGCTACTTCATCAGATATATTGGTTTTCTAGATCTCTCCTTCCTTGCCTGCAGACACATTGAGGAGGACAAACAGAGAAAATAGCATTATAGCTGCTTCCCAAGCATGTCAAACAATAACCAACAGCTGTTCATTTTTGTGTGCTTGCATTGATTTCCCAGAGGGCCTAAAACCAAACAAAACAAAACCGGTGGTTCAAGCTACCATCTGTAGGTGAAATTCCATCACAGGGGCCTTGGGGCAACTGATCTGCAATGGTGGATATATTTTGACCAAGGGAAGGGCTGTAGCTCAGTGGTAAAGCAACTGATCTGCATGCAAAAACTCACAAGTTCAGTGTTCAGCATCTCCAGTTATGGCTGGGAATGTCTCCAGTCTGCAACCCTGAATAACAAACTCCTGTCAATACTGAACGTGAAGCCATCAATTCTATCCGCTACCCCACAATGGCTCACAGGTTCATAAACCATGGGTCACCAACCATATTGGACCTGCATAAAATGGCTGCAATGAAGGGCATGCCATAACACATTAGAAAGAGTGGAACTTTTCCTGTAGTTGGTGAAGCTTTTACCATAATCTTATGTCCATGCTAGAAATGGTTTATCCTGCCTGCCATGCTGTTAAATGCAACAACTTTTATCCAACGCCAACAACAAACCAAAGTCTGGGCTGCCCATGAAGGCCTCTACTGGCACCAGTGAACCTACAGGTGCCCTGTCCAAAACTATAGCTTTGGTTTGGGTTTGGTTTATGCTGATTTTATCATTTATGTTTCAGAACATAAGGAGAGCCTGCTGGATCAGAGCATGCCTTGTCTAGTTCAGCATCCTGTTCTCACAGTGGCCAGCCGAATGCTCCCATAGGAAGGACCTGAGCACAACAGCCCACTCCCAAGTATCCTTGGCTAAATGGGCAGAGAGGAATGGTAAAAATCTTGGGATTTTCTCCCACATAAGTGTCGTCAAAGTTCCATTTGACTGGAAGCCATCAGCAGAATGGAACTGGCAGGGGAAAGAAATGGAAAATTTAGAGGTGCAATGAACTCATGCAAAAAAGAAATGTTGGTGCCATTTCAAATCTGTCTCTCTGGAGAATCTTAACATGGCAGACAATTGGCTGAAATTGCCCAGCCTGTTGTTTATTCAGACCCTGGAATCTCATTGTACAGTTTTTTATATTGATTTGCTCATGTCGAACATGACTCTGCAAAGCAACAAATCTTCTGGGCCTCCCCCACTTCCTTTTCTTCTACAACACTTGTTGTTTTTAAGTTGCAGGTGGTGGTGGGGTGGGATGCTGAGAGAGGATGTCAAGGAACAGGCATATTTTGGAGAGTGTTGGGACCTTCCAAGGTCAGGAAAGGCCTGCAAGCAGTCAATCAGAAGGACCAGACGGAGACAAGTAGAAAACAGCAGTCCAGAGGAAGGAAAGCAAGGTGCATGCATCTGTAGGGATGGGGGGGGATTCATTTTAGATCACAATTACAGGCAAACTTACATAATTCACATGTTCTAAAACAATATGTGAACACAGCCACACACTGAAATCCGAATTTCTCAAAATTTCGCAGTAAAGGAAATCAAGTAATGTGCACCAAAACACGTACACCAGGATAAATTGTGTGTTTGAATGCATAAATTTGTGAAAATAACCTTTAAGAATGCACAACATCAGGGGGAATTTGTTGGGTTCCCATAGGCATCTAGCTGGCCGCTGTGAGAACAGAATAAATGGACTAGATGTGCCACTGGCCTGATCCAGCAGGGTCTTCTTATGAAACTAGGGCCTCAGCAGGACCACCTGCTCTGGCCACTGGAAAACCCCTCAGAATAGTCAAGGAATTTATCAGATTCCATCAGTCTCCAGGGGTGGACCATCCTAACTGGTCACCCACACTTGCAGGAGAGAATTGTCACAGTGAGTTTGGATTTGATATCCCACCTTTCACTCCCTTTAAGGAGTCTCAAAGCGGCTAACATTCTCCTTTCCCTTCCTCCCCCACAACAAACACTCTGTGAGGTGAGTGGGGCTGAGAGACTTCAAAGAAGTGTGACTGGCCCAAGGTACCCAGCAGCTGCATGTGGAGGAGCGGAGACGCGAACCCGGTTCCCCAGATTACGAGACTACCGCTCTTAACCACTACACCACACTGGCTCTCTGCAGTGAAATCCAGAGTCTGTGACTTATGTCGCCACTTCCCCTCCAGGAATGCCTGCTCTGTACTGTTGAATTAGAGCAAATGCCAGTTCTGCGGATGGATGTCTGCCATGATTCAGCAGCAGGGAAACCGCTCAGACCAGCGCTTTCTGGGCATGGAACAAGCAGAAGTGTGGACAAGCCCTGAGTCAGCCTGGCTGAGAGAAATGATGGGGCCAGGAGCCACAGCCCCCTGAGAAGATGAAGTTTGGAGTCTCTCATATCTGAAACTTTATCTGAATCAAAAGAGCTGTTTGTAGACACACAACTAATTTCACCAACATTTTCTCTCTCCTCTGATGATTTTTGAATGCAGCTCTTTTTCCCAACAATTCTCAGTCGTCGTCGTCCCCTTATTACTTGTAGAATTGGCACAGCAGTAAATATTACTGAAGAGATGTGCTGGGGGTCTGGAAGGGCTAAAAATGGAGGCCTGGAGACACCAGAGGAAACTTGAATGCAAATGGCAGGAGTCTGGGCCATGCAAGTATAGAATATGATTTGTTCCAGGTGGGTATAAGGAATAGAAATCAATCAAGTGCCTCTTTCCTCAGGCATAATCCCTGCAACCTTTAGTGCTGAGAGGTTTTCATGAGTGGAAGAGAAGCCTGAAGTGGGGAAGTTAATTATGAGAACACTGTTGGCCTGACCTCCAATGGTGTCTCACCTCAAGCCAAAGAGGAATCCTTTGTCTTCCAAATTGCAGCCAGTTCCACAGAAGTGACATTGCCTCTTAAAGGACAAATTACTGGCTGCTGCTCCGAGGCAAGGGCATCATATATGCACCAGAGGACAATTGACTGGCTGTCATGTCCTCCTTGAGCTCTGCTAGCTTTTGTTGTCAATTCCCATCAAGACAGGCGTCCATCAACAGCCCTTCTTTGCAGGGACTTCATTACCCACACATCATTAAGAATTGACCTTAGGTTTGTTTGAGGGTTTGGGGTGTGTGTGTGTATGCTTTTAAAAAAAAAGAAAAAGGGGGGGAAGGAAGAGCACTGCAGCGAGAATTAATCTCAAAGATCAGGTAGGTCGAGTAAAGCCTTTCCCAGTTGCAAGATGACAGAATGTACTAGATCTTAACATACCTGGGTGTCCTGATGCAAGAGATATTTCTGAGATGATTAAATTGCCTCTGAGTAAGTTGATAATGGAGGTTTGTAGTGGTTTGGAACAACAGGCATTACTTATATATAGTGTCTGGGAGTAAAGTTAATACTCTAAAGATTAATATATTTCAACAGGTAATATATGTACTGCGTGGTGTTTCATTATATATTCTCCAAGTGTGTGTGTGTGTGTGTGTGTGTGTGCGCACACACACACACACACACACACACACACACACACTTAAGAGAATGCCAGTATCTGAAAGGTGCTTTTAATTTTCCAGATATTAGCCTATATTGTAAGTCGGATTTGTTAGCACATAAAAATGACTGCCAAATTTATTCTTCCTTCAGTATCGCAGCTTGGTTAATTTTAGAGGTGGTTTATTTAACACCTCTCTTTGGATGGCTAGTGATGGGGTCTAACAATAATAAAAAGGAAGTACCTAGACTACCTTCAATTTTAGCAACGAGAGAGACAGTGCAGCTTGACATGTCAGCTACAATTGGACACATATGCTCATGTTAAATTAGCCTCATGGGGTAATCCAGTTCTGGAGACAGAGAGGCAATCCTTTTTGTAGAAGAAATGGGTGGAATGTGGGATATATATGTTAAGGGAAATGCAAGTTGAGTGATTAATGTGGATAATAATTATGCACATTGTGCACAATCACGAAGCCTCGTGGAGAATGAACACATGAATTGGGAACTGTTAACATTTCCTAGTCAATATATTCCCCAAACAGGTCTTGGGGAATGTGCATAGAGTGACTGAATGAATTTTGTACATTATGGCCATTATGTATAATCTCCAGCAGGCTTCTGGTGATGCACATCTCTCATCTCTATTTTGTACATTCTCTGTGTAATATGCACATTCTCTGGTCAGTATGCATAGTCGTCAAGAAACATGCTCTTTAAGTTCCTAAGGGTTCTAGAGTTAGGAGTGACCCATTTTGCTGATGAAACTAAATTATCCAGGGTCATTAAAACAAAAAAGAGAATGTGAAGAATTCCAAAAGGACCTCTCCAAACTGAGTGAACATGGCAAATGCAATTCAATGTAAACAAGTGTAAAGTCATGAATGTTAGGGAGATATCTTAATTTCACATCATTAATTTCACTCATGAGGTTTGAACTGGTAGTGACTGACGAAGAACAAGACCTTGTGGTTGTACTGGGTAGCTCAGTGAAGATGTTGCCCCAGCGTGGGGCAGCTGTGAAAAAGGCAAATTCCACAATAGAGATTGTTAGGAAAGGAATTGAGATTAAAACTGTCTAGATTATCCTTGGGGGTCCCTTCTGACTCTGTGATTCTATGGTTTTATATGTATAAAATTATGCATAGCATAAGAGAAAGATTTTCTCCCTCTTTCAGAGCACTGGAACTCGTGGACAACCAAGGAAGCTGAATGTTGGAAGAGTCAGGACAGAGCAAAGCAAGTACTTCTTCTCGCAGTGGATAGTTAGTCTATGGAACTCACTGCCACAGGAGGTAGCGAGAGCCACCAACTGGGGTGGCTTTAAAAGATGATTTGGCAAATTCATGGAGGATAAGACTATCAGTGGTTACTAGCCAGAATGGCTATGCTCTGCCTCAACAGTCTTCTGAATACCAGTTGATGGAAACCACAGGAGGGGAGAGGGCTCTTGTACTTGGGGCAGCTCATTGGTCAGTGTCAGAACAAGATGCTGGACTAGATGAGCAAGTGTCTTGCTCCAGCAGGCCTTTCTTCTGCTTTTATGTTCTTCTTTCCTTTTGAATGGTGTCCTTTAGGACAGGGACTGTTTTGCTATTGTTCATGGTGAGCTTTGTCAGGAGCCTTTTTTGACTGAAGCTCAGGGTGATGAAAGACTGTCATAAATAAATCTGATCAAGGTGAGTCTGTCCAGGTCAGCCTCCCGCTTCCCACAATGGCCAGAGATCAGCTTGCTTTTGCCTTTCAAGCCCTCCAAAGTCATGACCAGGGCTCCATCTTCTGACAGTGAATTCCATAACTGGATGCCACCCTGCAGGAACAATAACTGGCCAAGAAAAGAACTGCTGCTTTCTTCCTGCACCGCAGGGTTTAAGCTGAAGACCAAAGCAATCTTTATTAGAATAGTTTCCTCCATTTTCTCCTTCCTTCCTTCTTCCTTCTTCTTTTTTGCATCTCCACCACCTAACTGTAACACTTTGGTGACCTGGGCAGTCTTCGCCATCAAAACATTTTGCCTGACAGCTGTGAGCTACACTGGAGCTTTAGACGCGGGTGGCTTTTGCAATGGGCTGGGGACTCTGGCTGCAAATTAGCTCTGCTAATGAAATGTCAGGATGAGTTTGTGAGCCCTTGTTTCACAAAGGGGTCAGGGTTGGCGGTGCTTGAGAGAGGCTGATCAGTCCCTCTATGCAGAATCTTGCTGAATTATAAAACTGGAGGAGGAAGAGGAAAGGAGAAGTGATTTATAGGATAACCTCGTGCCCAGACTTTTCAGAAGATCTAGGGATGGACGAATCTGTCAATTTCAGTTTCTCTCAGGTCACAGCCACACTGTACATTTAAAACACTTTTTTAAAAAAATCACTTTAACCTTCATGGGTTGGGAAAGGACCATAGCTCAGTGGCAAAGAGTCTGCTTGTATGCAGAAGACCCAAGGTTCAATCTCCGGCATCTCTAGGTGGGCTTCTCAGCCACATGGCTGTCATTGCATGTTTGGCCTGATCTAGCAGCAAGGCTATTATGTTCTTAACAGGGCCTATGGAGACAATACATGGCAAGTCACAAGTTGTACTGGGAGCTTCTAGCTTAGATGGCTTCAAAAGAGCATCAGACAGATCCATGGGGGAAGGACAGGCCTATCCATGGGTATTAGGTGAATGGGACATGGGTGGCTCTGTGGTCTAAACCACTAAGCCCTTTGGGCTTGCAAGTTGGAAGGTTGGTGATTCAAATCTCCAAAATGGAGTGAGTTCCCATTGCTCTGTCCCAGCTCCTGCCAAACTAGCAGTTTGAAAGCATGCCAGTGCAAGTAGATAAATAGGCACCGCTGTGGCAGGAAGGGTAACGGCTTTTCTATGCGCTCTGGCTTATGTCACGGTGTTCTCTTGCTCCAGAAGCGGTTTAGTCATGCTGGCCACATGACCTGGAAAGCTGCCTGTGGACAAACGCCAGCTCCCTCAGCCTGAAAGCAAAATGAGCACCGCAACCCCATAGTCGCCTTTAACTGGACTTAACCCTCCAGGGGTACTTTATTGTTTGTTTGTTTGTTTGTTTGTTTGTTTGTTTGTTTGTTTGTTTGTTTTTGTTTGTTTACCTAGATATGTAGAATGTTGATAAGTGTTTTAATTTGCTTTAACTTATTGCAGATTCTGGGTTTAACCTTTATTAGGTGAATGGAGCATCCCTGTCCAGAGGCAGTCTACCACTGAATACCAAGAGTTTGGAGCAAACAACAGAGAAATGCATCACCATCGTAGCCTAACTGCTAGCCTCTCGGGGATTCTAGTTGGTCACTTGCTGGAAAGAGAATGCTAAACTAGATGGTCTGTGCCAGTAGGAACCATCTTAGTTTGAATGGCATTTCACAGAGCAAGCACAGGGAATGTGCATAAATGAAGATAACCTTTGCATATAAAAGAAGTCTTTAATCCTCAGATAAAAAGGAGGTCTGGATTTATTAGCACTAAGGCATCCCTGTTGGAAATGATCAGGAGTTGCCAGCCTGTTTCCCCCTTCAAGTACCACCCTCTTAAATCTAAAGCGCCCCCCCAGCCCCACAACCCCAGTTGCCCTCTCCCCAATCGCTCTCTATCTGCACAAACCAATTAAGTTCCTAAGGCATCAGACGATCAGCTGGCGGCCCACAAGTCATTGTGTTTAATCATGTACTAATGGTGGTTTCTTGGCAATAATTACAAGATAACAGTGTTTGCAGGCTGTAATCAGAATGATTTCCATAATTAAGACAGCCTTTTCGCAGTGCATTCTGTATCAGACTCCCCCCCCCTCCCCGCCCCACTTTTATCACATTGATGGCAGCAAGCATCAGAGGGCCCTCTTCAAAGAGGGAACAAGCAAGCTCTTAAAAGCTCCCTCTACTAGGACAGGGGGTCACTTCCCTGTGGTTGACGTGGCTAATTAAAGCACGGTGAAGGTGACACTTGGAAGATGTGCCGGAGGTTGCTGGGGGGCCCCGTGAGTGAAAAGGATTTCAGCTTTTGCCTGCAAAGACTGGGGTTGTTGATGAAAGGCCATAGCTCAGTGGCATAGCAGTTGCTTTGTACCACGTTCAATCTCTGGCATCTCTAGGTAGGGCTCAGAATCTCTCTTGCCTGAAACCTGGAGAGCCACTGGACCAGCCAGTGTAGGCAGTACAGAGCTAGATGGACCATTGGTCTTGTTGGGGAAATATTGGGGTTGGCCCACAAAACTGCAGGCAGGGAGACACATTCTGGGGCCAACCCTCAACTACTTGTTGGTTGAGGTTGTGTCACACTGGCCTTGCTGGGTCTTACTGGCCATCCAGTCTGGACCCACAGGGTATTGAACATTGAATCCCAATATTTCCCTAACCATCTGACAGTCTCCTGTGTTCTTAGGATCCTATGTGTGGAATCAGGGCCAGCTTTGTCCTTAGGCAAGCTGAGGCGGCTGCCTCAGGTGGCATAACCCCCAAGGCAGCAGCCGGGCAAGTGCTCTACCTTCCCTTCCACAACTGGCACAGAAGTGATGCCAGTATCAGCTGAAATCACATCTGAAATCTCACAAGATCTTGCAAAGGGGCAAGATCTCACCTGAAATCTGTGCCAAGGCACTGCCACTTCTTCATCAGTGGTGGAGGTGTTAGGGCGGGTGAAGAAATGGCGCCAGCAGCCACATGTATGGTGGGAGGAACAGCAGGGCAAGGAAAGGCAGCACTTCTCATTTTGCCTCAACTGGCAAAGCAGAACGCGCCACCCTTGTGTGGATTACCTACACACTCCAGGGATAAAGTAGAGATGAACAAATCTTTTCCCTGGGCTGGATCTTGGAATATGCTCAGTTAACTGAACAGTTTTCTTGAAAGCTCAGAAAAAGAGCTGTTTTTCTAAAACCCTTTTAAAAATCAATTTATATTTTCTGAAATTGAATTTAAAAAATGGGTTTCGAGTCCCTAGTAAACCCTCAAATACTGACCCTGCCCAACCTTGCCCTCTCTTCTGACCCCTTCCAAGTTCCGCAGCACTGGGGGTTGTAATTACACCCGTCCCGTAGGGATGGGGAGCTGGGGAGAGAAATTGGTTCAGGTCATATTTTAATGAGACTGTATCTGGAACTTTCGCTTCCAGAAACAATATGCAAATCAAAATGCAGCTGAGATTCACACTTCTCACAGTTTTGCAGTGCAGTTCTCCAACCAGATTACATGCATGAAAATGCATGTTTTAGTGAAAATAACATACAGAAATGCATTATATTAGGGGGAAATGCATACAAACATTTGAATAATAGGAGAGATTCATAGTAAAATGCTAGTAATTTTTTATGAGTGCTCTTCAGAAATGACAAACAGAACTGAATTTATGATTGGAAAAATGAAAAATGGAGAGAAACCAAAACTGGCAGATCCCCCCCCCCCATGGTCCCTGGTGCATGTTTCAGGAAGGGGAATAAAATCTCCCAGCCTCCTGCTGCAGCCACCACCAGGACAGGTGAGCGGGAAGGCCAGCAATGGAGGGTGTGACTGGGTGGAGGCTGAAATATGAAGCTTCTGCTTCAGCTTGGGGGGAAGAGGTCCCAGAAAAGGGCCAAGAACTGCAGGTTACTTGGAAAATAACTTGGCATGTGGTGAAGGGATGAGTATGGTAATGGATTACTGGGACATGGACTTTGCAGAAATCTCTCCTACTACAGGGCAAGTGATGCCCCCTTGACCTGCCTTTCTATGATCAAGTGGTCAGAGGATACTAAATTCAGGCACTGGTGCTTCTCTTGGTCACAGGTGTGTGCCTGAAGCTTGCCAGTCATTAGATTACACCTTCGTTTTCTGTGAAATGCTGACTGGGTGGAAACTGGGAAATTGCACTCTCAGAGCACTTGAGGTATCATAATAAATTTCTAAGGGGTTTTGCCGAAAAGAAAAGGAAAAACCTGGAGAACGACACGTTCAAGACAATTTCAATGCCTTTCTTGGCTTGTGTGAAATGGAATAGATGGCTATTACAACCCTGTGTGGCTCAAGCAAAATTGTTTCATACAAAACAAGACCCTCTAATGTTCATAAAAGGATAAATAACAACTCATAATTGGACTTGCATTCTTTGCTCTGTTTCAATTATCTGTTGTCAAGCATGTACTCTGTGCATTATGTGTATTGCTCTGTAGTAGAGTTTCAAAAAATAATTATTATTGTACATATTATTTTAAAATCCCACACCTCTCCGGTTCCCTTGAAACTCATTCTCATATCATAAGCTAGAGAGTAGAGCTCTAACACTGAACATACGCTTGGGGGCTAAGCCACAGCTGATAGACTCAGGCTCAAATCAGGCCATCGCTGCCTCACGTCAGGATGTTCTAATGCCCTCCAGGGATGCTGAGCATATCACTTTCCAGGTGCATGGATCAAATCTGATTACATCCTTGGCTATGAACCGATATTCAATCTGTCTCTTGGAGAACATGAATTAATTCAAACAATCACAAACTCAAGGGCAAAAAGGTGAACAGTTAAGGTCCAGTTAAGAAAGACATGGGGCCCTGCATCATTAAGCCTATAAAGTCAAGAAAGATACAAGTCAGTGATATCAAGTATCAACAACCACTACCCAAGTCATGTCGGCGGAGGACAAGGGCAAACAGCTGGAGACAGTAAGTGGCTGCAAGGATACTGGGCGACTTAGTTCCTCTCTCCCATTTAGAGTCATTTTCTCAGTCAAACTAACCTCACAGGCCGTTGTGGGGATGAAATGGAATGACTCCCCATATATGCCAGCTTACTCTCCTTTCTCTTCCTCCAAGAGGAAATGACTGAGAAAATGACTCTAATTGCTACACCAGGAGTATAGAACCTGTGGCTCTCCAGATGTTTCTTTATTTTATCTAAACTTCCCTGGGAGAGAAGGAAGGAAGGAAGGAAGGAAGGAAGGAAGGAAGGAAGGAAGGAAGGAAGGAAGGAAATCAAACCAAGTTGTTAGAAGGTTCTTTGTTTCTTTTCCCTGTACAGCCTTGTGCAAATTAACTGAAACAAACAATGAATTTAGTAGTTTATTGTACAAAACTCACATATACGTACATTAGTAACGGATATGGCAACTGCTATTTTTAAGCAGCATTTGAACACAGTTTGGCATGGCGTCTACTAGTTTCAGACATGCACTGTTGATTTTCGGATCCCTGTACCATACTTGATTCAGCGCCTGAATGAGCTTCTCCAAAGCTGTACAGTCTACAGCACGGAGGCGACTTTTGCAATTAGCCCACAAATTCTTTTCTCCACTGGTCTTCAATCCATTCCTTGTACTTTTTTGCCCATGTATACCACTTTTCTTTCATTTTTTCGGTTAAAAGCTGTTTATTGACAGGTCTTCTGGCTTTTTGTCCTACTGCAATAAGGCGCCTGCAAACTGTAGAGGAACTGATTTGGATTCCTTTCTCCTTCCAATCCATATTCAGTGCATCACTCGTCTTGCGGGGATCCTTTTTGCTTTGTCGAAGCAAGAAAGCATCATCTCTAGTTGTTTTCGTCTTACGACCACACTTTCCTTTATGTTTAGGAGAAACCGATCTGGTTTCCTGCTTCAACTTGATGACACGGCTGACAGTTGCTAAACTCACACCAAGCACTGAAGCAATCTCTCGATACGTCTTAGCTGTGTGTTCGTGCAGAAGTACGATTTTCGTACGTTTCCTAGGTGTCACATCCATCTCGAACGGCAGTTGACCCAAAAGCTGATGAAATACTGTAGCTGCTGATGTAATGATTGCATCATACACTACGGTGGTCGGACAGGATTCTACAATCTGATGCATTACAGTAGCTGCTGACATAATGATTGCATCATTAAAACGTTAAAAAAAAATGATCAAACTGACTTTTCGTCTTTACTTTGAGTACAGGATTACGAGTAAGATAGAAAACATGCTTTGTTTCAATTAATTCGCACAAGGGTGTAGGTACCTGACTGTTTTCTAAGATTAGTTTAAACTACAACTTCTTAGTAATCAATGTATCTGAAGCAGGTTTGCCACTCTGTTCTGGAAAACTGACCCTATTCCCAGAATCCTTTATGGAAAATTCTATACTCTTCTGATCCACAAAGGGACTAAAAGGTAGAACTTTAAATAAGTCCTCTATATTGATATAGACCACTAGACCATCTAGAGATCTAGAGTGTTTGGGACTCTGGACCTCTGCTGGGAACAGATATCCTTGGTTTTATCTCCAATCCATTTCCCCAGTTTAGTCCCTCTTTTTCTCCCCTATTGGAATAGCCCAGCTATCATTTTTGTAAAGGAACTTCAAAACTATTAAGAAGGTGGAATGATCCTCTAAGTAAATTTCTGATTGGTTACTGTGATTCCACTTACATGGAACTTGGTTTGGCATTGGTCCAGCCCCTTTCCATCTGAGGTGGGAGGCCAGCTATCATTGGCTTCAAATTCCCATAAATGTGTGGAGTATTGCTCCAGTGCTTGGTCCTCTATGGGGAACTACATGCTCTGAGACAATTTTTCAACCAGGAAAGGACACTTTCAGCTGGGATAATGTTTTTTTCCAATCCTGTTGGCTGGATCAGCTATTGCAACTCTCAGTTGGAGCAGAAGAATTGCTGGAGCCTACTTCTGCCACAAACTGGACCACTATATTCATAACCCTTCTTCTTTTTCAGCGTGGAAAAGTGAGCGAGGGATACCAACTCACCAAACACCTCCTTGCATTAACAATGGGTAAGGCGACAGGATGTAGACTTTTGTTGGCACATCTAGACCTTGGGTGGAAAGAACTTTGGGATATCCTTGTCTATGCTACATTTTTTTGCTGCTGGCATTGTCAATTTGAATAAATACGGTAATTTAACCATCACTCAGGTGTGTATGGCGAGTGCGGAGAGAGACAGCTACCTTGTCATTCAATTTGGGCTTCTGGTGCAGGCTCAAATAAGAACCAAATATAACAGAAATAAAATATAGACATGCCCCCCCCCAACGTCTTTTTATTCTACAATTTTATTATCTCTGTACACTGCTTGGAAAAATTCATACATGAAGCAGTATATAAGTGTTGTCAATGTAAATAAAAAAACTTGGGGGGGATTTTTTTTAAAAGGGGGGAGGGGGGCAGATCTGGGACCCAACACAAAAGTCTCACTGTTTATCAGTGTCCCAGATTCCACTCCTGAACTCTAGGAAACCCTGGGTTGAAAGGTAGCTCTGCTGCACATTTGATGAGAATAAATGCAGCCCAGCCAGGAAGGCAAAACATTTAAAAATGCATTTCCAATTTAAGAAGCTGAGGCGTGACGGTCTCATTTCTCTCCCAGCTTCTCATTACAGAAATGGAGAAGAAGAAGAAAAGACAACCCACTCCGAAATTGAATGTAACAGGCAATATGATGTGAAGGCAGTCCACACGGTCAGCAACAAATTCAGCTAACAGTCATTTAAATTTTAAAGTGTGTGTGTGTGTGTGTGTGTGTGTGTGTGTGTGTGTTCGAGCTCAGTAAAAGACTGTTATGGAGAGAATTGACTGGAATATTGTTTTTATTTGTTTTGTTTTGTTTTTGAGGGGCGTGGGTGCAGCTTTCCCTGTGTTAAAAGTTGAGCTGAACACCCCATCTTTATATAACGGAATGCAACAACTTTGTATGGATCTACACAAGCCCTTCATTGGCCACACAAAGCCTTTGTTGGATGCCCTGGCAAGTGCAGCCTTCCTTAACCTGGTTGCATCTAGCAGTTCCCATCAGCCCGTCAGTATGGGTGGCAGGCCAGGAACCGTAGCTCCCAAAATCTGGTTGGGGAAGGCTTGCCTAGCAGTTAGAGCAACACAACTGTCAGTGGATTCAGCTGCTATTTGTGGGCCTCTTTGCAGTTTGCTTTCATTTCTCTCCCCCAGGACCCCTTCACAGCAGAAAGGAAATGCTAAAGCTTTTCCCAAGCTCCCTGCAGTCCCCCAGAGTGTGGAAAACAACAACAGGCTTCTCCTCCTGACTACATGCGTGTTTATTAGAATGTGTTCAGATTTTCTAATGAATGTGTATAGGGTGGGAGCACAGCCAGACCCTCACTCCCCCCCCCCCCATATACACAGGCTCTGGAATATAATATTTCAGGCTGCAGATGGGGTGCATATTTGAAAACTCCACAATTAAAATTAAAGGACTAGCACGTCAGGAGGAATCATAGAATCATAGAGTTGGAATAGACCACAAGGGCCATCGAGTCCAACCCCCTGCCAAGCATGGAAAGGAAAGGTGGGCTGGTCCTATCTCCTGCACTTGATGATTTTCATTCTGCAGGGATTTTTTCAGTGAGATAGGATTCCATAAATAGACACACATCCCGCCCCCACCCACAGCCTACGGACGAATATGGTTGATATAGAATGACTTTGGGCATTTGAATATTCCAATTGCTTTCCCTTGGTGTAATAGGGCTGTTGTTTTGTCTAACCATTATGTCTGTGGTATATACAGTTTTAGTTGCTACCTTCCACGCATTCACATACCTGTAGCTTATTTGCTTTCATGCCTGTATTTGTTCAACAGTCATTTATCATTGTATATGGACTGTGTATGTCATCAGATCCTGTTTGATAACACTGTGTTTTGCAGAATTTTGTACATATTTTTTTTTTGAAAATTTATAACAACAACAACGTCTAGCTCAGGCCCTGAGACATGGATACAATGATGTCCTGATAAGTCTTTGAGCATTGGTATGCATTACAGTGGCATTTCCCCCCCACCCTTCTTTTCCTTCTGGTTGTTCCAGGAAAAGAAGAGAGACAGGGCTCTTTTTGTATTTCTATGTGGGAAGCAGGAAGCAATTATTTTGCCTGCTGCCCCAGAAGGAAGACCATTGCATCCACAGCCCCTTCAGTCAAAATATGTCTGAACATGAAGTGGATGGAGTGTGGGGCTTCTGCCAATGCAAACTGCAGCCTGCCACCCGCCCTGGAACACCCCCCTGCTGGTAAATGCTCACAACTGGGTGCCTTTAATTACAGAACACTTCAGCATCCCCAGTTCCTATGGCTTTCAAGAGAGAGTACAGAAATAATTAATAATCATGAGCACGCACACACACACACACAAGAAGAAGAAAGGAATTGGAAGAAAACTGTAATCCAGGGCAGGAAGATCACTCCCAACAGACTGTTAATCCATTGGGCTCTGTACTGGAGGTGATGGGGCCACATGTTCCTTAGGGGCCTAGATCTGCTAGGCCTCCCAACTGTCACCAGTCTGCTGCCTGAGGCAACTGCCTCACCAAGGCTAATGTGTGGGCTGGTCCTGCCTCCTTTCTTTGGTTAAATGTTCCTCGATCTTTTCCAGACAAAATAAATAAAAAAAATTGTCCAGTAGCCCAGAACAAACTTAGTTGGTCTCTAAGGTGCTACTGGACAATTTTTTATTTATTTTGACTGCGTCAGACCAACACAGCTACCTACCTGAATCTTTTCCAGACAGATTGTGGAACTCTGGAAGAAGAGAGACTCCCAGTGCTTTGTATGGAAGTTTACTCAGAGTAAAGTCCCACACACTGTGTACAACCTTCAGGTAATTAATGTTCCTCCTAACATGAGCCTGGGTGAGAGGGTGGATGCCATTCCAGAGCTTGAAAGCTCTCAACGCTCCACAACATGCCTTTCTTGTGGCCCATTTCAGCTCTGTGCTGAATGAGTCTGATGCCTGAGTTCAGTCAGCAGCTGCAAATCCAAGAACGAAAAGGGAAACCTCACAGACGAGGGCAGTGGAAGATATCAGCTGGGTCCTTTTGCATCCTAGGATATCCCTGCAATATCAAGGTTTGGCGAGTCCCATTTGGTCTGCACCAATGAAGAGACTCAAGCCAAGCTCAGACATGCACTGGCAAAGGGAAAGGAAGGAAGACATCGAGACCTGGGCAGCTACTTTAATTAAAACATAATCTTTCTTAATCTGCTCAGGCACTGTCCTTCCAAATCACTGCCTTGTAAAAGTTGTGGGGAAAGCTCTTTAATCATATCAGCTTGGTAGCCTTCCATGAGCTGGGGCCTCTGAAGATTGGGCCAGGCCTCCAAAGGGTAAGCTTTGCATTTTCATTAATCATAAGCTTGTGGAAGGGTTTTCTCCTACTCCTTCTTCCTCTGCCATGCATTTTGTTAAGCCTGGGAGGGTCTATGAACACAAATATCCTCTCAGGCATCTGAAGTGGATTCCTTAAGTTAATTCTGCATTGCATGAAGGAGGACATGCTTTGGTCTCTCTTGAAGCTGCAGGCAGTCAGTTTCATCAAGTGATCTCTCCCATCCTCCATACCAGTTATGGTATCAAAGGTCCAGAAAAGGAAAACCGAAATCATCAACAGGCTGGGGTGACTCCCCCACAGACAAAGGTTGCAGCAAGTGGAGCTTTTTAGGAGGTGACACAATGTAAGTTTATAAAATTATGAATGGCATGGAGAAAGTATATGGGCTAAAGCTCCCCCCCCCCAATATAACACTAGAACTCATGGACATCCAATGACAGATAAAAGAAAGGACTTCTTCATGCAACACCTTGGTTAAACTATGAAATACTCTGCGACAAGATGTAGTGATGGCCACCAACTTGAATGGCCTGGATGAATTCATGGAGGATAAAAATATCAATAGCTGCTTAGCACGATGGCTGTGCTTAGGAATACAAGTTGCTGGGAGCCACAAGAGGGGAGAGGGCTCTTATGCTTGCGTTCTGATCGCAAATTTTCTGCAGGCATCTGGTTGGCCACTGTAGAACAGGATGCTGGACTAGATGTTCTTATCATGAAGTGGGAGGGGGAGGGAGAGAAGAAATCTCTCCAATTCCTCTGGCCCATGTGCAATTTTATAAATGTCAATCTTAATCCTTTTCCTGCCTTCTTCTTAAGCAAAATGCTCCAAAGCATTTCCCCTTTCCTCATAAGGATCCGGTGCCTTGATCCGTTTTATTTCAGCTTTACTGAGGACACATGGGAGAAAGAGTCATGTCTTATAGCAGAGGTTGCCAAGAGACCCAATGCTGCTGGACTGCAACTCACATCATCCCTCATGGTGGCTGAGGCTGATGGGAGTTGGAGTCCAACAACACCTGAAGAGCTATAGGTTAACCACCCATTGGACAATTTATTCATTTATAAATGGTAGCTTATGATAGGCTGATGAACAGAAGGTGGAATAGTCAAATACATAAGCTAAATAATCAAAAATATTTCCAATCTCATTTCTGTATAGCTCATTCCAATAATCCTCCAAACAGTTCCATCTCTCTGCAGCTATTGAAATCCATTTCATGCCTTCTCTTTCCTGAATTGCATCTGTTAGTTTATCCATCATTGCCAGTTCAACACGTTTCATTAGCCATTCCCAAACGGGTGGTAAATTCCGGTCCTTCCATTTCCTTGCCTGCATGATTTTTGCAGCCATTAATAAGATAAAACTAAAAATCTTACAGTCTTCTCCACCTCGTTTCTTTCCAATGACATTGAACAGGACCAGCAAAAAAAGTAGCTCCTATTGTAATGTCCACGATGTCTGGCATACATTGAAAAATTGTTCTCCAGTAACATGTCGTAGTCCGACAGCCCCACCACATATCTGGCAGTCCGACAGCCCCACCACATATGACGAAAGTGAGCACAATCAGCTTGGCACTCTCAGCATTTAAAATAATTAGCCCTGTAGAGTCTATTTAATCTTTCTAGTGCTATGTATTAGGTACCATCTGAAGAGCAATTTATATTGCTCCTCTTTTATGGATACACTATATGACAGCTTGTCAAACTGGTTCCACACTTATCTTCAAAATTGCACCGTTGCATCCCTGCCTAATTCTCATTCTACACACTATTTACTTTCACATTTTTGTTTATTTATGTTTATCCCGTTGCATATGTATATCCCACCTTTCTTCCACCCCAACACCCAAGGCGGTGTAAATGTGGCTCCCATACAGTCTCTCATCCAAGCACTGACCAGACCCAGACCTGCTCAGTCTCAGTAAAATGATATCATCTGCCTACAAAGCACATAGCCTTCACTGCCTACTCTGGCTCTGTGAGGCCTCATCTGCCACCTGATCCTTTTGCTTGCAATGCCAAATACTGAACCAGGACCTTTTATACTGAAAGCACAGGCTCCACCTGTGGGTTACATCTCAGTAGGCTAAGTAGCTTCAGATCCATACAAACGTTTGGGGTTGTCACACCACCTAGGGGGTGGCCACCACCCTCCTTAGGCCCTGCTTATGAACTCCCAACAACATCTAGCTGTCCACTGTTAGAAGCAGAAAGCTGGGCTAGACGTATCTGTAGCCTGAAACAGCAAAGACATTCTTATGTTCATCGGCTGGACTGTTTGTGTATGTCTTTCCCACTTTGATATCCTCTGCTAACTGAAAGCAGGTCTCCGATTTAAAGACCTGTCCATAACCCACGCGGTGTCAACATTTGAGAATCTTTGAGCAGCAATCTAATCTGAAAGTGGGAGAATTTCAGGGGCACTCGTACACCTTGCTCCCTTCCCCTATTTTACTAGTGCTCTGTTCACTCAACCAGTCTGATCTTGGTCTTTTTATTTTTCATGCCACACAAACTCTTATGCTTTGCAGTTCATCTTTGGAAAGCAAACAGTGACCCCTGGTGAAAGAAAGAAAGAGAGAGAGAGAGAGAGAGAGAAACCAATGACTGCAAACATTAAAACTTGTCTGTTTGGGGCTGGGCTGTAGTGCAGGAGCAGAACCTATTCTTTTCTTGCAGATGGTCTGAGATTCAAACCATGCTCCTCTGTTCAGGATGATATGGGAAAGAATCCTGCTGGAAACTCTGCAAATTGCTGCCTGTCAGTGTAGAAAATATTGAACTAGATGGGCAAATGATTTGATTTGGTATAGGACAGCTTTCTGTGTTCTAGCTAGGAGTAGATCAGCAACTTCCTCTTCTAACAAGCTTCCACAGCAGCATAGAGGCTGAGGCACCAGGCTCTGGCTGCCAGAGTCCCTAAGTTTTAATACCTTCTGCTGTGCTCAGGTCTTTCTTTTGGGCTTCTCATAGACACCAAATTAGCCACTATGAGAAGAAACTATTGGGCTAGATGGGTCTCTGGCCTGATGCAACAGCCAGGCTCATCTTATGCTCCTACAGTTACTCTGCCAAGTGCATCACACACCAAAGCCTTATTCGTACACTCAGGTTGTAAGCGCAATCTTCATGCAAGCGAGAGAGGGAAGGAAGGAACAGTGCCCCTCTGGCATGTACCTTTCCCGCTTTTCATCCCCAGCCTCCACAAATGACGGCAAGCTTGAAGCAGAGAGCCTCCTGAACCACTTGGTAGTCCTGAACAGTAAGCGGTAGGTTAATATTTGAAACAAACAGACAAATGACGACAACTGCACATACGAACTGATTGCCCTAACAGGCTGAAAGTGCCAATTTAAAATCACCATTCTATAGCAGCAAAAGTGGGGAGGCACATTCTGAGGAAGGGTTGGCAAGATGCAGCAGCACAGGCCTCCCCTTTGCCCTTCTTCTCTATGGGCTCCGTGAGATGACCTGTATACTGAGTGTTCTTCTTCATTGCTGGGCCGTTATATGACAATGAGCATTCATCCTGATTTGGCTTTGGGGTGTTTGTGTGTCTTCTTGTGAATCATCCATTTACCCCAGACTTCTCCATGCATTTTCCTGTCACTTCCCTAACTTCAAAAAGTCCCATTCTTTTTTTTTTAAGCGAATTGCACAAACTTAAATTGATGGTCTGTGCTGAGTCCCTCGCACAAAACACTGACGGTCTGCAGGCATCCTATAAATGTTTTTGCCACAATGGGAAACAAAAAGTGGTGCTCCAAGCATTGTCTGGGGCTATTTCACCCCACAATGTCTCTGCAGAAAAGCAGTGACAATGCAGCATCCGGTCAGGTACATTTGGGGGGTTTTTTGCAGCTGGGGGGCAGGGGCGGACCCTGGTTGCCCTCAGTGGAACCCTTGGTGGGGAAAAAAGTTGGGGGTGGAGGTAAACCATTAGGTCCAGTCATGGCCGACTCTGGGGTTGCGGTGCTCATCTCGCTTTATTGGCCGAGGGAGCCGGCGTGCAGCGTCTGGGTCATGTGGCCAGCATGACTAAGCCGCTTCTGGCGAACCAGAGTAGCGCACGGAAACACCATTTACCTTCCCGCCGGAGTGGTACCTATTGATCTACTTGCACTTTGACGTGCTTTCAAACTACTAGGTGGGCAGGAGCAGGGACCGAGCAACGGGAGCTCACCCCGTCGCGGGGATTCGAACCGCCGACCTTCTGATTGGCAAGTCCTAGGCCCTGTGGTTTAACCCACAGTGCCACCCGTGTCCTGAGCGGTGGAGAGCATGTCCATCAAAAAATTCAGCCTCCAGCCTCTGAAATGGCCAGCCCACCAATGATTGTGGGTTTCTCTCCCCACAAAATTTTTATTGTTCCTCACCCCAGGGAATGTGCCCAAAAGAAAATAAATCAATTCAGAACTTTCAGCACAGCATTATCTTACACTGAGCTGCTATATAAATTATAATGTGCAATTTATTAAGCTAACTAGGGAACTCGTTTTTCTTTCCGAATCAGTAGACTTGTTAAGCAGGTGGTTGGGGCTGACTTGGGTTATATTCCCACGTCTTCTGTTTAGCTGCCTCTGGCCACATTAATTAATATTCATAGCACTTCATTCTAAGTGTCCAATACAATTAAAGCACCAGCAGGTCTTTGTTTAATTTTTTTTTAATAAAAAAAATTGGCTAACTCTCTTTTGATTTACCCTGAAGACTGAGATGACAAAGATGACAGGACTGTTTCTTATCCTCCTTGTGCCAATGATTTATTGTTATTTGGGCTGAAGCTTGGCCAGTCGCCTGGCCTTTTATTCCTGCAGAAACGCTCTGATTTCAATCTCTCTCTCTCTCCCCCCCCCCCCGGCCCCCACTGCTTTCATGGCATCCAATCTTCTATTTATACAATGAATATTTATGAAGGCCCTTAATGAAAAAGATGGAGCATGCGAGGGGGAAGAGGAGGGAGGGGAAAGAGGGTTTTCGTTCATTTTTTCCATTTGTCAGATGCATCGTGGAGCCTTGTTAGTATGCAAGAGGCTTAATTTCTTGATTAAATTTCATCTTACAAATATAATATTGGAAATTAACTTCCACCTATTTTGCCCAACTTGAGGTGGGTGGCAGAGAATCAAGGAAGTGGTCCCCTGGGCATCACATGACAGGACTCACCAGTGATGGTACACGCCCATGTCGCTATACTGGCTGGTCTCACAACAACTTCTTCCTTATTAGCCCCTATCCAATCCCCACAGAAGCTAATGATACCTGGACTTGTATTCTGTAAAAGGGCACAATGCAATAGCGATGAGAAATCTGTGATTATTTTATTATGCATTCAGACTCTCCTACCAAACCCTATGATTGGTGAGACGTGCAAGCTGGCATATTGCTTCCATATTGAAAGAAGGGCATTGCCTATTGTAGTCTGTGGTAGCCATTTTGTCCTTCAAAACTGTACATCAGGAGTAGCGAAATCTTTGAAGCCAATGAGCACACTTGGAATTTTGAGTACGTTCTATCAGCACCAGCCACAAAATGGCTGCCACAGGGTGTGGCATAACTGGAAACGGTTGCCATGGCACCATTTCTTATTCTGGTTTTTGTTCTAAAATAAAGAAATGGAAGAATAAATTTATTCCCCGCAAATAAATAGAGGACAGCTGTGAACATTTATGATGGTCTTATACACAGAGCCTCAAGTTCAAGAAGTGCTTAGAATTCCTATTTTAAATAACCTGGACAGTTCTGCTGTTCAGGACCTTGGAGAGTTCAAGAACACTGCCATTCCCTACAACCACATCTTCCTGCTTTGAAAGTGGAATTGTAAGATTTCAAATTCGTAGATCTTACAGCTAAATTGGTTATCAGATATATGAAGTGTTAGCCTCAATTAACTGTTTTTTAAAAGTGGATAAATTGTCAAATGAGAATGACACAGGGCTTCAGAGTTTGGGTAGGGAAATTTCAAGTTTTGGTTAAAAATTCAGTGACAAACTAGGGAGAAAACAGCCTTGTGTCACCTTAACAACTAACAGATTTATTGTGATATAAGCTTTTGTGAACCAGCTTTCATCAGATGCATGGAACACTACCCTTGGCCAAGTATTCTTAAAAGACTGGAATAACTTTCTAACATATTTGAGAGACCACTGTAAACAGTTGAAATCACTGGCAGGAATACAATCACACTTGTAAAGTAACATAAATTTAGGACACTAAAGGTAAAGGTACCCCTGCCCGTACGGGCCAGTCGTGTCCGACTTTAGGGTTGTGCGCCCATCTCACTTAAGAGGCCGGGGGGCAGCGCTGTCCGGAGACACTTCCGGATCACGTGGCCAGCGTGACGAAGCTGCTCTGGCGAGCCAGCACCAGCGCAGCACACGGAAACACCGTTTACCTTCCCGCTATAAAGCGGTACCTATTTATCTACTTGCACTTAGGAGTGCTTTCGAACTGCTAGGTGGGCAGGAGCTGGGACCGAAGACGGGAGCTCACCCGGCCGCGGGGATTCGAACCGCCGACCATACGATCGGCAAGTCCTAGGCACTGAGGCTTTACCCACAGCGCCACCCGCGTCCCCTTTAGGACACTATGATTATATAATAGATTTAGAATTGGAACCTATGGAAGGAAGGTCTGAAGGTTCAAAAGAACCTTTTTTCTAATGTTGAAAATGTTGTGTTTGTTATGTATAACTTTTATGTAAAACCAATTAATGTGTGTGTGTGTGTGTGTGTGTGTGTGTGTGTGTGTGTGTGATCTGGTAACTGATTGTGATGCTTCATGCATCTCACAAAGAGACTCCAGCCCATGAAAGCTTATGCCACCAAAAAATGGTTGGTCTTCACAGCATTTCATGACTCTCCATCGTCCAGTATGGTTCTCCCCTAGAATAAATGATGTAGCTAAAGTCCTAGCATTAAAATCTGAGATTCATCCCTGCACACACACACCAAACACATTTCAGAACTGGAATGTGAATCAAATTTGGAAAGTTAGCTACATTTCAAGCCCTTCCACAAAATTTGGACAAGATGGTATCTAAAGGATCACAGAGCCAGGTTGGTCCTCCAAAGTAATCCATTTTATCCCCTGAACAGGAGCAAGATCCAGTAAATAAATCATGAGGATGATTAATTAGCCACAAAAGATAATTATTGAAACACACACTAATGAAAAGCAAATTTTTACAAGTCTATTAAACCCAGAGAAGCAATTAAGTTAATTGGCATTCATTCTTCATTTTATTGTCTTGTTTGACTAGCTATTTTTTGTGGAGGGAAAAAAATAATGATTTTTAATTAGTACTTATAAAATAACATTATTTTACAAAGATTTACAGCTTTGGAGAGATGATTCGGGGTGACTCTGATAAATAATCAACCAAAAATTGTATCTCATAAAAAGTATAATAATAATGCAAGTAGAAATGAGGACAAATTTGGAGACTTCAATCCTTCCATGCAAATGCAATATAATGTGACAAAAAGTTAACAAGTTGGAGATTTAGAAGGAAAGGGGCTGAAAGAGTAAAGGGGGCCCAGTGAATCAATGAAATAATTAAAGAATTATCAAGGGACCAATTGATAAGCTTGTTCTTAAATTCTTCTGATAGCAAGCTTTGCTTTGCTATTTACACATAGTGAGGTGAAGAAAAATTTGGATGGGTAGGGAATGATCAAAGACTACATTTTGAAAAATCAAATGCTACTTTTTAAGAAAATTCATTCATGCGGTAATTCCAAATTTTCCCCAATGTGGAACTATTCCACACAAACACCAACAGAGAGAAGTCACTGTGTGTACTCTACAGAAGCTTTCTCCCAAAATGATGCCTTCAATTTTTGGACTACATCTTCCATAAGCCCCAGCCAGGACAGCCAGGATGTCTAGGGCTGATGGGAATTGTAGTCGTCCAAAACATCTGAGGAAACCGGATTAGGGAAGGCTGCTCTACAGAGTCAACAAATTATAATATGATTTGGGGTCAAGATAAATGATAAAATCCCCTCCTCCTTGCTTTTGGAACCATTGACAACATCCATCTCGACAAAACACACACTTATTTTCATGGCAGTGAGATGGGGTCAACAATTACCTCTACGTATTTAAAAGAGGAACAGTCATTTAGTGAGGTTTCATGTGCAATTTCGATCCAAGCTATTAAGACAAGTTTTGCATCTCTGCGAGTCTCCATGGGCGCCTTTTAATTCACCTCGATTCTGGCTACTCACAGTGGCCAAGTTTTGTCTTCTCAACAGCAATGGACTGTTGCCCAAGCAATACAGAGCCTCTCCACTCTGTAAGCGCTTTTGATTGGCTGTTCCCCGTCTCTTTGCTCTCAAGTCCTGGTGTGTTTGGTCCCTCAATGCCAGTGGTGGAGCTTTTGCCAGCTCGATGCAACGGAACTTTTCCCCGACCACATTTAGTACGAAGGTCCTTTGACAGCACCTGGTTCAGTCAGGCGGGCTGAAGCATAGGCCGAGGCTCCTAGGCAAGCGGCTGCCTCACAGAGCCCAGGAGAACCAGGAGGGCCAGGTAAACCAGGCCGCCCGGCTTCTCCTGGAACACCTGGGGTGCCTCGCTCTCCCTCTTTGCCATTCGTGGCTTGGCCAGGGTGTCCTGGAAGACCTAGAAGAATGAAAAGAGGCATGGATAGTTCATGCTTGTGCATCTTTTGTGGGCAAAAAGTAGGTCAGGACCTACCGGTAGGTCTCTGGCTGATTTGCAATAGATCACCAAGCGTTTCTGGCACCCAACAATTTAATGATCACAACAACTTTTGTTTGCTGAAACAAAGACAGATTTTTGTGTGATAGAACTGTGATCTCAGTTCTACTACTGAGAACAATTTCCTGGGGTGAGATGCATCCGGGGTGCCCTCATCCACTGCCACTGCCCCTTTCTATGACACTATTTTGTATTTGGCTCCAGTTGGTGGACCTCAAGGTTCTGGGAGGAATGCAAAGGAGATTCCCATGTGGCCATGCTGGCTGGGGCTGATGGGAGCTCGAGCCCAACACCTGGTGGGACACAGTTTTCCACACCTGTAACAGTCTTACACACACACCCTTCAGGCAGCCAAGTGCATTGCTTCAAGTGTGAAGCATACAATTAACTCTTCTCTCCGCTGCCATTCCATGCTTCACAGCTGATTCCACATTCTTGGTATGTTAAAGCAAACAGAAAAACCCAAACCAGGTTACCAATCGTAAAGGAAAAAGGAGGTGAAATAGTTCCATCATGACTGTAAGAATAAAATGGTGTTTGCTTTTGCTAGGTAAAGGGACCCCTGACCATTAGGTCCAGTGGTGGCCGACTCTGGGGTTGCGGCGCTCACCTCACTTTATTGGCCGAGGGACCCGATATACAGCTTCCGGGTCATGTGGCCAGCATGACTAAGCCGCTTCTGGCGAACCAGAGAAGTGCACGGAAACGCCATTTACCTTCCCACCAGATTTATCTACTTGCACTTTGACGTGCTTTCGAACTGCTAGGTTGGCAGGAGCAGGGACCAAGCAACGGGAGCTCACCCCATCAAGGGGATTTGAACCGCCGACCTTCTGATCGGCAAGTCCTAGGCTCTGTGGTTTAACCCACAGCGCCACCCGCGGCTAAACACCTTTACCTTAAGCACCATGGAAATTGATAATGTACTTTAAAATAAAAATATTGAAAAGATCATCTGTAGCCATGGACATGCCCAGTTGGCTACCCCCTGACTATAAAAGTTTTCTAAAAGAAATAAGAACAAAAAGATGTAACAGCAAGCGGGGTGAGCCCTGGCATACCCATGGCAGCCTAGATGCTGATGCTGGGCCTGGTTGCTGTGACCTCTTTATTCTCACGCTTTCTGGGTGGGAATTTTGGGGAGGGGGCTGGGTTGCGGGATGCCAGCCTGTTGGCAAGACCCTTGACAATGCTGCTCAAAGAGACAGTGGACTGAAAGGTAGGTGCGATAAGTGATCTGGGATCATGCTGAGTGGAAGACCCATGGCCATGGTGCATGTGGTGGGGTAGATCTGTGGGGCCTAAATGGAGCTGGGGCAAGGCAGATTGGTTGTAACAGTGTCCTCACTACTGCTTCATTCCCATCCAGGGGCAAAGTGGGCACCAGAAGGCACCTCTGCCACACCACATGTACCACTACTGCCCCAGGCAACTTGTATTGATGTCGTGTGGGAAGTCCCTGACAAGCCTTCTGTTTGTGATTTACCCTTGGTGCCTCTGCAGTCACCTTACCTGGTATTCCTGGTGGCCCTGGCATCCCTTGATGTCCACGGCCGGGCTCTCCCTGCTCCCCTTTCTCGCCCCTCTTTCCTGTAGAATTGGAAGGGGGAAACAGAGAGAGACTTTTAACACTTCATGCACACATCTCTCCAGGACTCACAGCAGAGCAATTGATTCTGCATTGCTCTGGCTGAAGAAAAGCTCTTATTTAACAAAATGTATATACCACTTGGTTGCAGTTAAAACCTCAAAGTGGTTTACAAAAATTAAAACATTGAACTTATCAGTAAAAGGCAGTTTAAAACAAGTGTTTTGATGACATTCAACGGTAATTAAAATCAGCAATAAGCTATTGCAAAGGAAACTGACATGATTCAGCTCTCCCCCCCCCATTGCCAGTTATGCTTAGTTATGCTGCGATTCCACAGAGAAAACCCCTAGAATGTGCAGTTACTTCAGAATCTCAGCTTTAAAATTTGAGCAAGTTTCTAGCCCTCATGGCTCAAATCAGCAGGTGACTGGAATCTGATAGGGCTTCAGTGTCCACACATAGCTCCTTGCCACCCCTCCCCATGACTAGCAAAACTTGAAACTATGCAACACAGTAAACACTGCAGAACATGTCAGAGAAGATAGTCATATTTGCAAAGTGTACCAAGGGGATTCTGATACTGGTTTGGAGGGCAAACACTAACCATATTTTGCTGGTTTGGATGTCAGAGTGAACCATTGCTAAGCACTAAAGAGGAGGCAGCATGGGGATGAGGAAGCATGCACATGTCACTTGAATTGAACCACAAAACTCAATGAGGCTTTTCATGCAGAGATGGGCTCTTACCTTTAGGTCCAGTGTTGCCAATTTGTCCTACAGCTCCTAGGATTCCTGGGATGCCTCGAGGGCCAGGGTGTCCATGTGGCCCTTGCTGACCAGGTGACCCAGGTGGTCCTGGAGGTCCAGGTGGTCCCATCACACCTGCCCCACCTATGGCATCTCTTTTAGCACTCACAGCTAACTCAGCCAATTGTTCTGTAATGCAGAGTGAGTGAGGGAGAATGAGAGAGAGGCATTGCATGTACCTGGGGCTCCTCCATCCTTATTGGATTCAGCAGATTCAGGGCAGACAAAAAGAATGTGCTTTTCGTATGTATTCATACAATACACAATTAACACGTGGAATTCACTATGCCTTTAAACAAAATTAAACCAATTCAAGGAGGATGGATCTATGAATGGCTATTAACCTCCACAGACAGAAACTAAGAAACAGGGATGGGCCAATCGGTCAATTTTAGTTTTTCACAGTTTCTCATTTTTCCAATCTTGAGTTCAAATCTCCACTTTTCCATATCAGTCTTCATGAAAATTCATCAGCATTTTCATGTGAATCCCTCCAAATATACACAATTTATGCAATTTCCCCTAATAGAATGTATTTTGTATATTATTTTCACTAATATATGCATATTTATACACATCCCGTGGCTAGGGAAATGCATTGCAAAATTCAGAGAAGTGGGCATTTCGAAGGATTGCTGAGTTCATGTTTTGGTTTGGAAAGTGCAAATTGGGTAGCTTTGCATTTAAATGCTGGGTCAAATTCCTGTCCCTCCACTACTAAGATATGGACATTTTGTTACTCCAAGCCAAATTCCAGTGTGTCTTGGAGTGATAATATGTGTCAAAACAAAGCTAAATGTGTCAGGAGAAAGACATTTACCTGCTTCTCCGGGTTGTTTTTTCCTTGAAAATAATGAATGGAACACTTTTCACATTAGCATTATTTGGGACAAAAAAACAACACCCCAGTAGCGAAAAAAGAAGAAGATTTTATTGCAGAATAGAACTGCAAAAGTGGCTGAATTTTGAGGACATTGTTTACTAATGTGCAGCTGATGAAACTCTAGAAGGACTACACTGTATATCTTTCCTTCCTTCCTTCCATTTTTGGACATACACCTCTTCAAGTTCTCACCATTATTTTCTGTTGTTTGTTTCTTGCAACCACGTAAGCCCTGCTGTGAGTTTTAGATAATCAACCCGTCACGTAAGAGGTCACTCCCTTGGTCATTTGAAATTGTAGTGCCTCCATACTAACACTGCTAATTTCATCAGCCTGAACAGCCTCTTACCACATGTCCTGCATATGTCCATTTTAATTTTGTGGCCTTTTCCACTACCATCCATAACTTTCAATCTATGTCACATACAATTATTAGTTTTTCTATATGTTAATGATATTCTTAACATTGGGCATTCCATGCCATATTGTTTTATTCTTACATTGTTTGTGCTTCTGTGTCCATTTCTTGGCAACATAACACATCACAGGTAAAATGCACGTATTGAGCACTTTAGCTTTAAAGCCTAAGGAAATTTTTTTTCATTATACAGTTTCCCAAGGCCACCCACAATTGTTTTAATCTCCACTTTATTTCCACTGTTTGATTTTCAATTCTCAGTATTATTCCTTTGGCTTAAATAGACGTTATTCAATTTGCTTTGTTTAATTTCTAATTGTATATCACTCTCTTCTTTAAACATTATTTTGGTATTTGCTAGATTCATCTTCAGTCCTACCTTTTCCCTACCTTTTTCAGTCCTACATTTTTTGCACTTTTGGTCAACTTTTGGCAATTATATATCATCTGCATATCATAGATTATTTAGGCATTTTCTGTTGATGTCAATTCCTTTTTCTGACCATAACAGCTTTTTAAACACACCTTTCAATGCAAGTGTAAATAGCTTATGTGATAAGCCATCTCCTTGCCTTATGCTTCTTTCTTGATACATTGCTGTTGCCTTGTAGCTGGTTGTATCTGCTGTCAATTCTTCAATTTCATAATTGAACAGCCCAGGTTTCAATTTCATAATTGTACAGCCCAGGTTTCAACAGCATCAAAACCTTTTCATAATTGATGAACCCAACTTATATAGGGACGCTATATTCATTGCATTTTCCTATCAATATTTTCATAGTTAATAGATGATCTGCTGTGGAAGATCATTTTCTAAGCCCTGCCAGTTCGCTAGGTTGATAGTCATTGTATATCTACATCTGTGAAAATGCTGTGTGAATTCTGTGATGGATTTCAACCCTGGTTGTTGTTTTTTAGAAGGTATGGGACTACCAATTTCAGAGGCAATGTGCTCCTGAATGCCAGTTACTTGGGGACAAACAATGGAAGGGTGAGGCTGTTTCATTCATGCTCCATTTGTGGGTTCATAGGACGCATCTGGCTGGACATTGTTGTAATCTAGACACTGGCCAAGGCAGACCCAACTTGTTCAGATCCAGCAGGCTCTTTCTATGTACTCACCTTGTAACATTTTTAAGGCCACATCAATAATGTGCTGATCTCCTGTGTCCCTGCCCTGGAAAGTGGAAAGAGAGGAGATCTTGTCACGCACCACAATTACAATCACAGTAGACCTAAGAAAAGGCCCTGGTAGATCAGATCAAAGGCCCGCCTAAGCCAGCATCCGGTTCTCATACCAGCTAACCAGATAGCTATGAGGCACCCATAAACAGGACATCAGCACAGTATTCCTCTCCTGCTGTTGTTTCCCAGCAACAAGTATTCAAAGGCATAGGCTCTGATACCAGAGATTATACATAGCTATCATGACCAATGACAACACTCTGAGTCACTAGGGGGTACAAGAGGCACACAGACGGAGCCAAGACTACCAGGAATCCACCTCAGAATGGGTCAGCCCAAGAAGAGAAGGGCGGGAGGCACTAACATGGTTGGGAAGTAGGGCAAGCAGAGTGGAACCCTCTAGTCTACCATATATTTTCAAAAGTTGTTTGTCTCTTTGCTATGCATCTGACACCTCTTAAAATATCATAACTAAATTTTGCACGATGACTCCCAAGATCAAGGAGCAGGCTTTCATCTGTGTTTGGATACCAATATGAATCAAGATGGTAGACTAAACCTTTAGAAACTGCACCAATTTGGGGGGTTTCGTAGAATTCCTGAGCAACTCCAGCTACAAGGCTTTTAGTCCTTTATGAATTTGTTCTATTCACTTTTAAAGCTGGTGGTCATCATGCCTCTTGTGGTCATGTACTCCATAGCCTAACAATTTTCCCCTGTTGAAGCCTGCACCAATTTCTTACCATCATAGTTAGCTCTGGACTCCAGAAACCTTACAGGCCTGCAAGGTGATTTGTTGGTTATCACAACCAGGACTCTACATGGAGGAAAATATCTGACTCATGTGCTATCAGACCTGCTACCTAAATAGAGCTGTGCAGCTGTGCATCTACTTACAATGAAGGATTGGGAGTGGGGGACGAAAAGCCATGCAGAATGCTGACACCCCAACCACTAAACCTGGAAGGTCTACTCGCCCCTCTTTGTTTTATCAAGCAATGCTCAGTTCCAGAGTGCCTCTTCCAGTTCTACTCTCTGCTTGTGGTACTGCTGGGATTCTGTGTGCAAATCAGTGGAAGAGGAAGCAGTGGGCAAATATCAGTGCATGATAGCATCTCCTTGGAGAGGCAGTGTCCACAGAACCCGCAGTTCAGCTCTGCTGGGCTGACAAGTGGATCTGCATCCTTGCAAAACAGCAACAGCCAACCAGGGTTTCTACTTCACGTGCAAATGATTAAATTTCTGATTTTGTAAAGATTATTTTTGCACTACTTAGTGATGGCCATGAGAGGGTGCTGTGCCCTAATTCTGAGCGTCCAAAGTATCAACAGCAGGGCATGCATCCTGACATGAAGGAGGAATGATTATTCATGCAGAGGTGTAATAGGCCAGTCTTCTCAGTGATCCAATTGCACCTGATGCAGGCAGACACAGACCAGAATTATCCACCTCTAGAGGAGGGTAACTGGAAGAATGCAAGAGCAGCACAGAGGGGCATGAAGACACACAGTGAACTGCTTCCTCTGTGAGTTGCCCCTTTGCTTTGCATCCAGGAGAACCCAGTTCCAGTTCCTAGTACCTCTTATTTTAAAAACCTGCTAATAGATTGTGAGAACAGGATCTCTTGGACAGAGCCTGAAGAGCCACTGCCAGAATACACAGGAATTGGTCTTATACTATGAGTCAGACCATTGGTCCATCTAGCTCTGGCATGTGCTGTGCTGTGTGGCTGTTTTCTGTGGTAGCATGGGGCATCATCAGGTTTAACTCACCGGAGCACCTTGAGTCCCAGGCATTCCAGGTACACCGCGCTCCCCAGGTAGCCCTCGGGGCCCCGGAGGTCCTAGGAAGCCTCTGATACCTGGTGCGCCTGCATCCCCAGTAGGTCCAGGAAAACCAGGCTCCCCACGGACACCTTGCTGTGAAAGATCAGATGCTAGTTAAGAAGAGGACCAAGACTCAAAAAAGCCCCTTTTACAAATGGAGAGCTAACGCACAGTGATAAGAATGCCTGGTAGACAGGGGCATAAGGAGGCAGAAATTTATGTCCCATCCTGTGTTCATTACTGTCAGCACTGTTTCCATTCCACTACAGTTTGGCTTCTGCTAAAACCTAGGTTATTCATCTCACTATTAACAATGGTGGAAACTAACATTCAGTAATTATGCAATCAATTTCAATGAATTTCAGTGGAAGGAAACATGTAAAATCATTATTTACATAACTTTGTTATTATTTAGCATGCAAATAATAGTGAATACTGCTTGTATCTGCTTGCATGGTTTCTGTTCTGTCCTTGGAGAAACAGAAGCATTGCAACAATTTCCGCCCTAGTATCTGTTTTGTACAGTATTCTCTGGAATCCCTAATGGTGGGTAAGACCAGCTTACCGTTCCATGTTTCAGTGACCTACCATATGCCTCTTACAGTTAACAAGCTAGGCATGAGGGTAATATCCACCACCACCCCATTGTGAATCCCCAAGTAGCCACAGAGGATTCTATTTTTGATTAAAATGTCTAATTGCCCAATAGCTTCCATAAACTTATCTAAACCATTTCTTCAAAAGAAAAACAGTTATGAAAATGGCCATTAGGGCATCCTCTGGCAGTAAATTCCAGGGTTAATTATGCACTGCTTGAAAGAGGAATTCCTTATGATTGCCTTAAACTTGCTGGCCATCAGTTTCCATAGCGCTTGCTTTCTAAGCGTGAGAAATTATTGTTTCCAATCCTTGCATTCTCTTCATACCAAATTCTATCCACATAAATTTTTAAGTCACTAGCATGTTTCCCCTTCATTGTTTTTTCTTATCTAAAAAAACTTCAGTTAGTCACGCACTTTGCCCCATAAGTAATGCAATCCACCCTCCCCGATCATCAGAAGAATAAAACATTCTTATTTTTTGTATTTAAAGGTGTAAACCGACCTAATTCACAATGCTAAAGGAAATGCATATTTGTTTGCAAATAATCACCTGTCCCTTTGGTCCTGGCTCACCCGATTCACCCTACAGATGAAAAGCAGAGACCAAAAATAAAGATCATCCACTGTTTTTTCTTAACAGCTTGCTTGGGCAATCTCTAAACATCAGTTGAGAAAAACTCCCTATGTATATTTCATTCACACCATAATCAACGGTCTGCCAAAATTGGCAGTGGGCAGCACTGCTCTGCAGTGGTTCAAATCCTACTTGGATGGACTTGACTAAGATTTCTCCATGTTGTCTGACTTACTTTGAGTTTTATCAGGTTTTCCTATTTTACACACAGAAGTTCAATTAAAACCTGCCAATGGATTGGTAATTTGACAGTGTTCTTTTACATAAACTCTGTATATGTCCCATTCTCTGATAAATTTTTCATCTGCAACATCTCTAAACCTTGCTGATAATCTCACCGGTTCAGCATATTCCCTTAATTTGTTTAGCCAATCTGATTTAGATGGTATAGCCTCTCCTTTCCAATCTTTTGCAATTAAGATTCTGGCTGCTACAGTGGCATACATAAAGATTCTCCTGAACTTTTTTGGAATTTCATGACCCATAATTCCTAGAAGGAAGGCTTCAAGTTTTTTAGGGAAAGAGCATTTGAACATTTTCTTAAGCTCGTTGTAAATCATTTCCCAAAACTGTCTAATCTTTTTACAGTTCCACCACATGTGGATCCATGTGCCTATTTAAAGAACTTATTCAGGGAATGCAATGGAAGGATCGGAGGTCAAGTTAAATTGAATTACAAAACATGTAATTTTAAATTAAATTACAAAACATGTAAAACAAAGCAAGTATCAATTAAGGAATGAAAGATTGTATACTCTTATTTTTATTTTATTTTCAACATCAACCGATCGTTTTTGTTATGTTATGCAATTTTCAACCCAACCAATAAAGCATTTATTTATTTTTTTAAAAGAATCCTACTTGGGACGGTCGCTGTCAGAGGGTGGTGTTTGGGGAGTGTTGATCAGTCCCATGGAGCTTTCAATGTGGAGTTCTACAGCATTTGCTTTTATCCCCCATGTTGTTTAACATCTACATGAAATCACTGAGTGGGGTCATCCAGAGTTTGGAATACATTGTCAGCAATATGCTGATGACACACAGCTCTACTTCTCCTTTACATCTGCAGGAGTGGCAGTGGATGCGCTGGACCGATGGTCTTGCCTTGGTAATGGACTGAATGAGAGCCAACAAACTGAAGCTCAATCCAGATAAGACTGAGACACTGCTAGTGAGCGGTTCCCTAAACCCGATGGATGGGAGGTTTCCTGCTCTTGAGGGGGTTACACTCTCTCTGAAGGAGTAGATGTGCAGCTTGAGGGTACTTCTCAGGTGGTCTCAGTGGCACTGAGTACCTTCCATCAGCTTTGGCTGGTGGCCCAGCTCAGCTGCTCCCCTATCTGGAGAGAGATAACCTAACTTCTGTTGTCTATGCTCTGGTAACCTCTAGGTTAGATTACTGCAATACATTATACATGGGGCTGCTTTTGAAGAGAGTACAGAATACCAGCTGGTGCCTAATTCAGCAGCCGGGCTGCTCAACAGGGCAAGACCTTGGTCATGTGCTTCAACAGGTGTGATTAGTCCAGCTGCTTTTATTTTGTTGTTGTTGTTTAGTCGTTTAGTCGTGTCCGACTCTTTGTGACCCCATGGACCAGAGCACGCCAGGCACCTCTGTCCTCCACTATCTCCGGCAGTTTGGTCAAACTCATGCTGGTAACCTCGAAAACACTATCCAACCATCTCGTCCTCTGTCGCCCCCTTCTCCTTGTGCCCTCCATCTTTTCCAGCATCAGTGTCTTCTCCAGGGAGTCTTCTCTTCTCATGAGGTGGCCAAAGTACTGGAGCCTCAGCTTCACGATCTGTCCTTCCAGTGAGCACTCAGGGCTGATTTCCTTAAGAATGGATGTTTTTGATCTTCTTGCAGTCCATGGGACTCTCAAGAGTCTTCTCCAGCACCATAATTCAAAAGCATCAATTCTTCGGCGATCAGCCTTCTTTATGGTCCAGCTCTCACTTCCATACATCACTACTGGGAAAACCATGGCTTTAACTATATGGACCTTTGCTTTTATTTAGAGTAGGGCAATAGCTTTGGGTTAAACCACAGAGCCTAGGACTTGCCGATCAGAAGGTCAGCGGTTCGAATCCCCGTGATGGGGTGAGCTCCCATTGCTCGGTCCCTGCTCCTGCCAACCTAGCCGTTCAAAAGCATGTCAAAGTGCAAGCAGATAAACAGGTACTACTCCGGCGGGAAGGTAAACAGTGTTTCCGTGCGCTGCTCTGGTTTGCCAGAAGCGGCTTAGCCATGCTGGCCACATGACCTGGAAGCTGTACACTGGCTCCCTTGGCCAATAAAGCGAGATGAGCGCTGCAACCCCAGAGTTGGTCACGACTGGACCTAATGGTCAGGGATCCCTTTACCTTTACCTAATAGCTTTGGGCTTCAAGCCCGTTTTCTGACAGAAGCACTCCCTAGCTGCCTACTGTTTGCTGCTAAATATGCTGTTTGCAGTAAATAGCACTGACAAAAAGGAGTCAGAAGGGAACTTTTCAGAAAGGACACAAGGATGCTGTAAGGCGTCTAACTGGTGGCCCTTCAGATGTTTCCAGCTCCCAGCTCCCATCACCCCTGACCATTGGTCATGCTGGCTGGGGCTGATTGGAGCTGGAACCCAACAACATCTGGGAATACCACAGGTTCCTCATCCCTGTCATAAGGCCATAACTGAGCCAGCTCCAAAAATTCTGACAAAAAGGAGTCAGAAGGGAACTTTTCAGAAAGGACACAAGGATGCTGTAAGGCGTCTAACTGGTGGCCCTTCAGATGTTTCCAGCTCCCAGCTCCCATCACCCCTGACCATTGGTCATGCTGGCTGGGGCTGATTGGAGCTGGAACCCAACAACATCTGGGAATACCACAGGTTCCTCATCCCTGTCATAAGGCCATAACTGAGCCAGCTCCAAAAATTGCTCTACAACATTCTACCCACCAGACAATGTTGGCTTTTGCAAGTCAAGAAGCACAGTTTTGGCAACTTTCTTACCTTCTCTCCCTTCTCCCCCGGAAGGCCTTCAACGCCAGGATCTCCCTATAAGGAAGGAACAATAGCTTTATTTTCTGGCCAGAATAGCAAATGATCATCCCAAAACTAACCCTTCCTGTTTCCTCTCAGTGCTCCACTCCCTCATGTCTTGCGCGCGCCTTTGTCTCTGAATTGCTATGAAGTCCAGTCTTTTACCAGCCTAGGCTGAGCACCAACTGAAGCCACTAGTGCACAAGAGATAGCTTGGCCATGGTAATCTATGCTCTGGCAACCTGGCATTTGGAGAAATGCAATGCATTGTATATGGGGCACCCTTTGAAGACAATCCAGAAACTGCAGTTCAGAATATACTGCGGAGGTGGCCCTTCAGTGAGGTGAGGTGAAGCCATTTGCCTCAAGCGGCAGATCCAACCTCCTCTCCGCCCCTGCCCTGCCACTGTGCTGCTACCAGCTCTGCCGGGGCTTTGCCAATGCAGCTGCCACAGCGCTGTTGCCCTCCCTGCTGCCACTGTGCCCTCACCACTGCACTCTTGCAGCCACAGACGAGGGTGCAGTTGTGGTGGCGGGGCAGTGGCATCACAGGCATGATGGTGGAGGCAGGGAGGGGGGAAGTGCAGGGGCCTGGATCTGTGGCAGCAGTGGCAGGGCATTTTGCCTACAGTGGCAAAGCATCTCAGACTAGCACTGGTCACACAGGGCCAGGTGGCAGGTTCATGCCTTAGTCTATTTCCCAGCTCAGTTCAAAGTGGTGTCTGTTATCTTTAAACCCCTCCCTAGTTGAAAAGCGAGATACCTGGTGGGCTGCCTTCCTGACACCAACGCCCTTAGCTACTGAGGTCGTCATCTGAGGCTCTTCTCTAGATTCCTCTGACTAGAGGGTCTTTTCAACTGTATGTCTTGCCTTTTGAAGACCCTCCTCAGGGAAACTCACCTGGCACTCACACTGCTTCCTTTTAGGCCCTGGGGATATGTCCCCCCCCAACCTTTATCTTCCAGGCCTTCTAGATATTTTAGCTTTTCTAGATTTGTTGGGATCTTCCAGACAACCTAAGCTGGTGGGGTTTTGCCTGCCTTATTTACTTACTGAGTGACTAGGTTTTATCTCCTACTATTTGTCATGTTATTGATTTTTATGGATTAATTGCATAAGACTTTTTAATATGGTTTGTTAGCTACCCTCTGGGAGCATTTTATACTCAAGGTGCGAGATGAAAAATATAATTAATAAAATATGGCAAAAGTAGAAGGCAGTAAATTTCCAGCTGCTCACACCAATGTAACCCTATAAACAGAGCAGTAAAAAAAACAGACAAAAATTAATCATAAAGACTTACAATGTCACCTTTGGGCCCAATTTTTCCTGGAAAGCCCTAGAGCAGACAAGAGGGAAATGCTGAGATTCAAGAGATGCTGAATTCTATATAAATTTCCAGTAATAGACCACCCACTCCAGCTTTTCACTGGAGATAGAAAAGACAAATGACTCATCAGCCTCTCAAAAACCTTCCACAAACCAGACCACAGTGTGTGCAGGCCCAGTTTCAACAGAAAAGGGGCTTGCAGAGTAAACACCAGTGAATCAAGCAAGATGCTCTAGCCCTTATGGCTAAGAAGATATGCCTGAAAATATGCTGATGATGGTGAAGACATCCATGAAGAGGGCATTTTGCAACTTAGGGGCTGTCACAGAGAATCCCCTTTCCCAGGTCACACACACCATGGACCTCTGAGGGAGGTGGAACTACCAAGAGGTCCCTTCTCCCTGCTGATCTGTACATTTGGAGGGGTCTGTAGAAGAAGAAGAAGAATTTGGATTTGATATTCCGCTTTATCACTACCCTAAGGAGTCTCAAAGCGGCTAACATTCTCCTTTCCCTTCCTCCCCCACAACAAACACTCTGTGAGGTGAGTGGGGCTAAGAGACTTCAAAGAAGTGTGACTGGCCCAAGGTCACCCAGCAGCTGCATGTGGAGGAGCGGAGACGTGAACCCGGTTCCCCAGATTACAAGTCTACCGCTCTTAACCACTACACCATACTGGCTCTCTGTAGAGAAGGAGGGGTCTATTAGATATTTGGGGCCTAAGTTGTTTAGGATTTTAAACACTAAGTTGGACCTGGAACTGAAGTGGAGTTAGAATCCCTGGTGTAGATCTGTACTTATGGATGCAGGCCGTCACATTGTATGGATCACCGTGTGGGAACTAGAGCTTTGGTTCATCTCAGTGGAACCCAGGCCTGGCATAAGAAGCCTGGTGCATTCTGGGAGATAGTCCTCTTTGCCTCCTCCCACCCATCCCCCATGTCCACATCTATTCAAAGTATGTGTGTTTATGCAAATCTGCTCCGTTTGCAGGATCTGGTCTAAAAGCGGCTTTGGAAGTTTCAAAACCTGCTGTCACATTTCCAGAGTTGCAGAAAAGCCAAGTGTGACTCCATCCTCAACACCACTCTGCTCAAAGAGTTAGAGACAATGGTACCTTGCCACCTTTAACTCCTGGGAGACCTTGTGGGCCTGGAATTCCTGGGGGGCCCTGCTCTCCTTTGGGACCCTGGAAATAAAGAAAAGGAGAAAACACATTAGGAGGAAAGTAAGCCACAGTGAAGAGGCTGATATCCTAGTCTGGCAGGGGTATCTCCCAGCCCTGCTTGGAAATGATGCCGGGGACTGAAAGTGGACATTCTGAATACAAAGCAGGTGTTCCACTCCTTCCACAATCATGGACCATGGGCTGCCTGCCACAAACAGAGATTGTCCAAGCATTTATTTATTTGGGAGTTATTTATACCCTGCCTACTAACCAAAGTTCTTGAGGCAGCTTACAATATATTTTAAAAAACAATAAAATAGTCACTGATACAACAGACACTACAGCAGGGTCAAAGTACAGTGGTATCTCGATTTTTGAACACAATCCGTTCCGGAAGACCATTCGAGTTCTGAAACATTTGAAAACCGAGGCACAGTTTCCCATAGAAAGCAATGCAAAATGGATTAATCCCTTCCAGACTTTTAAAATCAACCCCTAAAACAGCAATTTAACATGAATTTTACCATCTAACGATACCATAGGTCAGGGATGTCCAACCAGTAGATCGCGATCTACTGGTAGATCCCTGGCTGATCCTGGTAGATCGTGGGATCCTTATCGTGTACAAAAAGTTAGAATCATAGAATCATAGAGTTGGAAGAGACCACAAGGGCCATCGAGTCCAACCCCCTGCCAAGCAGGAAACACCATCAGAGCACTCCTGACATATGGTTGTCAAGCCTCTGCTTAAAGACCACCAAAGAAGGAGACTCCACCACACTCCTTGGCAGCAAATTCCACTGTCGAACAGCTCTTACTGTCAGGAAGTTCTTCCTAATGTTTAGGTGGAATCTTCTTTCTTGTAGTTTGGATCCATTGCTCCGTGTCCGCTTCTCTGGAGCAGCAGAAAACAGCCTTTCTCCCTCCTCTATGTGACATCCTTTTATATATTTGTACATGGCTATCAGATCACCCCGTAACCTCCTCTTCTCCAGGCTAAACATGCCCAGCTCCCTTAGCCGTTCCTCATAAGGCATCGTTTCCAGGCCTTTGACCATTTTGGTTGCCCTCCTCTGGACACGTTCGAGTTTGTCAGTGTCCTTCTTGAACTGTGGTGCCCAGAACTGGACACAGTACTCCAGGTGAGGTCTGACCAGAGCAGAATACAGTGGCACTATTACTTCCCTTGATCTAGATGCTATACTCCTATTGATGAGGCCCAGAACTGCATTGGCTTTTTTAGCTGCCGCGTCACATTGTTGGCTCATGTCAAGTTTGTGGTCAACCAAGACTCCTAGATCCTTTTCACATGTACTGCTCTCAAGCCAGGTGTCCCCCATCTTGTATTTGTGCCTCTCATTTTTTTTGCCCAAGTGCAATACTTTACATTTCTCCCTGTTAAAATTCATCTTGTTTGTTTTGGCCCAAGTTATGGAGGAAAGCTGAAAAACTCTGTGCAATCTCCCCCCCCCCCCCCAAAGCTCAACAGCTCTGGGCAATCCACTCACCCCATGCAAGCTCTTCTTCCCTCCAATGACAATGGGTAGATCACTGCCAGTTTTTTTTTTTATACTGAGAGTAGATCACAGTCTCTTGGGAGTTGGACATGCCTGCCATAGATCCACACAGTCACAAAAACAAATTGGTTGGAAGAGTGCTCCTGAGATGCAATGAGCACAAATATATTGCACCCAGTCACCAAATGAGCAACAATATCACCTCCGTGTTGTGCGGGTGCTTAGGACTCAACAGCCGACAGCTAGGCCTCCAGATTTCGCACTCAGCAGAAGCCGCATGGCATGTCCGACTTCTGAGGCGTGTTCGAAAACCAAAGCATTTAGTTCTGGGTTTACGGTGTTCGTAAACCAAAATGTTCGTCAACGGAGACATTTAAAAACCAAGGCACAACCGTATATACAAGTTGGCCTAGGACCTGGGAGACTTGAGTTCAGATCCCCACTCAGGTATGATGCTCCCTGGTTGACCTTGGGCCAAACACTTGCCTCACAGCCTACAGTACCTGACAGGGTTGGTGTGAGGATTAGATGAGGAGAGGGAGAACCATGTACGTCACCTTGAGCTCCTTGGAGAAAACAGTAGGATGAAAGTTTGATTCTTATGGTCTCTTCTGAGGTGAAACAGAGAGAGAAGTGCCCAGAGGGGAGACCACCATCCAACGGAGCTCTTGGAAAAGAGCTCTGGTTCTTTTTTCAGAAGAAATGCATTTGAATTCAAGGACTGAATTTATTCATACTCACCACTTTCCCCTGCACTCCTGGAGGACCCACTGGGCCTCTCTCACCCCGATCTCCCTGTGAAATAGAAGGGGAGAGGTCAAGATGTTCAATTCTGCTATAGTAAAGGTAAAGGTACCCCTGCCCGTACGGGCCAGTCTTGACAGACTCTAGGGTTGTGCACCCATCTCACTCAAGAGGCCAGGGGCCAGCGCTGTCCGCAGACACTTCCGGGTCACGTGGCCAGCGTGACAAAGCTGCATCTGGCGAGCCAGCGCAGCACACGGAAATGCCGTTTACCTTCCCGCCAGTAAGCGGTCCCTATTTATCTACTTGCACCCGGGGGTGCTTTTGAACTGCTAGGTTGGCAGGCGCTGGGACCCAGCAATGGGAGCGCACCCCGCCGCGGGGATTCGAACCACCGACCTTTCGATCGGCAAGCCCTAGGCGCTGAGGCTTTTACCCACAGCGCCACCCGCGTCCCTCCAATTCTGCCATAACCGTGAGCTAAATGTGTCCACAGGGAGCAAGACATCCTTCGCCCTGCCCGACAAGGCCTACACCAGCCTCCCCCAATCTAGAGGCTATTGGACTCTAACTAGCACCAGCCCCAGCCACCATGGCCAACAGTCAGGCATGATGGGAGTTGCAGTTGAGCAACATCATGCCGGCTGAGGAATGCTGGCCTGCATAAACCTCAGATTCTGAATGGAAAAATATCACACCCCCTGAAGCAAATACTCAACTTCGAGGAATCATCTGCCTCAACCGCAAAAGGCCCTAAGGATGCACTGATATTAGTTGAGCAATTCGGTGTACCCCACTCCCATAATGCCTCTACATTATCTGTACCTTAGAGGAATTCATTTTAAAAGACTTACTTTCACACCAGCGATCCCTTGCGGCCCTGCTTCTCCTTGAGGTCCTGGCTCACCCTGAATGGGGATGGCAGAACACACCAAATGAAGATCTGGTTTTAAGGAATGAACAGCCCCTTTTTGTGCATTGATGACAATTTGTGCTCAGGGCAGCGATACGCAATCCCACTTTCAATAATGTTTGTGACTGCAAAGGTTCTGGGGTGGACATACTGCTTCATTTCCATTCATTGCACGTCTTGCAAACTTTTTATACCGCTAACGCTCCAGTTAATTTCTCTGTACCACCTTTATTGTGCTATAGCACAAAAGTTCCCCTCCAGACAGCATGAATGTGGTAACAGCAGATAAGCATTGCAGAACAACTCACAAAGTGGAATACCATGAGGAGGGTCCAGTATAAATTCACCACTAGTTCACTATTATTGTGTCAATGACAGGTCACAGAATATATCTGCAAAACACAGCAGTACGAGACGTAAGTCTGGTGAGGCCTGAAGTCTGCTTTGTTGCAGGGCTGGGGGGAGGGGCAGGTAGAGAAAGATTACTTGGCCATGGAAGGAAGAATTACGGTAATTCAATATCATTATATTTGCACTTCTTTAAAAGCAGCACAGCCTTTACTTGCTTTTAAGAATTTGATAGGCTCGTGCTGCCCCCTGCTGTCCAAAGCAGGAAAGTGCAAGCACCAAAAGCAATGACTGCTTTGCCCTGGCACCTTTTTGCCATTCAAATGCAAGAATCTGATGTCCGCAGGTGAAGCCATATTGGACCTTCTCCCCCTGCAGTGGGGAGTAACAGAAGCCCAACTTCATTTATAAATGTTGAATATTTCCGTGGGATATAACCAAGGCAACTAACAGAAACCAAGCAACATAGAGCTGTCTACATATACAGTGGTACCTTGGGTTAAGTACTTAATTCGTTCCGGAGGTCCGTTCTTAACCTGAAACTGTTCTTAACCTGAAGCACCACTTTAGCTAATGGGGCCTCCTGCTGCCGCTGCGCCGCCGGAGCACAATTTTTGTTCTCATCCTGAAGCAAAGTTCTTAACCTGAAGCACTATTTCTGGGTTAGCGGAGTCTGTAACCTGAAGCGTATGTAACCTGAGGTACCACTGTACATTATTAACAGCAGAAGCATCATTAATGTAATAGAGTTTGTAAGTCCGAGTAGACTGCAATTTCTCTCACTGCCCAAAAAGCCCCCACAGCCTGCAAAAGAGAAAATAAGGGCAGCAGAAGTGAAGAAAGTGTATGTGAGAGACAGGGGGGGGGAATAAATAAAATGAATTAACAAGAAAAATGAGAAAGGGGGCAGGAAGCAAACGCCTACTGGATAAGCAAGGAAACCTCAGAGACTGGGATGTATTGCAGAGCTCTTAGTGTCTATGTTTTAAAGTTAAGGGACAAAATATAAATGGGGGCGGAGATCCCTTTTTACTTACAATTTTCCCAGGTGCCCCTGATGAGCCTGCCAGTCCACGACCCCCTGGTTCACCCTGTTTAAAACATCAAAAGACATAATTCAAAGCATTTGATGGTTCCCTGATCCATCAATGTGCCTATGGCGGCCATCTGTATACGGTTTATAACAGCCTTCCTGAAACTGTTGCCCTCTAGAGGTTTTGGACTACATCTCCCATCAGCCCCAACCAGGGGAAGGCTGGTTTAAAAGGAAAGAGGAGCAGGTAATATTATTAAGTCAAGGCACTCACCTTCTGTCCTGGGCCACCTTTGGTTCCAGGTGTGCCTGGCAAGCCCTGCGATAAAAAACAACAATAACAACAACAACCCCAAATTATCTGTTGTGTGTTAATTTAGTATTTATTATACCAGAATTTCTTGTCTTGTTTGGCCTGGCGAGGGGTGGGTTTCCAGGTCCAGATCCAAAGAGAAATTCCTTCTGAGACAAACTAGATAATGCATTAACACAGATGGTTGGAGGATGTGGCACTCAGCTAGATAAGCCACGTGGATCATTTTTATAAGCAGAGTTCTGCCAACATGTGGCAGCCTGGAGAGAGTGGTTAGAGTGTGGTGCTGATAATGCCAAGGTTGCAAGTTCAATTCCTGTGTGGGTCTGTTGCATAATCCTGCATTGCAGGGGGTTGGACTAGTTCAGGCATAGGCAAACTCGGCCCTCCAGATGTTTTTGAGACTACAATTCCCATCATCCCTGACTACTGGTCCTGTTAGCTAGGGATGATGGGAGTTGTAGTCCCAAAACATCTGGAGGGCCGAGTTTGCCTATGCCTGGACTAATTGATCCTCAGGGTCCATTCCACTTCTACAATTCTATGAATCTATGGTATGCTTATGGTTTGTTTTTTTAAAATGTTAAAATCATATCTTATTGGACATAAAGGTAAAGTGACCCCTGACCATTAGGTCCAGTCGTGGCTGACTCTGGGGTTGTGGTGCTCATCTTGCTTTATTGGCCAAGGGAGCCGGCGTACAGCTTCTGGGTAATGTGGCAAGCATGACTAAGCTGCTTCTGGCGAACCAGAGCAGTGCACAGAAAGGCCGTTTACCTTCCCTCTGGAGCGGTACCTATTTATCTACTCACACTTTGACATGCTTCCGAATTGCTAGGCTGGCAGGAGCAGGGACCGAGCAACGGGAGCTCACCCCGTCACGGGGATTCAAACCGCCGACCTTCTGATCAGCAAGTCCTAGGCTCTGTGGTTTAACCCACAGCGCCATATGTTCCCCTAATTGAGGACCTTTACAGCTATTGCTCAAATATCTAACAAAGGTGTAGTTCAGCAACAGCTGGAGAGTCAAGGTTTCCCCACTCCTGACCTAAGGAGCCTATCTCTGCAGCAGTTCCTGAGAACTCCCAGTTCCCATCCACAGCCACATTATCCGGTTAACCTGTCCATTTCAGCTAAAGATTTCCCAAACTACCCAGTAATATCCAATTTTCTAGTTCGAATCACAATCTTCACTGTTCCCAACACATATTCAATAAGAGCTTTACGATTACACAGACGAGAAGATGCTGTTTGTTTGTTTTAAATGAAATACAGCAGTGGCAGTTTTTCACCAATGGATAAATTGACTGGGCTGATTCTAAACTAGGAAGGTTGCCAAACTACCTTCAGGTGATATAATAAAATGATTTGAAATAATACTTACAGCTAAGCCTCGGTGGCCTGGAGGCCCTGGAAGACCTGGTTGCCCTGCACTTCCCTACAAGACAGAAGAATAGCCATTAATGGAAGGCAGGAAAGAATGAATCAAATATTGAGAAACAGCAAGATGGGACATGGTTGCAGCACTTACAATTTTGTCTTTAAAAAAAATAAAACTTCAATAGCTGTAGGAACACAACTCCAGGCTCACAGAAGGGAACACCATCTTACTGCTTATACAAAAAGGAGAATCATGGGATCTCACAGGGACCTAACATCAAGCAAAGGTCACACCAAGATCTCTTTGCAATCTGAAGACTGAACCAAATACAGTGGTGCCCCGCAAGACGAATGCCTCGCAAGACGAAAAACCCGCTAGACGAAAGGGTTTTCCGTTTTTGAGTTGCTTCGCAAGACGATTTTCCCTATGGGCTTGCTTCGCAAGACGAAAACGTCTTGCGAGTCTTGCGATTTTTTTTTCGCTCCCCCCCCCTTTTTCTAAGCCGCTAAGCCCCTTTTAGCCGCTAAGCCTTTAATAGCCGCTAATAGCGCTAATCCGCTAAGCTGCTAATAGCAAGACGAAAAAACCGCTAGACGAAGAGACTCGCGGAACGGATTATTTTCGTCTTGCGAGGCACCACTGTATTAAGAGGCTCCCAGTTTGAATGTTCCTCCTGCCAGAACTTGCTAAGTGGCCTCAGCCCAGCAATTCTCAACCTCAGTCCCCCAGTCTAGAATGTGGTGATATATTCTATAACTAGCATATAATAGTAACGGTAATACAAATGATAGTAGTAATAATATAATAGTAATACTTGCAGGGTTGTTGTAAGGACTACAGCTAGATACACTTTGAACATCTGAAAGCACTACACAAATGTTTATCATTTATCATTATATAATTCATACATAATATTGTGTTTTAATTATGGGTAATTCCAGTGATTTATGATATTTTAAAATGTTATAAGGTTAGTGTTAGCAAAATGAACTGTTCATTTAGATTATTAAGCAGGGTGCTTCCAATGTCAGTCCTACCCAGAAATGACCGATTGAAATTAATGGATGCAAGTATCTTAGGCCCATTAAGTTCAATGGGCCTACTCTTGAGTAGAACTTAGTTGGCTACAACCCATTACATATGAACCGAATTAGGATTAGACTCTTGGTTGTACTAATATGCATTGTTGTTGTTGTTGTATTGTTGTTCTGATGTCATGAACTACTTAGGGCACAATTATGGGGGTAAATAAAATAATAATACTGTTACAGCATCCCCAGCCCCTCTGTGGCCTAGTACACAAAAATTACCTGCAGGGGTTGTGATTCTGGGAATTGCTAAGCAAATACAAGCGATGTCTGGGCACCTGCGAGGCCTAACAACTAAAAGGACAACATGGGCTCTGTGTTGCTTAGCAACTGCTACAAAAGGGAAAGGGGAGGAGAACAGGCCCATTCAGACATGACATGGTTGCCAAACAGGAATGAGACTGGGAGTAGGTCTTGTGTAGTGGTGGCACCATAAAAAATATGGAGGGGAGGTGTCGCATGTGCTTAGTGGTTGTGAAGGGAGGACTTTGGTCCATACATTAGCTTTCTGAAAGAATATATATATAAATATATATACAGAGAGAGAGAGAGAGACTTGATAGGCATAGCACCCAGGCTGGATTTAGTTTTGATGAGGCCCTAAGCTACTGAATGTAATGGGGCCCTTTATATGTCCAACTGTCCTTTGTCAACAACAAATTGTCACTGGTTTTTTGTGTTGAATAAATGCTATATGGTAATTTACAGACCTAATAGATATCTAAAGCCATTTGCACTTAACAAAATATGTGATATTTTAGGGAGCAGGCTAGCAGGTGGGGCCCATTACTAACATCATAGGAGCCTACACAACACAAAACAAAACAAAACAAAACACTGTTGCTGTATGTAGACAAACAAGTTACAATTGTGACAGAACAATAAACAGCACGAAAGAAAATGCATACAGAACAAAGAGTCAATTACATTGTTTAAGGGCATCTTCTTACCTTCACCCCAGGAATACCTGGGGTGCCATCTTTGCCATCAATCCCAGGAAGACCCTACAGCAAAGGGGAAAGAAGTAAAATGTAATACTGTTTCTGGATGTTTACATGTTTTCAGTCAGTTTGGAAGCTGATTTACCCCAAGCAGGAAATCAAGGAATCTTACTTTCATCTTTCTCCCCCAAACACCATTGGACTCCCAAGATGGAGGTCAGAAAAAAGAAGATACTTACCTGTCCCCCTTTTGGCCCCATTCCTCCTTGAGGGCCCCTGAAACCACGAGCACCCTAAAAAAAGTAACCCCCCAGAAAGACCCATTGTTAATATACCAAGGAAATGACAACCACAAAAATCTGAATGAGCTTCTGGCTGTGGTTTCTGCACTGCTTTATAGCTGCCACCAACTGACCTGCCAAACTTTAACAAGACATTGAATGTGAAGAAAATCAATGGCTGGCTTTTGACTGCAAGAAGGAAGGGAGTTCCTGTGGCATTAAATTCCTCTGGGGTTTCGATCGTCAAGTAGCTGCACATTGTACCGGAAATCAAAAGCATAGCTGTGAACCGATGCTACCAATTAGCTAAGTGCAACTAAAAGCCACCAATTTTTATTTTTTTTTAATAACCTATCATAATAGTACCTTAAATGCATGGTGCTGATGGGGCTGAAGGTTCAACTGGCCATAGCCAGTCCAATATGTTTTGGCACCTGAGGCAAACCACACAATGGCGCCCCTCCCACTACCTGGGAAGAAGGGACAACAGGAGGAATCAAATCACCCTGACCCAACGATTGAAGTGGGAATCGAAGACTGTGGGGGGCGGGGAACGACACCAATCTGAAACCCACTGGCTGGGTGCAGAGCCCATGTGTCTGCAGAGGGCTGCTCCCGTCATTACACTAGGGGTGGAAAGAGACCAGCAGTGCCACTTATTCACTGAGGGGCTGATGCAGAGGTGTGGGGGGGGGGACTGCTGTGGAGAAGGCAGATCCAGCCTTCAAAGAGCGTGCCGCAGCTTTCGTCACCACCATGGCAGCGGCGGTGGCAACAGACAGTGCTTTCCTGGGAGGCCAGATCTGCTGCTCCTGTGGATCCTGCTGCCTAAGGCAGTTGTTTCACCTTGCCTCGTGGATGGGCTGGCCCCAAGCTGCCAGTCTCATCAACTTTAGAATCTGGACCAGGAGGAGGGTGCCATTTTGTTTTTCACCTCAGGCAGCAAAATGTCTTAGGCTGGCCCCAGGGAGTGTGTGTGTGAGAGAGAGGAGGAAAGTAGTTGGATAAATTTCAAAAGCAAGATTCATGCTACAAGTTTAGACTCCAACTCCCCCCTCTTCAGCTACAGCAGGGAGGCTGGAATCCCACTAATCCCGTTTGTACTGAAGGCAAGTCAACATGCATCTTGATGATGGCTGAGTTAATGAGCCAGTGGAACCTGGAAGGAGCTGCGGTTTTTGTTGCCCCGGTGAAATAAAGAGGGAAGGAGCGGTATTGTTCAAACATCACAGTTGGGGGGAGGGAAGCATAGGTCAAAAAGCTTTTCCCTTCAGGTTCTTGGGAGAGTTTCAAAAAGCAATTTCAGATGTAGATGGGGAGCAGATTACAGAACTAATTCTAATTGGACATGCCCTGCCGTCTCTAAGAGGCCCGGTTCCAAGTGAATTTCCAGTGCTATTAGGAACATGGGAAGTCAGACCCTTGGTCCATCCAGCTCAGCGCTGTCTCCCATGATTGGCAGCAGGCACCTTTCCCAGTCCTACCTAGTGATGCCACTGGGGATGGAGCCTGGGACCTCCTGTATGCAAAGAGATGCTCTGCCACTGAGTGACAGCCCTTGCCTCGGTCCAGTATATCTGAAGGAGCGTCTCCACCCCCATCATTCTACCCGGACACTGAGGTCCAGCGCCAAGGGCCTTCTGGCAGTTCCCTCACTGCGAGAAGCCAAGTTACAGGGAACCAGGCAGAGGACCTTCTCAGCAGTGGCACCCACCCTGTGGAACACCCTCCCCACCAGATGTCAAAGAGAACAACAACTACCAGACTTTTAGAAGACATCTGAAGGCAGCCCTGTTTAGGGAAGCTTTTAATGTTTGATGCATTACTGTATTTTAATATTTTGTTGGAAGCCGCCCAGAGTGGCTGGGGAAACCCAGCCAGATGGGTGGGGTATAAATAAATAATTGTTGTTGTTGTTGTTGTTGTTGTTGTTGTTGTTGTTGTTGTTGTTGTTGTTATCATTGCCACTATTGCTATTACTATTTTCACATCTAGAAGAGCCAAATTCAAATTCCCTTTCAGCCGTAAAACTGGCATGGATCCACTGCCTAGCCTACCCTCACAGGGTTCTTGCAAGGATAAAGGGGTTAGGGAGAGAAATAGATGCTCTGCTGCCCTGAGAGCCTTACAGGAAGGACGGGACATATAACTGAAATATCTAAAATCAATGAAATAAATTAATGAAATTGAAGTGGGAGTTGTCACACGCTCTTGAGCCCCTGGGATAGGGTGGTATAGTGTGGATTTATCAAGAAATCAAAAAAAAGGTCAAAGGAGCACCCTTATCATGAAACTGCTTATCTCCTGATGATTCAACTGAATGCTGCAGTGAAATGTTTTACTCACAAGGTCTCCCTTCTCGCCAGCCTGTCCTGGTGGCCCCCTGGGTCCTTCTTCACCCTACAACAAATATTTTATGGTTAAAATAGAAAATGAAAAAGAAAGTGAACATTTTCAAGCCTTCCTAAAATTAACACGTGGCATTAATATTGCAGGCAGTTTACTGAGATATCATAAACCGGTCAGTGGCAACAGAGGTTTTTAGGTTTTTTAAAAAACCAAATTAAAGAGGAGCAGGGATATGGGCTGACCTTTTCAATGCCAATGAACTTGGGTGACACTGCACTGATTCCACAACACATCCAACTATCTCAAAGCACTCTAATAATCCTTTTCAGGGAACATGGACTCCAACATGGATCCTTCTAAAGTACCTGAAGCCTGATTCAATTTGTTTATGGAGAGCCAGAGAGCTGGGAAGAGCTTCTGATTCCAGGTGATTATGGATAGACAACTTGCATCTTTTGAGAGTGGGGGAGTAAAGTGGCTAATCCTGTAATCCCTATGCTTGCTAAATTGAGAGTAAACCCCATTGCTAATGAGTCTGATTGTGCAGTAAGTGTGAGAGCTCCAAACCAAGAAGTTCCTGGTTTAAAAGAAACAAACAAAAAACCTTAATCACAAACATACTTAGGCAAGCCACTGTCATTTTAAGGCCCAATACTTCTTCCCCCACATCTAAGATATGCAAATAACACAAAATAACCAGCATCAGGCTGTACAGTTCATTATTTCTTCCTCATTTTTCTGTCAAAGCAATCCAAGTGGCATATATCTATGTGTTAATTAAATATATATCAATAAAGGAGCACACAAAAAACCCAGCAACTGTTAAATCACCCAAAAGACAGCAACAGGAAATGGTAGAATTAGCCCCATTTGACCATCTTTGTGAGGTTACAAGACTCTGAAAAAGACTTAACACGGATACCCCCTAGAAAAAAGTTTAACTGGTTAACAACAGACCAAACACAAAATGTGAACACTGGTGGAGGAAGGAGGTGTGGTGGGTGCAGCCCGCCCCAGGTGTCATCCCGGGGGGGGGGGTGACATCACCACCCCGCCCCCCTGGGGCGCTAGCCCCGCCCCCAGGTGCACAGCATGCGTGCTGCTCCAGGTGCCAGAGCAGCTAGCTCCGCCTCTGAATGTGAAGCAGAAGGTTAGCTGAACACTTTGAACACTTTACAGCACGCACTTTGAAAATTTGAAATGTACACCATAAATGCAATGATTTATTGAAACCCTTGAGGGAGCCACTATTTGAGTTTAAGAAATGGCTGCATTACATGCTGTATTAACCATGTTCGCTAGTTCAAAAGAGAGCAGGGCAAAATGTTGTTTCTAGCATCTTTTATGAATGCTTCTTTCAGGGCCGGTAACTCCTACGAGTTTCTTTTAGCGTGTGGTGCAGAGTGGAACATGGGTAAACAGCCAAGCCCTGTGGCCCAGGAGAAGTTGTGTGGTGTCAGGGAACTGATGTCCTTTGATGTCCAGCTCCTGGGACATCTGCTCAGATTATCCTCTAAGAAAACTCCTCTGGCAAAAACCAAGGAAGAGACTTCCGCACCCACAATCCAGTTTCCATCCATGATGTCAAAGGCAGTAGCGTGCAGTCAGTGGACATGGGGAACTAGGCTAGACCCCTAAATTAGAGTATTAAAGCTTGGTGCCTCCTTCCCAAAGTCTGGGACACTTCTGCCCAGCTAAAGGAGGGAGGCTTGATGCTCCAATTTGATCCAAGAGCCCTTCCTCCACCTTCCCAAAGCCCATCTGGCTTTGGGAAGGGGGCAACAAGGCTCCAACATCCTGTCAGAGGCCTGGTGCTTCCTTCCCAAAGCCTTTGAAGCTTCTGCCTGGCTTAAGGAGGGAGGCACAATGCTCACACGTGCGATGTCAGGACATCCCCCTCCCCTGCTAATCACCCTCGCAAGATGGCGCCTCTGGCCCTAACTGTTCCCCTATGAAAAATTTCACCACATGCCACTGGTCAAAGGGCTCAAAATGGGACCATAGTGAATGTATAGGGTTAACCAGAAAAACAAACCAAAAAATGAAGAATAAATGAGTTACCGGTGGCCCTGCAGCGCCAATGGTTCCAATCATGCCTTTATAACCTTGAGGGCCCTATGCAAACACAGAGTGAAAAGAAGCAGACATTAAGATTCATAGCAAACTCTTTGTGCTCCGATGACAAAAGTAAACCCCCCAAATGGTGTCCTGCTGAGTTGTGACATCATCAGCTCATTCACCATTTCCCTTCTGCCTAGTGTACCTACAATCTCTCCTTTGGGGCCTGCCATTCCAGGATATCCTCTGAGACCTTGTGGGCCCTGGAAAGAAAAGGAAACCAAGCCTGGATTAATTACCTTACTTCTGGGTGAGGTCTCATCTCGCAGCTAAAGCTGTTCAAACCCCCACCCCATCTGTCATCTTGAAAAATATCCATCCATGGATGAAGCGTGGGAAGTCATTACCCGTAAAGATTAATCACCAGTTTCCTCGCCACCTTTTCTGTCTGATTCACTGATTATCACCTAATGCTGATATTTCCTGCCCACAACCCCATACAGGAGTCGAGACATTAGTTTAATGATTATATTAAGTGAAAGGACCATAACATTTACTCAAGCAAAGACAAAGTTTCCACCCGTCTTCAACAAAGAATTCCGTCCTGTTAATTCCTTCTTATCACCAAAGCAGAAGAGCTTTGAACTAATGAATTCGGTGGGAAAGTGAGCTCTTTGTAGACCCTGAGAGCAGAATGCCTCAATGGTAATGCGATAAACTAAGATGGATTGGCCAAGAATACAGTCCCAAATTGACCCTCCTCCCACTTTGCCTTTGAACTCTAGAGTCTGCCTATATGATACACCCCACATGTCAAAAAGTGATCACTGGTAAGTAATCAGGCTCTGACTGTTAAGAATTATGGTCCTTCCCAGACTGTCACTATTTCAGGGTGGAATTAAATCTGTTACAAGTTGTAGGTGATTTTGAGAGACCTTGCGCAACAAAGGTGTTTCCCCAAAAGACTGGACTTTCTGAGATTAGAAAAGTGATAGGGAAATGAACCAGAATGTGAGAAAGAACCTGCTTTGATGCAGGTACTCTAACCTAAGGTTATCAGATGCCCCTGTTTTCCGGGGACAGTCTCCGGATTTACACATCAGTCCCCATACAAAATCCATTGAAGTTGAAAAGTTTCCCCGGATTCATTGAAAAAAATCTGGTAACCTCGCTACAAACAAATCAGGATGAATGCTCAATAAACAGGTCATCTGGAAGTGCCCTGCAAAGGCAGTTCCAGAAGCAAGCAGTGAAAGCAGCAGGGGATTGCAGGCTGCATTCCAAACACGAAAAGCATTATATACAGTTTACAGCTCAAGCCTGTACATAACTATTCAGAAGTAAATTTTATTGAGTCCAATGGACTCACACCACAGGTGGGTAATAAATAAAACAGTGCTATGTGTATAATATGAAGCTTAAAAACAAGCAAACAAAGCCTTATTTAGTTCCCCACTCGCTCACCTCACCGCCCCCCCAATATGCCTAGACTGAAGCGGCTACATCATAAGCATATTTTTCTCCCGCCATTTTTTCCCCTTTGGCAATTAGCAAGTAGAGAAACTAAAAACAGAAACCATTAACCTAATACCAAGTAAAAATGAAGGTTATATTAATTAACCTCATAAACGGTATGGAAGTCTCAATATTATCTAATACAGGGGTATAAACAATAGCATATCTGGTCCCCTGTGGTAAGGAATGAACATCTCTCTAGGTGACCAGGTGAGGTTGTATGTGAACAGATACACTAGTAAACCCTTTCGTGGACTTATTTGCACAACCGAACATGCAGGAATAAAAGAGGAAATCCGTATTTCTAGAAAAAAGTGTCCATATTAATACAGTTAATATAATTACACTGACCTGGTGGAAAGACAAAATACAACATATAAATTATGTCCCCACAGGTCTAAGATGAAAACAAGAACATTAAGAAACAGAAATAAATAAATACGTTACGGGAGGGCCAGGAATGCCTTGTTCTCCAGAGAGGCCCACATCACCCTTCGGACCCTGAGGAAATGAAATTAAATTAAAATACATACATACATACATACATACATACATAACAGGAAGATGTCAGAGCTACAAGTGAAACAAAAACGCAAAAACCAGCTTTGAAATGTGGACTTTAAGCTGTACATTTGATTCTATGGTAGAATGGAAAGGAATTTAGGAAATCTACATTCAATTCTATGCTGTCAAGATGCAATAGGTCTTCCCTCATCAACCTACACAAGTCTGCCTTTATCCTTGCCCTTGGTATTGCCATGCTATTTTCATGTCTTCCCTTGCTACTTTCTGCCTTAAAAAAAATCTTCATCCCACAACTTCTTTTTATCTGCTTCTCTCTTTTCCAACACCTAACACTGAAACTGTTTCCGTTGGGTTGCCATATGTCCTCTTTTTCCAGGACACGTCCTCTTTTTCATGGGTAGAGTCATCATAGCGATTCAAAGGTAAAACTAGAAGTCGGTAAATGTGTCTTCTTTTTTGCTCTTCAAAATATGGCAACCCTGTTGCTATTTTGCAGGTGGGATTCAACCTTATAAAATTTTAAAATAATAAAGGAAGCAGGTTTGGTGTTCATGTGCTTCCATAAAAAAAACAAAAACCACCCAGCCTTTTCGCTGTAAGGAAAGTGACAGGAAATCAAATGGGGTGATAACCATCACTTGACACAATGTAGTATAACTTCCACACACACTTTGTGAAAACAAATCAGGGTGGATGTTCAATAAAAAGGTCGCCTGGAAGATCCCTAAGACCATGCCAACAACACTCTAAATATGAAGATCTCAGAACCCAGGGCTGGTTCACACATGATGTGGTGTTTCTTTATGTTTAAAGGATCTACACATGGGGGGGAAATGGAGTAGATCAGAACAGCCTTAATTTTGCAAATGTACACATAAACTTCACGGGGAGCCCAGATTAGATAGAGGTTCCAGCTGAATGTAATTCCAGTTGCCAGGCTGGGTTTGCTGTTGTGTACTGTGTGAAAAGCACTTCAGTTGCCCAGGCTGCACCTTTCTTCTTAAAATCAACTACAGGTACTGTGAAGAGATAGACCAAGTATGTACTCACTGGTCTGCCCTGTCTGCCAGGCTCTCCCAGAGCTCCAGGACGGCCTTTGTGTCCCTATAGAGAAAGAGAGCCAACATTTTAAAGGCTGCCTGAGTCTCAGATAGAATGAATAGTTTCCTTCTCTATAATCAAACAGCATGCCACCTCTCCAACCAATTACGATGCGATTTGCTAGTGGTTGTTACATGGGGTTTGACCACACGAATGCACACACGCGCAGACAGAGACGAGAGAGAGAGTTCTCAGGCATACCAATAAGAAGTCCAAGCATATCCCAAACACATTTTCACAACTCCAAGCACAAGGACAGAAAGAAAGAAAGAAAGAAAGAAAGAAAGAAAGAAAGACCAGCTACAATGGCTAGAAAATTTGTTTTGAAATTTCAAAAAGATGGGTATCAGATAAAGCAATGACATACCAGGATTATTTTATTTAAAGAAGCAACAAACTCACAGAGCAGAAAAAGGTATAGCAGATGCCACTATAGGGGAATCTTGGCCCTCTATTTCGTGTTGGACTACAGTTCCCATCATCCTTGACCACTAGCCATGCTGGCTTGGGCTGATGGAAACTGAAGCCCAACAGCATCTAGAGGGCAACAGGTTCCCTATCCCTGCATGAGAAGATAAATTACAGCATCACAGCTACAGCAGTGCCTAGCAGCCACCTCTAGAGGGCCATTTCCATCATGTTGCTTAGCAACCACAATGGACAGGTGCTCCATAGACTGTGTTCCCTTAGCAACCATCGTTATAAGCAGAGACGGAGAGAGAGCCACCATGTTTTTGTGGCCTAATAACCACCACAGAAAAAGAATGGAGTACTGCCATTTCTGTGTGGGCCTAGCTCACCATTTGAGAGAGAGAATGGGCAAACAGTGCTCGTTTGCCTATTATTTCAGCCTTTGCCAACCTGGTGCCATCCAGTCTGATGACTGGGCATGCTGGCAGAGACTGATGGGAGTTGTAGTCCAACCACATCTGAAGGGCAACAGGTTGGTGAAGGCTGTATTATTTAATAAGGTTTGAGCAGGGAGGTAGCTACTGTATGTTAGTCTCTTGAAGAAGCAACCGTTTTCTAGTACCTTAAAATCTGACCAATTTGTTATGGCAAAATGCTTTCATGGCCCAGAATCAACTCCAACAGAAACATCTGATGATTATACTCTAGTTCCACAAAAGCTTATGCCACCATAAATCTGCTCTAGTCTTTTGAGGTCCTACAAGACTCTTTGCTGTTTTCATTAATACAAGTTTTGTAACCTATCCTTCCTCAAGAGTTATTGTTGCCTCACAACAACCCTGTGTAGCAGATTGTCCTGAGAAACAGCAGCTTGCTGGCTTCAGTGAACTGTATGTGACTGAGCAGGGATTTGAACGTGTATCCCACATCCCAATCCAACCCTCTGCAAAGCAGTGTAACTTAAATAACACAGATGGAGTCCAAAGAGGGGGGGAAATCCTGCTAACACTTTACAGAGGAAATGGAACAAGAACAGTATAATGAGAGAAGAAACAGAGAGGTTTTCTCTTCCTCACTTCAGGCCTTGGGTTGTATGAAGTGTTAGGGGAGGGGTAGTACCTCTGGTGGGGGATATGATGTGCTCCTTCTGGGGTAGTTTGTCCCCTTTTGGTCCCCACCCTGCACTCAGCTCTCTTTTGTGGCTCCTAGAAGCTTTCAGCATGCGACAGTGGCCACACCCCGGGAAATGGCTTCGAGACCAATAGTGGGTTCAATGGTCAACAAGGCAATTTCTGCACATGCTGTAGAGTGAAGTGAGGGGCAGATAGGGCTTGTCTACCTGGGAAGGAAAACTCTGATCCCAAACCTCCTACACAAATTCGGAGTGGAGTCCCTAAGATATTTGGATGGCATCTTGTACACCTCCTTCTGGCAACTCCTGCTGCCAAGCTGGTGTCAAACATATTGCCAGGATTTTGGTATTTCTGTTAGTGACAATGACAGTAGAAAGTGATAGCTAATTCAGGTTCATTCACCTCAGCATTCAAGGGTATGTGGATTGATTAGCTATCTAAGAGCAGCTGTCCAAGATTCCCCAACTCCTTGAGGTTACCATAAGAAGAAGAGGAGGAAGAGTTTGGATTTGATATCCCGCTTTATCACTACCCGAAGGAGTCTCAAAGCGGCTAACATTCTCTTTTCCCTTCCTCCCCCACAACAAACACTCTGTGAGGTGAGTGGGGCTGAGAGACTTCAAAGAAGTGTGACTGGCCCAAGGTCACCCAGCAGCTGCATGTGGAGGAGTAGAGACGCAAACCCAGTTCCCCAGATTACGAGACTACCGCTCTTAACCACTACACCACACTGGCTCTCTCCCATAACCACTATCAACCCCAAAACAACATGTAATGCTTTACCTTCAAGCCCTGTAATCCCTGAGGGCCTTTGGGTCCAGCTGGGCAGTTGGTTGGACACTGTGTGGAGAGAAAAGGGAGGGAAGAGGAGATTAGAGGTCTGTCTCAACTGAGAAGGAATTTAGCAGCTAGGGATAAACACAAGCTAGTCCTCCTAAAGCCCACATTACCTGGGCTTTCACAAGATCTCCAGGTAGTATCCTCCTCCAGGAACCTTACAGTGATAAACTAATAGGTTTATACATGGCCTTATTTTTTGTGAGGGGCAAAGAGGAGGAGAACATCAGGACAAGCAAAGAGAGTTGATGAGGAATCCTCCTGTTTTCACAGTGACGAACCAGATGCAGGACCTGAGAACAGCATCACTCTGCCCACTTGCAATTCCCAGTAATGGGTATTCAGAGGTATTACTGCCTCTGACGGTGGGCGTAGAACATAGCCATCATAGTTAGTACACTATCCTCCTGCATTTGTCTAGTCTTCTTCTAAAGTTGGTGGCCATCAATATACTGTACAACTTGTGGAAGCAACCCTCTTAGTTTAACTATGCACTGTGTGAATATTTACTTTTGCAGAGAGGCAACGAGGGTGAGAAAGAAGTTCCCTTCCCTCTGCTCTGAAAACCCATAGCAAGGATGGAGAAGCTGTGGTTCTCCAGATGTTGATGGACTACAACTCCCACCATCTGTGCCCACTGGCCAGACTGGCTGGAGAAGACAGAAACTGGAGTCCAACAAGAACAGCTGGAGAGCCACAGGTTAGCCACGCTTGCTTTATGGTGATGGCCACTGGGCTGAAAAAGCAGAAAGCACAAATTCATGGTGGATAGGCCTATCAGCAGACATGATAGCTACATGAAATTTCTGTATGCTATGAGTACCATACCCTGCTTATAAGCTTTCCAGAAGCATGTGTCTGGCAGCCACTGTTGGAAACAAGGTGCAGGCGCTAAATCCTTTAGAGTGCCTTTAGAGTGCAGGGCCCTTATGTCCTTAACGTGCATCTGCATTCAGTGTGCCGTGCACCATGCATACCAAACATCATGGATTCTCCTTAAAGGAATGGCCAAGCTCTGAAAACATCTAATGAATCTGTGCCAACAAAGGAATCCAAGCCAAAATCCCAAATGCACTTCCTATCTTTTGCCTTCTACTTTTCAAGCGTTGTGTACAAGATGGGTGGCTTTCATTTTTTTTTTTTTAATGGAACACGGCATGTAAATGCAACCCTCCTTACCAAGAAATCTGCACTGCCTTCAACTCCTTGGATGCGCCCAACAGGGCCCTGTAGAAGAAAATAAAAACAATCAAGTATCCAAAAAGGCAGTATGTGCATCAGCCTGAGAAAGGGAGAGGAGGACTGTCCCCTCTCATTTTTAACCAGAAGAAAAGAAGAAGAGGAGGAGGAGTTTGGATTTGATATCCTGCTTTATCACTACCCTAAGGAGTCTCAAAGCAGCTAACAATCTCCTTTCCCTTCCTCCCCCACAACAAACACTCTGTGAGACGAGTGAGGCTGAGAGACTTCAGAGAAGTGTGACTAGCCCAAGGTCACCCAGCAGCTGCATGTGGAGGAGCGGGGAATCGAACCCAGTTCACCAGATTACGAGTCAACTGCTCTGAATCACTACACCACACTGGCTCACAGTGTGGATTTAAGATTCAAACAATAGAGGTCACAGCTTGGAACAGATCAAAAAATAAATGTGCATGGTCAACTTGCATAGAAAAAGGTGCTACCCACAGCCCACAGTAGTTACTCATTATTTTTTTTAATAAAGTATCACACTTGCATGGCATCATGGGCATTGTAGTGTCTAGCTGTCAGCCAGGGCTGCTTCCAACCTTGTAAGTGTTTTCCCCTCCAATTCTATGGAAATTACCCCAAGTAGTAGCAATAAAACTTACAGGTTTCCCAGGAGGCCCTGGAGGCCCTTGTGGCCCTTCTGGTCCACGTACCCCCTGAAAAAGAGACATGAAAGTCAAGAGACTAGCAGCCTAACATGTGAAAAAACAATCCAGAATGTTCCCCATTAATACTGCCACAGTCCCTACGCAGGGAAGTTACTAAATGATGTTTTTTAACATGAGTCACTGACAGCCACCAGTAGAAGACATGAAGGTCCAAATACCCAAAGGTGCTGATGGGCAGGCAAGAGTACAATGACTGCCGGTAAGGGGGCATCAATATCAGGGTGAAGATAATGACTGTGACAGGAGTTGCTGAGAGGATGAGTTAACCGAGGAAGGAAAAGAACAGAGACTGTCTTTGGTGAATAATGGCTTAGCAGATGATGGGAACACACAACCTGGCTTGAACACAGGAAGCTGCCTCATTCATAGCAAGCCAGGCATTGGTCCATCTAGCTTACTGTTGTCAACAGTGACTAGTAAGCAGCACTCCAGAGTCTCAGCCTTTCCCAGCTCTAGCTGGAGATGCCGCTAGGGACTGAATCAGGGACCTCATGAGTGCAAAGCAGTTGCTCTTTCCCATGGAAAGACTGCTTGGCCACTTAGAAAAAAGGGGAATTTGAGAATGAACATACAGTGATAAGGACAGGGAGGAAAGGTCTTAGGCCAGGTTGTGTTTATGCCGCAGTTCTGCAGAGTGGCACAGAGGAAGAGCAAAACATCATGGGGAAGTTGAATACATGTTTCATTCTAAAAAGTAAGTTTCTTATGGTTACAAAGGCATATTGGAAAGTGTGCATGCGAAACCCATTTGGAGTGCGTCTGAACGGAAAGGGATTTCTGAATTAGGTGGAAGGGAACATTTTTCTCGCCCCTGCTGCCTTCATGCCTAACAGAAAAAGCATACATTTTGCAGAATACTACAAAACAACAACATGCAGAATACATGTGCCACATAGTTTATGCAAATATAATTTTGAATAATTTATGCAACTTGTAGCTTACAGCACATATTGATACAGAATTTGGCAGAGAGGTTCAATTATTTTAGCATACACAGTCCTAGTGATAGGGAAGAGGATGAGAGAATGGAAGCAATTGGGAAGAGATGTAGCTGTTTTCATTTTATGCTGACATATTTCTTTCTACTTCTGGATCTTTTGTCCTCTCCCCTCTCCTTAGCACATGAGCCCTTCGGCTACAGGAGGACCCACCCACCTGTTTATGTTTAGATTTGCATATTGTTGCAGCCTTGCTGATTCCCACCCACACCTGAGCTGTTTGTGCAGCATGGTCTATCCATTTGAATACGCAAGTATAAATCACAGAAGCTCTGGATGCCAATGAACACTGGGTCTAAGGCAGGCTTCCTCAAACTCAGCCCTCCAAATGTTTTTGGCCTACAACTCCCATGATCCCTAGCTATCAGGACCAGTGGTCAGGGATGATGGGAATTGTAGTCTCAAAACATATGGAGGGCTGAGTTTGAGGAAGCTTAGTCTAAGGCCTGGCTATGTGCTACAGTCAATACATGAAAAATATCTATGCTCTGACAATTCAGAATTCGAAAAATTCATTAGGAGAAAAGCAGAGAAAGTTGGAGATGATCACTGTGCCCCTAGATGCCTTTCTCCATCTCAGGGTCACCTTCTCCCTCCTTTAGGGGCAAATTTTCATTAAGAGTTAGGAGGGGGGAGATGAGGATGAGTGAGGCAGTTGAGGTGAATAACAGGTATATGGAGGGAGGCAACACGAGAACAGGCCTTTTCAGCAGTGGCTCCCCATTTGTGAAATGCTCTCCCCAGGGAACCTCCCCTGAGGCCATCATTACATATCTTAAGCCGGCAGGCAAAAACATTCATTTTTCTCCAAGCCTTTGGCTCTTAATTAACTGTAACCACCTTGACTGGGTGGGATGTTTTAATCCTGCCTTTAAAAAACAGGACTGTGTTTTAGATTTGTCATTGTTTTAATTTATGCTAGTGTGAGTTTGTTTATTGTTGTAAGTCGCTTTGAGTTACTTTTGTTTTGAAAATGACTAATGTTTAACTTAAGTAGTAGTAGTAGTAGTAGTAGTAGTAGTAATGTGCTGGTACTATTAAGATATGGCCCTCCAGCTTTAGCTTTCCCTGTGCTTGCCTGTAATCCCCTTCAGTTTTCTCTGCACATCTTAATTTTCAACAGGTAAAGCTTATCTACTTCTGACAACTGTAGCAGCATATGTTGTTGTTTAGTCGTGTCCGACTCTTCGTGACCCCATGGACCAGAGCACGCCAAGCACTTCTGTCTCCAGCAGCATATAGCCAGGCTCTTATTGCAGAGCAGGCCCAGGAAAGCCAACAAACCCCAAGTCGTATTCACCCATCTCAGCTGGATCCCTTACCTTGGGTCCCAGAGCTCCAATTTCTCCAGGGAGTCCAACCTGGCCTGGAGAGCCCTTAAGAGAAAGAAACAGAGAGGGGAGAAAATGCTCTTTTTTAGTCATATGATGGGAACAGCCCTTTGTTCATCTGTTCAGGCTCTGTTGGACGTCTGTGGTGGCAAAGGGTTTGCTAGGCTAACAAGCAAGGAGAGATGAGCAGGCACTCTCCAGCTAACAGCAAACGATTCCATCTATGTCTGCTGAAAATGCAGCACCTCATTCTCCCACTTAGGTGACACATTAGTGAACATAGGTGCCCTATGACAGCACAAGTATGTGCACATGTAACAGGTGAGAGAGCTCATCTGGAGGCGCTTCTGGGTTTGCATTTTCTAATTCTGGCCACTGACCAAGCAAGGAAAAAAATCTGTTTAATCCAGCAAAAGTCTGGATAGTTATCAACAGATAAGGCTGGTTTATTTTACACTGAGTCAGATCGATCTAGATTCTAGCCCAATACTCTGGCAGCAGGTCAGGTAGGGAGGGGTCATTTTCCCATCACTCACTAGAGGATTCTTTTAACTGAAAATGCCGGAAACTGAACTTCAGACATTCTGCATACAAAGCAGGTGCTCTGCTACTAAGCAAAATTCCCACTCACCCACCCCTTGCTGTCAGTCAGCGTCTGGTGCATGCAGAGAAGCAGTGGGCAACCCCTGCCTCGTGGGCCAAATTAGGCCTGCAGGGCTCTCATGGGGCTATTTCCCCCCAAGCCACATCCCCTTGTCCCACATCTGTCATCATATATGTCAGTTATGGGGCAGGTAAAGATGTGGCATTGACCACAAATAATGAACCACAGATATTCCTGCAAATTTATTATTCTATTTTTGTGATATACAAATGACGTTGGAAAACTTGGTCTATTTATTTGTTTCATTTGTTATTCCTAGGATCTTTGTTTATATGGCCTTATTTATTTATTTATTTATTTAAAAAGGATGTGGCTGCAAAGGAACAACTGGGAGTCTTGAAATGTGCTCCTTGACAATCGGTGCTCCCAAGTGGAGTCGTACCCTAGTGAGAGGTGCTGAATTCAAGCTCTTCTTAGATCAGCAGGGATCTTCATTTCATGATGTCATGACGAAACCAAGTGGTTGGCATGTGGGCATCCCTACCTACCCACCAAGTAGCTCACAGGAGCGAGTGAACCCAGGATTTGGCCCACTGGCTGGAAAAACTCCACCCCTCCCCCCCGGTACATTTTGGCTCAAGATCCCTCTTCCGAATGGCTGAACTAATAAAGTGATTATTTTTTTTAATAAAAATTTGCCAAACCAGTGGCACATCATGGCTCACAATGCTTTGACAGTGCAAGACCCTTTGTATTGGGTCACTGCCCCTTCCTCTAAGCCAAGCTATGAGCACACACTCCTGTAAGCACCCCTCACAAATCCAGCACACTGCCTCCCGCCAGCCAAACCCAAGCTCACATGAACAGCACTTACAGGAGATCCTTTCAGCCCAGGCCCCTGAAATGAGAAGACAGCCACAGTAAACAATCATGCTGCGTTGAAGAAACCAGATGAAAAACATGAAGGCTGCAGCTGAGGCATCTCCCAGAGGCAGAGCAGCTGTCTCGTTTTCCCAATCTGGTTGTGTCATATTAATTAACTGCATTTCTGAGTCACCTGCCCCATAACCAGGGTTCTCTTTGGGTGATAGACAGTTTAGGCAAATAATAACAGTTATAAACATAAAACCAGCAAACAGATCTAATATAGCAAATGAGTGTGCAGCACTCAGATCCATCAAAACCACAATGCAGAGGCTTAAAACATCTTACAGGGGAAAACACCCCCTCCAGTGAAAGCGTCTACCACCTTCTGTCCACTCTACTTATGAGTAGAGAGGGATGATTAGGATTGAACTGTTATCCATGCTTAGAGTAGCTCTACTTAAATCAATGGGACATTACTAAATAAGTGACTTAGTTATAGTGTGTTTGCCTTCTATCTCTCCTCTGCAGGGCTTAAGGTTTCATACATAGCTTCCCCCCCTCCACTCCCCATTTTATCCTCACGACAACCCTGCAAGGTAGGTTAGGCTAAGAGATGGTAATTGGCCCAAAGTAGCCCATGTTGGCTACACCTGCCCTAAACTATAGCTTAGAGCTATAGGAATGAGCCTTGATAAGTCCTAGGCTCATATGCTCCCTCCTCTGGCATAGCTGCAAAGAAGAGATCGGAAGCACTTGCTTCCACTTTTAAACTAATGAGAGCTCCACTCTGTGTCTAAACCTGGGGGGGTCTCTGGCTAGTTTAAACTACGGGTTGTTAACAAGCCAGCACCATAAAGGACAGCTTGATTTTGGCTTGTTTCAACAAACCACAGTTTCCCCAAGTCCAAAGGTAACAAGCAACTGTGGTTAGTTTAAAAGTGAATGCTATATAACTCCTCCTTACTGCCGCACTAGAGGAGATATGGGGAGTATGCAAGCCCACTCTCATCACACTCAACTATAATCCAACATGTTGGTGTGATTGTGTACACTGGACGTGTTCATATAGCGGTATACTTTCTTAACAAATACAGCCAATAAAGAATAAACACTTACCGGAAGCCCTGGAGGTCCTGGAAGTCCAGTCTGGCCCTGAGTGAATGCAAGAGGGAAGAGATATTCAGTGCAGCAGGATCCACACAAGTGGAATATGACTTAAGCTGCAGATCTACTTCATGGGGCAGATCGAGATATGAGCTCCAAGGACCCAGCCCTACCAGATAAGATTGAACCTCTTGTGTTTGCAGGTGCAGTGTGGACAGTATTGTTGTCTGAATTCACCTAAGGCCTCTGTTACTTTGCACAGACCAATTACACCCCCCGTTTCCCCCTGCTCTAGTTGCTGGGGGATGTATACAGTGCATACATGCATCCAAAATCACTTTAAATCATTTTGTCCCCCAATTGGTCCTCATTTGGAGGCCTCCAGCCCCTCACTACAGCATCTGCAATGCACAGCTGTCACAATCACAAGCCAGTCTTAAAAGAACCACTCCATCTCCTCGAGTCACACAGAAAACAGTCACTCACTTTGGGGCCGGGTCGCCCAAAAGGTCCTGGTTCCCCTTTTGCTCCCGTTAGGCCCTGTAAAAAATGGAAAGAGAATTACAGGATCAGCTTGTGGGACACTAACTGGCATCTGCAATAAAATAGGTAAAAACACCAGGGCTGGAAAAGAAATGGGTGAAGCAGCGAATTCAAACCAAAAATCTTTGCCACAACTGCAGAGCATCCAGAAATAGAAACTGCAGGTGTAAAAGTTTTTGTGGAAATGCAGGCATGTGCATTTCACTGCTAAATCAAGGAATAAGCTAGTCATCTAAACCAGAAGGCATTTCGCAAAAAGACCTCAAATGTGCATTCCCTTACCAAGATTCCTAAATTACCTACTTCATGGTACTAATCCCAGTGATCATAGGCACAGCCAGGTTGGGGGGGGGGGCAGACTAGATGCCCCCCCACCCGCTTTGTCCTTTCCATTCTTACCTTAAATATATGAGGTGACCAAGGGTAAAACTAGCAAAAATAAATAAATCATATAATAATAAGTGCTGGAGATGTAAGGAACAGATAGGAACATACTACCATATGTGGTGGTCCTGTCCAGAGATACAAAGATTTTGGAATATGATTTATGAAGAGATAAAGAGATCGATAAAATCTACATTTAGCAAGAAACCGGAAGAATTTTTATTAGGAATTGTATCAAATAATATTCCCAAAAACAAAATCAGGTTATTTATGTATGCGACACCAGCAGCAAGGGTTATAGTAGCAAAACACTGGAAAGATACAAATACACCCACTAAAGATGAATGGGTTGTTAAATTGTGCGAGTACTTGGAGCTCCTGAAGCTGACAGATGCAATAGGAGATAAACCTAAAAAGATGGTGAAAGAAGAATGGGAATGTTTAAATAATTATTTGAGGGGCAAGGGTTCATCAGTAAAGACCTGGTTATGTTTAGAATGATACCGCATAGGGAAATGTTCCCTGATACCAAGACAAGGGACTCCATGGAATGCCGATAGAGGGAATTGATAAGAATAATGATCTGTTGTGACCTTGACGGAAGAGTACAATAGACGAGCCTTCTTGTGTTTTGGCTCATTTTTCTATTTTCCTTTTTTCCTTTCCTTCTTCTTCCCTCCACCCCCCCCCCCCAATAACGGCTCATGTTTTGCACCATGCATTTTGATATTTTTTGTAGTTTTGTATCCCTTTTTATTGTTGAGGATTTCTTTTTTGTAATTTTGGTTGTTTATATTTACGTGTATTTGTTTAAAGCAAAATTTAAAAAAATTAAAAAGAAAAAAGAAAAAAAGAAGGGTCACACATAAGCGCCCATTCCCTCTACCCAGCACTTTCTACTGGACTGGTTTCAGAATAGTAGAATCTGAAGCAGCAGCACTCCAGGAAGTGTGGCAAAGTGGAAGCAGCCAACCATATTTCTGAAAGCATGGGAGACTGTTCAGACACTGAAGCTGAAGACTATTATAAGAAGGTGGGCATGCAGATAACTACAGTTGTACCTTGGTTTTCGAACAGCTTAGTTCTTGAACATTTTGGCTTCTGAACGGCGCAAACCCAGAGCAAACTATTTTTGGAAGCCGAATGTCCAACAGGGCTTCCATGGCTTCCGATTGGCTGCAGGAGTTCCCTGCAGCCAATCAGAAGCCGTGCTTTGGTTTCCGAACATTTTGGAAGTCGAATGGATTCCGCTTGACTTCCAAGGCACAACTGTATTTTGATAAGAGATGGAGTCCCTTTATTTTGTATAGGTGTCACAAAATACAGGAAAATGCTAAACCACAAATTCAGATTCTGGGAATACTATAAAAATGTTATGTACCGGTACTTCTATTTATATGTGTTCTCTCTCCATCTCTTGTACTTTCTCCCCATTTATTTCCTCTATCTATCCATCTATTTCTTTTGTACCTGTATTTATGGTTTATAGCTTTTGAAAACAAAGCTTATTTCTTAAAAAAAGAAAAGAAATGCTGTGAATAAATAAAAAGGTTTAGCTTTGGGAGTGATTGGGAGTGATGTGGGGGTGCCGTTTTTACCAAAAAAAAAAAAAAGATAGCACAAGTTGCAGTCCTTCTGGCTTCAGCCCCCACATCTCTAGCTATCAGTTCAATCTCTGAGCAGGAGGCGGCTGCATCTCCTTGACAGTGCATCTGCCTCTAACAGCACATGCAGGAACACGACGGCACCAAGCAGAGCACGCAGTTTGCTATTTCACCTGCTGCTGCAGCCACTGACAGGTTATCAACAGCTCAAGATGTAACTGAGGACAATAGTGTTTTTCTAGGATATCTTTAACCAAAACAACACGCCCTCTTTGCTTTTTAAATCAGCACAGGGCAAGCGATTGCAAAGTAAACAAACAGAGCAGGCAATGCTCAAACTCGTGCAGGCAGGATGGGGCTCAGGGAGTGGGGCCAGGAGTCTTACAAATACAAAAGATTTCCTCTGTTTTAATATGTCTAATGGAAGTAGAGGTGAGAAATAAACAAATATAAAGCATGAGTTGCTAAAGTATCCCAAGTGTGGTGCAAAACAACCAGTTTCTGCAGCTCAACATCTTTGCCCAAAAAAGCTCAACAACATTGTGTCCGGATTTTCACATTTTTAAATATGGCAACCCTACCATGGACAGGCTGAAAATGGATAGTCAAACCTCGGATCCTGAACGCCTCCGTTTTGGAACGTTTCAGCTCCCGAACAGCGAAATCCTGGAAGTAAATGCTCTGGTTTTTGAACATTTTTCAGAAGCTGAACATCCGAAGCTTCCTGCAACCAATCGGAAGCCACATCTTGGTTGTGGAACCAAGCCAACCGGGCTTCTGGAACGGTTTACGTTCGACAACCGAGGTTTGACTGTACTAGCAAAGCATGCAAATCACACCGGATTTGGAGTGAGCAAAGGAGGACAACCATTTGTACTCACATCAATCCCAGGTTTCCCCGGAGGGCCATCTGGACCTGGAAGGCCAGGTTCTCCCTTGGCGCCCTGTCACACAGAAACATTTGAGGAATCAAAAGTGTTCTTAGGGAGAAAAGAAAGTGAAAGCATCACAGTTGCACACTGCCACTCTGGGGGATGTTCGCAGGGCCGGCCCAAAGGCTCTGTCCAACACTGCAAGCTCAGTTCCACTTGTGCAATGAAACTCCCTCTTCCCTCTCCACATGCCCCCCAGATGTGTTCTGGAGGGTCCCCCAACCCCCTGGAGCAGATTGCTGGGTTGTTGTTTTTTAGTGCAAAGTAATTTGATTTCCCACACAATCACAACCACAGCTTTACAGTGATAAGGTCTGATACTACTTACAAACAATGCATATTAAAATGAAGGCCGTCTTTGCTTTCCAACAGTTACAAAACAGGTCTTAAGCCTCCCACAACAGTAGCTTCTCATGAGCATCATATTTGGGGCTCTGCATTCTAGACAACTCAAAGCTGGGAGACAGGTACTGTATGTAACCTGAAAGTGGTTGCAGCTTTTTATTTATACTAATGTTCACACTATAAACAAATTATAAGCCCAAGTAACCCCTGCTGACATTACTTGCTTAGATACTCACAGGGCTCCCTGCTGCTCCTGGTGGGCCTTTATCGCCCTAGAGAAAAAAGGGGAGAAATGGTTAAGAGCATGTTCCTCTTGAAATGATCGCTGTCAAAGCAACTGGAAATGCAAAGTCACCAATACGCAGTTCTGGGGGATATAATGAGCATATCTGCCCCCTAGTCCTGAAAGATATGCACAGGCTGCCTCCTTGGAACCAATTCAAGGTGTGAGTTTTGATGTGTAAAGACCCGACAATCTTAGGACCTGGTTACTTGAAAGAACATATCTCCTCATATTGCATAACAGAAATCTAACAGTCCTGTCTGGGCTCTGAGGTTCAGCAGGGATGGCACTCTCAGCAATGCCAGCATCAACTGATCAGTGACCGCCCCACAAGGCCTTCTCAGCAATGGCACCCCCAGCTGCAGCACATCCTCCTTCCATCAATTTGGCTGGCATCAGCTGAAGACAGTCCTCTTTCTGCAGGCCTTTGAAATATGGTTGTTTTGCCTGGCACACCCAGGTAGAAGGTGGAAGGCTTGACACCCCAGTTGGGTGAGAGCAGTTGGAAAGAAACCTTTTTATGAAGAAGACTGTGTATGCAGCTTGCAAGCATCAGCCCGGCAGGAGCCAGCTGCAGATTACTACACAGAGGGAGGGTGTCTGAGGTTTCTATCTTAATTTCTAAGCAGTGATATATTTGCTCATTTGTTAGACTTTCAGTTTTTAATTTAATGGCATGCTCTCAGAGACTGTGGTTATGGCTTAATTTGTCAGGCTCAATGGCATCACTGGAGGCTGCCCCCTGTGACATCACCGCCCCGTGACGTCACTGGAGATGACCCCAGGTCTCAGATTTGGAGCCTTAAATCTGGGATGCTCCTGACCTGGCAAACTTACTCTGAACTGGCCTTCTGAACATGTAATATAATGCAGATGGATGTGCTGGTATGCCGTAATTCAGGGGTCAGCAAAGTTTTTGCGGCTTGGGCTGGTTCACGGTCCCACAGATGCCGCAGTCGGCCAGAGTGCACACGCACGCATGCACAAACACTATTTCCGGCGCTCCTTCTGGTGCAGTGGAGGTGTGCGCAGCTTCCCATTGGCTGCAGAAGCTTCCTACAGCCAATGGGAAAGCCGGCTAGTGTCACGGAAGGCGGTCCCCGCTCTGCTCCATGCCAGTTTAGCCAACCGAGTGGGTGACGGGGGTCCATGGGACGGTGAAATGACCCTCATGGGCCACTTGTGGACCATGGGCCTTAGGCTGCCGACCCCTGCCTTAATTGAATTTTAAATTTACAGTTGTATTTTAAACAACATTTTTTTAAAAATGCCTTTTATATTGTTGTAACCTGCTCTGAGATTTGCATTTGAAGTGAAGTGGGGGATAAATCTCATAAATAAAACAAAAGTTTTCAGGTTTTCTTTTCTTTCCTTCCTTCCTTCCTTCCTTCCTTTCTTTTTCTTAGTAATACAAAATATATGTCTCACTCATTACAGAGTGGCATGGGTCCACTATAAAAAAGACACATCAACAGGAGGAAATGTTTAAAAACAGCAATTATTTGTAATGCTGTCAGTAGGGGCCAGACCTGCTCCTGGATATTAACAATAAGTCACAAAATCATACCAAGTGAAAATAAACTTATCACTGGAGAGACATGGAGGGAAGTAGATACAGTGGTACCTCAGGTTACAAACACCTCAGGTTACAGACTCTGCTAACCCGGAAGCAGTACTTTGTTTGGGGACTACAACTCCCATCATCCCTAGCTAACAGGACCAGTGTTCAGGGATGATGGGAACTGTAGTCTCAAAACATCTGGAGGGCCGAGTTTGCCTCTGCCTGGTGTGGGGTATTGCATTATTAGAAAAATTGGCACACAAACTGAGAGTATGTAGAGGCCAATGCAAAAGTGTTAAGTTTTGTTTTCTTTTAAAATAAAGTGTCTAGTCCATATGATTGCTGGGGAAACATGCCACACTGCTTGCTGTGGGCTGTGGGGCCTGGTGCATCTCAGAAGCCAGAATGATTGTGAGTTATGGTCACCTGTACAGACTCTAAAATTAAGAGATGGAAATTAGAGATGGGTCCATGAGAAGGGAAGAACCACAAACAGCCACCATGGTAGGGAGTCAAAAATTGCATCCAAGGCACTAAGACTCCAGAACTGCGTACCGGAAGTCCTCTCACGCCCTGGGCAACTGCAATTTCACCCCCTCCAAGCTTTTTGTCTGCAGCCATAAGGACTAGAAACTTACACTTGGAAATCAAAGGTGCCTGTATTACCAATGGGCAATCCAAATATCCTGTTCTGAGTTTGCACTGCAATCCCAGAATCACATAAGCATGCTAAGAGTTACAAGCAAGGGGGTGGAAGACTTGGATTAGGCCCCACCCCATAGGATCATGGCATCATAGAACAGATTCCCCTCCACATCATCATCATCTGCCCCAGTTTACATTTTTCCATCCCTTCTATCCCACCACATCCATCTCCCCTCGGCCAACTCCTTTAAGCAACTTCGAAACAATAACAGGAGCCCAACACCCCCCTCCCCAGGAAAAGGCAATGCTGATCCATAAAGCCAATGAATGAACATTCTCACTCTAGCCATAGCTCTCCCCAGGATTCCAGGGAATGTTTTTTAAAGATAAGCCCACATATGGTGATAGGGTGTTATTGCGGGGAGAGAATACAGTGGTACCTCGGGTTAAGAACTTAATTCATTCTGGAGGTCCGTTCTTAACCTGAAACTGTTCTTAACCTGAGGTACCACTTTAGCTAATGGGGCCTCCCGCTGCCGTCGCGCCGTGATTTCTGTTCTCATCCTGAACAAAGTTCTTATCCCGAGGTACTATTTCTGGGTTAGCAGAGTCTGTAACCTGAAGCGTCTGTAACCCGAGGTACCACTATACCACTTAGAGATGAATCAGATTCTGGTCTGTACTGTACTGTAAATCAGATTTGAGAAAGCAAAGCTCACTGGCTCCCTCTAGCCTTTTTGGATGGGCACTGCACCTGGGATCCTGTATACAATGCCTTCTTTTGTACCCAAACCATCTCTCTCCCCCCCCCCCCAACACACACACACACACACACACACACACACACACACACACCATCCCTTCTGCTGCTCAGGTTCCTGTGCAGTGTGCTTACATCAATGCCGTCAGCGCCTGGCACTCCTGGCGGACCCGGGGGCCCTCGTGGTCCAGGTTCTCCTGGAGGACCTTGCTAAGGAGAGAAATCAAACAAGAAGCAAAGTTATTTGGGTGGAGAAAAAGGTCAGCGAAAACCAAGAACCAACTAAGCTGGACGAGCTTGTCCCACAACCACATCACAACCCCAGAGAAGCCAAAGATTGAAAGCCTCAACCTCTTCCCTGGAGAGCTGGGTTGCAAAACAGAGGTGTGGATAGGAGTGTGCCTGAAGCCTTGGGAAGGGCAGACAGATTTCCAGCCCCCTCCCCATGCCTGATCATATTGCAAAAAAAATAAAAAAAAATAAAAAAAATAAAAAAAAAAATCAGCTGAAAATAGGTGAAGCCAACCACTGAGAAGCAGGGTGACAATAAGGGATATGGTACAGATCATGATAGATCCGGGAGATTTGAGGTTAAAATCCTCAAGCAGGCAGGCAAATCACTGAGCAACCTTAGACTAAGCACCATCTATTGGTCTGAACTACTTTGCAGGGTTGCTGTAACGGTAAGATGCAAAAGGACAACAACAGACAGACAAAATTTTGTTTGGAAAAAGAAAAAGGTTTGGCTGCAGCTTTGAAGCCCTTTTGATCAACCAGGTAAAGGCAAAGAGATATTGCTTCCTCCTCCTTTTCCTCTCAGATCTCAGGGTGTCCTAGAATTGGACACAGGATCTTAAGACAGCATGGAATTTGGCCTCAATGAAATTTCCCCTCAATATGAATCACTGGCTTCAGCTGCCTACTGGTCCAACACATACAGCTTCATAAATAGGACTGCAGCAATGCCCTCAGGCACCCAAATTTTGGACTGACATTTTTTAAGTAATATCAACAAATTTTAAATGCTCCGTTCAAGTTTCTCTGCAACTTGGCCTTTTGAATTTGTGGGAAGATCAGACAGCAACTCTCCAATCTAAGGAACTTCTTAGGAGGATGCTGGCGGCAGCGAGAACATCTTTGGCCCCAAAACGGAAGACATTACAGGACTTAAGCCTCTCATTGCAGTAAAAGAATATGTGAACCCTGGCTACTGCAGATAAAATAACTCACAAACCACATGTTTCTAAGGGTAAGGAAGAACCAGAACATTTCTATGCCATTTGGTGGCACTGCATTTCTTGTGTGTCAAATCCTCTCCCCCACCACCAAATTGCAAAATTTGGCTTTCGTGATGTGTTCTGCTGCTTTCATTTTTCTCCATTATCTGCTCTCCACATACCCAAAGGCAACTTTGGTGTGCTTTAAATTACAGGCTCTGTGTGATTTTAAAACTAGCTTGAACAAACATGCAGAAGTTGCGCAGAACTCTGGTTGAATTTGGTACCTCAAATTCCTTTAAAATTCTAAAAACAATTTAGGGTGCTTCCAGAGTATTCATCCCGATTTGTTCGTGGGTAGGTTAGATGACATTGCATCAAGTGTTATCCCACATTTTCTAGTCCATTTCCCCATCACATTCTTTTATTGCAAAACACCCAATTTTCGGGCGAAGCAGGTTTTTTGCACAAGAGCGCCAAACCGCCTTTAAATACACAACCTGAATTTGCCAGCATATGAATGAATCACATTCTAACGTGTTCAGTACATAATTTCTCTGAATAGATGGCTGCATACCTGAATACAGACAGTAATAAGTCAGCCCGAGATTACTACTCTGTGTAAAACAAGGAGCTACTATGAAAGCACAGGTCCTTTGGTATATATTTATAGCTGTCGGGGGTTGGCCTGTGTTTTCCCCCAATGATGGCATGCTATAAATAATAGCAAGTAATAATAATAAGTAAGTAAGGTTGATTGAGTTTCAGTATGTGAAGTGCTTTCAACAATAAATGCTAAGGGAATGATAAACGTAAGCACTTTGCAGTTCCATTGATTTCAGTGTGGTTAAGCATATGCATAGTAAATACATTCCATTGAAATCAATGAGATTTCAAAGTGCTTACATGTTGCTAGATCAGCCAGTATTCTTATTTAAGGGTTTGGATGGTAGATGATTAGACTGACATTGTTTGGAATAAAACAAAGCATTCCTGTCTGAAGTTTTACTAGGTGGTTTGGTTAGTAAGGATCATCTTAAACGTCTCCATGTATGATTACAGCCAGTGCTTTTTTTCTTTAAAATTGTTTAGGGGTACTCTCATTTTGACTCAAGAAAATCACCATTTTACAGTTCAAATCAGGGAAAATAAATACAGTAAATGGACAAGAGTACAAAGATTCACAAAATGTTTAGGGATATGCATCCCCCCAGAAAAAAGCACTGAATACAGCAAATTGAGTCCAGGCCCCTGTGAACCTTGGAACTACGTAAAACAAAGCAGTCCTAAAGGAATCTGAGGCTTCTGGCTTTATTTCCCCCACTTCTCTTTACTTTAGAATGTGACATTGTAGCGTCTGGACTGATGCGAATAATATATGTACATGTTCCTAAATAAGGCATTGAACTTATAAAATACCAGCTTTGCAGTCACTGGGGATGGAAGCTTCCTGAAGGCATTCGCTGAATGAATAGCCCCCTTTGTCCCTCAAAAAGGGTGGCAAAAGTTTCTCTGTGTTAAGGTCCTGTGTTCTTTTCCAAACCAAAAAGAAGTTGTAGAAAGGACTGCATGTATCTCTGACTGCAAGTCACTGTCCCTAAGGTGAGACCCAATCAATATTCAGCAAATCAAGGGCTTTCCAACCACCACCACCAAATAACTCAAAGCATTATCTTCTGCTTCAAAAACTGTTTTTCTTTTTCTTTTCAGAATTGACCAAGGACTTGGATTTTTATTTTAAAACATCCCATTGCCATCATCAGATGACCAGCCAAATTTCTTCAGCTCCTTTAGTTTGCAGTCTGCAGAGAGTACCGGTTGCTGGACACATCCTGTTCATCACGATCAGGATAATAATAACACATCTTTTGCCCCAAAAGACAGATCCACATAAGTACTTTTTAATTTGGTTCCCAAAGGCAAGATGTTTTTCCGCAGCTGTCCAGGGCCCTACAAAAGGCAACATTTCCTGCCATAATACTTACTACCACCCTACTGAATATAATGGTATAATGCAAGATCCCTTTTAGACATCTGAAATCACTTTTGTTTTGCTTCTTACAACATTGCTTCCACAAATTTCTTCCACAGATCTCTTCCCTGTTCACTTCCAGGGGGTAAAATTCCCCAGGAGTCTCCGTGCAGAAGCACAGGGAGACCCCTGAAAAGAACAAAAAACAGTTTTGCCAGGAATAAAAGGAAAGCACTTCTCTCCTCCCCTGACCCAGCCAAAGAAAAAGAAAAAATAGTATGTTTTATAACCCCAACAATCAAGCTGTGCCAGTTCCCCTCATTATTTTAAGCTTGCAAGAAAAGATAGTGTATTAAAACTACTGTAATTATTCAGACATTGTCCTCCAGCACTGGATCCCAAACTGCAAACAAGTTTTGTTGTTTTCAAGGCCCCCACCCCCCCACCCCATCTGGATCACACCTAGACATTTTCCAGTAGAATCATAGGTAAAAAGGAAACTTACGAATTGTGTCACGGAGAAAGAGATGGTTTGGAGGAGAAGGCAGAATTTGAGGCTGCCCAAAAAACTAGCCATATCGAGGTCTTCAGGCTAGCTGGATGAAAAGTGGGGGCCCGCCAGCCCCTGAATGACTAAATCTTTAGACCCAACAGGAGCAGAGAGAAAGGCAGAAGGGAGGAGATGGTGGGTCATTAATATGTAGTATTTTGGTGAAAGGGGAGTTAATGACCTGACTGGGAACTCCCCTCCCAGCCCACTGACATATGAGACGAGAGGAGCTGGCCTCAAAGGTGGAATTCATGGGCCAGGTGAAGGGAAATTACTGTAGGCATCCTGCCCTTTTGTCTCCTCTTGGACTGTGGGAAAGTATAAAACATTCATTATTCAGCCCTGTTTAAGGGAAGTTTTTAATGACTGGTGTTTTAATGTATTTTTAATCTTTTGTTGGAAGCTGTGAAAAGTGGCTGGGGATACTGAGCTAGATGGGCAGGGTATAAATAATTTTTATTTTATTTTATTATTATTATTTTCCTTAGCACAGAGGTGGGAAACCTGTGGCCTTCCAGGAATTGTTTGACTAAGACACTGAGGGCTTTTTGGGGGGGGAAGCCCTGTTTAGGAAAGTTTTTTATGACTGGTGTTTTAATGTATTTTTAATCTTTTGTTGGAAGCCGCCCAGAGTGGCTGGGGAAACCCAGCCAGATGGGCGGGGTAGAAATAATAAATTATTATTATTGTTTTTTAAATGAATTTTCACTGGTGATGAGGGGGGTGAACTCAAAATGGCAATTTAAAATCATGCAAAGGGGTATTTTTTAATCTTTATTTAAATAAACAAGTACCACAAGGCATTCATTTAAATTAAATTAAATTGTAAATTACTGTGATTTAAATAAACTGCGCATTTAAAACTCCACAAATCCAAAATATTTTATTTTATTTTATTACAAAATCCTGCTGAACATAAACCTATGGAACAGGCCTTCGTCATCTCCCGCCTCTGGTTGAAAGAAAGTAAAGTACAGCGGACTAGGCTGTACCAATCCCATTCAGAGCTATGTTTAGCTATTCATTAACTGCTTGTGTTGTTATACCTCTTCGCAGGTTGCCTGCTACAAGGTTATGCAGGGACACAATTATTTCTGTTTGCACTGAGCGTGGTGAGGGAGCTGCAATTCCAAAAGGTTTTGCACTGTGCCAGAAGATGTGGGCAGCAGCTGGTGAAGACATGCAGACATTGAACAGCCTATATCACTCCCTTGTGGGATGTGGGACACTGCAGAAATTATTTGCCACTTGTCAGGTGCTTCCTTCCTTAGGGCTCATCCCCACTTCTGCTTGTCCCATGCTTTTGAGGTTTCTCATTTGCCCTGCTGCTTTCCTAGGAAAACCCGCTGTTTACTGCTCAATCCAAACAAATGTCAATTGGGTTTTCTGTAGACTGAAGGTTGTTCTGATTCAGCAATAAATGGGATTTTCCTGGGGAAAGTAGTGGGGCAAATGAAAACTCTCTAACCCATGCCTAGAAAACATGGAACAAGCAGAAGTGTGGGTGAGCCCTCGGAGGGGGGATTCCCCTTCCCCAGCATAAAGGTAAAGGTAAAGGTACCCCTGCCCATACGGGCCAGTCTTGACAGACTCTAGGGTTGTGTGCCCATCTCACTCTATAGGCCAGGGGCCAGCGCTGTCCGCAGACACTTCCGGGTCACGTGGCCAGCGTGACAAGCTGCATCTGGCGAGCCAGCGCAGCACACAGAACGCCGTTTACCTTCCCGCTAGTAAGCGGTCCCTATTTATCTACTTGCACCCGGGGGTGCTTTCGAACTGCTAGGTTGGCAGGCGCTGAGACCGAGCAACGGGAGCGCACCCCACCGCGGGGATTCAAACCGCCGACCTTTCGATCGGCAAGTCCTAGGTGCTGAGGCTTTAACCCACAGCGCCACCCGCGTCCCCTTCCCCAGCATATTCACTCCTATATCTACTTTTTCTCTAGAAGGTGAAGGCGATATTATAGGAACTGGACTAGGACCTGGGAGACCAGGTTTAAATTTACCACAAAACTAATGGTGAGACCTTGGGCCAATCACTCTCTCAGCTTAAACCAGAGTTGCTGTGGGGAAATGGAAGACCATGAGTGCCACGTGAACTCCTTGGAGGAAACCAATAGTGGCGGGGGGTCTTAATGTAATAGAGAAGATCTCCATCTTGTCTGCCCTTGTCCCTGAAGTGGAGCAAGGCTTGAAATACAACAAAAACGAAGCAAGCTTGGTGTTGAAGCCATAAAACCTGCCTGAGTGTCCATCTTAAGATGGACAATGGGAACTGCTAGGTTCATATTTTTATTGCTGCAAACTGCCTTGATATTTTTGTTTATGCTAGAGGTATATAAATATTTTTAATAAACAAATAACTAAATAATATGATGAGAATGCAAACCTGTACAATTATTTTGGAAAATGGTGTTTGAAAAAGTTTCTGCTATTGTGCGAGAGGTGATACTGCCTGGTCTGAGGCTAGCTTTAGAATGTAGTTCTTATGGAGAAAACTGAAAGACAGCATTTCAGAACACCAAGACCAAAGATGATTTTGAAACTGTGTGGTAGCTGTTTATTCAAAACACTGGAAAGGTAAATATGCCGGTACCCTCAGCACCCATGGCTCACTCTGGGTCAATCTGTTAAGATGGAGAGTTAAAGACACTTAACTGATATAATCAACTCTGTGACAGCTGGGGCTAATGGGAGTTGTAGTCCAAAACATCTGGAGAAACCTAAGTTGGGGAAGGCAGGTCTAAAGCGTCTCCTGCATTGCTATACACATTCAACAGTCTTCCCTACTACCAACCACTTGTGACACTGCCTCTGTGTTACTCACTTTTCCTATAGTGTCATTTCTTAATTAATCCAATTAGCACCTCAAATTGAGACTTCTGGGATCTGAAAGCTCAGTGCACACACGCGCACACACAAAAACATTGTGTAGGTTTTTAGTCTTGGAGGGCAGCAGTATTACAGTTTGGAGTATAAAAAGCTGAGGAAGAAATTCAATTCAATTCAGTTTGTACTTGGAGGTCCATATACCTAATTTGCACTTCCCAAAACAATACATGCGCTTTGAAATTCCCACTTGGCCAACTTTTGCAGTGAAGTTTTCCAACTAAATAACGTGTGCAGAAATGTACGTATGCCTTCTGCAGTGTGCAGTCTGCAACATCTGCAGTATGCAGCCAACACTGACAGGCAGCAGCTCTCCAGGGCTTCAGCAGGGCTCCCTCCCGGCCCTGACTGGAGATGCTGGAAATTGAGCTTTGGGCATCTGACAGGCAAAGCAGCCCCCCTTCCTCCAAAATTCCCCTCCCCTCCATGGATCAACACAGCAGCTTCCACTTCTCCTGAAACAAAAACCACTTTCCTCTCCCCCCGCCCCCAACCCATTTATTCCCCCCCCCCGCCCGCCGCCCTCATTCATTCACTCTCCCGTTCATTCATTCTTGCCTCACCCTTTCCCCCCACCGACTTCGCTCCGCCCCTCCGATTTGATTGGCTCTCCGTTCGACGCACGCGGCTCTGCAATCCATTCGTCGAATAAACCGAGGTTGACGGGTTTAAAGTATACACAGTATGTACAGTATATAAAAAAAACCCTCAGAAAGCCGGTGGGCGGGGCTTATATCACAGCCCCGCCCACCTCTCCCGGAAGCGTCTAGCGGCGCTATGTGTGTGTGCGCGCGCGTTGCGCTGCCAGGAGGCGGCGCCGTCAGTCGCTGCCTGGAGACGCGCGCGCGCGCACGTCTTTTTCCTCTTCCCCCCTTCCTTCCTCTTTTCTCTTTCTTTCTTCCTCCCTTCCCTTCCCTTCCCTGCCCGCCTCTCTCCGTACCTTGACAACGTCCTCCTTCGCCACCACCACACCGGGGGCTGGGGGTCTTCGGGCTCCCCCTGCTTCCCTTTGAGGGGCCAGAAGGGCTTTGTGTGGGAGGGGAGAGCTGCGGCTGAGGGGCTTTTTGTATTATTATTTTTTTTTGGGGGGGTGTCCTTTGCTGGAGTTTTAGGCGGGGTTTTAAAGTGGCCACAGGCACCGCCCGTCCCCTCTCCCCCCCGAAGGTGGCGGTGGGAGGCTCCGGAGTCCCTCAGGAAAAACCCCTCTTGAGTCGCCCAGGGTCGAAGGTACACCTGAGTGCCGGCACTGCATGTATATCTGAGGAAAGAGAGGTATTTATTTGCCAGGTGCTTGGCAGGTCCTGTAGGGCCCCTTCTGTCGTGTCTGCCGGTGAAGGGGGAAGAAGAGGTGTGCTTGGGACATGCTCCTTATCTACTTTCAGGGGTGACCCTTCGCTGGTCTAGGTTGGCGGAGGTAGCAAGGGCATTCAGACGTCCGGGGTGCTAGGTGCCTTTGGGGAGGCTGAGTTTTGGAGCCTTGGTTTCCAGAGAACTTGCCAGAGTAGGGAAACCTTGGGGACTGTCAATTGAGGTGGTGGTGGTTGGGGGAGGAGGAACTGGCAGCTGCAGCTTATTTAGTTTTGGTGTTGGGTTTTGCTTCTTATGTGGAAAGGGGGGGCCCTGACCTGGCCTGTGCTTTCGGTTCGGGAAGTGCTAGAGGGATGCTGTGACCAGAGGGAGGCCGCAGAGAGGCTTTATTACGGAGCGTAATCCTTTGTAGCATGTTAGCGTGCTTCTGGGATATTATTTCAATGGGAAGGTCTGTGGAGGGGTTAAAAACTGTGTGACAGTCAGTTGGGGAGGAGTGCTCGGCTCAGCACTGCAGAAGGCCTTTTTGGCAAAGAGCAAGAGGGGAAGTTGCATTGTTGGGAGCTGAGAGGCCGTTTTCTCTCTAGACCAAGATCTTGATTATGTAGAAGGGTGTGAGCTGAATTTTAGGGTGGGGTGCACTTTATCAGAGGTGTGGAGTGAAGGAGCCTGGAAAGGCCTGCTTTAGAGAGCTAAAGGAAGGAAAGGACATCTCTCCCTTTTTATTTTTTTATATATTTTTTTGCACTCTTGCGCAGCCATCTCTTATCTGCAATGACAGGCAAATCGGTCCGGGATGTGGATAGATATCAGGCTGTCCTTGCCAATCTGCTGTTGGAAGAGGAGAACAAATACTGTGCAGACTGTCAGGCCAAAGGTAACATGCGGAACCGGTGAACGTATTGTGGGGTTGGGGAAAACTCTGAGCTTAGCCTTACCGTAGGGAACTGTGTGGCAACGAGTAGGTGGAATAAGATTGTGCCACTGTTGGTGGATGATGATTATATCTTTATTGGTGTGTGTTAATATGCATATGTACATAATATGCATACATAATATACAAATACATGTAAGGATTTTTTAATTAAAAAATTACTAAAAGCATTATATAAATGTAAGCAGCAAATGCTGTCAATTTCAGGTCATCTTCATTAATACTGTGTGGTATCAGGATGAGACTTCCTCTTAGGCAGAAGCATGTACTGCAGGTTTCTTTGTCAGAAATTCTAGCTCCTTGGATGTATGCGCTTGTATGCCTCTTGAGTTGGATGAGGGAGGAAAAGCAAACAGGTGGTGAAAATGGTCCCTGATGCTGGAAAAATCAAGTGGCGGTATGAAAGGAAGGTTGCTGGTAGGCTGGCTGGCATTTTTGTAAAGGGGGGGAGGGAACCCACGCCTAATGCAGGGGGTACTGCATGCAGTTGGTTACATAATGGCATCAACTGGGCAAATTGACAGCACAGACTGTATTATAAATTCTGTATCTAAAGAAGGTACATTGGGGATGAATTCTTTCTGGAGGCTGATAAGTCCAGATCACATGGGAAGGCCACATCAGAAAAGAGAAGGGAAGGATGATTCACAAAAAATACAGATTTGGGAAATGTATATGTGAGCCATGGACAGCATCTGTCTACTGGAGTCTAGCATTATGTACTCCCAGGCTCCTGTTAACATTCCTGTGTCTCAACTTCCTGTTAAATGCCTTAACTTTTTAGCTCTTTGGGTTGTAAGGAAGTTTGAAAAAAACTTAGTGTCTGGAAGGGTCGCAAACAAACATGTTGGTAAGGCAGCTCAATATTTATTCCGAATGCCTCTGATTACTAAGATCTATTCAGAGTTCTCAGGAAGGCTGACTCATGATATCCTCAAAAACTGATTTTGGAAAACTCTTTGGAAGGGGATTGCCATATCTGGAATGGAGAAGATGATGCTTCCTCCCCCAATCAAGCTAGCTAGAAAAATGGAGCATGTTTGGCTTCTTTCATATATCTTTGCACCCTTACTTCCGTTGCCCAGTGCTGTTTGCTCTGCAGTAACCATTCTGAAAACACTCTGCTTGTGTTCCTGGAAGCAGGACCCAGTGGCCTTCTGGTTGTTTTCATGATGCAAGGCTCCAAAGCTTATGGTTAAGAATAGTAATATAGATTACAATTGAGAATCCAGTATAAACTAAACATGTTCCAACAAACTCTGCTCTGGGGTCTAGTGGCACTTTGCAAAGTGCAATGCAAAATTGGGAAAAGATTAGATGCAGTCCAGATTGCCCAACTCTAAGCAAAGAATGTTTTGGCTCAGTTGGTTCGGTCCCATCTGTGCTTTAAGCAGAAGAATTCCTGTATTTTGGAAGTCAAGTGGATTTCTTGGTGGATGTTGATGGCTTGAAGCTTGAGTTACCAATGATTTAGGTCATCCTGCCCCAACCTGGTGCTCTTCAGATGTTTTAGATTATGAATTCTCATAGTCTTGGAGGGCACCAGACTGGGGAAGGCTGATTTAGGTTTTGCCCTTTTCACTCTTTGTGCTGCACCAAACTTCAGAGCTTCTAGGCTGGGCTACAAAGAACATGTGAAGAATGCCCATGTGTTTGCAAACAGAATTGGGTCATTAAATTGATTGGAAGCTCAAGGCTGGTGGTAGGGGTAATGCCCCTTCACAAAACACATCCTAAAAATATGGAATTCATTGCCACAAGTGATGGTGAAAGGTTAAATGGAGGCAGTATAACTCTGAATACCAGTCGCTAGAGGAATGATTTCTGTCTTGCTCTGCTTGTTAAAAATGTGCTGGCCTGTTTGAAATGAACCATTGATTCATATCCGGCATAAGATCTGTGTACAGTATGTCTGAGGGAGAAGCTTCTTGTAAAGTCCATAGGCACTTCTTATGTTATCCCATGTCAATAAGGGTTCAGGTCTATAACACCAATGACCAATATTGCTGAAGACCTTTGCTTAGTTTCTCTTTGCCTGCCTCATATTTCTGTCCACTTCCTGTTTTTCTGAGTTTCCTTTCTTCATTTGCATAGCTTCCTGTGTGCTCATAGTCCTTGACTCCAAGCAGCCTACGCTAGCCTCCCCGTGGTTGAGCGTTGGAAGATATTTCTATGACAGTTCCCTGAGAAGCCAAGACTGATAGTTTTGCTCTCTATGATACTTGGCTGAAACCGCTTTCTAAAAGGTTCCCTAAAGTCTATACAGTATTTAATATCCACTCCCTGACCTGCCAGCATTCGTTTTTGAGTAGCCCATAAAACAGCAAGCTACCTTGGTGCTATAATTAATGTAAAATTGAAGTGTGCCATTAAAAATGTAAAATGCACCACACAGCTAACAAATTTCAAACAGCCAGTGTCCCCGCAAAACTGTACAGAAAATTTAAAAAGCATGGAGACAAAAAGGAAACAAAAGTGAAAAAGGATGTCTAGCACGAGAAGAAAGCTGGTTAGGTTTGACGAGGGAAGTCTGCGGTTAATACCTGATAGATTCATGATTTTCAGACTGTGATCAGGGACTCTTAGGATTCTAAGGGTGTCTTATAGCAGTTCTGGATCCTTAGTACCTAGGTCAGTAATGGTGGACAACCCTTCCTTGTGTTGTGTACTTCTAGGATCCATTCACAGATATGCTTGCCTTTTTGCAGAGTAAACGGCAAGACCAAACAGACTTTGCTATCATCTCACATGGGCTGTGTATGTGACCTCAGACATTTTCCAGAATCCTCTGTATCGTGTAGGATGTTTTCCCTCACCTTGGTGGGGCTTCCAACTTCACAGGTGAACTTAGTCAAAAGTGCAGAACCTCAGACTGGAATTATAAGTGAGTAGAGCCTTAGGTGGAGAGATATGGGTGGGGGAAGAGACCTTTTTCAGTTGCCTGAGTTTGACTTAAACTCTCCTTGGTAATGTGGGTTTTTTTCCATTTGTCTTCAATGGAACAGTCTCCTGAGCCATGTTTTGACATTGAAATGACACCTGGCCAGATAATTGACTGTGAAGATTGCTATGCACATCCACAGTGTGCTCAATTTAAATATCTCTTGGGATGACCGTAGATAGGGTTTTCTTAATGCTCACTGCTTGCTTCCCTGCCATATTTTGGGCCTGAAACAATTTCTCCCTTGGGCCATATTAACAACCCTAATTTGGGGATTTGGCTGCTGTTGGTGGGGTGGCAGGGGGAGAGAGAGGGAGTGGTATGCCTTTTGTTGCAGAGAGTTGGTCTTCTTCCTTAAGTTATCTGAATATACTCTTCTATTTCGCTTGCAGCACTCTTGTTCTTTCTGCTTATAATACTACATTTTGCGGTCTGGTTTGCATCCTCCACAGTAAGGGCTTATGCAGGCTAGTTAAGCAGAACTTTATTTACATACTGCTTAATGCTAAATTTGGCTTCTAATTGGTTTACAAAATATAAATATGGGGACTGCAGAATTGGGGACATTAGCATTTGAGTTGAATGCTGGCAGAAGCTGAACCCTGTTGGAGCAGCACACTTTACTCTGGATACAATCACATCAAGAGTCTGGTTTTAGGAAAGTAGGAAAGATATTTATTATTGGAATAAATGTTGGATAGGAAAGATGCTAGTTCTGTCTTGTTAAGGGAGGGAAGAGAAGTAGGAAGTAAGATCAGGTCAGCAATTAATAAGAATAAGAATAATCCACCCTTCACCCTAAAATCCCAGGGCAGGTTACATCATTAAAAACACTAAAAACCTACAATCATACAAATAAGGTGGGTCCTAAAAACGTGCACCTCAAGTGTCAAAAGCCAGGGTAAAAAAGTGCATCTTCAGCATTCTCCAGCAACTGTATAATGAAGTTGCTAGATGCACCTCCATAGGGAGGCAGTTCCACAGATTAGGGCTCACCACAGACCATGCCCTCTCCCGGGCGTCCACCCCCTGCCTGAGTCTCTATGAAGGCAGAGGAACTACCAAGCTGGTCTTCTTTGCCTATCTCAGAACCCAAGAGGGTCTCTAAGGAAGAAGGTGGTCTAAGTTACCAGTAACACTAAAGGAAGAACAACCCAGGTTGGGATAAGGACAGTCTAGGAAACTTGGCGCTTTCTCATGCAGATGCATTGGCCTACAGTGCAAGCTAGGTTGCACCTCAGTACTTCCAAGAGGTTCATCCTGATCAACATGGAGTGAAAATTAGTGATTTAGCCAGAGCCCCTGGCAGAAGTCAGAAGATGAAGGTGGTACAGGAAGGTTGACCCCCCTCCCGTGTTCCTCTTCTGTACATAATGGTCATTGAGATTTTGTCATTTTTAAAGCACTTTCCCACTTGGATAATGGTCAGGCTTGTAGCAATTTTGTTTCATGGGAGGTTGCATTTGGCTTGAACCTGTGGTTTTGTTTTTCTAGCGATTGCAACTGGGGCATAAGGCAGCACAAACGCTGCCACAGCAACCTTGAAGAGGGAAAGATACCTTGTAGAAGTGGGATGGCAGTGAACGAGGAGGTTTTATGCCTAAGCAGGCATATAGACTTCAGTGCTGAGAAAATGGGACAAAGGCAACAACAGAAGATTAATCAGATTGTGCGTAACATGGCTAATTGCAGGGTGTCCATTTGTGTGTATACCTAAGGTTGTTCTTTTGGCTTTGAGCAAACTTGATCGCCTGCCTGCCTGCCTGCCTGCCTGCAATATTTGCGTCTGAGTGAAGGCAGTTTGCGGGGCTGTTGCTGTGTTCTAACATTTATGTAGTGCAGAATGTGCTTGATGCTGTACATATTGCAGTGATGATGACTGTTCTTTTGCAAGATGAGCAGCCTGACCCACTGATTGCAGTGGAACATACTTCCAAGTCGGTAGCCCAATTTTTTGGTAATTAAGAACTTGAACTGCTTGTGCCTTCTGGGATGTTACAGTTGCAGAACACACTAAGGAAGCGACGAACCTTTTGCAGTCAACAATGGCATGTTTAATCTGGTTGAAACTTGAACTGGAGCCACTATAAACAAAGAAATAGATCCATGGGCAGCTTATTCTGGTTCATAGCAGCTATCTTAGTTTTTCTTGAGGGTGAGGGGGAAGTATGGCAAATAGAGGAACTGAAGGGCAAAGGCTGTTGACAGGTTTTTTCTCCAGACCATAAACATAGCTCCGGTTTCTTCAACCACGCTTGCTTCCTTTGCTTTGCTCAAGAAACCCTCCAACTGGCTGTAGCCAATGCTGTCGTCTTCAAAAGGTCCTGTTGCATTAACTTCCTGTGACTACACAGAGAAATGATGAAATTGTCCTTTATCGTTCCCAGTGCTTGATGGTAAAGCTGAGTCAAGGCTGCTCAGTGTGTGTTAATAAATGTGCTTGTTGAAACAAATTCATTTTGTTTTCCAGGCTGGAAAAACTTTTTTCATGTGGCCCCTACCCACAAAGGTTCAGTGCAAGATAACACTGCCACAGCACAAAATGGAATTGCTTAAATTGCAGTGATAACTTATACTACTGTTTTTGCAGTAGCACTAGAAAGGTACAGAATGTAGTGTTGGGTGCACAATTCAATTTTCCTAGAATCAGGACTATTACTTTTCGAAAAGCAAGATTCCAGCCCTTATGGTTGAGAATATATGCTTGAAAGCATGCAAACTATGCTTGTGAACTCTCAGAAGTGACATCTAACATGACCTACCGTGGCCCCGTTGTCCTGTCTAGTGGATATAAGGGCAAACTGCAAAAAATATGCTAAAATTTGCATAATTTATACAGGATGTAAAATGTTGGTTACCTTGAAATAATTTAAGCAGGGGTGTGTGCATTCACACGTAATATTAAAATGCACACACACACCATAAACCAGGCTGTAACTCTGACAAATCAGATGCTTTACATGCAGAAGTCCTGGGTCCAATCCCCAGCATCCTCATGTGGGGCTGGGAGGGAACCCTGTCAGATCCTAGAGAGCCACTGCCAGTAAATACAGACAATACTGAGCTAGATGTACCAATAAGCCAACTTCCATTGTTCCCCTTTAGCCTGTCATGCTTAGGCTTACTGTAGCTGCTGTCCCTGGCATGTCCGTCTTTAGTTAGGTTGATTGCTGCTTTGCCTTGGGTGGGGTGGTCCCCACTAAAAACATTTGTTTGCAGGACCCACACCTGTCTCGGCTTCTACCATCCCCAAATGCCTTTGCGACCCAACTCTCTTCTCTGCTGCCCATGGCAGCTGTTGATACTGTGTTCTGCCTGCCTAACATGGTCACTTGTGGTATTTCATATGCACATGAAGTGGGTTTCAATACAGTAGACCCACAACGTACACAGGGGTTACATTCCAGGGGTAGCACATAAAGCCAAAATCGCACATAGTCAAAACACATTGCATGCAATGAAGGGTGGATTTGCCATTTCCTCCCACTCTCCGGATGCTTGCCCCCTTTCCACCTTTTAAATAAAAACAAAAATCGCCTAGCAAGTAAAGCTGAATGTGCACAAGTTAAATGCACATAAGTTGCAGGTTTACTGTATTCTTGGAAACTACTGTGTTTTTCAGGATAGCTGCTTTGGTCACATTGTTCGCATGCAAATAAAGATGGATAGGCTTGTCCCACTGGTCTCCAGGAGCCTCACATACCCAGAAAAGGGCATTGTCTTTGGGCATGTTGCCTTGGGCCCAACCTGCCTTCTGATTTGTATTAACCCTACTGCGGGGTATGGATGCTGAGAATGGTTTGTCAAGCTAGCATTGGAGTTTTCTAAGCATGTGTGACATTCTCTGGCTTGCTTGTCTTTGAATCTTTAACACTAAACTGATCACGCTGCGCAGATGTACTGTATCTGATACTTCCCCTTCTCCAAACTCTTCCTCTCTACTTCCAGATCCACATCCCTTCTTTCCCACAGGTTCCTTTGGATCCAGAGCCACAGGTGACAAGAGCTGCAGGTTCTTCCCCAAGTGGAGCCCTCACCAGCTGATTATTGCAACTTCTACTGTGTCTGCTCATCAGGTCTTAAGGTTGCCCCCTAATTCCTCCTTTGGTTTGTCCAAACATCATTCCCCTGCCTTCCCCTGCTTCCTTCTTGCCCCAGTGTGTTGTGGGAATTTCCCCTTAAGTCCCTCTCTGAAATCCAACCCTCTTGCAGCACATTGCCAGGTAGATGGGAAGACCTTACCCTTCCTTACTTTTGTGATGGCGCACAGTTCTTGGTATTTAACCATAGCATTTATTCATTGCTTTTATCGTGTATACCGGTACTTGCCATAAGCAAGGTTGGAAGAGTATTTCAAATTCCAAGGCACAAGTACTTTTTTCCGTCCTGGGAGTGGAAGCTTCTGGGCTCTGGCCTTGGACAGACCTAAATAAATATTTCAGTACTCCTGGATGCCAGCTTGATTCAGATTTCTAGGTGGCTGGTAGCTTTCCAGCTTCTGCCTTGGAGCCTCTGATGCAGTCAGTTAACATCATATGTGGTTACCAAATCAGTTGTGCAAAGGGAGATGTCTGTTTTCATAGGCTGTTACCTAAGATATGTTTCCAAAAGTATATCTGGAGGGCAGATATTACCTGCTCTCAACTTGGGGTTGTCTTCTGGAGTTCCAGCTAAGTGCATAGCATTTGAGGGCTAAATTATATGTGCAGCTGCTCTTGAAGTGGTAAGGCTGGAAACAACTTTTGTATTAGTTTCTGTGTGGCTTTGTTTTCAGTGTGCCACCCTGCATTCCAAGCTATGGAAATGACAACTTTCTACATCTGCAATCTAACTGCCACTGTGTGGTTTCATTAGAGCTAGAAGGCAAAGCCGGTGATGTTTCAGAGACAGCAACATATCTAAAGCATATATAGGTGGTTTGATAAGGGAATGGCATGTGTGTGATGTAATTGTGTGACTGTCCACCTTTTGTGGAAGATTCGATATCCTAACTGAGCTGTACAGCTCAGTGTTCCTTAACATTGGTGGCAAGCCATTTGATGTTTTAGTTGGTCTTTGCCAGACTCCATTTTGCAGATGCCCTGTTTATGAACAATGAAATGTATACATTTTTTCCCCTGAGCTCATAGCATGGGCTGTATTGTGAAACTGGAGCCTCTAAATTTGTGTTTTGTGTGAAAGACAGCTGCTTTCTGTAGAAAATTGAACTTTCAATTTAATATTTTTTTCACAAAAAAAACCTGGCAGGTTGCCATAGTGATGAATGTATGAAATCCTTTTGGGAGATGTCAAAACGCCTTCATAAAACCCACATGCGTGGATACCAGTTTCTTTTGAAACAGAACCTGCTTGGAGTTTAACAGAGAGACTTGTCTGTCTGGGGAGTGATGAAAGCAAAGATTGTTTTCGTAAATATAGTCAAAATCTGACTTTGGGCAGCACACAGCATGAGCATATTCCTTGGCCGGTGAGAGATTATATCAATAAACTTGTGTCACTGTGATGGTGGGCTTTAACCATTAAATAATCTATGACCTGTTAAGTGGGGCCGGGGGGGGGGGACTGTTATGACTATTTTATTATTATGCTGTCAGTATGCTTTATATTATGTTTTTTATTATTGATGCTCCGTAATGTGTTCTTAGTGTTGTTAAGGACAAGATATTGGGGTTCGCTAATTAAATCATTTCCCAACTTTGGGTCTAGCCCTGTGGGTTCAGAATTGGTCAGGTTCAAGCACGAGACCAAAGCCAGGTTAAAGAAACAAAACAACAGCTAGTTAAGCCTGATCATTTATTGTTGCAACAAGCTTCCAACTCCTAAGCAAAAACAAGGAAGAAGAACCCTGAACAAAATGTTACATGAGTTTTGAAAGTTCCCACAACTTCTCATAATACATTTCACACAGTGTCGTCAAAACATCATAGCTACTGTTTTATTGCTGATTACAGTTCAAATCCTACTTGTGCGTTAATCTGATTATTGTTATGTTTCTTCAAATACTCAGCGAAGGGCTTTCACTCCTCTCAAAGTATAGATTCCTCCTGGTCTCTGATTTTTGTTGTCAAACTTGTCAACTCCATATACTCTGTCGGCTTGTTCAGCCGAACTTCCTTGGTTGGCATATCTTTGTCTTTCCACTTTTGTGCATATGTTACTCTTGCTGCTGTCGTTGAATACAGGAATAAATTAAGTAGCTTCTTAGGGATATCCAATTCCATTATTCCTAGAAGAAAGGCTTCTGGGGTTGGTTTAATTTTTTTTTTTTGGGGGGGGGGGACGTCTTAAACATCTTCTTTAATTCCATATATATTGTCTCCCAGAATTCTCTAGCCTTTTTGCAGGTCTGCTGCATGTGGAAAAATGTGCCTTCCATCTCTTGACACTTCCAACATAGGTTTGAACCATTTTTGTACATCCTGGCCAATTTACTTGGGGTCAGATATCTGACCCTGAAGGCTCATTCCTCCTAAGTATGAATTAGGTATGTGCTTAAACTTTCTGCTGGACCTTCATAGATTTGAATTTTTTTCTGGCAAATGGAGAAAAGGCCCTAGTCTATTGCTCCAGTGGTGGATCAGCCACCCTTTAAAACAATCCATTGTAGCCTTTAAAACCACTCACAATTGTAAATTGGCACAACCCACAATTTAAACAACTTTCCCTTCCCTCCCTCTTCTATATATGCAGTTGTGCCTTTGGGATTCGTTCCATTTGAAGGCCTAACAGTGTTTTCTTTCCCCCTTCTTGACTTGCCCTGGAAAACATGATGAGTATTTGAGATCATAAAATTGTAGGATAATATTTACCCCCTGCAATAGCCTTTGGTTAATATCTGAATTGTTGCTGCTACTTTGATTTAAGGTATAGGGAAAATGTGCATCTTTCACAGCGTAAAAAGCTGTTTCTTGGAATAACAGAGTTCTCTACACCAGGCTTCCCCAACCTGGATCCCTCCAGAACCACTGCTTCCATCACCCCTGATTATTGGCTGTAATTGGCTGGATCCAAAATATCTGGAGGCCCCAGTTTTGGGAAGGTGACTGTACACACTGTTTTTGGAGAAACATGTTAAGAAACTTGCTAATTTTGTTTTTTCTCTTGGACACTTGGGTCTTTTCAAGGCACAGGAGCTTAGCAGTAGGGATGCAAAGCCAATTTAATTGTTCCTTAGCAGCAGACATTAGAATCCCTTTTTGTTAGGAAGACAGTCTACTAAGGGATTCTTCCACAGCCATGGTTCGAATGTTGTTGGGAAGCCCTCAAGATTAAGCCCACAATCCAACTTGGTTTCGATCATATCCTTACTGGCTGTTCTCCTGTCCCAACAAGAGCAGGTACATACTTTCCATAACATCCAGACAAAAATTGTGCCGTCTTCCACTTCCCCTCACACCCAAGTTCCAGCATACATGCATTTTTAGTGCTGTGCGGCACCATGAGAGGTTGGCAGTACAGTTGCTGTTTCATTTGTGCATTTTTAAGTTGCTTTCATGGTGGAGCTGGCAGGCAGAGCTGCTTGTGTTCTGCTAATGTTTTATTTATATAGAAATCTTTCTCCACTTCCCAGCCCACTGAAGCCTGCACACCTATAGCCTAGTTAATCCTATTCAGGCATTTCTCTTGGATACTGTGATGTTCCTTGCTTCTTGTGTTTTGAAACAGGGGTGGGCAGCCTTCGAGCCAAGAGCCAGATGCAGCTCTCCAGGGCTATTTGCAGGTCATGAGCATCACTGGTTCTGCTTCATTCCATCCTCTAGTGCTTTGGCCTGCCTGGAATGTGTCTCTGAAATGTAGTGATGCCTCTAGCATACCTGGATGGAGAAATGGATGTCTCTATAGAAACCTATGACTTCTATGTGGCTGGAATGTGGCCTGCCATACTAATATTGCTTCACTCTTGACTGCCATGCGGCCTCTGGAATGTTGCCCATGAGTAAATGCGGCCCCAGACTGAAAAAGGTTCTCCATCCCTGCTCAAGACCTCTGTGTTGTAGATTTCAAGTAATTCTATGGAGTCATGAAAATGCATCGACACTGGAGAGGAAGGGGTTGGCGGTTATAAATTTTGTGTTTTATGTCACGCTTTCCCCAAGCATTCACAGTGGTGGTGTTGGCCATGGTTTTGTTTCTCCAAAGTCTGGCTTGTTGTCCAGTGGTTTGTGCATTTGTTGCTTGTGAGCTTGTGGGTTGGGGTGGACAAATAAAGCGGAGCCCAGGGTGGCAAGCAGAGTGGCAACACGATATAATTAAAGCCTATTTTGGTATTAAGTGGTACTTCGAGTTACAAATGCCTCAGGTTACAAACTCCGCTAACCTGGAAGAGTTACCTCGAGTTGAGAACTTTGCCCCAGGATGAGAACGGAAATCGTGTGCTGGTGGTGCAGTGGCAGCAAGAGGCCCCATTAGTGAAAGCACGCCTCTAGTTAAGAACAGTTTCAGGTTAAGAATGGACCTCCAGAACGAATTAAGTTCATAACTAGAGGTACCACTGTAATGTAATTTAAAATAAATTAAATTTAAGAGCATTAAAAACATTTATTTGCTATCCTGAGCTCCATTGGGAGGAAGGGAGGGATAAAAATATATTTATTTAATTTATTTATTACAGTTGCATACCCTCATAGCTAATAATTTCAAAGTTGCCAGGAGCAGCACGTTTCAACCATCAACTGCCTGGGTGAGCAGGAATGCTTTTAAAATTCTGCCTGAATGTTAATAATGAGGGAGACAAAATTCACCTCACCAGAGATGGTTTTGCACAGATAGGGAAACGCCACAGAGAAAGCCCTATCATGGGTTAATGCCAAGAGGGCAGCACCCAGCAGTGGTGCCACCACCAACGAGGCCTCCGTTGCTGATTGTAGGTTCAGAGATAGTAGATATTGGGGGGGGGGGGCGGAAGCCCCTTTTATGTATATATTGATTTACTGAATAGCTTTAGATTCTGTTTTTTATCCAGCACCTTCAAAGCTGCCCTTACATCATTTATGAAACAGAAATGAAAAAATAAAACAGACTTCCTGTTTTAGATTGTGAAGGATAGGGAAGAAAAACACCTTTAAAATCAACTTAGTTGGTGGCAGTTGATCTCTCCCTTAAGTTTTGACTCTTGTGCCTGCAGAAGCCAAGAAGCTAAACTGGAAATTGGCTCTTAATAGTAGGACACAATTAAAACAATTAATGTTTTCATTATGTCTGCTTAAGCTTTTTCAATGGAACTGTGCATACAGGTGGTGGAAATGAAAAACAAATCTTCCCTACCAGCATGATATTCTGAATTGGTGTATGTCCCCCATCTACTGTCTCAATGAAGGGGGGAGAGAAGGGGGGGGTCAGATGTTTCCAGCATTTGCATCTCTTAGCGCAGGCTAGAGCTGTATGTGAATCAGTTGGTGCTAACCCTCAAGGTGATGAAACGGCTTTATCTAGATTACTAATCCTTTCCAACAAAGTAAATGCTAAATATAACAGGGACTTTAGACCTAACCCTAAATGATTCCTAGCTAACTTTCAGGGCTAAAAATAACTTATAATATGTGGTTACCTAGGTTCTCTTTTCATTCAAACGCTTGACTTCTTTGGCCTCTGAGGTTTTGGGTGCAGGCATGCCAACAGGACTGGACCCCCTGCATCTTCCCCCTAGCTAGGCAACCTATTGGCAGGAATCAGCAACCTATTGCTGCTTATTTTAGCCTGGCCTATCTCACAGGGCTGCTGAGAAGATAAAAAGTGGGAGGGGAGAAAAATGTACACAGTCTTGAGCTCCTAGAAGGAAAAGTCTTACCCATAGGCGCTAGGGGTGCAGGGCACTCAGGCACCAGGCTCGCAGGAGTGCCAGACCGAGAGTCCAGGGCCCGAGAGTTGAGTCCGGGCAAGAGCCTGCCCATCGGTCAGAGCACCATGGCGGGCTCTGCTGCTGCGGTGCGAGTTTGGGGGCGACCAAGCCTGCAAGGCCCTGAGGTGGCCGGCCGACCGGCTCTGCCCTCCTGCGCGCCTGGGACTGGGCAACCTGGGGGAGGGGCGCTGGGCGGATCTTTGCACCCCGGCGCTGCATATGCTTAAGACAGCCATGGGAAAAGCAAGACATAAATGCAGAGCCAGCAAGAAAAGTGAGGTGTAACTATATCATGTGACTGGCAGCAGCTCTGCAGAGTTTCAGGCAGGAGTCTTTCCTGGTCCTATGTGGAGTTGCCAGAAATTGAACCTGGGGCCTTCTGCATGCCAAGCAGATGCTCTGCCACTGAATTGCAGCCCTTCCCAATACTGCTGCACTCAACTGCCTCTGTGGCTGGACTTGAAGACTTGCGATTCTATTCCTTTAAGGATCTGCCTGTGCAAAGCAGCGTAGGCGAGAAACCGTTTCTGTCCCACACCGCTGGTTGTATTCAAAGCAGCTGATTATTCAGTTTCAAGGGCACATGGACAAAGTGAGCAGCACTTTGCAGCCTTGTGTAGTGACTCCTCTCTTGCTCTGCAGTGGGCTTCCTAGCTGGCTTGTGTGGGAAAGAGTTGTGGTTGGCTTTGCAATGAATGAAACTCAATTCATATTTGGGTGGGGGCTCCCAAATCACAGATTTGCAGCAAGTTTTTTTTAATGAGGTGCATCCCCCTCACCTGCAGTCTGCACCTTAGTCTCTTCACATGTGTAAACCAGACCTAAGTGCAGATGGGAGCAATGTCTAGAAAGTGTACAATGTCCTTCGCCCTGTGATTTATGCAGAGGCCTTTGCATACAGAGAAATCTTCCACTCCTGCCTTTGAAAAAGAATGCTGCTTCTTGTTCTAAGATGGTGCTCTGAAACTCATGCTTTTCTTATGGATTCCTAGTCAATGTGGTTGGGATAGACAGATTTTTGGACCTGTTAAATAATTTTAAAAAATGAAACTGTCTTTTCCTGCCTGCACCTGTTTTGTCCCCCACCTCTCCAGTCCTGTGCCTGTTTTTTAAGATAGAAAGCATGGTCGGATTCTTTCCCAATCCCTCGTTTCTCCAGCATGGTTGTGACCTTTGGTAATGAATGTGTTAAAGCCAGCCTACATTGCAGATGGAAACTCTTCAGCCCCTGCCTGGCTTGCAGCAGTTTTCAGGGCAGAGCCCATCATAACTAGCTTGATGCTCAGAAGTGCTCCTGTGACCACTTCCTTTGTACTTTTGCAGGGCCAAGATGGGCGTCATGGAATATTGGTGTTTTCATCTGCATACGTTGCGCCGGAATCCACAGGAACCTGGGTGTCCACATATCCCGGGTAAAATCTGTCAATCTGGACCAATGGACACAAGAGCAAATACAGGTTAGTAACAAAAAACTATCTTCCTTGTATGTGGGCTTCATTTTTGAGGACCATTCAGCTTCTCCTCTGCAGTTCTGTATCTCTGCTTATATTAATATGGGGAACCTTGGCCTTCTTTTCTCAAATGGCAGATGAGAAGGGAAAACGTGAGCCTGGACTACTCGGGTGCTCCTCCATGCAACCTTCCCCCCACTCCCTGCCCCCAATAGTTAGAAAACTCATGTGCTGGAGCATAGCTTTGTGCTGGAGTGTAGCTCTGTTTTTTGCTTAGAACCCCAAGAGCTGCCAACCAAAGCAGATCCAGCAAGCCTGAAGTCTGCCCTCCAGAAGGGATCTGGTAGGTAGTGCTCCTTAAGGAGAGGAGTCTGAACAAGAGTAAATCGAGCTTGTGTGCAATTACTCAGAGATTGTCATTGACATGCTCTGCAGTTCAGCTCTTGCTTTTTATCAGTGTGCTTGAGATCTAGGACATCATTGTGTTATGCAAATCAGGCTATGCTTGCTGCAGTGCTTACACACTCTGTAGAAAGTAAAAGAGAGAGAGAGATGGTTGTATTAGACCCAAACAAAATTATCCAGCCTGAATCAAACCATCAGTATTACAATGCCCTGCCCAATCTGTACTTCAGTTGATATTCCTAACTCTCGAGTGAGTGAGGATGAACTTCTCTCTCACAAGTACTGAAGAATAATTGCAAATGTATTCCTGGCAGTGTTCTCTGTTCCTTGCCTTGACTTTAATAAAAACTAAAATTGAATAACTGTGCTGAAAAAGTGGCATAGTCCAAGGAAAGCTGAACTGTGGGAAGTTTGAGGCAGGCAGCGATGTGAATGGGCAAGACAAATACAGATGCAAGCACTTGAGAATATATCAGGCATCCACTTTGGAAGGAGAGGAGAATTAAAATAAATCTGTCCTATTGCAAAAGCAAAAAGTGTTCCTTGTTGAAAGAACAAAAACTGCAAGAAGCCTGCTCTTTGTAGCCATTAGGAGCTGCAGCCATTTTCTGCTGATCTGTCAGAAATTGAGGACATGAATTAACTAAGTCACCGTTACCGATGACTCTGCAGATTGGTGTAGGAGCACCTTTCAGAAACTGCTTTGGCAGACTTTGAAAACTCTCATCTCCTTCATGCCAGCACAGAGCAGGCTCTGTGATACTCCTGCATTCTGGGTTCCATAAAATGTTTTATGCTCAAAGTGAAGCAATGGCAAGAATAGCCTAACTGGCAGCACCCGATTCCATGCAATTATTGAAGGTTTCTTGCTTCTGTTCCAGTGCATGCAGGAGATGGGGAATGGCAAAGCAAATCGTCTCTATGAAGCTTACCTTCCGGAGAACTTCAGGCGACCTCAGACGGACCAGTATCCTTCCTCTGCCTCTCTTCTCCCAGCATATTGATGCTAAGACTTTGTTGCATGGAGAGCATCTCACTAATCTCTGAATGCATACTTTTGAAGGGAGCAGAAGTCTACCTTAAATGGAATGTATAACTTTTTAAAATATTTGTTAGAGTCTGTATTCATTGAGGCCTCTCTGTTACTTGGCACTTTTTGGAAAATTAGGCTGCAGAAGGTGCTGTTACTAGAGGGGTGACTGCCCACAGCAAAGCAGACGGATGCTGCGGGTTTGTCCCATTTTGTGACTACGGGTCTTGAATGCAGGGCCAGCAAAACAGGTGGTGAAACTTCATGTGCTCTCCTCTCCCTGCAGTCATGATCTTGGTCCCACTCCCACTGGGTCAAACGGGGGGTTGCTACCATGGTGCCCATTGGTGCAGTTGTGCCTTTGAGGTCTTCCCCTGGCACCTGTGCCACCTTTGAGCCGTATTCCTATAAATCCCCCTTGGTCTTGAGATGGTGAGGGTGGTTACTTTTCTCACCCATGAAAAGTCCATAGAGCTGGAGTTGGAAGAGTGGTGTTTTCTCACTTCCTCTTTCAGTTCTAGGTGCTTTTTTTAACGCTCAGCTTAATTATACTGTATCCAAGATTCCTTGGAAAAGTGAAGTGTGTGTGTCTCTCTGCAAGGCAGGGGGGGCTGATCAAAGGGAGGGAAGAGAGAACTGACTGGAGTGGGTGGTGCACAGCATTTGCTCAAAAAATCTTGGCGTGTGTTGCGCATTCCAAGGCTATGGCCTCTGCATTTCTAATTGTCAAGCTCAGGCCCAGGGGACTAATGCAGCCCTTCTGTCTAGCCCTCAGACTCCCTCCAGGCCACACCACCTCTGCTTGCACCCTGAGTGTTTTTGCCCAGCTGGTACATTCACTTGAACTTGGATAATGCTTCTGGCTTGGATGGAGGATAGAGAGGGATGTGTGTGTAAAAACTAGCCTACCATACAAAAGTAAAAACATTTGTTGTTCTGCCCACCTTTGCCTCTGGCCTCACCTGCCACTGTCATGTGGCCCTCAGAAGGTTGCCCAGACGGGAATGTAATTATTGGGCTTAAAATGGTATCCCCACCACAGTCTAGGTAGATTGGAGGCGAAAGCCCCATAAAAGGCACTGGGTTGCTGCTGGATCTGCACATGTCCTGTAGCTCATACGAGTAAGGCACTGTCACCACCTCTGCTGGACTTGGCTGGCAAGCACAGCTATAGCAACTGAGCCAAGGATCCTGGTGGTCAGTGTCTACCTTTTCAACAAGAATAGAGAAGGTGTGGGTCAAACCATGCCATGACAGAGGTCTAGTTTGTGCTACAATCTTGCTGCTACCTAACCATGTTGTGCACAAGCTGTCAACCCTTCCTTGTTCTTCTTTAACTGACGTCCGTGCAGAGCAGTGGAGGGCTTTATCAGGGACAAATACGAAAAGAAGAAGTACATCGACAGAAGCCTTGACATCAACGTGTTGCGAGTAAGTATTAAATGCATTAGAATGCTTGCTGCATCCTGAATATATGATGTCCATTAAGTCCCATCTAACCCAGTCCTGTTCATTCTGACTGGCAGTGCTCCTTTTAAGGCAACCTTCCCCAGCATAATGCCCTCTGAATGTTTTGGACTACAACTTCCATTACCTTGTGCCATCTGGGGATGATGAGAGTTGTAGTCCAAAGCATGGAAGGAGCCACACTGACTACCCCCAGTGTAAGACCTCAGACAGAGAGTTGTCTTTTCCAGTCTGGCTTCCCAAGATCCCTGGATTTGAATCTGGGATCTGCTGCATACAAAGCAGTGGTATAAATTCAAGAGTATAAAGCCATAATCTGGACTAATTTGTTAGCATGAGACAGCCAAACTGTTGGTGGCCCAGGTTTTGGAAGAATTTTCATCTAAACTGTCCTTTTATGGTAGAAAGGATGAGAGTTCTTCACCTCCCCCCCCCAAAAAAAAAATCCAGTTGAGCTTGCCAGAGGCTGCCATCTTGGTCAGCACACTGGGACTTTAGACTACCTGAACCTTTTTTGCATTTGCTCAGCAGCCAGATGTGGCTACTGTGTCCTCTTGCAAATTGGAGAAGTTGAAAGGGAATAAGCACCAACACATGTCCCATTTCTGACGTAATATGGCTGGAAACTAGGAATGCTTCGCTTTTGTTGGGGAAGTGTGGTGTGGTTTAAGGGGTTTTACATTTGCCAGACCAGCTGGGCTTTCTGTCCCACTGGCCTGGAAAAGACAATGTCATGTTCAGCTACCTTCCTCACTCTCTCACTGCTTCATTTGATTGTATACACAGAGAGAAAAGGATGACAAATGGAAAAAAGAGATAGCCTCAGGGAAAAAGCTGGAGCCAATAATCTTTGAGAAAGTGAAAATGGTAAGACAACCCTTCCTTCTGCTGTGTGTGGTTGTTCCTGAACTTCAGATGGACAGATGGGGACGTGTTAATATCTGGGACTGTAATTTTATGCTCCGTGTATCTTTTGTTTAGTTTTTCGTTGGGAATTTGGGTAAACCCTCTTTATGTACAGAACTAGCATGTGTTCTTTTACTTTGGTAGTAGGCAACCAGATGCCCTTCAAATGTTGTTGGACTCCAACTCCCAGGCAGCATGGCCCAGTAGTCAGGTATGATGGGAGTTGTAGTCTGACAATATCTAGAGTGCTCCATATTGCTTGTCTCCAGTTTACTTAGTAGGTTTATTTTCTGCTTTTCAAACAGCCTCCAAACATTTGGAAAAGCTTTTCAAACTGGAGGCAGCTTTTGACAACATGTGAAGGAAACATTTGGCAACCTAGTACCTTCAAGATGTTTTGGACTACAACCTCCATCAGCCCTAGCCAGCATGTAGTCCAAAACGTCTGGAGGGCACCAGATTGGCGAAATCTGCATCAAAGTAACTGAGGGGCTTTTTACTCTATTTGGCTCAGCCTCAGAAGAAAGACGACCCTCATGCCAGGAAAAGTCCTTCCAGATCTTCTGAGCCCGTCATGGACTTGCTGGGACTTGGTAAGGTTACGTGCGCTTTGGAGCTTTTTCTTTGTCCAAATGCACCTTGGTGTCATGTTCTGTACATGATAACACACACTGTAGGTGCTGGAAACAGGTTAACTAGCTGCCACAGGGTATTGTGTCCACTCTTGTGTTCCCTTGAACAAAGGGCTTTTATCCATAAGGAAAACACACATGGCAGGCAAGCCTCTTTGAAAGACAGCTTGTGCCTGATTTTAGTGCCCATCCTCTGCAGTGTGAGATGTGGGGGAGCATCTGGTGTGTTGTTGTATGCTCCCAAGCTTATGTAGAGTCAGGCCCTGCACTACCCCTGTGTGAACTGTGTGTCACCCAGAATCCTCTGCAATGCATCAACACGGGAACCAATCCTGTTTGGTTTGGGTGCACAAATGGGTTCTTTGCTGGGAACTCACTTGTGTAGCTGAAGAAAGCAGGATTGAATTTCCTGCTCATCCGTTGATGTGTAGGGAGTTCAAGCCTACTGGTCACTCACTATCTCTCCCCACTTTAAGAGGTGGGTGGTCCCAACCACCTGTTAAAATTGGAACACATGATGGGTGGGAATAAATTTCTGACCCACCAAGCCAGAAAGGTTCCCCACCCCTACTGCAGACAGTGCTGAGATAGATGGGCCAATTACCTATCTCTGTATAAGGCAGCTTTCTGTGCTATACTTCTGTGTTTCAGTGAAGCATAAAAATCACTGCCTTCAAAGTTCCAAGACCAACCTCTCCTATAAAGACTCTGGCCTAACCTTTTAATCCTTCATTCTTCATCCTCGACTGAAATGGAACTGCATAAACGACATTTGCTGAAACACTCAGGAATGAGACTGGGTGTTCCAAGAGAGCCCATGGCTTAGTCTGTCTCCCTTCCCACACTCCTGGGACTGCCTTCCTCCAAAGATCCACTTTGAACACAACATAAAATGCAACATCCTTGTTCTTGCCTTCTTCCCCTGCCTGCACCATTGCCAGTCAGCAGTGTGGGTGGAGAAGAGCACAGCAAGGTGATGTCATACTCTGTGTGGTATTAAAACTAGGCATTCGTGAGTAAGAGGAGGCAGAAATAACAAGTGCTGCTCCCTAGAGAGGCCACAGCAACAAATCCTTTGGGATGTTTCAGTGCTACCTCTACCTTTCAGTAGACGTTCCTGGATCTACTTCCACCCATTGTTTCTTTTGGAAGAGCCTACAGAGATCTGGTCGCTTTGGTAGATTGCAAAGCAGATTGTTAGGCAGGATTTGCAGGTATACCTGTGCAGAAAGGGGTGCTTCAGGTTCCCTCAGGTGAGCATGCTCCTGGCAGGTGGCCTCTTGGCAGCATGGATCACACCATTGGCATTGGCAATAGGATTCTGTGACCTGCCTGGGTGGTGGGCTCCAGTGTAGTATAACTTGTCTCTGCCTCTACATCATTGTGCTTTTGCATAGGGGTTTTGCACACCCATAACCTGGCAGGTGCTTTGGCATGCAGAAGACCCCAGGTTCAGTCCCTTGTATGCCCTATCAAAAGGGCTTCCAGCACAGTAGTTCTCTCTACCTGAAACTTTGAAGATCTGCTGCCTGTCGGAGTAGGCTTTACTGAGCTAGACTGTTGGTGTAGGACTGCCTTTGAGCTGAAAGTGAATTAGATATTCTATTCTTCTGTTTTCTGCAGCTCACACAGTTCTATCTGGCACCAAGGTTTAGATCCTAGCCCATCTCACTGTTACTCTTTAAAGATGATGAAACATTTAAGGGAGGGGGACGACAAAGCAAAACTGCAAGCCATGCATGAAATTCCTCTTATCCTGGCTGCAGCAGCTCACCTCCCTCTTAATGAGGTTAAGGAACAGCTGCAGATATTGCTCTCTGCATTACTCTCCCTTCTGCACTTGCTCTCTTCTTTCCAGATTATGTGGCATGTAATATTCTGCCTTTGCTCCCTAAGAGTTGTCCCCTGATGGGGACTGGGGCACAGGAACATATCCTTTGAGGTACTGAAATTCTGCCTCTGCAGCAGAAATCACCAAATTGAGTCTTCTCTGAGCTGCAGCTGCTACCCAGCACTGCAACAGAGCTTGTGGTCTCAGTTGCTTCTGGAGGATCAGCAAAGTGAAGAGCGTAGCTTGGTTTAAAGGACACCGTGGCCCAAATTAATATACACCATGAGCCATTGGGGTTGGGTTAGTGGTGGGTGCCTAGTTTAGGGTGGAGATCATGACAATTCCAGCCTGCCTTTTTCAAAAAAAGATAGATGGCTGGTGGGGGGAGGGTGTGGATGGGCAGCACTAATGTTTGTGGCAGTTTCTCCTTTTATATCCTGAAGCCAATGCTTTGTGTCTTCCCCAAGTCCTGCATAGATTACAGTATATGGAGTAAAATTCAGCTTCCTAAGAATCTTACATTTCATGTAAAAAAATTAAATCAAATTTGTAGCCCCTCTGGCAGGGATGGTGAATCCCTGTGGCCCTTCAGACACAATTGGACTCCCAACTCCCAATATCTCTGGCCATTAGCCATTCTAGCTGGGACTGATAGGAGTTGAGAGTCCAACAACATCTGGAGGGCCATAAATCCACCGCCTGCTGCCAGCATAGCTGCCAAGTTACACTTGTACATGTGTGAGCAATGCCTGATGAAACCTCGGAAGCCAGAGGTAATGGGGAGGCTGAATAGGATTTCATTTGGTCTAGGTGATGGGACTTTGCTCTGTGTAGCTCCTTGCCCTCCATGTGAACACAGCAACAGATATAATCCATGCTGAGAGAACTCACCCTAATTTGCACAATTTTCATATAGCTAGAGGGATTTGATACATCTTGTTGTTTGGGGTCAAAAGGCCCAAGCAAGTGGCGGGCCAGCTGGTGATTGGGCCGCTGGCCACCAGTGGATTTCTACTGGATTTGGATTAGTTAGCCCCCCTTTCAGGCTGTTCCCATTACATTCCTCTTTTCCAGATGTTCCTGTTTCAACGACCCTCCCCAATGGCAGATCAAGTAGCTGTTTAGAGAAGGACTTGGACCTGTTTGCCTCCATGACCTCTGAGAGGAAGGTGAGAAAAGTAGAATACCCAACAGCCCATGTACGAAAGGAGGAGGAAGATTCATGTTGATGAGCTGGTGTACCCTTGCAGCCAGCTTCCAAATGCTTGTATATTGTTGCATCTCACTGTTGTTAAATCAAATTGAGTAGCAAAGAAAGCTTGGCTGACATGTTCTGCTTTCAGTGTTTGATTGCAACATCAGTGGTGAATTGCATATACAGTAGAACCTCGGTTGTCGAATACTTCAGAAGCTGAATGCTGACAACCCGGAAGTGAATGCTGCTGTTTTCGAACGCGCCTCAAAAGTCAAAAGGCTTCTGAGGCGCATTTCCCCATTTTTTAAAGGAATTTGCTGACTGGCAATTGCACCTCGGTTGTCGAACGTTCTGGAAGTCGAACGGTCTTCTGGAACGGATTACGTTCTACAACCGAGGTTCCACTGTAACTAGATTCTGGTTACACATTACTTAACAGGTAACCCTGTGCAAGTCAGGCTCTTCCTCTTGAGAATTCTGAAGATCCTCTCAGGCAGGCAGAAAAAGCTAGAGGCCGACTGTGGAGCTGTTGACCATCTTTCTCTCCATTGTCTATCTGCTCTTATTTGTCCCTGATGGACTATCTGGCTGAGATTTCAAAGAGCAGCAAATCCACTTTTCTTTTGTCCTCCACTTTTCATCTGTTGCATGGGAATGGCAATATTGTCCTACCATGCAGAGCTGCTGTGTAAGGACTGTAAATTGGTTTGTTGTGCATTACCTTGAGGACCTTTTTGGTCACAGAGAATGAGATACAGTATCTCAAATATTTTTGTGAAATGCTTTTGAATGTTTAGGGAGAATGCTGTATCCCTTGTTTTCTCCCTCCCTCCACCATTGGGAATAAACATGGTACATTCTCTTGCCAGGTTGTTGGCTCTATGCCCACAGCTGGGAGTGCTGGTTCTGTTCCTGAAAACCTGAACCTTTTCCCAGAGCCTGGAAGCAAGTCAGAAGAAATGGGGAAGAAGCAGCTCTCAAAGGATTCTATCCTCTCCTTATATGGCTCCCAGACCCCACAAATGCCTGCACAAGGTACCCAGTGAGGGATGGAAAGGGTAGGGGAAAGATCCTGTGGCCAGTTATCGCTAATGCTATATTTGGGGAAGGCGAATGAATGTAACCAGTAGAGAATAATTTTGTAAGTGGTTAACTCATTTGCTGGGTTTGAAGCATAAAGTTGCATTGTTTGGTGCAGCTTCTAAATTTAGGAAAGGTTTTGTTCAAGTTGGTAGACTGTCATGGAGATGTTCTAATGGTAAAGCTAGGAAGGCTTGTTGAATATGCAATTGGTTTTCTTGAAGAGTTTGTGTCAATGTTTTATGTTGGTTTTTTCATGTTGCTGGGGCTATGACAGGCAAGTAAAGTGCTTCTCCTAGATGCTGTGGTGATATCTAATGTTAATCATACTCCGAATAAGCCCACTGAAATCACGAGTTAGGCAATTTAATAGTAGAAATTGATGGACTTATTGTTTGATTTATTGACCATCCAGTACAAAGCATCTCTAGGTGGGGGGGGGGGGGGAATCTCCGTGAAGTTTAGCAATAAAGCAGTGCGCTCTCTCTCCTACGCCCCCCTTCCAAAACAGCATTAAGCATGGTTATCGAAAGCCTGGAAGAAGAGATACTTTGTAACTGGGCACCAAAAAGTTATTAATTTTGGCACCTAGTCCAGGCAGTCCTTGCTGGGGAGAGCATTCTACAGCCATTTGCAGTGGGGGAGGGACAGCAGCTGAAAAGGGTCTACACTGCATCGGATTTAGTTTGATATCCTGTATTTGGATAGCAGTGGTGTGGCTAGCATTCTGATGCAGCCCTCATCTGACACTGTTAACTGCTTCACCACGCTGCATGCAAAAGAAGTAGTTGCACTCTCCTCCTCCCACTCCCTGTCTCCATCATCACAGACTGTTTTACGTCATTCACACCCTTTGAGGGCACTTTTCTAGGCTGCAGAGGAGGAATGCATTACTAGTCTTTCGTCCCAAGGTTAGTTGCTGATTTGGATGTGCATATGCGAAGAGGTGATTGTCTCTTCCTCTTGCCCCACCCCCAATTCCCAACCTTGCTTCTTGATTACAATTGGTGTGACTCACACAAAATGTCAAACTCTGATGCCCATAGAAAAGAAAGGCTGCCTTGTTGGATCGTCAGGCATAAAGACAGCATGTCAGCAGAGAAATCGAAATAACCCAGACTCCTCCCAGGACTCCCTTCAGCACTAACACCTTTATTTTTTATAATCTCATCTAGGAGCTGTGTTCATCACCCCAGCCCAAATGGGGTACCCTGCAGCATACCCCAGTTTTCCAGGCATGCCACCCCCCAGCGGCATGATGGGTGGCATGATGGCACCACCAGTTGGGGTGATGGCACAGCAAGGAGCAGCTGGCATGGTGGCACCCATGGCGATCCCAGCGGGTTACGTAGGCGGCATGCAGACAGCAGTCATCGGCGTCCCCAATGGGATGATGCCAGCACAGCAGGCTGGGTACGTGGCTGGCATGGCACCCGTCCCACCCCCCGTATATGGGGTGCAACCAGCACAGCAGTTACAGTGGAATATTGCCCAGGTAAGAGTGGGCATTGGGGGCAAGGGTGGCTGCTGCATAACTCCTTTGGGCATGGGGCAAGCTCTCTTGCTTCCCACAAAAACAAGCTGCCTGCTCTTACAGACAATGTAGAATTTAGTTTTTACATTTCTAGTCTGCTCTTTTTTCAACGAATTGGGAAGCCTGAGAAATGGGTGTGTGGATACAGGAGATCAAGGATGAGTGAGGGGAAGCCTGAAATGATGCAGCGATTTTTAGTCAGTAGAGTTACTGTACTTTTCCGTGTATAAGACTGTGTTTTTTTATTCCAAAATCATGTTCAAAATTAGGGGTCGTCTTATACATGGGTAGTGCATTGTGGGGCCATGGGATAGGTTGTTGCCACGAGTTGCAGATTGTGATTGGTGGCTGCTGCAAGGGCTGTTGTTGATTGGCTGTCGCTGCAGCAAATGGCCGGTCGATTTTGGCATTTCCGCCTTAAAAAAGCTCAACAACTCTTGCTCCCCCCCCCAAAAAAAAGCTCAACAACTGTGGGCAGTCCTCCCCCAAAAAGTACGTACACAGAAAAGTACGGTAGTTGACAAATAAAATTGCCTCTCACTTTTTGTGTATTCTCATTATATAGGTAGTTCTCTGTGTAACACTTCTCAAAGTTTCTTAAATGAAATGCTTGAAACAAATGGAGGCTGGGAGTTAAACAGGGTGAGGTGGGTGAGCTTTTCTGGCTCTTGTGTTCTACTTGTAAGAGGGAATGAAATGAGATACTAAAATAGGGTCTCTCATATAGGTGCCTTTTGGGATTGAGAGATACAGTGGTACCTCGGGTTAAGTACTTAATTCGTTGTGGAGGTCTGTTCTTAACCTGAAACTGTTCTTAACCTGAAGCACCACTTTAGCTAATGGGGCCTCCTGCTGCCGCTGCGCCACCGGAGCACGATTTCTGTTCTCATCCTGAAGCAAAGTTCTTAACCTGGAGCACTATTTCTGGGTTAGCGGAGTCTGTAACCTGAAGCATATGTAACGTGAGGTACCACTGTAGAGGTTTGGGTAATATGCTGACTGAATCCTTCAGTAGCCTGGTAGCCCTAACTAAAACATATGGAGGGAAATGCAGGGTTTTAACTAACCTACTGCTTGTTTTCCCTCTTCTGCTGCTTCAGTAGCCTCCCCCCACCCCCATAATCCCAGCCAATTGGGGATCATGTACGGTGTGTGATGACATCACATCTCTTATGTGCTGATGTGGTGAAGGGCAAATGAAATACATTAGAATACATTGGTTGCTTCCTTTTATAGCTACAAGGCTCGCTAAGAACTATTTCACAGTCCCCTCAAAACATTGCTGTCTGTGTGTTGGGGGTGGGACTGAGCCTGATGAAGCTTCATTTGGCTCAGCCCTACCATGCACATGTGATGTCTGGCCTTTGCTCAAGGCTGGGCATTGCAAGAAGGCATTCTGCCTCTCTTAAGCAAAGAGGCAGCCGCCTTCTTGGATGGTTTGGATCCAGAGACAGAACATCAGGCTCCTGTGGCGTTCAATCCATCAGAACGCCAAGCAGTAAGCCATGGAGTTAGTCACCAACATATTCTGAAAATGGATATTTTTCATAACAATCATGACCTCCCTGTAAAGGATAAGAAATTGTGGAACCTCATTAAGTCCATTCTGAGAACCACCATGGTCACTAGCAACTGGTTATTGGACCTAGATGCTAGCAAGTCCAGAAAAATGAGAGCAGCAAAGGTGTCATAGCCAGCTGAAATCTGTTTACAGAGCAGGAAATTTAAGAGGTGTGTGTAGGACAGGGATGAGTATCCTCTGCAGCACTCCTGACCGGCCTTCTCCAACCTGATACTCTCCAGATGATTTGGACTGAAACTCCCATTAGCCTCAGCCAACATGCCTTAAGCGTCAGGGATGATGGGAGTTCTCAGCCAAAACATTTGGAAGGTACCAGGTTGACGAAGGCTAATTTAGAAGTTGCTGGGCTCCAACTCCCATCATCCTGGTTATCGGCCACGCTGGCCACTGCTGATGGGAGCTGTAGTCAAACAGCATCTTGAGGCTCACTGGTTCCTCATCCCTGGTATTGTAGAATGGGCCTTCTGACCAATTTCTTGCCTTCTCTCTCATTCAGATGACGCAGCAGATGGCTGGGATGAACTTCTATGGCACAAATGGAATGGTGGGATATGGACAGTCTATGGGCAGAGGAGGGGCCCAAGGAACCAATCAAACCCTCAGTTCCCAGGTGTGGAAATAATACACCAGGATTTTGGACCTTTTGTTTCTTCCTTTGCTTCTGTTTTCTTGTTTGAGGGGTTTTTGTTTGTTTGTTTGTTTTCCGCATTATTAAAAAGTTGCTCCCTGAGGTTATTTTAAGGTTTTGCTTTCCATTCTGGTGATCTTGGCTGGACCTTCCCTGTAATAAGGGAAACCTTCTCTGCTGCTTTCCAACTCCACATCCATGGAACTGATGATGGAACTGGATATTTCACTATCTTGGCTCTTTAAGCTATGTGAGCGTGCACATAAGGTGGGAGGTGGCCTGTATTTCAGAAATCAGGCCCCTTCTCTGAGGTTTACGATCTCTTCTCCCCCCTCCCCCATACCAAAAAAAAAAGTTATCTTGCCTTCATCCTTTTGCCTTTTTTCCACTGAACATTCCATTTCCACACACACACTATGGAGTTTTCCAGAACTAATTCCACCTTTCATGAGCTTGAAATTTATTACCCTGGAGCTGGTAGAATTCCCATGAAGCCCCTGAGCACAAATCTTTTTTTCTGGAACTGTGAACAAGATGGGGTGAAATTGGCGCCACTTTGAAACAACTGCTTCTTCTTTCTAACCACCAGTGGTGGCGACCTATTTAAACAACCTCTCCTCTCCCCGCCTGCCCACCAATATTTTCTTTCTTTTACATTTTAATGACCTAATTGATCAAAGGGCCAAGACTCTGGCAAGTTTTCTCCTTGCACTTTTTTTGCACTTTTTTTGTTTTCCTGTGTAACACACACACTTGCCAGCCTGAAAGTTTTAGTGGTGGAATACAAACTATGGGACTGGGGTGGTCTGACTTTCCTCAGCAACTACACAGAGGAAGAATATCCAATCTGTGGTTTTGAAAGAAAGCATAAATGAAAGCTAGGCATCTTCTGTCTACTTTACCTTGTGTATATGTAAATTCCTTAATAAAAATATTGCAGTGAAACCTTGTTTCTATCTTAACTCATTGTGTTAAAATTATTTTAATACTTCTACACATGTACCCAAATGCATTAAGCATTTATGCTGAGTGAATTTCAGTTGTCTCTGCTAATCAGCAACTAATCAGAACCATGCATTGGTTTTTGGGGTTTTTTTGTTTGCATGGAGCATCCTGTGTATGCTTTTTTGCCTGCTAGGTAGAACTCATGCATGTGTCCTTGGTGCTGTGAGCTTCTGGCTCTTATGAATTCAAATCTGTTATCTTTAGTCCAAGGTGGCTCACCTAGAGTGTTGTAATCCCATAAATATAGTTACAAGGTCCTGGCAGCCAAATTTTAGGATGTTAAGCCCAGGACCTCAAAGGCATTGCTTTCATTATCGCTGCCTGGACAAGGTCTGACAAGCAAATTAACAATGAGGCTGGTGCTGGGAGGAAGGACATAGATTTGGTAAGCACTGAGAACATTTTGGGACATGTTGGACTTGTTGAAGGAGACAGGCTTCACTCACTTGGAGATGTTATGGGTTTTTAAGTGACCTCTTAGGAAGGGAGCTGTCTGCTTGGAAGAATCTGGTTTGGGAAAACTCACCCTTTAGGGATGGTGTTAAGTGTTTCAGATCCTCAAACTAGGGAGGGGTGAACTTGGGCAATGAGCATACAGAAACAAAAGACTAAAGAGTCACAAGAAAAGTTGTGCAGTTAAAAGAAGCTTTGAGGGACCTGAAATCTGGTGTGTGAAGCAAGCATCGAAAAACCTCCCAGGAAAAGGTGTAAGTGGACAATTATCTAGAAAGTCCACCATGGCCACATCTAATTTCAAAACAGAAACTTCTTCAACATGAGACTAGTTAAAAAGGAGGGAAGTAAAATTCCTCAGTGTAAATCTGTTAAACATTTTACAAATGACACAGTATTGATTCTGTGTCTATCAAGAGTCTCTCTTTCATCATGGCAACATCAATTACTCTGAACTTCCTGCCCATTAACATTAAGCATGCACCCTTGCTTATACTATTTTAGATACCTGCCTTGTGATTATTTTATATTGTCTTGTTTGTGCTGCTCAGGTGTGCTTTCATTAAGCAGTTTATAATTTTTTTAGATGGATAAATAATCAAATGCAAGAAGGCTTCCTTAAAGAAGTGGAAGTCTTGCCTAAATGGAGATGATAAAAGAGCACAAATTCCAGAAAAACAAATGCATGCAGGTTGACAACACAGCAAGGGGGAAAACAATTTCAAAGCTAAAAACGTGTGTTAAAGCAGATGTTTCAGATGCAAGAAACGTTAAGCAAGATCATTGAACCATTTGATGACAACAGTGTGAAAGGATTAATGAAGGTGGGATCATATTGTGGAGAAGTTGAATGAATCACTTCCATCTTTAGTGTGGCGTACACACAGGTAGACTATTAAAACCAAGTGTGAATTTATGCAAACACCTACCTTTGGAGCTTATTTGCATGGGTGCATGTACTGGATGCATGAAACGTGTAGTCAAGAACTGGAAATACTACTGGCGCAACTTTTCCAAACACAGTTTGCAGTCAAAACAGTTTTCAAAACTGGCTTTAATTGTCTTTACTTGCTGCCCAAATACTGTACATGCATTTAACAAGCCAAATGGAGAGACATTAACTTTTTTTTTAATCCATCTTGTCTCCTTTGGAAAGAGGAGAAAAAACTTGTCAAGAATGTTTATACAAAATTGAGCGTGCACCCTCAAAGCTGTCAGTCCTGCTGCATATAAACCCACAGAAAAATACAAGAGTTCTACATTTAGGAAAGACCACATCACATAGAAAACATTACAGAGCGCAGGTATAAAATTGCCATTTGTGTGTTAGTGTGTGTGATGTTTCTTGGTTCGTAAATAATCAAATTTTCCACTGCCCATCGCAAGCTCATCCCTTCTTGTGCTCAGTGTGACCAGGAGATTTTGAACTCTAATCTCCAAGTGTGGGGTTTTCCCTTGTATTCAAACTTTGTAGTAACTCTATCATGCAAAGGCCATTATATATATTTTTTAAAAAAATGATAGCCAAATAGGAGATATTTGAAGGCAGGTTGGCAGTTGTATTGGTTGACTTAGAGCAAGGATGGGAAAACTTTGGCCCTCCAGATGTTGCATCAGCATCAACAAGCATGGCCAAGGATTATGGCAGCTGTAGCTCATCCACATCTGGAGGGCAAAAGTGTTCTCCACCTCAACTTAAAAAATATTGACTTTCTACATACTTTAAAAAAACACACACCCCAAAACCACAATTTTTAAAACCTGATTTAGAAACCTTTTTTTGTGCTGTATGGTGAAGACTACCATAGCTATTCCTTGAAGGAGAACTATATTTGGTCCATATATTTAAGCAAAAGATTTGCACCTCCCAGACAAATACAGTACACTGATTGGAATAGAATCATCTTTTGGCTTTCGCCCTGGTCCAAATTTTATTATACAGTTATCAGCTCAAAACATGTACCAAAATTCATATTTTGGGATAAAATATATCTAGATGAAATACTTATTTAAATATTAATTTTTGTAAAGATCTGAAAATAAGTTGCAGATTAATGCCAAAAGAGGGGGAAATGGTTATGTGAAACTGACACAGGCCAGAAATAGACTGATCCCTGCTTCCCTGCCGTATTCTAACTCCTAGTGATTGTTCGTGTCACCCTTGCTTAATTAAACATTCTTTGCTGTGATTGTGTCACACACATACCCCTTCTGCACTCCTCAGTCATGTAAGGCTTCTAAGTCAATCTTTTGTTCCTCATCTCCCTGTCTCTATGGAAATGTCCCATGGCCCATGCTACTTTGTTGACAGAGGAAATGTGGGTGAGGTGACGGATGTGCCTGCTTTCCAGTTACTGCCCTTGAAGCAAGTCTGAAAACTTAAGCTAGAGCAGAATGCTGCTGCCTGACTATTGGCAGACGCAACGTGCCACAGTCGCATTACACCTCCTTAGAGAATCTGCATTGGTTGTTAACCTAGGCAGGGCTAACCTGTGCCATTCCAGATGTTGGGGCTCCAACTTCCCTCAGCCCCAGCCAATATGCCCTGTAGTCAGCTGTAGTCCCACATGTTGAGCACCAAATGTCAGCCACCCCTGGTTAATCAGCTCAGTTCAGGGTTCTGTTTTTGACCAAAAGAACCATAAATGGTTTAGGTCCAGATTCTCCCATGGGGAATCTGTTTCCATATGAACACCAATTTAAGGTCTACTGCTGAAAGTATAATATATAGAAATCAAGTTGGCCTCCATGAAGCAGAGCTTTTTTCTGTTTTAGCCCCAGAACTTTTAGCCTATTTGACTCCCTCTCTGTCATCCCTTTTGAAACAGATTAACATCTTTTTCTGTTATGCATTTAGAAGTGCCATCTGCTAAGATCAGGAGTAAGCAACCTAAGGCCCGGGGGCTGGATGAGACCCAATCACCTTCTCAATCCGGCCCATGGACGTTCCAGGAATCTGTGTGTTTTTACATGAGTAGAATGTGTGCTTTTATTTAAAATGCATCTCTGGGTTATTTGTGGGGCATAGGAATTCATTCATATTTTTTTCCAAAATATAGTCCGGCCCACCACATGGTCTGAGGGACAGTGGACTGGCCCACAGCTGAAAAAGGTTGATGAGCCCTAGCTAAGATGCTGCTCAGCTCTGCTGCTAATGTGGTTTTTACAGTGTGTGTATGTTTTGTATGAAGTTTAATTACTTGTATACTGTTTTGAATTTTTTTATAAAACTGCAAATATATGAATTCCTGCACCACATCTGCCATGGGCAGCGATTCTGAAGGAATCATATTCACAAGGACTCTTTCCTTCAGGGAAGCATTAGGTCTCATTTTAAAGCAATGGCAATATAAAGAGTTTCTAAATCAGGTTTGCATTTATCAGTGTCTCTTTTTATTTAGATGGTCATTTTGGGAGTGTTTTTTAAATTGTCTTATGAATAGATCTCAAACCTTACCACGATTCTAGTTCCAGAACAGCTCCAGGCCAAACAGGATTTAGAGGTAGAATTGCCTCCCGTTTCCATTGTCACACTCTGGGAATTCAGTGGGTATCACCTGTGCTATTTTGCTAGTTGCTTTGTTTAAAAGGGATGGGAAGACCAAACTGATGGGGAGGTGAAGGATTTTCATTCAGTTAACAAATACGGTACGGTAATAAGCCCTTTTTTAAAAAAAGAAGGAAAAAAACCCCAACAAGGCCACCAACATCAAAAGTGCTAACAGTCCAGAGCTGTTCTCTACTAGGCCAAAGCCAGGTGCACAGTCTTGGGGGAGACCATTGCACCCAAGCCCAGTGAGAACAAGCTGTCATCTCTGGCATCAGGAAAGCATTGCTTCGAGGTCCTTGCTATGAATATCGGAAATACAGTCCTCCATTCCAGCAAGTGCTTGGAATGTCTAATTGACAAACATCTTTCTCTCTTCCCCTCCCACCCACCCACCCACCCACCCCCTAAATGTGGACAGAGACCAGTGACTTGAAAACAACCTCAATTAACACACACATCACCCCTTTGCCAACACTCCTCAACAGTTCTGAGGCTGCTTTTTCACGCCAAAAACTACTACTACTTTTTTTGAAGTTGTGGAACAGACAAATGGCTTCTACAAGACCTACTTCTCAACAGCAACTTCAATATGAACTCTAATAACCATTGTTATTGCACATGTGTGCTGACTGCGTCCAAAACATCTGGAGGGCACCAGCTTGGGAATGGCTACCCGAGTGGCTGCCTTTTATACAGCTTGTGCTGAAGTGCTCATAATTATCTGATACTCTTTCAATTGTGATTTTATTGTGGTTCTGTGGACTCCTTTTTTGTAAACTTTTTTAAAAAGTGAAATATACATGATGGCAATAAATAAACACACACTAGTAGACAAACTCTGAATCTGTATCTACTCACGGGCAAAGCAAATGGGGGAAGAGATGTGCTAATGGAGGCTTCTCACAGCTGTTTCTCAACACCCACAGTTTCCTTTATCAGACAGACAAACACTTGAAACAAGTCACAACATATTAGTAATTAAAATAATGAGGTATACAACCAATAACTAGCAGTTAACTGGAGCAGCTAGTCTTGTGCTATTAATTAACAGCACAAGGCCAAGACTGTTGCTGTTCACCATATCCACTCCCAGAGGAAATATTCCAAATGAGTCGCCCCCCTCCGCCTTTGTTTTAACCATAGATCCCAATTTTACTTCCACATTCATGCATTTCCTGTAACCTGGATTAATGTATGGGGCAAATAAATACCAAATTATTAATTCATCAGATATACTTCCACCCTACAACCCAACTGTCCTTCAGGATGTGCTGGGGAAACTGCTCAAAGTCCCATTTATTAGTGGAATAAGATTGGGAATGCAGAGTCGCTGCTTCTTGGTAGCTTGGTTTCCAATGAAAGGAGCTCCTATGAACCCATTGCCCTTAGCTTGCAGCAGCTTTCTTTCCTACAGTATTACTGCCACCAGAATGGGTTGTGTGTCCCCTAGAAAATTGTTTAGTGCAAGAGAATCTGGAATGTTTTTTTCAAATACCATTTGAACCTTTATATTTTCTGTCCATGGATGCATCCCCTTGCCTACAAAGATGAGCCATTAGAAAAAAGTTTTAAATGTGTTGTGTGTTTTTTAAGGTCTTTGAACGCATGCATGAAACTAATTGCTTTTTTCTTTGGATGCCGGCCAGTGCACTTATGTTTGGAAGCGGACATTAAAATATAGAGCTAATCTTAATTCACACATTGCTGAACAAATGTGGGTTGGGGTTCTTCATGGTAAGAAAAGCAAAGAAGATATTCCACCACCACAGTTTGTTATGGGCCAACTGATAAAGCCTTAGCCCATATGCTGACATGTGGACTGAGTGGTTCTATGCCCCAGTTTGCACCTGTGACTTGTCTTCATACCCTTCTTGAAACATCTCCCACAGAGACCAGCCTTGATGTTTGGTGCAGTAATTGTGGGTTGAGTTAATGTACAGCATAGCAGTCCAATGATTGCACTAATGTGTGGCTGGCTGCAATGTGAAGCAGGTCAGGTTTTTCATGCCTATCAGCACTGGCTCAAGAATACTGTGTCCATCTTGGAAACTGATTTGTCATGACTTCACCATGTGGATGCAAGAGGAATGGAGAATCGTTGACCCGCTTTCTGTCTGCTGCCTGGTGCTTTCAGCCTGGCAACAATGTTCCAGTTTCATCTGAAGAAATATCTGGTGAGATGTGTTTAGAAGTGATGCTCTCTTATTCTTGTTTTTCCAGAGCATGAGTGCCATTATGAAAACTTAAGCCATGTATTACAAGAGAGTTCCTTCCTATTCTGGCCCAGAGGCATTAGGTGCTTCATGAATATTCTTCCAGCTGGTGTAACTTGCGGAACTAGTCAACTAGTCCACTATCTCAATGGTCTTTCCTACTTTGCTCACAAACAAACAGTGGGCTCAGTGATGCCTTTGGCGGCAAATCTCGTTATGGCCCTCTTTTGGTTTCAAGAAATAGGTCTATTTGGTTGCACAGTTCTACTATTGGCACAAGAAAGTAGGTGGCTTGGACAGCCAATTGAATAACTTTCATGTCATGACCTAAGTGGTGATTTAGTCGTTTTTTCCACCTCCAAACAGATCTGTTCACTTTTCTGCAAGAGCAAAGTTGGATGCATTGGTTGTCATAAATGCTGATGGACAAAATAACTTAAAGTAGTTCATGCTTTGCTATATCTTCTGCAGTGCCCACACCTGCAGGTACAGCAGGAGGATAGCAAAAAGCAATCAATACAGATGACTTGACTAACACATCAGTGAGCATCAGTTCCTCACCCCCGCTGAAGACATTCTAACATTAACCAGAGAACGAGCACCTTGGGTGCAAACCAACATATTGCTTATTCTGGGGGTGGGGTGGGGGGGCGAGGGGAGCCACAATGGACAAAATACTGGAACAAAGGCCTGAAATGGCCAAGGAGAACACCCAGACCAATGGAATTTCATCAACTCTCTGAAGGCTGCAGGTTTGCTGAAATTGTAAATCTGATGCCTTTAAACATGAAAGCACATAAATTACAAATCCAAAAGATCAGAAAGGTTTAAAGTTGCTGAAAGAGGGTTACTGTGCAGATCTTTGTGCCTTGTGAGGGCAGAGACAGGATCCCTTCAGGTCATCATCAGCAAAAGGTTGCCATCCACTTCATTTCAATGGTGGAAATGATTCTTTGCTGTTTTCTTATCTCTCTGAATCTAACTCTTCTTAAGAACTTGGTTGTTTCATGCTTGGCTAGAGCAACAGAAGAACCCATATCTTATCTTGTGCATTATATTATGAAATTTCTTGGTGAAATGTGCTCCTTACCACTAATAATAATTTCTTTTAAAATCTCAATTTGAGCACTGTTGGATTGAATATGAAACATCCAAAGCTACCTGGCAAGCAGAAATTGTCCCAAAACTTCTTGTTTGCTTCTGCAGTGACAAGGGATCCTTCTGTTTTAGATCTCCTACACTACGGTCAGTGTGAAACTTAAAAAACATAGGAATAATGAAGAAGAAATAATGATTTCCAGTAGTATCTCCCCTGAGTAATTTCATCAAATTTTAGTAGGCACCTTCATTAAAAGCTGTAATTCTCAGTTTTGCTACAGGAACTGGCCCTTGCTTTGGGTGCCAGATTGCTACTTAAAAACACATGAATACACAACTAATAACCCAGTCCTATGCAGGTTTACACAGGTGTAAAACCCCACTGGGAATTCACTGGGGACTTACTCCCTAGTAAGTGCATGTATGATTGCAGCCAGAACGTTTTAAATTCAAAACAGTAGATTGACAGAACCACATTCACCCTTATGAGAAAACCACAATGTGCTATTCAGATATGCCCACCAATAGGGTTTCAAAGAGGCATATTCTACCTTGTCCAGTGAAAGCTTCACCTTCTATTTGAATGCCAGCGGTTTGACATCCTGCCTCTTGGGTTGCAAACTGGACCCAGATGCAAAGGCAAAGACCATGCAAAGATGAAACTGCAAAGGACACCAATCTCTGGCATTATCTTGTGTGCATCTCTCAGCTGAAGCAATGCAGTGCTATTGGGCTCTTGCACAAGCCCCACAATTCCAGTGGGGCTTGGATGAGAGATTGGATTATGCCCAAAGGCTAATGCCTTGGTTGGAGTAGGAGAAACAAATTAAATTGTTCATAAGATGAGAAAGCAAAAACAGGAACCTTAATATGCTTTAAACTTAACAGTCATGTCAAATGCACCATTTATAGCTCCCCCCCCCCACTTCACAACTTTGGCAGAATCACCTGTCTTCCCACCATTTATATGCAAGACAAACAAAACTCTGATTGCTTGCTCAACATTTCCAAGGCTTGCACCCAGAAATTCAGGAGCAAAACTGTCTACCCATATATTGCAGAGAGATTTGTGAGCACATGGCAGGCTACATAATGTCTGAAGATGCTACATTCCTTTTTAAAAAGCTGAATAGTGCTTGATTTCAGTCAGTCTTTCTTTTTTTCTAAACAAAAATGAGAAAAGCTCTACTTTCTCCTTCAGAGATATGGAAATGAAACAATATGGAGCAGGAAAGAAACATATTCAATTAACATGCTACTTGCAATGGGATTAACTGAGTCAGGTTGGAGATGTGTCCCCCAAAATGCATTAGAGATGTGAGAAATGGGTGACTCCTTTTCAAAGGCAATTTGTTTGAAAGTGATGCAACAGTCTTGAAAATGGGGAGCCAGTCACATGACTTGCCTTTTATCACATGTTCCTTTCCTCCCACCCCCATCTCCTTTTAATTCCTCCCCCACCACATTCTGGAATTATCTCTTCCTATAATCGCATACCTGCAGGGTGAGTGAGGGAACGCCTAAAATCGTTGGTAGCAGTCTTCCCTCTGTGAAGAAGTAGAAGGAAGGGTGATGGGAGGGAAAGACATGGGATATTTACAAACCATGCTACCAAATTTGTGGCAGATCAGGGTGTCTCCTCCTTTGCTTTCCTTCTTTCCTCCCAGTCCATCCTTAAGGGCAAGACGGACTTATTGAACTCTCTAGAGAGGACTGGGAGAGACGTCGCGTAAGGGGTCCGATGGTGGAGTCCGCCAGCGAGGAGGTGGGAAAGAGCTTGTACCAACCGGTCACCACACTGGACAGGTCCAGCTCTTCTAGAACGATCTGGGCCATTCCCATGAAGCACTTATGGTCCATGCGCCCATAATCTCCCCAAACAATCACCTACAATGAAAGAGAAGGAGGACTTGAACTGCCAGCAGAACTTTGCTATGGGGAGTAAAAAGTAAGGGGGATGCCTACCAGATATGCCACCTAGAGAAGTTGGGAAGGAATCTGTCCACCTTCTGCTTTTTCAGACCACATGATTAATCCTTAGGATACCCTATGTTTCTAGCCAACTCCCTAGTTCTACACATCGGATGTATTCGCACACCATCCTAAACCATGATTAGTGCTTCACAGATAACATGAAGATCTTCCCCAAAAGCATTGCATTTGAACCAGGAATTGTGGTTTGTTTCGCTCCAATCAACCCATGATTGGTAAGCCAAGAACAAACATTAGCTTCAGATCATGGCTTGTTTGAACCCTGGTTCAGATGTAATACTAAGCCAAGGACTGCGGTTTTTTGCTCCTTCTCCCTAGCGGAGCAAAGTGGGAGTGATCTGTGCATTGTGATAAACCATTCGCCGTGGTTTACTGTGAGGTGCAATACAGCCGCTGAGTGACAATGTAATCCACAGGACAGTCCTATCCACCTTCACTCTGAAGTGAGTCACACCATTCAGTGGGATTTATTCCTAGGCAAGCGTGAAGAGGGATTGCAGCAAAAGCAGTTTAAGCTGTGCAATCCTATACTGACTTACCTGGGAGTAAGTCCCAATGAGTTCAGTGGAACTGACTAGGGAGACATTTGGTTAGGTTACTACCTAATCTGCAGTTCCTGAAATAATATGCAAATCAAAACATAACTGTCCTTTGAAATTAGCACTTCTCCAGATTTTGTGACCAATAAAATGTGCATATTAAAGGAAGCATGCATAAAATGCACTTATTAGTGAAAATGGCACACAAAAATATATGAATTACACACTCCTGCAGAAATGGGTTTTTAGTATTCTGCTGGGAGCCACCCAGAGTGGCTGGGCAACCCAGTCAGATGGGCAGAGTATTACTACTACTACTACTACTACTACTACTACTGAATTTGGTAAAATGAGAAAAATCCCTATTTATGAGCAGACATGCACTGAGAGTATATTAGACATGCGTACCAACTATATTTTCTAATTTTTTTGTACTGATTTTTGTAAGCTGCTAGCCAACCCTGAAGATGTTCCCATCAAACGGTAAACTTGTAAATTCTATACATAAATAAACAATTAAATCCCTGTGTTCCAAAATAGGGAATATATGTGAAACTTTTTGACCTTTGTGGTTAACATTACTATGCCAACTATGAAGTATAAAAATGTAACCATAAACACATAGGCTTTGGGCCAAAGCAAATCCTTTGTCTTGCGGTTTTAGCATACACACTTCTCCCCGCTCCTCATTTAATCCCCACAACCCCCCTGTGAAGCAGTGACTATCCCAAGGTCTGGCCCCAGTGAGCTTCATGGCTGCGTGGGGATTTGAACCCTTGTCTCCCAGGTCCTAGTCCAATATTCTACCCACTACACCACCCTGGCTTTTTTATTGCTTCCCACATGCCCACACAGGCCTACCAAGCCCCTCCCCATAATCAGGGCATTTTACCTCAGCAGAAACTTTCATTTTGCCCCAGTGGGTTGCCCTCCTAGAAAGCTTCTAGAATATTCTTTCCCTCATGTACCACCAGGACATATTCTGTCCGAGGGAAGATGAGCTGTGGTAGTGATCCTCTTACCCTTTAAAGAGGAGGAAAGCAATCACCTGTAGCACTTTTCCCTGAGGGCCCTCGTCGAAGAGTAGGGCCTGCTGGTAGAGCGGGTCACAGGTCTTTTTGGCAGTCTTTGTTTTCTTCTTGGCCAAGCAAGCGCCATTTTCTAGCAGATACACCTTGATGTAGGTGGCTGCATTGGCAGAGAGAGAGAAACATGAATGGCCTGTTATAATGGCAGCTATGTCTCGGGGCTAGTTTTTGAGGCCGTCTAGCAGATGAAACACTTTTGAGGTCTCTAGGGGATTTGGGGGATAGGGCTTGAGGGGAGACTTTATTCTTACATTAAGGCATTTTCATTTGCCCTTATGGTTAAACAAAATTATCCTGTGGCAGGGAAACTCAGATAAAATGTTGCCTTCTGGTAAAGAAAAAGGTAGAAGCTGGGGCAGGATTAAAAAGGACTTGCCAATATTTAGGCAACACAGGTATAATCAAATAGCACTTTATGAAAACATCTCATGAATTAATTAAATGTTAAGCATTTATTAGCACTCTTACTAAGTCAGACTATTTATAATAATAATCTGTGTGTTCAGAGTTAAAAAAACATGTTAGAGGGAATTGGGTATCTTAGTGAGACAAATGATGGTAAAACTCTTGGAAGGAAAAACTAAGTGAGGAAGGAGTTACTGAAAAAGACCCAGTTTTCCCTGTACTTTTTCCTCAAAAGGAAGACCTGAATATATTAATTCCCAGTTGCCTCTCTACAAACATGAACCCCATTTTACATATTCTTTCTACTTCTAAAGGAGGCAGGAGGATGTATAATGACTAAGTTTAGCACTCTGAAACAAGTAAACAACTAGAAACAACTCAATTAACTCCTCCATGGGATACCTCTGGTGCATGGACCAAATTTAGTCCACTAATCTGTTTTTCCCAAACCACATCCAATTGCTCCATGCCAGTTGTCATACGTGATATTTTCTATCCATACGGCCTTCTCTGATGTGGCTACTCACCGGGAACGGACTTGGATCCTAGCTTTGGACTGAGTCCCCGGGCCTCTATTACTTCTACCTCCAGCTGTCCATTCCTGTCAATCATTCCAATGTGGACATCACCTAGAAGAAGTCAGAGAAGTCAGCATGGGAACATATTCACAGTCCTGTGCCGGTCATGTATCATCTCTGCAACTTGCTTTATGCCACCTTGACATTTCTGTAGCATATCCACATTTGGAACACTGTGACACCATGGATTGGATACAGATTATGTAAAGGGCAGCGGAGGGTGGTCTCTAAAGGCAAATGGGGCACTGTCCCACCAACCTCAGCCTGCTCCTACCCTGCATGCCTCTTACTCAAAACCAGCCCAGGGGCTGGCCCTGGCTGTCCGCTTCCTCCTCCTCCATCTCAGTTTTGCCTTTTTAGAACTCATCAGGCAGGAGGATGGGAACAAAACCAGAATTAGCTGGCTTTCCCTGTCATTGGCTCTGGCTCCAGCTACGGTTGCCCCCCGTCCGCCCGCCTTCTGCCCTACCAGTCCCAATGAATACCAGCCAACACTGCTAAAGGGGGGGTTCAAAAATCCGGACACATCAGAATCCTATAATAAAACAACAATATTGAAACAAAACAATATAAAATGGAAACAGGGTTCACCAGATGAAAACATTTTCCCCATCAGTGCAAAGGGTTTACCAAAAGGGTTTACGAGGATGCACTCCCTTGGCAGGATGCTTTTGAACAGGCTGGACAGCTTAGGAACCTAATAATCTGGCGTCTACTGACTTAGTTCCTTGGTTCCTTGAGTTCAGGAATTGCTTACAGCACTGATGGGGAAGCTGTTGCTCTCCAGAGGTTGCTGGGCTCCCATCCACCTCCTAGCCAGCATGGCCACTGATCAGGGATGATGGGACTTGTAATCCAACAGCATCTAGTGGGCCATAGGTTCCTTGCCACTGTTTTACATTGAATGGAAGAGGCTGTCCAGGGTCTCCCATTGTCCTACCTGCAGACGATAGGAACTGAACCTGGGACCTTCTGCATGTAAAGCAGATGCTCTACAACTGAGCTATGATCCTCTTCAGAAAGCACCAAAGAGGACAATTCAGTGCTGTATCCACAGAACTGCATGGTCTTGTCCTGCCCTTATGCTGAGACTGTAGCCCTATTCACACATGACTTGTGTACAGGGAATACATGTGTAGAAAGCAGGGCCGTGCATTAAACGCTGCCCTGACATTGAATCTCCCTGTCCCATCCACCACATGTGGGCCTCAGTTCTGCAAGGAGGAAGTTCAGTGTATGAGCAACTGCTAATGAGTGGGGGCTCTTCACATCAGGACATCTGATTGTGCTGGTATTCTGATTACACAGAGCCCTTAATCACAAGCAGGGGGGTGGGGAAACCAAATGTGACATCAAGGGTGGAGCTAAAAGCACAGCCTGCTGCTCCTTGTGCACATTTATACAGTGGTACCTCGGGTTACATACGCTTCAGGTTACATACGCTTCAGGTTACAGACTCCGCTAACCCAGAATTAGTACCTCAGGTTAAGAACTTTGCTTCAGGATGCAAACAGAAATCATACTCCGGCGGCACGGCAGCAGCAGGAGGCCCCATTTGCTAAAGTGGTGCTTCAGGTTAAGAACAGTTTCAGGTTAAGAACGGACCTCCGGAACAAATTAAGTATGTAACCAGAGGTACCACTGCACCCAGTGCTATTTCTCTAGAAAAAGAGGTGCCAGAACTCACCATGAACACCTCCCTTCTTCTCTTATAACAGCAATGGCACCCACCTGACAGGTGCTGGAACTGAGTTCCAGCCAGTTCCGGCTGAAAAAAGCCTTGCTTATCCCACATATAATGTGTGAACAGCACAAAGCAAAATTGTCTTGCCTGTTCATGTGAATAAAGCCCTAGGATAGTTGTCTATGCCCATCATTCCTGTTTTTAACCAGCAGAGGGCAAAAAAGAAATTGGGTTCTCCATTGCAAGGAGTGCAAAAGGATAGACGACTCCTTTATGATATGTCTTATTTGTAGAATGAGCCATCAGTTATCTCATATCTTACCACTAGAGGGCACGGTTTTCAGGCTGAAAAGGCAAATTGAAATAAAATAAAATAAAGCAGCACAGAAAGAAAATAAAAAAGATAAAAGCAGCACAAGAAACAGAAAAACAAAATGAGCCCTCCTTTTAAGAAAAATACTGTTGTGCCAACAGTGCATTTTCACAGTTGCTTTATCTTGAACAGAATGCTCAAAGGAATTTTTGTAACAGTGGCGCATGGAGCTGATAGGAAGTGAGAACAGGATCTTGAACAGAACAGTAATGGGGGAAGCGGTCCTTGTTCTGTGCCAGAGCTCAGGCTTGGAACATGAGAAAAAAGGATGTAGAAGTACCTCTGAACATGTGCAGATAGACTTTTCCTCACTGCTTAACAACCACATCCTAGTCTCATATAAAAAGACGAGAGGAATTTTTAAAGGCAGGCTTTCAAGCAGGGATGGTTGAATCTCCCAGAAAACCTTAATTTTCAAAATTAAGTACCGGAGTGAAAAGATTCAAGGTTCACACCTCAATTGCAAAACAACAGGTGTATTTATAGAGCATTTTGTTATACCTCATAATAGCAAGGTTATCAACACAAGGTGATCACAGATCCCCTCTTAACAACGATGAAAAGGGGATTTGTGGCTCTTTTTTGGCACACTTTCCTGGCCTTCTTTGATTGTTTCTAATAAGAATCACTTAAAGCAGAGGTGGGGACTTGTGACCCTCCAGTTGTTGCTGGACTACAACTCCTAGCATCCCCGTCAGCCATGTTGCTGGTGGGAGCTGGAGACCAGCAACATCAGACAGGCCAAGCATTTGCCACCCCTGTTTAAGCTATCTGGAGAGCTTCAGAGCTCTGTGAGGATTTGAACCTGTGATTCCCACATCAAAACTCAACAATGGGCCAGAGGAACAGCACCATTCTGGTCAGTCTGAGAAGTGCTCGGCAGGAATCTGCCCCTGTGCCATGCCTGCTCAATGAAAGATGACTCTGATAGCGTGTTAACTGCACAGAATCCAAAGGAGGTAGGTGTACAGGTGACCTTGTAGCACTGAGTGCCTAGAACTGGTTCGCTCACCCATTGGCGGAGTAGCAAGTGTCTGCCGTCCTACGATTTGTGCTGGCCCCAGCCCATCTAGGAAGTCGCTGAACTGGCTTTCAGCTCCCAGCCTAGTTGTGGGGAAAATAAACCTGAAGGAAAGGACAACAGAGTTAGGGAATGAGGGGAGAGAAATGGCAGTGTGGAAATACAGTGAGCAGGTGCTACACTGGACATTTGAGAGGTGAAAAGAGAGAAGATGCAGAAACAAGATTCACTATTATCCCTGCATCCCTTTGTCTAATGGAAAAGATGCAGTGCCAGCCCCAGGTTTTGGCAGACCCTTGGGCAAGATGCCATCAGTGGGACCCCCTCCCTCAGCAGACTTACTCCCCTCACTACCTCTGTTGCCAGCAGCTACTGCTCCCCTGCCTCATCAGTGCTATCACCTGACTGGTTGACAGACAGAGCCAAGCAGGCCGTGGCAGCAATTCTGCTTCCATCTCCCCACCATGGTTCTTTACCTGCTCATCCTGCCTGGGAGTTGGGCGAACAAGCAGGTTGTGATGGGAAAGAGGAGGAGCTGGCTAAGAGGCCTCTGGTCAATGGATATGGGCCCTCAACCATGTCAACCTTTAACACTAGGTCTGGAAAATGCACATCTTTTCCATGAGGAACAAAGGGGTCTCCTGGGTGAGGACAGAGTATGTTCATATCTCCCTCAGAAGAAATGCACCCCCTGCCTTCAGATAAAGCCTGGCAGGGTAAGGCATGTGATTCCCTTCTTCATTTGCCCCTTCATTCATTTCTTCCTCGTGCCGCAGGGTGGTTTCAGACGTGATGGTGAAGCAAAGCGGGAAAAGAAAGGCCAACTACCTCATGATTCATTCACTTTTCTTGCAGAAGCTTCTGTTGAGGAATGTGTTTTTGATAATGCAGAGGAGTGGGGGAACAGGAAGCGCCAGGGCAGCATGCTTCCTGTTCCTCTTGTGCCTTTTTCCCATTTATGAGCCACTAACAGCAGATCACTATAAGAAAAAACCAAGCCACTGGGGACCGACTGTGTAATCTGTCTCTCCTGTGCTTATGTTTATTTATGTTTATTTTATTTCATAAAATTTATATACCGCTTGATTGTAAAACCTGAAAGCCATTTACAAAAAGACGTGGGGCATCTGCCCTATATAGAAAAGTGGCCTTCACTGCCACTGGGCCTTACGTGCCATCGGAGCTGTTACTATTGGTGCTTCCATCAGTTGACTCCCGACTGCCTTGCCGGGTGACCCTGTTCCTCATCTCCACAGCAATGCCAGTCTCTGTACTCCTGCGGATGTTACTACGAAGCTTTTTTGGCCCACCATCTGAAAGAAAGAAATCATTATACTTGGGGGGGGGGCAGTAGACTTCAGAGACTTAAAAAGTGCCCATGGTTGAGTTATTATTGGTTTCAAGACACCTTAAGGTCCATCAAGTTATTGAGGATTGCTCTTTGCATGCATCTACGCCACAATGTTATTTATTAATTAAACATTTATACCCCGCCTCTCCATTTGAAAATTACAACATTATTAACATCCAATACAGACTTAAACTTAGTTAATGCTTATTAACACCCACCCCCCACCCCCCAGACAGGGAAAGTCTGGTGGGGGAAGCTAAACAACAAAGAATTCTCATCAAATGACAACTCCCAGAATTATCTGGGGGTAACCACTAAACTGGTATAAAATGAATATGTGTTATAGTATAGCTTTGCATACTGTAACAGAATGTCTAACACACTAAGTTAGACATTTCCTTTTCCATCACCTGTCAGTTTATATACAGATTTTGACAATCTGTTTATATTTTAGCATGATCATATCCCCCATCCCACGTTGCAGACTAAGGCATGGTAAACTAAGGCTGAGAAAATGGGCCAGGTTTGCAGAATCGGTGACCACCAAGTTATACACAGCCCACCAGCACAACTCGCTCACAACTCCATGGTCTGTGGTGTCCCAAGGAGGGAGCAAAAATGTTGATCCCCCAGTGGGCTGCCTTCATCTTGGTGGGTCAGAGGCTAGTTACACAAGTGTGGGACAATATCATGCCTAAGGCTAGCAAGTGAATTCATTGCTGAGGTTAATATTCAGGGATTTCCTGGTTCGCAGTTCATGTTCTGCACCACCATAGTGGGGAGAGAGGAGCACCTGCTCTGTGCTTGTGCTTTAGGTGTTAGCAAGTGATGCTTTTCAGAACGGGGATAGAAACACCTCCAATTCATCTACTGCTAAATGTACAAGGGTGGGCTGTAGTTAAAACAGGGCTGCCATATGTCCGGACATTATCAGGATTTCAAAGGCAGAATTGACGTCTGGGGAGAATTTCCAAAATGTGGCACTATGTCCTAAGTTAAAACAAAAAAGTTGATAACTCTACTGCACAACTACAACTGAAATCAGATGCCTAACCAACCTCAGAATCCACAGCAATTAACCTGGGGGAGCAAATCTGTCTCCATTAGTGTGTCCCCCACCCCCATCCCCTGTGGCCAAGCTGTAATTCTCAGAGAGTTACAAGAGAGTGAATTTCCCCTCCTGATGGCTCACCAAAGCAAGACTCCGCTTTGTGCTTCAGCTATGCTGTTTACCTGCCCTTTACAACTGACCTTTCCCTCAGATAGGGACAGTAGAGCGGACAAGATTAACCACTTAGAAACAGTCCCTGCCTTGCAGACCCCCAGGCTCTGGAAGGGGAGAATCAAGGGTGGCATTGCTTGCGAATACTTGAAAGCAGATGAGAGCAAAGCAGATTCACACTGCGCACTCCCTACAACAGATTTCTGATCCCTGCATTGCCAGTCCCTGGCCCTTTGATAAATTATTCACAACCAATATTTTTTATTTAAAAAAAAATGTTCAAAAGGCCTTTAATGTGCTCAGTTGATCTTTCAGTGATGAAATACTTAACATTGCCCTCTGGAGCAAGCTCAAAATGCTTGGATGTATGATGAAGTGAGCTGCATTTGTCCTCCAAATTCTTTGCTGGCTCAGAATGAAAAACAAGATCCTGCCCGTGCACAGTCTCATTATGCTAGAACTCAGCTGGGGCCATGCAAGAAAGCTGAGCATTGGAAGATTCAGGACAGGCAAAGAGGTACATTTTCTTCTTCTTACAGCACATAGTTAAACTGTGCAGTTCTCTCCCACAGGATGTAGTGATGGCCAACAACTTGTATTACGATTGCATAAAAGTATTAAACAAATTCATGGAGGATAAGGCTACTAAAGACTACACAGGATCCAGGAGCCCTTTGTACCCACAGTGGTGCCACTGCCAGAGCAGCACCCCATATCATTTCTGAGAAACAGGGACAATGGAAAGAGAGGGCTTGCAAAGGAACCTAAAGCCTTATACTAAGCAAGACCAATACGCCATCTTGCTTGGTGTTGTCTATGCTGAGTGTCAGTGGCTCTCCAGGGTTTCAGAAAGCATTTTTCTCAGCCCACCCTAGGGATGCTGGGGACTGAGCCCAGGACTTTCTGCGAGCAAAGCGTGTGCTGTGCCACACAGATATAGCCATAGATTTGGGTGGTGGAGGAGAAAAGGTCTCCAGAGCTGGTCATGTCTGCAACGATATCATCAGGAATGTGACAAAACTTGGGAGTCTCCAGAATAAAGGGTAAAGGGACCCCTAACCATTAGGTCCAGTTGCGGACAACTCTGGGGTTGTGGCGCTCATCTCACTTTATTGGCCGAGGGAGCCGGCTTTCAGGTCATGTGGCCAGCATGACTAAGCCGCTTCTGGTGAACCAGAGCAGTGTATGGAAACACTGTTTACCTTCCTGCCGGAGCGGTACCTATTTATCTACTTGCACTTTGACGTGCTTTCGAACTGCTAGGTTGGCAGGAGCAGGGACTGAGAAATGGGAGCTCACCCCGTCGCGGGGATTCGAACTGCCGACCTTCTGATCGGCAAGTCCTACACTCTGTGGTTTAACCCACAGCGCCACCCGCGTCCTAGTCTCCAGAACAGACCCAAGCTATTCAAGATCAGTCCAAAGAAATCCCAAATCAGCTCATTTTATGTGACTCAATTCAGAACTGAGCCTAAGAAAACTTGCCCAGCCCTATCGAAAAGGCTTGCCTCTGTGCGAGAGATTGCACTTCTTTCCACTCATTAGCAGCCTCCTCCTCACTGAGCAACCAGCACCACTCACAATATTTGGGGGCTCAAGAGCAACTCGTTGAGGCTGTCACAGATTGCGCAATGAAGCCTCACGCGGACAAGCCTCCTGCCAGGCCTCTGGAGAATCCAAAATAAAAGAGCTATTTTTAAACCCTTCCAGCTCTAAACTCAGGCACTTCTGTGTGTCTCGGAGCCAAACAAAGAGGAAGGTGAGACCATCTTACTGAAAATACGTCTCCCTCCTCTAGATCCTTGGTGGCAAGGCGGCACCTAACCTTCTCCACCCTGGTGTCTTCCATATGTTTTTGACTAAAATTCTATTCAATCCTACCTAGCAGAGATAGCAATTTGGTCTAGATCAGGAGTGGGGAACCTGAAGCCTGGGGGCCAAATGCAACCCTTTAATCCTCCCTAACTAACTCTCATTTCCCTCCCCAGGCCACACACTTCACTGGCCCTGCTTACAGCACTGGCCTTCCTTGAGTGTTTTTGGCTGGCTAGAATGTCCTTGAACATGATGATGATGATGCTTCTCATTTGCCTGAATGATTCATTTGTTAGGGTTGCCATACGTACGGCAAAACCCGAACATGTCCTTTTTTGGGGTGCAAATATACCTATCCAGGCAGATGTTTACATTTAAAATGAAATGTCTGGGTGTTGGAAGTGGGAATGGGCTTGTGCGGCTTGTGCTCAGGCTGCTCTGCATGCTGCAGCCACTGCCAGCCCAAGTCAGGGAAAGAGGCAAGTGGTGTGGTAGCCCCCACACCTCTTTTCCCAGCTTGGGCTGGCAGCAACTTGAGCTGTCCTCTTTTTGCCCTTCAGTATAGGGCTGGCAGCCCTAGTGTTTGTAGACCTTGGTGACTTTTGCTTAGCTGGAATATAACTCTTTGTACACTCCTCACTGTTTCTTTGACCATTTCTTCCTCAGGCCCTGCCCACCACCTGCACATGGCCCCTTGGAGGTTGCAAATGAGGGAACCTTGGACTGATAAAGGTTTGTTCTCCCTGGCCTAGATGCTAAATTCAACTTAATGTCAATTTCCAACAATGCAAGGCACTAGTTTTCCAACTTCTGAACTAGCTACCAAAATTGTACCTTTGGCAGCGGTTTGAACTGTTTATCAAGCATCAGTTAAAAGCAGAGGAACAGAGCAGGCTGGTTTTTCCCTGGTCAGGTGGCAATCCTAGAGACAAAAGAACCTGTTTGGAGTCTTATGCCCATCTCTTCCCTTAGCAATTTTGTCCTTCTCTTCTTCCATCTGCAGCAGCCTTTGACCTGCTGCAGGAAGGCATGGAAAGCAGAGGGAAGGGTGGTGTGGAGAAGAGGCAGGAGTGGAAGAGCACACAGCTCCTGCTTTATAAGGGCCCAATTCAAGGTTTCAGGCCTGACATGCAAAGCCCTAAATGACTTGAGACCTAAGGACCTAAAAGAGTGCCTCCCCTCAGTACCAACCATCTCAGGCCCTACAAGCAACACAGGAGGCCCTGCTGTAGGTGCTGCCACCAGGTGCTGCCCAGTTGGCACTGACCCATTACAGGGCCTTCTTGGTAGCAGCTCCTTTGTAGAATGCTCTTTGGTAAGGAGTCTCTTCCCCTCATTATTGGCTTTCAGTTGGAATTTTAATATGTTTCTGCATCTTTTAGCTGAAAGACTATTTCTGCCAACATCAAAATTGTTAGCTATGAGGGTATTTTTTACATTTTTAAAATTGTTTTTATTTTACCACTTTCGTGTTTGCCACCCTGGGCTCCCATAGAAGGAAGGGCGGGATGCAAATGTAATTACTAAAACAAGCGGACCAACAAATAAAAGGCAAACAGGGCTTTCCAGTTTGCATCTGGGTAACCTTAGGCTCTAAGGCTTGGGTGCTGTGTTGTCTGATGTAGGGGCCATCCACATGACTGCCTCACACCAAGGCAGATGTGATTCAGAAGCCAGCTGGTGTTGACTCATGACCATGCTGCCACAGACTGAGGTGTAGGCAGTTGGACAGCAAAGCAAAGCTGCTAAATTTCTCTTACAGATGCAGGAGCACAGCCTGCTTTAAAATGGGGCGCCCCTAGAGAGGGAATGAAGGAGGCTGGTGTAGATAAGGATAATTTTCAGAACAGAAGCAAAAGAAGTTGTGTGCACCACTGAGCAAGACTATCCAGGCTCCTTTTGGCCCCCTAATTTCTGTCCTAATCAGCACTTCACACAATCATTCACAGAGTTGCCATGACAACCCTTCCTCTCCTTGTCAACCCCCTCCCCAGTACCTTCCTTCCTCCCAGAGCAGGCTTATGCTCTCTCTTTTGCTTGCTAATACTAATCTGTCTGTGCCAGCATCCTTCAGCAGGCTGTTCCCCAGGGAGAGTCTGGCATAAATCATACCGCCAGGCCCTTATGGGAGGAGCCGGCCTGGAAGAAAGGACAAAGTGGAACCAGAGCTGGGCTTAGGGTGACCATATGTCTTGCACTAAAGAGGACAGTCCTCTATTTGAAAGTGTCCTGTTTCAAGATAAAGAACCTGAGACAGGAGAAAAGGAACCTTGAAACTGGGCATCAACTGTTAGTGCATTGCCAGTAAGCACACCATGGCCCCAGGTCACAGCCTTCCCCACTATGGGGCAGTGCACTGGATTTTCATTTAAATTATACTGGTCCTAAATTTTCAAATATATAAATAATTTGCATATGCAAATTTTACACAGATCTGTTCTTATATGGCAACCAGCCACCCCCGACCTACAGATGTTTGGACAATTACTCCAATAATCCATGACCACTGACTGTGCTGGCTTAGGTGGAAGGAAATTGTAGCCCAAAACATCTGGAGGGTTCCAGGTTGGGGAAGGAAAGTGTTAGCCTCTGCTAATCAAAGCTGACCTTAGTTCCCCTAGCTAAAATGTGTGATGCAGCAGCAAAAAAAGCTATTGCTATTCTTGGCTGCATCAAGTGAAGTATCATGTTCAGATAATACCACTCTATTCTGCCTTGGTCGGACCACACCTGGAGTCCTGTGTCCAGTTCTGGCTGCCACGATTTAAGAAGGATGTTGACAGTCTGGAATGTGTGGAGAGAAGGGTGACTAAGATGATCAAGGATCTGGAAACTAAACCTTATGAGGAATCAGTGGCGTAGCGTGGGGGGTGCAGGGGGGGCCGGCCGCACCGGGCGCAACATCTGAGGAGGGCGCTCGCACTCGCAGCTCTCTGCCCCTACCTGGCTCACTCACTCTCTCTCACTGCAGAGCTGGCTGTGCGAATCCGATCCGAGCCGCCGGGTCGCCGCCCACTGTGGAGGGGTGTGTGTGCCAGGCGTGCCAGGGTTAGGGGGCGCAAATTACTTGCCTTGCCCCGGGTGCTGACAACCCATGCTACGCCACTGTGAGGAATGGTAGAGGGAGTTGGGTATGGTTAAACATCAGGAAGAACTTTCTGGTGGTAAGAACTGTTTGACAGTGGAACGGATTCCCTAAGATGGTGGTGAACTCTCCTTCCTTGGAGGTTTTAGGCAAAGGTTGGATGGCCATCTGTCTTGGATGCTTTAGTCGAGATTTCTGCACAACAGAGAGTTGGGCTAGATGACCCTCAGGATTCCTTCCAACTTTGCAATTCTATGATTCTTTAATTCTAGGATACTTTCTAATGTGGCTCTTTAGTCAAGGAGCAGTACAAAATGCCTATTATGAAAAGCCTCTTGTTCTCCATCAAATACTTAACTATTTAGAAACCTAGAGAAAAGGATTCCTTTTGTACAACAGAATAACTTATTGTGTTAACAACAAGCATCTGTGAACCTTTGCGCCAGACTGGAGAGCCCCCTCATTCCCATCTTTATACATCTCTCTCATTCACGGTTACCAGACAATTTGGTTTACAGTCACTCAGGAGGCATTTCTGGGAGAATTTAAACTAGACCATTGCAGGACATAAGTCAACTGATTTAAAGGTCAGGAGAGAATCTGCTGGAGTCCACCACCCACACACATCCAGTACCACGGCAAACAGCATTGTGGGAGGAAGGCGCAGAACGTGGAGCCCGGCTGCTTTGTTTCTTCTGAAGCGTAAGCCTGTCATGGGAAGGGAAATGAGACGGGCCAGTGGCCTGATCTGACATGGCAGTTCCTCTGGTCCTGTTGACTGTGATTCATCCCCACAGAGCATGGCCTGACTACCAGCTGCTCATGAATTCACCTCCCTCCCTCCAGGAGTTGCTCACCAGCGGAAGGAATACCAGCTGTGGGGAGCCGAACCATCCCCAGGAATGTTGGCATGCCAAGTCTCCATAGATCAGGCATGGGGTATCTGCAAACCTGCAAATGTTGCTGAACTACAACTCCCATCATTCCCAACTATTGGCCATGCTAGATGGGGATGGTAGGAGTTAGAGCCCAAGAGTATACAGGTACCCCATTCCTACTGTCGATCGAGAAATCAACCCCACAGATACACCCACAAAATCCAGACCAAGACATGCAGGAGTGAGGCTTAAACACCCCAAATGCCAAGAAATCTCCAGTGAGTGTTCTGAGGAAACCAAATGACACAATCGGTGCCTGGGCAGGATCGCCTTCCTAGTATGATGCTCTCAGGCTCCCTCAAACCTAAGTTAAGATCCTGCTCAAGCAAGTGATTAAGCCACGGGGGAGGGGGCAAACACTGTAAGGCTCAAACTAGGAGCACCTGGTCCACCAGTGCTGCTGGTCCTGAGAGGGAACTGCAGCTAGATTGAGTTGCCAGTTAGAATGAAGCAACCTGCCCAAATCTGGTGCCCTCTAGGTGTCTTGGACCACAGCTCCTATCAGCCCCAACTAGCATGAGCAATGGCTAGGGATGATAGGAGTTATAGCCCAAAGTCCAGAGGGTAGACCGTACCAGGCTAGGTGGATCAATGGTCTGACTTGGCATAAGAGAGCTATTTCCTAATGAGTCATGGAGGATAAAAGTCCTGCCACCCCCATTCTATTTTGCTTCATGATCAGAACACAGTGTGGGCAAATCCATGGCAAGGATTAATTAACCCCATTTGCATTGACACTAATTTACAGCTGAACCTCTGTGCTTCTTTTTTTCCCCTTCCTTCATGCCGCAGTTTGCCTGGATTCAAGATTTGCAGGGTGGGAGAATAAATAGAGTCAGAACTGAACTTTTCTGCAAATGACTTGTATGTGAACAGAGCAGGAGCAGTTCGAGATTCTGGGCTAAATCCAGAACATTGTAGCAGGTGTGGGGAACCTTTGGCCCTCTGGATGCTCCTGAATGACAAGTCCCAACATCCCTGACCATTGACCATGCTTTCTGGGGCTAGTGGGAGCTGTAGTTCAGTAACATCTGGAGAGTCAAAGGTTCCCCACACTTGCACTATAGTTTGTATTTGTTGCTAGGCTTACTCACAGTAGACTCACTGAACTGAAGATGCCTAACTTAGACCCATTACAGTAATTTCAGTGGGTCTACTCAGAATAGAACTTGGTTGATTACAACTCTATATCTCAGAAGACATGCATTCCCTACTCATAAAAGTTCAGCACCATGGACAGCAAAGCAAAGTGTTACTGATTTGTAACCCCTCTCCCCATTGGATAAGATTGACAGGGGAGGGGGAAAGGAAGGCACAGATGCTTCTAGTTTTCTGCTCAACACTCAAGAGGGTAGAAATTCAAAACTGCTGCTTTCCTGTCTGGTCCAGTTCCCTGTAGGTGGGCACCTATGCCATACAAACAGCCAGCACCCTCGGCCCATGCTAATTCAACAGTTTCAGAGTATGGGAGGGTTGCAAGCACAACAGAAGCTGAATTATGTCTCACTTCTTTGCCCCAGAGGCTGTGCAGCTCATCTAGAGCAGGGGACATAAGATGTAATAATACAATACTGAGCATCAAGGGACATCAGCTCAGCTCTAAGCTTCTGACCTTTTCTAGGTGGCTGCTAGGATATTGGCAAAGCCATTGATTCAGGAGAACACCTAATGGGCCAGAATTCTGTACTCATTCTGTAAGAAGAGATGTTTGGGCATCTTTATATATTGCCACTTATTTCCCTGAACAGCAAGAAGTTCAGGGGCATTGCTGCACAGTTCACTTGCCTATGGATTAGGACAGTGATCTATTGACATTTTTATAACATATGTTTTAATTACAAATATTCAAGCTGAGCTTATTGGAAACAGATACTCTCCAGAAGGCAGAAAATCTGCCAGATTCCCAGGGAAGGCCACAACACCCACAGCTGCTTCATCATCAGCCAACTCTAGACAAAAACTCTCAGTGCTATCTCTCTCTCTCATCTCCCATCTCCCCCAATCTCTCTATCACTGTGATCATCTCTGCCACATTCAAATTGTTTCTCTGTCCCCGCTTCCAAGAGCTAGAAGGTGATAGTGCTCAACCCTTGATGAGTATTGCATTCCAAAATCTGGAAAGAGATCCCCACCTATTGTGAGATCATGCTTCTCAAAAACCAAAGTAGGAAGGTGTTGTTTTTTTCCTTTGAAAAATGGAATGTCTAGGGATGCGGGTGGCACTGTGGGTTAAACCACAGAGCCTAGGACTTGCCGATCAGAAGGTCAGCGGTTCGAATCCCCGCGACAGGGTGAGCTCCCGTTGCTCGGTCCCTCTCCTGCCAACCTAGCAGTTCGAAAGCACATCAAAGTGCAAGTAGATAAATAGGTATCGCTCCGGCGAGAAGGTAAACGGCGTTTCCGTGCGCTGCTCTGGTTTGCTAGAAGCGGCTTAGTCATGCTGGCCACATGACCCGGAAGCTGTACGCCAGCTCCCTTGGCCAACAAAGCGAGATGAGCACCGCAACCCCAGAGTCAGTCATGACTGGACCTAATGGTCAGGGGTCCCTTTACCTAGGGACCAGGTGTTTGAAGGACCACCTCATTCTGCATAAACCTTTGGAGGCTGTGTTCTGTGTTTTACCACCAAGAGATACTTGGTTGCTCATGAAGCAAGTTTTAGTGGTTCCACATTCTCTGTAGAACTGCCACCCCTTCCCCACACACATGCAAGGGACATTAGAATGGCACTTTAAAAAATGATTTTTAGGTGGAAAGATGAACTTTTTTCCACCAAGCTTCTGACTTATTTTAACACATACTTGTTTTTGTTTTTTTAGATTTGCTTTTTATTGGCATGTTTAATGTGCTCTGGTTTAATTTCACTGTGATTTTAAAGCTGTAAACTGGTCTGGGAAGTTCTTTTGAGGCTAAAAGACAATATATAAACCAGACATGGGCAACATGTGGACTCCAACTCCCATCAGTCCCAACCACCATAACCAATGGTCAGGAATTATGGAAGTTCTAGGCAAAAAACATCTGGAGGGCCATAGGTGTCCCATGCCTGATATAAATGGTTTGATAAATAATTTCCCCTGCTGTACAATAATCATTTGTGGAAAAGAGGCCTTTTCCCAGCTTGGTCCCCTCCAGCTGTCCTGGACCCCATCTCCCATCAGCCTCAGCCAGCATGGCTAAAACAACTGGATGGCATCAGTTTGATTCACTCCACCAAAGGTGAACCTGGGTTGGTGTCTCTGCACCTTGTTCCATGTGGGCAATGAGCACTGGAATTTTTTGTTCATATCTAAAATTCCTATGCATCACCTTTTCTCCAGCTAAACTGGCAGTATTTTTTCATGTTCAGTAGAATTTGAGAATGTTGCTTTGGGGTTCCACATTACTGAGCTATGTTCTTCACCATTTTAACTTATTTATTTTTGCTCTTTCTTTTCTTAGCCTTTCTGCGGATAATTACAACCCTTTGGATACATCTCAGATGTGCAAGTCTTAAAAAGCTCCAAATAAACTCCTTCTTTTCAAATCACAGCTGAACCATGAAATACCAGCAAATACCAGAACTATAATAATGCAAAGGGACGACGTTGAAAAACTGCCAAGATTATAATGGGCTCTTCATATTATTATTTTTCAGGCTTTCCCCCAAATATCTATTTTAGGCAAATAAAAATTTCCTGACGCTGTAATAGTTGACAAGCCCCTTTTCTTCTGAAAGAGCATTTTCCACACCCCTTCAGCAGTTCCACTTGATGGCCTCTTTTGAAAATTCATGATGCCAAATGCAGAAGGGCAGGTCACAGAAGATGCTGCCCATTGTCCCATGCCTTGTAGGTATTCAAAGCCTAAAGTTTCAAAATGCAATTGCAAAACAAAAATGAGAACTGGGCCAAAACAAACAAGATGAACTTTAACAGGGAGAAATGTAAAGTATTGCACTTGGGCAAAAAAAATGAGAGGCACAAATACAAGATGGGTGACACCTGGCTTGAGAGCAGTACATGTGAAAAGGATCTAGGAGTCATTTGCCCAATAATAAATGCTGGAAATGTAATGAGACTGAAGGTACCTTCTATCACCTTTGGTGGACTTGCCCGAGGATTAAGGCCTTCTGGGAAATGATCTATAATGAAATTAAGAAGGTCCTTAAATGTACCTTTCATAAGAAACCAGAGGCTTTTCTCCTGGGCATGGTCGGCCAATTGGTGTCAAGGAAGGATAGGACATTTTTTATGTATGCTACCACAGCAGCAAGGATTCTTTTAGCAAAGTATTGGAAGACACAAGAACTACCCACGCTGGAAGAATGGCAGACGAAGGTGATTGACTATATGGGACTGGCGGAGATGACTGGCAGAATCCGTGACCAAGGAAGAGAGACGGTGGAAGAAGATTGGAAGAAATTTAAAGTATATCTTAAGAACTGTTGTAAAATTAATGAGTGCTAAAATGTCAAGGGAAAGGAAAATATAGAATTACAGCTGTAATCGATTAAGTAAGAGAAGAAGGCAAAAAAGAAAATGAGTAATTAGTTAATTGAAGTGAGGGGTTGCTGAAGAAATTTTAAAACAGGGATGCAGAAAAGGGGGGGCATGGGGAAGTCTGGTAAGTTAGGTTTATGAAAAAGAGGTTTTGAAATTATACATGTTTATATGTTTGTTTGTCTATGTATTGTGTTTTGTTTTGTTTTTAATTTGTGTTGGAAAATCAATAAAAAAATTATTTTAAAAAAAAGGATCTAGGAGTCTTGGTTGACCACAAACTTGACATGAGCCAACAGTGTGACGCGGCAGCTAAAAAAGCCAATGCAATTCTGGGCTGCATCAATAGGAGTATAGCATCTAGATCAAGGGAAGTAATAGTGCCACTGTATTCTGCTCTGGTCAGACTCACCTGGAGTACTGTGTCCAGTTCTGGGCACCACAGTTCAAGAAGGACACTGACAAACTGGAACGTGTCCAGAGGAGGGCAACCAAAATGGTCAAAGGCCTGGAAACGATGCCTTATGAAGAACGGCTAAGGGAGCTGGGCATGTTTAGCCTGGAGAAGAGGAGGTTAAGGGGTGATATGATAGCCATGTTCAAATATATAAAAGGATGTCATATAGAGGAGGGAGAAAGGTTGTTTTCTGCTGCTCCAGAGAAGCGGACACGGAGCAATGGATCCAAACTACAAGAAAGAAGATTCCACCTAAACATTAGGAAGAACTTCCTGATAGTAAGAGCTGTTCGACAGTGGAATTTGCTGCCAAGGAGTGTGGTGGAGTCTCCTTCTTTGGAGGTCTTTAAGCAGAGGCTTGACAACCATATGTCAGGAGTGCTCTGATGGTGTTTCCTGCTTGGCAGGGGGGTTGGACTCGATGGCCCTTGTGGTCTATTCCAACTCTATGATTCTATGATGCTATGATTCTATGATTCAATTGCTGAATGCATGAAAGTCTTTTTGTTTATTTGCAAAATATGCATCTCTACGGAGACATATTCCTCTCTGCTTTGATCTCCTGCTCAATTATGTTGCATGTGTTTTTACAACACCCCTTCTCTAAGGAGTTCAGTGCCCCCTTTTTATTCTTGCAGCAACAACTCTTTAAGGTAGAATAGGCTGAGATACAGAGTCCAAGATCATTCAGTGAGCTTCAATTTGAACAGCAGGAATTTGAACACAAGGCTTTCCAATCCAAGTTTTCCCACTATACCACACAGGCACTTCCTTCAAATCCCCCTCAAAACCCACCCATTCTGTGATGCCTTTGTTATATCTCCTCAGTCTTTGGTCCAACCAAAACAAGTTCTAGTATCTGTTTAAATTTGCACAGGTATATCACTTGTTACCTTTGCCACTCATGAGAACATAGGAAGCTGCCATATACTAACTCAGATCATTGTTCCTTCCAGGCTAGCATTACACTGATTAACAATGGCTCTTCAGGTTTCCTGGGACTGAACTGGCAGCCTTTGACATGGAAAGCAGGCCCATCCCCACCACATGATTTTGATTAACTGACAAGGGCACCAAACTCCTAGCCCCTTCTCCTTTATTCCTCTGTACAGGTGATGGAGGAGGCACCCCTTCGCCCTTTTAATTAAGCCATTCAGGTGGTCCTCAACTCAAATGGTAAGAAGAGGAGCAGCTCCCAACTTCCAGGATTCTTGCCAGAGTGAAAAAGGCCATAGTAGCTGGAGCTGATGGGAGCTGTTGTACAAAACATCCAGAGAGCACCAGGTAGAGGAAGGCTGCTCTAAAGTGTTTAACTGCTGATAGATACTGTTATATGAAATGAGAGGAAAGACTTCAGGCTTGTTTTTCACTAGAACCCTGAGATCCAAAGACCAGAGCCTGGTGCAGAAGACAGACAGACGTCAGAAATAATGAATTCTGAGCCCAGTAATTTGTTTTGGCTAGAGCTGAATGGAACCCACAGTCCCTCCATGCAAATATTCAGTCCTAGGATGGAAGACAGAGATGAGTGCTGGAGTGTGTGTAGAAGTTAGCCTCTTGCTAGCTTAAATGAATTGCTGTTCTCCTTTATGCCTCTGGCCCCATCCACCACTGGTTTCCAGAAGCAAGTGTGGCCCTTACAATGAAAGAGACTCCCTGTCCCTCAAACAGAGGAATAAACACACTGATTGCATGCAAAAGAGAGTGAAACTTTCTTTGGCTGTGAGCGTGTGGCAGGGCCTTTCTCCAAAGTCCTTTGGGGAGGCATGCTGCGAAACCTTAGGGATGTCGCTCAGCCACTTGGCTTGTTCGGTATCCTACTGTGAACCCTTTTGTGTGATTTATGTACAATGACTGGAGGGGATTTCTTCCATCCGATGTTAGAGGTTACAAGAAAAAGAGAGAGGGCAGAAGAGAAAGAGGACAGACGGGAATGGGATTTCCCCTTATTAAATGATTATAATTTGATCACTGTTCTGGCGAGAGATGGGACGAAAAGGGGCAGGTGGCTGAGCCAGCGTGAGCTGTCCATTATGTGCTAACCCTTCCTAACTCCTGAGGACAAGGCAGCGGCTTAGCAAGCATGGTGCCAGATAGCAGCAGCTGACCCTGATGCCCGCAGCCGAGCCGAAGCAGAAAAAAGCATAAGCTATCTGCTGGGGAGAGCAGTGGCATGAAATTCTGCAAGGAGAAACTATTCCACAGGCAAAAGAAAGGGCAAAATGTGCATGTAAGCGAGAGAGGGGAGTTAATTGACTCTGCAGAAGAAGCAGCAGCAAGGAGCATCATATGAATGTAGGGAGGGACCTTATACCAAGTCAGGCCATTGGTCTATCTAGCTCTGTATTATTTATACTGACAGGACTATTTACTAGCTCTACCTGTGGGGTGACAGGGATTGAACTCGGGTCCTTCTGTATGCAAAGCAGATGCTCTACCACTGGTGGGGGAGGATGTTAGATGGAACTTGCAACCTTGGAGGGGGCAGGTTTGCCTCCCTGCTGCTGGTATATATGTAAATAAATTAGATACTGCAACAGCAACAACTTAAGCCTCCAAATCTCTTGGCATTTGTCACCACTCAGGGAATTGCCAAGCACCTAACTGTCTCTCGAGAACATTTGTTGTGGTTACTTTTTTAAAATCAGGAAAGAGTAACTCCTTCTCTAGGCAGAGATGCTTGTCAATTTGACATGCATATCGGCCTCTTTAACAAACGGTAACTATAGTCACTCAGCGGCTTGGCTGAGCAGCCTTCCTCAACTTGCTGCCTTCCAGATGTTTTGGACTACAATTACTATCAGCCTTGGCTAGTACCTGAGGATATCAGGTAAGGGGAAGGCTGTCCTTGAGCATATCTACAAGTGTCATTTATTATCGCGTAGCATGGGACTTGGAATTCCTTCTGCTTCCTGAAATGAATAAAATTTCTGCTTTCTGGCAGGAAATGATGTCCCTGAGCATGATCAAAAGCACTGTTTTCACTTAAGGGGAGTCCTCCAAGGCTTCCCTAGTCAGCCCTCCATACATAGAAGCTGCTTAACTCTCAGGCTGATTCCAGTCTCCCTCCCCTGGTATCTTGCAGCACACAAAAATCCCTGACAGCCTCCCTACCAGGATGGTTGAGCTGCATCGTACTCTTGCTCCATTGGGACAGCCCCACGATAGCCACCATCTTGGCCCCCAGGCTGGATCGCCGCTTCTTATTGGATGAGAGGCTAGCTGAATCCGGGTTGCCTGCATTACTCTTCTCAATGTTGTACATCTCTCCACTGATGCTGGAGCTCCGGACCACATTCCTGGCTGAGGAGGAACTTGTCTCCCCGTTAAGCATGGTCACCTGAGGTGATCTCAGTGGCTCCTTGCCAGCAGGGTGAAGCTGCAACAGAAGACAAAGGAGACATGAGTGCCCAAGGAAAGAGACTGTCAATGTCTCAATGGTTTTTTTCACTTTGAACATTATAATTACGTATTTTAAAGGCTGGGATAAGACCAAAGGTCCCAGGTTCTAGTATTATTGGGGGGGGGCATGTCCTCACCCTCTTACTCACCTTTTTCTTAAAAAACTAAAACCAAGTGATGGTCATCCCAGCTGTAAGCTTCCTCCTCCTTAGAGTTCGTCCACACTTTCGCTTGTCCTGTGTCCAGAAAGCATGGATCCAAACCGTTTTCCACTTGACCCACACTTTCTAGGCATGGGTCCAAGCAGTTTCCTCCTTGCCCTGCTCCTTTCCCTGAGAAAACCCACTCCTTAGCACTAAGAGCAAACATCAATCCAGAGAAAACTCAATTTTCTGTTTGTTCCAATTGAGCACAAAAGAGTGGTTTCTCCCAGGGTGGGGTGGGGAGCAGAGGGATAAGAGGAAGTGCGGATAAGTCCTTGGTCTCAGGTTTTCTCTGTCAGAACTCAGCAGGGAATAATAATAATAATAATAATAATAATAATAATAATAATAATAAGTAAAAAAATATTTATACCCCACCCTCCCCAGCCAGAGCCAGGCTCAGGGTGGCTAACACCAGTAAAATTACAATAAAAACATAAAAGGAGGGGTTAAAATACAGGTTAAAATGCAATTTAAAATGCAGCCTTATTTTAAAAGTAGCCCATAGATCAAAACAGTAAGGGGAGGGAATAACATAAGGGTCAGTCTGAGTCCAAACCAATGGCCAGGCAGAACAGCTTTGTCTTGCAGGCCCTGCAGAAAGATGTCAGGTCCCGAAGGGCCCTAGTCTCTTGTGACAGAGCGTTCCACCAAGAAGAGGGGGAAACAAAACCAGCATTAATTGGCTCTGCCTCTCATAGGTCCTGTCTCCATCTACTATTTGCCTTCGTGCTTTCCACCCTGCCAGTCTCGATGGACACCAGCTACCACGGCCCTAAAGCTTTGCTGAGTGTTGCTGTCTGCCCCACCCCGCCAGAGCTGACCGCCAGCTTGAACATTAGAGCTGTTTTAGCTCTCTCGCGTGGCATGGATTAGATTTAGCTGTGCCCAGTCAATGGCATTTGTCCCTGAATTATGACAGTACCAAGCAGTCACACAGATGGGGTCTTTAGAAAACAGAGATGTTTTGCATCTCAGACCATCATTGTCTTGAACAAAAAAATTTTTTTTTTAAATGCAGCAACATAAATCATGCAGGATGTTCTTATTTCTCGCACTGAAGAGGAGGATAGCAAAAGGCGCTTTTTGGAGCCTCAGCCACAGCGTAATTAGGAGAAAGACCCACTGGACTCCATGGGACACTTTTGAGTACATAGAAACAGTGTGTTTAATAAAATATGTATCATTTCCTTACTGAAAATCTAGTCAAATCCTCCAAACATTTCCTATAGCCATATTGATACCTGATCAATGAATACCCAATGGCTATATCTACATTTGAAAAGTCCTACTGGATGGTGTAACTCTCAGTCTTATTTTAGAAGCCAACATTGTAACACCCAGAAAACAAGTTTCTGGGAAGCTCTTGAATCGTTTTTGTTGTCCTTAATGTCCAGGAGATCTATTTACCAGAGCTCAACTGTGATTTTCATACAACATAAGCAGGTCCTTTGGCATTGTCTTCTGATATGTTATTTCATTACCACCATAATTAAACAAAGACTGACAGCTAAGGGTATAAAAGGTTATTATGGGTATCACCGTATTTCTTTTCTTTATTGTTAGCTAATGGCAGAGCCTGCAAGTGGGCTGGCATAGCCAGCTAGAAGGATATCAATGGCCATGTTGGCTGGGGCCGATAGGAGTTATAGTCCAAACTGTCTAGGTTGGGGGAGGTTGCTTCCAAGTCTTAGAGCAGGGAAAGACCTTTCTTTGACTATCACCCATGAAACTTTAGCCGAAAAATGGAACCCTCAACATTTTGCATGCAAAGTGAGTTCTCCAGCCACTGAGATACAGTTTCCTCCCTATATGCACAGATTATACAGGATCTCCTCCTTAGGTTGTCTCTGCGGGAATCACCATCAGTGAATTAAATATTTGATCCATTAGGGGTATGAGCGCCAAACTGATAGAATACAGTAGGCCCATGATCTGCCTTCCTGTCCCTGGCTGCCTTCTCCAATGACACGGGCTCCTCTGCTGCTGTGGCCAAATTGACAGTGGAGTTTATGGGAAAGCAGATGAGATCTGAACTATCCTAAGCTCTTCCAGTTCCCTGTTAGGTCCCCAAACAAAGGAAATTTGGTCAGACTTCTGAGTGTGTCTAAACTTATTGCTTCCCTTTCAGGAGGGAAAATGTTTTCAATGTTGTTGTTTTAAATCTAAGCCTAGAAAGATCTGGAAGAACACAGTATGCTACAGTGTGGTGTAGTGGTTAAGAGTGGTAGACTCCTAATCTGGGGAACCGGGTTCGCGTCTCCGCTCCTCCACATGCAGCTGCTGGGTGACCTTGGGCCAGTCACACTTCATTGAAGTCTCTCAGCCCCACTCACCTCACAGAGTGTTTGTTGTGGGGGAGGAAGGGAAAGGAGAATGTTAGCCGCTTTGAGACTCCTTAAAGGGAGTGAAAGGCGGGATATCAAATCCAAACTCTTCTTCTTCTTCTTCCCTATCCACCCCTTCTGCATCTCTAAGAGCAGGCATCCCCAAACTCGGCCCTCCAGATGTTTTGGGACTACAACTCCCATCATCCCTAGCTAACAGGACCAGTGGTCAGGGATAATGGGAATTGTAGTCCCAAAACATCTGGAGGGCAAAGTTTGGGGGTGCTTGTCTAAGAGGGTGTCAAATGAGTGGTTAAAGTGCTGTTGTATCCCTCTCCCCTTTCACAAGCTATAGGATTGCACCCTTAAAATAGGAATATAAGCTGCCTTATACCAAGCCAGACCATTGGGCCAATCTACCTCAGTATTATCTACATTGACTGGCAGCAAATCAGGATTTCAGAAAGGAGTCTCTCCCAACCATATCTGGAGAGGCCAGAGATTGCAGCTAGGACTGAACTATGCCCTGTCACTGAACTATAGCTTTTAATACAATATTAATAATGTTGTAATAACACATTTTTAAATAATACAGTATTAGCATGCAGCACAGAACAATAAAAACTAGAATGGCTTGATCTGAAAAATTAAAACAGTTTAAAACTGAGAGGCCCAGGCTGTGAAACAGAAGTTAAAGAACTGAGAAAATAGGAAGGTTCTCTCCTGATCATAAAGGCGCAAACAGCTATGGGAAGGCTATTCTAGAACTGGGGTGCCTCTACTGAATGAAAAGTCCCTTTCCTTAGTGGTGGCCTACCTCATTTTGTTTGGTGAGGGCCCTCAGACTAGGGTTTCTGAAGAGCTGGCTAAGTACTTACAAGAAAAGGAGGCTCTTTCAGTTAATCTGTTCCCAAGTCATTAACAGCTTTAAAAGCCAAAACCAACACTTTAAACCGTGCCCAGAAATGAACTGACATTTCACAGGCATAATATGGTCAAAACACTCCATTCCAGTTATTTCCCAGACATTTTCTGATATGTGTCCTTCGAGACTCAGAAACTAGAACTTGCTGATGTCACAAGGCAGAGGTCTACACACACAAACACACACTCTTTCCAGGCAAGTAAAAAAAGCATTATCACGCTTCAAGGAGGGTGTGCGGCAAGGCCAGTATGAGGTATGGCCACCACTCTCAGCTCCTAGATAAGAGGTTCCCCACCTGTGGCCCCACTTAATTTCTTTGGCAGCTTCTGCTGTTGGGATAGCCTAGGTTTTAGTCACATTCCCAGCAAATGTCTCCTTTTGCCCATTCTGTGCCAAAGTGGCTCAGCCTTGCCATAGGGACCGTAGTGGGACAGGCTGCAACCCGATGGCGGAGCATCCACTTTGTGCGCAGATACTCTTTGGTTCAATCCCCAGCAGAATCTCAAAGCAGGGAATGGAAAAAAATTCCCTGCCTGGAATCCTGGAGAGCCCCTGCCAGTCAGTGTAGTCAGTACTGAACTAGATGAACCGACGGCCTGATTCGCTATAAAGCAGCTCCCAACGCTCCTCTAAAATGCCCAGATGCCTAACTTGCTCACTCTTGCTTTTCCCTGCCATGAATAATTCAGCCTTCCCATGTGATGGGATGCATCCATCATCTAGAGGAAGCTAAATTATTCATTCCCTGCCACTTTGTAATAAGAGGGGAAGGCGGCTGCGCCTTGGAAAACACTTCCAGGAAAGCGGTAAGAAAGAAAAAAGTGGGGAGGAAGGGGAGGGGAAAAAATAAAGATTAAATATGAGCAAACTCTCTAGATCTCTAGAGATGACATTTCTCACTGGCCTGCCAAGTTACCAGCTGTGCCTGGGTGGAATTGGACTGCTTTTGTGTGGGAAAGGTTTTGTGCTGCACTTTTAGCTGGTTGGAGCTAACTGGGAGTCAACAAATTCCTGGCATTTTATTCCACATTGTAGCAACTTGTGTGGTATCCTTGTGATTTTGGCATTGTGATTTTGGTGATGTTGATTTATTGGAGGGGTCCTCAATCTTTCTGGGTCCTGAGGGCACATTTGGAAAGCTAAGGCTCTGTCATAGGCACATCAATATACTCATTCCACAGAAGAAGAATAAACAGTGATGTTCAGACACCCACCCCAAAGAAGAGACAAAATGTGGATCCCTGAACAAATAATGCACAGACAAAAAACAACAACAGGCACCCAACCAAACAACCCCTACCAATGAAAGCTTTTTCTTTTTCTTTTTAAAAAGAAATGCAGTCTTGGCAGATGGTAAAGGCAACATTTTGGGAACCCCAGATGTATTGATAAAGGTTGTTAGCTGCCCTAGGCTCTTTCCGAGGAAGGGCAGGGTATAAATAAATAAATTTCTCCTCCTTTCTGGTGGCAAACGTAATTTTGGATCCTAAACAGCACTAAGGGGCAAGGAAGAGGGGAAATAGCTTGTTACTGCTGGTCCAACTTGAAATATTTTGATGCTTGGAGTCAGAAAGTTCACAGGCCACCTACTTGCAGTCTGATGAATGTGAGGCGCAATCCACGAAGAAGTTCCACAGCACAAACCTCACTGAAATAGTTGGGTGTCGTACAATAACATTACTGTGGCCTTCTGCATCCTCCATTTGTTTCAGTGGAATTTGTGTGGGAAAACATCCCAGATGAATTGAATTCTGTCTAGCTCACTGGTTCCTCTAGCCCAATATTTTCTACACTGACTGGCAGGAGCTCTCTCTCTTTCAGATAGTGGTCTATCACAACAGGGGATTGAACCTAGGGTCATTTCCTGGCAAGGCAGATGCTCTGCCACTGAGCCATGGCCCTTTACCCAGAATAGGCATGATACAGCCACACACGAGTCTCAACTCAGCCTCGGAGACAGTAAGAAGGAAAGGACCAGAGTGCTGAGACAGTCACTGGCAAGAAGCCGGGTAAGCATCCCTGTTATTTACAGGGCTGGCCCAAGACATTTTGCTGCCTGAGGTGGAGCTGCAAATGGTGTCCCCCTCCAGTAAAGGTGCATTGTACCCAAAGCCTGCCAAATTATTTGGGCATCTGGGGCACAAAATACCACAAGCAGCAAAAAGTGGACCATGATAGAACTGACAATCTGCTACTCTTTCATGATACTAAAAATCAGCCACCTGAAGTAGCCACCTCACTTTGCCGAATGGTAGAGCTGGCCCTGATTATGGATGGCTGGAGAAGGGAGGCTTCTGTCCCAGGTCTCCTCTCCAGGTGGCAATACTGGGCAAAGGGATTACTAACCTAGACCTGAGCACAGAGCACCCTGTACTCAGTATAGAGTATAGAGAATAGACTGTTTCTCATCAACCTAAAGGAGAAATCTAGTGGTGACACAGGAAACCTTACTCTGAATCCGATCCTATCTTGTTCAGAATTAGCTACGTTGAATGGCAACATCTTTCCAGGGTTTCAGAAAGGGAGTCTCTGCCAGACCTACCTGGAGATGCCAGGGATTAAACCTGAGACTTTCTGCATGCAAAGGGTTTGCTCTGCCACTGGAACATTGGAAACTGCCTTATATATTGAGTCAGGCCATTGATCTAACAAGCTCAGTACTGCCCACACTAACTGTGAGCGGGTCTCCAGAATTTAAGGGAAATGTTTTCCCCTGTCCTATCTGGAGATGCCAGGGATTAAACCTGGGAACCTTAAGCCTGCTTCTATCTGCATAGGAGCCCTGTCCCTTCATCTGATCTGATTCCAGAAAGAGTGCTTGCCAACATTGCTGTTTGCCTGAAAGAATTACAGATTACTTATCATAGCGGGGAAGCACTTTTGGCCAGAGGGCCAGATCCCCTGTCAATCATCTGGCATCATATGATGTCGGGTGGATCTAACCTCTGCTGTAAACAGCACAGCTTGCATTTTGTGCCAATTTTAAACATTCTGAACCAAACTGTGCTTGCAAAAGAATAACTGGGAGAGCTCACTTTAAGGCTCCCATTGTTCCTTTGCAGCCACAGCTTTACCTGTCCTGCACCTGATGTCAGGTGAATATTGGGTGGGCAAAATGGCCTTTTGGGTCAAATTTGGAGGCTCAGCCATGACTTAGCAGTTTACTCTATACCACAGGGGTGGGGAGGCTTTTCAGGCTAGACCAGATCATTATCTCCCCACCCCTGGTCAAATTTGTCAGGCAGAGCCACCCACCTGCCAATCATCTTGCATCAGATGATGCTGTGCTTTGAAGCCCTAACTCTCATGACTTCAAAGCACAGTCCAGAGCTGTTTGAAGGCCTTTTTGCAAACAGCCCTGCACTGTTCTTTGAACGTTTGGTTTTTGGTTTTCCCAGTGTGTGCAGGAGACACCAGGCTACTCACGCATTTAGAAACAGAGGTGCTGAATAAAAGCACCATTCACTGGGAAAAGCTCCTGCACATGAATGGCAGAAGTTCAAGAGCATGGTGTCCATGTGCTTTCCCCATCCAGTTCAATGAAGTTTCTGCAAGAGAACTCCCTTGTGGATGGTTCCCCTTGACTTTGTTCCAATCATATAGTGGGGGCAGGATGGGGAGTCAAAGGGAAGGACAATGATATTGGATAGGAAACTGAATTCTCTCTACATTCTGCTTATTTTAAGCCTCTGGCAATGCAAGTTAACCTTGAACAGCCACAATATCTAAGAAGCCCCAAGGTGGAATGAACAGAATATTAAAAGGGCAGGGTATTCAATCTCCAGGGGACTCCCTTCATTTGATTTGCAGAATCTATTCAGGTTGCAGAATCAGGCTTTTCTCAGTTCAGAATTTGGATGTGAAATTGAGATTTTCTTTGTGGCCCAGAACAAAGACAGTGCTGGCTGTAGGCTGTTGGCCAATGATCTCTATTGTCAAGGAGCAGGACTCTGTTTTAGACAGGCATTGTGCGGCAAGTTTAAATCATTGCCAATGCCACCCCAGCCCTCAATTAGTCCTGCAAATCAGCTGTTCCCCAGGAAATTTAGATAAATAGACCTCTCTTGCCAGCCTTTCAATAAAAGATTTGGCTGTTGCTCAAGAGCGTTAACCAGCTCCTAGTAACAAAATGGGTTTGCGGGTCGCTTTTCTATTCTCTGAAAATGAACGAGGCAGGGGACCTTTCCTTCAAGCCAGCCATAAATGGCAAAGCAATACTTAGCACAGTGGTGAAAATTAAAGAGTAATGTAATAGTCAAAATAATGAGATCCTTAACTGTACGCACACACTTTTTGTAACATCCTGCTTTCAATGGTATATAATTGAAGTTCTCAGGGTCACTTCACATATTACATTTTAGGTGCACTTCACTAGGGTCGTCAGAGAATTCGGACAAAAATTGAAACAGGAGCAGAAATCGCCAGTGTTTGCTTATTTGTCCTATCTGTCCCATGTCAGAAATCACTCCAGTGCAAAGCAGTTGCTTTAGCACTGAGCTAAAGCTCTTCTCCTGTAGTGATTGGCTGCTGTTACCTGTTCAATGTTAGCAAACCTAGGTATTCAGCCATACAATGAGGGGAATGTTGGTTTCATGCTACTTCAGTGGCTTCTCCCAAAGAATCTTGGGAACTGGAATTTGATGAGGGTGCTGAGAATTCTCTACCACAGTTTCCTTGTCCCTACACACAGAACTACTGTGCCCAGAATTCCCTGCAGAGAAAGAATGACAGTTAAATTGGCTAAAATAATCCCAGCACATTTTAAGCATTGGTACTCATATTCACAAGTGGCTTTTCAGCTGCTAGCAAGTGCTTTCTACTGCAGCCTCCTGAAGAGCACCTCAAATTTGCCTGTCCCCTGCCCCCTGCCCCCAGTTAAGAGCAGCTCAGTTTGAAAAACTTTGACTTCACTTTATCACATTGGCAGCAAATCCATTTTGTGAGTTTCCATCATCCCTCCTCAGTTCGTGAGTTGGTGCAAAACCTTTTCCTACATTCATTGCGAAGATCTCATGTTCCTATACTGGTGGCCCTAAAAATATTGTCTCTTACCACTTTGCTTGGCCCTTGTCAACACAAACATCAAAAGGAGATGGTCCCCACTCTTCTGAAAGCAGGAAAGAGATCTTGTTTTTTAGAATGCTCTTTCATGTGAAGATTCTCTGTGAGTAGCAAAGTAGCACACTGGGAAGAAAAGCTCTAGTTTTGCTCTCTCCCTAAAAACAGTGCCTATTTGCTATTCAAAACAGGGAGAGTTTTGAATGCCCTGTGAATTCCTTCATCTGCTGCCTGAAGTGTTACAGACCAGTCCTACCACTTTGTTCTGCTCCATGGAAATGCAGTGTACTGTTTTGTTTGGCTAGCACCCCTGACAAAGAATACATGCTGATACAAATTGGGTTGAATAAATGACATTTTAGAGCACCTTAGAGTTCCTCCCTATAAGGCCACTGGCATGGGACAACACCAGCTCCTTAAGATCACAGCTATGTGGAAACAAGTCCAGGTATAAAAAGCAAGGTCAAGGCTGGTCAGTTGACTACTGCCTTTGTCATAGCAGGTTCTAGGGAGCAACAATCAGGACCATGGATAGTTCTATGTACCCTCTGCTAGCTGGGCTATAGAAAGATGTTTTATCAGCAAAGGACCAAAATTATGTGAAGGCTTTAAAAAGCTGTCGGGATCTCTTTTTCCAGTGACTCTGCCCGCCTCTCCCAGGAAAGCTGCCTGCAGTCCTTAAAGGGCCCATAGTGGATTCCAAACTTATGTGTTCCTACATGACTGTGTGGAGCTAAAGAAGCTACAGGGGAGTCAGAGCCAGAGTATGAATAAGATGGGAGAACCATATCCCCAGCCAGAAGAGTGCATAAGGAAGTGCTTAGAGCCCAATTTGATCCAAATGGGATCACTAGTGATTCATCTGAATGCACCTATAGCAACACTGAGACCCAGATATAGAGTGAAAGGTACTTAACTCTCCTTATAATTACAAAGGAGGCTGCTGAGGTTTCTGAGGTAGACTCTTTGAAAATTCATTATGATGCCATACAACACCAGCACTGAAGCTATCCTAACACACCTTATTCAAGTTCTTAATAGGTCCATCAGCCAATTAAAAGAACTCTTACCTGATACGGAATTTCTATTTCTATTCTATTAGCAAATGAATAAAACAATACCTCTATGAGTAAATAGGACATTTTTATTTGTGTTTAAGTGTTGTCTCTACATATCACAGCAGCACCCAACTTACAGGCATCTTTCATGAGTGAAAGAGAAGGGGAAACATCCACTTTAAAAAGTTCTCTGCCACCTACAGGTTTTGCCCATTCTGGTGTTAAGACAGCTAACCACTTTTTTTAAAAAAAACCTGCTGCTTTCTTCATTGCGGTCAGCTTTTTAGTTGACTAATCTAACAAATGACTGGTTGAAGGTTGCAACCTCAGTTCTTAACAAGTTAAATCCTTTTCAACCTTCTCTTAAGCAACCTGCTAGAGATGCACAACTCTTTCCAACCAGCCATCTAGTCCAACCCCCTGCAATGCAGGAATCCCAACTAAAGCATGCATGGCAGATAGCCATCCAACCTCTGTTAAAGGAGTGCTAAGCCCTGTTGGCTGAGCTAATGAAAATGTTGTCTCAGCAAAGGACCAAAGTCGTCTGAAGGCTTAAAGTTGGCAAGCGAAGTCCACAGCTGTTTCTGCAGTTGCACGCTCCTGCAGGACCATGGAGCAGGAGAAATTACAGAAGGCTTATCAGATGAGTCTGAGGATGATTAGAGAGCAATGACCTCAGGTTCGGGTGGCATCAAAGAGGTGCTGGTGGCTGCCCTAAGCTCCCCTCAGGGCAACAGTGGGGACATGGATGCAGCACCAACTGCAAGTGATGTGTCTAGGTGGGTAACCTGTGACCCTCCAGATGTTGAATAGAAATAGAAAACCCACAAGCCCCATACAGTTTGGTTAAAGGCCAACAACATCTGGAATGCCACTCCTGGTTTAGGGTCATGTATAGTTTGGCCACTAGACTGCAACCCTATATTCGCTTACCTGGGGGTAAGCGCCATAAAACTCAACAAGGCTTGCTTCTAGATAGGAATCCAATAGATTGCACTGTTGGTCTGCTTAATTCCCACTCTCCCACACCAAGCACATGTTGGAACAGTTCTTTTTGCTATCATAATGACAACACTCCACAATGTTAAGTGAAATTGTGCTTCAGGACAGGGCAAGGCACGACTGGCAGAAAGATGTGGGGTGCAATAATCCTTCAAACCTCTTGTATCCATAGATAGCTAAATGAGGGAACATTTGTGTTAGTAAAAGGGCTTGCTTTCCTCTTTCAATAAGACTTCCAAGTGGAGATTTTTATCCCAATCGATATCTGCATTGGATTTGAAATTGTCCTGTATGTTTTTATTGTATTGTGAAATTGATTTGATATGCTTCATTGGGAGTGATTCATAAATGAAGCAAATTTATGTTTCATTTATGATTAACAACAACAATAATCAAAGCAGCCTTCTCTAAAAGCAGGTAGAAAGGACCATGTCAGTTGCCTCTTCCGCCCTGCTCTTTATTTGCTGCTGCTGAGATTGGCCAGACTAGGGTGGGTGCAGAAATTAGATCATTATGCCACAGCGATGCCAGTAAGATTGCTGGCAATGCAATATGTGAAAGAGAAGGTGAGGCAAAAAACTGAAACGGTGGGTGCTTATTTGCTCATTTTGGAACACAAGACGAGGCATCTATTTTTCTAAGCCTGTCTTTTCGGTTTACCTTTTCCTTGGCTCTCCCAGGCTGTTTATGCCTTTAAGGTAGTTCCAAAAAAGAAACCCTGAGAGTTGCACTGCTAATTTAGCCACAGGGTGGCTGCTGTAAGACCCACAACAGCTAATACCATCATTCACTTCAGCATCCCAAAACCAAACCACTGTTTGTTTCCTCATCATTTCTCTCCAAATAAACAGCAAGAAGAGAGGAAGGTTTGCAAGAGAAGCTCCAGCAGTTCCCAACTCTTGCTGTCTTTCTCTTGCAGAAGGATTCTGTCCCTCATCTTCTGACTTTTTAGCAAATTAAAACATTCTCAAAGATACCAGGTTTCTAAAATCATGAAAAACTTATTTCGAGAGAATGGGGGGGGGGGGAGTTTGAAGTGAGGCAATCACCAGCTAACAGGATTACAGATGCTCAACCAGGTTGTAATTATACATCCACTTACCTGGGAGTAAAGGCCACTGAACTCAATGTGTGAGATTTGTGCCTCTAGACACTGTTCTGAGATTTCTTTTAAATCATGCATCCATTTCACATTCCTGATGACCTGTCATCCCTGCCAGGACCCTTAGGAAGCAAAGAGGTGGCAGGACATGAAAAGAATGCATCTTTTAGCATCCTTGCCTCATGGTGCCAGCTTGGTTGTTCTTTGAAAGAGCCATGCATGCGAAATGCAAACAGAAATCTCCCTTTGTGCCAAGGAAAATACAATGCATAGACCCAGTCATTTGGCAGAGGGGGGCGGACAAATTCCTCACTGTATTTGTTTAAAAAAAATCAGCTTTGCCAACCCAGAATTGACACTGCCAAGGGTTATTGCAAAAGTAATGCTACACCCCCCTCCCCCTCCCCCATTTGCCCAACATCAATGAAAATAAACATCAATGCTGATGGGAAGAAGGATGCTCCTTACCTAGAGATGGACGGGTCCTATATTGCATCCAAGTGTAAATGGAGTCACGGAAGCAGCTCAACAACCCGCCCTCCACCTCCCCTCCAGAAATAGATCGGAATAATCGTGGCCCCCAAATGGAAGGGATTCAGGCCCCAAATCTCATTGCTGGAGCTGACAATCTAGTTAATCTGTAATGTAAGGGTTTCTGGAGGGAGAAAGAGAGAGAAGGGGAGAGGGAGAGGGAGATGGTGGGGAGGGGGGCTGGATTGTAGACTCTCTTTGCTTAAGCATTACCATGGTTACCTTGCTGACCCAATTCTCCTCACAGCCAAAAGTTGGAGGGGGGGGGAGAGGGAGAAAAAAGGAAAGAAAGAAAGAAAGAAAGAAAGAAAGAAAGAAAGAAAGAAAGAAAAGTCCGAGCATGTGGGAAGCAGCCTCTGGATTTCTTTCCCCTCCAGAAATGAAACGGGGGGAGAGAAATATTTTGTCTCCTCCTCCCCACCCCATTAACTCTATTGTCATGGGGGGGGGGGATAGTATACAGTGACAGGGAGGGATTAGCCACAGAGGAAATGTAGAGGGGGGCAAGAATCTGCCGAACCCACACGCAGCATTCACCCCCACCCCTGTACCACTGATACGGCGCTGGGTCTGAGCCAGTGCAGGAAAGCAGACAGTACAGTGCTAATGGTTCAAGGCTCAATGGAAAAGGTTCAAGGTTCATCGGAATACACAGGATATTTATCTTCCAAGTGTTCTGGATTTCAAACACAGCAGTACAAACCACTGGCTCATTATTCCACAATGCTAATGAGATCACTGACAAGTGGTGACGCACACAGCACATGCATCCCCATTACCCTCACAGTTTCCCTAAAATCCTTCCAAACGGGCTCCTCTTCTTTGGAATTTGCCTGCCACTGTGAGTTGCTGCAAATGAACACGTTCCATCTTCTGATGGCGGCGACATCAGTGATTGTATCATGCATGAATTGAACATCGCAGATCACATGCCACAGACAGAGCTTCAGCATCACCTCACAGCACCTCAAATGCAAATTGCCAGGGACGAGTGGGTGTGCACCCCATTCCATCTTGTTTTCATTCTGTGGGTTTCTGGTTTGACTAGAATGATTTCTAAAATTAATTTCAGGATTGGTAGGTGCACAGTTTGCTGCAGGTTTGCATAATGTATTTTTCTTTCTTACTGACAGACCACCAGGTGGAGGAGAGCAAATGTGCATTGATCAAAACGCCAGTCAACATAGGGATCTTGACGGGTTTGTTTCTGATGCTGTAATTACGTATAAGTGCGTTGATTAAATCACAACAGGAAAGGAATCCAGATGTGATGGTCTCATTACATCAGTATTCCTTTTTAAATGATATGTTAATCAATGCACATAAGGTTGCTCCTGTGCCTCAGTGCTGATCCACAAACAAGATCAGGTGAATTGAAACTGTAGAATCTTGGGTAAAATTTGGATGCTGGGAATTTTGTTTGTTTGTGACATTGAGCCGAGAGTCATAAGGGATTTGTTGAGTGATTAGATACCAAGTGACATTTATGCTTGTGTGTACTGGGCCTATGTCTAATCGGATTTAGTATTTGAGAGGTGACAGTTTATGAGGTTTGACACCTGCCCAAATCAAACTAATCGGGAGATGCCAACAAATCTAACTGAAAATTGGACTCATTTAAAATTTCACACAATGTTTAAATGTGAGTTTCAGGTTCAAAATTCTGTACGTAAAATTTGTCAAATGAAATTCTGGGGCGAATTTGAATATCTGCGTACTATTGTTTCAGTTCTAAAAAGCATTGTTTTTGTCGCTGTTGCTCTGTTTTGCAGAGCACTTGATTCTTAGGCTGAGTATAAAATAGCCCATGCATCCAAATGTTCGTTTGTCCATGCTGGCCATGGTGCAGGAGACAAAGGCGGCTCCAGAATTAAGATGTTTGAAGACTAAGGTGAAAACCCTGGCTCCAGTGAAGTCACCTGGAATTGTTTCATTGCCCACTGCTGAACAATAAATTTACTCCAACAGCATTCCTCAGGGACCAAGGAAAATGTAGCCTCACATATCTTTGTCCCACGTTTCATGGAGGATGGAATAGATGCTTTCTCTTAGCAACTTAATAGGCTTGTCAATGGACTGAAATTCCCGTTTAACTGTAGAGTGAGGACCCAGAAAAGGAGGTGAAGTAGTAATGGCAGCAGTTGCTATACGGAAATCCTGGCTTAGATGTCCAGGGCTTACCAAGAGAACACCCATTCCTTAGGACTGACTTCTTGACCCAAAGAGCTCATACAGTATATAGCTTCTAGCCCAGAGATGGGGAACCTTTTTCAGCCCAATGGCCTCTCATGGGCAACCTTCCGGGGTGGGAGGGGCCAGATACAAAAGTGGGCAGAGCAATCTTTCCATCCTGACAAGCAAGGGCCATTATCAGAACTCAAGAACACATTCCAGCCAGGCAACAGTACCTTAGGAAGGTGCAGAAGAGGGCCAGAGATGGCTGCAAGCCAGAGAGGCCTGGAAAGTTAAAAACGAACCATAAAATTTTTGTAAGCTATGGTGTTCTACACTTGGTTCATCTTTAAAGCTTATCAAGTTTCTGTGCCTCCTCCTTCTACACCCCATGTTCCAGATTCAGTCCTCCACTGGACAAAGCCAAAGTTGGTCACAAGTGCATCTCTTGCCCTCATAAAGAAAGGGTAAATAATAATAATATCAAGTTTGAATTGGGTTGCACATCTGTTGATTTCTTTACCTTTGATTACCACACACTTACAAATGACCCCTGAGAGTGGGCCTACAAATTCAGTAGTCCATGTGCTGAATCATTGCCTAGAGGCAGTGGTGAAGTGGATTAGGATGAATAAACTGAAGTTCAGCACTGACAAGAAAGGAGTACTGTTGCTGAACAGTTCATTTGTCCAAGGGACTGTTTCTCAGCCTGTTCTGGAAATCATCACACTTCCACTAAAGCATCATATTTACAGCCTGGGGATGCTCATTAGTCCAGCTCTGTGATTAATGACCCACAAGGCCTCAGTGTCATGGAGCACCTTCCACCAGCTAAGGCTGCTCTGCCAGCTGCAACCCCTCATGGATGGATATAGCTCAGCTGCAATCGCCCACATTTGGGTAACTTCCAGGTTAGACTACCGCAGTGCATTGTGCATAGGGCTATCCCTGAAGACTGCCTAGAACGTTTCTGCTGCAATTGCTTTTTTATTGCTGCAATAAAGTGTTTTACTTATTGTTGCAAATGCATTGTGTTTTATGAGCTATTGAAAACTACTCTAGTTCTGTTTAATTGAAGGGCAATATAGGCATGTTTCAAACAAACAAACAAGCAATATGGTGGTAAAATGATCTGCATCACTCCTGGTGGGCCAATCATATTTTTTTTACTGCTTTCCTACATCAAGGAGAAAAACCTCTCCTTGCAAGCAGAAAGCAGGTACAGGAGGGACAGGGTTAGGCTAGAATTGCTCTCCTCAATGTTGTTTATTTCAATTAACTGGGAACAAGGGGAGTATTCAAAAATGGTAATCTCCTTTCCACATGCAGTTCAGAGAATAAGGTTTCTTATTCTGTTGCCTCAGCGTTACATCAACTCATGCTGCTGAATATGAATACTGAGCCCAAAATCTTGAACATAGTGGCATAGTTCTGAGGTTCTAGACTGGACTATCCCCGTCAGCCTATAGGTGGTGGTGGGGACTCCGTGCAAGTAGAATAGTAATGCAACACCACACTGGATTAGAAGCTTCCCTATTTCCTTGTCAATTGAATGAAGCTTGGGGTTGGTTGGTTTTTAACACATAAGAGACCATTAACAATGGTACTGCCCCCTACCTGAAGTCTGAAGCAGCACAGTCCATTCTGCCACTGCAGGATCGCACCACCCCACTCTGCCACTTGTGTAGCCCTGGCTTTCACAAACTCTGTTGAAAAGCAGTGCATTTAAGTTGATGTCAGAAAGCTTCTGTGGTATTCTGTGCATTGCAGTCATCAAAGGACATGCATACATGTGTGAATCAGAGCTTTCTTATCTTTCTTCTTGTGAAGGAAAGGTTCCCTGTGGCTTAGACATCAAGAGAGCACAGTCGTACCAACAGGCAATACCAGTATCTTCCGGAGCCTTTCTTTCTCCTAAGGCAGAGCTATTCTCACTGCAAGGAAGCAGGGGGGGGGGGGGCAGGATATATTAGCAGCCAAGAAACAATTATCATGTTAGAGAAGTGGCTAGCAGCTCTGGCAGTAGGTTCTTAATCCTGAAGTGCAGGAAGGGTTGAGACCTCCATCAAATGGCTGATTAACTTTCCTAATCCAATTCAGGATAAAAGAAGAGGCTGAGAGCAATCTTTGCAGAGCACAGGTCAGTGAAGAGGGCTGAAGTCTATCCACCACCCATCACACAGGGGAGGTCACCAAAAATGGGGAAGGCCAAAGAAGAGAAACATCATACGTATAGCAGACCTCAACAGTAGCATCTAAGCTGGAATTGGCCCCTTCATAGAAGGCAAGTATGTGTGAATGTACACACAAACCCGTTGCATCTGAGGAGAGGTTTGTAAATGATTTCTCAGTATCCTAATCCATGTGGGTTTTGGACAAAGTTTTGTCATCTCAGAAGGGATGGGGGAGAAATTAAATGCCCAATTCACACTTTCTGAAACAATAAGGACAAAAATGCAGCCATCATTTGAAAACCACACTTCTTCAAGTTTTGCACTACCATTCTCCAGCCAAGTAATGTGTACAGAAATGCATCTAACTTAGTCCATCTAACTCAGTATAGTCTACACTGACCGGCAGTGACTCTCCAGAGTTTCAAACAGGGGTCCCAACCCTATGTAGGGATGCCAGGAATTGAGCAAGTGCTCTACCACTGAGCTAAAGTCATTTCCCAAACACTGTTGTTTGGGCAGAGCAATGTAATCTTTTTTCCTCCTATCCCAGTCAACTGCTTTTCCAGACAGACATACTTCGTACTTCAGTAGCCAGGTCAGGACTCGCGACTGCAGAGTAAATTATCAGCAGGCAGAATAAAGCCTATAGCAACATGTGAGGGTTGGGGTGTTCAGGCAGCGCTTCCTGGAAGGAGAACAGGGGTGTGACAAGTGCTCACTATGTGAAATGCCACTGTCTAAGAGAGATTTTGCGCTTCTAAAGGTCATTACTGAAGAGGGCAAAAGGTACCATTCAAGGTAATTCAATGGCAGCCTGATACATGGCTCTGAGCCAGAATAAAGGGAGGGAGGAGAAATTCAGTTCAGCTCGCATTTAAAGATGAGCCTTCCCAATTCACAGGTTGCAAAAAAACTGAAACACAGCTATCCTTTGAAATTTGCAGTTCTCCAAATTTTGCAATGCATTTCTCCATCTGAATAGTGTGTACAAAAATGCATATACTAAGCTAAAGTATGCATAAGCACAATTAGTGAGCATAAGGGGGGATATTAGGGAAAGTATGTTTTGCAAAGATATGTATAATTAGGCAAAAATGCACACAAAAATGTGTACGTTTAGGAGAAATTCACATTATACGCTGATGAATTTCCATGGGGACATTTCTTTTTTTAAAAAAAAAAAATGCTATCAAGATTAGCGTGTAACCAGACTCCTGTTTTCATCCTTCTGTATTGGGGTTGAGAAACTCAGGCCCAGAGGCCAAATGCAGTCCCCCAAGACACCCCCAATGTCACAACACCCACTGGCCTCGCTTTGTACCCTCCTTGCATGTTTTTGCCTGGCTGGGATTTGTCCTTCAACTCTGATAACACCTCTTGCTTTCCTGCATGGAGGACAGAGAGGGGTGAGTGAGTTGGGTGTAGAAACTACCGTACTGTACAAAGGTTAAATCCATATCCATTGCTCTAATCACTTTTGCTTCTGTGGGGGGCCCCAAAAGGGATACACCCCTCTGGCTGAAGACGAGTCCTCATCCCTGCTCTCTATATATCTTGCTCTCTGTGGGAGCAGCTCAGCAATCACAGCCCCCTTAATCTGAAGCCACTGAGATGCACGTCTGATGCCCATAAGCTGATCTGCCAGAGCATCACACTTCTGACATAGTAACAAGAACCAATGCTGCAATTTACATGCAGTTCTCTCACTGGGCATCCTCTAGGACTTTGCAGTTTGTGCTGCCCAATCACAGGGAAGCATGCAAATGATGAAGACTTTTAAGGCACAGGATGCAAATCCCAATTTTTCAAGGGAGCAGGAGGGAAAAGAAAAGAGGACCAGTTAGAGGCAGATCCACTACAATTGTCACATTAAATCATTCCACCGAGGGCCTATTCATACGTCATCAGGGCAATATCATTGCTGCTTCCCAGTGACTATAACCCACGCTGCTAAGATTGTATTTGAATAGTGGAATCAAATGAAATCAGCAATCCATTATACATAATAAAATTACATGTTAAAACGGCATGTTAAAATTACATGCCTGGGTAGGCTTGCTGAAACAAAACCGTTTTTAGCAGGTGCTGAAAACAATATAGCCAAGGCATCTGCCTAATATCAAGGGGCAGAGAGTTCCAAAGGGTAGGTGTTGCCACACTGAAGGATTAATTACTCACAAGTGTGAAACAAGCTTTTGCCCGCAAGGCCCTGATGGCACCACTGTGCTCCCCTCCTCCTCCTCCCACAACTTCTGCCGTCCACTCACTTGCTTTCTCCCTCTAGGCCCAAGGCGCACCACAAATCAGAGGTAGGGATGGGGAGGATTTGATTCAGTTTGCATTTAAAGGTTTGTTCAAGTAAGGATAAGAAAAGGGTCTCAAAATGTAAGATTTGACAGAGGTGTCTTGACCAATGGAAAAATGGGCTTCCTTCGGGTATTTTTATTAAAACTAGAACAGTTATTGACTATTGCCAGCATTGTGTATACAGTGGTACCTCGCAAGACGAATGCCTCGCAAGACAAAAAACTCGCTAGACGAAAGGGTTTTTTGTTTTTTGAGCTGCTTCGCAAGACGATTTTCCCTATGGGCTTGCTTCGCAAGATGGAAACGTCTTGCAAGCTTGTTTCCTTTTTCTTAACACCGTTAATACAGTTGTGACTTGACTTCGAGGAGCAACTCATAGAACGCGGTGTGGTAGCCTTTTTTTTAGGTTTTTAAAGCTTTTTGAGGTTTTTGAAGCTTTTCCAAAACTTTCCCGACACCGTGCTTCGCAAGACGAAAAAAATCGCAAGACGACAAAACTTGCGGAACGAATTAATTTCGTCTTGCGAGGCACCACTGTATAGTCCTTTACAGAGTAATTTAAGCAACAACAAAAAAGTGTGGTCCCTGCTCTCTCTCTCTCTCTCTCTCCCCCCTCCGCCCCCGGCCAGGCCCTTATATGCTAATTTTCAACTGAGAGGAGAGAAAAAAGGGTGTGAGAACAAGAGCCTAGGCAGGAACTGGCATGACTCATCAGTGTACAACTGAGAGCATGAGCTACACATCTTAAAGTAGATTCCCAGTCATTCCTTTTTCCCAGGAACCTTGGGAAATGCAGTTCTACAAGGCCTCCAGTGATGAATTCTCGGCGCTTTTGCTAAACTTCAGTTCCCAGGATGCTTTGCGGGAAGCCTTTGCATTTTCCATCATCAGGGCTATGAAGAAGCAAGGCCAAGCACCGGGGGAACTGGGCTTAATGGAAGCTGCCACCAGGATCAATATGTAATCAGACCCAAGGAGCTGCACAAACATATCTCAGTGGAACCGAGGGAGAATGTGGTGCTTGTTGAGTCGCAGGGGAGCTGCTTGGAAGCCCTTGAGTTGCCTTTGTGCCTGGCAGGTGTGTCACATGCCTGGTTATTTGTTTGCAAGGTACTCCGCTCAAACATGTGACTATTGTATCACTTTGCATTCCCCAATGTCCTGAGGGGGGTAGACAATTTCAGCAGGGAGAGTGAAGAGTGTACTGAAGACTTCAGGCTTTTTCATAGTACCTGTTTACCAGTGGGACTATAATGAAATGTTGCCGTATAGCCTCATCCCCTAACTGCTAGGGCCCAATAGAAGGGCTGCTGTTCAAATCCACAATTCCTTTACCCCAGAATACTATAAACTGTTAGTTAGGGTCTCAGGCACTAACTCTCCTCTCTTACATCTCTATTTCCCCTTTTTCTTTTCCAACTGACACTCAACGTCCTGTGTCTGATAATGCTCACAGGCCTCAGAGCATACTCAGCCCTCGTTGGGCTATTTTGGGGAGGGTGGGTTGCCTCCTTGGTGTGTCCCCCCCCCCAAATGCTTTGGGAAGGAGGTGGGAGGACTCTAGGACCAGGCCCATCTTTACCTGGGGGTGCAATGCACCCGGGTGCCGAATTCCGGGGAGCGCCAAATGTATAACTACTGTATACCGGTCTCTCTCAATCGGAGGCAGTGAAAAGCAATGGAGCAAAAGTCCCTGCCCCTCCTCCTTCACTCTGTTACTCCGTAGATTCAAATATTGCCCCCCCTTTAAAAAGGTCAAAAACTTTGGCTTTCCCCCTCCCAAGAAAAGCTCAATAAAAGTTAATTTGGGGTGGCTAAACTAAATTTGGGGGCACTGGGCGGATCTTTGCACCCCAGCGGCGCATAGGCTAAAGACAGCCGCTGTCAGAGCCCTCATGGCTCCTTCCCATAACCAGCCACATGCTTACAGGGCACCCTCTCTGCTTGGGTCACGCTGCCTTAAAACCACCTCTGCTGGTTACAGACTGAGCTCTTTAACCACTCACTGGTCCAGTCCACCTGTTCACCAGCTTGGAAGTGACCTCTGCTTAGCAGCTAGATTCCTGGGATGGCAGCTATAATACAGTAGTATCAACAATATATATATATATATATATATATATATATATATATATATGTTCAATATTTTTAAGAGAACTGATCTAATTCACAAGTCCCAGACTAAAAACAGATAGAAATGCAATTATCTTTTGGATTTTGCACTTCTCCAAAATTTGCAATATAGTCCTCAAATTTTTAAAAAGTCAACATTCATTTTTATGAAAATGTATACTTTAAGATTAAGTATGTTTAGAAATGCACACATTGAGATGAAATGTGTACTGTGTCAAATTTACATGTGCCAATTTAATTTATAAATCCATTCTGTCTCATTTATGCTTTATCCCAAAGTATGTGTTTATATTTAAATACCTATTTTGTAACAAAATAGGCATTTAAATACAATTTTCACATGGATATTATGTGTGTATGTGTATATATACATACACACACACACACACACACACAGAGAGAGAGAGAGAGAGAGAGAGAGAGAGAGAGAAATTAATGCAGAAACAAGTATGGAATGCAGTTATGAATAAACACAGGTGAAATTAACACAACCAGAAACAGATTAACCCTAACTAACAACCCCTCCGCTTGGGCAGTGATCTCCAACAGCCCTCTTATGAGGAATGAGGGGAGAAAATCAATGCAGTTTCAATTTAAAGGAAAACCTACTTAATTCACACTTTACGAAACGATTCACAAACCAAACACAGCCAGCCTTTGAAATTCACACTTCTTTGAATTTTGCAATGCCAAGTAACATGTTCAAAAAAGCTTTGAGGAAGTGTCTATATTGGGCAAAATTCCATACAAAATGTGAATATGTGGAGAAAATTGCATTAAAATGCTGGTGAATTTCCATGAGGACTTAAAAATATGTAAACTGATGGGGAAATGTGGAGAATTGGTTAGAAAAATGAGAAACTGAGACAAACAAAAATTGGCAGGGTCATCCATGTCTAACCTTAATACCCTTCGCTTGCCCTGGGGAAGGCTGTTGGAGGGATCAAGCAGCGTCCCCTCACCCAGAGAGCTCAGTTGCTGGGCCCTTACTTGATGGCTTCTTAGTCATACTTTGCTCTTACTTGCAAAGCAGAAGCTGATCTCTGCAAAGCAAGTGCTTGGGTTTCATTAGGGCACTGCAGCCTCATCAACAACAAAACTTAATCTTCCCTTCGGGAGAACTCCAAAAGGCTGGCAGCAAACCCTGGAGAAGATTGTGCTTACCACAAACAAAAGAGAAGCTCTCAAGGAGGGAGGGGTGTCCCTATGGGGCAAAAAGAGTGTCTGTGTTTTAGAAATGGGGGAAATTAGTGAGGTCAGCATGGGGGAAATCAGATAGCAAGGCATCGGTTTTCAAATGCAGAGAAATTCCATGCCTCATCAGTATATTCAGACCCACCAAGGCTTCAGCAGACATGTGCATAATGTTGAGACCCACCATGCTTTTCCTTGTTTTGGCCTCTGCTTAGAGGTTCCACAAATACAGGATTTCAGTGACGGATGCTAGAGTTTTGGCCATTAGCCGTCTGAAAGGGCCCTAAGGTTTGAGAAGGCCAAAAACAAGCAGATATTCTTTTAAAAGAGAGCCAGTGTGGTGTAGTGGTTAAGAGCGGTAGTCTCCTAATCTGGGGAACCGGGTTCGTGTCGCCGCTCCTCCACTTGCAGCTGCTGGGTGACCTTGGGCCAGTCACACTTCCTTGAAGTCTCTCAGCCCCACTCACCTCACAGAGTGTTTGTTGTGGGGGAGGAAGGGAAAGGAGAATGTTAGCCACTTTGAGACTCCTTAAAGGGAGTGAAAGGCGGGATATCAAATCCAAACTCTTCTTCTTCTTCTAAAAGACTGATGTACCCCTACCTCAACAGAGATAGCCTGGCCTCAGTAATCCATGCTCTAGTAACCTCCAGTTTAGGCTGTTTTGATACACTCTATGTGGGCCTGCCTTTGAAGTCTGCTCAGAAACTGCAGTTAGCATAGAATGTGGCTACTGGAGTACTTAACTGGGACCAGGTACTTATGTTCACATTATACCTATTCCCTGTGAGCTACGCAAGATCCCATTCTTTTTCCAGGCTCAGTCCAAAGTGCTGTTTTAGATGTTTAAATCCTGAGGACCAAGGAACTTGAAAGAGTGTGTCTTCATCTGCTCCTGCCTATCCATGGAGATCTTCAGTGGAGGGCATCCTTGCAGGTTCCCCCACCATCTGACATGAAGCAGGAGGCTACCAGAGGGCAGCCTTCTTGTTGGTGGCACCCCAGGTGTGCAACGCTCTCCCCAGAGGTGACCACCTGGTTCCTATCATCATGTCTTTTCAGCCTCCAAAGACCTTCCCTTCCAAGCTTTTCAGACACAATTTTAATCTGAAAACTGACTGTTTTATATTTCTGTGGCCTTGGGTTGACTTGTACCTGCATTTTAATTGTTTTCTTTTTTCTTATTTCACCATCCCTCCCTGAGAATATGATTGAAGGGTGGTATAAAAACACCTAAAACAAAATGAATATGTCAGAATCCTTTTTTTTTTTTTTTTTTTTTGCTGCATTGCAAGACATCCGTTTCTAGGGCAGAGACTGTGTGTTCAAAATTCAAACCATTTCCAGCATGCATTACTATGGCCTTCTGCCACCTGGTGCCTCCAGATGCTTTGGGCTTGGCTGTACTGGCTGGGGCTGATGGGAGTCATGGCCTAAATGGCTGGAGGATCACTGGCTGAGGAAGATGCTACAGAGTATCATCTTCTTCACCTGAAGCTGTGTCCCTTTTCTCCCCACCTCCATTTGTCCAGGCCTGGTACACGGATGCAGACCCATGGCTTCAGCCCATGCTAGTATCCCTGAACCTTGGCTTCAGTCCAGATTGTTTCCAGACATCTGGCAAAATAATCCATTAGATTAAGATAATTTCCAGTCTAAAACAAGTCTTGTACACCCCTAAACCAGAATTACTGACTTCATCTGTGTTCTGGTTTGCTTTCAACCTTTCTTGCAGTTTCCTAAATGATTTCCAATTAAGTCATTAGCCTCTAGCACTGTTGCTTTTACTCCCTCTAGCCCTTCATCGTCAATTATTATTACTATTATTTTGCTACAGCATGATGGAAACCTATTGCCTTTGGCAACAAAAGAAACAAGAATTAAAATCAGCTTATAGTTCAGTGAGAAAGCCCAGACTTGGATGAAGGTGGTCCCATATTTAATCCTTGCCAACTCAGGATCTTGTGGAATAATGCTAAAAGAAGAATTATTCCAGCTTTAAACTCCCAAAGAGTTACTTTCAGCCCATATAAACACCACCAGGCTAGATGGTTGGATGGTCTGACAGTATCAGACAGCTTCCTATGTTCAGGACCCCCAAGAGGCTATTTTTCTATTTATGTCGCTAAATTCATGTTCTCTTGTGCACTACTATGAAAGATAAAATATTGGTGGTCAGTCTGCTTTTCTTCTTTCTTCTTTTTTGGTCACCCTACGTTAGGGATGGAGGAGAAATTTGGTATTGTTAGCATTTACAGGTAAACCTACCTATTCACTCTTCCTGAAACACACACAGACTGCGACCCAGCCATCCCTTGGAATTCACTTGCCTCCAGACTTTGAAATGCGGTTCATTGGCTAATTAATGTGTCTAAAAATGCATATAATGGAGTAAAATGTGCATTTAAAAATGCACATATTCATGAAAACAGCAGCTATATTTACGTGACGAGCGAAAATATATTTATTTGTTCAGGCGTTTGGAGCAGGATGAAGTCGATGCCGATTGGAGCTTAGGCTTAGTGCTGCTGTTTTTTAAAATAATGGATGCATGGTTTTCTTCTGTTTTATTTTATATCACTGTTCATAATTTATGGTGCATATTGCAAACAACCCTGTGCTCAGATCTGGAGGAAAATTGGGGTATAAAAACTCTGAAATAAATGAACAGCTAAAGTTTTCATTCCGAAATTAAGGAGCAGGGCACCAAAGAGATCTGTTGGGCTTTGGGCTGTATAAGCTGCTATCTCTCAGATAATACAAGGCCCTGTCGTGGTGCTAATGAAATCAGCCACTCTAGACAAGACACTGTCTCAGTACACTGAGTGATGTAATACAGTGCCAGGCTAATTGCTTGTTTAGCATAGCCTTGAAGGTTTGCTTTAAATGCCTCCTTGTCTGAGAAGTGAAAAAAACAAGAGGCATTTATGCATAATCCCTTCCATCACCCCCGTTCTAGTTATTGATCTGGAGTAATACTATAAAAACGATTCCCAGTGTGTTTATGCAGATAATTTTAATTGAAACACAGTCTGTTCTAACCTTCCCCTTCCTGAAGCCTCAGAGTGGGTGGGTGACAAAAACTGCTCCCCCACCCTGGTCACTGAAACTTGATATTTCTAGTGATAAGTGTACCCACCCAAATCCTCACTAGTGTTAATCCAGAGTAGCTGGATTAATTTCCTGGATGGACACGTGAAAGAGTGATTCAGATGCCACACTGGCAGTTGTTGTAACATGGTTATTTCAAGCAATAATGTGGATGACGCCCCAGATTAACCAAGGAAGGGTGGTGCTGTGGTCCAAACCACAGAGCCTAGGGCTTGCTCATCAGAAAGTTGGCGGTTCGAATCCCCATGACGGGGTGAACTCCCATTGCTCAGTCCCTGCTCCTGCCAACCTAGCAGTTCGAAAGCACATCAAAATGCAAGTAGATAAATAGGTACCACTCCGGCGGGAGGGTAAACGGCGTTTCCGTGCGCTGCTCTGGTTCGCCAGAAGCGGCTTAGCCATGCTGGCCACATGACCCGGAAGCTGTACGCCGGCTCCCTCAGCCAGTAAAGCGAGATGAGTGCTGCAACCCCAGATTCGTCCGTGACTGGACCTAATGGTCAGGGGTCCCTTTACCTTTACCTTTACACAATGTTTATGCTAAGCCAGAGCTCACCATGACTCAGCCTTGGCCATGCGTTTTTTCGGTTCCAGAGCTCTACCACTCAACACCTGGATTACATGCAGCAGTGCCCCAGAGAATATGCAGAGTGCTAAAAGAACACGGTGCATCCCCACATGCCGAGGACCAGGGAGGATAAAGTTTCCAGCACACCTCTCTTTCCTTTGTATTTTGTTGTGTTAACCACCAGGAAGTGTCAGTTCCATGTGCTTCCTTGTTGGCTGACAGGAGGAACTGTGGAAAGTGGGTTGCTTCACCTGTTGGATTTCTACTGGTCAAGTAACTAAATGATTTAAAAAGATGCAAAGGTGGCACTCTCAGAGACCTCCCTGCATTCCTCATTCTTGGCCTTGTGCACTCTACATGCACACGCCACCCCTGTTCCATTATCGGTTTTACATTCCCAGCATTTGGGCAAATCATTTAAGTTTGCCGCCAATTAGTCCAAGCCACATTTCCCCAAAGGGACCTGCTGCTGTCTTATTAAAGCTAATTGGAAGAGAGCTTCTGGCGGCTGAAGGTAGCCTGTTAACCCCTGGCTGTCTGATCCTTTGTTAAAAGTTTCTTGGACCCTCTCCTCACCTCAGCCCAGCAACAGGGGTGAGGAACATTTTTCAGCCTGAGGGTTGCATTCCCTGTTAACCAGACCTCTGGAGTTGCCCCATTTTCTGCCCCCAAATCATCTCTAGACAAGGCGATCTAAAATTTATTTCCCCAAATTAATATTCCACACTGGAATTCAACTCCCACAACACATGCAAGTGGTGGGTGGGGCCAAAGTGGGCATGGCCACCACACACAACTCTCTCTCTCTCTCTCTCTCTCTCTCTCTCTCTCTCTCTCTCACACACACACACACACACACACACAATTATAAATATATTTTAAGCCTAACCCATGCGTATGCAAACTAAGACCCGGGGCCTGGATCCAGCCCAATCGCCTTCTAATTCCAGCCCGTGGGCAGTCTGGGAATCAGCGTATTTTTACATGAGTAGAATGTGTGCTTTTATTTAAAATGCATCTCTGGGTTATTTGTAGGGCATAGGAATTCGTTCATTTTTAAAAAAATATATAGTCCAGCTCCCCACAAGTTCTGAGGGACAGTGGACCTGCCCCCTGCTGAAAAAGTTTGCTGACCCCTGGTCTAACCTTTTCCTCCCCAGCTGTGGTGCTTCTGCAAACACCTCCATGCTCCGTGGTATTTTTGGAAAAAAATCCTCCTAATGGATCCAGTAGAATACTTTTTTCAAGCCTAAAACCTGTACAGGGTGTCAGGCAGCACAAGGAGGAGGCAATGATAGAGACCACCCCCGGGGGCCACATTGGCCTGTGGGTCATGGGTTCCCCACCCCTGCAAAACAAGGTTGTGGATACAGCTTTGTTAAGTTAGTGGAGTGGGAATGGATTTCTACTCTGCAACTGCCTACCCACAGGAATTTCAGCTGTGTGACCTTCAGTGATTCATTTCGAAGAAGAGGTCTTCTGGACCCAGTTTGTTTGGATGAGAACTGGATTGACCAGTCTTGCTTCCTGATCTGTGCAAACTGGTTGTGGAGAATTGGCAGTTTGGGTAGGTATGTGCTCATACAAGTACTTTTTCATGAAAACGCCATGGCTAAATTCTAGTACTGGGGGATTTAGTTATTAGGGTTTTACTCTCCACCCCAAATCAATGTGTAATTGGAAAAGCTTTGCAAAAATAAATAATGTCTTTAAATTTGCCTGAGTGCAAGTCCCACTGATTTCCACAAGTGAAACAGATGCTTAACTCTCTCCCACTGAAATCACTGGGCCTTAAGAGTTCTTTTGGCTGGATTGTGCCTAGCCAAAGTTGTCATCCTAAACAGGTTTACTAAGAAACAATCCCCGTTGAGCTCAATGGGATTTACTTCTGAATAATCATATTTTGGATTAGGCTGGACACTTCCAAAGAACTCAGACCATACTGAATACAGTGAATATTACCTACACCTGTGTGGGATCTGGCTGCACCTCATAGGAATGGAATGAAAAGAAAGCTTGCCAACTTCTCGAATGGCCCCTGCTTTTTTGTGCTTTTAACAACAGCCTGATCTCCTAAGTTTAGCAGATGAAAATGCCATGTAAAGCTTCACCTGCTAACTCCTACCTCTCCAGCTCCTGTCTGGCTGCTGTTAGGGGTGGTCATATGGGGCACAGGCTCCCAATCTTTTCCTATGTGCCCCAAGTGTTCCGAGTGTGTGTGTGTGTGTGTGTGTGTGTGTGTGTGTGTGTGTCGGGGTGGTGAATTGGCAGAAATGATCTGAATTATTGCATAAAATATTAATTTGGCAAAATAAATTTAAGATCACCTTATCTAGAGATGATTTGGGGACACAAAATGGGGCAACATAAAGAAAATTGAATTATAACAGGATCCGTTGGGAAATTAATTGGGGCAAATGAATGGAAAAGGAACTGGTTTGGGGGTAGAGTGCAAAATAACTGAAGAAGAATTAATTTGGGGTGATTTGGATGGGAAGTCAGTTGGCTTGCCTTCTGTGACATTTAGATTCTAAATTTGCACCCACAATACAAATGAGCATATTCAAATTTTCTGCAAATTGTGCCTATGGCCATAGGTCTCAAATCTTTTAAGTACCTGGGAATGGCTCTGGCTGCTGTTCAATTGAGAAAATCAGCCAAACCAGCTATTTCCTGGACATAACAGCATATGAGCAGCCTTGGTGGAACAAACCAAAGGCTGATATACCGTAGTCCAAAACCTGCTTCTTACAGCAGGCCACCAGATGCCCTTGGGAAGGAAGCCCACCAACAGGATATGAGCACAATAGTTTTCTCCAGCTGCTAAACCCCGGCAAGTGGTAATTCAGAGGCAAGCTGCCTCTGACCCTGGAGGTAGCATGTCACAGCTCAGCCAGTAAAACACGAAACTCTTAATCTCAGGGTCGTGAGTTTGAGCCTCATATTGGGCAAAAGATTCCTGCATTACATGGGGTGGACTGGATAGCCCTTGGGGTCCCTTCCAACTCTACAATTCTATGATCATGAACAGTTGCTACTTTGCATCCTTCTACAAGTTCACCCACTCCCCTTGATAAGCTGGCAATGCTACCAGAAAGAGGTAAGATCTATCAGTAGCCAAGCGTGCTCCCAGTCAATTAGGAAATCTCCATCAGTTAATCATATGAGTTTCAACTGATTCATTATCTGGTTAAAGCTACACGAAACCACATTATGAAGGGCAAAGGTACTGCATACGGTGCAGCAGTAGAGTGGTCACAGATGCGGCCAAAATAAAAAAAGGAAGTGCATTCACACCCACCCCACTACAAAAAGAGAGTTGCATAAAACTGAAGAGGCTAATTTATAGGTTCAATTATAAATAATTACTATGATTTAAATAGAAACATGATATGTCTCACCATAGTGGGGAATAAGAGTATAACCAGGTGATCCGTTGTGCGTACCTGCTTAGTCAGTTGCCCAGGTGCTGTTCACTACTGATGGTGCTAACCACTTTGAGCCCCTCTCCTGGTCTCCCTTCTTGCAGTTATTTAAACAGAACGTGGACGGAATGGCCCTTCAAGTAGTGACTGACTGATAAATATTCCCCTGCTAGCAGATTGCAAGGTGGGGAAAACCCTGCTTGTCTTGATACAACCTTGATCTAGGATGGGGACCTGTAGCTCTCCAGACTTCCAGCTGGAGTCTCAGAAGATTTTGAGGGCACTAGGTTGGAGAAGGTGGACTTAGGAGAACATTCTCCAAATGTTCTGTCAAGTTTTTCAATAGACCAACTGTTGAACAACTGCAGGAGAACAGTCCACCAATGACACTGGGTATCCAAACATGATTTTTATTGTGCATTCATAATGATTAGTGCTTATGATGGAATAGGAGCAGTTGTACACAAAATCCCAGTATGAGAAGATGTGCAGATGGCCCAGTGTAAACCAATTCAAAAACAAAACAGAACCAAACCACAGTCCAGTATGGATGGTCCATCGACTCAGTTCATCCCAAGCTACCTAAAACTGTCAGTTCACAGGTTGCAGCCCAATACCCACTGACCTAGGAAAGGGTCCCATTGATCTGAATGGGTCTTGCTTCTGAATGGAAATGTAAAGGACTGCACTGTAAGGCAACAATCCTATGTAGCCTTACTAAGAATAAACTTCACTGAGCTTACTTCAAAGTAAAAACATGCAGAACTGGGCTGTATGCTTCCCACCAAAGTGGACAGCTTCATGTCTTCCTGTGTTCCATGGCCTGCTTTAATGTGGGGAATTAGCACAGGGGCCAGGACCTGACCTCTTCCTTTTGCACAGAGGCCCCAATCCAAATCACACACACACACCATTATTTCTGAGGACAGAAAAATTTGTTGGAAGCTCCAAACACGGAATTCCTACATAAATCTAGCTGGGTAGTTAGTCGCAATGGACTTTGGCTGGACTTTGGCTACGGTTGCCAGTTCAGCAGGGGGGGGAAAGGACTGACATGCTCTTCTGCCTTTAATAACAGCTATAGAAACCAGCAAGTGAAACACAACATGGAAATTATCATTATTTATATATTTAAATCATTTTTACCCACTGTTTAAAAATAGAAAATTTTATCTCAATGTGGCTCCCAAAATTAGAACACAACAAGAATACAACCAGAGAATTAAATATAAAAAGTATATAAAGCAGCATTTACTCATTAAAAACCACAGAGAAGAAAAAAGCTATCAAAACCCACCTAAAGAGATTTATACTTGTCAATGCGTATGGATCAAACTGTTACCAAAGGTACTGTAACAAAGAGCAGTAAAGATGTTGGCAAACCTGACTGGTGATTGTAAGACGATAAACAAAATATTGTGTAGAAGATTTTGGGGTACTAATTTATGGCAGAAACACATGCAACCCAAACCTATGCCTTCTTGTTACTCAGAGATCATACCCACTGAGCCGATTCCCAAGTAAACCTGCATAGGAGGACCACTGCCTTAATTTGCATGATGAGTTATTTATTTCAAGCTTCTAGGAGTCTCTGTGAGAAAAAAGATTCTAAATATTCTAAACATTAAACACCGTGATGCATATTTTTACACTGTTGGCAGGGAAACACTTGGAGTAAAAAGTACACACACTTCAGGGGGGATGGGTTTTTTTTCCCCAGAGAGGGTCACTTCCAGTTGGGTTGCCATGTTTGTTTTTAACTCACTCTGCTGCTGCACCTAGAACAGCCACCCAGCATGCAAAACCAGCAGATACAAGCTTTTCCAGTTGTGGAGCAAAATTAAAGATGTTGTTAGATTACACTCCCATCAGTACCAGCCAGCATAGCCCATGGCCACGGGAGCTGTCATCTAACAACACCTGGAGGGCCACATGTTCCCCATCACTGAGCCAAGTGGCGGGGAGCATGTTATGGGGCATGGACAGACAGGTTGCTGCAAAAGGCATAAGATCACCAGGATCAGTCACAGACAGGAAAACAAGTCAGAACTCTTCCTGGGAAGGGGTTATAATGCACTCCTCCATAATACTGGGAGGGGGACATCTGCAGAACTGATGACCAACAGCCCTCTGGAGCACATACCCCAGAATTCCTTAGGACCTGTAGGAAAAAGACAAGTTCTGTGCATGCACACACACCATTCCCCACCCAGTCCCTTTAGTCCATTCGTTGCTGGGAGTGGGGTTGAATAAAAACCCAGGCTGGCCCTTTGTCGAACTTAAGAGAGTATCACAGCTGTGAGTAAATTGCAGCCGCTTGAATACAACCCAGGAGACCAGAAGGCTGCGCACCCTTCCTAGACAACATCCATATTGTTCCCAAAGAGAACATCTCCCGCCTTGAATAAGAACAAATGCTCCCCCCCTCCCCGAGCCGGCTGTTAGTAGCTACTCACCTCCCCACTTCTCCCTGCTGCCACTGGCGAAGAGCTGCTCCCCGCTGCCTCCTGCATGCATCCACCTGTCTCTCGCAGCCTTTCCCTGCTTCTGCTGTTGTAGAAAGATGCTTGCCAGGATCTGACGATGCAGCCTTAAACGAGCGGGGTGGGTACCAGCTGTCTCTCTCAGCAGTGGCAGCACAGCATCCCCTTCTGGAAATCACAGCTGGGGCGGAGGCAAGGGAAAGCCCAACTGTTGGACAGTGCTACTCTGAGCTGTGCTGTTCAGATGCAGCTGCTGCTCCGGTTAAGAAAACACTGGGTGCGTGCATACACACACACCTGTCTCCACCCTGCAGTTTTGCTTCCATCTCAGCATGCAAATCATCAATTGCCTTTTTTGCCCGGTGGGGATATCAGCTCTCGTTGTCTGGGTACCAGACTGGAACACAGAATCCTAGAGCGTTGGGTTGGAAGGATGGCACACCAAAGGTCCTCTAGTCCAACCCTCTGCAATGCCAGAATCACAGCTAAAGAGCCTTTGACAGGTGATCATCTAGCTTCTGTTTAAAAAATAGCAATGAAGGAAAGTCCAACGCCTTCTTTACTGCAGGAGTGGTAAATCCTGTGGCTCTCCAGCTGTTGCTGGGACTACATTTCTCACCAGTAGTCAAGCTGGCTGCAGAGGCTGATGGGAGCTGCAAATGCAAAACATCTGCAGGGCACTAGATTAGCTTCCCCTGATATACGGATGACCATATCACCTTATTAAATAAATGCTAGCTCATCAAATAAAGCTTAAGGATGCATTACATATATAGATCACCATAAACCGCTACAGTTCTTAGTTAAATCTCTTATTCTTTTATGGTGTTTTATTCCTCTGGACACGTATTTTAAGTACACTTAATTAGTATATTGACTGTTAAAACCCCGTATCAGTCGTTTTTATTGTTTATGTAGAGAATTATGCAGAATTTCTGGTTTAATATGCTGGCTGTTTGCCGTAACAAACATTGACTGACTGACACATAGATCAGCTCCTGAAGGGTAGACTGTTTTGCTTCGTTAATATTTATAATAATATTTATATTTTGCTATTAATAATAATAATAATAATAATAATAATAAGGAGTCACAACAATTATAAATAAATTCATGCAATAAAAACCAGTGCTTTTTTCTGGGGGTACCCAAGGGCACTGGCACTCTTTTTCTCCCTTTCAAATGTTAAAAGTGTGGCTCATATATTATAACAACATCATGGTGAGAACCGGGCACCTTTTTTTTCAAAAAGAAAAAAAGAAGCACTTATTTTAAAAAGTATCAAAAAGTTAGAATCAGAGCTCAGCCAGCTATTATGGAAATACTGTACATGTTCTTTAATTGCCTGCATAAGCCTGATGGAATCGAAAAGTTTTTAGCAGGCATTTAAAAGAAACAGAAAGCGCCTACTGAATCTCTATTGGCAGAGAGTTCCACAAGACACTGCCAATGACACTCACTGCCAGCTGGGCTGGGCGTGCCAGTTTTCCAATGGGGGTGGAAAACTAGCCTGCTCTTGTGCCTTTATCAGAAACTTTGTCTGCAAGAATATCACAAGCTGAAGCTTTGCAAACACAAAAAGAAATGTTAACACCCACTAACATTATCTATCATTACCTGCTACGAAGCTCACAACTAGAGTCGCCGGTTGAAATGTTGGCAACTCCAAATCTAAGACAGGTTGATAAATACCGTTTGAATTTAAACTTTATTGTAGATTCAGAAGGGATCCTCAAGGGTCATCTAGCTCAACTCTCTGCAATGCAGGAATCTTGGCTAAAGCATCCCTGATACATGGTCATCCAACCTCTGATTAAAAGCCTCTAATGATCCTAGGGCCGTCCACCATCTAGGGAGTCTGTTCCACTGTCAAAACAGCTTTAGCCCTGAAAAAGTTCTTCCTAGGGTTTAATCAATATTTGAATGTTTAATCAAAGTCTCCTTTCCTGGGTTTTCAAGGATGCTGTGTTTACTCAGAAAACATTCCTTAGAGCTAAGCCCCTTTTAAGAAGAGAGGAGTGGAGCCCTGCAGGCCATCTTTCAGCTCCCCATAGGTCTCCTTGTCCACAATGTGACCGGGGATCAATTAATTAATTCCTCACAGCTGGCCCAGCTGCAAATCCCTCAATTCCGGCCAGACTTTGTTCTGTCCTTCCTGTATGGGGCAGAAGGAGAAACTATTTGTGTATTTTTTAGCGCCCTTGCCAAAACCATGCATGAGCAGGATATTCTTTTCCTGGATAACGCTTTATGAAGATTCCATTCTGATCCTAACATATATTTGTCTTACTGAACGAACCTGCTTTTCTGAAACATTCTAGTCAAAGCAGCTATGAGAAAGAAATAAAAACAGCACATTATTTACTTTTAAAAAACTTATTTTAGGAAATAAAATGTACAAAAACATCGAACGTGGCTGCACAATATATGCCACAGGAGTTTGAAAGTTAGATAAAAGATGCAAACAGGCGCTCCAACCTCTAATCAGCAAGAAACTCCAGGGGTTCCTGTGCTTCCTCGGGATTCAGTTTCCTTGGAATGGTCAACAGAGACCACGGAGTCTTTTGGATATATCGTTTCAGTTACACATATATACAGACTGAGCATAGTATGGAGGAGCTCGCAGAATTAACACCCCAGCAGATCTTGCTTCCCCGTTAGGTTTCCAAGGGAGCTGAACAGGGTTATCTTTACCTAGTGGTGAAAGGGGCGCAGGGCACCCGGGCGCTGAATTCTGAGGGGTGCCAGGCACCCGCTGCACTAAGGCACTAAGCTCTTAACTATCTACCTGTTATGAAATACCGTATTTTTTGCTCTATAAGACTCACTTTTTCCCTCCTAAAAAGTAAGGGAAAATGTGTGTGCGTCTTATGGAGCGAATGCAGGCTGCGCAGCTATCCCAGAAACCAGAACAGCAAGAGGGATTACTGCTTTCACTGCGCAGCGATCCCTCTTGCTGTTCTGGCTTCTGAGATTCAGAATATTTTTTTTCTTGTTTTCCTCCTCCAAAAACTAGGTGTGTCTTGTGGTCTGGTGCATCTTATAGAGCGAAAAATACGGTAATAAATAATTTTGATCAAGCTAGAAAAACAGAATACATATATACCTAGGTAATGTTGTTGTTGTTGTTTAGTCATTTAGTCGTGTCCGACTCTTCGTGACCCCATGGACCAGAGCATGCCAGGCACTCCTGTCTTCCACTGCCTCCCGCAGCTTGGTCAAACTCTTGTTCATAGCTTCGAGAACACTGTCCAACCATCTCGTCCTCTGTCGTCCCCTTCTCCTTGTGCTCTCCATCTTTCCCAACATCAGGGTCTTTTCCAGGGAGTCTTCTCTTCTTATGAGGTGGCCAAAGTATTGGAGTCTCAGCTTCAGGATATGTCCTTCCAGTGAGCACTCAGGGCTGATTTCCTTTAGAATTGATAGGTTTGATCTTCTTTCAGTCCATGGGACTCTCAAGAATATATACCTAGGTAATATATGCCTCTATACCTAGTACTTAGGTAATACATAGGTATTACCGAAATGTATACCTACTGTTTCACTAAAGGACTTTCGACTTTGTGCGCTCATTTACCAAAGACGTGGCCCTTGTCATTCACAATGGTGGCGCTTGTCAGACCTGGGGGCTCTGGGCGGATCTTTGTACCCTGGCAGCACATATGCTAAAGACTCCCCTGGAGCTGAAAGTCTGGCACAGAGCAGACATGCCTGTGTGTCTGGAAATCTGAGCCTCACTCCAAAAGCTCAGACACACAACTCTCATGTACCCAGCCGCCACGGCCTATCGTTCCCCTTCCAAGGAGGGTGTGGCATCTAGCAAAGAGAGGTGGGGAAAGGCCCACCCACTTGCCCTGATAGGAACATCTGGAGGAACACAAGTACTCCACAACTGTTTTAAACTTCAGAGTCTTACAGACTCTGCTCAGCTCTTGTATATGGGATCAGTGAGCAGAAGAAGCAACAGCGGTAGGTCCTTCGCCTCAGGCTGCAAAATGTCATGGGCCAGCTCTTCTAACATAAATAAAGAAAAAAGAAAAAGAAAAAAACCTAGACTGTTCTGTAGGCCTCAAGTACCAGAGAATCTTAGATCTTTTTCAATCTCTTGATTCAAATCATTCTTTTAAAGCGCTCAACCTTGAGAGAAGCTGGATCTTTGCCATTTCCTGGCAGTGATCACTGTCAGTTGGTTCTCTGCAAAAGGAACGGCATGGCTTTAACAGGATTAGCCTTCTGAGACATGTCTTAAGAGGATTCAAGGAGGGCTTCCTTGATAGGCTTGACTCCAAAGCCCATCAACGATCTGTGAACTGATCTGGAGTGTTTGAAGAGCTGGTGATGCAGGTGGCTAAAAGGTAGGTCTGGAAGCTGCCTCTGGACAGATGGCATACATGTATTAATTTATGGGTCCCCTTCAATGCACATGGACGAACATACTCAATGAAAGGGGTGTAGAAATGTTAGCATGCTGCATAATCTTAAATTACAGGAGCAGACTTTCTGGGCTCTCAGCTTCATGCCGAGAGCAACTGAGATAGTAGAACTGAGGTTCCCTCTGCAATTATTATTGGGGGGGGGGAGAGTTAACCTAGATCTTTACCCTCCCAGGTTCTACCAAAGCTTCCAAATTAATTTCCAATGAAGCCAATGGCTTCTAGGGCAGCCATTTCAAGCTCGAAAGTGAAGCCTGAAGCACCTGTTTGGTCTTAGACATGCACAGATCTCCTGCATAGTGTACAGTCAACTTGTGACATTTTGGAGGTGCACTGGCAGACGAATGGGGGCGGTCCAACCGGGTGCCATCCCGGGGGGTGCCATCGCGGCCACCCCTGCCTCCCAGGACGCTCACCGCTTGCTGCACACACCCCGGGACGCACGCCACTTTCCACGCACCCCCCAACGTGCACCATGCCCCTGGGATACGTGCCAGCCACACCCCAGGATGTACACGCTCCTGGTGCCAGAGCAAGTAGCTCCACCACTGTGGAGGTGTCTGTGCATCTAATAAATTTCATTTTAGTTCCTTTCTAGCAGGAGTGCAAAACTTTCAGCCCAACTTACCCTGCCAGGGCATTTCCCCAAAACCATGGTCACATGTTACACCACATGTGTGTGTGTGTGTGGGGGGGGAAGCATGGCTGCTAAAGACATGGCTGATAAACAAGGAGTTCAACCCTCTTTGGGTGTGCCAGCTAGTTTGCATTTGGCCACAAATGTATCCCTGCCTTTCCAGAATTTCTGCCCAGGCCGCTAAGCAGGGTTGGAAACCTTTCATAGCCTCCAGGTTGGGACCAATGATAGACTAGGATCTACTGGCAGATCTCTGGACATTTTGCAGTAGACATTTTGCAGTGGCATCAAAAATATCATTTCCCCTGCATACCAAATCAGACTGTTGAAGCATGGACTAACTAGGAGTCTAGGAGTTCAACAAACTACTGGTACTGAAAATAAATTCTGAGTCTCAGAATGTGCTCACAGACCACCTAATTCTTTTACTTCTTGCTTTGGTTGGTAGATCTTGTGGTTCTGTCACAGGAGCATGCTGGTCAGTAACCACACGGTTCAAAGATGGAGTTGATTCTTTATTAGCAAAAACACAATCTCCACAGACTTGATTGAGTGTCAGGCCTAATGAGCAGAGCAGCACATTTCCTGGCTGGATCTATACTCACTCTTTAAACATTCTTAGACCGATGTTTTTGATATTCTAAACATAAAGGCATTCTCTTTCCTCTGCTTCCTTTTCTACACAGTCTACCCACTTATTTGACGGGGAGAATTCTGCAGTGCCCTCTGGTGTCACATTTTAATAACTCATTATTGAAGTTTTAAAAGAACATCATATGACTATAAGATTATAACAACCCTTTTGAAACTCATTTTTAGCATTAAAAATCATGAGTATAGATGAGTTCCTCCATGAAAGTGGAGACTGAAAGTCCCTGCCTCCTCTGCCTTTTTCCTGCCTCTTCTGGTTCTGGGAGACAAGGGGGAGGGCAGCTTGTCACAGCAGGAGAGGGAGATACCATGACTCTTCACCAGTCTGACTCATCTCTACCTCATGGCCTCCCTCATCTCAAGCTCCTGCTTCAGCTTCTCCCTCCGATTCTGGACTTCTCTCTTCCACAGACTCTCCCAGCTCACTAAGTCCTGTGACCTCTTCAGCTTCTGAAACCTTTTCCTCCCAATCTTCTCACTCTCACCACTCACCGTTGTCTGACCACCGCACCCTGACCTTTGAACCTACTTCTCTCAGTTGTCTCCCTCTGCATTCAAACAGTCCATGACAGGTTCTAGTAAAAAAGAAAAAGTAGATCTGGCAAGCCTGAAGTTTGCCATGCAGCATCAAACATGCTAACACTTCTGTTTGCCCTGTCACTTTCCCCAAGGAAAACCCATGGTTTACCATTGAATTGGAACAAACAGCAAATGGATTTTCCCTGGATTGCCATTTGATCCTATTTAGCACCAAAGAATGGGTTTTCCAGGGCAAAGCAGCAGGGCAATGCCCAAACTGCTTGGACTCCTGCCTAAACAACATGGGACAAGCAGAAATCCACTTGGACCCATGCTTTCTACACACAGAACAAGCAGAAGTGTGGACGAGCCCTATGTTTTGTGCTTTTCCTCAGGTCACATTCACACCACACATTTAAAGCACCATGATACCACAATAAACAATCATGGGTTCCCTCAAAGAATTATGGGAGCTGTAGTTTGTTAAGGGTGTTGGAGACCCCTATTCCCTTCAAAGAGCTACAATTCCAAGAGTTCCTTGGAAAGAGGGATTGAACATTAAAGCACCCTGAGATGTGTAGGTCTGGGGGCGGGGAGTGGGATAAAGGGCTCCTAACATCCTCTCAGCACCCTTAACTGATGGGAGCTGGAGGGCACTGGCTTGGGGAAGGCTGTTGTAAGCTTCCCCCAGCAAGCCATTATGCTTGATTACATATTAATTATTCCAGTGTGTCGGGAAAATTGTGGTTTCAGCTGTGGTGGCCCTGGAGCTAGCATTTTTGAGTGGGCTCAGCTTTGTAACAACACATCATCATAATCTCATTCTGCAAGGTAACTAAAGCGGTCTGAAGGATGAGGATCAGTGGTTGCTCTCTGCCTCCATCTGGAGGCAAAAAAGAAACACAAAAATATACTGTTTCCTTACTTTGCAGATACACATAGGGGGTTCATGACCATCAAACTGACCGTGAAACCTCTGATTATTATGTTCAAGGCAAATTATGCAATGTGGAACAGCAGATTATTGTTTTTCTAAGTGCCTATTTTGTAGGGTTTGACCAAACTGCGGGAGGTAGTGGAGGACAGAGGTGCCTGGCGTGCTCTGGTCCATGGGGTCACGAAGAGTCGGACACGACTAAACGACTAAACAACAACAACATTTTGTAGGGAAAAAATCTTGTACTTTATTCCCCCATGCCCATAAATCTACAGCTTGGAGTATGCAGACTTGTAATGTTCTATGCTCTGAAATTAACAGTTAACTTCTGAAGAACCAACTCTCTTTTTCTGTGTTTCAGCAAAGGCACCATATGAGGTGCCAGACAAAAGTGGAAAAACAAAAAATGCTGTAGACTTGCAGACATTGCTCTATCATGAAGCTGACAGAGGAGAATGTACAGTGGTACCTCAGGTTAAGAACTTAATTCGTTCTGGAGGTCTGTTCTTAACCTGAAACTGTTCTTAACCTGAAGCACCACTTTAGCTAATGGGGCCTCCTGCTGCTGCCATGCCGCCGGAGCACAATTTCTGTTCTCATCCTGAAGCAAAGTTCTTAACCCGAGGTAATATTTCTGGGTAAGCGGAGTCTGTAACCTGAAGCGTATGTAACCTGAAGCGTATGTAACCCGAGGTACCACTGTATTTTGGAATGTGCTGGATGGGGGTGGGCAGAAAACTTCACTTTTGCAAGCTGCAACTTTTCAGGCCTGCCTGGCACACACAGACCTTGTTCTGCAAAAGGCAGTGTTTTTTGTACTGCAAGCTGGTCATTCTGTTGAAGCAGTGGCTTTCATTTACTGATACAGAGGCTGTTGGGTAGGAAATGGAGCATTACTTGATGAGTGGTAGAGAATGTAAGACATAAAAAGGAAAGTGGATGGACAGAAATCTCCTGAAGCCATCTGGACTTCTCAGATGGTTTGAAATAAGGTGCTGGTCTGATCTAAAAGGGCAGCAGGGAGCAAATTCAGCAGCCCCATGAAGACTCGCTCTTCAGTTCTCAGTCAGACAAACGTCAGTTCGAGTTTTAAGCAGATTGTCCTTTGCTCAGATTGGGCACTAAAGAACAGGTTTCTGGAGGGGGGTGGACTCCAGGGCAAAAAAAAAAAAAAAAAAAGGAGCTCAGACCTAGAGCTTTAAAGTTTGGACCATGCCTGGGAAGGGGGGAAAAAGTAAGTGTGGATAAGCCCAAAGATTATGCTTGTTTCCTGCACTCTTGTCCTATATAATTTGTGCCAAATTTTGGCCTCGCACAGGGCGCTTGCTGTATTACAGAAGATTACCAAAGCCCGGCCCTGCTCTTATAAGCATGTCTGCTTGGAATTACAAATTGATGGAAGGAGCGGGGGCTGCTGTGCTGGAGTCGTGTTTGCAGGCTTCTCATAATGGGCATCTGGTTGGCCCCTGTGAGAACAGGATGCCGAGCCAGATGGACCATTAGGCAGATCCAGCAGGCTCTCCTTATGTTCTTGTGATAGGGAATGAAGCAGTAGGTCTGCCCTAGGTCTTTTGCAGATGAGGACAGTACGTATAACCACCATTCCCGGATAAAATGATGAAGACAAAATTTCGTGGATGCACAATAACGAGGACGGAGGGAGACACCTCCTACTACCATACCCTACAGCCAGCGGAAACCAATTCGGGAGTTAATCCCACTGAACTAAGAAATGGGATCTACGCCTAACTAAGCGTGCACAGGATCGTATCGCGGTGCCACAATCCTCCTTGGCAAACGTGGTTCTATTTGTTTGGTACATACAAGTATTACCTTCCGGGGAGGTAGAACAAAAACTACAACTCCCAGGCTCCCACGCGGAAAGAACGCGCGTCGCTCGCGTATGGCAAAAAAATCTCGCGATACCGAACGACTACGAGAAACGTGGAGGGGGGGGAGAAATTTGCGCCTGCGCAGTAAGTGGACGAAGTAACAAACGTAGAGAAGGGGCGGGGCTCACCCTCTTCAGTCCCAGCCCCGCCGCCATCTTGTTTCACCGCCACTTTGCGCTCGCTCCGTCCGTCACATCCCGCCCCCCCTTCCTCGTTGCGTCCGGGAGCGCGCGGGCTGCGGTTGACGCACTAGCACTCGCACCCGCCACCGGAGCGCAGCGGAAACCACGGACTCTTGATTAGCTTGGTGAGTCTGGGATGGATCTTTTTTGTTCGTTGGTTGGTGGGGGGGTAGATCTCGTAGAGAGGAGTAGCAGCAGTTGGACTCTGTTTTTCCCCTCCCCCTCTCTCGGTGCCGCCATTCCCTCCCTCCCCGCTTTTGATTGGTTGGATGGGCCCTCCGGTGTTGTCTCTGATTGGCTGGCAGCGGGGTAAGGCGGCCGCCCGGAACTCCAGCTCGGCGATTGGGTGAGTGCCGCTAGCGGACCGTGGAGAGAGCAGGATGCAACGGAAATCGCATGTTTTCCCCGCCCCCGCCCCTTTCTGATGCCCTTAAGCGCCCAACGGTATTGGGGCGGGGCTGAGAGCGAGCGCGTGCGTCTGAAAGGGAATGCATGGAAGTTTATGGAAGTAACCAGGATAGAGGGTGGGAGAGAGCGGGAGAAGTTGTCGGAGTGGGACTGAGGGCAAGGTGATCAGAGAAGTGATCTGGGGGGTTCAGGCTTTGGGGTTTCAGTAGACCTTGAGGCATCAACATCCTGTGCACTCTTAAGGTGGTTGGACAGAAGGAGCCAAGTGGGACTTCAGAGTAAGCATGTTATAGGGTTGCAGGACCTAGAATCCTGAGAAAGAGGCAGTGGGCACAGTAGTTAGAGTAGCTCACATCTGTCAGCCATGAAGCTCAGTGTGTGACCTTGAGCTATGTGTTCTCCTCTCAGCCTTACCTACCTCTTAGATCCAGTGCGGTATAGTGGGTAGATTATTAGACTACAACCCTAATTCCTATGCAGCCATGAAGCTCGCTAGGTAGCTTTGGGCCACTCACTGTCTCTCAGTCTCAACTGCCTCACAGTGCTGTTGCCGGGATAAAATAGAGTGGGGGAGATCCATGTATGCTAATGTGAGCTAGGTGGAGGAATGATGAGATAAATTTAATAAAGAATAAATGAACCAGGTTGTTGTGAGGATGGGGAGAGGGGTAGTAAAGGGCCATGTATATTGCCCTGAGCTCATTGGAGGGCTATTGTGATATTTAAATAAAGAACGAAGCTGCCTCAGACATTGCATTCGTCCTTTTCCATTCATCCAAGCCTTGACTTTGTTTTTGACCTGATTTTATTTAAAGCATCTTTATACCTTGCTATTCAGCTGAAAAGATTCCTAGATAGGCTTACAGGCCAATAAGAAGCAATACAGGTTTATAATCTATAAAACATTAATGATGCACATGGAAAAGGGATTGAGGAGGAAAGGAAGAAAATAAGCAAACTCTGCATAGAAGCTTTTATTATATTTTAAGACCCAACTGCTTTTGTGATTTCCCTCCCTTTGCTGCTCTGATAGATTTTGTGACACTTCATTTTTTCATTTGTGTATTGCTTGTTTAACTTTGATAAAACATTTATTGTGCAGGCATATCTCATTTTATCGCACCTCACTTTATTGCACTTCACAGATACTGTTTCTTACGAGGATGCAGTTGCAGGCAGCTTTGCTGCTTCCAGGGGAATGAAGCCCTGTGGTGCGTAATAATAAATTTTTTTTATTATGCCACCCCTCTTTGGGCAACTTGAGTGAAGCTGGCTGGGGCTAGGGCAAGGTTTTTCCTCTCCTCCCCCTGCAGCCGGGGGGGGGGGGGGATAGCTTAATAGACTACAGTATAGTGTAAATATTACTTTTATATCACGGGAACAGAACCAAAAAGGGTGTGAATCACTCTATTGCAATATTTGCTTTACTGTGGTGGTCTGGAACTGAACCCGTAATATCTCCAAGGTACCCCTGTATACTTCCCAAGCTTCACCCAAACAACTTTCCTTGCTTCCTCATAACTTGATTTAATCCTCTTGTTGTAGGTGGCTTTGAATATGCTGTCTGATAAAAAGGCATAGAAATGGGAGCATATTTGCATGGGAGCAAGTAAAGGTATTTTAATAGGAACATATTTTACAACAGAGTTTTCCTAGCAAACCAGAGATTAAACTAACCCCAGGAGGAGCTTGCAGCTGACAGTGTCACGACACAGTTTGGAAAGCTCTGCTGTAATGCATTGGAGGAGAGAGATGGAGGGGCAGTTGCAACTGCCTTGCAACATTCCACATTTTAGCCTTTAAGCTTTTAATCCTGTGTGACTATTAATATAGTCAGCTACGTTTAAATGTTGTTTTTGAGTAAATGTCGTTTTGGAGGTTACTACTACAGTGGATGCTCGGGTTGCAAATGTGATCCATGTGGGAGGCACGTTCGCAACCCGCAGCACCACGTCTGCGCACGCGCGGGTTGCGATTCGGCGCTTCTGCGCAAAGCGCGATTGCCGAAACCCGGAAGTAACCCGTTCTGGTATTTCTGGGTTTCGGCGCATCCGTAACTTGGAAAAATGCAACCTGAAGCGTCTGTAACCCGAGGTATGACTGTACTTAGAGATATTAGCAAATAGGTGAAGCATTTGGCATGTTATAGCTGCTCTTGCGGCAAGTAACATGACACTGGGAATTGAAATACAGTGGTACTGCTGGTTGTGGACGGGATCCGATCTGGAGCTCTGGTCGGATCCTGAGGTTTCCGCAACCGGAGGGACTGCTTCTGTGCATGCATGCAGCACGGTAGAGTGTTTCTGCACATGCGTGCGCGGCGAAACACTTCCAGGTTTGCTGCTTTTGCAACCCGAAGTTTACGTTACCCGAGGGTAACGTAAGCCGAGATGCTACTGTACTATGTATAATTATTTGCCTTCCCTTAAAACCTGTATAATGGCCCTTTAATATTAAGTTCTTTATGAAGATGTTTTGGGGAAAGCATTTAATAATACCATTCATATAAAGTCTTTTGTACAATTAAAGTAAATAAGTAGGATAAATAGTGATAAATTACAACACTTCAGCTATAAACATGTAGAACTAAGTGGCTGTTTTCTAAAAACAGTACATGCGCTATGTGGGAGAAAACACTAAACTTGAAACTCCAGATTTTATGTTAAGGGAAACATTACTACACCTTGAAGTATTCTGTCAAGCAAGTTTCCAGCTTGACTGCTATTATCTTCCTTTAATGTCCTGGCATTAACTAGGCAGCCCAGGGCTATATTTGACTCATAGTGACTTTGCTTGTGATTTCTGTGTCCTTGTCCTTCCCTACACAACACTGCTCTATTCTCAGCAGGTAGTATTGTCTAGTTAAAATGAGCATATGCTAGGAATGCAGGTGGGTGTAAATCAGGGGTTGGCAAAGTTTTTGTGGCTTGGGCCGGTTCATGGTCCCGCAGACGCCACAGTGGGCCGGAGTGCGCATGCATGCATGCACAAATGCTATTTCCATTGCAGAGGAAGCGTGCCCAGCTTCCCATTGGCTGCAGGAGCTTCCTGCAGCCAATGGGAGCCAGCCAGCACTGCGGAAGGCGGTCCCCACTCTACTCCACGCCGGTTTAGCACGGCGCACAGGAGCCGAGCGGGCGGTGGGGGTCCATGGGCTGGTTAAACGACCCCCATGGGCCACTTGTGGCCCATGGGCCTTAGGTTGCCGACACCCTGGTGTAAACTGAGGCAGTTCAGTTGCATTAGAGCCAATGGGAAGGGGACCTGTGTATGCTATGAACCTCTGAGCTGCAAGGCATTCTTGCAGCAATATTGCTGCATAAGCCCCATTGGATATGTTTTTGTTTCCAAATGCATTTTTTCCACACACACACACACAAAGGAACCTCTGACCCATGTGCCAAATTTAGCTTGCTTAGACCTCCTCATTTGACCAACCAGGCAATTTTCCCCAAACTGGATCTTTCACAGTTGGCCCTTGTATCTCTCCCCATCTCCAAGATTTGGCCTGCCAAGCCCAAAAGATTCCCCACCCCAGCAATATAAATCTCAGTGGACTCAATAAAACTTATTTTTGAATAGATAGACCCAGGATTGAACTGTGAAATGGCCATAAACTGATTTCTCTGACACATCATTATTTCTCACACTAAGCTGATATTGAATCCTCTCAAATTTGTTTGAAAGAAATAACAAATTCCATCCTACCTATCTCTTTCCTTGTTTTCTATTCTAATTTCCATTTGAAGGTTGTGTTATACTGTGTAGTACACTTCGGTGCGCTATGGCGTGAATCCCCCTGAAATCAGTGGAACTGACTTACTAATAAGCATGCATATGATTTTTGCAGTTCATCCCATTCAATTTGCCTACTACTCTGATGCAGAGGTGGAGAACCTGTGGCCTTTCAGATAACTCACTGGTAGAGCCTTGCATACAAATGGTCCCTGATTCAGTCCCCAGAATCTTCAGATAGGGCTGGGACTGTTCCTCATTTGAAACCCTGAGAGCTGCTGCCAGTCAGATAATGAATGAATGAATGAAATGGATTACTCGCCCTTCACCAGCAGGTTCTGGGGTAGATTACAGCAGCTTGAAATTCAGTGTTAAAAACAGTTAAAACAAATCACAGGAAACACATATTGTCAATAGCCAGTGTAAAGATGTGCATCTTTAGCATTCATCAAAAGCTGTGTGGTGGGTTGGGAGATTCAGCTCTATGGGGATGGAGTTCCACATCTTAGGTGCTGCCACAGAAAATGCTGTCTCTCAGGCTGCCACCACCTGAAACTTCTGAGGGTGGCAGAGTTACCTTGGCTGCTCTTAACACATGAAAGGGTCTTTAGGGAAATACCTCTGATATTTGGGGCATCAGTTGTTTACAATTTTAAACAGTAGCATGAGCACCTTCAATTGGGCCCAGAAACAAACTGGCAGCCAGTGTTTAGATAATATGGACCTAGATGGAACAATATCTGACTCTGTATAGGGCAGCTTCCTATGCTGGTTTGCATATTATCCCTGACATTGTCCATGTTGACAGTGGCTGATGGGAGTTGGAGTCCAACAACATCTGGGGGCCACCAGCTTCCTCACTCTAGCTCTAATGCAGTGTTTCCCAACCTTGGGCCTCCAGCTGTTTTTGAACTACAATTCCCATCATCCCTGACCACTGGTCTTGCTAGCTAGGGATGATGGGAGTTGTAGTCCAAAAACAGCTGGAGGCCCAAGGTTGGGAAACACTGCTCTAATGTAATCCGACACCATCATAGCTGTCTTAAGAGTTTTTTGTACTGTTAGGCCATGCAAACAAACTATTGATTCTGGAGCAGGAAGAGAACATGCAATGTTTCATCTTATAAAAGCTCGTTTTCAACACCTGTCACAACCATGAACATTATCCGTCTAAACAGTTTGACTAGCACAAGGACTTCCAGTGATGCAATAGAACTTTCCTTTCCCTGTGTACTTCCTGCGTGCCTGTAAATCTGCTCTGTAGGGTTGAAGGAACTCCTGGAACAGGTTTAGAGGAGAGGAAGCAGGCAGGAAAGTTCCATTATGCAATTAAAAGTTATTGTGCTAGCGAAGCTGTATAGTTGGATTCCATCCCATGTTTTTAAAATCGGGATCATGGCCCTGTTTGACTCTTATTCTTTGTTGATAACAGTTTCTGCCTTGGAGGTATGGATTATGGGTTTTTTTGTTTTCTATTTCCAAATCATCATGCAGTAGTGTCTTAGCCCTAAATTTTTGCCCCAGGTTGTTCAGAGTAATCTTCTTCTTCACCGTCTCTACTTGGTTTATTCTCCTGATCTTGTTGAACATCTCGGCATCAGTTTTTGAAGTATAGGCCTCAGAGGCCTCCTATTCTTGATCTTGGATTTTCTGTTGTAGGACTCCTTTTTCAGCCTCTGAGATTTCCAGATTGTCTTTGGAGATCTTTATTACTCCACTATATTGATTTATTTTCAGCCTCAGCCTGCCCCAAATTATTTCTCCTGCAGGAACTTCTGATTTTCTTGGTCATATGATTGTCTTGCCTCAAGATGTCATAATAGTGGCTCTCTGTTCTTCTTTTCTTGTGGCAGTGTCAGCTACATATCTGGATGCCCTGCTTTGAAAGGAATTTCATACAGTTATTGGGCTAATACTTTGTGCTGGATGTGCTTCACACTATGAGGCAAGGATCAAAACCAGAGTCAAACACAGTGATGCTTTCTAATGGCACTGGAGGTCCATTCTCCTCCAAAGTGGATCTTTTGGGCAACAGTGTTCGAAACTCCCATTGTTCTAGGTGCATTTGGCAACAGGGAATTTCATTAGCTCAAGCAATTTCTGAGCTCTGGGTGCAGTACTGCACCTAAAATTTCAGTGGGAGGAAAGGAGGACCTTTTTCTGCCTCCCCAATTCCAGCTACTCTCTGAAGACTGGCGAAGAGACCCTCTTAAGATTATTAGGGAGGTGGGCAGGGGAAGGACTAGATCACGTGCAAAATGAACATAATGTTTTAGCTGCAGTTCATTCATTTTCAGCTTTGTGTTCTTTCTTTTTTTAAAGCGTGTCTAGACATTCTGTTGTTGCACCCATAATCTAGATTTAAGGTGCCATTTAGCTCCTAGCTTTCATATCTCAGTTTCTAACACTGGTGGGCAGACTTGGCCTGAAGCTATCCCTCTTTCATAACTAGGGTTTGCTTTTTCTACTAAACCCATATTTCCTATTTCTTACTCTGACTATTGTCAGTCCCTGTAGAGGTTCCACTTTGAGAGTATGTATGTGTGCCTTGCTCTCCTCCAAAATGTGCCTTATTTCCTCTGAGTTTTTTGTTCCCTTTTGGTCTTTTTCTTTACTGTTTCTTACACTCTGACCTTCCCCACTCCCCTTTCTTCTCCTGATTTGGTCCGTTTTTCTTCTCTAGAAATTAGGGGCAAGTTTGCTTCTCCACTGCAGTCTAAAGCTCCTGCTTTGCCTCTTGTTTCTCTTGAGCAAGCCACACAATTTAGTTAGATGTGAGCTGTGAAAGCAGTAGAAGTAAATAATACTTCATAGCAGCCACCTATGCTTTAAGGTATGCTACCTTTGAACATGGGGAAGGGCCATAGCTCAGTGGGAGAGCATCTACCATGCATATACAGAATGTCCTGGGCTCAATCCCTGGCATCTCCGAGAAGAGTTGGGAATGTCCTCTGTCTGTAACACTGAAGAGCTGCTGCCAGTCAAGATAATACTAAGCTGAAAGGGCCAGTGGTCTGACCCTGTGTAAGGTACCTTCTTAGGTTCCTATTGCCGGAGCAATTTCAGTGGTTATTGCCAATGATTTTAATCTGTACTTTGGACCCATGAACAGAAGTTTAAAAAGTTTATTCTTCCTTCCCTGCTCCTATTATCAACTTAACATCACAGTGTTTCACAGAGAGTTATGAGCCTTAAATACCCTTTTTATCTGTAAACAGTGTGATAATGCACAGTAGCCAGCATGGTTTTTATCTGTGCAAGCAGCCACTTTGTGCGAGTTATTTCCATATGTGGATTTTTTCCACTAAAGCAGCGGACTTTCCCCCACTAAAGCAGGTATATCGTTGAAATGAAAGGCGACATACAAATTATTTTAATCAAGTAAATGAAAAGCTACAAATAAACAAATCTACGTGTTTGCATTCCACTCAAAGAACCAATGTTGGCCAAGGGTCCATTCTGTGTATCTTCACCAACCACACAAGTTCACTAATAATAGTAAGGTATTGCCTGCTTGGACAGCTTAGCCATACATTCCCTCCCTCCTAACCCTTGGATGTTGCAAGGTAATATGGCTATATCATTGTTACATTTCCTCCCACCCTTCTGCTATAGAACATAAAATACTATGCAGTATGGAATATAAAATACTGATCGCTTGTGTCTCCCTGTGCTCTTGAGGGAACTGTATTAATAATGACACTGCTCTTTCCAATCTACACAGTTTATATAGCTGCCTAAGAGGAAAACAATATTTTGTTTACTTGTAAATTAACATAATTTAGTGATCAGATGGGCAACTTTGTTTAGGAAATATATGAAGAATCATTGGCTTCCTTTTCTGATTTAAATCAATCCATTCTGGTGGAGGGTTATGCCAATTATTAGGATTAACAGGTGTGATAAAGTACAGTGGTGCCTCGCAAGACGAAATTAATTCGTTCCGCAAGTCTCTTCGTCTTGCGGTTTTTTCGTCTTGCGATGCACGGTTTCCCATAGGAATGCATTGAAAATCAATTAATGCGTTCCTAGGGAAACCGCCTTCAGACCAGGTCCGGGGACAGTCTGTCCCCCGACCTCTTCTGAAGGCTGGGGGGGGGGGGCAAGGGCTTTTCTTCCCACTGCCAGCCTTCAGAAGGCTGTTCTGAAGGCTGGCGGTGGGAAGAAAAGCCCTTCTTCCCACCTCCCGCCCCGCAAGCTCCGGGGACAGGAGGGCTTTGCTGCCGACCGTCAGCATTTTAAAAGCCCCTGCTGTCCCGGGGCGATTTTAAAATGCTGGCGGGCGGGAGCGAAGTCTCCGCTGCCCCGAGGAGATTTTAAAATGCTGGGGGTCGGCAGCGAACGCTTCGCTCCCGCCCGCCAGCATTTTAAGATCGCCCGGGGCAGCGGAGAAGTCTCCGCTGTCCCGGGAAGGCAGGCGGGGGGAGCAAAGACTTTTGCCCCCGCCTGCCTTCAGAAGAGGTCCAGGACCTCGTTCCGATGCCCGGCGGCGGGGTAAGAGGTGTTCCCGCCCCCCCGCCCCGCTTCGGAGCAGCGTTCTGAAGCGGGCGGCTGGGGCAGGTGTTCCCGCCCCCCCCCCGCCCCGCTTCGGAGCAGCGTTCCGAAGCGGGGCGGCTGGGGCAGGTGTTCCCGCCCGCCCCGCTTCGGGGCAGCGTTCCGAAGCCGGGCGGTGGGGGCAGGTGTTCCCTCCCCCCCGCCCGGCTTCGGAGCACCGGGAGAAGCGATCTCCCCGCAGCCCCTTGCTTCAAAAGAGGTCCGGGGGCAGCGGGGAAGAAGCGCTGCGCTTCCCGCTGCCCCCGGACCTCTTTTGAAGCAAGGGGCTGCGGGGAGATCGCTTTTCCCCGCAAACCCTTGCTTCAAAAGAGGTCCGGGGGCAGCGCGAAGCGCTTCCCTCTGTCCCCGGACCTCTTTTGAAGCAAGGGGCGGTGGGGAGAAGCGATCTCCCCGCAGCCCCTTGCTTCAAAAGAGGTCCGGGGGCAGCGGGAAGCGCTTCCCGCTGTCCCCGGACCTGGGGCTGCGGGGAGAAGATCGCTTCTCCCCGCCGCCCCTTGCTTCAAAAGAGAAGACCCGCTGTCCCCTGGGCAAGCTTCGTTTTGCGAAGCAAGCCCATAGGGAAATTCGTCTTGCGAGGCAACTCGAAAACGAAAAAACCTTTCGTTTTGCGAGTTTTTCGTCTCGCGAGGCGTTCGTCTTGCGGGGTACCACTGTACCTCCCCACTCTTCATAAACTTCCTTAGCTTCCTACTAAACCAGGCATAGGCAGACTCCGTTCCTCCAGATGGTTGGGACTACAATTCCCATCATCCCTAGCTAACAGGACCAGTGGTCAGGGATGATGGGAACTGTAGTCCCCAAACATCTGGAGGGCCGGAGTTTGCCTATGCCTGTACTAAACCTTATGTGCCACAGTTCTACTCCCTCTTTTCCTTTTTTAGGCTGGAACTCTCTGCTTCCAAGAAACTTCTTTTTCTCAACACCCTTGTCAGGGATGGGAAATGTTCTTCCTGTCTGAATGGTGAGGAGCCCCTATTCTTTTCTAACATTTTATATTTCAAGTTGAAAACATCCACTTTAAAAAACAACTTGGAAACTAGCTTCTTAAGAAAAATGAGCATTGTTCATATAAGCAAACAGAGCAAAGACAGAATCGCATTGTCAGACTGTTTAGTACCCTTATTATGAACAGGAGAATGTACTTTTTCAGGCTTCCATTGAGTTTTTGTTTTGATCTGGCTGACTTCCGAGCTGCAACTTGGTTCTGAGGAATTGCACAAGATCATTTAAAAATTATGCTTCTATACATGTTCCTTCTAGCTGTGAAGATTTGTGCATGTTGGTAGCTGCACTGACAGGAATATAGTAGCAGGTAGATTGATTTAAACCAAGAGGATTTAAATTGATGATTTATTGTACTAAGGTCAGGGTGCTAGTTATGCTGCATAAAGCTTTAAAACAGCTTGGGACCAGGATACCTTAAAGGCCACCTCACCTGCTATATATAGCTGGTTGATCACTGTGCTCTGCAGGTGAGGGTCTCCTGCAGATACCATTTTATGAGGAGGTCCGTTCTGCACAATGCAGGAATCCAACTTTTAGTGGTTGAGTTCCGACCCAACTGCATTTATATTGGAATTGTTTTTGCTTTAGTTTTTATTGTTTTATTACTTGTTTGCTGCCCTGGGCTCCTTTGGAAGGAAAGGCAAAATAAATTATTATTACTACAAAACAATCAGTAAGAAAAAGAGTTGATTTAAATCAAGTTTTCTATTGATGCTTGTTTCCTAAACATTTGCTAAGGGACTTGCTCCTGTCAACTTTGCACCTGTCAAAATTAGCCCTAGCTGTGGTACCCACTGGACCATAAAAGTTCCCTACCCCTGGTATACATGGCTGCAGCCTAAACTCTGTTAATTTAGAATTGAATAGAGTAGCATTTGCAGTGTTTCATCTCTTTGCTGCCTGTGTTTGGCAGGTAGAATGTAAATACTCATACTTTAGAAATGAACAAATTGGTTCTTCAGTTACATAGAAAAGACTCATTTAACTCAATGTATTTGGTAGAGGTATTACTTTTAGTTTTGAGATTAGGGCCAACATATTTATATGCAAGTTATTTTATAGTAGTGGGAAGAGCCTGGCGCTGTCCAGAAATTTGAAGAAATTTGTTAAAATGTGATTGTAAACGGATAGTGTTATGTGTGAGTTTTAAGGAACCAGGCCTGAATCAATTGGGGAGGGGGAAGCCAATGGTTAATTATGGTTAATTTTGTCCACAGTCTTGAATCAAAATGGCACTTGATGTCCAAACATAGGCAAAGACTTCCACCTCCACTTCTGGAACTCTTGCTGATTGCAACCTGTCCAAATTGGTGCAGAGTGGGACTGTCAGGTTAAATTTGTTGAAGACCTGCCAAATGGGATGACAATATCTTCAGAGGTGCCCAAATCAGCATAGTTTGTACCTGATACACACACAAAAAGGAAGAAGCCACACCAAAGTCAGGTTTCAGTCCACTTGATTCAAAATGGCACCTGGCACCCAACTTTTGACAAATATCACTGAAGGAACCCTTGCGCCAGGTTTGGTGACGTAATCTCAAGAGATGGCCAAACCTATGCCAAAAAATAGGCAAAGTCATGCCAAAATGATGTTTTGGTCTGGCATCTTAATTCAAAATGGTGCCTGGCATCAACTAAGTCTTCCACCCTCACCTTGGGAACCCTTGTGCCAACTTTGGCAATGATATCTCAAGAAGTGCCAAACTCAGAGAACAGACAGATAGGCCAAACTGTTTCCAAAAGATATAGAAGATTATTTTATTTTTCAATGTTGTTGTTTTTTAAACCCATTCACATTTGTGTTTGGGGCCTGGGGCTGCTTGGCATTTTGTATATCAGATTGTGTAAATGCCTCAAGTTCATATCTAGACTAGTGACATATCTAGATTGGCAGAAGAGAATGGAACAGCAAAGATTCTCTTCTGCCAATCCATTCATGGCTGCTGCTTCTCCCACCACCCCTTTTATTAAAGAGATATTAGAAGCAAAAGAATTCAGCCTTTCATATATGCACAGAATAATTGGCTTGCTTGCACAACAGGATGTGCACATTTGCCTGTGAGTTGGGATGGCATTATTATATTGCTATATTGTATTACAAGGAATCATTTACTCTTCCCAAAGACCAGTTGCAAGGCTTGCCTAAACATATGCAGTGTGTTCTCCTGATCCAAGAGCTTGGACTTTGGGGAAGAAGGGATTCGTGCAATGCAAGCACCATAGCACTTCTGCTTTTTGCCTCTGGATTGAAAACTGATGTACACAGTTACGTAATTTAGTACTTGGTCGCAGTTCCAGGTCCGCAAAACAGAAGTAAGGTTTGCCTGTTAGGTTAGCCACTTTCCACGTACATTTGTTCAGTGAAATACTGTGTTTTATTACAATTCAGGTAAAGCATTGCAATGTTGCAAGAGATTATGGTGGTGTTGGTCTTAACATTGTTTAGTTGAGTTACTCTAATGCAGGCATAGGCAAACTTCAGATGTTTTGGGACTACAACTCCCATCATCCCTGACCACTGGTCATGTTAGCTAGGGATGATGGGAGTTGTAGTCGCAAAACATCTGGAGGAAAGAGTTTGCCTATGCCTGCTCTAATGTCATGGTGGTTGTGGAGGAAGCGCAGCTTTGTTGCCATGGTCTGAGCTACTCAGAGATCAAGGGAGGCAGGAGAAGGACATGGAAAAAGAGAGAAAGAGGGAAAACTTAGGAAAACAGGCCTGAGAGGGCAGCAGCCCAAGATAAGCAGGCAGTATTAGGAAAGGAGGGTTTGGATTAGAGAGAGGGAGCGGTGTCAGGGAGAAGAAGGAACCTAGGAAGAGGGAGGGGCTGCGGGTCATTCAGTAGATAGACAAATGCATCTGACAAAGTAGGCTTTAGTCCATGGCAGCTTATGCTGTGTTAGGGAAGGTGCCACAAGGTTCTTATGCAGTATCTGAATGTTCTCATGAAAAGCGTGCAGGTGTAGGTGCATAAAATGATTTCACCTGCCTTTTGAATTATTATATTGGCATGTCTTTGGCAGTTGCAGGAAGCTGAGCTCAGTTGCGGGCATGGAAACCTGCCGCATTTCTGGCAATTGATGTGTAACTGCTGATGTGTGGGAAGCGTTTGTGATGACTGTGTGCAGTAAGGGAATCCCTTGATGAGCAGCTAGTTTTGCCAGAAGACCACTTTGACAAGAGGGGTGGGTGGGAAGAGAACCAGCGCTCCTAAACCTCAAGTGTGCTGATGAGTCCTGCTGCCATAAGGGTGCCTGTGTGCTTTAATAATGATATGTTCCCACTGTTTCTCTTCTCCTCTTTACTTCTGAGCAACCCCAGGTGCTTGCTGTTGCTCTGTATTTCAATGCTTGTGAAGCTATACTGTATATGGACAGCCTGTGGGGCCAATAGGCATGCTGTGAAAATTACAGCTTTTTAAAAAAAATGATTTTTTTTATTACCAGTTTTTTAAAAATCCTATGATTAGCAGAGCCAAGTTTTTATTAATATAATGTGAAGGAAAGGGCTAGAAATGTAGATGTTACTATGCTGGGTACAGACAAAAAAAAAGGGGGGGGGAGGCTTGCCTTTCTTTTTCATGATTTCCTATTCTCATTGCTAAAAGTGTGTCTTTGCCAGAAATTCCTTTTATGTAAGTTGTTTCTAGCTTGAAGTCTCCGTGTCTGACCCCTGTTCTGCATCTCAAGGTAACTTTAAAACAGGAAGTGTACAAAGGAGGTTAGTGATGACTGGAGCAGCCAATCCAGCCTCTGTGATCTTCCTAGATAAAGGGGCTTAGCCAATGAGATGCAGGCGGAGGCGAGGTTTGGTGTCAAATAGCATGCTAGATTGAATGTCTTTGACTGTTAAAGTGGAAGGAGGCTGCACAGTGTTTCATTGGAGTCTCTGGGAGTTTTTCACTGAGGCAGGGGTCAGCTGAAAGACAAAGAAAAATGGCGAATAGTTTGTTGGGAGGGCAGCTGTTCAGTTTTGTACCACAGTGGACACTCCAGAGACCTTTTCCTGCATCTCCTGCTGCCTTTGTTTCCTCTTCCTCCACCTCTGGTTTTGTGTGTGTTTGTGTGGAGAAGGGCTAGGAATGACTTAATTAGCTCTGTCAGAGGAAGCACAATTAACTGCACATAAAATAAACGCAATCCCTGGTAAGTTTTTTTTAATTGTTTTTGTTTTGTTTTCTATGTAGCGATCCTAGCTGTAACCAAGAAGCCAAGAGTGCAGATAAGTTGAAACTGTCTCAGAAAATGGCCCCTTTGCATTCCTTGCATACCTTACGGAGGAGCACCTACGTTACCTTGCTCTCCCTGGCTTGTGCATGCCCTTTAGCTGGCTCCCCGTCCTCCCCCCCACCCCACCCCCCGCTTGCCCCCACTTCTGTAGCTGTAAAAGGAGATGTGTGAGGAAAGAGATTAATTTGTGCAGAGATGCCTAATCTTTTGTGCAAGATCTGGGTTGAAAACCTGGAACTCTTTCTCTCCCCCCCCCCCTTTCCCCTCCTGATAATTTGTCTTTGTTCAAATGCACTGAAGCTTTCATAGAAGGAGAAAAACATAAGGGAGTTGTTCTTCAAATGCCCTTTTGATTTTGGGAAATACAAAGAACATTGGCAACACATTTGGAGGAGTGGGGGTGTAGGGAGGAGAGTTAGCATTAACCTGCTCCCTTGCTATATACCATTCAGTCTTTAGTAGCTGAGGCCTTAAACTGATACATGACTCTGTACATATTAGCGTTAATGTAGGTGCCATGCATTTGTAAATCTTGGCAACATTTTTTCACCTGTCATCTCCCCCCCCCCTGCCCCCCAGTGTTTATAAAGCTTCAGCGAGGGGGGTGTATTACTTGCTTAAATCACCATCGTTCTGAGCGGCAGCTGTCATTCTGTATTGTATTGCATGTATCATAAAGTCAGTTTCCATGTGCTGTGATCTGAAAACCTTTGCAGCGACCACATTTTGTTGATGTGGGAAAGTAAAGGGGACAGAGAAGGGTTTAATCTCTTGCCCTTGTAGTTTCTGCCTCTTATTTAGGTTAAGTGAGACAAGTTTTTCCTTTGGTCACAGGCTACTAAAGACTTTGCTGTGGGTACCAAAAGACTTGCATCTCTTTTGCAGACTTCTGCTTTCTTTTGACAAGTATTAGAAGGCTTTTGCTTTTCTTCTTAGTTGTAAGTAGATGATGAAGGTCACTGGGATGTTCCTGCCACTGAGATCAGTCATCCTTTACTGGAAGAAGGGGAACAAGTGCACTCTGGAATGGGTTACCTGTTTGCATTGAGTAAAGACTGACACTCATGGCTTTTTTATTTTTTACATTTCTCCCTCCTCGTAGTTGGAATGGTGTTGCAGTAAAAGTTGCTGGAGCAAGGCCTTCCTTTGCTAACAAGAGTGACCTTGAAGCACTGCTTCTCTGAGTTTTAACGATTGAAGGACAAAGTTTGTTTATGCTGTTCTTAGCTATCAAGAAGCATCTGGATTAGGAGGAGGCTGAAGAGTTATTTGTAATACCTGAGCAAAACCATAGTTGGTATAAGTAAGTGGAAGACTGAAACTGAAGCCATTTAAACAAAAATCCTTGAAATTGTTCTCCCTCCCCCCCCCTTTGCCTCAGTTCCAAAGTTTCCAAGGGATTGTGATATTTAAGAAGATAAGGAATGTTGTTTTCTGTCCTTATATCCTGCCTAACCTTTCTCCACTGGCTTTGGGAGTTAAATTTTGAGCGTTCAAAGCAGGTTGCCAGCCCCCCCCCCAATGTAATGGGGTGATGAGCAGGGGCACAACTTAATTTTGCATCAACATTAAACATAGTGTTAACATAAGAGTGTCTCTTGGAAATAAACTTTACCAAGTGTCAGTTTCTAAGGATGGATTTTGCACCACCCTTCAAGAATCAGCTGTTCATGACTGAGGGTGGCAAGCATCCAGCCACCCATTAGCCTTGTTGGCTCAAAATTGGCCCTGGTGTCTTTGAGTTGCTGAAGGGGACAGGAAGCTTGTTTCTCCTCCCCCACTGCCCTGACCCCATGTATGCTGCTGGTGTGTGTGTGGGGGGGGGGGGGAGAGATTGTGAGATTGCTGCTGTCTTCAGCTACCTCTAACTTCATTTGCCCCATTTGCAAGCAGCAACCCCTTGCTGGACATAGATCTCCCAAACAGATGCTCTGGTTGCCCAGTAACTGCAAAAGCAAGATATCCCATTTCATGGATGTCCTCAGGTCTCCCATCCCCCCCCCCCAAGCTGGCACAGAAGTTTTGCAAATGTCTATGCATCCTTGTTTCTGCTGTAGTTAAGAACTTAGGGCACATTCCTGAAATGAATAGCAACATCAGTGGAGCTTGTACAGTAGAGCTTCCTTGTGGACTGTGCCACTGGCATATTCTGTGTACATTGCTACACTTATTTCTTCCAACTAGCTTCTGTATTGCCCCAGTATTAGCTCCTCATGGAAGGGACTGATAAGATTCAAGCCAAGCCTATTGGTCACCACCATCCTTAAATGCATAGACTCTGCTTTGCACGTATAAAGGTGTGTTAGGAAACTGCAGAACTGGCCTTTTTATGAATCATAAACCAGGCATTGTTTTGCTTTTATCCTAGCACCCCAGTTTCTCAAGATTGACCCTGTTTTCGCTAAAGCTTGCAGTTCTGTGTCCTAGATAAAATGAAAGCATGCCTCCTGTCCCTTTATTCAAGTCATTGAACCCACTGGCAAATGGAGGATAGCAGTAGATCTCCATGTAAAGGATTGATGATGTCACTCAAAATGTGATTGCCATTTTAGTGACATTAACAAGAGTATTGCTCTGTTCAGGCTTATTCAGGGCCTTGACTGAGGTCTTCACTTCTGTTTGACAAAATTTAGGCTGTCATTAGGTTGTTATAGAGGATTTGGAGAAGATGAGGTTATTGAAGTGCATTTTTGAGGGAAGTCTGAAGGAAGGAGGAGTCTTGACTATGAGGAGGACATGTTTAGAGAAAGGCTACATGGAAAAGAATGATGGAACATCAGAACTGTTTACCATGGTTTTTAGGCTGCTTGATGCTTTTCAGACATGCATTCTACGGAACCTTGGGGATCCTTGCATCTTTTTAGGTGTTCTATAATGAGATGACTAATAATGGCGGACAAGCTCATTTTCAGGGTATCTTGCTCACTACTGCCATTTTCCTCCCTCAGTGGTTTGTGCTAACCATAGTTTAGAACCCAAGCCATGGTTTGAGCTTCCCCAAAGCACTAGGCAAACCTCTCTTAAAGGTGCCTGTCTGCTTTCATTTCCCATGCACTCAGCTTTTTTCGATGGTGTAGTAACCTCTGATATTATTGTTCTATTACCTCCAATATGGTTTGTTTATGTATGCTAACACATAGTTGGCATAGACCATGTTTTGTAAATGCACTTCAGGCTATGGTTTCTGATAAATAGCTTATGGAACATTTATGTGTGGGCATTGTCAGGTGTTAAAATATCAATAACATCTTGTATCTCTTCAACCTTGTGGAAGCATTTGGAAGCATGCATACTAAATAGTTGCTATAACTATTAAACAGACTTGTTTGCAGCTATATAGAGCCTTCAGTGTAGCAGCATTTTAGAATGCCTTTCATCATTCAACTTATGTGCCTTTTATACTGCAGAATTACTGCTGTTTAGAGCTAAGTAAGCATTCATAAGATTGAGTTGTAACTGTTCCAAAAGTACAGACTAGGAGTTACCAGGCAAAAAAGAATCCCCACGTGATGCAAACTTTTAATGTCCATGCTTTTGCTTAGTAGAATCAGTGTTAGAAACTTAGATATATAAGCTAGGTGCCAAATTGCTCCTTAAACCAGGGTTATAGTCGCCAAAATGGAATGTCTAGTTGCCATTTTGGGGCCCGACAGCTTGAAAGCCGTATTTTTCAATACAACCTTTTGGTTCCTGAAATTCATTCTGATTGTGCAGTTAAATATAGCAGGTTGAATTCTATGGGATGTGTTGCTAATGTGTGAAAACAGTCAAGATCCAAGGATCCCCAGGCATGCACCTCCAGACGGTGGAGATGTAAGGCACCATACTGGTGCCCAGGCATCTTCTCTTGGTCACAAGTGGTCAATAGCCAGGTGCTAAATTTCAATTTTCAATTTCAAACGCTGAGTAGAGTCATAAGCATTTATGGAGAACTATAAATGTTGCACAGTTCAAGTTGTTGGATGTGCAATTCCTAGTTGCTAGTCCCTGAGTCCAGTAGGAAATCCACATGTACGGTATATAGCATTTGTTATAACTGCATGTTATAATAATTAACCTAAGTAGTTAGATATCCTCTCCAGTAATTCTTGTTTACATAGAAAAAACAAATTTTAACACAATGTTTGATAGGTGGAAATGAATCAGTTTTAAGACTGTGACTGTGTTCACATGATCATGTCCTGGTTTATTATTTTTTAGTATGCAGTTCTGTTGCTCCTCCCTTTGCATGAGTGGCAAAACAAACCAGGAAGCTGCACGTAGCCTTAGTTTCCCATTACAGTACATACAAATGGAAATTGTGTTTAATGGCTTCCAGCCAATTCTAAACACACCCTATAACAATTTGTATTAAACTGATACTCCACACCCTGCAGATTAAATGTTTTGTATGTCACTTTGAGAGAATCTTATAGATAAATTAAATAGAAAATTGACAACTAATCTATGATCTGGAAATATTGTACATATAGCAGACTCTCACTAGCAGTGTAATGTTTGAGACATAGGTACGCATATACATATGTATTTAATACCCTGATTTCCATTATCCTTGTGTCTGTGTGTTTGGATGGAGGAGGATTGCAGAACTTGGGCATTACACACAATGCTGTAAGTTAAAGAGGACTACGGTAGTGGTAGGAGGTGGTGCACATAGAATCTGACACCCAAAAACACACATACCCACCCACCCACAGAGTACTCCCAGATTGCAAATGTGCAATTTGGCCATAAAAGGAAGGGATGAATTATAAGGAATAATAATTGGCCAGTGTTCGAAACTTGCATTGTTCTAGGCACATTTTGCGACAGGGAATTTCATTAGTGTGAGCAGTTTCTGAGCTCAGGGCGCAGTATTGCGCGTAAGATTTCTGTTTAAAACTGCAGAGTGGAAGGAAAGGGGGATCTTTTCTGCCTCCCCACCCCAGCTACTCTCTGAAGACTGGAGGAGAGACCCTCTTAAGAGTATTGGCGGGTGGGGAGGGAAAAGACCAGACCATGTGAAAAATGAACACAATATCTTAGCTGCAGTTCATTCATTTTCAGCTTTTTGTATTCTTGTTATTAAAAAGTGTGCCTAGAAATTCTGCTTTGGCACCCATAACCTAGGTTTAAGGTGCCATTTAGCCCCTAGCTTTCATATCTCTGTTTCTAACACTGTAATTGGCTTATGCTTTCACTAAACGTTATTCTATCCTTTAGTCCTTTTAACACAAGCCAATGAAAAATAATTAGAATAATTACTTTTTCCAAAAAAAAAAGAAAGAAAGAAAGAAAGAAAGATTGGAACTTTTCAGCATACAATACCATAACAAGCTTAAAAAAATTTAGAATATTTTACACCATCTGCAATCATAAAGGATGAGGGATTACAAATAATGTTTAGCCAGCTTTGTAAAAATCAAGAAAATCTACATTTGTTGAGTGTGGTGCTTAAGATATGTTTTGAAAACATAATTCTCCCAGAGGCTGAGAATGAATTGCAGAGAATGGAGGAAGCAGTCTGTACCCTCTACAGTTAGAACTTCGTAGAGCTTCCATTAAATGCAACGTGGAATGAAAAATAACAGAAGTTGGACTCACATTGCTGTGGTTCAGTAGCTGGTTCAGAACATTTATGTTTTCAGTTGTTATACAGTGGTGCCTCGCAAGACGAAATTAATTCGTTCCGCGAGTCTCTTCGTCTTGCGGTTTTTTCGTCTTGCGATGCACGGTTTCCCATAGGAATGCATTGAAAATCAATTAATGCGTTCCTAGGGAAACCGCCTTCAGACCAGGTCCGGGGACAGTCTGTCCCCGGACCTCTTCTGAAGGCTGGGGGGGGGGGGGACAAGGGCTTTTCTTCCCACCCCCAGCATTTTAAAAAACCCCGGGACAGCGGAGGACTTCTCCGCTGTCTGAGGCGATTTAAAAGCCCCTGGGAAGGCAGGCAGGGGGGACAAAGACTTTCGCCCCCCGCCCGCCTTCAGAAGGTGTTCCCGCCCCCGCCCCGCTTCGGAACAGCTTTCCGAAGTGGGGCGGCTGGGGCAGGTGTCCCCGCCCCCCCTCCCCACTTTGGAACAGCTTTCCAAAGTGGGGCGGCTGGGGCAGATGTCCCCGCCCCCCCTCCCCACTTCGGAACAGCTTTCCGAAGTGGGGCGGCTGGGGCAGATGTCCCCGCCCCCCCTCCCCGCTTCGGAACAGCTTTCCGAAGTGGGGCGGCTGGGGCAGATGTCCCCGCCCCCCCTCCCCGCTTCGGAACAGCTTTCCGAAGTGGGGCGGCTGGGGCAGATGTCCCCGCCCCCCCCTCCCCGCTTCGGAACAGCTTTCCGAAGTGGGGCGGCTGGGGCAGGTGTCCCCGCCCCCCCTCCCCGCTTCGGAACAGCTTTCCGAAGTGGGGCGGCTGGGGCAGATGTCCCCGCCCCCCCTCCCCACTTCGGAACAGCTTTCCGAAGTGGGGCGGCTGGGGCAGATGTCCCCGCCCCCCCTCCCCACTTCGGAACAGCTTTCCGAAGTGGGGCGGCTGGGGCAGATGTCCCCGCCCTCCCTCCCCGCTTCGGAACAGCTTTCCGAAGTGGGGCGGCTGGGGCAGGTGTCCCCCCCCCTTCGGAACAGCGTTTTAAAATGCTGGGGGTCGGGAGCGAAGCGCTGCCGACCCCCAGCATTTTAAAATCTCCCCGTGTCCCGGGAAGATTTTAAAATGCTGGGGGTCGGGCTGCCGACCCCCAGCATTTTAAAACCTTCCCGGGACACGGGGAGATTTTAAAATGCAGGGGGTCGGCAGCGCTTCGCTCCCGACCCCCAGCATTTTAAAACCTCCCCGGGACACGGGGAGATTTTAAAATGCTGGGGGTCGGCAGCGCTTCGCTCCCGACCCCCAGCATTTTAAAACCTCCCCGGGACACGGGGAGATTTTAAAATGCTGGGGGTCGGCAGCGCTTCGCTCCCGACCCCCAGCATTTTAAAACCTTCCCGGGACACGGGGAGATTTTAAAATGCAGGGGGTCGGCAGCGCTTCGCTCCCGACCCCCAGCATTTTAAAACCTCCCCGGGACAGGGGGAGATTTTAAAATGCTGGGGGTCGGCAGCTAACGCTTCGCTCCCGACCCCCAGCATTTTAAAATCTCCCCGGGACAGAGACTTCTCTGCTGTCCCTTGGAGATTTTAAAATGCTGGGGGTCGGCAGCGAACGCTTCGCTCCCGCCCGCCAGCATTTTAAGATCGCCCCCGGCAGGCGGGGGGAAGGCAGGCGGGGGGGAGCAAAGACTTTTGCCCCCCGCCGGCCTTCAGAAGAGGTCCTCTTCTGAAGGCCGGCTGTGGGCGAAAGTCTTTGCTCCCGACCGCCAGCATTTCCCTATGGGCTTTCGTCTTGCGATGCAAGCCCATAGGGAAATTCGTCTTGCGAAGCGCCTCCAAAACAGAAAACCCTTTCGTCTTGCGGGTTTTCCGTCTTGCGAGGCATTCGTCTTGCGGGGTACCACTGTAATCTGGTCATTGATGTTGATCTGGGCCAACTTCTTGAGTTGGTAAAGACCACCTACGAGATTCTCAGATCACACAATGGCCAAGGGTGGCCAAAGTGTAGATCACAAGACATGTAGCTGACCCTCTCATTGTTGCAGTACAGCCAGTACACAATTATCTGTGAAAATGTGTGGCACCTCGTACTAAATTTGGATGACTTGGGAAAGTGTTTAGGAATAAGCAGCTGTGAGCCTCAGAGGCCAGATTTGGCTCCTGAAGGTATACTGACTCTTTAATTGTCCACTCAGAGGTTTGATGAAAATTCTAGCTCCCATGTTTTCCTGAAATGATACAGTAAATATGTTCTTTTAAGAGGCCACCAAGAAGACATAAAGGAAGCTGCCTTATACTGAGTCAGACCAATATGACATTAGATGCCTGACAAGTGACTTGTTCCACTCACCTATCTAAGGTCCTTATGCAGTGCTTCCGAGTTGTCCATCAGCCAGCTGGTTGTCAGGTATTTGCAACAGCTTTGGGTTCAAACCTGTTTTCTGAAGGTGTCAGCTGCGTAAGTCAGTTCTGTACAAAAAAGCTAGATTTTAGCAGCAGTTTCAATACAAACTGTTTTGTGCTATGATGATAACAATAACAATAATAATAATTTATTTATACCCCACCCATCTGGCTGGGTTTCCCCAGCTACTCTGGGTGGCTCCCAATCAAAAATTAAAAACACAATATACCATTAAACATTAAAAATTTCCCAAAACAGGGCCACCTTCAGATGTCTTTTAAAAGTAGGATAGTTGCTTATTTCCTTGACATCTGATGGGACGGCATTCCACAGGGCGGGCGTCACTACTGAGAAGGCCCTCTGTAGCTTCACTTCTTGTAGTGAGGGAACCACCAGAAGGTCTTCGGTGCTCGACCTAAGTGTCCGGGCTGAACGATGGGGGTGGAGATGCTCCTTCAGGTATACAGGACCGAGGCCATTTAGGGCTTTAAAGGTCAGCACCAACACTTTGAATTGTGCTATTGATGTGGGCAGGAAAGGGTCTTGCTCCACCAAAGGAACAATTGGGAACTCATTAAGCCCCTAATAGTTCCTTAGTAGCCACATTGGTACCTGCCTCACGCCTAATGTCACATGTGATCTATTCCAGGCCAGATTTTGTCCATGACCTGGAGGCATAGCTGTCAACCTTCCCTTTTTTTTGCAGGAAATTCCCTTATTCCAGCACTGTTTCCCGCTGCTATCCCAGATTGTTAGATATCCCGTAGACTGTCCCCAGGACAGGTGAGGCTGCTGATCCCTTATTTTCGAGGCTGCTGATCCCTTATTTTCAAATCTGAAAGTTGACAGCTATGCCTGGAGGTTCCCCACCCCTGGTTTGAACTGACTAGCAGCAGCTTTCCAGGGTCTCAAACAAGGGTCCTTCCCAGCCCTATCAGGAGATGCCAGGGACTAAACATGGGAACTTTTGTATACTGAATGTGTGCTCTCCTACTGAGCTACAGCCGTTCTCCCCAATAGGAAGTTAAATCTTAACTATTTCTAAAATGTGTGTGTGTGTGTGTGTGCGCGCGCGTGTTTTGTTTAGTTTTTTTGGAAAATGTATATAAAATACTGCTCAAGATTACTGTTTTTAAACAGTGTCTTAGGGTCCAAGAAACTAGTCTCTTAACACTTTGGAAAGATGAATGGGCAGGAGCAGGTGCAGATTAGGGTGGGATCAGTGTGCCTTAAGCATGAGGTCTCCTGTTTTTCAGAATGTTATCAGCTTAAAAGAGAGCACACCACAGAGTTCACCCTCAAATCACAAAACTTAAAGGACAAACCACACCTCCTGTGTACATGACATGCAGTGTTTCACCCCTGAGTTTCAGTCTTTTCAGACTTACATTTAACAACGTATCTAAATTACAATGTTGAATCGATCTTTTCTAAGGTGGTTCCACATTTGGAAAAGTACCTTGCTAACCTGGAAAATCTGAATGGTTGTGAGGAAATGTAAAATAATGAGCTGTTTGATAAACTAGACCCAGTAAATGTTTAACTTTGGAAGTACCATTTTATTTATGTCCTTGAACTGCTCTGTTTAAAGACAACTACAATAGATGGAAATAGCGATGCCAATGAGTTTTGCTTTTCTCTTAATACATTACTTTTTAAAACTAGCAAGTGAAGCATTTTCCAAATGAACTGTGATTGTGGTGGGGCACCAGCAAAAGGTCATTTCTTCTCTTGGTGAGCATTTAGCTTATTGCCTTTCTTCTGGAATTTTGCTGCATGCTGTTTCTGTAGCCACTTGTGATTCCTCCGTCTGCTTGTAAATTGAAAATCCTCCGACCTTGCATGAAAGAAACTTCCAAGGCAACTGTGTTTCACCAGTGTCTCAAGTTTTTGAGTACATGAATTGGATTATGTATGGTGCGGCTTTACTTAACTTCTTATTCTTTATTTTGTGGGCACAACTTGTGCTTAGCTACTCTTAATTGTGTGGATTATAAACACTTAACAAAAATAAGTTAGTGAAAGCAAACTTTTCCACAAGTTAACAGCCAGGTTAAGAGCCCCAGATTCTTTTTCATATATGTGGAAATGTTAGCACTTAAGTATCTATATAAGAAGAGATGGTTATAGAACCAACACAATAGAACCAAATCAGTTATGCTTCTAAGAGGCAGTGCCATGTCTGCACCTTGAGAGATTCTATGATCAGAATAAACATGCTGGTTACAAGTTCCTTTTTCAGTACCCATCTTGTGTTCCCACTTTCTTGGTCTACTTCATGCATCTGGTGGGAAGTTGGTTGCTGCCTATAAAAGTTTACTCTGGCTTTTTGCTGTTTTGCTCTGACTTATTTTCCAACTTCCTTGTGCAGCCATGAGAACTAAAAACGATCTTAAAAGTTGAAAGAGTCAAGAAGTCAATTACTGTGCTGCCCAGTGCATTTGTAGATGCATGGGATACACACTTCACTGCCAATAGAAAATGTCTCTTGCTAGATGATAAGGACTTGGCCAGACCCAGCCAATGATTCCTGTAGGCATGTGTTTTGTTTCCAAGAGTGGACAGCCATGTGCTTCTGGGAAACTTGCCTGAAGGCAATGGCTCCTCCCTGTTGCTTGCCCCACCCATCACTTGAGGTATATGGAGGTTTTATTTATCTAATGTGACCAGTAACTGTTGATAGATCTATCCCCCATGAATTGCCTAGTCCCTTTTTAAGGCCGTCTGGCCATAACCACATATTTTACTGTATGCACAATGGGGGAATGGAACTAGGACTAAGCATGCTTGCCTTAACACATAATGACACAATACTTATTTCTATGTTCTTATGCCATCCTCTGTGTGTACATAAACCTTCTCTCTTGCTTTTTGAGGGTGAGGTGATTCTCTACTATGTGTGTAGACTTTCCAGCCAGTAATTTTGTGGACAAAATTTCAGTTTGTGTAGCTGTAGAGGTGCAAGTAGTGTTGGAAGAAATAATTTAGGTCCAGCCATGGAACTCCATCCTAAGGGAAGTCAGGCAGTTCTCTCCCCCCCCCCATCCCCACCACCCCTTTCCTGTATTCAGCAAACATGTAAATACTTATTTGGCCAATAGTTTTATGAAGGATAGTACTGCTTTTAACATCTGTCTGGTGTGTAGTTTTGAATTGCTTTTACATAATTTTATTGTGAGCTGCCATAGTCTCCTTTTGGGAAGGAAGAGTGGAATATAAATTTGGAATAAATTCACTTTCTAGATGTCAGCTTCAGCCTAAGAGTTGGGTGGCTTTGTCACAAGCCCTTTTTAGCCTGGGTGCTTTCTAACCTTCGATGCAGAGCTACATATTTATATATCCCTATGCATACACACACAATTGGCCTCTAATGGGAAGATCAGCTTTATTTTGAAAGTTCACTTGCATTGAGTATGTAAAAATAGATCCCTGTGTCATCTTCACATGAGATGTCAGACTTGTATGGGTTCTTTCCACTGCCACTGCAAGTATGTATAGAGTTTACACATTTTGACTCATGTGAAACTACAATGAAACAGTTGGAGCTAGCTGAGACTTCCCAGTAAATCCATGGGGTTGATGTGGGATTGGGACACTATGTCTTCCAGACCCAAGTTCCGTTATCCCATTATACGGTGCTATCTCTTTAAAAGAAAAGCAGGTGCATTTATTCTTTCTGCATCTAAATTTTGAATAAATTAATGTTAAAGCAACACACCATATTGTCTCTTGTTGTATTTTGCATTTTTAAATATTGGCAAGCCCGAACTATTTCAGTTCAGTTTCCTGCAATTTAAGGGGGGTGAGGGAGAAATCTGATTGACATTGGCAATGGCCCAGTTCACACATCACAGTAAGCCATAGTTAATTGCTTACTGTGAATGAGCATCATGCTAGCATGTACTGCCTGATTGCTCCCACTTTGCTCTTCTCCAATAGCATTTGTGTTGGTTGCCCTTGCATCCAAATTGGAGGTCATAGTTTGTTTCTCCCTGACAAACAGTTATCATTAAATCATGGTTTATTCTTGGCTTCCTGATCATGGTTGTTAGGGATAAACAAATGATGATCCCAGTTCGGACACAACAGCAATCCAGGCTTCATGGCTTGTTACTCCTTCTTGTGCCAAAGGAGCAACAAGCGGAGTGACTGGGCACCATGTACCCTGCTTGCTCACAGGCAGCCATTGACCATGGCTTCCTGTGATGTGTGAATTGGGTTTGAGAAATACTTTTACCAGAGGTAAGGGCTGAAACAACAACATGGTGCCTCCCCAGATGTTTTGAAATTGCACTCCCATAGGCCACAGGCAGTAGTCAGGAGTGATAGGGACTAGAGTCCATAGTATCAAATGAGTTCAGGTTGTATGGTTTAGCTCTGTCTCCCATGCATATCGCGCACAATATCTTGTAGGCATAGCGTGCCTACAACAGTGTAGGCTGCTTGTGAAAGTGAGCAGGAATGTGGCCAGGCTTGTAGGAAGCTTGTAGGCCAGGCTTGCACTGAAGGCATTGGGGGAGCCATAGTTGAACAGCTGGGCTACAGTTGAGCAACTGTTGTGCAGCTCTGGATGGAGGAACTCTTGTCCTTTCAGCAAATAGCTTGCTAAAGAACCAAAGGTTGTTCTTTTTCCTGGCTTTGCTGCTATAGCATGATATTGTTTAAAAGAAATAAAATTAAGCTTCAGTTTGGGGGAATCATATGTCATGTCGATGGTTATTGATACTGAATAATGTTATCTGATAACAAAAGTACACATTTTGCTTGCTGTTTCTCACTGATTAGGTCAGTTGCTAAAAAGAGAAACATTGCTTGTGAATTTTGCAGAGTGGTATAAAGCTTGAAGCAAACATCCTTGGGACTGGTGTATGTGTCATTGTATGCTCAAATTATTCCCCTCCCGTTCTTTTTTCCGTTTATTTGTGTTAGGGATGAGGAGAGAAACCAGTATAAGAAAAGTGAATGTAAAATGAGCCCATATTTTGGAAACTACTATTGCTGAGAATATGCAGCAGTTTTCAGTGTTGTTTTTGTAAGATAAATATAGCATAGCACAGTTCAACATGGAAAATTAATACTCGCTTTAAAAGCATCTACGTATATATCCAACAACTGCAGAATGGGAAGTGGGATCTCATTTATATGCAGTTCCAAAGCAATCCAATATTTTTAATATAAGCAAATAAAGTATGTATGTTGCATTCTTGCCACCACCATCTAATGATGTTGGAAATCTTTCTGGCAGTCATGTCCCCTCCCAACCTTTACTAAGCATTTCCCCATGTGTTCTCAAACTTTTGTCATTTGCACCGAGAGCTAGAAACGTTTCTTACTGGTATTGAAAATGAAGATTTTAGGCTTAAAGAGCATATGTACCTAGCAGTCTTCAAGGTATTGTTTTTTGAAATTCTGCCCAGAGAAACTGGGGGGTTCCTGAACAAGAAAATCAGTAATGTTGGGAAATCCTCCCTGAAATGTGTGTCGCCTACAGAAGTCGGACACAGTCGCAATTCAAGTGGGCTGATGGCGAGGCTGAAGTTCCTCAGCAAAGATGTGGAAAATGTTCTCTGAAGGTGGAAAGTTTGAAAAACCACTGTAAGCAATTTGGTTTTGTGAGCAGAGGTGCGATATGTTAAAGCATTCACCCAAATGTAGGATGCAACAATGGGGGCAGGAATGCTATTTTGCTATCTCTTGCTATTCTGTGATTGTTGAATGAAAGTTAGCACCTTAAAGTTTCTAGTAGACTTTTCATTCTGCAGACAACTTACTAAACCAGGCTCCATTTCTTCTCCCTGATACTTTTTAAAGGAAGCACTGATGTTTAGGTTTTAAAGCATCGTGTAAAAACAGGTAACTTTTTAAAAGAATACCATAAAGTAGAATAATGTGGCTGTTTTTGCAGGTATGCCATTGGCTACCTGACTTCCAGTTCTTGCCAGCATGTAGCTGATGCAGGAAGACACAGATTTTTGTTAACCTTCATAATCCCCTCCCACAACAATAAGGGGATAATGATAATGGCTTGTGTTAAGATGGAACGACACCTTACACTCAGCATAATGCTGCCTCTGAAAATGGCAGCTCTGTCGAGTTATGTCTCCCCTTCTTTTAGGCTTGTTTCCTTGTGTGGTAGTGACTTCTTCATATCATGTGTTTCCATGCCAGTGGTGACCAGTGTTGCAGGATAGGGAATAGCACCATATGATGATACTACACAAAGAAGTGTGCCTAAGCTTCTGCAGAGAGGGTGTGGTAGAGAGAAACTTGAAGTGGGGCTGTTACTTCTGGCACTAGCACCATGTCAAGGAGAACATGGCATCTTGCTAGAGTTAACAATTCTGGAGGCAATGTATGTGCAGTGCTTTAAGAGCATCAGTAAGGCTGCCCTACCCTGCTCTAGTCCAGTGTTTCCCAACCTTGGGCCTCCAGCTGTTTTTGGACTACAACTCCCATCATCCCTAGCTAGCAAGACCAGTGGTTAGGGATGATGGGAATTGTAGTTCAAAAACAACTGGAGGCCCAAGGTTGGGAAACACTGCTCTAGTCAACCTATCACTTGACCTAGTAAGAGAGGATTGAAGCACTTTAGTCTCAGGGACACTCTGTGCCAATAGGCAACTTAGAAAAACAAGTACACATTTTCAACTATGTTAGAGAATAGCTAGGAATAAAAAGGTTTGATTTATGTCCCCCCATATTTCCTAGACTCATTATGGGAAAAAGAAATCAAACTTCTTCCTCTCTTCTGCTCCACAAATTTTGTGCCAGATGCTTTTACTTCAGTCCTAAACTGATTCTGTTCCATTGCTGTTCTGTTATTTTTTTCTGAATGTGATTTCCCCCCAAATGTATCTTTAAAATAGTTTGAACTTTTATTTTTTTGTGAGATATGCCATAAAAAACACCCAAATTGTGGTATAACTGATAGCAAACATTTTTTCAAGTGACTGGCATGTTTTATTCTTGTTCTCTCCCTTTAGCACAAGGCAGAGGTTAAATAGATTGGGGTGCAAAATAGCTACTGAGAGGGGGAAATTGCAGGGTGGTGGGATCATATATTGATTCTGCTTTTTGAGTGAATTATATTGCTGCTTGAAAGGAGAAAGTCCTGCCTGGTTCTAGTGTGCTAACATTGAAAGATCAGTTACATAAGAGATTCCTGCCAGGACAGAGCAGATCTGGGGGATTAGTTTGTGTGTCCTTAAATCAAGACTTGCCTTCATGTAGGGAAAACATATAGGCACGCCTTTCAATCGCTGATGTTCTTAAACATTTCTAAGCATCTGAAGGCAAACAATGTTAATGGTTAAAAGATATATAACCCCCCTAGTAAATTTTATCCCAGTATGTGTGTGCTCTTGTCAAGGAACAGTCTCTTAACCCTTTTTCCCCCTTTAGGAGAACACTTCCACATACTAGCTTATTTGCTGAGGACCCCTCTGTTGCTGAGCATTCTGGGGCTGGGACAATATCTCAGTTCACCTGAGATATTATGCCATTATTTCTTGCCATCATCCCTCAAAAAAACCCAAAAAACTGTGTGTGCTGTAAAATACCATGCAGTTTACAGTGGTACCTCGCAAGACGAATGCCTCGCAAGACGAAAAACTCGCTTGACGAAAGGGTTTTTGGTTTTTTTAGTTGCTTCGCAAGACGAATTTCCCTATGGGCTTGCTTCGCAAAACGAAAATGTCTTGCAAGTTTGCGGTGTTAACTCATAGCAACTCATGTTGCTGTACAGTGGTGCTTCGCAAGACGAAAAATTCGCAAGACGAAAAAACTCGCAGAACGAATTAATTACCACTGTAAAACTCGCAGAACGAATTAATTACCACTGTAATTTTACTGGGGGAACTGGTAGTGGTGGGCAAGCTTTCTGGGAAGCTTGGTCATCATTCTTGTTCTTCTGTTTGAGAATTCCAGATAAGGCCTTGCTTTACATAAAAGGCTAGAAAATGAAATATAAATGTCTGATAGAAATCTGATGTTAAAATCTGGAATAATCTACCGTGGACAGCACAAGAACATAATAGAACTATGATGCCAACTTAAAGATGGACTAAAATTAATTTAAATTAATTTTGGAAGGTGTATTTTGGGTCATTGTCTATATGATTCCTGAAGGTTTCTTCCCCCACCTCATGGACAAGGTGTTTGCACTGGTGTGGAAGTACATGTATCTTGCATGAGCAGGTTGACTGCGCAGTAAAATGCAATGCAAGTGCCATGCCCTGCTGCATGTACCACCACTATGCAGAGGTGTCTTTTGGATCCCCCAGGGTGGGGCAGAATACACAAAGTAGCCCACTGGGGTCGGAGCACAATCCACACCGCTATATATGACTATGTTTTAAGTTATTTCCCTTCCTCAGAGGCCTAATTAGATTCTGCAGTGAGATGAGATGAGATGTTGGGTGGTGTGGCCTTGTCATTTGGACCTGTTTGCTCTGCAGGTGCTTTTCTGTTGCAAGCTTGCTCTGGCCTGCTGTGATATAGATTGCATCAGTAAACAATGTGCAGCTGGTGGGGGTTTGCCCTGCTTTTGTTGCCCGGGATCAGGCTGCATATTGCCTTGGTCTTTTCAGCTCCACATGAATTATCTATTTGGTATATATTATGGAAATTGCATACACGTGGCAGCATAACTTATTAGGGTTGTCAACTAATTGCATATTTGAGTGGATTGATTACATTTAAATAAGTATGTTCTAAAGAAGCTGCGAGCGATCTTTTATTTTCTCAAGATATTGCAGATGCTGTGCCATTAGGGAGTATTCATCAAAATCCAGTCTTAGAAAACTTAACCAGTCCTAGCTAACTCCTGATTTTTCCTTTTCTTTTATACCAGCAGAATTTATTGTTCTTCATGGAGTTGTATCTGCAAACTTAAGTACTAATAATTTTCCACAATAGAATTATTTAGCACTGTGGTTGGTATTTTTTAAAGCAATAGGTTGGTGCTTTACATAGCATAAGCCAATGTCCAGATGCTAGCTGCCCCAGGACCATGGCATTCTCGACATTCTTTGGGGAAGGGAGCACTCTTCCCTTTCTCGGCCTGAGTAAAAGTCCAAAATAAACCCCACCACACACAATAGATCATAAGTCAGTGGGAATCATACCCACTTATGTTAGAATTGTTCCTGGCCCCCAGCCATTTCCCATTACGCCACTATGCAGAAAGATTGCTTTCTTTAAAAATCTGAATAAAAACAATCTCTGGCTTTCTTCTCCCCTGTGTGCAAACTTAGGAAGGTATATTTAACACAGTCATTTTAAAAAAAAAACAACAGCTGCGGAATTATTTTCTGACTATTCTTAAATTTTCTTACTTACTTACAAACTTACATTTTCTCTGGCCAATCCAGGCTTTTGCCCCTGTAAAAAACTAGTATGCAATCTCCTCCTGGAGTTTCTTATCACTTCTCACGTGAAGGCAAGAGAGATATATATCCTCCTTTGGGATATTCTCTTCCATCTAAACATGAGGCAGGGCCAGCTGAAGATTGGCTTCTCAGGAGGGCTCTTCATTCTCACTGATAGGCTCTGCCTAGCGGCTGTGAGGCTGGGTCTCAATTTGTTCTAAAAAAAGTGCTGATTTCTGTATTTCCCCCTTTTAATTGTTGTTTTCTTCTTCTTCCCTTCTGACATAACTGTCGTAGGTGAGGAAGTACTTACCTTATGAGCAGTAAAGTCATGGAGCTTCAAGTTCCTACAAGACTGCCATTCCAAAGAATTCTGTGCCTGATAGCAGCCCTTAGGAGAAATGTACCGCCTCTTTGCATCCATTTCATTAAAGGTCTTTGAAGGGATGATGCTAGGCAACACTTGTTTCCTAGCTAGAATGTGAATTGTATTCTCATTTTACATTTAGGAATGTCTTCTGTTTCTGTGGCCATTGTGCTATCAAAAGTTACTTAAGCCAGTATTTCTCAAGGTCATCAATGAATTGGAAACCTTTTCCTCCCACCCAGACCTAAGCTAAGGTGATCTGAAGTTCATATATATCATTTATAAACTTTTTCAAAAAGCATCATACAAAGCAGTAAATTTACCATCAAAAATGTTAAATCGACAACAACATTGAGAAAGCATAACAATATACAGCCGTAACAAGTGACTGCAGGCCAAGAAATGTTACCTTAAATGCCAAACAATCTAGTTATTTATTTTTCTGACAAAAGACCCACAGGGCTCAGTAGAATTTAATAAATGTGTATGAGTACTGTACTGAGATTGCAGCCTTGGTGAACAAAAATATCTGAATTAAAATAAAGAAAATTCCTTCCAGTAGCACCTTAAAGACCAACTAAGTTAGTTCTTGGTATGAGCTTTCGTGTGCATGCACACGAAAGCTCATACCAAGAACTAACTTAGTTGGTCTTTAAGGTGCTACTGGAAGGAATTTTCTTTGTTTTGACTATGGCAGACCAACACGGCTACCTATCTGTAACTGAATTAAAATAGTGGAATGTAGGCTTTTGGGGAGACTGTTTTACAATGTAGGTGCTATGGCAGAGAAAGCTCTAATGTAGCCTTCTCCAGCCCTTCAGATACTGCTGACTAGAACTCCCATCAGCTCCAGCCAGAACAACCATTCCTAATCTGAAGGAATCAGAAGAATCATCTGGGTTAATAAACTCCCAAAAGTACACTGCTTGGTCACAAATGCAAAATGTAAGATCTTTCTGAAAGGTACTGTATATAAGAATAGAATCTGTTGAGAAGTCCTTTGTGTCTTCTCAAGACTCTTAAGAAAATTTTAGTAATGAAGGAGAATTGTGGGAAGCACCCCAGATTATTGGATAACACGGAAGGCTTTGCATTTGCTCTTCATGTCCCAAAGCCATCTGAGGGCCTTTTAAATGTGAACTCTGCAGCTTCTCAAGACAGTTCTTCTAACATGTCTCTTAATTTCTTTCTAGCTTCCAAAATGTCCACAGATGGGGGCTTTGGTTCAGGAGGGAACAGTGATGCACAGCAATGCCTTCAGTCTTTTTGGCCTCGGGTCATGGAGGAGATTCGAAATCTAACAGTGGTAAGTTATTCCATTAAAAAAACCCCCAGAACTTTCAGGTGATATTTGTGGCATTATTGAGGAGGAGTTATTGTCCACCAGATTAGTTTAATCTACAAGGGATTGCTGATTATTATGCTGCCTTCTCAAGGGGGGTGGAGGGTGGGAAAAGATTGAATTTCTTATTTTTTTGGTAACTGTGTCCTTCTTACCTCCAATAAACTCAGCAATACAAGCAGGGGGCCATAGAACTGTAGAAGAGATCCCGAGGGTCATCTAGTCCAACCCCCGGCAATGCAAATATGTCAACTAAGCATCCATGACAGATGGTCATTCAACCTCTGCTTAAAAATGTCTGATGGAGGAGAGGCCACCACCTCTCATGGGAGTCTGTTCCACTGTCAAACAGCTCTTACTTTCAGAAAGTTCTTCCTGATGTTTAGTCAGAACCTCCTTTCCTGTACCTTGAAGCCATTGGTTTGGGTCCAACCCTCTGGAGCAGGAGAAAAGAAGTTTGCTCCATCTTCCATGCAGCATCCCTTTCGTAAGAGAGAATTGCTTCCTGTGCTGCCTTTTTGCGAAGCTTTGCAGTACAGAGAAGATTCTATGAGGGACTACATCTGTAGAGATGGATTCTGTGCAGGGGCAAGTCTATAATATTTGCCTTTCCAGGGGTATGATTTGCTCAGTTCTCTTACTGAATAGAACACGAAGAAATGCAGTGTTTTGTGTGTGTCCAGTAACAGAACGTAGCCCCATGCCTACCCATAGAACAGGGGTCAGCAAACTTCCTCAGGAGGCCAGTCCACTGTCCCTCAGACCTTGTGGAGGGCCGGACTATCATTCCTAAGCACACTTCGAGGGGGGCAAGTACTCCTCCCCACCCCCATCCAGCCCCAGCCGCCTTCTTGGTTTGCTGCCTGCCTCATTCGCCAAAGGGCTGATGGCGGTGGCAACAAAAAGGCTTCCTCCCTGCCTAGAGAAAGAAGGTGCTGCGCTTACCTTCCCAGGGGCTGCCACCACCACTCCCACCACTGCCGCTTCTCGTGAAGTGGGTAGGCAGAGCTAGCTTGTCCACTCTGCTCTCTGGCCCACAGGAGCACCAGGGCAGCGGTGGCGGGAGGAAGAGGCCGAGCAGCAGCGACTCTGCCAGTGAAACGCTGCTGAGGTAAACCAGGCGTGGTGTTCGATTGGCAGAGCCATCGCCGCCCGGCCTCTTCCTCCCATCGCCATCACCGGGAGTCGCAGGTTCTGGCTTTGCAGCACGGGCCAGATTTAGGACCCAGGTGGGCCTGATCCAGCCCGGGGACTGTAGCTTGCTGACTCCTGCCATAGAACTACCAGAGACACATATGTTCAGGTCAGAAAATGTATTGTTTGCCTTTGTGGGTGGGTAGGGTTGTGCAGCTAAGGTGGATGGCAGGTATCTGGTCTTCTGTACAGTTTTCCGTCATTCACCATTCCTTCATGCTACCTGCAGTCCCACAGAAGTGATTGTGCCTGTTGTAGATGCCTCACTTAGGTGGAGTTGTCATCCGATCGCCTCCCAGACTAAGCATGGACATTCATATCTTTAGCTAGTGCATGTGATTTTCTTACATTTTATTTATTTCTGTTTTTAATTTATTGAGCACCTTCCCATTTAAAAAAAAAGAAAAAAGTTCAAGGTAGCAAATTTGAAATGAGGAAAATACATAGAACTAAATGTTAGTCATTTTTAGCTACAATAAATACTAAATGTGGCAACACACAGGCTTAAACGCCGGAATAAATCTGCCTGTTAAAATCAGACGGTAAAAGCATTTACAAATAATAAGGTCTTTGCTTTCTGGAGGACTTCAAGTAATGAAGAGGGCTCTCTTGGGAGGCTGCTTCACAATATGTTTGGGATCACTGAAAATACATGGGGCCCATGCCCTCACAAATCACTTCTCTCTAATAGAAGCTCAGTGGTGTGATGCATGTTCAGAGGAATCTTGGAAAAGAGGAGTAGACAAATTTGCAGAGGTTAGGTTTTTTAGTGCCTGTTAATCATGATGGTCAAATGAAATCGCCAAGGTGAGAGGCAGTGAGCCTCTGAATACCAGTCAGGAGGGCACAATCTGAAGGGCTTTTCTGGAGCATCTACATGCTGCAGTGGATGGACCAAACAGGACTCTTGCATTCAGAAAGGTTTTTATATGGCTCATTGGCCTGAGGTCCAGTGCCTTTTATAAATTTGTGAAGGAACTAAACTCGCAACATAGTTGATTCACAGATGAATAAGATGCCTTTAGAGACCTGCATCGCCACCATGTTAGAAAAATTGGATATAATTTTCAATTTTTTGAATATTTTAAATTAAGACACATCATAAATAATAAGTTGCAGAAACATACACATCTCTGAGAAAAATCTAAATTTGAATGGTTAGTTACCATGCCTCCTTCTACAAATCTGATAAGTAAAAGCTATACTTTGATTCCCAGTCAGGAGTACAATATCTTTTAGACCTTTCTCCCACTTCTTTTTAAATCAACAAATTTATGAAGAGGTTTGGACCTGTTTGTTGAAGAATTTACCTTAGAGATTAATCAGTACTAAAGTCTTGATATAATTGTAAATAAACCCTAGAGCCCACCTTGGAACCAGCAGGCTAAAGATAAATTTCCCATTTGGATCTGATGCTTAGAGCTGCCTTTTTGGAGGCCAGTGGAAAGATATTGATGCATAAAAATCAGAATTAATTATGTTCCTTTAGTAAACATAGCTCTGACATGTAGGAGCTGCAAGTCTGAGATTTCAGCTCAGTGGTAAAAAGTCTTCTGCAGCTTTCCAAAAAGGGGCAGTTTTTTGGTGCGGGTTTTTTTGGGTTTTTTAGTACTCTGGACACGTGAGTCAATTTATTACACTGTGAATGAACAAAACATTGAATGTCAAGCTATAACCCTTCTGCCTGAGTGGAAATTTTAATAGGGACTGTGGAAGAAAGATAATTACAAAAAAGCCCTCTACAGCTATACTCTGTTTATAATCATTGCTGAAATTACGTCTTGTACAGCCAGTCCACTAAATGTTCCTCTATGCAAATAGAGGTCTTGATTTGCCTGTACTATGCAATTGGCAGGTGTACAAAATGTTCAGATTCTGCTGCTGTTTGATGTGACCTCAGTGTCTGTTGTTGGGCTATATGTATCCAATGAAATCAATGGGCCCAAGTCGCACTTCAATCATATGCCTGGTCTGGGTGTGAGACAGAGGCATTGATTTGTATTTCATGCTAGTCCTGCTCAGAGTAGACCCATTTAAATAAGTGAAAATGACAGTGTTCAGTCCTTTAATTTCAGTGTGACTACTGAGTCAAATTGAGTTGGATACAACTCTTACTGATGGTATCCCTCTTGGTTGTTCTGAGAGATCAGTAGAAGAAAAACTTTCTTTCTTTCTCCCATATTTTTCTAGCTTAAGGAGACTACTTACACATTGACTTGACTGTATGAGAAAACCCTTCACATTAGCCTGCAAGTTGTGGATGCTTCTGAGACATCCTTAACTTCACATGGCATGTTGCCTCTCACATCAGCTGAGCACTCTATCCTGGAGCACACCTTGTGTTGCAGGGAAGCAGCTGTTTTCAGAGAAACGTGTCTACTCTTTTAACTGAAGAATGGTTGTTGATGTTCCAAGGAATCCTGGTGTTTCTTGAAATACATGTGGGCAACCACTGTCCTAAACCTCTTGGCTGTATTTGACATGGTGTTAATTCCATTATTTGGAATTAACCACAAGGTGTTAATTCCATTATTTGTAGGAGACAGAGGAGATTATGGTAACACAAAGTTTTTGCAATGCACTTTTCCAAGTGTTTCCCATATTATTTTGGTCATCCTTTAACAACCTGCAGAAATAGGCCAACATAATTCTCATGCAGCTAGCATACTACTGTGCTAATTTCTCTCAGAATGCAGCCTGTTGTACATCACGGCTACCAGTATGCTGAGTTCTTCCAAGTTTCACATTGTCACCTCTGTAATTTCAACATCTGCAAGACGCTGCTGGGCAAGATCTTCCTGAGCTTTGGTATGCAGTGTCACCTGTATGCTGATGGTGCCAGTGTGTATGATCTAAGCAACTGGGAGCTTCCTTCTCTCTGGAACCAGTGTTTGCTTTGTTTGTGCACACAAGGGTTGACAGCTGAATCCAAGACCAGTGCAGATAAATGTCCATCCAGGTCAAGAGGTCTCCTGCCACTCAGTTCTTTTCACAGACTGCTTACTTGATGGCTGTTCCTCTCAAATGATCTTGAAGTTTCAATGGGTGTGAAAAGCCATCACTTGTGAAAGGTGCAGAATCATGGGTGTCTATACTACATACCGTAGCAGCTGTACTGACCTTTTAGATTCTAGGCCCACTTCAGAGGACAGGTGTTGGATCTTTAAAGATCATATTGCACCCTGGACCCTGCATAACTGGGAGTGCCCCCTATATTAATCCCGATGGTTGTTCAGATCTACTGGTGAGGTTCTGCTTAGAAACATCTCTTCATAAGCAGTCACAACAGCTGGAAGATAAATCAGAATCTCTTTTGTGCCTTTTTAGTGACCCTGAAGCTATAGAAATTTTTCCTTGAACTTTAGAAATGCCTGTCCACTGTGACCTTGGGGGTGGGGAGATAACAGAACATAATTTATTAGAGCAGGATTCATTTTTAGGATAGCTAAGTGTTGACTTCGCTGCTGCTAAGCCTGTTTTGTTTTTGCTTTTTTGAATTAGGTAATTGTCAGGTGCCTTTCCTGACAATCCCTGTGGAGATTTTGATTTTCAGAAGCCAAACTCTTTTCAGATCTGTGGGTCACTTGCATAACCATAGCAATGGCTCTCTAATGATGGGGAGCAGGAGCAGCTCCAAATCTTAAGTGACCACATTTGTCATCCCTCAGAGCAGCCTTTTCAACCTGGTGCCCTCCAGACGTTTTAGACTGCAACTCCCATCAGCCCCAGCCAGTACAGTAGTAGCCCAAAACATCTGGAGGGCACCAGGTCGAAAAAGGCTCCCTAAAGGAAAAATAGACAATCTCCTGTACAATATGTTTGTAAGCCAGCTTGTGTTAGCTTTTTTTTTTTTTTAGTAGATGCCTTTGAATGTCCTTTTCTATACTGAATTGTGTGTACCAGAGTGATACAAAGTCTTGTCTTTTCTGTTGATCTCTGCAGAAAGATTTCAGAGTTCAGGAACTTCCATTGGCACGCATAAAGAAGATCATGAAACTAGATGAAGATGTAAAGGTAAAATTCCTGTCAAAAATGTTGACTTTTGACATTTGCAAGTCAATAAATTTGTTCTGAGCATATTTAATATTAAAAAACACATCCCTGCTGGATACCTCTTCCCAAATTGGTAACAAAGCCAACTCCAGGCACTATTGGATATTCTGGATTAACCCGACCCATTTCAGTCCAGATAAAGGCCAGGGTTTGGCAAAGAGACAACCTTGGTCACCCTGAAATATGACCTCTGTCAAGAAAGAGCTGGGAGTTTACTCCTGCTTAGTTTGTTCTTGATCTCTCAATATCTTCTGATACCATTTATTATGGTTATCTTGTTGGATTGGTTCTGTTGGTTGGGAGGCGCAGTGATTTTGGTGGGTCCACTCATATCTGCAGGATTAATTTCAGAACATAGCACTGAGGGATTCCTGCTTGACCCCATGGCATTTGAGCTTGTCCTCCTTGTCCTTGCTTTTTCGCATCTATATGAAACTGGTGGTTGAGTTCATCTGGGGATTTGCAGTGTCATCAGTGTGCAGATAATACGCAGCTCTCTTTCTCCTGGTCTTTTGGATCAGGAGAGGCTATGGAAGTTCTGAACCCCTGTCTGTAGACTCAATATTAGCTAAATGAGGTTCAATAAACAGAAGATGAAATGCCTCTTCTGGCATTGTGCATGTAGTTGTGTTTGTGTCTTAAATGGTATTTTTTTTACTTCAGAACGTTTTATTTATAAGCAATTTTAACTGAGTAAACTCATGATTGGCTAATACTTCTTTGACTGACAGTTTTATTTTTACTGTATCTGGAAGTGGTGAGGGTTGCACTGACAGTGTGAAAGAAGACATTTCCTGTGTGAGAGAGGAAGTTTGTATGTTCTGCAGATGACTTGTCATAGCCGCTCTTAAACTACAAGGGTGACCAACACAAGTACACACACACACACCCCGCACTAGAGTAAAGAACACAGAGACCTAACTACCCCTTCTTCTGTAGATATATTATCACTTGCTGTGACATTGCTGGCCTTGAGACCTTGCATCAACTTGGGTTGAAGAGGCCATGAGGTGCTTTTACATGTAACTCACATGTGCCACTTTGAGTAGAGCATGATACAAATGTGATAATACAAAAATGATTTGACATCTCTTTCCTGTACATGAGGAAGTCCTCTTTCTGGAGTCTGAGCAGCAAAACTTAAGGGTGTGTGGGGACAGACTTTAGCATCTAGTTATGTTTTTCTATAGTCAGAGTAAATGTACCCTTTCCTTATTAGATGATCAGTGCAGAGGCGCCTGTTCTGTTTGCCAAGGCTGCTCAGATATTCATCACAGAACTGACACTACGGGCCTGGATACACACAGAGGACAACAAGCGCAGGACCTTACAGGTAATGGAAGACTTATTTCTCAGCTACCTTAAAAGTGCCATGGCTCTTCTGCTCTCTGAATATTTCTCCAGTAGGGGCTGGAGCAGGGGAGTGGAATGGAGAGTAGACTGGAGCTATTTGACTTGGGCATGCAAAACCAAGTTACAGCACCTTTGCTGCAGAGTGGTGTCAGGAGGAGGAGGAGGCAGTTTTCAATGGAGAAGCACCATTTAGGAACTTAACCACTCTCCCACTTCCAGACTTTGTTTCCTTTGAAGATATATGTCAGAACCCCATGGTGCTAATGGGTGAGGATAGAATTGCGAAGAGAAAGTGGCCCTGAGGTGTCTGCATATGTGAGGTGGCTAGTAATATGAAGTTCTGACTTCTGTGTTCAGTACATGTGTGTCCTGAGAACTTCTGTCAAACCAGTAATAACTGGTTTGCTGCACTAGTGGTTCGCCTTTCTAGAGGTTCCTGAGCAAAATGCATGGGGCTGAATTCTAGTAGTAATCCAATATAATAATCATGGATTTCATGCAAGCTGCACTAAGGACCAAAATAGACATGATGCAGAAAGTTCCATGATCAGATCTCAGGATCCAGAATTCTCCACCCAATTTGAGGGTCAGTTATGGGCAAGTGGACCACCCATGACTCATTATAAAGTAGTTGGCTGGTAGTACTAAATGATGTTGCTCCTTTGTGTGAAGCATACAAGACTTGTGACCTTAACCAGCTGCTGTAGAGTAGCCTTAGGTAGTTTTGAATCACATCCACATAATATTAAATAAGCAGTGCATGTGTTGAGTAAACTAGCAAAATTCAAGATATCTCTTATTGATTGACTTTCCACAAGGCTGTGAAGTTTGAGAATAACCTTTCCTTCCAGTTCTTCTGATAGCTTCCCACTGCGAAGGATTCGCTTCTTCATTGCCAAGCATCTCTAACGCAGCCTTTCTCAACCTTGGATCCCCAGATGTTGTTGAAGTACAACTCTCATCTTCCCTGACCACTGGTCCTGCTTGTTAGGGGTGATGGGAGTTGTAGTCCAACAACATCTTGGGACCCAAGATTGAGAAAAGGCTACTTTAACATCTATGAGATGCTGTTGCTTGTTAATCTGAGCCTGGTCAATTCCAGCAGTGTACAGGTGGGCAAGGCTTAATGTAACCACCACCTTCTCCTTGTTACAGAGAAACGACATTGCCATGGCCATCACTAAGTTTGATCAGTTTGACTTTCTCATTGACATTGTTCCGAGGGATGAACTTAAACCTCCCAAGCGCCAGGTGAGCGTGAAACAGTGTGTGCCCTGTTTGTGTTTGTGGTCTCTAAAGATTTGGGCAGAGCGGGGGTGGGGGGAGGGTTTGCCAGTATTTTTACCTGTGCTGATTCCTTCCCCCATGATACAACAGACAAAAGCGCTTGCCTAGGATTAAGATGTGACTAGTCTGGAAGCACTGCATTGATTCTAAACTAGCTGTGTTTGCCCCCCAAAACATCAGGGCACATATCCAAATCTCTTGTGATGTTGATGAGATGATGGTGATTTTATTTCATTTATGTATTGCTTCCTACGCGACACCTGAAGTGATTTACAATATATCCTATAGAAAACAATTACAGATATAGAAACAATTGATACAATTGCATAAAGAAAATCAATTTTAAACAACAAGAGCATGGTCTGGGGATCCAAATGGTGCAGTGGAAGCAACTTCCAGTAGAGCCATTGCTGCCCTCTCTCCTGAGTGGCCAAGCTCCATGGTCAGAGGCTATGGAAGACCAGGCACAAAATACTGGGTACACCTGAAACATTGCCCTTGGAACATGCCTTTGGGGCAGGCAGATACCTGGAGGTGATGCACAAAGGGTTGGGGGAAGAAATAGGGATAGTGACTTGAATGAATGGGTAAGACGCAAGATCCAGACAGTGGATGTCATACAGAACTGGATTTTAGACTGTTATATATGAACAAAGTTCAGCTGACCTGGATGGCCGCCAGAGTTCACATCTTCTCCTTTAGTGGGGGTGGGAAAGAGCTATTCACTCAGCTTCAACACTCCACTTTTTGCATATATATTTAAACTGGGTATAGTTAGACTGCCAGCCTATATTAAATGAGGCTTATTCTCAAAACCCTTACCTTTTCTGTCTTGTTGGAGTGACAAATGGTATTGCTGGCGCCTTTTGAGAAGAATAATTGAATGTTTTAGAAATTGTGAAAAGCAGCATGAGTGTTGATTTGAAGTGCTGAGCACACACACATGCACCCTTCCACAGATGCACAATTGGGCACTTGATTAGCTGCACAGCAGGCTCCCATTACATAAGCAATAACCTGTGCACAATGCCCTCGGTTTATGCCAGGTGCTTAGAGATTGGATACATACAGGTTTATGAAACTCTCCTCACAGCCATCTGGAACTTTCATTAAGGTGCTGACATATGACTGGTCAAAACACCTTGTAAGTGTGCTGGTCAAATAGTTCAAACATGGACTTCCTAGGGCAACAGTCAGAGATAATTATGCTAATTTAGAAGAACCACCGTCTTCCAGAAGACTCCAGTTCCTCCAAGAAGCCGTACAGAGCACCAGCCAGGCCACATTGAGGGCCCATGTCCTCCCTGCCACAAGGATTGAGCCACCCCAGGAACATCACATCCCGAATCTTTCTCGGCAGTTGTTGCTCCTGTAAACATCCTTGACTGGAAGCTGTATGGTGTTTGAAGGGGCTTTCAGTCGGATGTTTACAGCGGCAGGCTGCTGCAGTTCTCCTGAAACATAACGGGTTTGTATTGAAGAGTCACTGTGAGGCGACATTTGGGGTTGGAGGCAACTGCGGTGTTAGAGCAGGTTAAGGATCAACACGTAGGTCACAGCTTTACATTAAACCACCCTTAGAGAATATATATATATATATATATATATATAACGCCTACAACTATGTTACCATCTTTCTTTACTCATAAATAAACTTGCATTTCTGTACAGATGTTGCTATATAATTTTATTTAATTGAATACTAAGAGCATTTTGTATTTTTGTATCCCACTGTTTTTGTATCCCACTGTTCCTGAAAAATGCTGAAGGCGGTGCCTTATTGTGCCTGTCTTATAGCAGAGACAATGTCTTTGGAAGACCTTCAGAGAGAAGTTTGCAGTAATGTAGCCATCACTGTACATGGGACATTTGCAGTTTCATGAGCAAAAAAAGACAGGTCCCTGGCTCCACAGAAAATTATAAACTAAATTTTGACAGTTCAGGAGGCAACAGGAGTGGGAGGAAAGGAAAGGCTGAAACAAATGAAGCTACACATAATTAGGCTGGGTTACATGAACCAGAGACCTTTAAGTATTCTTAGTAGCAATGTTGTCATCAACCCTTTATTCAGGAGTGGGGAATTGGTTGCTGGGCTGCAACTCCCATCATCCTTGACCACTGGCTGTGTTACCTGGGACTGATGGGAGTTGGAGTCCAAACATCTGGAGAACATCAAGCTGATGGTCTTCTGCAAGCTTATTTACTGTGTGGGAATGTTAATGTGCAGTTCAAGTGGAGTTAATAGATGGCAGTTGCTAATTTCCCCATGCAGGAATGCAAGAAATCACAATTTAGCTTTTTCCTTCAGGAATGCAAAATGCTGTTCCTTTCTGTTAAACACCTTGGATCCAGGGAGATTCTGGGGACAGCTGCTTCCAAATCAAATCAAATACCTCACAATATAAAATACATCACAATATAAAACATTTCAAATCACTGGGATAATTAAAAGGACAAGGGTGAAGCTGTCAAGGGTTATAGGGTCACACTGTGGTCGTGTGCACTTAAATGTTCTGCTACACCCAGTCTATTTCCCAAGGGGGTGGTTCGTTGGGAACCCTTTCGGGTAAAATTGTGGCTAAAAAGGAAGCTACTAGAGCAGTGGTATCTTTGTTCTGATATGACTCATTTGATTTCTTCTCGGAGTTGCGGGCCAGAAATCCAACATTTTACTCAGCATCAGTTGGCGAGGTCTGCTATGTAAAGGACCATCTAAGAGAATGTGGTCCATTGACTCTGGTACTTCTTGGTTGCAGGCACACAAATGGGCTTGATACGGAGTGTGTGAGAATCTGCTTTAGTCACTACAGAAGGGAAAACTTCCTATTTGGGCAAGGCTGTCACTGGGGAGCTCCAAGATTATCTAAGAGCTTTTACTGGGAAGCTTAAGATAGCCTTGATTCCTCAGCTCTGAGGAAGCTGACTCTCCAGGATTGCTGTAAGGACGGTCTGCTGTCTTTGAAATTCAATCTCTCATCAATACAGCAGCCTCTGTTTCTGTCATCTGACAACCACAGGGAGTGCCTCTTTCTAAATTCCATTCCTGATAGTACAGCATGTATATGTCTGGAATTTTGAAAGCTGCTATAGAATAAACATACAGTAATACTGGAACTATCACCTGCTTTCTGTGATTTTAAAATCCCCCCCCCCCCGCACTTCAGAATATGATGGATATTATCTCCAGCACAATTGATAACTCCAGCAGGGGCACCATTTCCAGATGTTCTCATTGGGCTGTTTTGGTAATTCTTTTTCCAAAAGATTTTTTGTTCTTATGCAAACCACAAGGTACCCTACTGATACCTCCCCTCTTGCATTGTGACTGTGTCCTTTTGGGTACGTAAGAATTGGCACTCACTTCTGAACCCCGGAACTTGTGGTCCACAGGACATACCAAATTCAATTCCAATATCTCAGTGTGCCGGGGAGAATGTGCATGTTGGAAACACAACTGGAAATGCCGGACAGGCAGTCAGGACCAAAGGCCTCACTTCCACTCAGCCAGCTGCCAGATTGCAGGGCAGCCCTTGGTTTTCTATCCATAAAGAAAGCAGGTGTGGTGGGAGGGTGAGCTTGCTTAGCTGCAGAGAGATTCCAAGGAAGCTGCTGAGCATCAGAGCAAACGCTAGCTTAATCAGCAGCCCCGGTTCTAGCTGGTTGGGCTGCAACACTCTGAAGATTTTTCTACTTTCTGTCTTTCCCAGGTGAATCCCAAAGCAGACTTTGTTTCAGCTGAGCCTTCACTGCAAACATAGAGTAAGTTAGGTGCCTCAGGAGGCCAAGTGTAGGGAAAGCTGCAGCTCTTTCTCCCTATTGCGATCCAAGGATTGCAACACTTTAGATTCCATGGAGATTTTGTCTAGAATGAAGTCACCCTCAGCATCTTAATAGCTTGCATTCCTAGTTAATATTTTGCAGTGTTCCAGGCAGAAATGGCTTTACATCTACCCCAGTTTGAGTTGGGCCACATCCTGCTGGGAGATGCTTGTTTTCAGCCTGTCTACTAGGCACTTAACCACCTCGTGTTTGTCATTGGTTTGAAAGCAAACCAGGACCACCTAGAAGTAAGATAGTGGTTTGTACATATTTGGCGGGCTCTCTTGGTACATAAGTTTGCAAATTAAAAGATTTTTTGTTTCGTTTTATAAAAAAAAACAACCAAAACAGCCTCACAATAACTTTCACCATGTAATAAAAGCTGGTGTCATTAGAAGGGGAGGGAGAAGAAACTAGGTGTGTGGGAAGAAGAGGGAATTGACCTGCTCAAGCTCTTAGCAGTTTATAGTAATGATCCTGGAGGAGGAGGAGGAGGGATTAGGGTTAGGGAGATGTTTACCCTTGGGTTATAAAATAGACTTCCCTCCCTTTACTATACAGGGTTTCTGTAGGAAAAGAAAATGGATCTTTAGCTTTTTCACCCTTCAGCCCCCAACTCTTGCTGTATAGCTAAAACTTGCCTAGTTTTGGGACTGACAGCCAGCCCTGCTCCTCAGCCCTCTAGTGCTATATGGCACAGCAGGGAAAACAGGAATGGTTCTGACACTTGCCCTTTAAGAACATGAGAACGTAGTTTAATTGAATTCCGTAGTTAAACCATGTGCTGCATGAAGAAGTGCTTTCTTTTGTCGGTCCTGAATCTTCCAACATTCAGCTTCATTGGATGTTGACAGGTCCTAGTATTATATGAGAGGGGAAAGAGCTTTTCTTGATCCACCTTCCCTATGCCGTGCATAATTTTATAAACTTCTATCATGTCATCTCTTACTCGCCTTTTCTCTAAATTAAAAAAAGGCCCAATACTGTTACTTCCCCTCATACTCGGAGTTGCTCTGGCCCTTTTATCACTCTTCTTTCTTTTCTTTTCTTTTTTAATCCCTTCCAGCTCTACCCTTGAGATGAGGTGACCAGAACTGTACACAGTATTCCGAATATGGCTGCACCATAGATTTGTTTAAAAGCATTATTTGGGGTTGATATCTAGTGTGTTTCGGACAAAAGCGGGGCTGGATGGGTTGCAGGCCTTCATTCTTCTGGCAAAGCTTTATCCAGTTCTTGCGTTGTAAAGAGATTTTTTCTTCCCCTTAAAGCAATCAGCCCTGGATCTACAGAGTGGGACAGACCAATAAGTTTGCACAAGAGATCCTTACATTATGTTGATGGAATCCATTCCAGCCATTCTTGGTGGTCTTGTCTCTTGGCCTCTACTAATCTACAAGACTACTGGCAGGAGAGCTGGGTGACTGTGATTGGGTTCAGAAGCATAAGTCATTAAAATCCAATCCCTGTGCATCCAAAAATGTTTCAGAAACAATGAAAGTTGTACCCCCCATTAGTGTATGAGGATAATTGCTTTGTGTAACCTTTTTGTCTCTGATAAGCTTAAGATGTAAAGTTAGCCAGAATAACCCACAGGATCTACAGTTTTGAACACTGGAAGGTGAGGACATCTTCACACCTTCCTTTTTCCTACATGGAAATAATTTACTCCGTGCTGGGGAGGGGGGAGAGCACATTGAAGCCAACTGTGGTTGAACAAAAAAAGAGTAATGAATGACTTCTAACCCTCAGATGCAACCAATGCTCCCAAAAAAGGATTTCATGATACTTTGGGATCTTGTAACTAACCAACAGACTTTTCAACTTCATATGCATGTCTGCGTACTAAGAACTGGATGTTTGGTGCGCTGCCATTGAACCAGAAGGTAGTTGTGTAACAGCTTTGCAGAGCTGGTGCTCAAGCTGGCAATTGAAAGGTGACAAGTGTCCATACCCTGTTTCTTTCACTACCTTCAAGGATAGGAAGGAAGGCAAAAGAAACTGATTTGCAAGCAGTTTGTGGCGTGTGCTCTACATAGAAACAGCATTTCCCATGCAGCAGCATGTGTAAACATCCTACACTCTCAGCTGTGACTTTGTGGTGGCTGGGAGAAGGTTGTTTACGCCTTCTGCCATGGATTGTTCATCTGGAAACATCTTCATCTTCTACTTCCAAATAATATCTTACAGGCTGATTCAAAGTGGGGAAGAGAATGCTGTTCTTACCACACACACAAAAAACCACCTAAGCCAGGTTTTGAGCCCTAGATTATCACAATGAGCCCAAAAGCTTCCTGCCCAAAGGTTACACTGTTTATTACCCAACGCTGCCCATATCTGCAGGGGGCAGTAACATAACACTAGTCCAGATGTTATAAATAATTTTCTTGGCCACATGCTTCCAGAAAGGGCAACCCGCCCACCTACACCATACACACTCAGACATTTGAGTTAGAGAAGTTTTCATCCAGCCTGCAGTGGTTATGATCAAGGAGGTATTTCTGCTCTCCAAATCCACCTTGGAGAATCCAGAATGGGAATGATTTTTTCTCCTTCTGGAGTTCATTTAACACCCCACCCTTGCTTCAGGAAGCTCAGAGTGGCATATGAGAGGTTGTCCCATTTCACCCATACCTAGGTAGATTAGATGGAGAGATGGCAAGGCAAGATTTGCCCAATGAACTTCATAGATGAGCAACGATTTGAACCCTGGTGTTCCTGTTTCCAGGTGTCACCATTCTACTGGCTGTAGCACCCTAGATTTTCAGCTAGAGGACTGCCATTTTCTCCACTGCTTGTAGTGACCTTCTAGGACAGGCTTCCTCAAACTCGGCCCTCCAGATGTTTTTGGCCTACTTTCTGCTAAGATCAAACCCTTGAGGGATGTCCCATGTATGCAGCACACATTAACCTCTTGTGGCTTCCTTTAAATAATTCAAATTACAATATGCTTGGGCAGAAAGCAGGACTGAATGCTGAGCAAAGTGGCTGATAGATGCACAAAACCAATCAAACATAAGGTATCTGGGTTGGTTGGTTGGTTGGTTGGTTGGTTGGTTGGTTGGTTTTGGTGTCATGTTTTTGTATATAACAAAAAATCAATAAAATAAAATCAATAAAAAAATTGGGGGACGCACACCATAAGGTTTCTGACAGTGGAGAGACAGGCATTGTTATCTGAGTCCATTGAAGCCCATCATTTTCCAGGTCAGTAGGCATAGACTTGCTGCACATTACTTAGGATCTGAACATCCCATTCCGAAGCACTGCACAGGCTGCTGTACTGGATATCACAAAGAGGACTTCAGCTGATGAACTCTGCTTTTTCATCCCCTTTTTTCCCTTTGGCACAGGAGGAGGTGCGCCAGGCTGTGACCCCGGCAGAGCCTGTCCAGTACTACTTCACACTTGCTCAGCAGCCTGCAGCTGTCCAGGTGCAGGGGCAGCAGCAAGGGCAGCAGACGACCACGTCCACCACGACCATCCAGCCAGGGCAGATCATCATAGCACAGCCTCAGCAAGGGCAGGTTGGTAAATGGCATTCCAGAGGGCTTGTGCTCTGCGTTAGAGGTGGGCTGAAGAGTGCCACGTGTGTGACTTACCTTGGCACGTTATGGCCATGCGAAATCGGCTTCACCACACGCACCCCTTTCCATCCTCCATACAGGCAAGCAAGAGGCATTATCACAGTAAAGTGATAAATTCCAGCCAGGTGAAAGTGCCCAAGGAGGACACAGCACAGCTAACAAGGAATGTGGTCAGCAAATGGGCGTAACAAAGGGGGAGTTCTGAGGGCCAGATGGAAAGGTCTGGAGCAGTGCTATTTTGCCAGAAAAAGAGGTGCCAGAACTCACCATGAACACCTCTCATTTTCTTAAAATGTCAGTGGCGCCCACCTGAGAGGTGCTGGAACTGAGTTCCAGTGAGTTTCTGCTTGAAAAAAGTCCTGGTCTGGAGGACCATATTTGGTCCCTGAGCCTGAATTTCCCTAGCTCTGACAGCAGCAGAAACCACAAATGTCCTAGATAATACCGCAGCCCATTCCACTTCCTAGTGAAAAATGCCAGCACCCAGAAACGTGGCAAGATCCTTTGGCTGCTGAATGGGCAGTTCTTTGGAAGTACTAAGACTAGTGGAGAAGCTTAAATTGGGCACCTTAGATTATGGACTGGCAGATGTCTTGAAGTAAATTGACATGGGGTTTTGGACCAATAATAGTTTTAACAATAGCAACACCTAAAAATGCAGTCTTTTTTTCAGGTAGAAAGCAACTGAGCTGCATAGATGTGTCCTGATTCTAACCGACTTTCACTTTCCTCTGGGAGTGGAGGTACTGGTCACTTCTGCTTTCGGATTGTTTTTACCACAAAATGTGTAAATCAGAATCTTATCCATTGCACCTCCTTGAAGGTAGACAGCAGAGAAATTCTGGCAGATTGGGACATTGCTTGGAAAAAGTTAAGGGTCTGTGGGGTTTTTTTCTCTTTCTTTTCAGTCTGGCTGTTGCAGGGAACCAGCCGGGCTTCAGGTATATTTGGGATACCTCAAGGCTCAGGATGCTTCTCTTGTGCTCTGTTCTTTCAGACCACTCCTGTGACTATGCAGGTCGGAGAAGGGCAGCAGGTTCAGATTGTCCAGGCTCAGCCACAGGGGCAGGCTCAGCCAGCACAGAGTGGGACTGGGCAGACCATGCAGGTCATGCAGCAGATCATCACCAATACTGGAGAAATTCAGCAAATACCGGTAAGGAGGCATCCAACTAATCTTATTCTTTGTACTCAGGCTGTCTTCTTGTGACCCTTGTTCTCAAGAGGGTCTTCTCTCTGCAGGTTGTTGTTGTTGACAATGATCTGCTTTTAAGACAACTCAGAATGCAAAAATGGCACTGTGATTCTGCTTTAGGGACTTCTGTTTGCTTCTCTCTGCTGTGAGTGGGCTTCAGTCTTCAACTTTGGGTTTCCAGAAGCTGTTGGACTGCAGCTCCTCAGCCAACTTAGCCATTGCTCAGAGATTATGGGAGTTGTAGTCCAACAAAATCTGGGGCCCCAAGGTTAAAGAACATTGTGCTACAATAAAGAACCCAGTAGCTCCCTTCTGTGTGTTTCTCCCACTTCTGCCTTCTGCTGTGCTGCACTTTCAAATACCCACCAACCCACACACACTTGCAAACCATCTGTGCCCCTCCTTCCTGCCATCATTTCAGAAGTTCAGAAAAAGCATATGTGGTGCAGTGCTCTCAAGTCTGAACACTTCTGTAATCCAGCTAAGCGTTTGCATGTTACAAATAATCACTGAAATAATTATAACTCTTTTGTCATAAACCACAATTTTCTGTAAAAGCTAACTAACCAGGAAGAAGATTAGGATAGAGCCTGAAACTCTGACATGATAGCTTTCCATTTGCACAGCATTCTTTGATGCGTGGGAGCATTCGGGGGGGGGGGGTCATCCTTGCCACCAGCACATATTTGAGTGCTTTCTGGACACTTGACTCTCACTTGCTCTCAAATCCATACTGTTTCTCTTCTCTGTGAGCTTCAAGGTCCTTCTGTTCATTGCACAGCAGTCTACCTTATGCCTAAATGTCCTCCTTTTTCTTATTCATGCTCCTCTTCTAAACTTCTTCTGCCTCCATTTCTTCCTCTCTTGCTGACTTGCGCCAGTGGCTCTAAAACTGTGCATAATACTGGGAGGAAGGGTCCAAAGTTTCAGGGAGCGAGAAAGGATCCTCCAGCAGGCAGAGCCAGAGACTTTTTGCCACCAGAGCAGCTGTGCTTACCATGAAAGATACAGAGATGGGTGAGGTACAGGTGGGAGCTCCTGGCTCCAGTGAGCTCATTCCCTTCCTGCTTTTTCACTTGGTGGAATGGGTTAAAGAGGAAGACTTGGATGAGCCATGGTCATGCTCTTCTGATGCCACTGTTGGCGTCATATCTCAGTCAACAGATCCTTATATACAGCAGCTAATTGCATACATTCGTGTAGATAAGTGAGAGGATACTGCGTGCTTGGCTGCCAGAGGGTTGTGAGGCTCTGAGAGTAAATTTTTTTTTTGGGGGGGGGGACCTGAATTCATTAAATTTTTGAGCATGCCTTATGCCTCTGACAGCCTTCCCTTCTTTCCACCAAGTCAACTCCTTGTCTCTCACACATATTCAAACATCCATCTTGCACATATCTTGTTCATTGTTGCATAGGCTGCAAGCCCTATGGGTAGGACTGGCTGTCATTTGTATGTTCTGCACAACACACTTTGACAATATATATATATAGTGCTCTTAAGTCAAAGATCACATTGTCTTGCAACTTTTGTTACCAAAGCTGCATTCAGCTCTGAAATCTTCATTTTCCTGCTTTGTACAACCAGGGTGGGTTGCAGTCCTTAAAACCACATGAAAAGATATATGAATGCTTTCAAATAATAAACTGTTCAAGTAGAGTCTTTGTGTGAGTGCTGCACAAGTGTTTGCAAACTATACCCAGCCCACCTTAGGAAAAGGTTTTGCAGGTGCACCTCAAAACAGCTTGAGGCAATGGGATTTAACTTTAACTCTGTGACAAAAGCTTTCTGGTTGTGAGCAGTAGGATAATAGTTAAACCCCTGAAAGTCTGCCTTGTCCATTTCAGAGTTAGCTCTTATAGTTAAAATCTAACTAGGGGCTTTTCGTGGCAAACATAGTTTTCCCCTGAAGGCAAATTTTGTTGCTGAAAGACAAATGCATAGAGGTGCCTGTGCTCACATAGAGCATATCTGCTACAGGGGGCTATACTTTGCCTGTAACAGGGTGATGACCTTTAGAGAAAAATATTGCATGCTGGAGAAATCAGCAAGGGGGCAAACTGCAAGCTTCTTAGTTTCTGCTCCAAATAGTTTGGTCATCAGTGACAGGTATTCAAACACTTTCCCTGTCTGAAGATCTTCTCCCACCTGCTCCTAAAAATAAAATAAAAAATAAGGGTTCCATGCATATAGTACACGTGTCTAATGTTAAAGGACAGAAAGTTGACTATTTGGAATGCTGTCCCCAGAGAAACACAACTGGCCCCATGACAGTCAGTTTGTAGGTGCAAGGCTAATATTTCCGTTTGCCCAGACCTTTGGTAGTCAAGTAGCCTATATTGAGGTGCTCATCTTTTAGGGGAGTGGGATAAGACTTAACCTCCTTATTGTGTTGTACGTTGATATTTTTTTTAAAAAGGCTCTTAATTTTTCTTTGTTTTTGTATTTTGTATTGTTAAGTTGCTTTGAGACTTTTTTGTGTACAATTACTGACATAGGTAATAGTAATAATTCAGAACATAACATGGTAGCTTATAGCACAATCAGAAATGCTAGGTTGCATGTTCCCCTTTAACATTTGATAAAACTTCACTGAAGAGCAGCATGTGGATACCTATATTTCTACCTGATTCCTTTCACGCTCCTATTGTTTTGCTGTCAAGGGGGATAATGTAAAAGGGGGACATGTGGTCACGTTTCAGCCCTGGCTTTATTTAGCCCTCCCTGTGTAATATCTCTGTCTCTTTCGGAAACAAGGGTGTAAAGCCTGCATGTTTCAGGTTACCAACTATATGCCATCTCCTACTGTTTCTAGGTACATCTCAACGCCGGTCAGCTGCAGTATATCCGCTTAACTCAGCCCGTTTCTGGTGCCCAGGTGGTCCAGGGCCAAATCCAGACACTTGCAGCCAACACACAACAGGTATAAACTGAGGTCCAGTGGCTTGTTAATAGCTGTTAAAATGTACCTAGTCTGTTGAAAAGAAGTGGATTTTCCTGAACTTGGTCACTAAGGCAAGGGAGGGGCAGTAGTTTCCTTGGTCTTTTTTCTGCTGCCTGCCTTTTTCCATGTTAAAAAGTACAGAAACCTGTTTTGGACCTACTCCATAATACCCCACCCCTTCATTTTTCAAGCAAGGTCCTGAGGCTTGATCATCAGAATTTCCATCAAAAGACAACTCCCAGAAAACAAATTACAGTTAACGTGCACTTTCAGGAAATACCTGTCATTCACCAGAGAAAACTACAAGATACAAAACCTGTCCTGGATACAACCTGTCCTGGAACACATGCTGGAATACAAAAACCTGGCTGTTGTTTGGCACAGGCCTCCTCCAGTGTTTGGCAAATTCAGCTAAATGCTATTCCTTCCCTTTTCTTCCCACTCCCACCTTTCTTGTATAGGTCAGCTTTTCTGTTCTGGCCACCTGCCAGATTTAACACAGCCATTATTTCTGTTCAGTCACCATATCTGATTTCCAGTGCTTTGCAAGAACCATTTTTAGTCACTGTTAATACATTCGTTAAAAGCATCCTTTACTTTTACGTCCTATATAACAGTATTCCTTCTCTTTCAGGTCTGGGATGCATCTTTATGTACAGCCTAGCAACACACTCAGTTTTTTAAAAAAACATGTGCCTTTCCCCTCCTTCTCCATGCACACAGCTTCCTTCTCTCAGCTGGCTGTGTGAATGGCCTATAGCAGGCATAGGCAAACTCAGCCCGCCAGATGTTTTGGGACTACGATTCCCATTATCCCTGACCACTGGTCCTGTTAGCTTGGGATCATGGGAGTTGTCGTCCCAAAACATCTGGAGGGCCGAGTTTGCTTATGCCTGGCCTATAGCAAAGGCTTGTCTTGAGGCTTTCAATATCACTTCCACCCCCAGGTGTCTCTACCACTTCCTCCTGTGAAATACATCCATCCATCCAATCTCAATAGGCACCATGGCATTTTTTGGTCAAATAAGCCACACGAGCAAAATAATCTGAAAATCTAGCATGTATAACAAAGCAGCCTCAATCACCCTTTTGTCCTCACCCTTCCTCCAGGCTTATGTGGTTTTATTCTCTCTAATCTCTCTGATGAAGAAAATTTGTTTTGCAAATTGCTGTGTATTTGTATGTTGAAGATACTTCCATAGAACATTTCTATTCCTTTCTTTTTGCCTTGTTCTATTAAATGGGGGCAAGGAGGTGGATTTGTGAACCAAAGGGCTCTGATGCCAGCCGAAGAGAAGAGCCGCCTGGTGGGACAAGCATGTCTTTAAAATTAAAATGGTCTCTCTGTGTGGGGGTGCAGTTAAGGCAAGTGGGCTCTGACCTCCTTTTTTGTTTTTACATGGTGGAGCTGCAAATGTCAATAAATCAATCATCTATTTTGTAGATTGCACAGACGGAGGTTCAGCAGGGACAGCAGCAATTCAGCCAGTTTACAGACGGACAGGTATGAGCTTCAGAACCCATGGTGACAGCCATTGAGTTGGATTAAAAGAGGATCAGACAGTGGCTACTAGCCATGATGCTACTATGTTCTCCCTCCACCAGCTGGAGGCAGCATGCCTCTGAATGCTAGTTGCTTGGAATCAGAAGTGGGGAGTATGCTGGTGTGCTCAGGTCCCGCTTGTGGGCTTCTTATAAGCATATCGTTGTCCACTGAGAACAGGATGCTAGACTAGATGGGTCATTGGGCTGATCCAGTAGGGCTCTTTCGTTATACAGTAACACCTTGATGTAGGTCTAGCTTGATCTAGCTCCTATTTGGCCATCTTCCTGCCTCTTATTTTCATTAGGGAAATGAAAAGCTTGGGAAGTTCATGGCTTCTGCAAAGTTAAGTCTATGTCTCCATTTGATTATTTCAAACTTACAGTAGGAGACAGGGAAACTGGAGAGGCAATATTTCTCAGTACCAATTGCTGAGAATCACAAGTGGGAAGAGGGCTGTTGTGGTCAGGTCCTGCTGGTCCCCATAATGGGCAACTAGATGGCCACTGTGAGAACAGGATGCTGGACTAGATGGGCCTTTGGGATGAGCAATGATGTTGTTAGGGATGTGAATGGCAGTGTTAATTCTTCATTTTCAGTGACGTATGGACTCCTTGAGTATCATACATGACCATGGATGGTGTGGGGTACGCTGCATCAACAGTGTGTTTAAACTGCTTGACCTGGCATAGTGGGTCTCACTTTTGCCTATGTAACGGTTGTTCCAAGATGCTGTGATTCTGTATTTGAATGTATCCATTGAAGAGGGAACCTCAGTGGGTCTCCTTGCTTGTTCTCTTCCAACAGCTCTACCAGATCCAGCAAGTGACCATGCCTGCCGGCCAGGACATCACCCAGCCCATGTTCATCCAGTCCACCAATCAGACAACAGATGGACAGGCCCCACAAGTTACAGGAGACTGAGTTGGTCCAGCCAGAGGGCTGTGGGATGTTATGGAAGATACACCATCTTGATTGCTGTACTGCCAACCAGCTCTTCTCCTCCATCCCTTCCCCAATGTATATCTGTATTTGGTATAGACCTGCCAAGGGCAGCAATCTACGTTGTATTCTATGAACTGCTTCAATCTGGTGGCAGACAAGGAAACCCCACAAACTGACAATGTTGCAATATTTTTCTTTTTCTTTTCTTTTTTTAAAAGAAAATGGCAAATTCTACATTGCTCAGCAATTCTGCTTTGTATATAACTGATGAATTTTTATAGGGCTCTGTCAAAAGCAGTGTATCTGTTTCCCTGTTTCTTCATTGGTGCAGCATCCTTGTCCCTCCCACTTCCCTGTCCAGTAAACTTCATCTTCCAGGACTTTCATCCTGCAACAACCCTGCGTTGGCTGCATAAGCTGGACATATCCCCATCTTCATATTTCAGTCAGGAAGTGTGCGAGCCTGCGTGTGGGTGTATGTGTGTGAAAGATTTCTCTTTTTTTAATGTCCCAAATCTAAGTATTGTTAACTTCAGCTTCTGAGGGAGGGTGCAGGGAGGGGAGTAAACCAGCCCCAGCAATTCTGTATTAAACCTGTTTTTGAAGGCAGCTTTCCCCAACGTGTGGCGCCCTCCAGATGTTCTGGACTACAACTGGCTGGGGCTGATAGGGCATTGCGGGTGGGGAATCACGTTGGCGAAAGCTGCCCCATAGGCTTTAACATTGGCCTTGAACTATTTTTTTGAAATACTTTCGGTTTGGATGCACAGATATGAGTTATTGGTTAACTGTATGAAGTCTCAGTCAATGCATGTGTAAAATAAAGCTGCATGAAATGCAATAAACTTGTTTTCTATGATAGTTCAAGAGCCGTGTGTCTTCTCTCAAATCAGCAGCCCAACAGCCCCCACGGGATGGTCCAAGACAACTTGGGCCCAGTGGCAGGAGATATAACTGGCATCTTCCCCTGTGGTGGTAAAGTGACAAATCTACTGAATTTCAAGGCTGCCCTAGAATCCACTGCTTGAGGCAAGGTTGCTGCCCTGTCCTACAACACTGGAAGGCTTGGCCTTTTCCTAAAAGGAAGGCTGATACCTGCCATAGTGTTCCTCTTCCCCACAAACTTCATGGTTCCCCTTCCCCCAAGAAGGCTGAGATTGCCTACCTGACAATTCAGCAAGCAAGTTCAGTATTATTCAAAATTGGTAGACTTGATGGCATTTCTCAAGAGTGCGAAGTAGGCTGGAGTTGGTTTTGTCACTACAGTCAGACATTGTTTGTGGCTATTAACACATTTGTATCCAGGCTTTCCTCCCGGGAAAAACTGAGCTGTATATAGCAGACTTCATTCTGGAATTGGTTGGGTCATCACTCCCCAACCTACTGCCCTCCAGATGTTCTGGATTATGATTGCCAGCATTGCCAATGTCGGGCATGGGAGTTATAGTTCAAAACACTGAGAGAGCAGCAGGGAAGGCTGGTTTAGGCTGGGTGTTGGTGATTGTGCCATGATCACACAGCTGGGATTACGGTTTAGCAGAGAGCTGAACTTAGATCTTCCTTGGTTGTAACATTCTGGATGATATGTCTCCCCCCTCTGCATGGCGTAGGTGTGAAAACCTTCACTTTTCATTTCAAAATTGAAACCACACCTCAAAGCATCTCTGAGATGGTGCTACTCCAAAGTTAGGATGACAGTGGCGGTTTCCCCCTCACAGTCTCCAGTTTGGGGTGGGGGGGGGGAGAACAACTCAAGAAAGCAAAGTCTTTCACGATTAACATTGTCTTTGTGGGCATCTGGCTAGTCCAGAGGGAGTCAGTTCCAGAAAAGAGAGAAAATGTCTGCTTGGTGGTCAGTTTGTGCACTTGAATAGTCTTGAAAGCTGCCCAAAGAATTAATTTGTTACGGTCTTTAAATTCACACTTTCCAAATCCCTGGATATTTATAGAGTGAAAAGGAAGATTTTCTCTGCTAAATCTAGTATGGCTAAGATGCTGATGCTCTGGATTTGAAGATTGGACTACTGTAATGTATTCTTCGGGAGGCTGCCCTTACAGCTGGTCTGGAGTGTAAAATGCAGCAGCTAAGCTACCCTTGCAGCAAGTGTTCTCAAACTGTGCTCTGCAGACCACCAGTGGCCTGAGGGATTCTTTCAGGTGGTCCATGGCATGTCTAACCAATGCCACTTACAATTCTATGAATTCCAAACTGTAATACAATAAAATTCAAGACATAGAAGAAGCAGTGAAAATACCATCAGAAATCCTACAGTTATCTGAAGGAGCCCCTTTCTGACCTGCGTGCTCATTACAATTGGGTGTCCCAGTCTTTGGGAGCTCAGTTGGCTCTTACGCCTAAAAAAGGTTATGTGCTAGCCTGTGTAAAGATTTAAAATAACCCACTCACCCCGCTTCAGTGGAGCCCCTGTCTTTGTGCTCCAGTGAGAACGATGGTTGCTTCCTAATTGGAAGGAAGAGTGACCTGGGCAGGAACGCAACGTTAAGCTTCCCATCCCTGCCAAGCAAGCTGAATTGATGGAAGCAGGACCAGAGCAACTAATCAAGCAGAGACACAGCAGGCAGCCTCCCCAGTGGGTGCATATGCTGGATTTACAGGAGTCAGTCATTATTTAATTGTTTGCTTTCTCAGCATACTGCAGCAGTTTTACTCCTGGCACACTCACACACCACACAGTCTGGGAGATGTCGCTGCAGGTGCTGTAAATTTTGCTCCCGCTGCTTCTCCCAAAAGAGGAAAATGTACCCTCAGACCTAACACATGCAATTGGGCAGGATACGCTTCCTTTAATCCAGGCATGTCCAAAGTCCATTTTGGGGGCCTAATCCGGTTGAATCCTAAAAAAAAAAATCCTAAAAAAAGGTTAACAACTTTGGTCGGCCTCACTTCATCAAATCTGGCCCTCTTTGGAAAAAGTTTGGACACCACTGCCAATCATTCCATGACCATATATGTCTTCCATCCAGTGAATAAAGTTTGAAGCCAAAGGTTGGGAACTGTACAACAAGGGCCAAATTCCCCTCTGGGCAATCTTTTTTTTTGGGGGGGGGGGGGGGATACCAGTGGCGGGCAGGGCTTGAGGCAAAACCAGGCAGAGTAATGAATGAAAATGTTGCCTTTGTACCACTTGGCTAGTTTCTACAGACTCTCACACACTGTCCAAGTGAGCGAGAATGGAATACAAAGTCCCATTACACCCGGAAGAGTGTGAAGCACAGCTGATGACTGGTGAAATTCCTGGGGGACTTCATTCAGCCCCTGAGCCTGAGATTACCCATCCATGTCTTATGCCATCTAATAAAATAAAGGTAAAGGTACCCCTGCCCGTACGGGCCAGTCTTGACAGACTCTGGGGTTGTGCGCCCATCTCACTCGAGACCGGGGGCCAGCGCTGTCCGGAGACACTTCCGGGTCACGTGGCCAGCGTGACAAAGCTGCATCTGGCGAGCCAGCACAGCACACGGAATGCCGTTTACCTTCCCACTGGTAAGTAGTCCCTATTTATCTACTTGCACCCGGGGGTGCTTTCGAACTGCTAGGTTGGCAGGCGCTGGGACCGAGCAGCGGGAGCGCACCCCGCCGCGGGGATTCGAACCGCCGACCTTTCGATCAGCAAGCCCTAGGCGCTGAGGCTTTTACCCACAGTGCCACCCGCGTCCCTATCTAATAAAATAAGGTCTTCTAAATTAAACCTCCATAAGTTTGCATCGGACTAAAATGAGGTGCTTTGAAGGTGCTTCAAAACACATGCACATCACAGCATCAACTTAGGAGAGTGATGGGAGAATGCCAGGCTCTAAGACAATGTCTGAAGTGCTATCTGCAACTTTCAGAAGTCCTTTGAGCCTAAAGCTTTAACAATAACATATGTAACCTGATTGGTTAGGGAGCACCTTTTGTTTAACTAGTCTCTTTAAAATTTAAGTTTGCAACCTTAATGTGTAGTTAAAGACTTCTGCCAGTCTCAAGTTCTACTGGAGCACCAGAGTCTCATCCCCAACCTCACTCTGGTTTCTGAGATCTCCCAGGGGCATTGCTATACTGGCAAGACCTGCTTGAGAACTGAAAAGATGAAAGTGGAGGCCTCTGTCTTTTGCACCTTTTGTGTTTTGCAATTGTAGCAGCTGGTCGATCCCAGAATGTACAAATTTTATCCCTCTTCTGGTCACTAGAGGGCACAGGACTCATTTTAATTTTTTTATTCATCTGGAGACAGTAGCATTGAATTGCCCACTTTAAAGATGGCTGGTTAAACATTACAGTACATAGTTATGTGGCTGAGCTCTGTCAGATAAACATGCAGGGGACAGCTGTATCTTCATTCAGTCTGAATGGGTGGAAGATTTTACCCTTCTGTCTGTCTTGAATCCTCATTCAGCTTCATTGGATGTTCCCAAATTCTGGAGTTATGAGGGAGAAAACTGTTCTCTATCCACTTTCTCCATGCCATGCATCGTTTAATAAACTTCCAGTATGTTTTACTCTCCTTTTCTCTAAGCTAAAAAGGCCCAAACCCTGCAACCTTTCCTCAGACAGAAGTTGCTCCACCCCCTTGATCATTTTGGTTCGCCTTTTCCAACTCTAGAATATCCTTTTTGAGGTAAGGGCAACCAGAACTGTACACAAGATTCACACTGCATATTTGTATTATTACGAGATTGGTACTTTCATTTTCAGTTCCTTTCCATACTATCTACAGCATAGAATTTGCCTTCCCACCCCCCCTCACAACTGTCAAAAATTGGGTTGATCAAGCTATCCACTAAAAACCCCAAGGTCTCCTTCCTGGTCAGTCAACGCCAGTTCAGACCCCACAAGTATACATGTGAAATAAATATTATTTTGCCCTCATGTTTATCACTCTATATACTTGTTTATGTAGAATTGTGTTTGCCATCTTATGGCCCGTTCCCTCAGGTTGGAAAGGTCCCTTCTGGAGATCTTCAGAATCCTTGGTGTTTTTTTTTTTTTTTTTAAATCCTTAACAACTTAGTGTCATCTGCAAACTTGGCCACCTCACTGCCCCTCCCTAACTTGCTTATGAATAAGTCTAAAATCTTAAGTCCCAGTAACTATCCTTGTGGGATTCTACTTTCTACCTCCCTCCATCGTGAAAA